>NW_027640686.1:0-1446667 GCF_949752795.1 Hyperoodon ampullatus | reverse complement strand
TCTGCCAGTTTGTGAATTGCTGTGCCCCTGAGCTCTATTATTAAACTCGTTTTTTGTGAGCTGACCGCAAGTCCAAAAGTTTTGTTCAGGACCTATACTGGTTCCTGGTTGGTGGCTGAGGCTTTGGTTAATTATTCTTCCTGCCGGGAAATTAGAGTGACATGTTCCCGTCCAAATGCCTAAGAGCTACTCTGTCATTGGTTCTCCCTCTTCCCTTTCATCCTCTGCCAAATTGGCAACCTGTGCGAACCAGGAGGTTAAAGGGGCTGTCTCTCCAAGTTGAGAGATTGACACTAAAGCAGTGGAAAATCAAACCAGAGCACCATGAGAGGGAATATTTTTTGAGTTTTAGAAATCTTTCATATTCACAGTGTGTCCATTCTCTAGGTTTCCTATACATGTTATAGCTATACTAATATTCCCTTCAACCTGGAGAGTTGGGACCCATGGAATGGGTGCCATGCATTATTGCTTTAAAGGGTCTGCATTTGCTCACGCCATCTCACCATTCTTCTCAGTCCCAAGTGTCCAGCCTTATGCCACATCCAGCTGTCATTGTAGAAAGGGTCATTCCAGGTTTCATCAGAGACCCTGAAGGAATTGTAAAGAATTTTCCTGTTTTTTTGTTTTGTTTTTGAAATTCCTTTTATAGTGGGTTTGAGCTGATTCTCGGTGACATGTTTATGCCAGTCTAGACACACTTGATTCCCTTACAGAGACATATCAATACATACGTTTTAAGATTCTTACTAGTCAGATATATTCCTCTGTGGGAAATATGGGGTTTTGAGTAACTTTCACTGAGGAAGGTGTAGGTCTTGTCTATTCCATAGTTGGTTTTTGGAACGGTACCTCTGCTTATATCAAACTCTGGTTTTATGCATCACCCCAACTCTGCTTCCCCCTTAAACAGGCATAAGAGTGTTTTCTAAATGTGAGACTCTGTTCTCTTTCCTAACTCAGTTCAAGTGTAGCCATGTTTACAGGATCATCATGAGTGATATCTTATGATAAGTTTCTTTTTCTGTGTGACTAATTTCACTTAGAATCATCGTACCTGAATCCACTCATTTTGCTACTACTGGTCTTATGACATTGATTTAATGGCTGAGGCATATTCCATCTTAGGTAAGTACCACAATTTTTTGAACCGTTTTTATATTTCCTGGGATATTTATGTTGTACCCAAGTTGAGGTTTCTCTAAGCAGTGCAGCCCTAAATTTTGGGTTGGCTGTGTCTTTTTGAGTTTCAGTTTTCCCAATGTATATTCCCTAGACTGGAAGTGCCCTTGGCTCTGTAGCTCTGTTGTTTACTTCTTTTAGGGAACAAAATGCACTCCTCCAGAGAGGCAGTTGGCAATTTACATCCCGCCCATCAGCATAACAAGGCTCCCTGTTCTCCAGGGCCTGTCTTGCCTTTCTGGTTTTTACACATTTTTGGATATCCCTTTTGACCGGTGGAAGTGACACTTCTTTGTAGTGCAGATTTGCATTGCCCACTTGCTTGCTTGGCCAAAAAGGGCGTATGCGTTTTCTCCTGAATATATTCAGGAGAAAACGCATACGCCCTTTTTGGCCAAGTGCATCATTGTCGAAGTTGTGCCCCTCTTCCTGTGCTTTAAAGGCGATTCCAACGTACTTCTTGAAATCTGTTTGCTGCTATTCTGCCTCACTTTCAAGTCCGCCTCGGTGCCTTCCCTCAACAGATTTTTGGACGATAGTTGTCCTTTATTACTCTGCCAGTTTGTGAATTGCTGTGACCCTGAGCTCCATTTTTCAACTCGTTTTTTGTGAGCTGACCGCAAGTCCAAAATTTTGTTTCAGGACCTATACAGGTTCCCAGTGGGTGGCTGAGACTTTGGTTAATTCTTCTTCCTGCCGGGAAATTAGAGTGACATGTGCCCGTCCAAATGCCTAACAGCTACTCTCTCATTGGTTCTCCCTCTTCCCCTTCATCCTCTGCCAAATTGGCAACCTGTGCGAACCAGGAAGTTAAAGGCGCTGTATCTCCAAGTTGGGAGATTGATAGTAAAGCAGTTGGAAAGTCAAAGCAGAGCACCAGGGGAGGGACTATTCGTTGATATTTAGAAACCTTTCGTATTCACAGTGTGTCAATTCTCTAGTTTTCCTGTACATGTTATAGCTGTAGTAATATTCCCTTCAACCTGGAGAGTTGGGACCCATGGAATGGGTGCCATGCATTATTGCTTTAAAGGGTTTGCATTTGCTCGCCCAATCTCACCAATCCTCGCAGTCCCAAGTGTCCAGCATTATGCCACATCCAGCTGTCATTGTAGATAGGGTCATTCCAGGTTTCATCAGAGACCCTGAAGGAATTGTAAAGAATTTCCCATTTTTTTCTTTTGTTTTTGAAATTCCTTTTTATAGTGGGTTTGAGCTGATTCTCGCTGCCATGTTTATGCCAGTCTAGACACACTTGATTCCCTTACGGAGACATATCAATACATAGGTTTTAAGATTCTTACTAGTCCGATATATTCCTCTGTGGGAAATATGTGGTTTTGAGTCCCTTTCACTGAGGAAGGTGTAGGTCTTGTCTATTCCATAGTTGGTTTTTGGAACGGAACCTGTGCTTATATCAAACTCTGGTTTTATGCATCACCCGACCTCTCCTTCCCCCTTAAGCAGGCATAAGTGTGTTTTCTAAATGTTGGACTCTGTTCCCTTTCCTAACTCAGTTCAAGTGTAGCCATGTTTACAGGATCTTCATGAGTGATATCTTATGATAAGTTTCTTTTTCTGTGCGACTTATTTCACTTAGAATCATCGTACATGAATCCACTCATTTTGCTGCTACTGGTCTTATGATATTGATTTCATGGCTGAGGGATATCCCATCTTAGGTAAGTAACACAATTTTTTGAACCATTTTTATATTTCCTGGGATATTTAAGGTGTACTCAAGATGAGGTTCTTGAAGCAGTGAAGCCCTAAATATTGGGCTGGCTCAGTCTTATTGATTTTCAGTTTTCCCAAAATATATTCCCTAGACTGGAAGTGAACTTTGGTCTGTAGCTCTGTTGTTTACTTGTTCTAGGGAACACAATGCACTCCTCCAGAGAGGCAGTTGGCAATTTACATCCCGCCCATCAGCATATCAAGGCTCCCTGTTCTACAGGGCCTCTCTTACCTTTCTGGTTTTTACACATTTTCTGGAAGTCCCTTTTGACTGGTGGGAAGTGATACTTCTTTGTAGTGCAGATTTGCATTGCCCGCTTGCTTGCTTGGCCAAAAAAGGCATATGCGTTTTCTCCTGAATATATTCAGAGGAAAACACATACGCATTTTTTGGCCAAGTGCATCATTTTCGAAGTTGTGCCTCTCTTTCTCTGCTTTATAGGCGATTCCAACGAACCTCTTGAAATCTGTTTCCTGCTATTCTGCCTCGCTTTCAAGTTCGCCTCGTTGCCTAGCCTTCACAGATTTTTGGACGATAGTTGTCCTTTATTACTCTGCCAGTTTGTGAATTGCTGTGCCCTTGAGCTCCATTTTGCAACTCGTTTTTGGTGAGCTGACCGCAAGTCCAAAATTTTGGTTCAGGACCTATGCTGGTTCCCGGTTGGGGGCTGAGACTTTGGTTAATTCTTCTTCCTGCCGGGAAGTTAGAGTGATATGTGCCCATCCTAATGCATAACAGCTCTTCTCTCATTGGTTTTCCCTCTTCGCTTTCATCCTCTGCCAATTTGGAAACCTGTGCGAACAAGGAGGTTAAAGGGGCTGTCTCTCCAAGTTGGGAGATTGATAGTAAAGCAGATGGAAAGTAAAACCGGAGCACCAGGAGAGGGACTATTCGTTGAGTTTTAGAAACATTTCGTTTTCACAGTGGGTCCATTCTCTAGGTTTCCTGTACATGTTATAACTGTAGTAATATTCCCTTCAACCTGGAGAGTTGGGAACCATGGAATGGGTGCCAGGCCTTTGTGCTTTAAAGGGTCTGCATTTGCTCACCCAATCTCACCCATCCTCTCAGTTCCATGTGTCCAGCCTTATGCCTCATCCAGCTGTCGTTGTACATAGGGTCATTCCAGGTTTCATCAGAGACCCTGAAGGAATTGTAAAGAATTTCCCAGTTTTTTTGTTTTGTTTTTGAAATTCCATTTTATAGTGGGTTTGAGCTGATTCTCGCTGCCATGGTTATGCCTGTCTAGACACACTTGATTCCCTTACGGAGACATATCAATACATAGGTTTTAAGATTCTTACTAGTCAGATATTTTCCTCTGCGGGAAATATGGGGTTTTGAGTCCCTTTCACTGAGGAAGGTGTAGGTCTTGTCTATTCCATAGTTGGTTTTTGGAACGGTACCTGTGCTTATATCAAACTCTGGTTTTATGCATCACCCCACCTCTCCTTCCCCCTTAAGCAGGCATAAGAGTGTTTTCTAAATGAGAGACACTGTTCACTTTCCTAACTCAGTTCAAGTGTAGCCATGTTTACAGGATCTTCATAAGTGATATCTTATGATAAGTTTCTTTTTCTCTGTGACTTATTTCACTTAGAATCATTGTACCCTAATCCACCCATTTTGCTGCTACTGGTCTCATGACATTGATTTCGAGGCTGAGGGATATCCCATCGTACGTAAGTATCACAATATTTTGAACCATTTTTATATTTCCTGGGATATTTATGGTGTACCCAAGTTGAGGTTCTTGTAAGCAGTGCAGCCCTAAATATTGGGGTGACTCTGTCTTATTGATTTTCAGTTTTCCCAATGTATATTCCCTAGACTGGAAGTGCCCTTGGCTCTGTAGCTCTGTTGTTTACTTGTTTTAGGGAACACAATGAACTCCTCCAGAGAGGCAGATGGCAATTTACATCACTCGCATCAGCACAATAACCCTCTCTGTTCTCCAGGGCATGTCTGGCCTTTCTGAATTTTACACATTTTGTGGATGTCCCTTTTTAATGGTCGGAAGTGATACTTCTTTGTAGTTAAGATTTGCATTGCCCCCTTGCCTGCTTGGTCAAAAAGGGTGTATGCGTTTTCTCCTGAATATATTCAGGAGAAAACGCATACGCCCTTTTTGGCCAAGTGGACCATTGTTGAAGTTGTGCCCATCTTCCTGTGCTTTAAAGGCGATTCCAACGTACCTCTCGAAATCAGTTTCCTGCCATTTTGCCTGGCTTTCAAGTCCGCCTCGTTGCCTTCCCTCAACAGATTTTTGGATGATAGTTGTCTTTTATTACTCTGCCAGTTTGTGAATTGCTGTGCCCCTGAGCTCTATTATTAAACTCGTTTTTTGTGAGCTGACCGCAAGTCCAAAAGTTTTGTTCAGGACCTATACTGGTTCCTGGTTGGTGGCTGAGGCTTTGGTTAATTATTCTTCCTGCCGGGAAATTAGAGTGACATGTTCCCGTCCAAATGCCTAAGAGCTACTCTGTCATTGGTTCTCCCTCTTCCCTTTCATCCTCTGCCAAATTGGCAACCTGTGCGAACCAGGAGGTTAAAGGGGCTGTCTCTCCAAGTTGAGAGATTGACACTAAAGCAGTGGAAAATCAAACCAGAGCACCATGAGAGGGAATATTTTTTGAGTTTTAGAAATCTTTCATATTCACAGTGTGTCCATTCTCTAGGTTTCCTATACATGTTATAGCTATACTAATATTCCCTTCAACCTGGAGAGTTGGGACCCATGGAATGGGTGCCATGCATTATTGCTTTAAAGGGTCTGCATTTGCTCACGCCATCTCACCATTCTTCTCAGTCCCAAGTGTCCAGCCTTATGCCACATCCAGCTGTCATTGTAGAAAGGGTCATTCCAGGTTTCATCAGAGACCCTGAAGGAATTGTAAAGAATTTTCCTGTTTTTTTGTTTTGTTTTTGAAATTCCTTTTATAGTGGGTTTGAGCTGATTCTCGGTGACATGTTTATGCCAGTCTAGACACACTTGATTCCCTTACAGAGACATATCAATACATACGTTTTAAGATTCTTACTAGTCAGATATATTCCTCTGTGGGAAATATGGGGTTTTGAGTAACTTTCACTGAGGAAGGTGTAGGTCTTCTCTATTCCATAGTTGGTTTTTGGAACGGTACCTCTGCTTATATCAAACTCTGGTTTTATGCATCACCCCAACTCTGCTTCCCCCTTAAACAGGCATAAGAGTGTTTTCTAAATGTGAGACTCTGTTCTCTTTCCTAACTCAGTTCAAGTGTAGCCATGTTTACAGGATCATCATGAGTGATATCTTATGATAAGTTTCTTTTTCTGTGTGACTAATTTCACTTAGAATCATCGTACCTGAATCCACTCATTTTGCTACTACTGGTCTTATGACATTGATTTAATGGCTGAGGCATATTCCATCTTAGGTAAGTACCACAATTTTTTGAACCGTTTTTATATTTCCTGGGATATTTATGTTGTACCCAAGTTGAGGTTTCTCTAAGCAGTGCAGCCCTAAATTTTGGGTTGGCTGTGTCTTTTTGAGTTTCAGTTTTCCCAATGTATATTCCCTAGACTGGAAGTGCCCTTGGCTCTGTAGCTCTGTTGTTTACTTCTTTTAGGGAACAAAATGCACTCCTCCAGAGAGGCAGTTGGCAATTTACATCCCGCCCATCAGCATAACAAGGCTCCCTGTTCTCCAGGGCCTGTCTTGCCTTTCTGGTTTTTACACATTTTTGGATATCCCTTTTGACCGGTGGAAGTGACACTTCTTTGTAGTGCAGATTTGCATTGCCCACTTGCTTGCTTGGCCAAAAAGGGCGTATGCGTTTTCTCCTGAATATATTCAGGAGAAAACGCATACGCCCTTTTTGGCCAAGTGCATCATTGTCGAAGTTGTGCCCCTCTTCCTGTGCTTTAAAGGCGATTCCAACGTACTTCTTGAAATCTGTTTGCTGCTATTCTGCCTCACTTTCAAGTCCGCCTCGGTGCCTTCCCTCAACAGATTTTTGGACGATAGTTGTCCTTTATTACTCTGCCAGTTTGTGAATTGCTGTGACCCTGAGCTCCATTTTTCAACTCGTTTTTTGTGAGCTGACCGCAAGTCCAAAATTTTGTTTCAGGACCTATACAGGTTCCCAGTGGGTGGCTGAGACTTTGGTTAATTCTTCTTCCTGCCGGGAAATTAGAGTGACATGTGCCCGTCCAAATGCCTAACAGCTACTCTCTCATTGGTTCTCCCTCTTCCCCTTCATCCTCTGCCAAATTGGCAACCTGTGCGAACCAGGAAGTTAAAGGCGCTGTATCTCCAAGTTGGGAGATTGATAGTAAAGCAGTTGGAAAGTCAAAGCAGAGCACCAGGGGAGGGACTATTCGTTGATATTTAGAAACCTTTCGTATTCACAGTGTGTCAATTCTCTAGTTTTCCTGTACATGTTATAGCTGTAGTAATATTCCCTTCAACCTGGAGAGTTGGGACCCATGGAATGGGTGCCATGCATTATTGCTTTAAAGGGTTTGCATTTGCTCGCCCAATCTCACCAATCCTCGCAGTCCCAAGTGTCCAGCATTATGCCACATCCAGCTGTCATTGTAGATAGGGTCATTCCAGGTTTCATCAGAGACCCTGAAGGAATTGTAAAGAATTTCCCATTTTTTTGTTTTGTTTTTGAAATTCCTTTTTATAGTGGGTTTGAGCTGATTCTCGCTGCCATGTTTATGCCAGTCTAGACACACTTGATTCCCTTACGGAGACATATCAATACATAGGTTTTAAGATTCTTACTAGTCCGATATATTCCTCTGTGGGAAATATGTGGTTTTGAGTCCCTTTCACTGAGGAAGGTGTAGGTCTTGTCTATTCCATAGTTGGTTTTTGGAACGGAACCTGTGCTTATATCAAACTCTGGTTTTATGCATCACCCGACCTCTCCTTCCCCCTTAAGCAGGCATAAGTGTGTTTTCTAAATGTTGGACTCTGTTCCCTTTCCTATCTCAGTTCAAGTGTAGCCATGTTTACAGGATCTTCATGAGTGATATCTTATGATAAGTTTCTTTTTCTGTGCGACTTATTTCACTTAGAATCATCGTACATGAATCCACTCCTTTTGCTGCTACTGGTCTTATGACATTGATTTCATGGCTGAGGGATATCCCATCTTAGGTAAGTAACACAATTTTTTGAACCATTTTTATATTTCCTGGGATATTTAAGGTGTACTCAAGATGAGGTTCTTGAAGCAGTGAAGCCCTAAATATTGGGCTGGCTCAGTCTTATTGATTTTCAGTTTTCCCAAAATATATTCCCTAGACTGGAAGTGAACTTTGGTCTGTAGCTCTGTTGTTTACTTGTTCTAGGGAACACAATGCACTCCTCCAGAGAGGCAGTTGGCAATTTACATCCCGCCCATCAGCATATCAAGGCTCCCTGTTCTACAGGGCCTCTCTTACCTTTCTGGTTTTTACACATTTTCTGGAAGTCCCTTTTGACTGGTGGGAAGTGATACTTCTTTGTAGTGCAGATTTGCATTGCCCGCTTGCTTGCTTGGCCAAAAAAGGCATATGCGTTTTCTCCTGAATATATTCAGAGGAAAACACATACGCATTTTTTGGCCAAGTGCATCATTTTCGAAGTTGTGCCTCTCTTTCTCTGCTTTATAGGCGATTCCAACGAACCTCTTGAAATCTGTTTCCTGCTATTCTGCCTCGCTTTCAAGTTCGCCTCGTTGCCTAGCCTTCACAGATTTTTGGACGATAGTTGTCCTTTATTACTCTGCCAGTTTGTGAATTGCTGTGCCCTTGAGCTCCATTTTGCAACTCGTTTTTGGTGAGCTGACCGCAAGTCCAAAATTTTGGTTCAGGACCTATGCTGGTTCCCGGTTGGGGGCTGAGACTTTGGTTAATTCTTCTTCCTGCCGGGAAGTTAGAGTGATATGTGCCCATCCTAATGCATAACAGCTCTTCTCTCATTGGATTTCCCTCTTCGCTTTCATCCTCTGCCAATTTGGAAACCTGTGCGAACAAGGAGGTTAAAGGGGCTGTCTCTCCAAGTTGGGAGATTGATAGTAAAGCAGATGGAAAGTAAAACCGGAGCACCAGGAGAGGGACTATTCGTTGAGTTTTAGAAACATTTCGTTTTCACAGTGGGTCCATTCTCTAGGTTTCCCGTACATGTTATAACTGTAGTAATATTCCCTTCAACCTGGAGAGTTGGGAACCATGGAATGGGTGCCATGCATTATTGCTTTAAAGGGTCTGCATTTGCTCACCAAATCGCACCAATCCTCTCAGTCCCAAGTGTCCAGCCTTATGCCACATCCAGCTGTCGTTGTAGATAGGGTCATTCCAGGTTTCATCAGAGACCCTGAAGGAATTGTAAAGAATTTCCCAGTTTTTTTGTTTTGTTTTTGAAATTCCTTTTTATAGTGGGTTTGAGCTGATTCTCGCTGCCATGGTTATGCCTGTCTGGACACACTTGATTCCCTTACGGAGACATATCAATACATAGGTTTTAAGATTCTTACTAGTCAGATATTTTCCTCTGCGGGAAATATGGGGTTTTGAGTCCCTTTCACTGAGGAAGGTGTAGGTCTTGTCTATTCCATAGTTGGTTTTTGGAACGGTACCTGTGCTTATATCAAACTCTGGTTTTATGCATCACTCCACCTCTCCTTCCCCCTTAAGCAGGCATAAGAGTGTTTTCTAAATGAGAGACACTGTTCACTTTCCTAACTCAGTTCAAGTGTAGCCATGTTTACAGGATCTTCATAAGTGATATCTTATGATAAGTTTCTTTTTCTCTGTGACTTATTTCACTTAGAATCATTGTACCCTAATCCACCCATTTTGCTGCTACTGGTCTCATGACATTGATTTCGAGGCTGAGGTATATCCCATCGTACGTAAGTATCACAATATTTTGAACCATTTTTATATTTCCTGGGATATTTAAGGTGTAACCAAGTTGAGGTCCTTGTAAGCAGTGCAGCCCTAAATTTTGGGGTGGCTCTGTCTTATTGATTTTCAGTTTTCCCAAGGTATATTCCCTAGACTGGAAGTGCCCTTGGCTCTGTAGCTCTGTTCTTTACTTGTTTTAGGGAACACAATGCACTCCTCCAGAGAGGCTGTTTGCAATTTACATCTCGCCCATCAGCATAACAAGGCTCCCTGTTCTCCAGGGCCTGTCTTGCCTTTCTGGTTTTTACACATTTTGTGGATGTCCCTTTTGACCGGTGGGAAGTGATACTTCTTTGTAGTGCAGATTTGCATTGCCCGCTTGCTTGCATGCCCAAAAAGGGCGTATGCGTTTTCTCCTGAATATATTCAGGAGAAAACGCATACGCCCTTTTTGGCCAAGTGCATCATTGTCGAAGTTGTGCCCCTCTTCCTGTGCTTTAAAGGCGATTCCAACGTACCTCTTGAAATCTGTTTCCTGCTATTCTGCCTCGCTTTCACGTCCGCCTCGTTGCCTTCCGTCAACAGATTTTTGGATGATAGTTGTCCTTTATTACTCGGCCAGTTTGTGAATTGCTGTGCCCCTGAGCTCCATTTTTCAACTCGTTTTTGGTGAGCTGACCGCAAGTTCAAAATTTTGGTTCAGGACCTATGCTGGTTCCCGGTGGGTGGCTGAGACTTTGGTTAATTCTTCTTCCTGCCAGGAAATTACAGTGATATGTGCCTGTCCAAATGCCTAACAGCTACTCTCTCATTGGTTCTCCCTCTTCCCTTTCATCCTCTGCCAAATTGACAACCTGTGCGAACCAGGAGGTTAAAGGGGCTGTCTCTCCAAATTGGGAGGTTGATAGTAAAGCAGATGGAAAGTCAAACCGGAGCACCAGGAGAGGGACTATTCGTTGAGTTTTAGAAACCTTTCGTATTCACAGTGTGTCCGTTCTCTAGGTTTCCCGTACATGTTATAGCTCTAGTAATATTTCCTTCAACCTGGAGAGTTGGGACCCATGGATTGGGTGCCAGGCATTTGTGCTTTAAAGGGTCTGCATTTGCTAACCCAATCTCACCAATCCTCTCAGTCCCAAGTGTCCCTCCTTATGCCACATCCAGCTGTCGTTGTAGAGAGGGTCATTCCAGGTTTCATCAGAGACCCTGAAGGAATTGTAAAGAATTTCCCAGTTTTTTGTTTTGTTTTTGAAATTCCTTTTTATAGTGGGTTGGAGCTGATTCTCGCTGCCATATTTATGCCAGTCTTGACACACTTGATTCCCTTACGGAGACATATCAATACATAGGTTTTAAGATTCTTACTAGTCAGATATATTCCTCTCTGGGAAATATAGGATTTTAGTCACTTTCACTGAGGAAGGTGTAGGTCTTGTCTATTCCATAGTTGATTTATGAAACGGTACCTGTGCTTATATCAAACTCTGGTTTTATGCATCACCCCACCTCTCCTTCCCCCTTAAGCAGGCATAAGAGTGTTTTCTAAATGTGAGACACTGTTCTCTTTCCTAACTCAGTTCAAGTGTAGCCATGTTTACAGGATCTTCATAAGTGATATCTTATGATAAGTTTCTTTTTCTGTGTGACTTATTTCACTTAGAATCATCGTACCAGAATCCACCCATTTTGCTGCTACTGGTCTTATGACATTGATTTCATGGCTGAGGGATACTCCATTGTACGTAAGTACCACAATTTTTTGAACCATTTTTATATATTCTGGGATATTTAAGGTGTACCCAAGTTGAGGTCCTTGTAAGCAGTGCAGCCCTAAATATTGGGTTGGCTCTGTCTTATTGATTTTCAGTTTTCCCAAGGTATATTCCCTAGACTGGAAGTGCCCTTGGCTCTGTAGCTCTGTTGTTTACTTGTTTTAGGGAACACAATGCACTCCTCCAGAGAGGCAGTTGGCAATTTACATCCCGCCCAACAGCATAACAATGCTCCCTGTTCTCCGGGGCCTGTCTTCCCTTTCTGGTTTTTACACATTTTGTGGATGTCCCTTTTGACAGGTGGGAAGTGATACTTCTTTGTAATGTAGATTTGCATTGCCCGCTTGCTTGCTTGGCCAAAAAGGGCGTATGCGTTTTCTCCTGAATATATTCAGGAGAAAACGCATACGCCCTTTTTGGCCAAGTGCATCATTGTCGAAGTTGTGCCCCTCTTCCTGTGCTTTAAAGGCGATTCCAACGTACCTCTTGAAATCTGTTTCCTGCTATTCTGCCTCGCTTTCAAGTGCGCCTCGTTGCCTTCCCTCAACAGATTTTTGGACGATATTTGTCCTTTATTACTCGGCCAGTTTGTGAATTGCTGTGCCCCTGAGCTCCATTTTTCAACTCGTTTTTTGTGAGCTGACCGCAAGTCCAAAATTTTGGTTCAGGACCTATGCTGGTTCCCGGTGGGTGGCTGAGACTTTGGTTAATTCTTCTTCCTGCCGGGAAGTTATAGTGATATGTGCCCGTCCAAATGCCCAACAGCTACTCTCTCATTGGTTCTCCCTCTTCCCTTTCATCCTCTGCCAAATTGGCAACCTGTGCGAACCAGGAGGTTAAAGTGGCTGTCTCTCCAAGTTGGGAGGTTGATAGTAAAGCAGATGGAAAGTCAAACCGGAGCACCAGGAGAGGGACTATTCGTTGAGTTTTAGAAACCTTTTGTATTCACAGTGTGTCCGTTCTCTAGGTTTCCCGTACATGTTATAAGTGTAGTAATATTCCCTTCAACCTGGAGAGTTGGGACCCATGGAATGGGTGCCATGCATTAATGCTTTAAAGGTTCTGCATTTGTTCCCCCAATCTCACCAATCCTCTCAGTCCCAAGTGTCCCTCCTTATGCCACATCCAGCTGTCGTTGTAGATAGGGTCATTCCAGGTTTCATCAGAGACTCTGAAGGAATTGTAAAGAATTTCCCAGTTTTTTTGTTTTGTTTTTGAAATTCCTTTTTATAGTGGGTTTGAGCTGATCCCGCTGCCATGTTTATTCCAGTCTAGACACACTTGATTCCCTTACGGAGACATATCAATACATAGGTTTTAAGATTCTTACTACTCAGATATATTCCTCTGCGGGAAATATGGGGTTTTGAGGCCCTTTCACTGAGGACGGTGTAGGTCTTGTCTATTCCATAGTTGGTTTTTGGAACGGTACCTGTGCTTATATCAAACTCTGGTTTTATGCATCACCCCACCTCTCGTTCCCCCTTAAGCAGGCATAAGAGTGTTTTCTAAATGTGAGACACTGTTCTCTTTCCTAACTCAGTTCAAGTGTAGCCATGTTTACAGGATCTTCATAAGTGATATCTTATGATAAGTTTCTTTTTCTGTGTGACTTATTTCACTTAGAATTATCGTACCTGAATCCACCCATTTTGCTGCTACTGGTCTTATGACATTGATTTCATGGCTGAGGGATATTCTATCGTACGTAAGTACCACAATTTTTTGAACCATTTTTACATTTCCTGGTATATTTAAGGTGTACCCAAGTTGAGGTCCTTGTAAGCAGTGCAGCCCTAAATTTTGGGGCGGCTCTGTGTTATTGATTTTCAGTTTTCCCAAGGTATATTCCCTAGACGGGAAGTGCCCTTGGCTCTGTAGCTCTGTTCTTTACTTGTTTTAGGGAACACAATGAACTCCTCCAGAGAGGCAGTTGGCAATTTACATCCCGCCCATCAGCATAACAAGGCTCCCTGTTCTCCAGGGCCTGTCTTGCCTTTCTGGTTTTTACACATTTTGTGGATGTCCCTTTTGACCGGCGGGAAGTGATACTTCTTTGTATTGCAGATATGCATTGCCCGCTTGCTTGCTAGGTCAAAAAGGGCGTATGCGTTTTCTCCTGAATATATTCAGGAGAAAACGCATACGCCCTTTTTGGCCAAGTGCATCATTGTCGAAGTTGTGCCCCTCTTCCTGTGCTTTAAAGGCGATTCCAACGTACCTCTTGAAATCTGTTTCCTGCTATTCTGCCTCACTTTCAAGTCGGGCTCGTTGCCTTCCCTCAACAGATTTTTGGACGATAGTTGTCCTTTATTACTCGGGCAGTTTGTGAATTGTTGTGCCCCTGAGCTCCATTTTTAACTCGTTTTTGGTGAGGTGACCACAAGTCCAAAATTTTGGTTCAGGACCTATACTGGTTCCCGGTGGGTGTCTGAGACTTTGGTTAATTCTTCTTCCTGCCGGGAAGTTAGAGTGATATGTGCCCATCCAAATGCCTAACAGCTACTCTCTCATTGGTTCTCCCTCTTCCCTTTCATCCTCTGCCAAATTGGAAACCTGTGCGAACCAGGAGGTTAAAGGGGCTGTCTCTCCAAGTTGGGAGATTGATAGTAAAGCAGATGGAAAGTCAAACCGGAGCACCAGGGGAGGGTCTATTCGTTGAGTTTCAGAAACCTTTCGTATTCACAGTTTGTCCGTTCTCTAGGTTTCCCGTACATGTTATAACTATAGTAATATTCCCTTCAACCTGGAGAGTTGGGACCCATGGAATGGGTGCCATGCATTATTGCTTTAAAGGGTCTGCATTTCCTCACCCAATCTCACCAATCCTCTCAGTCCCAAGTGTCCCTCCTTATGCCACATCCAGCTGTCGTTGTAGATAGGGTCATTCCAGCTTTCATCAGAGACCCTGAAGGAATTGTAAAGAATTTCCCAGTTTTTTTGTTTTGTTTTTGAAATTCCTTTTTATAGTGGGTTTGAGCTGATTCTCGCTGCCATGTTTATGCCAGTCTAGACACACTTGATTCCCTTACGGAGACATATCAATACATAGGTTTTAAGATTCTTACTAGTCAGATATTTTCCTCTGCGGGAAATATGGGGTTTTGAGTCCCTTTCACTGAGGAAGGTGTAGGTCTTGTCTATTCCATAGTTGGTTTTTGGAACGGTACCTGTGCTTATATCAAACTCTGGTTTTATGCATCACCCCACCTCTCCTTCCCCCTTAAGCAGGTATAAGAGTGTTTTCTAAATGTGAGACACTGTTCTCTTTCCTAACTCAGTTCAAGTGTAGCCATGTTTACAGGATCTTCATAAGTGATATCTTATGATAAGTTTCTTTTTCTCTGTGACTTATTTCACTTAGAATCATCGTACCTGAATCCACCCATTTTGCTGCTACTGGTCTTATGACATTGATTTCATGGCTGAGGGATATTCCATCATACGTAAGTACCACAATTTTTTGAACCATGTTTATATTTTCTGGGATACTTAAGGTGTATCCAAGTTGAGGTCCTTGTATGCAGTGCAGCCCTAAATTTTGGGGTGGCTCTGTCTTTTTGATTTTCAGTTTTCCCAAGGTATATTCCCTAGACTGGTAGTGCCCTTGGCTCTGTAGCTCTGTTCTTTACTTGTTTTAGGGAACAGAATGCACTCCTCCAGAGAGGCAGTTGGCAATTTACATCCCGCCCATCAGCATAACAAGGCTCCCTGTTCTCCAGGGCCTGTCTTGCCTTTCTTGTTCTTACACATTTTGTGGATGTCCCTTTTGACCGGTGGGAAGTGATACTTCTTTGTAGTGCAGATTTGCATTGCCCGCTTGCTTGCTTGGCCAAAAAGGGCGTATGCGTTTTCTCCTGAATATATTCAGGAGAAAACGCATACGCCCTTTTTGGCCAAGTGCATCATTGTCGAAGTTGTGCCCCTCTTCCTGTGCTTTAAAGGCGATTCCAACGTACCTCTTGAAATCTGTTTCCTGCTATTCTGCCTCGCTTTCAAGTCCGCCTCGTTGCCTTCCCTCAACAGATTTTTGGACGATAGTTGTCCTTTATTACTCGGCCAGTTTGTGAATTGCTGTGCCCCTGAGCTCCATTTTTCAACTCGTTTTTGGTGAGCTGACCGCAAGTTCAAAATTTTGGTTCAGGACCTATGCTGGTTCCCGGTGGGTGGCTGAGACTTTGGTTAATTCTTCTTCCTGCCAGGAAATTACAGTGATATGTGCCTGTCCAAATGCCTAACAGCTACTCTCTCATTGGTTCTCCCTCTTCCCTTTCATCCTCTGCCAAATTGACAACCTGTGCGAACCAGGAGGTTAAAGGGGCTGTCTCTCCAAATTGGGAGGTTGATAGTAAAGCAGATGGAAAGTCAAACCGGAGCACCAGGAGAGGGACTATTCGTTGAGTTTTAGAAACCTTTCGTATTCACAGTGTGTCCGTTCTCTAGGTTTCCCGTACATGTTATAGCTCTAGTAATATTTCCTTCAACCTGGAGAGTTGGGACCCATGGATTGGGTGCCAGGCATTTGTGCTTTAAAGGGTCTGCATTTGCTAACCCAATCTCACCAATCCTCTCAGTCCCAAGTGTCCCTCCTTATGCCACATCCAGCTGTCGTTGTAGAGAGGGTCATTCCAGGTTTCATCAGAGACCCTGAAGGAATTGTAAAGAATTTCCCAGTTTTTTGTTTTGTTTTTGAAATTCCTTTTTATAGTGGGTTGGAGCTGATTCTCGCTGCCATATTTATGCCAGTCTTGACACACTTGATTCCCTTACGGAGACATATCAATACATAGGTTTTAAGATTCTTACTAGTCAGATATATTCCTCTCTGGGAAATATAGGATTTTAGTCACTTTCACTGAGGAAGGTGTAGGTCTTGTCTATTCCATAGTTGATTTATGAAACGGTACCTGTGCTTATATCAAACTCTGGTTTTATGCATCACCCCACCTCTCCTTCCCCCTTAAGCAGGCATAAGAGTGTTTTCTAAATGTGAGACACTGTTCTCTTTCCTAACTCAGTTCAAGTGTAGCCATGTTTACAGGATCTTCATAAGTGATATCTTATGATAAGTTTCTTTTTCTGTGTGACTTATTTCACTTAGAATCATCGTACCAGAATCCACCCATTTTGCTGCTACTGGTCTTATGACATTGATTTCATGGCTGAGGGATACTCCATTGTACGTAAGTACCACAATTTTTTGAACCATTTTTATATATTCTGGGATATTTAAGGTGTACCCAAGTTGAGGTCCTTGTAAGCAGTGCAGCCCTAAATATTGGGTTGGCTCTGTCTTATTGATTTTCAGTTTTCCCAAGGTATATTCCCTAGACTGGAAGTGCCCTTGGCTCTGTAGCTCTGTTGTTTACTTGTTTTAGGGAACACAATGCACTCCTCCAGAGAGGCAGTTGGCAATTTACATCCCGCCCAACAGCATAACAATGCTCCCTGTTCTCCGGGGCCTGTCTTCCCTTTCTGGTTTTTACACATTTTGTGGATGTCCCTTTTGACAGGTGGGAAGTGATACTTCTTTGTAATGTAGATTTGCATTGCCCGCTTGCTTGCTTGGCCAAAAAGGGCGTATGCGTTTTCTCCTGAATATATTCAGGAGAAAACGCATACGCCCTTTTTGGCCAAGTGCATCATTGTCGAAGTTGTGCCCCTCTTCCTGTGCTTTAAAGGCGATTCCAACGTACCTCTTGAAATCTGTTTCCTGCTATTCTGCCTCGCTTTCAAGTGCGCCTCGTTGCCTTCCCTCAACAGATTTTTGGACGATATTTGTCCTTTATTACTCGGCCAGTTTGTGAATTGCTGTGCCCCTGAGCTCCATTTTTCAACTCGTTTTTTGTGAGCTGACCGCAAGTCCAAAATTTTGGTTCAGGACCTATGCTGGTTCCCGGTGGGTGGCTGAGACTTTGGTTAATTCTTCTTCCTGCCGGGAAGTTATAGTGATATGTGCCCGTCCAAATGCCCAACAGCTACTCTCTCATTGGTTCTCCCTCTTCCCTTTCATCCTCTGCCAAATTGGCAACCTGTGCGAACCAGGAGGTTAAAGTGGCTGTCTCTCCAAGTTGGGAGGTTGATAGTAAAGCAGATGGAAAGTCAAACCGGAGCACCAGGAGAGGGACTATTCGTTGAGTTTTAGAAACCTTTTGTATTCACAGTGTGTCCGTTCTCTAGGTTTCCCGTACATGTTATAAGTGTAGTAATATTCCCTTCAACCTGGAGAGTTGGGACCCATGGAATGGGTGCCATGCATTAATGCTTTAAAGGTTCTGCATTTGTTCCCCCAATCTCACCAATCCTCTCAGTCCCAAGTGTCCCTCCTTATGCCACATCCAGCTGTCGTTGTAGATAGGGTCATTCCAGGTTTCATCAGAGACTCTGAAGGAATTGTAAAGAATTTCCCAGTTTTTTTGTTTTGTTTTTGAAATTCCTTTTTATAGTGGGTTTGAGCTGATCCCGCTGCCATGTTTATTCCAGTCTAGACACACTTGATTCCCTTACGGAGACATATCAATACATAGGTTTTAAGATTCTTACTACTCAGATATATTCCTCTGTGGGAAATATGGGGTTTTGAGGCCCTTTCACTGAGGACGGTGTAGGTCTTGTCTATTCCATAGTTGGTTTTTGGAACGGTACCTGTGCTTATATCAAACTCTGGTTTTATGCATCACCCCACCTCTCGTTCCCCCTTAAGCAGGCATAAGAGTGTTTTCTAAATGTGAGACACTGTTCTCTTTCCTAACTCAGTTCAAGTGTAGCCATGTTTACAGGATCTTCATAAGTGATATCTTATGATAAGTTTCTTTTTCTGTGTGACTTATTTCACTTAGAATTATCGTACCTGAATCCACCCATTTTGCTGCTACTGGTCTTATGACATTGATTTCATGGCTGAGGGATATTCTATCGTACGTAAGTACCACAATTTTTTGAACCATTTTTACATTTCCTGGTATATTTAAGGTGTACCCAAGTTGAGGTCCTTGTAAGCAGTGCAGCCCTAAATTTTGGGGCGGCTCTGTGTTATTGATTTTCAGTTTTCCCAAGGTATATTCCCTAGACGGGAAGTGCCCTTGGCTCTGTAGCTCTGTTCTTTACTTGTTTTAGGGAACACAATGAACTCCTCCAGAGAGGCAGTTGGCAATTTACATCCCGCCCATCAGCATAACAAGGCTCCCTGTTCTCCAGGGCCTGTCTTGCCTTTCTGGTTTTTACACATTTTGTGGATGTCCCTTTTGACCGGCGGGAAGTGATACTTCTTTGTATTGCAGATATGCATTGCCCGCTTGCTTGCTAGGTCAAAAAGGGCGTATGCGTTTTCTCCTGAATATATTCAGGAGAAAACGCATACGCCCTTTTTGGCCAAGTGCATCATTGTCGAAGTTGTGCCCCTCTTCCTGTGCTTTAAAGGCGATTCCAACGTACCTCTTGAAATCTGTTTCCTGCTATTCTGCCTCACTTTCAAGTCGGGCTCGTTGCCTTCCCTCAACAGATTTTTGGACGATAGTTGTCCTTTATTACTCGGGCAGTTTGTGAATTGTTGTGCCCCTGAGCTCCATTTTTAACTCGTTTTTGGTGAGGTGACCACAAGTCCAAAATTTTGGTTCAGGACCTATACTGGTTCCCGGTGGGTGTCTGAGACTTTGGTTAATTCTTCTTCCTGCCGGGAAGTTAGAGTGATATGTGCCCATCCAAATGCCTAACAGCTACTCTCTCATTGGTTCTCCCTCTTCCCTTTCATCCTCTGCCAAATTGGAAACCTGTGCGAACCAGGAGGTTAAAGGGGCTGTCTCTCTAAGTTGGGAGATTGATAGTAAAGCAGATGGAAAGTCAAACCGGAGCACCAGGGGAGGGTCTATTCGTTGAGTTTTAGAAACCTTTCGTATTCACAGTTTGTCCGTTCTCTAGGTTTCCCGTACATGTTATAACTATAGTAATATTCCCTTCAACCTGGAGAGTTGGGACCCATGGAATGGGTGCCATGCATTATTGCTTTAAAGGGTCTGCATTTCCTCACCCAATCTCACCAATCCTCTCAGTCCCAAGTGTCCCTCCTTATGCCACATCCAGCTGTCGTTGTAGATAGGGTCATTCCAGCTTTCATCAGAGACCCTGAAGGAATTGTAAAGAATTTCCCAGTTTTTTTGTTTTGTTTTTGAAATTCCTTTTTATAGTGGGTTTGAGCTGATTCTCGCTGCCATGTTTATGCCAGTCTAGACACACTTGATTCCCTTACGGAGACATATCAATACATAGGTTTTAAGATTCTTACTAGTCAGATATTTTCCTCTGCGGGAAATATGGGGTTTTGAGTCCCTTTCACTGAGGAAGGTGTAGGTCTTGTCTATTCCATAGTTGGTTTTTGGAACGGTACCTGTGCTTATATCAAACTCTGGTTTTATGCATCACCCCACCTCTCCTTCCCCCTTAAGCAGGTATAAGAGTGTTTTCTAAATGTGAGACACTGTTCTCTTTCCTAACTCAGTTCAAGTGTAGCCATGTTTACAGGATCTTCATAAGTGATATCTTATGATAAGTTTCTTTTTCTGTGTGACTTATTTCACTTAGAATCATCGTACCTGAATCCACCCATTTTGCTGCTACTGGTCTTATGACATTGATTTCATGGCTGAGGGATATTCCATCATACGTAAGTACCACAATTTTTTGAACCATGTTTATATTTTCTGGGATACTTAAGGTGTATCCAAGTTGAGGTCCTTGTATGCAGTGCAGCCCTAAATTTTGGGGTGGCTCTGTCTTTTTGATTTTCAGTTTTCCCAAGGTATATTCCCTAGACTGGTAGTGCCCTTGGCTCTGTAGCTCTGTTCTTTACTTGTTTTAGGGAACAGAATGCACTCCTCCAGAGAGGCAGTTGGCAATTTACATCCCGCCCATCAGCATAACAAGGCTCCCTGTTCTCCAGGGCCTGTCTTGCCTTTCTTGTTCTTACACATTTTGTGGATGTCCCTTTTGACCGGTGGGAAGTGATACTTCTTTGTAGTGCAGATTTGCATTGCCCGCTTGCTTGCTTGGCCAAAAAGGGCGTATGCGTTTTCTCCTGAATATATTCAGGAGAAAACGCATACGCCCTTTTTGGCCAAGTGCATCATTGTCGAAGTTGTGCCCCTCTTCCTGTGCTTTAAAGGCGATTCCAACGTACCTCTTGAAATCTGTTTCCTGCTATTCTGCCTCGCTTTCAAGTCCGCCTCGTTGCCTTCCCTCAACAGATTTTTGGACGATAGTTGTCCTTTATTACTCGGCCAGTTTGTGAATTGCTGTGCCCCTGAGCTCCATTTTTCAACTCGTTTTTGGTGAGCTGACCGCAAGTCCAAAATTTTGGTTCAGGACCTATACTGGTTCCCGGTGGGTGGCTGAGAATTTGGTTAATTCTTCTTCCTGCCGGGAAATTACAGTGATATGTGCCCGTCCAAATGCCTAACAGCTACTCTCTCATTGGTTCTCCCTCTTCCCTTTCATCCTCTGCCAAATTGGCAACCTGTGCGAACCAAGAGGTTAAAGGGGCTGTCTCTCCAAGTTGGGAGGTTGATAGTAAAGCAGACGGAAAGTCAAACCGGAGCACCAGGAGAGGGTCTATTCTTTGAGTTTTAGAAACCTTTCGTATTCACAGTGTGTCCGTTCTCTAGGTTTCCCGCACATGTTATAGCTGTAGTAATATTCCCTTCAACCTGGAGAGTTCGGACCCATGGAATGGGTGCCATGCATTATTGCTTTAAAGGGTCTGCATTTGCTCACCCAATCTCACCAATCGTCTCAGTCCCAAGTGTCCCTCCTTATGCCACATCCAGCTGTCGTTGTAGATAGGGTCATTCCAGCTTTCATCAGAGACCCTAAAGGAATTGTAAAGAATTTCCCAGTTTTTTTGTTTTGTTTTTGAAATTCCTTTTTATAGTGGGTTTGAGCTGATTCTCGCTGCCATGTTTATGCCAGTCTAGACACACTTGATTCCCTTACGGAGACATATCAAGACATAGGTTTTAAGATTCTTACTAGTCAGATATTTTCCTCTGCGGGAAATATGGGGTTTTGAGTCCCTTTCACTGAGGACGGTGTAGGTCTTGTCTATTCCATAGTTGGTTTTTGGAACGGTACCTGTGCTTATATCAAACTCTGGTTTTATGCATCACCCCACCTCTCCTTCAACCTTAAGCAGATATAAGAGTGTTTTCTAAATGTGAGACACTGTTCTCTTTCCTAACTCAGTTCAAGTGTAGCCATGTTTACAGGATCTTCATAAGTGATATCTTATGATAAGTTTCTTTTTCTGTGTGACTTATTTCACTTAGAATCATCGTACCTGAATCCACCCATTTTGCTGCTACTGGTCTTATGACATTGATTTCATGGCTGAGGGATATTCCATCGTGCGTAAGTACCACAATTTTTTGAACCATGTTTATATTTTCTGGGATACTTAAGGTGTATCCAAGTTGAGGTCCTTGTATGCAGTGCAGCCCTAAATTTTGGGGTGGCTCTGTCTTATTGATTTTCAGTTTTCCCAAGGTATATTCCCTAGACTGGTAGTGCCCTTGGCTCTGTAGCTCTGTTCTTTACTTGTTTTAGGGAACAGAATGCACTCCTCCAGAGAGGCAGTTGGCAATTTACATCCCGCCCATCAGCATAACAAGGCTCCCTGTTCTCCAAGGCCTGTCTTGCCTTTCTTGTTCTTACACATTTTGTGGATGTCCCTTTTGACCGGTGGGAAGTGATACTTCTTTGTAGTGCAGATTTGCATTGCCCGCTTGCTTGCTTGGCCAAAAAGGGCGTATGCGTTTTCTCCTGAATATATTCAGGAGAAAACGCATACGCCCTTTTTGGCCAAGTGCATCATTGTCGAAGTTGTGCCCCTCTTCCTGTGCTTTAAAGGCGATTCCAACGTACCTCTTGAAATCTATTTCCTGCTATTCTGCCTCGCTTTCAAGTCCGCCTCGTTGCCTTCCATCAACAGATTTTTGGACGATAGTTGTCCTTTATTACTCGGCCAGTTTGTGAATTGCTGTGTCCCTGAGCTCCATTTTTCAACTCGTTTTTGGAGAGCTGACCGCAAGTCCAAAATTTTGGTTCAGGACCTATACTGGTTCCCGGTGGGTGGCTGAGAATTTGGTTAATTCTTCTTCCTGCCGGGAAATTACAGTGATATGTGCCCATCCAAATGCCTAAAAGCTACTCTCTCATTGGTTCTCCCTCTTCCCTTTCATCCTCTGCCAAATTGGCAACCTGTGCGAACCAAGAGGTTAAAGGGGCTGTCTCTCCAAGTTGGGAGGTTGATAGTAAAGCAGACGGAAAGTCAAACCGGAGCACCAGGAGAGGGACTATTCGTTGAGTTTTAGAAACCTTTCGTATTCACAGTGTGTCCGTTCTCTAGGTTTCCCGCACATGTTATAGCTGTAGTAATATTCCCTTCAACCTGGAGAGTTCGGACCCATGGAATGGGTGCCATGCATTATTGCTTTAAAGGGTCTGCATTTGCTCACCCAATCTCACCAATCGTCTCAGTCCCAAGTGTACCTCCTTATGCCACATCCAGCTGTCGTTGTAGATAGGGTCATTCCAGCTTTCATCAGAGACCCTGAAGGAATTGTAAAGAATTTCCCAGTTTTTTTGTTTTGTTTTTGAAATTCCTTTTTATAGTGGGTTTGAGCTGATTCTCGCTGCCATGTTTATGCCAGTCTAGACACACTTGATTCCCTTACGGAGACATATCAATACATAGGTTTTAAGATTCTTACTAGTCAGATATTTTCCTCTGCGGGAAATATGGGGTTTTGAGTCCCTATCCCTGAGGAAGGTGTAGGTGTTGTCTATTCCATAGTTGGTTTTTGGAACGGTACCTGTGCTTATATCAAACTCTGGTTTTATGCATCACCCCACCTCTCCTTCCCCCTTAAGCAGATATAAGAGTGTTTTCTAAATGTGAGACACTGTTCTCTTTCCTAACTCAGTTCAAGTGTAGCCATGTTTACAGGATCTTCATAAGTGATATCTTATGATAAGTTTCTTTTTCTGTGTGACTTATTTCACTTAGAATCATCGTACCTGAATCCACCCATTTTGCTGCTACTGGTCTTATGACATTGATTTCATGGCTGAGGGATATTCCATCGTGCGTAAGTACCACAATTTTTTGAACCATGTTTATATTTTCTGGGATACTTAAGGTGTATCCAAGTTGAGGTCCTTGTATGCAGTGCAGCCCTAAATTTTGGGGTGGCTCTGTCTTATTGATTTTCAGTTTTCCCAAGGTATATTCCCTAGACTGGTAGTGCCCTTGGCTCTGTAGCTCTGTTCTTTACTTGTTTTAGGGAACAGAATGCACTCCTCCAGAGAGGCAGTTGGCAATTTACATCCCGCCCATCAGCATAACAAGGCTCCCTGTTCTCCAAGGCCTGTCTTGCCTTTCTTGTTCTTACACATTTTGTGGATGTCCCTTTTGACCGGTGGGAAGTGATACTTCTTTGTAGTGCAGATTTGCATTGCCCGCTTGCTTGCTTGGCCAAAAAGGGCGTATGCGTTTTCTCCTGAATATATTCAGGAGAAAACGCATACGCCCTTTTTGGCCAAGTGCATCATTGTCGAAGTTGTGCCCCTCTTCCTGTGCTTTAAAGGCGATTCCAACGTACCTCTTGAAATCTATTTCCTGCTATTCTGCCTCGCTTTCAAGTCCGCCTCGTTGCCTTCCATCAACAGATTTTTGGACGATAGTTGTCCTTTATTACTCGGCCAGTTTGTGAATTGCTGTGTCCCTGAGCTCCATTTTTCAACTCGTTTTTGGAGAGCTGACCGCAAGTCCAAAATTTTGGTTCAGGACCTATACTGGTTCCCGGTGGGTGGCTGAGAATTTGGTTAATTCTTCTTCCTGCCGGGAAATTACAGTGATATGTGCCCATCCAAATGCCTAACAGCTACTCTCTCATTGGTTCTCCCTCTTCCCTTTCATCCTCTGCCAAATTGGCAACCTGTGCGAACCAAGAGGTTAAAGGGGCTGTCTCTCCAAGTTGGGAGGTTGATAGTAAAGCAGACGGAAAGTCAAACCGGAGCACCAGGAGAGGGTTTATTCTTTGAGTTTTAGAAACCTTTCGTATTCACAGTGTGTCCGTTCCTTAGGTTTCCCGCACATGTTATAGCTGTAGTAATATTCCCTTCAACCTGGAGAGTTCGGACCCATGGAATGGGTGCCATGCATTATTGCTTTAAAGGGTCTGCATTTGCTCACCCAATCTCACCAATCGTCTCAGTCCCAAGTGTCCCTCCTTATGCCACATCCAGCTGTCGTTGTAGATAGGGTCATTCCAGCTTTCATCAGACACCCCGAAGGAATTGTAAAGAATTTCCCAGTTTTTTTGTTTTGTTTTTGAAATTCCTTTTTATAGTGGGTTTGAGCTGATTCTCGCTGCCATGTTTATGCCAGTCTAGACACACTTGATTCCCTTACGGAGACATATCAATACATAGGTTTTAAGATTCTTACTAGTCAGATATTTTCCTCTGCGGGAAATATGGGGTTTTGAGTCCCTTTCACTGAGGACGGTGTAGGTCTTGTCTATTCCATAGTTGGTTTTTGGAACGGTACCTGTGCTTATATCAAACTCTGGTTTTATGCATCACCCCACATCTCCTTCCCCCTTAAGCAGGTATAAGAGTGTTTTCTAAATGTGAGACACTGTTCTCTTTCCTAACTCAGTTCAAGTGTACCCATGTTTACAGGATCTTCATAAGTGATATCTTATGATAAGTTTCTTTTTCTGTGTGACTTATTTCACTTAGAATCATCGTACCTGAATCCACACATTTTGCTGCTACTGGTCTTATGACATTGATTTCATGGCTGAGGGATATTCCATCGTACGTAAGTACCACAATTTTTTGAACCATGTTTATATTTCCTGGGATATTTAAGGTGTACCCAAGTTGAGGTCCTTGTAAGCAGTGCAGCCCTAAATTTTGGGGTGGCTCTGTCTTACTGATTTTCAGTTTTCCCAAGGTATATTCCTTAGATTGGAAGTGCCCTTGGCTCTGTAGCTCTGTTCTTTACTTGTTTTAGGGAACACAATGCACTCCTCCAGAGAGGCAGTTGGCAATTTACATCCCGCCCATCAGCATAAAAAGGCTCCCTGTTCTCCAGGGCCTGTCTTGCCTTTCTGGTTTTTACACATTTTGTGGATGTCCCTTTTGACCGGTGGGAAGTGATACTTCTTTATAGTGCAGATTTGCATTGCCCGCTTGCTTGCTTGGCCAAAAAGGGCGTATGCGTTTTCTCCTGAATATATTCAGGAGAAAACGCATACGCCCTTTTTGGCCAAGTGCATCATTGTCGAAGTTGTGCCCCTCTTCCTGTGCTTTAAAGGCGATTCCAACGTACCTCTTGAAATCTGTTTCCTGCTATTCTGCCTCGCTTTCAAGTCCGCCTCGTTGCCTTCCCTCAACAGATTTTTGGACGATAGTTGTCCTTTATTACTCGGCCACTTTGTGAATTGCTGTGCCCCTGAGCTCCATTTTTCAACTCGTTTTTGGTGAGCTGACCGCAAGTCCAAAATTTTGGTTCAGGACCTATACTGGTTCCCGGTGGGTGGCTGAGAATTTGGTTAATTCTTCTTCCTGCCGGGAAATTACAGTGATATGTGCCCGTCCAAATGCCTAACAGCTACTCTCTCATTGGTTCTCCCTCTTCCCTTTCATCCTCTGCCAAATTGGCAACCTGTGCGAACCAAGAGGTTAAAGGGGCTGTCTCTCCAAGTTGGGAGGTTGATAGTAAAGCAGACGGAAAGTCAAACCGGAGCACCAGGAGAGGGTCTATTCTTTGAGTTTTAGAAACCTTTCGTATTCACAGTGTGTCCGTTCTCTAGGTTTCCCGCACATGTTATAGCTGTAGTAATATTCCCTTCAACCTGGAGAGTTCGGACCCATGGAATGGGTGCCATGCATTATTGCTTTAAAGGGTCTGCATTTGCTCACCCAATCTCACCAATCGTCTCAGTCCCAAGTGTCCCTCCTTATGCCACATCCAGCTGTCATTGTAGATAGGGTCATTCCAGCTTTCATCAGAGACCCTGAAGGAATTGTAAAGAATTTCCCAGTTTTTTTGTTTTGTTTTTGAAATTCCTTTTTATAGTGGGTTTGAGCTGATTCTCGCTGCCATGTTTATGCCAGTCTAGACACACTTGATTCCCTTACGGAGACATATCAATACATAGGTTTTAAGATTCTTACTAGTCAGATATTTTCCTCTGCGGGAAATATGGGGTTTTGAGTCCCTTTCACTGAGGACGGTGTAGGTCTTGTCTATTCCATAGTTGGTTTTTGGAACGGTACCTGTGCTTATATCAAACTCTGGTTTTATGCATCACCCCACATCTCCTTCCCCCTTAAGCAGGTATAAGAGTGTTTTCTAAATGTGAGACACTGTTCTCTTTCCTAACTCAGTTCAAGTGTAGCCATGTTTACAGGATCTTCATAAGTGATATCTTATGATAAGTTTCTTTTTCTGTGTGACTTATTTCACTTAGAATCATCGTACCTGAATCCACCCATTTTGCTGCTACTGGTCTTATGACATTGATTTCATGGCTGAGGGATATTCCTTCGTACGTAAGTACCAAAATTTTTTGAACCATGTTTATATTTTCTGGGATACTTAAGGTGTATCCAAGTTGAGGTCCTTGTATGCAGTGCAGCCCTAAATTTTGGGGTGGCTCTGTCTTATTGATTTTCAGTTTTCCCAAGGTATATTCCCTAGACTGGTAGTGCCCTTGGCTCTGTAGCTCTGTTCTTTACTTGTTTTAGGGAACAGAATGCACTCCTCCAGAGAGGCAGTTGGCAATTTACATCCCGCCCATCAGCATAACAAGGCTCCCTGTTCTCCAGGGCCTGTCTTGCCTTTCTTGTTCTTACACATTTTGTGGATGTCCCTTTTGACCGGTGGGAAGTGATACTTCTTTGTAGTGCAGATTTGCATTGCCCGCTTGCTTGCTTGGCCAAAAAGGGCGTATGCGTTTTCTCCTGAATATATTCAGGAGAAAACGCATACGCCCTTTTTGGCCAAGTGCATCATTGTCGAAGTTGTGCCCCTCTTCCTGTGCTTTAAAGGCGATTCCAACGTACCTCTTGAAATCTGTTTCCTGCTATTCTGCCTCGCTTTCAAGTCCGCCTCGTTGCCTTCCATCAACAGATTTTTGGACGATAGTTGTCCTTTATTACTCGGCCAGTTTGTGAATTGCTGTGTCCCTGAGCTCCATTTTTCAACTCGTTTTTGGAGAGCTGACAGCAAGTCCAAAATTTTGGTTCAGGACCTATACTGGTTCCCGGTGGGTGGCTGAGAATTTGGTTAATTCTTCTTCCTGCCGGGAAATTACAGTGATATGTGCCCGTCCAAATGCCTAACAGCTACTCTCTCATTGGTTCTCCCTCTTCCCTTTCATCCTCTGCCAAATTGGCAACCTGTGCGAACCAAGAGGTTAAAGGGGCTGTCTCTCCAAGTTGGGAGGTTGATAGTAAAGCAGACGGAAAGTCAAACCGGAGCACCAGGAGAGGGTCTATTCTTTGAGTTTTAGAAACCTTTCGTATTCACAGTGTGTCCGTTCTCTAGGTTTCCCGCACATGTTATAGCTGTAGTAATATTCCCTTCAACCTGGAGAGTTCGGACCCATGGAATGGGTGCCATGCATTATTGCTTTAAAGGGTCTGCATTTGCTCACCCAATCTCACCAATCGTCTCAGTCCCAAGTGTCCCTCCTTATGCCACATCCAGCTGTCATTGTAGATAGGGTCATTCCAGCTTTCATCAGAGACCCTGAAGGAATTGTAAAGAATTTCCCAGTTTTTTTGTTTTGTTTTTGAAATTCCTTTTTATAGTGGGTTTGAGCTGATTCTCGCTGCCATGTTTATGCCAGTCTAGACACACTTGATTCCCTTACGGAGACATATCAATACATAGGTTTTAAGATTCTTACTAGTCAGATATTTTCCTCTGCGGGAAATATGGGGTTTTGAGTCCCTTTCACTGAGGACGGTGTAGGTCTTGTCTATTCCATAGTTGGTTTTTGGAACGGTACCTGTGCTTATATCAAACTCTGGTTTTATGCATCACCCCACATCTCCTTCCCCCTTAAGCAGGTATAAGAGTGTTTTCTAAATGTGAGACACTGTTCTCTTTCCTAACTCAGTTCAAGTGTAGCCATGTTTACAGGATCTTCATAAGTGATATCTTATGATAAGTTTCTTTTTCTGTGTGACTTATTTCACTTAGAATCATCGTACCTGAATCCACCCATTTTGCTGCTACTGGTCTTATGACATTGATTTCATGGCTGAGGGATATTCCTTCGTACGTAAGTACCAAAATTTTTTGAACCATGTTTATATTTTCTGGGATACTTAAGGTGTATCCAAGTTGAGGTCCTTGTATGCAGTGCAGCCCTAAATTTTGGGGTGGCTCTGTCTTATTGATTTTCAGTTTTCCCAAGGTATATTCCCTAGACTGGTAGTGCCCTTGGCTCTGTAGCTCTGTTCTTTACTTGTTTTAGGGAACAGAATGCACTCCTCCAGAGAGGCAGTTGGCAATTTACATCCCGCCCATCAGCATAACAAGGCTCCCTGTTCTCCAGGGCCTGTCTTGCCTTTCTTGTTCTTACACATTTTGTGGATGTCCCTTTTGACCGGTGGGAAGTGATACTTCTTTGTAGTGCAGATTTGCATTGCCCGCTTGCTTGCTTGGCCAAAAAGGGCGTATGCGTTTTCTCCTGAATATATTCAGGAGAAAACGCATACGCCCTTTTTGGCCAAGTGCATCATTGTCGAAGTTGTGCCCCTCTTCCTGTGCTTTAAAGGCGATTCCAACGTACCTCTTGAAATCTGTTTCCTGCTATTCTGCCTCGCTTTCAAGTCCGCCTCGTTGCCTTCCATCAACAGATTTTTGGACGATAGTTGTCCTTTATTACTCGGCCAGTTTGTGAATTGCTGTGTCCCTGAGCTCCATTTTTCAACTCGTTTTTGGAGAGCTGACAGCAAGTCCAAAATTTTGGTTCAGGACCTATACTGGTTCCCGGTGGGTGGCTGAGAATTTGGTTAATTCTTCTTCCTGCCGGGAAATTACAGTGATATGTGCCCATCAAAATGCCTAACAGCTACTCTCTCATTGGTTCTCCCTCTTCCCTTTCATCCTCTGCCAAATTGGCAACCTGTGCGAACCAAGAGGTTAAAGGGGCTGTCTCTCCAAGTTGGGATGTTGATAGTAAAGCAGCCGGAAAGTCAAACCAGAGCACCAGGAGAGGGTTTATTCTTTGAGTTTTAGAAACCTTTCGTATTCACAGTGTGTCCGTTCTCTAGGTTTCCCGCACATGTTATAGCTGTAGTAATATTCCCTTCAACCTGGAGAGTTCGGACCCATGGAATGGGTGCCATGCATTATTGCTTTAAAGGGTCTGCATTTGCTCACCCAATCTCACCAATCGTCTCAGTCCCAAGTGTCCCTCCTTATGCCACATCCAGCTGTCGTTGTAGATAGGGTCATTCCAGCTTTCATCAGACACCCCGAAGGAATTGTAAAGAATTTCCCAGTTTTTTTGTTTTGTTTTTGAAATTCCTTTTTATAGTGGGTTTGAGCTGATTCTCGCTGCCATGTTTATGCCAGTCTAGACACACTTGATTCCCTTACGGAGACATATCAATACATAGGTTTTAAGATTCTTACTAGTCAGATATTTTCCTCTGCGGGAAATATGGGGTTTTGAGTCCCTTTCACTGAGGACGGTGTAGGTCTTGTCTATTCCATAGTTGGTTTTTGGAACGGTACCTGTGCTTATATCAAACTCTGGTTTTATGCATCACCCCACCTCTCCTTCCCCCTTAAGCAGGTATAAGAGTGTTTTCTAAATGTGAGACACTGTTCTCTTTCCTAACTCAGTTCAAGTGTAGCCATGTTTACAGGATCTTCATAAGTGATATCTTATGATAAGTTTCTTTTTCTGTGTGACTTATTTCACTTAGAATCATCGTACCTGAATCCACCCATTTTGCTGCTACTGGTCTTATGACATTGATTTCATGGCTGAGGGATATTCCATCGTACGTAAGTACCACAATTTTTTGAACCATGTTTATATTTTCTGGGATACTTAAGGTGTATCCAAGTTGAGGTCCTTGTATGCAGTGCAGCCCTAAATTTTGGGGTGGCTCTGTCTTATTGATTTTCAGTTTTCCCAAGGTATATTCCCTAGACTGGTAGTGCCCTTGGCTCTGTAGCTCTGTTCTTTACTTGTTTTAGGGAACACAATGCACTCCTCCAGAGAGGCAGTTGGCAATTGACATCCCACCCATCAGCATAACAAGGCTCCCTGTTCTCCAGGGCCTGTCTTGCCTTTCTTGTTCTTACACATTTTGTGGATGTCCCTTTTGACCGGTGGGAAGTGATACTTCTTTGTAGTGCAGATTTGCATTGCCCGCTTGCTTGCTTGGCCAAAAAGGGCGTATGCGTTTTCTACTGAATATATTCAGGAGAAAACGCATACGCCCTTTTTGGCCAAGTGCATCATTGTCGAAGTTGTGCCCCTCTTCCTGTGCTTTAAAGGCGATTCCAACGTACCTCTTGAAATCTGTTTCCTGCTATTCTGCCTCGCTTTCAAGTCCGCCTCGTTGCCTTCCCTCAACAGATTTTTGGACGATAGTTGTCCTTTATTACTCGGCCAGTTTGTGAATTGCTGTGCCCCTGAGCTCCATTTTTCAACTCGTTTTTGGTGAGCTGACCGCAAGTCCAAAATTTTGGTTCAGGACCTATACTGGTTCCCGGTGGGTGGCTGAGAATTTGGTTAATTCTTCTTCCTGCCGGGAAATTACAGTGATATATGCCCGTCCAAATGCCTAACAGCTACTCTCTCATTGGTTCTCCCTCTTCCCTTTCATCCTCTGCCAAATTGGCAACCTGTGCGAACCAAGAGGTTAAAGGGGCTGTCTCTCCAAGTTGGGAGGTTGATAGTAAAGCAGACGGAAAGTCAAACCGGAGCACCAGGAGGGGGTCTATTCTTTGAGTTTTAGAAACCTTTCGTATTCACAGTGTGTCCGTTCTCTAGGTTTCCCGCACATGTTATAGCTGTAGTAATATTCCCTTCAACCTGGAGAGTTCGGACCCATGGAATGGGTGCCATGCATTATTGCTTTAAAGGGTCTGCATTTGCTCACCCAATCTCACCAATCGTCTCAGTCCCAAGTGTCCCTCCTTATGCCACATCCAGCTGTCGTTGTAGATAGGGTCATTCCAGCTTTCATCAGAGACCCTGAAGGAATTGTAAAGAATTTCCCAGTTTTTTTGTTTTGTTTTTGAAATTCCTTTTTATAGTGGGTTTGAGCTGATTCTCGCTGCCATGTTTATGCCAGTCTAGACACACTTGATTCCCTTACGGAGACATATCAATACATAGGTTTTAAGATACTTACTAGTCAGATATTTTCCTCTGCGGGAAATATGGGGTTTTGAGTCCCTTTCACTGAGGACGGTGTAGGTCTTGTCTATTCCATAGTTGGTTTTTGGAACGGTACCTGTGCTTATATCAAACTCTGGTTTTATGCATCACCCCACATCTCCTTCCCCCTTAAGCAGGTATAAGAGTGTTTTCTAAATGTGAGACACTGTTCTCTTTCCTAACTCAGTTCAAGTGTAGCCATGTTTACAGGATCTTCATAAGTGATATCTTATGATAAGTTTCTTTTTCTGTGTGACTTATTTCACTTAGAATCATCGTACCTGAATCCACCCATTTTGCTGCTACTGGTCTTATGACATTGATTTCATGGCTGAGGGATATTCCTTCGTACGTAAGTACCAAAATTTTTTGAACCATGTTTATATTTTCTGGGATACTTAAGGTGTATCCAAGTTGAGGTCCTTGTATGCAGTGCAGCCCTAAATTTTGGGGTGGCTCTGTCTTATTGATTTTCAGTTTTCCCAAGGTATATTCCCTAGACTGGTAGTGCCCTTGGCTCTGTAGCTCTGTTCTTTACTTGTTTTAGGGAACAGAATGCACTCCTCCAGAGAGGCAGTTGGCAATTTACATCCCGCCCATCAGCATAACAAGGCTCCCTGTTCTCCAGGGCCTGTCTTGCCTTTCTTGTTCTTACACATTTTGTGGATGTCCCTTTTGACCGGTGGGAAGTGATACTTCTTTGTAGTGCAGATTTGCATTGCCCGCTTGCTTGCTTGGCCAAAAAGGGCGTATGCGTTTTCTCCTGAATATATTCAGGAGAAAACGCATACGCCCTTTTTGGCCAAGTGCATCATTGTCGAAGTTGTGCCCCTCTTCCTGTGCTTTAAAGGCGATTCCAACGTACCTCTTGAAATCTGTTTCCTGCTATTCTGCCTCGCTTTCAAGTCCGCCTCGTTGCCTTCCATCAACAGATTTTTGGACGATAGTTGTCCTTTATTACTCGGCCAGTTTGTGAATTGCTGTGTCCCTGAGCTCCATTTTTAAACTCGTTTTTGGAGAGCTGAGAGCAAGTCCAAAATTTTGGTTCAGGACCTATACTGGTTCCCGGTGGGTGGCTGAGAATTTGGTTAATTCTTCTTCCTGCCGGGAAATTACAGTGATATGTGCCCATCAAAATGCCTAACAGCTACTCTCTCATTGGTTCTCCCTCTTCCCTTTCATCCTCTGCCAAATTGGCAACCTGTGCGAACCAAGAGGTTAAAGGGGCTGTCTCTCCAAGTTGGGATGTTGATAGTAAAGCAGCCGGAAAGTCAAACCAGAGCACCAGGAGAGGGTTTATTCTTTGAGTTTTAGAAACCTTTCGTATTCACAGTGTGTCCGTTCTCTAGGTTTCCCGCACATGTTATAGCTGTAGTAATATTCCCTTCAACCTGGAGAGTTCGGACCCATGGAATGGGTGCCATGCATTATTGCTTTAAAGGGTCTGCATTTGCTCACCCAATCTCACCAATCGTCTCAGTCCCAAGTGTCCCTCCTTATGCCACATCCAGCTGTCGTTGTAGATAGGGTCATTCCAGCTTTCATCAGACACCCCGAAGGAATTGTAAAGAATTTCCCAGTTTTTTTGTTTTGTTTTTGAAATTCCTTTTTATAGTGGGTTTGAGCTGATTCTCGCTGCCATGTTTATGCCAGTCTAGACACACTTGATTCCCTTACGGAGACATATCAATACATAGGTTTTAAGATTCTTACTAGTCAGATATTTTCCTCTGCGGGAAATATGGGGTTTTGAGTCCCTTTCACTGAGGACGGTGTAGGTCTTGTCTATTCCATAGTTGGTTTTTGGAACGGTACCTGTGCTTATATCAAACTCTGGTTTTATGCATCACCCCACCTCTCCTTCCCCCTTAAGCAGGCATAAGAGTGTTTTCTAAATGTGAGACACTGTTCTCTTTCCTAACTCAGTTCAAGTGTAGCCATGTTTACAGGATCTTCATAAGTGATATCTTATGATAAGTTTCTTTTTCTGTGTGACTTATTTCACTTAGAATCATCGTACCTGAATCCACCCATTTTGCTGCTACTGGTCTTATGACATTGATTTCATGGCTGAGGGATATTCCATCGTACGTAAGTACCACAATTTTTTGAACCATGTTTATATTTTCTGGGATACTTAAGGTGTATCCAAGTTGAGGTCCTTGTATGCAGTGCAGCCCTAAATTTTGGGGTGGCTCTGTCTTATTGATTTTCAGTTTTCCCAAGGTATATTCCCTAGACTGGTAGTGCCCTTGGCTCTGTAGCTCTGTTCTTTACTTGTTTTAGGGAACACAATGCACTCCTCCAGAGAGGCAGTTGGCAATTGACATCCCACCCATCAGCATAACAAGGCTCCCTGTTCTCCAGGGCCTGTCTTGCCTTTCTTGTTCTTACACATTTTGTGGATGTCCCTTTTGACCGGTGGGAAGTGATACTTCTTTGTAGTGCAGATTTGCATTGCCCGCTTGCTTGCTTGGCCAAAAAGGGCGTATGCGTTTTCTACTGAATATATTCAGGAGAAAACGCATACGCCCTTTTTGGCCAAGTGCATCATTGTCGAAGTTGTGCCCCTCTTCCTGTGCTTTAAAGGCGATTCCAACGTACCTCTTGAAATCTGTTTCCTGCTATTCTGCCTCGCTTTCAAGTCCGCCTCGTTGCCTTCCCTCAACAGATTTTTGGACGATAGTTGTCCTTTATTACTCGGCCAGTTTGTGAATTGCTGTGCCCCTGAGCTCCATTTTTCAACTCGTTTTTGGTGAGCTGACCGCAAGTCCAAAATTTTGGTTCAGGACCTATACTGGTTCCCGGTGGGTGGCTGAGAATTTGGTTAATTCTTCTTCCTGCCGGGAAATTACAGTGATATATGCCCGTCCAAATGCCTAACAGCTACTCTCTCATTGGTTCTCCCTCTTCCCTTTCATCCTCTGCCAAATTGGCAACCTGTGCGAACCAAGAGGTTAAAGGGGCTGTCTCTCCAAGTTGGGAGGTTGATAGTAAAGCAGACGGAAAGTCAAACCGGAGCACCAGGAGGGGGTCTATTCTTTGAGTTTTAGAAACCTTTCGTATTCACAGTGTGTCCGTTCTCTAGGTTTCCCGCACATGTTATAGCTGTAGTAATATTCCCTTCAACCTGGAGAGTTCGGACCCATGGAATGGGTGCCATGCATTATTGCTTTAAAGGGTCTGCATTTGCTCACCCAATCTCACCAATCGTCTCAGTCCCAAGTGTCCCTCCTTATGCCACATCCAGCTGTCGTTGTAGATAGGGTCATTCCAGCTTTCATCAGAGACCCTGAAGGAATTGTAAAGAATTTCCCAGTTTTTTTGTTTTGTTTTTGAAATTCCTTTTTATAGTGGGTTTGAGCTGATTCTCGCTGCCATGTTTATGCCAGTCTAGACACACTTGATTCCCTTACGGAGACATATCAATACATAGGTTTTAAGATTCTTACTAGTCAGATATTTTCCTCTGCGGGAAATATGGGGTTTTGAGTCCCTATCACTGAGGAAGGTGTAGGTCTTGTCTATTCCATAGTTGGTTTTTGGAACGGTACCTGTGCTTATATCAAACTCTGGTTTTATGCATCACCCCACCTCTCCTTCCCCCTTAAGCAGGTATAAGAGTGTTTTCTAAATGTGAGACACTGTTCTCTTTCCTAACTCAGTTCAAGTGTAGCCATGTTTACAGGATCTTCATAAGTGATATCTTATGATAAGTTTCTTTTTCTGTGTGACTTATTTCACTTAGAATCATCGTACCTGAATCCACCCATTTTGCTGCTACTGGTCTTATGACATTGATTTCATGGCTGAGGGATATTCCATCGTACGTAAGTACCACAATTTTTTGAACCATGTTTATATTTTCTGGGATACTTAAGGTGTATCCAAGTTGAGGTCCTTGTATGCAGTGCAGCCCTAAATTTTGGGGTGGCTCTGTCTTATTGATTTTCAGTTTTCCCAAGGTATATTCCCTAGACTGGTAGTGCCCTTGGCTCTGTAGCTCTGTTCTTTACTTGTTTTAGGGAACAGAATGCACTCCTCCAGAGAGGCAGTTGGCAATTTACATCCCGCCTATCAGCATAACAAGGCTCCCTGTTCTCCAGGGCCTGTCTTGCGTTTCTTGTTCTTACACATTTTGTGGATGTCCCTTTTGACCGGTGGGAAGTGATACTTCTTTGTAGTGCAGATTTGCATTGCCCGCTTGCTTGCTTGGCCAAAAAGGGCGTATGCGTTTTCTCCTGAATATATTCAGGAGAAAACGCATACGCCCTTTTTGGCCAAGTGCGTCATTGTCGAAGTTGTGCCCCTCTTCCTGTGCTTTAAGGGCGATTCCAACATACCTCTTGAAATCTGTTTCATGCTATTCTGCCTCACTTTCAAGTCCGCCTCGTTGCCTTCCCTCAACAGATTTTTGGACGATAGTTGTCCTTTATTACTCGGCCAGTTTGTGAATTGCTGTGCCCCTGAGCTCCATTTTTCAACTCGTTTTTTGTGAGCTGACCACAAGTCCAAAATTTTGGTTCAGGACCTATACTGGTTCCCGGTGGGTGGCTGAGAATTTGGTTAATTCTTCTTCCTGCCGGGAAATTACAGTGATATGTGCCCGTCCAAATGCCTAACAGCTACTCTCTCATTGGTTCTCCCTCTTCCCTTTCATCCTCTGCCAAATTGGCAACCTGTGCGAACCAAGAGGTTAAAGGGGCTGTCTCTCCAAGTTGGGAGGTTGATAGTAAAGCAGACGGAAAGTCAAACCGGAGCACCAGGAGAGGGACTATTCGTTGAGTTTTAGAAACCTTTCGTATTCACAGTGTGTCCGTTCTCTAGGTTTCCCGCACATGTTATAGCTGTAGTAATATTCCCTTCAACCTGGAGAGTTCGGACCCATGGAATGGGTGCCATGCATTATTGCTTTAAAGGATCTGCATTTGCTCACCCAATCTCACCAATCGTCTCAGTCCCAAGTGTCCCTCCTTATGCCACATCCAGCTGTCGTTGTAGATAGGGTCATTCCAGCTTTCATCAGAGACCCTGAAGGAATTGTAAAGAATTTCCCAGTTTTTTTGTTTTGTTTTTGACATTCCTTTTTATAGTGGGTTTGAGCTGATTCTCGCTGCCATGTTTATGCCAGTCTAGACACACTTGATTCCCTTGCGGAGACATATCAATACATAGGTTTTAAGATTCTTACTAGTCAGATATTTTCCTCTGCGGGAAATATGGGGTTTTGAGTCCCTTTCACTGAGGACGGTGTAGGTCTTGTCTATTCCATAGTTGGTTTTTGGAACGGTACCTGTGCTTATATCAAACTCTGGTTTTATGCATCACCCCACCTCTCCTTCCCCCTTAAGCAGGTATAAGAGTGTTTTCTAAATGTGAGACACTGTTCTCTTTCCTAACTCAGTTCAAGTGTAGCCATGTTTACAGGATCTTCATAAGTGATATCTTATGATAAGTTTCTTTTTCTGTGTGACTTATTTCACTTAGAATCATCGTACCTGAATCCACCCATTTTGCTGCTACTGGTCTTATGACATTGATTTCATGGCTGAGGGATATTCCATCGTACGTAAGTACCACAATTTTTTGAACCATGTTTATATTTTCTGGGATACTTAAGGTGTATCCAAGTTGAGGTCCTTGTATGCAGTGCAGCCCTAAATTTTGGGGTGGCTCTGTCTTATTGATTTTCAGTTTTCCCAAGGTATATTCCCTAGACTGGTAGTGCCCTTGGCTCTGTAGCTCTGTTCTTTACTTGTTTTAGGGAACACAATGCACTCCTCCAGAGAGGCAGTTGGCAATTTACATCCCGCCCATCAGCATAACAAGGCTCCCTGTTCTCCAAGGCCTGTCTTGCCTTTCTTGTTCTTACACATTTTGTGGATGTCCCTTTTGACCGGTGGGAAGTGATACTTCTTTGTAGTGCAGATTTGCATTGCCCGCTTGCTTGCTTGGCCAAAAAGGGCGTATGCGTTTTCTCCTGAATATATTCAGGAGAAAACGCATACGCCCTTTTTGGCCAAGTGCATCATTGTCGAAGTTGTGCCCCTCTTCCTGTGCTTTAAAGGCGATTCCAACGTACCTCTTGAAATCTGTTTCCTGCTATTCTGCCTCGCTTTCAAGTCCACCTCGTTGCCTTCCCTCAACAGATTTTTGGACGATAGTTGTCCTTTATTACTCGGCCAGTTTGTGAATTGCTGTGCCCCTGAGCTCCATTTTTCAACTCGTTTTTGGTGAGCTGACCGCAAGTCCAAAATTTTGGTTCAGGACCTATACTGGTTCCCGGTGGGTGGCTGAGAATTTGGTTAATTCTTCTTCCTGCCGGGAAATTACAGTGATATGTGCCCGTCCAAATGCCTAACAGCTACTCTCTCATTGGTTCTCCCTCTTCCCTTTCATCCTCTGCCAAATTGGCAACCTGTGCGAACCAAGAGGTTAAAGGGGCTGTCTCTCCAATTTGGGAGGTTGATAGTAAAGCAGACGGAAAGTCAAACCGGAGCACCAAGAGAGGGTCTATTCTTTGAGTTTTAGAAACCTTTCGTATTCACAGTGTGTCCGTTCTCTAGGTTTCCCGCACATGTTATAGCTGTAGTAATATTCCCTTCAACCTGGAGAGTTCGGACCCATGGAATGGGTGCCATGCATTATTGCTTTAAAGGGTCTGCATTTGCTCACCCAATCTCACCAATCGTCTCAGTCCCAAGTGTCCCTCCTTATGCCACATCCAGCTGTCGTTGTAGATAGGGTCATTCCAGCTTTCATCAGAGACCCTGAAGGAATTGTAAAGAATTTCCCAGTTTTTTTGTTTTGTTTTTGACATTCCTTTTTATAGTGGGTTTGAGCTGATTCTCGCTGCCATGTTTATGCCAGTCTAGACACACTTGATTCCCTTACGGAGACATATCAATACATAGGTTTTAAGATTCTTACTAGTCAGATATTCTCCTCTGCGGGAAATATGGGGTTTTGAGTCCCTATCACTGAGGAAGGTGTAGGTGTTGTCTATTCCATAGTTGGTTTTTGGAACGGTACCTGTGCTTATATCAAACTCTGGTTTTATGCATCACCCCACCTCTCCTTCCCCCTTAAGCAGGTATAAGAGTGTTTTCTAAATGTGAGACACTGTTCTCTTTCCTAACTCAGTTCAAGTGTAGCCATGTTTACAGGATCTTCATAAGTGATATCTTATGATAAGTTTCTTTTTCTGTGTGACTTATTTCACTTAGAATCATCGTACCTGAATCCACACATTTTGCTGCTACTGGTCTTATGACATTGATTTCATGGCTGAGGGATATTCCATCGTACGTAAGTACCACAATTTTTTGAACCATGTTTATATTTTCTGGGATACTTAAGGTGTATCCAAGTTGAGGTCCTTGTATGCAGTGCAGCCCTAAATTTTGGGGTGGCTCTGTCTTATTGATTTTCAGTTTTCCCAAGGTATATTCCCTAGACTGGTAGTGCCCTTGGCTCTGTAGCTCTGTTCTTTACTTGTTTTAGGGAACACAATGCACTCCTCCAGAGAGGCAGTTGGCAATTTACATCCCGCCCATCAGCATAACAAGGCTCCCTGTTCTCCAAGGCCTGTCTTGCCTTTCTTGTTCTTACACATTTTGTGGATGTCCCTTTTGACCGGTGGGAAGTGATACTTCTTTGTAGTGCAGATTTGCATTGCCCGCTTGCTTGCTTGGCCAAAAAGGGCGTATGCGTTTTCTCCTGAATATATTCAGGAGAAAACACACACGCCCTTTTTGGCCAAGTGCATCATTGTCGAAGTTGTGCCCCTCTTCCTGTGCTTTAAAGGCGATTCCAACGTACCTCTTGAAATCTGTTTCCTGCTATTCTGCCTCGCTTTCAAGTCCACCTCGTTGCCTTCCCTCAACAGATTTTTGGACGATAGTTGTCCTTTATTACTCGGCCAGTTTGTGAATTGCTGTGCCCCTGAGCTCCATTTTTCAACTCGTTTTTGGTGAGCTGACCGCAAGTCCAAAATTTTGGTTCAGGACCTATACTGGTTCCCGGTGGGTGGCTGAGAATTTGGTTAATTCTTCTTCCTGCCGGGAAATAACAGTGATATGTGCCCATCCAAATGCCTAACAGATACTCTCTCATTGGTTCTCCCTCTTCCCTTTCATCCTCTGCCAAATTGGCAACCTGTGCGAACCAAGAGGTTAAAGGGGCTGTCTCTCCAAGTTGGGAGGTTGATAGTAAAGCAGCCGGAAAGTCAAACCGGAGCACCAGGAGAGGGTTTATTCTTTGAGTTTTAGAAACCTTTCGTATTCACAGTGTGTCCGTTCTCTAGGTTTCCCGCACATGTTATAGCTGTAGTAATATTCCCTTCAACCTGGAGAGTTCGGACCCATGGAATGGGTGCCATGCATTATTGCTTTAAAGGGTCTGCATTTGCTCACCCAATCTCACCAATCGTCTCAGTCCCAAGTGTCCCTCCTTATGCCACATCCAGCTGTCGTTGTAGATAGGGTCATTCCAGCTTTCATCAGACACCCCGAAGGAATTGTAAAGAATTTCCCAGTTTTTTTGTTTTGTTTTTGAAATTCCTTTTTATAGTGGGTTTGAGCTGATTCTCGCTGCCATGTTTATGCCAGTCTAGACACACTTGATTCCCTTACGGAGACATATCAATACATAGGTTTTAAGATTCTTACTAGTCAGATATTTTCCTCTGCGGGAAATATGGGGTTTTGAGTCCCTTTCACTGAGGACGGTGTAGGTCTTGTCTATTCCATAGTTGGTTTTTGGAACGGTACCTGTGCTTATATCAAACTCTGGTTTTATGCATCACCCCACCTCTCCTTCCCCCTTAAGCAGGTATAAGAGTGTTTTCTAAATGTGAGACACTGTTCTCTTTCCTAACTCAGTTCAAGTGTAGCCATGTTTACAGGATCTTCATAAGTGATATCTTATGATAAGTTTCTTTTTCTGTGTGACTTATTTCACTTAGAATCATCGTACCTGAATCCACCCATTTTGCTGCTACTGGTCTTATGACATTGATTTCATGGCTGAGGGATATTCCATCGTACGTAAGTACCACAATTTTTTGAACCATGTTTATATTTTCTGGGATACTTAAGGTGTATCCAAGTTGAGGTCCTTGTATGCAGTGCAGCCCTAAATTTTGGGGTGGCTCTGTCTTATTGATTTTCAGTTTTCCCAAGGTATATTCCCTAGACTGGTAGTGCCCTTGGCTCTGTAGCTCTGTTCTTTACTTGTTTTAGGGAACAGAATGCACTCCTCCAGAGAGGCAGTTGGCAATTTACATCCCGCCCATCAGCATAACAAGGCTCCCTGTTCTCCAGGGCCTGTCTTGCCTTTCTTGTTCTTACACATTTTGTGGATGTCCCTTTTGACCGGTGGGAAGTGATACTTCTTTGTAGTGCAGATTTGCATTGCCCGCTTGCTTGCTTGGCCAAAAAGGGCGTATGCGTTTTCTCCTGAATATATTCAGGAGAAAACGCATACGCCCTTTTTGGCAAAGTGCGTCATTGTCGAAGTTGTGCCCCTCTTCCTGTGCTTTAAAGGCGATTCCAACGTACCTCTTGAAATCTGTTTCCTGCTATTCTGCCTCGCTTTCAAGTCCGCCTCGTTGCCTTCCATCAACAGATTTTTGGACGATAGTTGTCCTTTATTACTCGGCCAGTTTGTGAATTGCTGTGTCCCTGAGCTCCATTTTTCAACTCGTTTTTGGAGAGCTGACCGCAAGTCCAAAATTTTGGTTCAGGACCTATACTGGTTCCCGGTGGGTGGCTGAGAATTTGGTTAATTCTTCTTCCTGCCGGGAAATAACAGTGATATGTGCCCATCCAAATGCCTAACAGATACTCTCTCATTGGTTCTCCCTCTTCCCTTTCATCCTCTGCCAAATTGGCAACCTGTGCGAACCAAGAGGTTAAAGGGGCTGTCTCTCCAAGTTGGGAGGTTGATAGTAAAGCAGCCGGAAAGTCAAACCGGAGCACCAGGAGAGGGTTTATTCTTTGAGTTTTAGAAACCTTTCGTATTCACAGTGTGTCCGTTCTCTAGGTTTCCCGCACATGTTATAGCTGTAGTAATATTCCCTTCAACCTGGAGAGTTCGGACCCATGGAATGGGTGCCATGCATTATTGCTTTAAAGGGTCTGCATTTGCTCACCCAATCTCACCAATCGTCTCAGTCCCAAGTGTCCCTCCTTATGCCACATCCAGCTGTCGTTGTAGATAAGGTCATTCCAGCTTTCATCAGACACCCCGAAGGAATTGTAAAGAATTTCCCAGTTTTTTTGTTTTGTTTTTGAAATTCCTTTTTATAGTGGGTTTGAGCTGATTCTCGCTGCCATGTTTATGCCAGTCTAGACACACTTGATTCCCTTACGGAGACATATCAATACATAGGTTTTAAGATTCTTACTAGTCAGATATTTTCCTCTGCGGGAAATATGGGGTTTTGAGTCCCTTTCACTGAGGACGGTGTAGGTCTTGTCTATTCCATAGTTGGTTTTTGGAACGGTACCTGTGCTTATATCAAACTCTGGTTTTATGCATCACCCCACCTCTCCTTCCCCCTTAAGCAGGTATAAGAGTGTTTTCTAAATGTGAGACACTGTTCTCTTTCCTAACTCAGTTCAAGTGTAGCCATGTTTACAGGATCTTCATAAGTGATATCTTATGATAAGTTTCTTTTTCTGTGTGACTTATTTCACTTAGAATCATCGTACCTGAATCCACCCATTTTGCTGCTACTGGTCTTATGACATTGATTTCATGGCTGAGGGATATTCCATCGTACGTAAGTACCACAATTTTTTGAACCATGTTTATATTTTCTGGGATACTTAAGGTGTATCCAAGTTGAGGTCCTTGTATGCAGTGCAGCCCTAAATTTTGGGGTGGCTCTGTCTTATTGATTTTCAGTTTTCCCAAGGTATATTCCCTAGACTGGTAGTGCCCTTGGCTCTGTAGCTCTGTTCTTTACTTGTTTTAGGGAACAGAATGCACTCCTCCAGAGAGGCAGTTGGCAATTTACATCCCGCCCATCAGCATAACAAGGCTCCCTGTTCTCCAGGGCCTGTCTTGCCTTTCTTGCTCTTACACATTTTGTGGATGTCCCTTTTGACCGGTGGGAAGTGATACTTCTTTGTAGTGCAGATTTGCATTGCCCGCTTGCTTGCTTCGCCAAAAAGGGCGTATGCGTTTTCTCCTGAATATATTCAGGAGAAAACGCATACGCCCTTTTTGGCTAAGTGCGTCATTGTCGAAGTTGTGCCCCTCTTCCTGTGCTTTAAAGGCGATTCCAATGTACCTCTTGAAATCTGTTTCCTGCTACTCTGCCTCACTTTCAAGTCCGCCTCGTTGCCTTCCCTCAACAAATTTTTGGACGATAGTTGTCCTTTATTACTCGGCCAGTTTGTGAATTGCTGTGCCCCTGAGCTCCATTTTTCAACTCGTTTTTTATGAGCTGACCACAAGTCCAAAATTTTGGTTCAGGACCTATACTGGTTCCCGGTGGGTGGCTGAGAATTTGGTTAATTCTTCTTCCTGCTGGGAAATTACAGTGATATGTGCCCGTCCAAATGCCTAACAGCTACTCTCTCATTGGTTCTCCCTCTTCCCTTTCATCCTCTGCCAAATTGGCAACCTGTGCGAACCAAGAGGTTAAAGGGGCTGTCTCTCCAAGTTGGGAGGTTGATAGTAAAGCAGACGGAAAGTCAAACCGGAGCACCAGGAGAGGGACTATTCGTTGAGTTTTAGAAACCTTTCGTATTCACAGTGTGTCCGTTCTCTAGGTTTCCCGCACATGTTATAGCTGTAGTAATATTCCCTTCAACCTGGAGAGTTCGGACCCATGGAATGGGTGCCATGCATTATTGCTTTAAAGGGTCTGCATTTGCTCACCCAATCTCACCAATCGTCTCAGTCCCAAGTGTCCCTCCTTATGCCACATCCAGCTGTCGTTGTAGATAGGGTCATTCCAGCTTTCATCAGACACCCCGAAGGAATTGTAAAGAATTTCCCAGTTTTTTTGTTTTGTTTTTGACATTCCTTTTTATAGTGGGTTTGAGCTGATTCTCGCTGCCATGTTTATGCCAGTCTACACACACTTGATTCCCTTACGGAGACATATCAATACATAGGTTTTAAGATTCTTACTAGTCAGATATTTTCCTCTGCGGGAAATATGGGGTTTTGAGTCCCTTTCACTGAGGACGGTGTAGGTCTTGTCTATTCCATAGTTGGTTTTTGGAACGGTACCTGTGCTTATATCAAACTCTGGTTTTATGCATCACCCCACCTCTCCTTCCCCCTTAAGCAGGTATAAGAGTGTTTTCTAAATGTGAGACACTGTTCTCTTTCCTAACTCAGTTCAAGTGTAGCCATGTTTACAGGATCTTCATAAGTGATATCTTATGATAAGTTTCTTTTTCTGTGTGACTTATTTCACTTAGAATCATCGTACCTGAATCCACCCATTTTGCTGCTACTGGTCTTATGACATTGATTTCATGGCTGAGGGATATTCCATCGTACGTAAGTACCACAATTTTTTGAACCATGTTTATATTTTCTGGGATACTTAAGGTGTATCCAAGTTGAGGTCCTTGTATGCAGTGCAGCCCTAAATTTTGGGGTGGCTCTGTCTTATTGATTTTCAGTTTTCCCAAGGTATATTCCCTAGACTGGTAGTGCCCTTGGCTCTGTAGCTCTGTTCTTTACTTGTTTTAGGGAACAGAATGCACTCCTCCAGAGAGGCAGTTGGCAATTTACATCCCGCCCATCAGCATAACAAGGCTCCCTGTTCTCCAGGGCCTGTCTTGCCTTTCTTGTTCTTACACATTTTGTGGATGTCCCTTTTGACCGGTGGGAAGTGATACTTCTTTGTAGTGCAGATTTGCATTGCCCGCTTGCTTGCTTGGCCAAAAAGGGCGTATGCGTTTTCTCCTGAATATATTCAGGAGAAAACGCATACGCCCTTTTTGGCCAAGTGCGTCATTGTCGAAGTTGTGCCCCTCTTCCTGTGCTTTAAAGGCGATTCCAACGTACCTCTTGAAATCTGTTTCCTGCTATTCTGCCTCACTTTCAAGTCTGCCTCGTTGCCTTCCCTCAACAGATTTTTGGAGGATAGTTGTCCTTTATTACTCGGCCAGTTTGTGAATTGCTGTGCCCCTGAGCTCCATTTTTCAACTCGTTTTTTATGAGCTGACCACAAGTCCAAAATTTTGGTTCAGGACCTATACTGGTTCCCGGTGGGTGGCTGAGAATTTGGTTAATTCTTCTTCCTGCCGGGAAATTACAGTGATATGTGCCCGTCCAAATGCCTAACAGCTACTCTCTCATTGGTTCTCCCTCTTCCCTTTCATCCTCTGCCAAATTGGCAACCTGTGCGAACCAAGAGGTTAAAGGGGCTGTCTCTCCAAGTTGGGAAGTTGATAGTAAAGCAGACGGAAAGTCAAACCGGAGCACCAGGAGAGGGACTATTCGTTGAGTTTTAGAAACCTTTCGTATTCACAGTGTGTCCGTTCTCTAGGTTTCCCGCACATGTTATAGCTGTAGTAATATTCCCTTCAACCTGGAGAGTTCAGACCCATGGAATTGGTGCCATGCATTATTGCTTTAAAGGGACTGCATTTGCTCACCCAATCTCACCAATCGTCTCAGTCCCAAGTGTCCCTCCTTATGCCACATCCAGCTGTCGTTGTAGATAGGGTCATTCCAGCTTTCATCAGAGACCCTGAAGGAATTGTAAAGAATTTCCCAGTTTTTTTGTTTTGTTTTTGAAATTCCTTTTTATAGTGGGTTTGAGCTGATTCTCGCTGCCATGTTTATGCCAGTCTAGACACACTTGATTCCCTTACGGAGACATATCAATACATAGGTTTTAAGATTCTTACTAGTCAGATATTTTCCTCTGCGGGAAATATGGGGTTTTGAGTCCCTTTCACTGAGGACGGTGTAGGTCTTGTCTATTCCATAGTTGGTTTTTGGAACGGTACCTGTGCTTATATCAAACTCTGGTTTTATGCATCACCCCACCTCTCCTTCCCCCTTAAGCAGGTATAAGAGTGTTTTCTAAATGTGAGACACTGTTCTCTTTGCTAACTCAGTTCAAGTGTAGCCATGTTTACAGGATCTTCATAAGTGATATCTTATGATAAGTTTCTTTTTCTGTGTGACTTATTTCACTTAGAATCATCGTACCAGAATCCACCCATTTTGCTGCTACTGGTCTTATGACATTGATTTCATGGCTGAGGGATATTCCATCGTACGTAAGTACCACAATTTTTTGAACCATGTTTATATTTTCTGGGATACTTAAGGTGTATCCAAGTTGAGGTCCTTGTATGCAGTGCAGCCCTAAATTTTGGGGTGGCTCTGTCTTATTGATTTTCAGTTTTCCCAAGGTATATTCCCTAGACTGGTAGTGCCCTTGGCTCTGTAGCTCTGTTCTTTACTTGTTTTAGGGAACAGAATGCACTCCTCCAGAGAGGCAGTTGGCAATTTACATCCCGCCCATCAGCATAACAAGGCTCCCTGTTCTCCAGGGCCTGTCTTGCGTTTCTTGTTCTTACACATTTTGTGGATGTCCCTTTTGACCGGTGGGAAGTGATACTTCTTTGTAGTGCAGATTTGCATTGCCCGCTTGTTTGCTTGGCCAAAAAGAGCATATGCGTTTTCTCCTGAATATATTCTGGAGAAAATGCATACGCCCTTTTTGGCCAAGTGCGTCATTGTGGAAGTTGTGCCCCTCTTCCTGTGCTTTAAAGGCGATTCCAACGTACCTCTTGAAATCTGTTTCCTGCTATTCTGCCTCACTTTCAAGTCCGCCTCGTTGCCTTCCCTCAACAGATTTTTGGACGATAGTTGTCCTTTATTACTCGGCCAGTTTGTGAATTGCTGTGCCCCTGAGCTCCATTTTTCAACTCGTTTTTGGTGAGCTGACCGCAAGTCCAAAATTTTGGTTCAGGACCTATACTGGTTCCCGGTGGGTGGCTGAGAATTTGGTTAATTCTTCTTCCTGCCGGGAAATTACAGTGATATGTGCCCGTCCAAATGCCTAACAGCTACTCTCTCATTGGTTCTCCCTCTTCCCTTTCATCCTCTGCCAAATTGGCAACCTGGGCGAACCAACAGGTTAAAGGGGCTGTCTCTCCAAGTTGGGAGGTTGATAGTAAAGCAGACGGAAAGTCAAACCGGAGCACCAGGAGAGGGACTATTCGTTGAGTTTTAGAAACCTTTCGTATTCACAGTGTGTCCGTTCTCTAGGTTTCCCGCACATGTTATAGCTGTAGTAATATTCCCTTCAACCTGGAGAGTTCGGACCCATGGAATGGGTGCCATGCATTATTGCTTTAAAGGATCTGCATTTGCTCACCCAATCTCACCAATCGTCTCAGTCCCAAGTGTCCCTCCTTATGCCACATCCAGCTGTCATTGTAGATAGGGTCATTCCAGCTTTCATCAGAGACCCTGAAGGAATTGTAAAGAATTTCCCAGTTTTTTTGTTTTGTTTTTGAAATTCCTTTTTATAGTGGGTTTGAGCTGATTCTCGCTGCCATGTTTATGCCAGTCTAGACACACTTGATTCCCTTACGGAGACATATCAATACATAGGTTTTAAGATTCTTACTAGTCAGATACTTTCCTCTGCGGGAAATATGGGGTTTTGAGTCCCTTTCACTGAGGACGGTGTAGGTCTTGTCTATTCCATAGTTGGTTTTTGGAACGGTACCTGTGCTTATATCAAACTCTGGTTTTATGCATCACCCCACCTCTCCTTCCCCCTTAAGCAGGTATAAGAGTGTTTTCTAAATGTGAGACACTGTTCTCTTTCCTAACTCAGTTCAAGTGTAGCCATGTTTACAGGATCTTCATAAGTGATATCTTATGATAAGTTTCTTTTTCTGTGTGACTTATTTCACTTAGAATCATCGTACCTGAATCCACCCATTTTGCTGCTACTGGTCTTATGACATTGATTTCATGGCTGAGGGATATTCCATCGTACGTAAGTACCACAATTTTTTGAACCATGTTTATATTTTCTGGGATACTTAAGGTGTATCCAAGTTGAGATCCTTGTATGCAGTGCAGCCCTAAATTTTGGGGTGGCTCTGTCTTATTGATTTTCAGTTTTCCCAAGGTATATTCCCTAGACTGGTAGTGCCCTTGGCTCTGTAGCTCTGTTCTTTACTTGTTTTAGGGAACAGAATGCACTCCTCCAGAGAGGCAGTTGGCAATTTACATCCCGCCCATCAGCATAACAAGGCTCCCTGTTCTCCAGGGCCTGTCTTGCCTTTCTTGTTCTTACACATTTTGTGGATGTCCCTTTTGACTGGTGGGAAGTGATACTTCTTTGTAGTGCAGATTTGCATTGCCCACTTGCTTGCTTGGCCAAAAAGGGCGTATGCGTTTTCTCCTGAATATATTCAGGAGAAAACGCATACGCCCTTTTTGGCCAAGTGCATCATTGTCGAAGTTGTGCCCCACTTCCTGTGCTTTAAAGGCGATTCCAACGTACCTCTTGAAATCTGTTTCCTGCTATTCTGCCTCGCTTTCAAGTCCGCCTCGTTGCCTTCCCTCAACAGATTTTTGGACGATAGTTGTCCTTTATTACTCGGCCAGTTTGTGAATTGCTGTGCCCCTGAACTCCATTTTTCAACTCGTTTTTGGTGAGCTGACCGCAAGTCCAAAATTTTGGTTCAGGACCTATACTGGTTCCCGGTGGGTGGCTGAGAATTTGGTTAATTCTTCTTCCTGCCGGGAAATTACAGTGATATGTGCCCGTCCAAATGCCTAACAGCTACTCTCTCATTGGTTCTCCCTCTTCCCTTTCATCCTCTGCCAAATTGGCAACCTGTGCGAACCAAGAGGTTAAAGGGTCTGTCTCTCCAAGTTGGGAGGTTGATAGTAAAGCAGACGGAAAGTCAAACCGGAGCACCAGGAGAGGGACTATGCGTTGAGTTTTAGAAACCTTTCGTATTCACAATGTGTCCGTTCTCTAGGTTTCCTGCACATGTTATAGCTGTAGTAATATTCCCTTCAACCTGGAGAGTTCGGACCCATGGAATGGGTGCCATGCATTATTGCTTTAAAGGGTCTGCATTTGCTCACCCAATCTCACCAATCGTCTCAGTCCCAAGTGTCCCTCCTTATGCCACATCCAGCTGTCGTTGTAGATAGGGTCATTCCAGATTTCATCAGAGACCCTGAAGGAATTGTAAAGAATTTCCCAGTTTTTTTGTTTTGTTTTTGAAATTCCTTTTTATAGTGGGTTTGAGCTGATTCTCGCTGCCATGTTTATGCCAGTCTAGACACACTTGATTCCCTTACGGAGACATATCAATACATAGGTTTTAAGATTCTTACTAGTCAGATATTTTCCTCTGCGGGAAATATGGGGTTTTGAGTCCCTTTCACTGAGGACGGTGTAGGTCTTGTCTATTCCATAGTTGGTTTTTGGAACGGTACCTGTGCTTATATCAAACTCTGGTTTTATGCATCACCCCACCTCTCCTTCCCCCTTAAGCAGGTATAAGAGTGTTTTCTAAATGTGAGACACTGTTCTCTTTCCTAACTCAGTTCAAGTGTAGCCATGTTTACAGGATCTTCATAAGTGATATCTTATGATAAGTTTCTTTTTCTGTGTGACTTATTTCACTTAGAATCATCGTACCTGAATCCACCCATTTTGCTGCTACTGGTCTTATGACATTGATTTCTTGGCTGAGGCATATTCCATCGTACGTAAGTACCACAATTTTTTGAACCATGTTTATATTTTCTGTGATAATTAAGGTGTATCGAAGTTGAGGTCCTTGTATGCAGTGCAGCCCTAAATTTTGGGGTGGCTCTGTCTTATTGATTTTCAGTTTTCCCAAGGTATATTCCCTAGACTGGTAGTGCCCTTGGCTCTGTAGCTCTGTTCTTTACTTGTTTTAGGGAACACAATGCACTCCTCCAGAGAGGCAGTTGGCAATTTACATCCCGCCCATCAGCATAACAAGGCTCCCTGTTCTCCAGGGCCTGTCTTGCCTTTCTTGTTCTTACACATTTTGTGGATGTCCCTTTTGACCGGTGGGAAGTGATACTTCTTTGTAGTGCAGATTTGCATTGCCCGCTTGCTTGCTTGGCCAAAAAGGGCGTATGCGTTTTCTCCTGAATATATTCAGGAGAAAACGCATACGCCCTTTTTGGCCAAGTGCATCATTGTCGAAGTTGTGCCCCTCTTCCTGTGCTTTAAAGGCGATTCCAACGTACCTCTTGAAATCTGTTTCCTGCTATTCTGCCTCGCTTTCAAGTCCGCCTCGTTGCCTTCCCTCAACAGATTTTTGGACGATAGTTGTCCTTTATTACTCGGCCAGTTTGTGAATTGCTGTGCCCCTGAGCTCCATTTTTCAACTCGTTTTTGGTGAGCTGACCGCAAGTCCAAAATTTTGGTTCAGGACCTATACTGGTTCCCGGTGGGTGGCTGAGAATTTGGTTAATTCTTCTTCCTGCCGGGAAATTACAGTGATATGTGCCCGTCCAAATGCCTAACAGCTACTCTCTCATTGGTTCTCCCTCTTCCCTTTCATCCTTTGCCAAATTGGCAACCTGGGCGAACCAAGAGGTTAAAGGGGCTGTCTCTCCAAGTTGGGAGGTTGATAGTAAAGCAGACGGAAAGTCAAACCGGAGCACCAGGAGGGGACTATGCGTTGAGTTTTAGAAACCTTTCGTATTCACAGTGTGTCCGTTCTCTAGGTTTCCTGCACATGTTGTAGCTGTAGTAATATTCCCTTCAACCTGGAGAGTTCGGACCCATGGAATGGGTGCCATGCATTATTGCTTTAAAGGGTCTGCATTTGCTCACCCAATCTCACCAATCGTCTCAGTCCCAAGTGTCCCTCCTTATGCCACATCCAGCTGTCGTTGTAGATAGGGTCATTCCAGCCTTCATCAGAGACCCTGAAGGAATTGTAAAGAATTTCCCAGTTTTTTTGTTTTGTTTTTGAAATTCCTTTTTATAGTGGGTTTGAGCTGATTCTCACTGCCATGTTTATGCCAGTCTAGACACACTTGATTCCCTTACGGAGACATATCAATACATAGGTTTTAAGATTCTTACTAGTCAGATATTTTCCTCTGCGGGAAATATGGGGTTTTGAGTCCCTTTCGCTGAGGATGGTGTAGGTCTTGTCTATTCCATAGTTGGTTTTTGGAACGGTACTTGTGCTTATATCAAACTCTGGTTTTATGCATCACCCCACCTCTCCTTCCCCCTTAAGCAGGTATAAGAGTGTTTTCTAAATGTGAGACACTGTTCTCTTTCCTAACTCAGTTCAAGTGTAGCCATGTTTACAGGATCTTCATAAGTGATATCTTATGATAAGTTTCTTTTTCTGTGTGACTTATTTCACTTAGAATCATCGTACCTGAATCCACCCATTTTGCTGCTACTGGTCTTATGACTTTGATTTCATGGCTGAGGGATATTCCATCGTACGTAAGTACCACAATTTTTTGAACCATGTTTATATTTTCTGGGATACTTAAGGTGTATCCAAGTTGAGGTCCTTGTATGCAGTGCAGCCCTAAATTTTGGGGTGGCTCTGTCTTATTGATTTTCAGTTTTCCCAAGGTATATTCCCTAGACTGGTAGTGCCCTTGGCTCTGTAGCTCTGTTCTTTACTTGTTTTAGGGAACACAATGCACTCCTCCAGAGAGGCAGTTGGCAATTTACATCCCGCCCATCAGCATAACAAGGCTCCCTGTTCTCCAGGGCCTGTCTTGCCTTTCTTGTTCTTACACATTTTGTGGATGTCCCTTTTGACCGGTGGGAAGTGATACTTCTTTGTAGTGCAGATTTGCATTGCCCGCTTGCTTGCTTGGCCAAAAAGGGCGTATGCGTTTTCTCCTGAATATATTCAGGAGAAAACGCATACGCCCTTTTTGGCCAAGTGCATCATTGTCGAAGTTGTGCCCTTCTTCCTGTGCTTTAAAGGCAATTCCAACGTACCTCTTGAAATCTGTTTCCTGCTATTCTGCCTCGCTTTCAAGTCCGCCTCGTTGCCTTCCCTCAACAGATTTTTGGACGATAGTTGTCCTTTATTACTCGGCCAGTTTGTGAATTGCTGTGCCCCTGAGCTCCATTTTTCAACTCGTTTTTGGTGAGCTGACCGCAAGTCCAAAATTTTGGTTCAGGACCTATACTTGTTCCCGGTGGGTGGCTGAGAATTTGGGTAATTCTTCTTCCTGCCGGGAAATTACAGTGATATGTGCCCGTCCAAATGCCTAACAGCTACTCTCTCATTGGTTCTCCCTCTTCCCTTTCATCCTCTGCCAAATTGGCAACCTGTGCGAACCAAGAGGTTAAAGGGGCTGTCTCTCCAAGTTGGGAGGTTGATAGTAAAGCAGACGGAAAGTCAAACCGGAGCACCAGGAGAGGGACTATGCGTTGAGATTTAGAAACCTTTCATATTCACAGTGTGTCCGTTCTCTAGGTTTCCCGCACATGTTATAGCTGTAGTAATATTCCCTTCAACCTGGAGAGTTCGGACCCATGGAATGGGTGCCATGCATTATTGCTTTAAAGGGTCTGCATTTGCTCACCCAATCTCACCAATCGTCTCAGTCCCAAGTGTCCCTCCTTATGCCACATCCAGCTGTCGTTGTAGATAAGGTCATTCCAGCCTTCATCAGAGACCCTGAAGGAATTGTAAAGAATTTCCCAGTTTTTGTGTTTTGTTTTTGAAATTCCTTTTTATAGTGGGTTTGAGCTGATTCTCGCTGCCATGTTTATGCCAGTCTAGACACACTTGATTCCCTTACGGAGACATATCAATACATAGGTTTTAAGATTCTTACTAGTCAGATATTTTCCTCTGCAGGAAATATGGGGTTTTGAGTCCCTTTCGCTGAGGACGGTGTAGGTCTTGTCTATTCCATAGTTGGTTTTTGGAACGGTACCTGTGCTTATATCAAACTCTGGTTTTATGCATCACCCCACCTCTCCTTCCCCCTTAAGCAGGTATAAGAGTGTTTTCTAAATGTGAGACACTGTTCTCTTTCCTAACTCAGTTCAAGTGTAGCCATGTTTACAGGATCTTCATAAGTGATATCTTATGATAAGTTTCTTTTTCTGTGTGACTTATTTCACTTAGAATCATCGTACCAGAATCCACCCATTTTGCTGCTACTGGTCTTATGACATTGATTTCTTGGCTGAGGGATATTCCATCGTACGTAAGTACCACAATTTTTTGAACCATGTTTATATTTTCTGGGATACTTAAGGTGTATCCAAGTTGAGGTCCTTGTATGCAGTGCAGCCCTAAATTTTGGGGTGGCTCTGTCTTATTGATTTTCAGTTTTCCCAAGGTATATTCCCTAGACTGGTAGTGCCCTTGGCTCTGTAGCTCTGTTCTTTACTTGTTTTAGGGAACAGAATGCACTCCTCCAGAGAGGCAGTTGGCAATTTACATCCCGCCCATCAGCATAACAAGGCTCCCTGTTCTCCAGGGCCTGTCTTGCCTTTCTTGTTCTTACACATTTTGTGGATGTCCCTTTTGACCGGTGGGAAGTGATACTTCTTTGTAGTGCAGATTTGCATTGCCCGCTTGCTTGCTTGGCCAAAAAGGGCGTATGCGTTTTCTCCTGAATATATTCAGGAGAAAACGCATATGCCCTTTTTGGCCAAGTGCATCATTGTCGAAGTTGTGCCCCTCTTCCTGTGCTTTAAAGGCGATTCCAAGGTACCTCTTGAAATCTGTTTCCTGCTATTCTGCCTCGCTTTCAAGTCCGCCTCGTTGCCTTCCCTCAACAGATTTTTGGATGATAGTTGTCCTTTATTACTCGGCCAGTTTGTGAATTGCTGTGCCCCTGAGCTCCATTTTTCAACTCGTTTTTGGTGAGCTGACCGCAAGTCCAAAATTTTGGTTCAGGACCTATACTGGTTCCCGGTGGGTGGCTGAGAATTTGGTTAATTCTTCTTCCTGCCGGGAAATTACAGTGATATGTGCCCGTCCAAATGCCTAACAGCTACTCTCTCATTGGTTCTCCCTCTTCCCTTTCATCCTCTGCCAAATTGGCAACCTGTGCGAACCAAGAGGTTAAAGGGGCTGTCTCTCCAAATTGGGAGGTTGATAGTAAAGTAGATGGAAAGTCAAACCGGAGCACCAGGAGAGGGACTATTCGTTGAGTTTTAGAAACCTTTCGTATTCACAGTGTGTCCGTTCTCTAGGTTTCCCGCACATGTTATAGCTGTAGTAATATTCCCTTCAACCTGGAGAGTTCGGACCCATGGAATGGGTGCCATGCATTATTGCTTTAAAGGGTCTGCATTTGCTCACCCAATCTCACCAATCGTCTCAGTCCCAAGTGTCCCTCCTTATGCCACATCCAGCTGTCGTTGTAGATAGGGTCATTCCAGCTTTCATCAGAGACCCTGAAGGAATTGTAAAGAATTTCCCAGTTTTTTTGTTTTGTTTTTGAAATTCCTTTTTATAGTGGGTTTGAGCTGATTCTCGCTGCCATGTTTATGCCAGTCTAGACACACTTGATTCCCTTATGGAGACATATCAATACATAGGTTTTAAGATTCTTACTAGTCAGATATTTTCCTCTGCGGGAAATATGGGGTTTTGAGTCCCTTTCGCTGAGGACGGTGTAGGTCTTGTCTATTCCATAGTTGGTTTTTGGAACGGTACCTGTGCTTATATCAAACTCTGGTTTTATGCATCACCCCACCTCTCCTTCCCCCTTAAGCAGGTATAAGAGTGTTTTCTAAATGTGAGACACTGTTCTCTTTCCTAACTCAGTTCAAGTGTAGCCATGTTTACAGGATCTTCATAAGTGATATCTTATGATAAGTTTCTTTTTCTGTGTGACTTATTTCACTTAGAATCAACGTACCTGAATCCACCCATTTTGCTGCTACTGGTCTTATGACATTGATTTCATGGCTGAGGGATATTCCATCGTACGTAAGTACCACAATTTTTTGAACCATGTTTATATTTTCTGGGATACTTAAGGTGTATCCAAGTTGAGGTCCTTGTATGCAGTGCAGCCCTAAATTTTGGGGTGGCTCTGTCTTATTGATTTTCAGTTTTCCCAAGGTATATTCCCTAGACTGGTAGTGCCCTTGGCTCTGTAGCTCTGTTCTTTACTTGTTTTAGGGAACAGAATGCACTCCTCCAGAGAGGCAGTTGGCAATTTACATCCCGCCCATCAGCATAACAAGGCTCCCTGTTCTCCAGGGCCTGTCTTGCCTTTATTGTTCTTACACATTTTGTGGATGTCCCTTTTGACCGGTGGGAAGTGATACTTCTTTGTAGTGCAGATTTGCATTGCCCGCTTGCTTGCTTGGCCAAAAAGGGCGTATGCGTTTTCTCCTGAATATATTCAGGAGAAAACGCATACGCCCTTTTTGGCCAAGTGCATCATTGTCGAAGTTGTGCCCCTCTTGCTGTGCTTTAAAGGCGATTCCAAGGTACCTCTTGAAATCTGTTTCCTGCTATTCTGCCTCGCTTTCAAGTCCGCCTCGTTGCCTTCCCTCAACAGATTTTTGGACGATAGTTGTCCTTTATTACTCGGCCAGTTTGTGAATTGCTGTGCCCCTGAGCTCCATTTTTCAACTCGTTTTTGGTGAGCTGACCGCAAGTCCAAAATTTTGGTTCAGGACCTATACTGGTTCCCGGTGGGTGGCTGAGAATTTGGTTAATTCTTCTTCCTGCCGGGAAATTACAGTGATATGTGCCCGTCCAAATGCCTAACAGCTACTCTCTCATTGGTTCTCCCTCTTCCCTTTCATCCTCTGCCAAATTGGCAACCTGTGCGAACCAAGAGGTTAAAGGGGCTGTCTCTCCAAGTTGGGAGGTTGATAGTAAAGCAGCCGGAAAGTCAAACCGGAGCACCAGGAGAGGGACTATTCGTTGAGTTTTAGAAACCATTCGTATTCACAGTGTGTCCGTTCCCTAGGTTTCCCGCACATGTTATAGCTGTAGTAATATTCCCTTCAACCTGGAGAGTTCGGACCCATGGAATGGGTGCCATGCATTATTGCTTTAAAGGTCTGCATTTGCTCACCCAATCTCACCAATCGTCTCAGTCCCAAGTGTCCCTCCTTATGCCACATCCAGCTGTCGTTGTAGACAGGGTCATTCCAGCTTTCATCAGAGACCCTGAAGGAATTGTAAAGAATTTCCCAGTTATTTTGTTTTGTTTTTGAAATTCCTTTTTATAGTGGGTTTGAGCTGATTCTCGCTGCCATGTTTATGCCAGTCTAGACACACTTGATTCCCTTACGGAGACATATCAATACATAGGTTTTAAGATTCTTACTAGTCAGATATTTTCCTCTGCGGGAAATATGGGGTTTTGAGTCCCTTTCGCTGAGGACGGTGTAGGTCTTGTCTATTCCATAGTTGGTTTTTGGAACGGTACCTGTGCTTATATCAAACTCTGGTTTTATGCATCACCCCACCTCTCCTTCCCCCTTAAGCAGGTATAAGAGTGTTTTCTAAATGTGAGACACTGTTCTCTTTCCTAACTCAGTTCAAGTGTAGCCATGTTTACAGGATCTTCATAAGTGATATCTTATGATAAGTTTCTTTTTCTGTGTGACTTATTTCACTTAGAATCATCGTACCAGAATCCACCCATTTTGCTGCTACTGGTCTTATGACATTGATTTCTTGGCTGAGGGATATTCCATCGTACGTAAGTACCACAATTTTTTGAACCATGTTTATATTTTCTGGGATACTTAAGGTGTATCCAAGTTGAGGTCCTTGTATGCAGTGCAGCCCTAAATTTTGGGGTGGCTCTGTCTTATTGATTTTCAGTTTTCCCAAGGTATATTCCCTAGACTGGTAGTGCCCTTGGCTCTGTAGCTCTGTTCTTTACTTGTTTTAGGGAACAGAATGCACTCCTCCAGAGAGGCAGTTGGCAATTTACATCCCGCCCATCAGCATAACAAGGCTCCCTGTTCTCCAGGGCCTGTCTTGCCTTTCTTGTTCTTACACATTTTGTGGATGTCCCTTTTGACCGGTGGGAAGTGATACTTCTTTGTAGTGCAGATTTGCATTGCCCGCTTGCTTGCTTGGCCAAAAAGGGCGTATGCGTTTTCTCCTGAATATATTCAGGAGAAAACACATACGCCCTTTTTGGCCAAGTGCATCATTGTCGAAGTTGTGCCCCTCTTCCTGTGCTTTAAAGGCGATTCCAAGGTACCTCTTGAAATCTGTTTCCTGCTATTCTGCCTCGCTTTCAAGTCCACCTCGTTGCCTTCCCTCAACAGATTTTTGGATAATAGTTGTCCTTTATTACTCGGCCAGTTTGTGAATGCTGTGCCCCTGAGCTCCATTTTTCAACTCGTTTTTGGTGAGCTGACCGCAAGTCCAAAATTTTGGTTCAGGACCTATACTGGTTCCCGGTGGGTGGCTGAGAATTTGGTTAATTCTTCTTCCTGCCGGGAAATTACAGTGATATGTGCCCGTCCAATTGCCTAACAGCTACTCTCTCATTGGTTCTCCCTCTTCCCTTTCATCCTCTGCCAAATTGGCAACCTGTGCGAACCAAGAGGTTAAAGGGGCTGTCTCTCCAAGTTGGGAGGTTGATAGTAAAGCAGCCGGAAAGTCAAACCGGAGCACCAGGAGAGGGACTATTCGTTGAGTTTTAGAAACCTTTCGTATTCACAGTGTGTCCGTTCCCTAGGTTTCCCGCACATGTTATAGCTGTAGTAATATTCCCTTCAACCTGGAGAGTTCGGACCCATGGAATGGGTGCCATGCATTATTGCTTTAAAGGTCTGCATTTGCTCACCCAATCTCACCAATCGTCTCAGTCCCAAGTGTCCCTCCTTATGCCACATCCAGCTGTCGTTGTAGACAGGGTCATTCCAGCTTTCATCAGAGACCCTGAAGGAATTGTAAAGAATTTCCCAGTTATTTTGTTTTGTTTTTGAAATTCCTTTTTATAGTGGGTTTGAGCTGATTCTCGCTGCCATGTTTATGCCAGTCTAGACACACTTGATTCCCTTACGGAGACATATCAATACATAGGTTTTAAGATTCTTACTAGTCAGATATTTTCCTCTGCGGGAAATATGGGGTTTTGAGTCCCTTTCGCTGAGGACGGTGTAGGTCTTGTCTATTCCATAGTTGGTTTTTGGAACGGTACCTGTGCTTATATCAAACTCTGGTTTTATGCATCACCCCACCTCTCCTTCCCCCTTAAGCAGGTATAAGAGTGTTTTCTAAATGTGAGACACTGTTCTCTTTCCTAACTCAGTTCAAGTGTAGCCATGTTTACAGGATCTTCATAAGTGATATCTTATGATAAGTTTCTTTTTCTCTGTGACTTATTTCACTTAGAATCATCGTACCAGAATCCACCCATTTTGCTGCTACTGGTCTTATGACATTGATTTCTTGGCTGAGGGATATTCCATCGTACGTAAGTACCACAATTTTTTGAACCATGTTTATATTTTCTGGGATACTTAAGGTGTATCCAAGTTGAGGTCCTTGTATGCAGTGCAGCCCTAAATTTTGGGGTGGCTCTGTCTTATTGATTTTCAGTTTTCCCAAGGTATATTCCCTAGACTGGTAGTGCCCTTGGCTCTGTAGCTCTGTTCTTTACTTGTTTTAGGGAACAGAATGCACTCCTCCAGAGAGGCAGTTGGCAATTTACATCCCGCCCATCAGCATAACAAGGCTCCCTGTTCTCCAGGGCCTGTCTTGCCTTTCTTGTTCTTACACATTTTGTGGATGTCCCTTTTGACCGGTGGGAATTGATACTTCTTTGTAGTGCAGATTTGCATTGTCCGCTTGCTTGCTTGGCCAAAAAGGGCGTATGCGTTTTCTCCTGAATATATTCAGGAGAAAACGCATACGCCCTTTTTGGCCAAGTGCATCATTGTCGAAGTTGTGCCCCTCTTCCTGTGCTTTAAAGGCGATTCCAAGGTACCTCTTGAAATCTGTTTCCTGCTATTCTGCCTCGCTTTCAAGTCCGCCTCGTTGCCTTCCCTCAACAGATTTTTGGATGATAGTTGTCCTTTATTACTCGGCCAGTTTGTGAATTGCTGTGCCCCTGAGCTCCATTTTTCAACTCGTTTTTGGTGAGCTGACCGCAAGTCCAAAATTTTGGTTCAGGACCTATACTGGTTCCCGGTGGGTGGCTGAGAATTTGGTTAATTCTTCTTCCTGCCGGGAAATTACAGTGATATGTGCCCGTCCAAATGCCTAACAGCTACTCTCTCATTGGTTCTCCCTCTTCCCTTTCATCCTCTGCCAAATTGGCAACCTGTGCGAACCAAGAGGTTAAAGGGGCTGTCTCTCCAAGTTGGGAGGTTGATAGTAAAGCAGCCGGAAAGTCAAACCGGAGCACCAGGAGAGGGACTATTCGTTGAGTTTTAGAAGCCTTTCGTATTCACAGTGTGTCCGTTCTCTAGGTTTCCCGCACATGTTATAGCTGTAGTAATATTCCCTTCAACCTGGAGAGTTCGGACCCATGGAATGGGTGCCATGCATTATTGCTTTAAAGGGTCTGCATTTGCTCACCCAATCTCACCAATCGTCTCAGTCCCAAGTGTCCCTCCTTATGCCACATCCAGCTGTCGTTGTAGATAGGGTCATTCCAGCTTTCATCAGAGACCCTGAAGGAATTGTAAAGAATTTCCCAGTTTTTTTGTTTTGTTTTTGAAATTCCTTTTTATAGTGGGTTTGAGCTGATTCTCGCTGCCATGTTTATGCCAGTCTAGACACACTTGATTCCCTTACGGAGACATATCAATACATAGGTTTTAAGATTCTTACTAGTCAGATATTTTCCTCTGCGGGAAATATGGGGTTTTGAGTCCCTTTCGCTGAGGACGGTGTAGGTCTTGTCTATTCCATAGTTGGTTTTTGGAACGGTACCTGTGCTTATATCAAACTCTGGTTTTATGCATCACCCCACCTCTCCTTCCCCCTTAAGCAGGTATAAGAGTGTTTTCTAAATGTGAGACACTGTTCTCTTTCCTAACTCAGTTCAAGTGTAGCCATGTTTACAGGATCTTCATAAGTGATATCTTATGATAAGTTTCTTTTTCTCTGTGACTTATTTCACTTAGAATCATCGTACCTGAATCCACCCATTTTGCTGCTACTGGTCTTATGACATTGATTTCATGGCTGAGGGATATTCCATCGTACGTAAGTACCACAATTTTTTGAACCATGTTTATATTTTCTGGGATACTTAAGGTGTATCCAAGTTGAGGTCCTTGTATGCAGTGCAGCCCTAAATTTTGGGGTGGCTCTGTCTTATTGATTTTCAGTTTTCCCAAGGTATATTCCCTAGACTGGTAGTGCCCTTGGCTCTGTAGCTCTGTTCTTTACTTGTTTTAGGGAACAGAATGCACTCCTCCAGAGAGGCAGTTGGCAATTTACATCCCGCCCATCAGCATAACAAGGCTCCCTGTTCTCCAGGGCCTGTCTTGCCTTTCTTGTTCTTACACATTTTGTGGATGTCCCTTTTGACCGGTGGGAAGTGATACTTCTTTGTAGTGCAGATTTGCATTGCCCGCTTGCTTGCTTGGCCAAAAAGGGCGTATGCGTTTTCTCCTGAATATATTCAGGAGAAAACGCATACGCCCTTTTTGGCCAAGTGCATCATTGTCGAAGTCGTGCCCCTCTTCCTGTGCTTTAAAGGCGATTCCAACGTACCTCTTGAAATCTGTTTCCTGCTATTCTGCCTCGCTTTCAAGTCCGCCTCGTTGCCTTCCCTCAACAGATTTTTGGACGATAGTTGTCCTTTATTACTCGGCCAGTTTGTGAATTGCTGTGCCCCTGAGCTCCATTTTTCAACTCGTTTTTGGTGAGCTGACCGCAAGTCCAAAATTTTGGTTCAGGACCTATACTGGTTCCCGGTGGGTGGCTGAGAATTTGGTTAATTCTTCTTCCTGCCGGGAAATTACAGTGATATGTGCCCGTCCAAATGCCTAACAGCTACTCTCTCATTGGTTCTCCCTCTTCCCTTTCATCCTCTGCCAAATTGGCAACCTGTGCGAACCAAGAGGTTAAAGGGGCTGTCTCTCCAAGTTGGGAGGTTGATAGTAAAGCAGACGGAAAGTCAAACCGGAGCACCAGGAGAGGGACTATGCGTTGACTTTTAGAAACCTTTCGTATTCACAGTGTGTCCGTTCTCTAGGTTTCCCGCACTTGTTATAGCTGTAGTAATATTCCCTTCAACCTGGAGAGTTCGGACCCATGGAATGGGTGCCATGCATTATTGCTTTAAAGGGTCTGCATTTGCTCACCCAATCTCACCAATCGTCTCAGTCCCAAGTGTCCCTCCTTATGCCACATCCAGCTGTCGTTGTAGATAGGGTCATTCCAGCTTTCATCAGAGACCCTGAAGGAATTGCAAAGAATTTCCCAGTTTTTTTGTTTTGTTTTTGAAATTCCTTTTTATAGTGGGTTTGAGCTGATTCTCGCTGCCATGTTTATGCCAGTCTAGACACACTTGATTCCCTTACGGAGACATATCAATACATAGGTTTTAAGATTCTTACTAGTCAGATATTTTCCTCTGCGGGAAATATGGGGTTTTGAGTCCCTTTCGCTGAGGACGGTGTAGGTCTTGTCTATTCCATAGTTGGTTTTTGGAACGGTACCTGTGCTTATATCAAACTCTGGTTTTATGCATCACCCCACCTCTCCTTCCCCCTTAAGCAGGTATAAGAGTGTTTTCTAAATGTGAGACACTGTTCTCTTTCCTAACTCAGTTCAAGTGTAGCCATGTTTACAGGATCTTCATAAGTGATATCTTATGATAAGTTTCTTTTTCTGTGTGACTTATTTCACTTAGAATCATCGTACCAGAATCCACCCATTTTGCTGCTACTGGTCTTATGACATTGATTTCATGGCTGAGGGATATTCCATCGTACGTAAGTACCACAATTTTTTGAACCATGTTTATATTTTCTGGGATACTTAAAGTGTATCCAAGTTGAGGCCCTTGTATGCAGTGCAGCCCTAAATTTTGGGGTGGCTCTGTCTTATTGATTTTCAGTTTTCCCAAGGTATATTCCCTGGACTGGAAGTGCCCTTGGCTCTGTAGCTCTGTTCTTTACTTGTTTTAGGGAACAGAATGCACTCCTCCAGAGAGGCAGTTGGCAATTTACATCCCGCCCATCAGCATAACAAGGCTCCCTGTTCTCCAGGGCCTGTCTTGCCTTTCTTGTTCTTACACATTTTGTGGATGTCCCTTTTGACCGGTGGGAAGTGATACTTCTTTGTAGTGCAGATTTGCATTGCCCGCTTGCTTGCTTGGCCAAAAAGGGCGTATGCGTTTTCTCCTGAATATATTCTGGAGAAAACGCATACGCCGTTTTTGGCCAAGTGCATCATTATCGAAGTTGTGCCCCTCTTCCTGTGCTTTAAAGGCGATTCCAACGTACCTCTTGAAATCTCTTTCCTGCTATTCTGCCTCGCTTTCAAGTCCGCCTCGTTGCCTTCCCTCAACAGATTTTTGGACGATAGTTGTCCTTTATTACTCGGCCAGTTTGTGAATTGCTGTGCCCCTGAGCTCCATTTTTCAACTCGTTTTTGGTGAGCTGACCGCAAGTCCAAAATTTTGGTTCAGGACCTATACTGGTTCCCGGTGGGTGGCTGAGAATTTGGTTAATTCTTCTTCCTGCCGGGAAATTACAGTGATATGTGCCCGTCCAAATGCCTAACAGCTACTCTCTCATTGGTTCTCCCTCTTCCCTTTCATCCTCTGCCAAATTGGCAACCTGTGCGAACCAAGAGGTTAAAGGGGCTGTCTCTCCAAGTTGGGAGGTTGATAGTAAAGCAGACGGAAAGTCAAACCGGAGCACCAGGAGAGGGACTATTCGTTGAGTTTTAGAAACCTTTCGTATTCACAGTGTGTCCGTTCCCTAGGTTTCCCGCACATGTTATAGCTGTAGTAATATTCCCTTCAACCTGGAGAGTTCGGACCCATGGAATGGGTGCCATGCATTATTGCTTTAAAGGTCTGCATTTGCTCACCCAATCTCACCAATCGTCTCAGTCCCAAGTGTCCCTCCTTATGCCACATCCAGCTGTCGTTGTAGACAGGGTCATTCCAGCTTTCATCAGAGACCCTGAAGGAATTGTAAAGAATTTCCCAGTTATTTTGTTTTGTTTTTGAAATTCCTTTTTATAGTGGGTTTGAGCTGATTCTCGCTGCCATGTTTATGCCAGTCTAGACACACTTGATTCCCTTACGGAGACATATCAATACATAGGTTTTAAGATTCTTACTAGTCAGATATTTTCCTCTGCGGGAAATATGGGGTTTTGAGTCCCTTTCGCTGAGGACGGTGTAGGTCTTGTCTATTCCATAGTTGGTTTTTGGAACGGTACCTGTGCTTATATCAAACTCTGGTTTTATGCATCACCCCACCTCTCCTTCCCCCTTAAGCAGGTATAAGAGTGTTTTCTAAATGTGAGACACTGTTCTCTTTCCTAACTCAGTTCAAGTGTAGCCATGTTTACAGGATCTTCATAAGTGATATCTTATGATAAGTTTCTTTTTCTCTGTGACTTATTTCACTTAGAATCATCGTACCAGAATCCACCCATTTTGCTGCTACTGGTCTTATGACATTGATTTCTTGGCTGAGGGATATTCCATCGTACGTAAGTACCACAATTTTTTGAACCATGTTTATATTTTCTGGGATACTTAAGGTGTATCCAAGTTGAGGTCCTTGTATGCAGTGCAGCCCTAAATTTTGGGGTGGCTCTGTCTTATTGATTTTCAGTTTTCCCAAGGTATATTCCCTAGACTGGTAGTGCCCTTGGCTCTGTAGCTCTGTTCTTTACTTGTTTTAGGGAACAGAATGCACTCCTCCAGAGAGGCAGTTGGCAATTTACATCCCGCCCATCAGCATAACAAGGCTCCCTGTTCTCCAGGGCCTGTCTTGCCTTTCTTGTTCTTACACATTTTGTGGATGTCCCTTTTGACCGGTGGGAAGTGATACTTCTTTGTAGTGCAGATTTGCATTGTCCGCTTGCTTGCTTGGCCAAAAAGGGTGTATGCGTTTTCTCCTGAATATATTCAGGAGAAAACGCATACGCCCTTTTTGGCCAAGTGCATCATTGTCGAAGTTGTGCCCCTCTTCCTGTGCTTTAAAGGCGATTCCAAGGTACCTCTTGAAATCTGTTTCCTGCTATTCTGCCTCGCTTTCAAGTCCGCCTCGTTGCCTTCCCTCAACAGATTTTTGGATGATAGTTGTCCTTTATTACTCGGCCAGTTTGTGAATTGCTGTGCCCCTGAGCTCCATTTTTCAACTCGTTTTTGGTGAGCTGACCGCAAGTCCAAAATTTTGGTTCAGGACCTATACTGGTTCCCGGTGGGTGGCTGAGAATTTGGTTAATTCTTCTTCCTGCCGGGAAATTACAGTGATATGTGCCCGTCCAAATGCCTAACAGCTACTCTCTCATTGGTTCTCCCTCTTCCCTTTCATCCTCTGCCAAATTGGCAACCTGTGCGAACCAAGAGGTTAAAGGGGCTGTCTCTCCAAGTTGGGAGGTTGATAGTAAAGCAGCCGGAAAGTCAAACCGGAGCACCAGGAGAGGGACTATTCGTTGAGTTTTAGAAGCCTTTCGTATTCACAGTGTGTCCGTTCTCTAGGTTTCCCGCACATGTTATAGCTGTAGTAATATTCCCTTCAACCTGGAGAGTTCGGACCCATGGAATGGGTGCCATGCATTATTGCTTTAAAGGGTCTGCATTTGCTCACCCAATCTCACCAATCATCTCAGTCCCAAGTGTCCCTCCTTATGCCACATCCAGCTGTCGTTGTAGATAGGGTCATTCCAGCTTTCATCAGAGACCCTGAAGGAATTGTAAAGAATTTCCCAGTTTTTTTGTTTTGTTTTTGAAATTCCTTTTTATAGTGGGTTTGAGCTGATTCTCGCTGCCATGTTTATGCCAGTCTAGACACACTTGATTCCCTTACGGAGACATATCAATACATAGGTTTTAAGATTCTTACTAGTCAGATATTTTCCTCTGCGGGAAATATGGGGTTTTGAGTCCCTTTCGCTGAGGACGGTGTAGGTCTTGTCTATTCCATAGTTGGTTTTTGGAACGGTACCTGTGCTTATATCAAACTCTGGTTTTATGCATCACCCCACCTCTCCTTCCCCCTTAAGCAGGTATAAGAGTGTTTTCTAAATGTGAGACACTGTTCTCTTTCCTAACTCAGTTCAAGTGTAGCCATGTTTACAGGATCTTCATAAGTGATATCTTATGATAAGTTTCTTTTTCTCTGTGACTTATTTCACTTAGAATCATCGTACCTGAATCCACCCATTTTGCTGCTACTGGTCTTATGACATTGATTTCATGGCTGAGGGATATTCCATCGTACGTAAGTACCACAATTTTTTGAACCATGTTTATATTTTCTGGGATACTTAAGGTGTATCCAAGTTGAGGTCCTTGTATGCAGTGCAGCCCTAAATTTTGGGGTGGCTCTGTCTTATTGATTTTCAGTTTTCCCAAGGTATATTCCCTAGACTGGTAGTGCCCTTGGCTCTGTAGCTCTGTTCTTTACTTGTTTTAGGGAACAGAATGCACTCCTCCAGAGAGGCAGTTGGCAATTTACATCCCGCCCATCAGCATAACAAGGCTCCCTGTTCTCCAGGGCCTGTCTTGCCTTTCTTGTTCTTACACATTTTGTGGATGTCCCTTTTGACCGGTGGGAAGTGATACTTCTTTGTAGTGCAGATTTGCATTGCCCGCTTGCTTGCTTGGCCAAAAAGGGCGTATGCGTTTTCTCCTGAATATATTCAGGAGAAAACGCATACGCCCTTTTTGGCCAAGTGCATCATTGTCGAAGTCGTGCCCCTCTTCCTGTGCTTTAAAGGCGATTCCAACGTACCTCTTGAAATCTGTTTCCTGCTATTCTGCCTCGCTTTCAAGTCCGCCTCGTTGCCTTCCCTCAACAGATTTTTGGACGATAGTTGTCCTTTATTACTCGGCCAGTTTGTGAATTGCTGTGCCCCTGAGCTCCATTTTTCAACTCGTTTTTGGTGAGCTGACCGCAAGTCCAAAATTTTGGTTCAGGACCTATACTGGTTCCCGGTGGGTGGCTGAGAATTTGGTTAATTCTTCTTCCTGCCGGGAAATTACAGTGATATGTGCCCGTCCAAATGCCTAACAGCTACTCTCTCATTGGTTCTCCCTCTTCCCTTTCATCCTCTGCCAAATTGGCAACCTGTGCGAACCAAGAGGTTAAAGGGGCTGTCTCTCCAAGTTGGGAGGTTGATAGTAAAGCAGACGGAAAGTCAAACCGGAGCACCAGGAGAGGGACTATGCGTTGACTTTTAGAAACCTTTCGTATTCACAGTGTGTCCGTTCTCTAGGTTTCCCGCACTTGTTATAGCTGTAGTAATATTCCCTTCAACCTGGAGAGTTCGGACCCATGGAATGGGTGCCATGCATTATTGCTTTAAAGGGTCTGCATTTGCTCACCCAATCTCACCAATCGTCTCAGTCCCAAGTGTCCCTCCTTATGCCACATCCAGCTGTCGTTGTAGATAGGGTCATTCCAGCTTTCATCAGAGACCCTGAAGGAATTGCAAAGAATTTCCCAGTTTTTTTGTTTTGTTTTTGAAATTCCTTTTTATAGTGGGTTTGAGCTGATTCTCGCTGCCATGTTTATGCCAGTCTAGACACACTTGATTCCCTTACGGAGACATATCAATACATAGGTTTTAAGATTCTTACTAGTCAGATATTTTCCTCTGCGGGAAATATGGGGTTTTGAGTCCCTTTCGCTGAGGACGGTGTAGGTCTTGTCTATTCCATAGTTGGTTTTTGGAACGGTACCTGTGCTTATATCAAACTCTGGTTTTATGCATCACCCCACCTCTCCTTCCCCCTTAAGCAGGTATAAGAGTGTTTTCTAAATGTGAGACACTGTTCTCTTTCCTAACTCAGTTCAAGTGTAGCCATGTTTACAGGATCTTCATAAGTGATATCTTATGATAAGTTTCTTTTTCTGTGTGACTTATTTCACTTAGAATCATCGTACCTGAATCCACCCATTTTGCTGCTACTGGTCTTATGACATTGATTTCATGGCTGAGGGATATTCCATCGTACGTAAGTACCACAATTTTTTGAACCATGTTTATATTTTCTGGGATACTTAAAGTGTATCCAAGTTGAGGCCCTTGTATGCAGTGCAGCCCTAAATTTTGGGGTGGCTCTGTCTTATTGATTTTCAGTTTTCCCAAGGTATATTCCCTGGACTGGAAGTGCCCTTGGCTCTGTAGCTCTGTTCTTTACTTGTTTTAGGGAACAGAATGCACTCCTCCAGAGAGGCAGTTGGCAATTTACATCCCGCCCATCAGCATAACAAGGCTCCCTGTTCTCCAGGGCCTGTCTTGCCTTTCTTGTTCTTACACATTTTGTGGATGTCCCTTTTGACCGGTGGGAAGTGATACTTCTTTGTAGTGCAGATTTGCATTGCCCGCTTGCTTGCTTGGCCAAAAAGGGCGTATGCGTTTTCTCCTGAATATATTCTGGAGAAAACGCATACGCCGTTTTTGGCCAAGTGCATCATTATCGAAGTTGTGCCCCTCTTCCTGTGCTTTAAAGGCGATTCCAACGTACCTCTTGAAATCTGTTTCCTGCTATTCTGCCTCGCTTTCAAGTCCGCCTCGTTGCCTTCCCTCAACAGATTTTTGGACGATAGTTGTCCTTTATTACTCGGCCAGTTTGTGAATTGCTGTGCCCCTGAGCTCCATTTTTCAACTCGTTTTTGGTGAGCTGACCGCAAGTCCAAAATTTTGGTTCAGGACCTATACTGGTTCCCGGTGGGTGGCTGAGAATTTGGTTAATTCTTCTTCCTGCCGGGAAATTACAGTGATATGTGCCCGTCCAAATGCCTAACAGCTACTCTCTCATTGGTTCTCCCTCTTCCCTTTCATCCTCTGCCAAATTGGCAACCTGTGCGAACCAAGAGGTTAAAGGGGCTGTCTCTCCAAGTTGGGAGGTTGATAGTAAAGCAGACGGAAAGTCAAACCGGAGCACCAGGAGAGGGACTATTCGTTGAGTTTTAGAAACCTTTCGTATTCACAGTGTGTCCGTTCTCTAGGTTTCCCGCACATGTTATAGCTGTAGTAATATTCCCTTCAACCTGGAGAGTTCGGACCCATGGAATGGGTGCCATGCATTATTGCTTTAAAGGGTCTGCATTTGCTCACCCAATCTCACCAATCGTCTCAGTCCCAAGTGTCCCTCCTTATGCCACATCCAGCTGTCGTTGTAGATAGGGTCATTCCAGCTTTCATCAGAGACCCTGAAGGAATTGTAAAGAATTTCCCAGGTTTTTGTTTTGTTTTTGAAATTCCTTTTTATAGTGGGTTTGAGCTGATTCTCGCTGCCATGTTTATGCCAGTCTAGACACACTTGATTCCCTTACGGAGACATATCAATACATAGGTTTTAAGATTCTTACTAGTCAGATATTTTCCTCTGCGGGAAATATGGGGTTTTGAGTCCCTTTCGCTGAGGACGGTGTAGGTCTTGTCTATTCCATAGTTGGTTTTTGGAACGGTACCTGTGCTTATATCAAACTCTGGTTTTATGCATCACCCCACCTCTCCTTCCCCCTTAAGCAGGTATAAGAGTGTTTTCTAAATGTGAGACACTGTTCTCTTTCCTAACTCAGTTCAAGTGTAGCCATGTTTACAGGATCTTCATAAGTGATATCTTATGATAAGTTTCTTTTTCTGTGTGACTTATTTCACTTAGAATCATCGTACCTGAATCCACCCATTTTGCTGCTACTGGTCTTATGACATTGATTTCATGGCTGAGGGATATTCCATCGTACGCAAGTACCACAATTTTTTGAACCATGTTTATATTTTCTGGGATACTTAAAGTGTATCCAAGTTGAGGCCCTTGTATGCAGTGCAGCCCTAAATTTTGGGGTGGCTCTGTCTTATTGATTTTCAGTTTTCCCAAGGTATATTCCCTAGACTGGAAGTGCCCTTGGCTCTGTAGCTCTGTTCTTTACTTGTTTTAGGGAACAGAATGCACTCCTCCAGAGAGGCAGTTGGCAATTTACATCCCGCCCATCAGCATAACAAGGCTCCCTGTTCTCCAGGGCCTGTCTTGCCTTTCTTGTTCTTACACATTTTGTGGATGTCCCTTTTGACCGGTGGGAAGTGATACTTCTTTGTAGTGCAGATTTGCATTGCCCGCTTGCTTGCTTGGCCAAAAAGGGCGTATGCGTTTTCTCCTGAATATATTCAGGAGAAAACGCATACGCCCTTTTTGGCCAAGTGCATCATTGTCGAAGTTGTGCCCCTCTTCCTGTGCTTTAAAGGCGATTCCAACGTACCTCTTGAAATCTGTTTCCTGCTATTCTGCCTCGCTTTCAAGTCCGCCTCGTTGCCTTCCCTCAACAGATTTTTGGACGATAGTTGTCCTTTATTACTCGGCCAGTTTGTGAATTGCTGTGCCCCTGAGCTCCATTTTTCAACTCGTTTTTGGTGAGCTGACCGCAAGTCCAAAATTTTGGTTCAGGACCTATACTGGTTCCCGGTGGGTGGCTGAGAATTTGGTTAATTCTTCTTCCTGCCGGGAAATTACAGTGATATGTGCCCGTCCAAATGCCTAACAGCTACTCTCTCATTGGTTCTCCCTCTTCCCTTTCATCCTCTGCCAAATTGGCAACCTGTGCGAACCAAGAGTTTAAAGGGGCTGTCTCTCCAAGTTGGGAGGTTGATAGTAAAGCAGACGGAAAGTCAAACCGGAGCACCAGGAGAGGGACTATTCGTTGAGTTTTAGAAACCTTTCGTATTCACAGTGTGTCCGTTCTCTAGGTTTCCCGCACATGTTATAGCTGTAGTAATATTCCCTTCAACCTGGAGAGTTCGGACCCATGGAATGGGTGCCATGCATTATTGCTTTAAAGGGTCTGCATTTGCTCACCCAATCTCACCAATCGTCTCAGTCCCAAGTGTCCCTCCTTATGCCACATCCAGCTGTCGTTGTAGATAGGGTCATTCCAGCTTTCATCAGAGACCTTCAAGGAATTGTAAAGAATTTCCCAGTTTTTTTGTTTTGTTTTTGAAATTCCTTTTTATAGTGGGTTTGAGCTGATTCTCGCTGCCATGTTTATGCCAGTCTAGACACACTTGATTCCCTTACGGAGACATATCAATACATAGGTTTTAAGATTCTTACTAGTCAGATATTTTCCTCTGCGGGAAATATGGGGTTTTGAGTCCCTTTCGCTGAGGACGGTGTAGGTCTTGTCTATTCCATAGTTGGTTTTTGGAACGGTACCTGTGCTTATATCAAACTCTGGTTTTATGCATCACCCCACCTCTCCTTCCCCCTTAAGCAGGTATAAGAGTGTTTTCTAAATGTGAGACACTGTTCTCTTTCCTAACTCAGTTCAAGTGTAGCCATGTTTACAGGATCTTCATAAGTGATATCTTATGATAAGTTTCTTTTTCTCTGTGACTTATTTCACTTAGAATCATCGTACCTGAATCCACCCATTTTGCTGCTACTGGTCTTATGACATTGATTTCATGGCTGAGGGATATTCCATCGTACGTAAGTACCACAATTTTTTGAACCATGTTTATATTTTCTGGGATACTTAAGGTGTATCCAAGTTGAGGTCCTTGTATGCAGTGCAGCCTTAAATTTTGGGGTGGCTCTGTCTTATTGATTTTCAGTTTTCCCAAGGTATATTCCCTAGACTGGTAGTGCCCTTGGCTCTGTAGCTCTGTTCTTTACTTGTTTTAGGGAACAGAATGCACTCCTCCAGAGAGGCAGTTGGCAATTTACATCCCGCCCATCAGCATAACAAGGCTCCCTGTTCTCCAGGGCCTGTCTTGCCTTTCTTGTTCTTACACATTTTGTGGATGTCCCTTTTGACCGGTGGGAAGTGATACTTCTTTGTAGTGCAGATTTGCATTGCCCGCTTGCTTGCTTGGCCAAAAAGGGCGTATGCGTTTTCTCCTGAATATATTCAGGAGAAAACGCATACGCCCTTTTTGGCCAAGTGCATCATTGTCGAAGTTGTGCCCCTCTTCCTGTGCTTTAAAGGCGATTCCAACGTACCTCTTGAAATCTGTTTCCTGCTATTCTGCCTCGCTTTCAAGTCCGCCTCGTTGCCTTCCCTCAACAGATTTTTGGACGATAGTTGTCCTTTATTACTCGGCCAGTTTGTGAATTGCTGTGCCCCTGAGCTCCATTTTTCAACTCGTTTTTGGTGAGCTGACCGCAAGTCCAAAATTTTGGTTCAGGACCTATACTGGTTCCCGGTGGGTGGCTGAGAATTTGGTTAATTCTTCTTCCTGCCGGGAAATTACAGTGATATGTGCCCGTCCAAATGCCTAACAGCTACTCTCTCATTGGTTCTCCCTCTTCCCTTTCATCCTCTGCCAAATTGGCAACCTGTGCGAACCAAGAGGTTAAAGGGGCTGTCTCTCCAAGTTGGGAGGTTGATAGTAAAGCAGACGGAAAGTCAAACCGGAGCACCAGGAGAGGGACTATTCGTTGAGTTTTAGAAACCTTTCGTATTCACAGTGTGTCCGTTCTCTAGGTTTCCCGCACATGTTATAGCTGTAGTAATATTCCCTTCAACCTGGAGAGTTCAGACCCATGGAATGGGTGCCATGCATTACTGCTTTAAAGGGTCTGCATTTGCTCAACCAATCTCACCAATCGTCTCAGTCCCAAGTGTCCCTCCTTATGCCACATCCAGCTGTCGTTGTAGATAGGGTCATTCCAGCTTTCATCAGAGACCTTGAAGGAATTGTAAAGAATTTCCCAGTTTTTTTGTTTTGTTTTTGAAATTCCTTTTTATAGTGGGTTTGAGCTGATTCTCGCTGCCATGTTTATGCCAGTCTAGACACACTTGATTCCCTTACGGAGACATATCAATACATAGGTTTTAAGATTCTTACTAGTCAGATATTTTCCTCTGCGGGAAATATGGGGTTTTGAGTCCCTTTCGCTGAGGACGGTGTAGGTCTGGTCTATTCCATAGTTGGTTTTTGGAACGGTACCTGTGCTTATATCAAACTCTGGTTTTATGCATCACCCCAGCTCTCCTTCCCCCTTAAGCAGGTATAAGAGTGTTTTCTAAATGTGAGACACTGTTCTCTTTCCTAACTCAGTTCAAGTGTAGCCATGTTTACAGGATCTTCATAAGTGATATCTTATGATAAGTTTCTTTTTCTCTGTGACTTATTTCACTTAGAATCATCGTACCAGAATCCACCCATTTTGCTGCTACTGGTCTTATGACATTGATTTCATGGCTGAGGGATATTCCATCGTACGTAAGTACCACAATTTTTTGAACCATGTTTATATTTTCTGGGATACTTAAGGTGTATCAAAGTTGAGGTCCTTGTATGCAGTGCACCCCTAAATTTTGGGGTGGCTCTGTCTTATTGATTTTCAGTTTTCCCAAGGTATATTCCCTAGACTGGTAGTGCCCTTGGCTCTGTAGCTCTGTTCTTTACTTGTTTTAGGGAACAGAATGCACTCCTCCAGAGAGGCAGTTGGCAATTTACATCCCGCCCATCAGCATAACAAGGCTCCCTGTTCTCCAGGGCCTGTCTTGCCTTTCTTGTTCTTACACATTTTGTGGATGTCCCTTTTGACCGGTGGGAAGTGATACTTCTTTGTAGTGCAGATTTGCATTGCCCGCTTGCTTGCTTGGCCAAAAAGGGCGTATGCGTTTTCTCCTGAATATATTCAGGAGAAAACACATACGCCCTTTTTGGCCAAGTGCATCATTGTCGAAGTTGTGCCCCTCTTCCTGTGCTTTAAAGGCGATTCCAACGTACCTCTTGAAATCTGTTTCCTGCTATTCTGCCTCGCTTTCAAGTCCGCCTCGTTGCCTTCCCTCAACAGATTTTTGGACGATAGTTGTCCTTTATTACTCGGCCAGTTTGTGAATTGCTGTGCCCCTGAGCTCCATTTTTCAACTCGTTTTTGGTGAGCTGACCGCAAGTCCAAAATTTTGGTTCAGGATCTATACTGGTTCCCGGTGGGTGGCTGAGAATTTGGTTAATTCTTCTTCCTGCCGGGAAATTACAGTGATATGTGCCCGTCCAAATGCCTAACAGCTACTCTCTCATTGGTTCTCCCTCTTCCCTTTCATCCTCTGCCAAATTGGCAACCTGTGCGAACCAAGAGGTTAAAGGGGCTGTCTCTCCAAGTTGGGAGGTTGATAGTAAAGCAGACGGAAAGTCAAACCGGAGCACCAGGAGAGGGACTATTCGTTGAGTTTTAGAAACCTTTCGTATTCACAGTGTGTCCGTTCTCTAGGTTTCCCGCACATGTTATAGCTGTAGTAATATTCCCTTCAACCTGGAGAGTTCGGACCCATGGAATGGGTGCCATGCATTATTGCTTTAAAGGGTCTGCATTTGCTCACCCAATCTCACCAATCGTCTCAGTCCCAAGTGTCCCTCCTTATGCCACATCCAGCTGTCGTTGTAGATAGGGTCATTCCAGGTTTCATCAGAGACCCTGAAGGAATTGCAAAGAATTTCCCAGTTTTTTTGTTTTGTTTTTGAAATTCCTTTTTATAGTGGGTTTGAGCTGATTCTCGCTGCCATGTTTATGCCAGTCTAGACACACTTGATTCCCTTACGGAGACATATCAATACATAGGTTTTAAGATTCTTACTAGTCAGATATTTTCCTCTGCGGGAAATATGGGGTTTTGAGTTCCTTTCGCTGAGGACGGTGTAGGTCTTGTCTATTCCATAGTTGGTTTTTGGAACAGTACCTGTGCTTATATCAAACTCTGGTTTTATGCATCACCCCACCTCTCCTTCCCCCTTAAGCAGGTATAAGAGTGTTTTCTAAATGTGAGACACTGTTCTCTTTCCTAACTCAGTTCAAGTGTAGCCATGTTTACAGGATCTTCATAAGTGATATCTTATGATAAGTTTCTTTTTCTGTGTGACTTATTTCACTTAGAATCATCGTACCTGAATCCACCCATTTTGCTGCTACTGGTCTTATGACATTGATTTCATGGCTGAGGGATATTCCATCGTACGTAAGTACCACAATTTTTTGAACCATGTTTATATTTTCTGGGATACTTAAAGTGTATCCAAGTTGAGGCCCTTGTATGCAGTGCAGCCCTAAATTTTGGGGTGGCACTGTCTTATTGATTTTCAGTTTTCCCAAGGTATATTCCCTAGACTGGAAGTGCCCTTGGCTCTGTAGCTCTGTTCTTTACTTGTTTTAGGGAACAGAATGCACTCCTCCAGAGAGGCAGTTGGCAATTTACATCCCGCCCATCAGCATAACAAGGCTCCCTGTTCTCCAGGGCCTGTCTTGCCTTTCTTGTTCTTACACATTTTGTGGATGTCCCTTTTGACCGGTGGGAAGTGATACTTCTTTGTAGTGCAGATTTGCATTGCCCGCTTGCTTGCTTGGCCAAAAAGGGCGTATGCGTTTTCTCCTGAATATATTCAGGAGAAAACGCATACGCCCTTTTTGGCCAAGTGCATCATTGTCGAAGTTGTGCCCCTCTTGCTGTGCTTTAAAGGCGATTCCAAGGTACCTCTTGAAATCTGTTTCCTGCTATTCTGCCTCGCTTTCAAGTCCGCCTCGTTGCCTTCCCTCAACAGATTTTTGGACGATAGTTGTCCTTTATTACTCGGCCAGTTTGTGAATTGCTGTGCCCCTGAGCTCCATTTTTCAACTCGTTTTTGGTGAGCTGACCGCAAGTCCAAAATTTTGGTTCAGGACCTATACTGGTTCCCGGTGGGTGGCTGAGAATTTGGTTAATTCTTCTTCCTGCCGGGAAAATACAGTGATATGTGCCCGTCCAAATGCCTAACAGCTACTCTCTCATTGGTTCTCCCTCTTCCCTTTCATCCTCTGCCAAATTGGCAACCTGTGCGAACCAAGAGGTTAAAGGGGCTGTCTCTCCAAGTTGGGAGGTTGATAGTATAGCAGACGGAAAGTCAAACCGGAGCACCAGGAGAGGGACTATGCGTTGAGTTTTAGAAACCTTTCGTATTCACAGTGTGTCCGTTCTCTAGGTTTCCCGCACATGTTATAGCTGTAGTAATATTCCCTTCAACCTGGAGAGTTCGGACCCATGGAATGGGTGCCATGCATTATTGCTTTAAAGGGTCTGCATTTGCTCACCCAATCTCACCAATCGTCTCAGTCCCAAGTGTCCCTCCTTATGCCACATCCAGCTGTCGTTGTAGATAGGGTCATTCCAGCTTTCATCAGAGACCCTGAAGGAATTGTAAAGAATTTCCCAGTTTTTTTGTTTTGTTTTTGAAATTCCTTTTTATAGTGGGTTTGAGCTGATTCTCGCTGCCATGTTTATGCCAGTCTAGACACACTTGATTCCCTTACGGAGACATATCAATACATAGGTTTTAAGATTCTTACTAGTCAGATATTTTCCTCTGCGGGAAATATGGGGTTTTGAGTCCCTTTCGCTGAGGACGGTGTAGGTCTTGTCTATTCCATAGTTGCTTTTTGGAACGGTACCTGTGCTTATATCAAACTCTGGTTTTATGCATCACCCCACCTCTCCTTCCCCCTTAAGCAGGTATAAGAGTGTTTTCTAAATGTGAGACACTGTTCTCTTTCCTAACTCAGTTCAAGTGTAGCCATGTTTACAGGATCTTCATAAGTGATACCTTATGATAAGTTTCTTTTTCTCTGTGACTTATTTCACTTAGAATCATCGTACCAGAATCCACCCATTTTGCTGCTACTGGTCTTATGACATTGATTTCATGGCTGAGGGATATTCCATCGTACGTAAGTACCACAATTTTTTGAACCATGTTTATATTTTCTGGGATACTTAAGGTGTATCCAAGTTGAGGTCCTTGTATGCAGTGCAGCCTTAAATTTTGGGGTGGCTCTGTCTTATTGATTTTCAGTTTTCCCAAGGTATATTCCCTAGACTGGTAGTGCCCTTGGCTCTGTAGCTCTGTTCTTTACTTGTTTTAGGGAACAGAATGCACTCCTCCAGAGAGGCAGTTGGCAATTTACATCCCGCCCATCAGCATAACAAGGCTCCCTGTTCTCCAGGGCCTGTCTTGCCTTTCTTGTTCTTACACATTTTGTGGATGTCCCTTTTGACCGGTGGGAAGTGATACTTCTTTGTAGTGCAGATTTGCATTGCCCGCTTGCTTGCTTGGCCAAAAAGGGCGTATGCGTTTTCTCCTGAATATATTCAGGAGAAAACGCATACGCCCTTTTTGGCCAAGTGCATCATTGTCGAAGTTGTGCCCCTCTTCCTGTGCTTTAAAGGCGATTCCAACGTACCTCTTGAAATCTGTTTCCTGCTATTCTGCCTCGCTTTCAAGTCCGCCTCGTTGCCTTCCCTCAACAGATTTTTGGACGATAGTTGTCCTTTATTACTCGGCCAGTTTGTGAATTGCTGTGCCCCTGAGCTCCATTTTTCAACTCGTTTTTGGTGAGCTGACCGCAAGTCCAAAATTTTGGTTCAGGACCTATACTGGTTCCCGGTGGGTGGCTGAGAATTTGGTTAATTCTTCTTCCTGCCGGGAAATTACAGTGATATGTGCCCGTCCAAATGCCTAACAGCTACTCTCTCATTGGTTCTCCCTCTTCCCTTTCATCCTCTGCCAAATTGGCAACCTGTGCGAACCAAGAGGTTAAAGGGGCTGTCTCTCCAAGTTGGGAGGTTGATAGTAAAGCAGCCGGAAAGTCAAACCGGAGCACCAGGAGAGGGACTATTCGTTGAGTTTTAGAAACCTTTCGTATTCACAGTGTGTCCGTTCCCTAGGTTTCCCGCACATGTTATAGCTGTAGTAATATTCCCTTCAACCTGGAGAGTTCGGACCCATGGAATGGGTGCCATGCATTATTGCTTTAAAGGTCTGCATTTGCTCACCCAATCTCACCAATCGTCTCAGTCCCAAGTGTCCCTCCTTATGCCACATCCAGCTGTCGTTGTAGACAGGGTCATTCCAGCTTTCATCAGAGACCCTGAAGGAATTGTAAAGAATTTCCCAGTTTTTTTGTTTTGTTTTTGAAATTCCTTTTTATAGTGGGTTTGAGCTGATTCTCGCTGCCATGTTTATGCCAGTCTAGACACACTTGATTCCCTTATGGAGACATATCAATACATAGGTTTTAAGATTCTTACTAGTCAGATATTTTCCTCTGCGGGAAATATGGGGTTTTGAGTCCCTTTCGCTGAGGACGGTGTAGGTCTTGTCTATTCCATAGTTGGTTTTTGGAACGGTACCTGTGCTTATATCAAACTCTGGTTTTATGCATCACCCCACCTCTCCTTCCCCCTTAAGCAGGTATAAGAGTGTTTTCTAAATGTGAGACACTGTTCTCTTTCCTAACTCAGTTCAAGTGTAGCCATGTTTACAGGATCTTCATAAGTGATATCTTATGATAAGTTTCTTTTTCTCTGTGACTTATTTCACTTAGAATCATCGTACCAGAATCCACCCATTTTGCTGCTACTGGTCTTATGACATTGATTTCATGGCTGAGGGATATTCCATCGTAAGTAAGTACCACAATTTTTTGAACCATGTTTATATTTTCTGGGGTACTTAAGGTGTATCCAAGTTGAGGTCCTTGTATGCAGTGCAGCCCTAAATTTTGGGGTGGCTCTGTCTTATTGATTTTCAGTTTTCCCAAGGTATATTCCCTAGACTGGTAGTGCCCTTGGCTCTGTAGCTCTGTTCTTTACTTGTTTTAGGGAACAGAATGCACTCCTCCAGAGAGGCAGTTGGCAATATACATCCCGCCCATCAGCATAACAAGGCTCCCTGTTCTCCAGGGCCTGTCTTGCCTTTCTTGTTCTTACACATTTTGTGGATGTCCCTTTTGACCGGTGGGAAGTGATACTTCTTTGTAGTGCAGATTTGCATTGTCCGCTTGCTTGCTTGGCCAAAAAGGGTGTATGCGTTTTCTCCTGAATATATTCAGGAGAAAACGCATACGCCCTTTTTGGCCAAGTGCATCATTGTCGAAGTTGTGCCCCTCTTCCTGTGCTTTAAAGGCGATTCCAAGGTACCTCTTGAAATCTGTTTCCTGCTATTCTGCCTCGCTTTCAAGTCCGCCTCGTTGCCTTCCCTCAACAGATTTTTGGATGATAGTTGTCCTTTATTACTCGGCCAGTTTGTGAATTGCTGTGCCCCTGAGCTCCATTTTTCAACTCGTTTTTGGTGAGCTGACCACAAGTCCAAAATTTTGGTTCAGGACCTATACTGGTTCCCGGTGGGTGGCTGAGAATTTGGTTAATTCTTCTTCCTGCCGGGAAATTACAGTGATATGTGCCCGTCCAAATGCCTAACAGCTACTCTCTCATTGGTTCTCCCTCTTCCCTTTCATCCTCTGCCAAATTGGCAACCTGTGCGAACCAAGAGGTTAAAGGGGCTGTCTCTCCAAGTTGGGAGGTTGATAGTAAAGCAGACGGAAAGTCAAACCGGAGCACCAGGAGAGGGACTATTCGTTGAGTTTTAGAAACCTTTCGTATTCACAGTGTGTCCGTTCCCTAGGTTTCCCGCACATGTTATAGCTGTAGTAATATTCCCTTCAACCTGGAGAGTTCGGACCCATGGAATGGGTGCCATGCATTATTGCTTTAAAGGGTCTGCATTTGCTCACCCAATCTCACCAATCGTCTCAGTCCCAAGTGTCCCTCCTTATGCCACATCCAGCTGTCGTTGTAGATAGGGTCATTCCAGCTTTCATCAGAGACCCTGAAGGAATTGTAAAGAATTTCCCAGTTTTTTTGTTTTGTTTTTGAAATTCCTTTTTATAGTGGGTTTGAGCTGATTCTCGCTGCCATGTTTATGCCAGTCTAGACACACTTGATTCCCTTACGGAGACATATCAATACATAGGTTTTAAGATTCTTACTAGTCAGATATTTTCCTCTGCGGGAAATATGGTGTTTTGAGTCCCTTTCGCTGAGGACGGTGTAGGTCTTGTCTATTCCATAGTTGGTTTTTGGAACGGTACCTGTGCTTATATCAAACTCTGGTTTTATGCATCACCCCACCTCTCCTTCCCCCTTAAGCAGGTATAAGAGTGTTTTCTAAATGTGAGACACTGTTCTCTTTCCTAACTCAGTTCAAGTGTAGCCATGTTTACAGGATCTTCATAAGTGATATCTTATGATAAGTTTCTTTTTCTGTGTGACTTATTTCACTTAGAATCATCGTACCTGAATCCACCCATTTTGCTTCTACTGGTCTTATGACATTGATTTCTTGGCTGAGGCATATTCCATCGTACGTAAGTACCACAATTTTTTGAACCATCTTTATATTTTCTGGGATACTTAAGGTGTATCCAAGTTGAGGTCCTTGTATGCAGTGCAGCCCTAAATTTTGGGGTGGCTCTGTCTTATTGATTTTCAGTTTTCCCAAGGTATATTCCCTAGACTGGTAGTGCCCTTGGCTCTGTAGCTCTGTTCTTTACTTGTTTTAGGGAACAGAATGCACTCCTCCAGAGAGGCAGTTGGCAATTTACATCCCGCCCATCAGCATAACAAGGCTCCCTGTTCTCCAGGGCCTGTCTTGCCTTTCTTGTTCTTACACATTTTGTGGATGTCCCTTTTGACCGGTGGGAAGTGATACTTCTTTGTAGTGCAGATTTGCATTGCCCGCTTGCTTGCTTGGCCAAAAAGGGCGTATGCGTTTTCTCCTGAATATATTCAGGAGAAAACGCATACGCCCTTTTTGGCCAAGTGCATCATTGTCAAAGTTGTGCCCCTCTTCCTGTGCTTTAAAGGCGATTCCAACGTACCTCTTGAAATCTGTTTCCTGCTATTCTGCCTCGCTTTCAAGTCCACCTCGTTGCCTTCCCTCAACAGATTTTTGGATGATAGTTGTCCTTTATTACTCGGCCAGTTTGTGAATGCTGTGCCCCTGAGCTCCATTTTTCAACTCGTTTTTGGTGAGCTGACCGCAAGTCCAAAATTTTGGTTCAGGACCTATACTGGTTCCCGGTGGGTGGCTGAGAATTTGGTTAATTCTTCTTCCTGCCGGGAAATTACAGTGATATGTGCCCGTCCAAATGCCTAACAGCTACTCTCTCATTGGTTCTCCCTCTTCCCTTTCATCCTCTGCCAAATTGGCAACCTGTGCGAACCAAGAGGTTAAAGGGGCTGTCTCTCCAAGTTGGGAGGTTGATAGTAAAGCAGCCGGAAAGTCAAACCGGAGCACCAGGAGAGGGACTATTCGTTGAGTTTTAGAAGCCTTTCGTATTCACAGTGTGTCCGTTCTCTAGGTTTCCCGCACATGTTATAGCTGTAGTAATATTCCCTTCAACCTGGAGAGTTCGGACCCATGGAATGGGTGCCATGCATTATTGCTTTAAAGGGTCTGCATTTGCTCACCCAATCTCACCAATCGTCTCAGTCCCAAGTGTCCCTCCTTATGCCACATCCAGCTGTCGTTGTAGATAGGGTCATTCCAGCTTTCATCAGAGACCCTGAAGGAATTGTAAAGAATTTCCCAGTTTTTTTGTTTTGTTTTTGAAATTCCTTTTTATAGTGGGTTTGAGCTGATTCTCGCTGCCATGTTTATGCCAGTCTAGACACACTTGATTCCCTTACGGAGACATATCAATACATAGGTTTTAAGATTCTTACTAGTCAGATATTTTCCTCTGCGGGAAATATGGGGTTTTGAGTCCCTTTCGCTGAGGACGGTGTAGGTCTTGTCTATTCCATAGTTGGTTTTTGGAACGGTACCTGTGCTTATATCAAACTCTGGTTTTATGCATCACCCCACCTCTCCTTCCCCCTTAAGCAGGTATAAGAGTGTTTTCTAAATGTGAGACACTGTTCTCTTTCCTAACTCAGTTCAAGTGTAGCCATGTTTACAGGATCTTCATAAGTGATATCTTATGATAAGTTTCTTTTTCTCTGTGACTTATTTCACTTAGAATCATCGTACCTGAATCCACCCATTTTGCTGCTACTGGTCTTATGACATTGATTTCATGGCTGAGGGATATTCCATCGTACGTAAGTACCACAATTTTTTGAACCATGTTTATATTTTCTGGGATACTTAAGGTGTATCCAAGTTGAGGTCCTTGTATGCAGTGCAGCCCTAAATTTTGGGGTGGCTCTGTCTTATTGATTTTCAGTTTTCCCAAGGTATATTCCCTAGACTGGTAGTGCCCTTGGCTCTGTAGCTCTGTTCTTTACTTGTTTTAGGGAACAGAATGCACTCCTCCAGAGAGGCAGTTGGCAATTTACATCCCGCCCATCAGCATAACAAGGCTCCCTGTTCTCCAGGGCCTGTCTTGCCTTTCTTGTTCTTACACATTTTGTGGATGTCCCTTTTGACCGGTGGGAAGTGATACTTCTTTGTAGTGCAGATTTGCATTGCCCGCTTGCTTGCTTGGCCAAAAAGGGCGTATGCGTTTTCTCCTGAATATATTCAGGAGAAAACGCATACGCCCTTTTTGGCCAAGTGCATCATTGTCGAAGTTGTGCCCCTCTTCCTGTGCTTTAAAGGCGATTCCAACGTACCTCTTGAAATCTGTTTCCTGCTATTCTGCCTCGCTTTCAAGTCCGCCTCGTTGCCTTCCCTCAACAGATTTTTGGACGATAGTTGTCCTTTATTACTCGGCCAGTTTGTGAATTGCTGTGCCCCTGAGCTCCATTTTTCAACTCGTTTTTGGTGAGCTGACCGCAAGTCCAAAATTTTGGTTCAGGACCTATACTGGTTCCCGGTGGGTGGCTGAGAATTTGGTTAATTCTTCTTCCTGCCGGGAAATTACAGTGATATGTGCCCGTCCAAATGCCTAACAGCTACTCTCTCATTGGTTCTCCCTCTTCCCTTTCATCCTCTGCCAAATTGGCAACCTGTGCGAACCAAGAGGTTAAAGGGGCTGTCTCTCCAAGTTGGGAGGTTGATAGTAAAGCAGACGGAAAGTCAAACCGGAGCACCAGGAGAGGGACTATGCGTTGACTTTTATAAACCTTTCGTATTCACAGTGTGTCCGTTCTCTAGGTTTCCCGCACTTGTTATAGCTGTAGTAATATTCCCTTCAACCTGGAGAGTTCGGACCCATGGAATGGGTGCCATGCATTATTGCTTTAAAGGGTCTGCATTTGCTCACCCAATCTCACCAATCGTCTCAGTCCCAAGTGTCCCTCCTTATGCCACATCCAGCTGTCGTTGTAGATAGGGTCATTCCAGCTTTCATCAGAGACCCTGAAGGAATTGCAAAGAATTTCCCAGTTTTTTTGTTTTGTTTTTGAAATTCCTTTTTATAGTGGGTTTGAGCTGATTCTCGCTGCCATGTTTATGCCAGTCTAGACACACTTGATTCCCTTACGGAGACATATCAATACATAGGTTTTAAGATTCTTACTAGTCAGATATTTTCCTCTGCGGGAAATATGGGGTTTTGAGTCCCTTTCGCTGAGGACGGTGTAGGTCTTGTCTATTCCATAGTTGGTTTTTGGAACGGTACCTGTGCTTATATCAAACTCTGGTTTTATGCATCACCCCACCTCTCCTTCCCCCTTAAGCAGGTATAAGAGTGTTTTCTAAATGTGAGACACTGTTCTCTTTCCTAACTCAGTTCAAGTGTAGCCATGTTTACAGGATCTTCATAAGTGATATCTTATGATAAGTTTCTTTTTCTGTGTGACTTATTTCACTTAGAATCATCGTACCTGAATCCACCCATTTTGCTGCTACTGGTCTTATGACATTGATTTCATGGCTGAGGGATATTCCATCGTACGTAAGTACCACAATTTTTTGAACCATGTTTATATTTTCTGGGATACTTAAAGTGTATCCAAGTTGAGGCCCTTGTATGCAGTGCAGCCCTAAATTTTGGGGTGGCTCTGTCTTATTGATTTTCAGTTTTCCCAAGGTATATTCCCTGGACTGGAAGTGCCCTTGGCTCTGTAGCTCTGTTCTTTACTTGTTTTAGGGAACAGAATGCACTCCTCCAGAGAGGCAGTTGGCAATTTACATCCCGCCCATCAGCATAACAAGGCTCCCTGTTCTCCAGGGCCTGTCTTGCCTTTCTTGTTCTTACACATTTTGTGGATGTCCCTTTTGACCGGTGGGAAGTGATACTTCTTTGTAGTGCAGATTTGCATTGCCCGCTTGCTTGCTTGGCCAAAAAGGGCGTATGCGTTTTCTCCTGAATATATTCAGGAGAAAACGCATACGCCCTTTTTGGCCAAGTGCATCATTGTCGAAGTTGTGCCCCTCTTCCTGTGCTTTAAAGGCGATTCCAACGTACCTCTTGAAATCTGTTTCCTGCTATTCTGCCTCGCTTTCAAGTCCGCCTCGTTGCCTTCCCTCAACAGATTTTTGGACGATAGTTGTCCTTTATTACTCGGCCAGTTTGTGAATTGCTGTGCCCCTGAGCTCCATTTTTCAACTCGTTTTTGGTGAGCTGACCGCAAGTCCAAAATTTTGGTTCAGGACCTATACTGGTTCCCGGTGGGTGGCTGAGAATTTGGTTAATTCTTCTTCCTGCCGGGAAATTACAGTGATATGTGCCCGTCCAAATGCCTAACAGCTACTCTCTCATTGGTTCTCCCTCTTCCCTTTCATCCTCTGCCAAATTGGCAACCTGTGCGAACCAAGAGGTTAAAGGGGCTGTCTCTCCAAGTTGGGAGGTTGATAGTAAAGCAGACGGAAAGTCAAACCGGAGCACCAGGAGAGGGACTATTCGTTGAGTTTTAGAAACCTTTCGTATTCACAGTGTGTCCGTTCTCTAGGTTTCCCGCACATGTTATAGCTGTAGTAATATTCCCTTCAACCTGGAGAGTTCAGACCCATGGAATGGGTGCCATGCATTACTGCTTTAAAGGGTCTGCATTTGCTCAACCAATCTCACCAATCGTCTCAGTCCCAAGTGTCCCTCCTTATGCCACATCCAGCTGTCGTTGTAGATAGGGTCATTCCAGCTTTCATCAGAGACCTTGAAGGAATTGTAAAGAATTTCCCAGTTTTTTTGTTTTGTTTTTGAAATTCCTTTTTATAGTGGGTTTGAGCTGATTCTCGCTGCCATGTTTATGCCAGTCTAGACACACTTGATTCCCTTACGGAGACATATCAATACATAGGTTTTAAGATTCTTACTAGTCAGATATTTTCCTCTGCGGGAAATATGGGGTTTTGAGTCCCTTTCGCTGAGGACGGTGTAGGTCTGGTCTATTCCATAGTTGGTTTTTGGAACGGTACCTGTGCTTATATCAAACTCTGGTTTTATGCATCACCCCAGCTCTCCTTCCCCCTTAAGCAGGTATAAGAGTGTTTTCTAAATGTGAGACACTGTTCTCTTTCCTAACTCAGTTCAAGTGTAGCCATGTTTACAGGATCTTCATAAGTGATATCTTATGATAAGTTTCTTTTTCTCTGTGACTTATTTCACTTAGAATCATCGTACCAGAATCCACCCATTTTGCTGCTACTGGTCTTATGACATTGATTTCATGGCTGAGGGATATTCCATCGTACGTAAGTACCACAATTTTTTGAACCATGTTTATATTTTCTGGGATACTTAAGGTGTATCAAAGTTGAGGTCCTTGTATGCAGTGCACCCCTAAATTTTGGGGTGGCTCTGTCTTATTGATTTTCAGTTTTCCCAAGGTATATTCCCTAGACTGGTAGTGCCCTTGGCTCTGTAGCTCTGTTCTTTACTTGTTTTAGGGAACAGAATGCACTCCTCCAGAGAGGCAGTTGGCAATTTACATCCCGCCCATCAGCATAACAAGGCTCCCTGTTCTCCAGGGCCTGTCTTGCCTTTCTTGTTCTTACACATTTTGTGGATGTCCCTTTTGACCGGTGGGAAGTGATACTTCTTTGTAGTGCAGATTTGCATTGCCCGCTTGCTTGCTTGGCCAAAAAGGGCGTATGCGTTTTCTCCTGAATATATTCAGGAGAAAACACATACGCCCTTTTTGGCCAAGTGCATCATTGTCGAAGTTGTGCCCCTCTTCCTGTGCTTTAAAGGCGATTCCAACGTACCTCTTGAAATCTGTTTCCTGCTATTCTGCCTCGCTTTCAAGTCCGCCTCGTTGCCTTCCCTCAACAGATTTTTGGACGATAGTTGTCCTTTATTACTCGGCCAGTTTGTGAATTGCTGTGCCCCTGAGCTCCATTTTTCAACTCGTTTTTGGTGAGCTGACCGCAAGTCCAAAATTTTGGTTCAGGATCTATACTGGTTCCCGGTGGGTGGCTGAGAATTTGGTTAATTCTTCTTCCTGCCGGGAAATTACAGTGATATGTGCCCGTCCAAATGCCTAACAGCTACTCTCTCATTGGTTCTCCCTCTTCCCTTTCATCCTCTGCCAAATTGGCAACCTGTGCGAACCAAGAGGTTAAAGGGGCTGTCTCTCCAAGTTGGGAGGTTGATAGTAAAGCAGACGGAAAGTCAAACCGGAGCACCAGGAGAGGGACTATTCGTTGAGTTTTAGAAACCTTTCGTATTCACAGTGTGTCCGTTCTCTAGGTTTCCCGCACATGTTATAGCTGTAGTAATATTCCCTTCAACCTGGAGAGTTCGGACCCATGGAATGGGTGCCATGCATTATTGCTTTAAAGGGTCTGCATTTGCTCACCCAATCTCACCAATCGTCTCAGTCCCAAGTGTCCCTCCTTATGCCACATCCAGCTGTCGTTGTAGATAGGGTCATTCCAGGTTTCATCAGAGACCCTGAAGGAATTGCAAAGAATTTCCCAGTTTTTTTGTTTTGTTTTTGAAATTCCTTTTTATAGTGGGTTTGAGCTGATTCTCGCTGCCATGTTTATGCCAGTCTAGACACACTTGATTCCCTTACGGAGACATATCAATACATAGGTTTTAAGATTCTTACTAGTCAGATATTTTCCTCTGCGGGAAATATGGGGTTTTGAGTTCCTTTCGCTGAGGACGGTGTAGGTCTTGTCTATTCCATAGTTGGTTTTTGGAACAGTACCTGTGCTTATATCAAACTCTGGTTTTATGCATCACCCCACCTCTCCTTCCCCCTTAAGCAGGTATAAGAGTGTTTTCTAAATGTGAGACACTGTTCTCTTTCCTAACTCAGTTCAAGTGTAGCCATGTTTACAGGATCTTCATAAGTGATATCTTATGATAAGTTTCTTTTTCTGTGTGACTTATTTCACTTAGAATCATCGTACCTGAATCCACCCATTTTGCTGCTACTGGTCTTATGACATTGATTTCATGGCTGAGGGATATTCCATCGTACGTAAGTACCACAATTTTTTGAACCATGTTTATATTTTCTGGGATACTTAAAGTGTATCCAAGTTGAGGCCCTTGTATGCAGTGCAGCCCTAAATTTTGGGGTGGCACTGTCTTATTGATTTTCAGTTTTCCCAAGGTATATTCCCTAGACTGGAAGTGCCCTTGGCTCTGTAGCTCTGTTCTTTACTTGTTTTAGGGAACAGAATGCACTCCTCCAGAGAGGCAGTTGGCAATTTACATCCCGCCCATCAGCATAACAAGGCTCCCTGTTCTCCAGGGCCTGTCTTGCCTTTCTTGTTCTTACACATTTTGTGGATGTCCCTTTTGACCGGTGGGAAGTGATACTTCTTTGTAGTGCAGATTTGCATTGCCCGCTTGCTTGCTTGGCCAAAAAGGGCGTATGCGTTTTCTCCTGAATATATTCAGGAGAAAACGCATACGCCCTTTTTGGCCAAGTGCATCATTGTCAAAGTTGTGCCCCTCTTGCTGTGCTTTAAAGGCGATTCCAAGGTACCTCTTGAAATCTGTTTCCTGCTATTCTGCCTCGCTTTCAAGTCCGCCTCGTTGCCTTCCCTCAACAGATTTTTGGACGATAGTTGTCCTTTATTACTCGGCCAGTTTGTGAATTGCTGTGCCCCTGAGCTCCATTTTTCAACTCGTTTTTGGTGAGCTGACCGCAAGTCCAAAATTTTGGTTCAGGACCTATACTGGTTCCCGGTGGGTGGCTGAGAATTTGGTTAATTCTTCTTCCTGCCGGGAAAATACAGTGATATGTGCCCGTCCAAATGCCTAACAGCTACTCTCTCATTGGTTCTCCCTCTTCCCTTTCATCCTCTGCCAAATTGGCAACCTGTGCGAACCAAGAGGTTAAAGGGGCTGTCTCTCCAAGTTGGGAGGTTGATAGTATAGCAGACGGAAAGTCAAACCGGAGCACCAGGAGAGGGACTATGCGTTGAGTTTTAGAAACCTTTCGTATTCACAGTGTGTCCGTTCTCTAGGTTTCCCGCACATGTTATAGCTGTAGTAATATTCCCTTCAACCTGGAGAGTTCGGACCCATGGAATGGGTGCCATGCATTATTGCTTTAAAGGGTCTGCATTTGCTCACCCAATCTCACCAATCGTCTCAGTCCCAAGTGTCCCTCCTTATGCCACATCCAGCTGTCGTTGTAGATAGGGTCATTCCAGCTTTCATCAGAGACCCTGAAGGAATTGTAAAGAATTTCCCAGTTTTTTTGTTTTGTTTTTGAAATTCCTTTTTATAGTGGGTTTGAGCTGATTCTCGCTGCCATGTTTATGCCAGTCTAGACACACTTGATTCCCTTACGGAGACATATCAATACATAGGTTTTAAGATTCTTACTAGTCAGATATTTTCCTCTGCGGGAAATATGGGGTTTTGAGTCCCTTTCGCTGAGGACGGTGTAGGTCTTGTCTATTCCATAGTTGCTTTTTGGAACGGTACCTGTGCTTATATCAAACTCTGGTTTTATGCATCACCCCACCTCTCCTTCCCCCTTAAGCAGGTATAAGAGTGTTTTCTAAATGTGAGACACTGTTCTCTTTCCTAACTCAGTTCAAGTGTAGCCATGTTTACAGGATCTTCATAAGTGATATCTTATGATAAGTTTCTTTTTCTCTGTGACTTATTTCACTTAGAATCATCGTACCAGAATCCACCCATTTTGCTGCTACTGGTCTTATGACATTGATTTCATGGCTGAGGGATATTCCATCGTACGTAAGTACCACAATTTTTTGAACCATGTTTATATTTTCTGGGATACTTAAGGTGTATCCAAGTTGAGGTCCTTGTATGCAGTGCAGCCTTAAATTTTGGGGTGGCTCTGTCTTATTGATTTTCAGTTTTCCCAAGGTATATTCCCTAGACTGGTAGTGCCCTTGGCTCTGTAGCTCTGTTCTTTACTTGTTTTAGGGAACAGAATGCACTCCTCCAGAGAGGCAGTTGGCAATTTACATCCCGCCCATCAGCATAACAAGGCTCCCTGTTCTCCAGGGCCTGTCTTGCCTTTCTTGTTCTTACACATTTTGTGGATGTCCCTTTTGACCGGTGGGAAGTGATACTTCTTTGTAGTGCAGATTTGCATTGCCCGCTTGCTTGCTTGGCCAAAAAGGGCGTATGCGTTTTCTCCTGAATATATTCAGGAGAAAACGCATACGCCCTTTTTGGCCAAGTGCATCATTGTCGAAGTTGTGCCCCTCTTCCTGTGCTTTAAAGGCGATTCCAACGTACCTCTTGAAATCTGTTTCCTGCTATTCTGCCTCGCTTTCAAGTCCGCCTCGTTGCCTTCCCTCAACAGATTTTTGGACGATAGTTGTCCTTTATTACTCGGCCAGTTTGTGAATTGCTGTGCCCCTGAGCTCCATTTTTCAACTCGTTTTTGGTGAGCTGACCGCAAGTCCAAAATTTTGGTTCAGGACCTATACTGGTTCCCGGTGGGTGGCTGAGAATTTGGTTAATTCTTCTTCCTGCCGGGAAATTACAGTGATATGTGCCCGTCCAAATGCCTAACAGCTACTCTCTCATTGGTTCTCCCTCTTCCCTTTCATCCTCTGCCAAATTGGCAACCTGTGCGAACCAAGAGGTTAAAGGGGCTGTCTCTCCAAGTTGGGAGGTTGATAGTAAAGCAGACGGAAAGTCAAACCGGAGCACCAGGAGAGGGACTATTCGTTGAGTTTTAGAAACCTTTCGTATTCACAGTGTGTCCGTTCTCTAGGTTTCCCGCACATGTTATAGCTGTAGTAATATTCCCTTCAACCTGGAGAGTTCGGACCCATGGAATGGGTGCCATGCATTATTGCTTTAAAGGGTCTGCATTTGCTCACCCAATCTCACCAATCGTCTCAGTCCCAAGTGTCCCTCCTTATGCCACATCCAGCTGTCGTTGTAGATAGGGTCATTCCAGGTTTCATCAGAGACCCTGAAGGAATTGCAAAGAATTTCCCAGTTTTTTTGTTTTGTTTTTGAAATTCCTTTTTATAGTGGGTTTGAGCTGATTCTCGCTGCCATGTTTATGCCAGTCTAGACACACTTGATTCCCTTACGGAGACATATCAATACATAGGTTTTAAGATTCTTACTAGTCAGATATTTTCCTCTGCGCGAAATATGGGGTTTTGAGTTCCTTTCGCTGAGGATGGTGTAGGTCTTGTCTAATCCATAGTTGGTTTTTGGAACAGTACCTGTGCTTATATCAAACTCTGGTTTTATGCATCACCCCACCTCTCCTTCCCCCTTAAGCAGGTATAAGAGTGTTTTCTAAATGTGAGACACTGTTCTCTTTCCTAACTCAGTTCAAGTGTAGCCATGTTTACAGGATCTTCATAAGTGATATCTTATGATAAGTTTCTTTTTCTGTGTGACTTATTTCACTTAGAATCATCGTACCTGAATCCACCCATTTTGCTGCTACTGGTCTTATGACATTGATTTCATGGCTGAGGGATATTCCATCGTACGTAAGTACCACAATTTTTTGAACCATGTTTATATTTTCTGGGATACTTAAAGTGTATCCAAGTTGAGGCCCTTGTATGCAGTGCAGCCCTAAATTTTGGGGTGGCTCTGTCTTATTGATTTTCAGTTTTCCCAAGGTATATTCCCTAGACTGGAAGTGCCCTTGGCTCTGTAGCTCTGTTCTTTACTTGTTTTAGGGAACAGAATACACTCCTCCAGAGAGGCAGTTGGCAATTTACATCCCGCCCATCAGCATAACAAGGCTCCCTGTTCTCCAGGGCCTGTCTTGCCTTTCTTGTTCTTACACATTTTGTGGATGTCCCTTTTGACCGGTGGGAAGTGATACTTCTTTGTAGTGCAGATTTGCATTGCCCGCTTGCTTGCTTGGCCAAAAAGGGCGTATGCGTTTTCTCCTGAATATATTCAGGAGAAAACGCATACGCCCTTTTTGGCCAAGTGCATCATTGTCAAAGTTGTGCCCCTCTTCCTGTGCTTTAAAGGCGATTCCAAGGTACCTCTTGAAATCTGTTTCCTGCTATTCTGCCTCGCTTTCAAGTCCGCCTCGTTGCCTTCCCTCAACAGATTTTTGGATGATAGTTGTCCTTTATTACTCGGCCAGTTTGTGAATAGCTGTGCCCCTGAGCTCCATTTTTCAACTCGTTTTTGGTGAGCTGACCGCAAGTCCAAAATTTTGGTTCAGGACCTATACTGGTTCCTGGTGGGTGGCTGAGAATTTGGTTAATTCTTCTTCCTGCCGGGAAATTACAGTGATATGTGCCCGTCCAAATGCCTAACAGCTACTCTCTCATTGGTTCTTCCTCTTCCCTTTCATCCTTTGCCAAATTGGCAACATGTGCGAACCAAGAGGTTAAAGGGGCTGTCTCTCCAAATTGGGAGGTTGATAGTAAAGCAGATGGAAAGTCAAACCGGAGCACCAGGAGAGGGACTATTCGTTGAGTTTTAGAAACCTTTCGTATTCACAGTGTGTCCGTTCTCTAGGTTTCCCGCACATGTTATAGCTGTAGTAATATTCCCTTCAACCTGGAGAGTTCGGACCCATGGAATGGGTGCCATGCATTATTGCTTTAAAGGGTCTGCATTTGCTCACCCAATCTCACCAATCGTCTCAGTCCCAAGTGTCCAGCCTTATGCCACATCCAGCTGTCGTTGTAGATAGGGTCATTCCAGCTTTCATCAGAGACCCTGAAGGAATTGTAAAGAATTTCCCAGTTTTTTTGTTTTGTTTTTGAAATTCCTTTTTATAGTGGGTTTGAGCTGATTCTCGCTGCCATGTTTATGCCAGTCTAGACACACTTGATTCCCTTATGGAGACATATCAATACATAGGTTTTAAGATTCTTACTAGTCAGATATTTTCCTATGCGGGAAATATGGGGTTTTGAGTCCCTTTCTCTGAGGACGGTGTAGGTCTTGTCTATTCCATAGTTGGTTTTTGGAACGGTACCTGTGCTTATATCAAACTCTGGTTTTATGCATCACCCCACCTCTCCTTCCCCCTTAAGCAGGTATAAGAGTGTTTTCTAAATGTGAGACACTGTTCTCTTTCCTAACTCAGTTCAAGTGTAGCCATGTTTACAGGATCTTCATAAGTGATATCTTATGATAAGTTTCTTTTTCTGTGTGACTTATTTCACTTAGAATCATCGTACCTGAATCCACCCATTTTGCTGCTATTGGTCTTATCACATTGATTTCATGGCTGAGGGATATTCCATCGTACGTAAGTACCACAATTTTTTGAACCATGTTTATATTTTCTGGGATACTTAAGGTGTATCCAAGTTGAGGTCCTTGTATGCAGTGCAGCCCTAAATTTTGGGGTGGCTCTGTCTTATTGATTTTCAGTTTTCCCAAGGTATATTCCCTAGACTGGTAGTGCCCTTGGCTCTGTAGCTCTGTTCTTTACTTGTTTTAGGGAACAGAATGCACTCCTCCAGAGAGGCAGTTGGCAATTTACATCCCGCCCATCAGCATAACAAGGCTCCCTGTTCTCCAGGGCCTGTCTTGCCTTTCTTGTTCTTACACATTTTGTGGATGTCCCTTTTGACCGGTGGGAAGTGATACTTCTTTGTAGTGCAGATTTGCATTGCCCGCTTGCTTGCTTGGCCAAAAAGGGCGTATGCGTTTTCTCCTGAATATATTCAGGAGAAAACGCATACGCCCTTTTTGGCCAAGTGCATCATTGTCGAAGTTGTGCCCCTCTTCCTGTGCTTTAAAGGCGATTCCAACGTACCTCTTGAAATCTGTTTCCTGCTATTCTGCCTCGCTTTCAAGTCCGCCTCGTTGCCTTCCCTCAACAGATTTTTGGACGATAGTTGTCCTTTATTACTCGGCCAGTTTGTGAATTGCTGTGCCCCTGAGCTCCATTTTTCAACTCGTTTTTGGTGAGCTGACCGCAAGTCCAAAATTTTGGTTCAGGACCTATACTGGTTCCCGGTGGGTGGCTGAGAATTTTGTTAATTCTTCTTCCTGCCGGGAAATTACAGTGATATGTGCCCGTCCAAATGCCTAACAGCTACTCTCTCATTGGTTCTCCCTCTTCCCTTTCATCCTCTGCCAAATTGGCAACCTGTGCGAACCAAGAGGTTAAAGGGGCTGTCTCTCCAAGTTGGGAGGTTGATAGTAAAGCAGACGGAAAGTCAAACCAGAGCACCAGGAGAGGGACTATGCGTTGACTTTTAGAAACCTTTCGTATTCACAGTGTGTCCGTTCTCTAGGTTTCCCGCACTTGTTATAGCTGTAGTAATATTCCCTTCAACCTGGAGAGTTCGGACCCATGGAATGGGTGCCATGCATTATTGCTTTAAAGGGTCTGCATTTGCTCACCCAATCTCACCAATCGTCTCAGTCCCAAGTGTCCCTCCTTATGCCACATCCAGCTGTCGTTGTAGATAGGGTCATTCCAGCTTTCATCAGAGACCCTGAAGGAATTGTAAAGAATTTCCCAGTTTTTTTGTTTTGTTTTTGAAATTCCTTTTTATAGTGGGTTTGAGCTGATTCTCGCTGCCATGTTTATGCCAGTCTAGACACACTTGATTCCCTTACGGAGACATATCAATACATAGGTTTTAAGATTCTTACTAGTCAGATATTTTCCTCTGCGGGAAATATGGGGTTTTGAGTCCCTTTCGGTGAGGACGGTGTAGGTCTTGTCTCTTCCATAGTTGGTTTTTGGAACGGTACCTGTGCTTATATCAAACTCTGGTTTTATGCATCACCCCACCTCTCCTTCCCCCTTAAGCAGGTATAAGAGTGTTTTCTAAATGTGAGACACTGTTCTCTTTCCTAACTCAGTTCAAGTGTAGCCATGTTTACAGGATCTTCATAAGTGATATCTTATGATAAGTTTCTTTTTCTGTGTGACTTATTTCACTTAGAATCATCGTACCTGAATCCACCCATTTTGCTGCTACTGGTCTTATGACATTGATTTCATGGCTGAGGGATATTCCATCGTATGTAAGTACCACAATTTTTTGAACCATGTTTATATTTTCTGGGATACTTAAGGTGTATCCAAGTTGAGGTCCTTGTATGCAGTGCAGCCTTAAATTTTGGGGTGGCTCTGTCTTATTGATTTTCAGTTTTCCCAAGGTATATTCCCTAGACTGGTAGTGCCCTTGGCTCTGTAGCTCTGTTCTTTACTTGTTTTAGGGAACAGAATGCACTCCTCCAGAGAGGCAGTTGGCAATTTACATCCCGCCCATCAGCATAACAAGGCTCCCTGTTCTCCAGGGCCTGTCTTGCCTTTCTTGTTCTTACACATTTTGTGGATGTCCCTTTTGACCGGTGGGAAGTGATACTTCTTTGTAGTGCAGAGTTGCATTGCCCGCTTGCTTGCTTGGCCAAAAAGGGCGTATGCGTTTTCTCCTGAACATATTCAGGAGAAAACGCATATGCCCTTTTTGGGCAAGTGCATCATTGTCGAAGTTGTGCCCCTCTTCCTGTGCTTTAAAGGCGATTCCAACGTACCTCTTGAAATCTGTTTCCTGCTATTCTGCCTCGCTTTCAAGTCCGCCTCGTTGCCTTCCCTCAACAGATTTTTGGACGATAGTTGTCCTTTATTACTCGGCCAGTTTGTGAATTGCTGTGCCCCTGAGCTCCATTTTTCAACTCGTTTTTGGTGAGCTGACCGCAAGTCCAAAATTTTGGTCAGGACCTATACTGGTTCCCGGTGGGTGGCTGAGAATTTGGTTAATTCTTCTTCCTGCCGGGAAATTACAGTGATATGTGCCCGTCCAAATGCCTAACAGCTACTCTCTCATTGGTTCTCCCTCTTCCCTTTCATCCTCTGCCAAATTGGCAACCTGTGCGAACCAAGAGGTTAAAGGGGCTGTCTCTCCAAGTTGGGAGGTTGATAGTAAAGCAGACGGAAAGTCAAACCGGAGCACCAGGAGAGGGACTATGCGTTGAGTTTTAGAAACCTTTCGTATTCACAGTGTGTCCGTTCTCTAGGTTTCCCGCACATGTTATAGCTGTAGTAATATTCCCTTCAACCTGGAGAGTTCGGACCCATGGAATGGGTGCCATGCATTATTGCTTTAAAGGGTCTGCATTTGCTCACCCAATCTCACCAATCGTCTCAGTCCCAAGTGTCCCTCCTTATGCCACATCCAGCTGTCGTTGTAGATAGGGTCATTCCAGCTTTCATCAGAGACCCTGAAGGAATTGTAAAGAATTTCCCAGTTTTTTTGTTTTGTTTTTGAAATTCCTTTCTATAGTGGGTTTGAGCTGATTCTCGCTGCCATGTTTATGCCAGTCTAGACACGCTTGATTCCCTTATGGAGACATATCAATACATAGGTTTTAAGATTCTTACTAGTCAGATATTTTCCTCTGCGGGAAATATGGGGTTTTGAGTCCCTTTCGCTGAGGACGGTGTAGGTCTTGTCTATTCCATAGTTGGTTTTTGGAACGGTACCTGTGCTTATATCAAACTCTGGTTTTATGCATCACCCCACCTCTCCTTCCCCCTTAAGCAGGTATAAGAGTGTTTTCTAAATGTGAGACACTGTTCTCTTTCCTAACTCAGTTCAAGTGTAGCCATGTTTACAGGATCTTCATAAGTGATATCTTATGATAAGTTTCTTTTTCTGTGTGACTTATTTCACTTAGAATCATCGTACCTGAATCCACCCATTTTGCTGCTACTGGTCTTATGACATTGATTTCATGGCTGAGGGTTATTCCATCGTACGTAAGTACCACAATTTTTTGAACCATGTTTATATTTTCTGGGATACTTAAGGTGTATCCAAGTTGAGGTCCTTGTATGCAGTGCAGCCCTAAATTTTGGGGTGGCTCTGTCTTATTGATTTTCAGTTTTCCCAAGGTATATTCCCTAGACTGGTAGTGCCCTTGGCTCTGTAGCTCTGTTCTTTACTTGTTTTAGGGAACAGAATGCACTCCTCCAGAGAGGCAGTTGGCAATTTACATCCCGCCCATCAGCATTAGAAGGCTCCGTGTTCTCCAGGGCCTGTCTTGCCTTTCTGGTTTTTACACATTTTGTGGATGTCCCTTTTGACCGGTGGGAAGTGATACTTCTTTGTAGTGCAGATTTGCATTGCCCGCTTGCTTGCTTGGCCAAAAAGGGCGTATGCGTTTTCTCCTGAATATATTCAGGAGAAAACGCATACGCCCTTTTTGGCCAAGTGCATCATTGTCGAAGTTGTGCCCCTCTTCCTGTGCTTTAAAGGCGATTCCAACGTACCTCTTGAAATCTGTTTCCTGCTATTCTGCCTCGCTTTCAAGTCCGCCTCGTTGCCTACCGTCAACAGATTTTTGGAAGATAGTTGTCCTTTATTACTCGGCCAGTTTGTGAATTGCTGTGCCCCTGAGCTCCATTTTTCAACTCGTTTTTGGTGAGCTGACCGCAAGTCCAAAATTTTGGTTCAGGACCTATACTGGTTCCCGGTGGGTGGCTGAGAATTTGGTTAATTCTTCTTCCTGCCGGGAAATTACAGTGATATGTGCCCGTCCAAATGCCTAACAGCTACTCTCTCATTGGTTCTCCCTCTTCCCTTTCATCCTCTGCCAAATTGGCAACCTGTGCGAACCAAGAGGTTAAAGGGGCTGTCTCTCCAAGTTGGGAGGTTGATAGTAAAGCAGACGGAAAGTCAAACCGGAGCACCAGGAGAGGGACTATGCGTTGAGTTTTAGAAACCTTTCGTATTCACAGTGTGTCCGTTCTCTAGGTTTCCCGCACATGTTATAGCTGTAGTAATATTCCCTTCAACCTGGAGAGTTCGGACCCATGGAATGGGTGCCATGCATTATTGCTTTAAAGGGTCTGCATTTGCTCACCCAATCTCACCAATCGTCTCAGTCCCAAGTGTCCCTCCTTATGCCACATCCAGCTGTCGTTGTAGATAGGGTCATTCCAGCTTTCATCAGAGACCCTGAAGGAATTGTAAAGAATTTCCCAGTTTTTTTGTTTTGTTTTTGAAATTCCTTTTTATAGTGGGTTTGAGCTGATTCTCGCTGCCATGTTTATGCCAGTCTAGACACACTTGATTCCCTTACGGAGACATATCAATACATAGGTTTTAAGATTCTTACTAGTCAGATATTTTCCTCTGCGGGAAATATGGGGTTTTGAGTCCCTTTCACTGAGGACGGTGTAGGTCTTGTCTATTCCATAGTTGGTTTTTGGAACGGTACCTGTGCTTATATCAAACTCTGGTTTTATGCATCACCCCACCTCTCCTTCCCCCTTAAGCAGGTATAAGAGTGTTTTCTAAATGTGAGACACTGTTCTCTTTCCTAACTCAGTTCAAGTGTAGCCATGTTTACAGGATCTTCATAAGTGATATCTTATGATAAGTTTCTTTTTCTGTGTGACTTATTTCACTTAGAATCATCGTACCTGAATCCACCCATTTTGCTGCTACTGGTCTTATGACATTGATTTCATGGCTGAGGGATATTCCATCGTACGTAAGTACCACAATTTTTTGAACCATGTTTATATTTTCTGGGATACTTAAGGTGTATCCAAGTTGAGGTCCTTGTATGCAGTGCAGCCCTAAATTTTGGGGTGGCTCTGTCTTATTGATTTTCAGTTTTCCCAAGGTATATTCCCTAGACTGGTAGTGCCCTTGGCTCTGTAGCTCTGTTCTTTACTTGTTTTAGGGAACAGAATGCACTCCTCCAGAGAGGCAGTTGGCAATTTACATCCCGCCCATCAGCATTAGAAGGCTCCCTGTTCTCCAGGGCCTGTCTTGCCTTTCTGGTTTTTACACATTTTGTGGATGTCCCTTTTGACCGGTGGGAAGTGATACTTCTTTGTAGTGCAGATTTGCATTGCCCGCTTGCTTGCTTGGCCAAAAAGGGCGTATGCGTTTTCTCCTGAATATATTCAGGAGAAAACGCATACGCCCTTTTTGGCCAAGTGCATCATTGTCGAAGTTGGGCCCCTCTTCCTGTGCTTTAAAGGCGATTCCAACGTACCTCTTGAAATCTGTTTCCTGCTATTCTGCCTCGCTTTCAAGTCCGCCTCGTTGCCTTCCCTCAACAGATTTTTGGACGATAGTTGTCCTTTATTACTCGGCCAGTTTGTGAATTGCTGTGCCCCTGAGCTCCATTTTTCAACTCGTTTTTGGTGAGCTGACCGCAAGTCCAAAATTTTGGTTCAGGACCTATACTGGTTCCCGGTGGGTGGCTGAGAATTTGGTTAATTCTTCTTCCTGCCGGGAAATTACAGTGATATGTGCCCGTCCAAATGCCTAACAGCTACTCTCTCATTGGTTCTCCCTCTTCCCTTTCATCCTCTGCCAAATTGGCAACCTGTGCGAACCAAGAGGTTAAAGGGGCTGTCTCTCCAAGTTGGGAGGTTGATAGTAAAGCAGACGGAAAGTCAAACCGGAGCACCAGGAGAGGGACTATGCGTTGAGTTTTAGAAACCTTTCGTATTCACAGTGTGTCCGTTCTCTAGGTTTCCCGCACATGTTATAGCTGTAGTAATATTCCCTTCAACCTGGAGAGTTCGGACCCATGGAATGGGTGCCATGCATTATTGCTTTAAAGGGTCTGCATTTGCTCACCCAATCTCAACAATCGTCTCAGTCCCAAGTGTCCCTCCTTATGCCACATCCAGCTGTCGTTGTAGATAGGGTCATTCCAGGTTTCATCAGAGACCCTGAAGGAATTGTAAAGAATTTCCCAGTTTTTTTGTTTTGTTTTTGAAATTCCTTTTTATAGTGGGTTTGAGCTGATTCTCGCTGCCATGTTTATGCCAGTCTAGACACACTTGATTCCCTTACGGAGACATATCAATACATAGGTTTTAAGATTCTTACTAGTTAGATATTTTCCTCTGCGGGAAATATGGGGTTTTGAGTCCCTTTCGCTGAGGACGGTGTAGGTCTTGTCTATTCCATAGTTGGTTTTTGGAACGGTACCTGTGCTTATATCAAACTCTGGTTTTATGCATCACCCCACCTCTCCTTCCCCCTTAAGCAGGTATAAGAGTGTTTTCTAAATGTGAGACACTGTTCTCTTTCCTAACTCAGTTCAAGTGTAGCCATGTTTACAGGATCTTCATAAGTGATATCTTATGATAAGTTTCTTTTTCTGTGTGACTTATTTCACTTAGAATCATCGTACCTGAATCCACCCATTTTGCTGCTACTGGTCTTATGACATTGATTTCATGGCTGAGGGATATTCCATCGTACGTAAGTACCACAATTTTTTGAACCATGTTTATATTTTCTGGGATACTTAAGGTGTATCCAAGTTGAGGTCCTTGTATGCAGTGCAGCCCTAAATTTTGGGGTGGCTCTGTCTTATTGATTTTCAGTTTTCCCAAGGTATATTCCCTAGACTGGTAGTGCCCTTGGCTCTGTAGCTCTGTTCTTTACTTGTTTTAGGGAACAGAATGCACTCCTCCAGAGAGGCAGTTGGCAATTTACATCCCGCCCATCAGCATAACAAGGCTCCCTGTTCTCCAGGGCCTGTCTTGCCTTTCTTGTTCTTACACATTTTGTGGATGTCCCTTTTGACCGGTGGGAAGTGATACTTCTTTGTAGTGCAGATTTGCATTGCCCGCTTGCTTGCTTGGCCAAAAAGGGCGTATGCGTTTTCTCCTGAATATATTCAGGAGAAAACGCATACGCCCTTTTTGGCCAAGTGCATCATTGTCGAAGTTGTGCCCCTCTTCCTGTGCTTTAAAGGCGATTCCAACGTACCTCTTGAAATCTGTTTCCTGCTATTCTGCCTCGCTTTCAAGTCCGCCTCGTTGCCTTCCCTCAACAGATTTTTGGACGATAGTTGTCCTTTATTACTCGGCCAGTTTGTGAATTGCTGTGCCCCTGAGCTCCATTTTTCAACTCGTTTTTGGTGAGCTGACCGCAAGTCCAAAATTTTGGTTCAGGACCTATACTGGTTCCCGGTGGGTGGCTGAGAATTCGGTTAATTCTTCTTCCTGCCGGGAAATTACAGTGATATGTGCCCGTCCAAATGCCTAACAGCTACTCTCTCATTGGTTCTCCCTCTTCCCTTTCATCCTCTGCCAAATTGGCAACCTGTGCGAACCAAGAGGTTAAAGGGGCTGTCTCTCCAAGTTGGGAGGTTGATAGTAAAGCAGACGGAAAGTCAAACCGGAGCACCAGGAGAGGGACTATGCGTTGAGTTTTAGAAACCTTTCGTATTCACAGTGTGTCCGTTCTCTAGGTTTCCCGCACATGTTATAGCTGTAGTAATATTCCCTTCAACCTGCAGAGTTCGGACCCATGGAATGGGTGCCATGCATTATTGCTTTAAAGGGTCTGCATTTGCTCACCCAATCTCACCAATCGTCTCAGTCCCAAGTGTCCCTCCTTATGCCACATCCAGCTGTCGTTGTAGATAGGGTCATTCCAGCCTTCATCAGAGACCCTGAAGGAATTGTAAAGAATTTCCCAGTTTTTTTGTTTTGTTTTTGAAATTCCTTTTTATAGTGGGTTTGAGCTGATTCTCGCTGCCATGTTTATGCCAGTCTAGACACACTTGATTCCCTTACGGAGACATATCAATACATAGGTTTTAAGATTCTTACTAGTCAGATATTTTCCTCTGCGGGAAATATGGGGTTTTGAGTCCCTTTCGCTGAGGACGGTGTAGGTCTTGTCTATTCCATAGTTGCTTTTTGGAACGGTACCTGTGCTTATATCAAACTCTGGTTTTATGCATCACCCCACCTCTCCTTCCCCCTTAAGCAGGTATAAGAGTGTTTTCTAAATGTGAGACACTGTTCTCTTTCCTAACTCAGTTCAAGTCTAGCCATGTTTACAGGATCTTCATAAGTGATATCTTATGATAAGTTTCTTTTTCTGTGTGACTTATTTCACTTAGAATCATCGTACCTGAATCCACCCATTTTGCTGCTACTGGTCTTATGACATTGATTTCATGGCTGAGGGTTATTCCATCGTACGTAAGTACCACAATTTTTTGAACCATGTTTATATTTTCTGGGATACTTAAGTTGTATCCAAGTTGAGGTCCTTGTATGCAGTGCAGCCCTAAATTTTGGGGTGGCTCTGTCTTATTGATTTTCAGTTTTCCCAAGGTATATTCCCTAGACTGGTAGTGCCCTTGGCTCTGTAGCTCTGTTCTTTACTTGTTTTAGGGAACAGAATGCACTCCTCCAGAGAGGCAGTTGGCAATTTACATCCCGCCCATCAGCATAACAAGGCTCCCTGTTCTCCAGGGCCTGTCTTGCCTTTCTTGTTCTTACACATTTTGTGGATGTCCCTTTTGACCGGTGGGAAGTGATACTTCTTTGTAGTGCAGATTTGCATTGCCCGCTTGCTTGCTTGGCCAAAAAGGGCGTATGCGTTTTCTCCTGAATATATTCAGGAGAAAACGCATACGCCCTTTTTGGCCAAGTGCATCATTGTCGAAGTTGTGCCCCTCTTCCTGTGCTTTAAAGGCGATTCCAACGTACCTCTTGAAATCTGTTTCCTGCTATTCTGCCTCGCTTTCAAGTCCGCCTCGTTGCCTTCCCTCAACAGATATTTGGACGATAGTTGTCCTTTATTACTCGGCCAGTTTGTGAATGGCTGTGCCCCTGAGCTCCATTTTTCAACTCGTGTTTGGTGAGCTGACCGCAAGTCCAAAATTTTGGTTCAGGACCTATACTGGTTCCCGGTGGGTGGCTGAGAATTTGGTTAATTCTTCTTCCTGCCGGGAAATTACAGTGATATGTGCCCGTCCAAATGCCTAACAGCTACTCTCTCATTGGTTCTCCCTCTTCCCTTTCATCCTCTGCCAAATTGGCAACCTGTGCGAACCAAGAGGTTAAAGGGGCTGTCTCTCCAAGTTGGGAGGTTGATAGTAAAGCAGACGGAAAGTCAAACCGGAGCACCAGGAGAGGGACTATGCGTTGAGTTTTAGAAACCTTTCGTATTCACAGTGTGTCCGTTCTCTAGGTTTCCCGCACATGTTATAGCTGTAGTAATATTCCCTTCAACCTGGAGAGTTCGGACCCATGGAATGGGTGCCATGCATTATTGCTTTAAAGGGTCTGCATTTGCTCACCCAATCTCACCAATCGTCTCAGTCCCAAGTGTCCCTCCTTATGCCACATCCAGCTGTCGTTGTAGATAGGGTCATTCCAGCTTTCATCAGAGACCCTGAAGGAATTGTAAAGAATTTCCCAGTTTTTTTGTTTTGTTTTTGAAATTCCTTTTTATAGTGGGTTTGAGCTGATTCTCGCTGCCATGTTTATGCCAGTCTAGACACACTTGATTCCCTTATGGAGACATATCAATACATAGGTTTTAAGATTCTTACTAGTCAGATATTTTCCTCTGCGGGAAATATGGGGTTTTGAGTCCCTTTCGCTGAGGACGGTGTAGGTCTTGTCTATTCCATAGTTGGTTTTTGGAACGGTACCTGTGCTTATATCAAACTCTGGTTTTATGCATCACCCCACCTCTCCTTCCCCCTTAAGCAGGTATAAGAGTGTTTTCTAAATGTGAGACACTGTTCTCTTTCCTAACTCAGTTCAAGTGTAGCCATGTTTACAGGATCTTCATAAGTGATATCTTATGATAAGTTTCTTTTTCTGTGTGACTTATTTCACTTAGAATCATCGTACCTGAATCCACCCATTTTGCTGCTACTGGTCTTATGACATTGATTTCATGGCTGAGGGATATTCCATCGTACGTAAGTACCACAATTTTTTGAACCATGTTTATATTTTCTGGGATATTTAAGGTGTATCCAAGTTGAGGTCCTTGTATGCAGTGCAGCCCTAAATTTTGGGGTGGCTCTGTCTTATTGATTTTCAGTTTTCCCAAGGTATATTCCCTAGACTGGTAGTGCCCTTGGCTCTGTAGCTCTGTTCTTTACTTGTTTTAGGGAACAGAATGCACTCCTCCAGAGAGGCAGTTGGCAATTTACATCCCGCCCATCAGCATTAGAAGGCTCCCTGTTCTCCAGGGCCTGTCTTGCCTTTCTGGTTTTTACACATTTTGTGGATGTCCCTTTTGACCGGTGGGAAGTGATACTTCTTTGTAGTGCAGATTTGCATTGCCCGCTTGCTTGCTTGGCCAAAAAGGGCGTATGCGTTTTCTCCTGAATATATTCAGGAGAAAACGCATACGCCCTTTTTGGCCAAGTGCATCATTGTCGAAGTTGTGCCCCTCTTCCTGTGCTTTAAAGGCGATTCCAACGTACCTCTTGAAATCTGTTTCCTGCTATTCTGCCTCGCTTTCAAGTCCGCCTCGTTGCCTTCCCTCAACAGATTTTTGGACGATAGTTGTCCTTTATTACTGGGCCAGTTTGTGAATTGCTGTGCCCCTGAGCTCCATTTTTCAACTCGTTTTTGGTGAGCTGACCGCAAGTCCAAAATTTTGGTTCAGGACCTATACTGGTTCCTGGTGGGTGGCTGAGAATTTGGTTAATTCTTCTTCCTGCCGGGAAATTACAGTGATATGTGCCCGTCCAAATGCCTAACAGCTACTCTCTCATTGGTTCTTCCTCTTCCCTTTCATCCTTTGCCAAATTGGCAACATGTGCGAACCAAGAGGTTAAAGGGGCTGTCTCTCCAAATTGGGAGGTTGATAGTAAAGCAGATGGAAAGTCAAACCGGAGCACCAGGAGAGGGACTATTCGTTGAGTTTTAGAAACCTTTCGTATTCACAGTGTGTCCGTTCTCTAGGTTTCCCGCACATGTTATAGCTGTAGTAATATTCCCTTCAACCTGGAGAGTTCGGACCCATGGAATGGGTGCCATGCATTATTGCTTTAAAGGGTCTGCATTTGCTCACCCAATCTCACCAATCGTCTCAGTCCCAAGTGTCCAGCCTTATGCCACATCCAGCTGTCGTTGTAGATAGGGTCATTCCAGCTTTCATCAGAGACCCTGAAGGAATTGTAAAGAATTTCCCAGTTTTTTTGTTTTGTTTTTGAAATTCCTTTTTATAGTGGGTTTGAGCTGATTCTCGCTGCCATGTTTATGCCAGTCTAGACAGACTTGATTCCCTTATGGAGACATATCAATACATAGGTTTTAAGATTCTTACTAGTCAGATATTTTCCTATGCGGGAAATATGGGGTTTTGAGTCCCTTTCTCTGAGGACGGTGTAGGTCTTGTCTATTCCATAGTTGGTTTTTGGAACGGTACCTGTGCTTATATCAAACTCTGGTTTTATGCATCACCCCACCTCTCCTTCCCCCTTAAGCAGGTATAAGAGTGTTTTCTAAATGTGAGACACTGTTCTCTTTCCTAACTCAGTTCAAGTGTAGCCATGTTTACAGGATCTTCATAAGTGATATCTTATGATAAGTTTCTTTTTCTGTGTGACTTATTTCACTTAGAATCATCGTACCTGAATCCACCCATTTTGCTGCTATTGGTCTTATCACATTGATTTCATGGCTGAGGGATATTCCATCGTACGTAAGTACCACAATTTTTTGAACCATGTTTATATTTTCTGGGATACTTAAGGTGTATCCAAGTTGAGGTCCTTGTATGCAGTGCAGCCTTAAATTTTGGGGTGGCTCTGTCTTATTGATTTTCAGTTTTCCCAAGGTATATTCCCTAGACTGGTAGTGCCCTTGGCTCTGTAGCTCTGTTCTTTACTTGTTTTAGGGAACAGAATGCACTCCTCCAGAGAGGCAGTTGGCAATTTACATCCCGCCCATCAGCATAACAAGGCTCCCTGTTCTCCAGGGCCTGTCTTGCCTTTCTTGTTCTTACACATTTTGTGGATGTCCCTTTTGACCGGTGGGAAGTGATACTTCTTTGTAGTGCAGATTTGCATTGCCCGCTTGCTTGCTTGGCCAAAAAGGGCGTATGCGTTTTCTCCTGAATATATTCAGGAGAAAACGCATACGCCCTTTTTGGCCAAGTGCATCATTGTCGAAGTTGTGCCCCTCTTCCTGTGCTTTAAAGGCGATTCCAACGTACCTCTTGAAATCTGTTTCCTGCTATTCTGCCTCGCTTTCAAGTCCGCCTCGTTGCCTTCCCTCAACAGATTTTTGGACGATAGTTGTCCTTTATTACTCGGCCAGTTTGTGAATTGCTGTGCCCCTGAGCTCCATTTTTCAACTCGTTTTTGGTGAGCTGACCGCAAGTCCAAAATTTTGGTTCAGGACCTATACTGGTTCCCGGTGGGTGGCTGAGAATTTTGTTAATTCTTCTTCCTGCCGGGAAATTACAGTGATATGTGCCCGTCCAAATGCCTAACATCTACTCTCTCATTGGTTCTCCCTCTTCCCTTTCATCCTCTGCCAAATTGGCAACCTGTGCGAACCAAGAGGTTAAAGGGGCTGTCTCTCCAAGTTGGGAGGTTGATAGTAAAGCAGACGGAAAGTCAAACCAGAGCACCAGGAGAGGGACTATGCGTTGACTTTTAGAAACCTTTCGTATTCACAGTGTGTCCGTTCTCTAGGTTTCCCGCACTTGTTATAGCTGTAGTAATATTCCCTTCAACCTGGAGAGTTCGGACCCATGGAATGGGTGCCATGCATTATTGCTTTAAAGGGTCTGCATTTGCTCACCCAATCTCACCAATCGTCTCAGTCCCAAGTGTCCCTCCTTATGCCACATCCAGCTGTCGTTGTAGATAGGGTCATTCCAGCTTTCATCAGAGACCCTGAAGGAATTGTAAAGAATTTCCCAGTTTTTTTGTTTTGTTTTTGAAATTCCTTTTTATAGTGGGTTTGAGCTGATTCTCGATGCCATGTTTATGCCAGTCTAGACACACTTGATTCCCTTACGGAGACATATCAATACATAGGTTTTAAGATTCTTACTAGTCAGATATTTTCCTCTGCGGGAAATATGGGGTTTTGAGTCCCTTTCGCTGAGGACGGTGTAGGTCTTGTCTCTTCCATAGTTGGTTTTTGGAACGGTACCTGTGCTTATATCAAACTCTGGTTTTATGCATCACCCCACCTCTCCTTCCCCCTTAAGCAGGTATAAGAGTGTTTTCTAAATGTGAGACACTGTTCTCTTTCCTAACTCAGTTCAAGTGTAGCCATGTTTACAGGATCTTCATAAGTGATATCTTATGATAAGTTTCTTTTTCTGTGTGACTTATTTCACTTAGAATCATCGTACCTGAATCCACCCATTTTGCTGCTACTGGTCTTATGACATTGATTTCATGGCTGAGGGATATTCCATCGTATGTAAGTACCACAATTTTTTGAACCATGTTTATATTTTCTGGGATACTTAAGGTGTATCCAAGTTGAGGTCCTTGTATGCAGTGCAGCCTTAAATTTTGGGGTGGCTCTGTCTTATTGATTTTCAGTTTTCCCAAGGTATATTCCCTAGACTGGTAGTGCCCTTGGCTCTGTAGCTCTGTTCTTTACTTGTTTTAGGGAACAGAATGCACTCCTCCAGAGAGGCAGTTGGCAATTTACATCCCGCCCATCAGCATAACAAGGCTCCCTGTTCTCCAGGGCCTGTCTTGCCTTTCTTGTTCTTACACATTTTGTGGATGTCCCTTTTGACCGGTGGGAAGTGATACTTCTTTGTAGTGCAGAGTTGCATTGCCCGCTTGCTTGCTTGGCCAAAAAGGGCGTATGCGTTTTCTCCTGAACATATTCAGGAGAAAACGCATATGCCCTTTTTGGCCAAGTGCATCATTGTCGAAGTTGTGCCCCTCTTCCTGTGCTTTAAAGGCGATTCCAACGTACCTCTTGAAATCTGTTTCCTGCTATTCTGCCTCGCTTTCAAGTCCGCCTCGTTGCCTTCCCTCAACAGATTTTTGGACGATAGTTGTCCTTTATTACTCGGCCAGTTTGTGAATTGCTGTGCCCCTGAGCTCCATTTTTCAACTCGTTTTTGGTGAGCTGACCGCAAGTCCAAAATTTTGGTCAGGACCTATACTGGTTCCCGGTGGGTGGCTGAGAATTCGGTTAATTCTTCTTCCTGCCGGGAAATTACAGTGATATGTGCCCGTCCAAATGCCTAACAGCTACTCTCTCATTGGTTCTCCCTCTTCCCTTTCATCCTCTGCCAAATTGGCAACCTGTGCGAACCAAGAGGTTAAAGGGGCTGTCTCTCCAAGTTGGGAGGTTGATAGTAAAGCAGACGGAAAGTCAAACCGGAGCACCAGGAGAGGGACTATGCGTTGAGTTTTAGAAACCTTTCGTATTCACAGTGTGTCCGTTCTCTAGGTTTCCCGCACATGTTATAGCTGTAGTAATATTCCCTTCAACCTGGAGAGTTCGGACCCATGGAATGGGTGCCATGCATTATTGCTTTAAAGGGTCTGCATTTGCTCACCCAATCTCACCAATCGTCTCAGTCCCAAGTGTCCCTCCTTATGCCACATCCAGCTGTCGTTGTAGATAGGGTCATTCCAGCTTTCATCAGAGACCCTGAAGGAATTGTAAAGAATTTCCCAGTTTTTTTGTTTTGTTTTTGAAATTCCTTTTTATAGTGGGTTTGAGCTGATTCTCGCTGCCATGTTTATGCCAGTCTAGACACACTTGATTCCCTTATGGAGACATATCAATACATAGGTTTTAAGATTCTTACTAGTCAGATATTTTCCTCTGCGGGAAATATGGGGTTTTGAGTCCCTTTCGCTGAGGACGGTGTAGGTCTTGTCTATTCCATAGTTGGTTTTTGGAACGGTACCTGTGCTTATATCAAACTCTGGTTTTATGCATCACCCCACCTCTCCTTCCCCCTTAAGCAGGTATAAGAGTGTTTTCTAAATGTGAGACACTGTTCTCTTTCCTAACTCAGTTCAAGTGTAGCCATGTTTACAGGATCTTCATAAGTGATATCTTATGATAAGTTTCTTTTTCTGTGTGACTTATTTCACTTAGAATCATCGTACCTGAATCCACCCATTTTGCTGCTACTGGTCTTATGACATTGATTTCATGGCTGAGGGATATTCCATCGTACGTAAGTACCACAATTTTTTGAACCATGTTTATATTTTCTGGGATACTTAAGGTGTATCCAAGTTGAGGTCCTTGTATGCAGTGCAGCCCTAAATTTTGGGGTGGCTCTGTCTTATTGATTTTCAGTTTTCCCAAGGTATATTCCCTAGACTGGTAGTGCCCTTGGCTCTGTAGCTCTGTTCTTTACTTGTTTTAGGGAACAGAATGCACTCCTCCAGAGAGGCAGTTGGCAATTTACATCCCGCCCATCAGCATTAGAAGGCTCCCTGTTCTCCAGGGCCTGTCTTGCCTTTCTGGTTTTTACACATTTTGTGGATGTCCCTTTTGACCGGTGGGAAGTGATACTTCTTTGTAGTGCAGATTTGCATTGCCCGCTTGCTTGCTTGGCCAAAAAGGGCGTATGCGTTTTCTCCTGAATATATTCAGGAGAAAACGCATACGCCCTTTTTGGCCAAGTGCATCATTGTCGAAGTTGGGCCCCTCTTCCTGTGCTTTAAAGGCGATTCCAACGTACCTCTTGAAATCTGTTTCCTGCTATTCTGCCTCGCTTTCAAGTCCGCCTCGTTGCCTTCCCTCAACAGATTTTTGGACGATAGTTGTCCTTTATTACTCGGCCAGTTTGTGAATTGCTGTGCCCCTGAGCTCCATTTTTCAACTCGTTTTTGGTGAGCTGACCGCAAGTCCAAAATTTTGGTTCAGGACCTATACTGGTTCCCGGTGGGTGGCTGAGAATTTGGTTAATTCTTCTTCCTGCCGGGAAATTACAGTGATATGTGCCCGTCCAAATGCCTAACAGCTACTCTCTCATTGGTTCTCCCTCTTCCCTTTCATCCTCTGCCAAATTGGCAACCTGTGCGAACCAAGAGGTTAAAGGGGCTGTCTCTCCAAGTTGGGAGGTTGATAGTAAAGCAGACGGAAAGTCAAACCGGAGCACCAGGAGAGGGACTATGCGTTGAGTTTTAGAAACCTTTCGTATTCACAGTGTGTCCGTTCTCAAGGTTTCCCGCACATGTTATAGCTGTAGTAATATTCCCTTCAACCTGGAGAGTTCGGACCCATGGAATGGGTGCCATGCATTATTGCTTTAAAGGGTCTGCATTTGCTCACCCAATCTCAACAATCGTCTCAGTCCCAAGTGTCCCTCCTTATGCCACATCCAGCTGTCGTTGTAGATAGGGTCATTCCAGGTTTCATCAGAGACCCTGAAGGAATTGTAAAGAATTTCCCAGTTTTTTTGTTTTGTTTTTGAAATTCCTTTTTATAGTGGGTTTGAGCTGATTCTCGCTGCCATGTTTATGCCAGTCTAGACACACTTGTTTCCCTTACGGAGACATATCAATACATAGGTTTTAAGATTCTTACTAGTTAGATATTTTCCTCTGCGGGAAATATGGGGTTTTGAGTCCCTTTCGCTGAGGACGGTGTAGGTCTTGTCTATTCCATAGTTGGTTTTTGGAACGGTACCTGTGCTTATATCAAACTCTGGTTTTATGCATCACCCCACCTCTCCTTCCCCCTTAAGCAGGTATAAGAGTGTTTTCTAAATGTGAGACACTGTTCTCTTTCCTAACTCAGTTCAAGTGTAGCCATGTTTACAGGATCTTCATAAGTGATATCTTATGATAAGTTTCTTTTTCTGTGTGACTTATTTCACTTAGAATCATCGTACCTGAATCCACCCATTTTGCTGCTACTGGTCTTATGACATTGATTTCATGGCTGAGGGATATTCCATCGTACGTAAGTACCACAATTTTTTGAACCATGTTTATATTTTCTGGGATACTTAAGGTGTATCCAAGTTGAGGTCCTTGTATGCAGTGCAGCCCTAAATTTTGGGGTGGCTCTGTCTTATTGATTTTCAGTTTTCCCAAGGTATATTCCCTAGACTGGTAGTGCCCTTGGCTCTGTAGCTCTGTTCTTTACTTGTTTTAGGGAACAGAATGCACTCCTCCAGAGAGGCAGTTGGCAATTTACATCCCGCCCATCAGCATAACAAGGCTCCCTGTTCTCCAGGGCCTGTCTTGCCTTTCTTGTTCTTACACATTTTGTGGATGTCCCTTTTGACCGGTGGGAAGTGATACTTCTTTGTAGTGCAGATTTGCATTGCCCGCTTGCTTGCTTGGCCAAAAAGGGCGTATGCGTTTTCTCCTGAATATATTCAGGAGAAAACGCATACGCCCTTTTTGGCCAAGTGCATCATTGTCGAAGTTGTGCCCCTCTTCCTGTGCTTTAAAGGCGATTCCAACGTACCTCTTGAAATCTGTTTCCTGCTATTCTGCCTCGCTTTCAAGTCCGCCTCGTTGCCTTCCCTCAACAGATTTTTGGACGATAGTTGTCCTTTATTACTGGGCCAGTTTGTGAATTGCTGTGCCCCTGAGCTCCATTTTTCAACTCGTTTTTGGTGAGCTGACCGCAAGTCCAAAATTTTGGTTCAGGACCTACACTGGTTCCCGGTGGGTGGCTGAGAATTCGGTTAATTCTTCTTCCTGCCGGGAAATTACAGTGATATGTGCCCGTCCAAATGCCTAACAGCTACTCTCTCATTGGTTCTCCCTCTTCCCTTTCATCCTCTGCCAAATTGGCAACCTGTGCGAACCAAGAGGTTAAAGGGGCTGTCTCTCCAAGTTGGGAGGTTGATAGTAAAGCAGACGGAAAGTCAAACCGGAGCACCAGGAGAGGGACTATGCGTTGAGTTTTAGAAACCTTTCGTATTCACAGTGTGTCCGTTCTCTAGGTTTCCCGCACATGTTATAGCTGTAGTAATATTCCCTTCAACCTGCAGAGTTCGGACCCATGGAATGGGTGCCATGCATTATTGCTTTAAAGGGTCTGCATTTGCTCACCCAATCTCACCAATCGTCTCAGTCCCAAGTGTCCCTCCTTATGCCACATCCAGCTGTCGTTGTAGATAGGGTCATTCCAGCCTTCATCAGAGACCCTGAAGGAATTGTAAAGAATTTCCCAGTTTTTTTGTTTTGTTTTTGAAATTCCTTTTTATAGTGGGTTTGAGCTGATTCTCGCTGCCATGTTTATGCCAGTCTAGACACACTTGATTCCCTTACGGAGACATATCAATACATAGGTTTTAAGATTCTTACTAGTCAGATATTTTCCTCTGCGGGAAATATGGGGTTTTGAGTCCCTTTCGCTGAGGACGGTGTAGGTCTTGTCTATTCCATAGTTGGTTTTTGGAACGGTACCTGTGCTTATATCAAACTCTGGTTTTATGCATCACCCCACCTCTCCTTCCCCCTTAAGCAGGTATAAGAGTGTTTTCTAAATGTGAGACACTGTTCTCTTTCCTAACTCAGTTCAAGTCTAGCCATGTTTACAGGATCTTCATAAGTGATATCTTATGATAAGTTTCTTTTTCTGTGTGACTTATTTCACTTAGAATCATCGTACCTGAATCCACCCATTTTGCTGCTACTGGTCTTATGACATTGATTTCATGGCTGAGGGTTATTCCATCGTACGTAAGTACCACAATTTTTTGAACCATGTTTATATTTTCTGGGATACTTAAGGTGTATCCAAGTTGAGGTCCTTGTATGCAGTGCAGCCCTAAATTTTGGGGTGGCTCTGTCTTATTGATTTTCAGTTTTCCCAAGGTATATTCCCTAGACTGGTAGTGCCCTTGGCTCTGTAGCTCTGTTCTTTACTTGTTTTAGGGAACAGAATGCACTCCTCCAGAGAGGCAGTTGGCAATTTACATCCCGCCCATGAGCATAACAAGGCTCCCTGTTCTCTAGGGCCTGTCTTGCCTTTCTTGTTCTTACACATTTTGTGGATGTCCCTTTTGACCGGTGGGAAGTGATACTTCTTTGTAGTGCAGATTTGCATTGCCCGCTTGCTTGCTTGGCCAAAAAGGGCGTATGCGTTTTCTCCTGAATATATTCAGGAGAAAACGCATACGCCCTTTTTGGCCAAGTGCATCATTGTCGAAGTTGTGCCCCTCTTCCTGTGCTTTAAAGGCGATTCCAACGTACCTCTTGAAATCTGTTTCCTGCTATTCTGCCTCGCTTTCAAGTCCGCCTCGTTGCCTTCCCTCAACAGATATTTGGACGATAGTTGTCCTTTATTACTCGGCCAGTTTGTGAATGGCTGTGCCCCTGAGCTCCATTTTTCAACTCGTTTTTGGTGAGCTGACCGCAAGTCCAAAATTTTGGTTCAGGACCTATACTGGTTCCCGGTGGGTGGCTGAGAATTTGGTTAATTCTTCTTCCTGCCGGGAAATTACAGTGATATGTGCCCGTCCAAATGCCTAACAGCTACTCTCTCATTGGTTCTCCCTCTTCCCTTTCATCCTCTGCCAAATTGGCAACCTGTGCGAACCAAGAGGTTAAAGGGGCTGTCTCTCCAAGTTGGGAGGTTGATAGTAAAGCAGACGGAAAGTCAAACCGGAGCACCAGGAGAGGGACTATGCGTTGAGTTTTAGAAACCTTTCGTATTCACAGTGTGTCCGTTCTCTAGGTTTCCCGCACATGTTATAGCTGTAGTAATATTCCCTTCAACCTGGAGAGTTCGGACCCATGGAATGGGTGCCATGCATTATTGCTTTAAAGGGTCTGCATTTGCTCACCCAATCTCACCAATCGTCTCAGTCCCAAGTGTCCCTCCTTATGCCACATCCAGCTGTCGTTGTAGATAGGGTCATTCCAGCTTTCATCAGAGACCCTGAAGGAATTGTAAAGAATTTCCCAGTTTTTTTGTTTTGTTTTTGAAATTCCTTTTTATAGTGGGTTTGAGCTGATTCTCGCTGCCATGTTTATGCCAGTCTAGACACACTTGATTCCCTTATGGAGACATATCAATACATAGGTTTTAAGATTCTTACTAGTCAGATATTTTCCTCTGCGGGAAATATGGGGTTTTGAGTCCCTTTCGCTGAGGACGGTGTAGGTCTTGTCTATTCCATAGTTGGTTTTTGGAACGGTACCTGTGCTTATATCAAACTCTGGTTTTATGCATCACCCCACCTCTCCTTCCCCCTTAAGCAGGTATAAGAGTGTTTTCTAAATGTGAGACACTGTTCTCTTTCCTAACTCAGTTCAAGTGTAGCCATGTTTACAGGATCTTCATAAGTGATATCTTATGATAAGTTTCTTTTTCTGTGTGACTTATTTCACTTAGAATCATCGTACCTGAATCCACCCATTTTGCTGCTACTGGTCTTATGACATTGATTTCATGGCTGAGGGTTATTCCATCGTACGTAAGTACCACAATTTTTTGAACCATGTTTATATTTTCTGGGATACTTAAGGTGTATCCAAGTTGAGGTCCTTGTATGCAGTGCAGCCCTAAATTTTGGGGTGGCTCTGTCTTATTGATTTTCAGTTTTCCCAAGGTATATTCCCTAGACTGGTAGTGCCCTTGGCTCTGTAGCTCTGTTCTTTACTTGTTTTAGGGAACAGAATGCACTCCTCCAGAGAGGCAGTTGGCAATTTACATCCCGCCCATCAGCATAACAAGGCTCCCTGTTCTCCAGGGCCTGTCTTGCCTTTCTTGTTCTTACACATTTTGTGGATGTCCCTTTTGACCGGTGGGAAGTGATACTTCTTTGTAGTGCAGATTTGCATTGCCCGCTTGCTTGCTTGGCCAAAAAGGGCGTATGCGTTTTCTCCTGAATATATTCAGGAGAAAACGCATACGCCCTTTTTGGCCAAGTGCATCATTGTCGAAGTTGTGCCCCTCTTCCTGTGCTTTAAAGGCGATTCCAACGTACCTCTTGAAATCTGTTTCCTGTTATTCTGCCTCGCTTTCAAGTCCGCCTCGTTGCCTTCCCTCAACAGATTTTTGGACGATAGTTGTCCTTTATTACTCGGCCAGTTTGTGAATGGCTGTGCCCCTGAGCTCCATTTTTCAACTCGTGTTTGGTGAGCTGACCGCAAGTCCAAAATTTTGGTTCAGGACCTATACTGGTTCCCGGTGGGTGGCTGAGAATTTGGTTAATTCTTCTTCCTGCCGGGAAATTACAGTGATATGTGCCCGTCCAAATGCCTAACAGCTACTCTCTCATTGGTTCTCCCTCTTCCCTTTCATCCTCTGCCAAATTGGCAACCTGTGCGAACCAAGAGGTTAAAGGGGCTGTCTCTCCAAGTTGGGAGGTTGATAGTAAAGCAGACGGAAAGTCAAACCGGAGCACCAGGAGAGGGACTATGCGTTGAGTTTTAGAAACCTTTCGTATTCACAGTGTGTCCGTTCTCTAGGTTTCCCGCACATGTTATAGCTGTAGTAATATTCCCTTCAACCTGGAGAGTTCGGACCCATGGAATGGGTGCCATGCATTATTGCTTTAAAGTGTCTGCATTTGCTCACCCAATCTCACCAATCGTCTCAGTCCCAAGTGTCCCTCCTTATGCCACATCCAGCTGTCGTTGTAGATAGGGTCATTCCAGCTTTCATCAGAGACCCTGAAGGAATTGTAAAGAATTTCCCAGTTTTTTTGTTTTGTTTTTGAAATTCCTTTTTATAGTGGGTTTGAGCTGATTCTCGCTGCCATGTTTATGCCAGTCTAGACACACTTGATTCCCTTACGGAGACATATCAATACATAGGTTTTAAGATTCTTACTAGTCAGATATTTTCCTCTGCGGGAAATATGGGGTTTTGAGTCCCTTTCGCTGAGGACGGTGTAGGTCTTGTCTATTCCATAGTTGGTTTTTGGAACGGTACCTGTGCTTATATCAAACTCTGGTTTTATGCATCACCCCACCTCTCCTTCCCCCTTAAGCAGGTATAAGAGTGTTTTCTAAATGTGAGACACTGTTCTCTTTCCTAACTCAGTTCAAGTGTAGCCATGTTTACAGGATCTTCATAAGTGATATCTTATGATAAGTTTCTTTTTCTGTGTGACTTATTTCACTTAGAATCATCGTACCTGAATCCACCCATTTTGCTGCTACTGGTCTTATGACATTGATTTCATGGCTGAGGGATATTCCATCGTACGTAAGTACCACAATTTTTTGAACCATGTTTATATTTTCTGGGATACTTAAGGTGTATCCAAGTTGAGGTCCTTGTATGCAGTGCAGCCCTAAATTTTGGGGTGGCTCTGTCTTATTGATTTTCAGTTTTCCCAAGGTATATTCCCTAGACTGGTAGTACCCTTGGCTCTGTAGCTCTGTTCTTTACTTGTTTTAGGGAACAGAATGCACTCCTCCAGAGAGGCAGTTGGCAATTTACATCCCGCCCATCAGCATAACAAGGCTCCCTGTTCTCCAGGGCCTGTCTTGCCTTTCTTGTTCTTACACATTTTGTGGATGTCCCTTTTGACCGGTGGGAAGTGATACTTCTTTGTAGTGCAGATTTGCATTGCCCGCTTGCTTGCTTGGCCAAAAAGGGCGTATGCGTTTTCTCCTGAATATATTCAGGAGAAAACGCATACGCCCTTTTTGGCCAAGTGCATCATTGTCGAAGTTGTGCCCCTCTTCCTGTGCTTTAAAGGCGATTCCAACGTACCTCTTGAAATCTGTTTCCTGCTATTCTGCCTCGCTTTCAAGTCCGCCTCGTTGCCTTCCCTCAACAGATTTTTGGACGATAGTTGTCCTTTATTACTTGGCCAGTTTGTGAATTGCTGTGCCCCTGAGCTCCATTTTTCAACTCGTTTTTGGTGAGCTGACCGCAAGTCCAAAATTTTGGTTCAGGACCTATACTGGTTCCCGGTGGGTGGCTGAGAATTCGGTTAATTCTTCTTCCTGCCGGGAAATTACAGTGATATGTGCCCGTCCAAATGCCTAACAGCTACTCTCTCATTGGTTCTCCCTCTTCCCTTTCATCCTCTGCCAAATTGGCAACCTGTGCGAACCAAGAGGTTAAAGGGGCTGTCTCTCCAAGTTGGGAGGTTGATAGTAAAGCAGACGGAAAGTCAAACCGGAGCACCAGGAGAGGGACTATGCGTTGAGTTTTAGAAACCTTTCGTATTCACAGTGTGTCCGTTCTCTAGGTTTCCCGCACATGTTATAGCTGTAGTAATATTCCCTTCAACCTGGAGAGTTCGGACCCATGGAATGGGTGCCATGCATTATTGCTTTAAAGGGTCTGCATTTGCTCACCCAATCTCACCAATCGTCTCAGTCCCAAGTGTCCCTCCTTATGCCACATCCAGCTGTCATTGTAGATAGGGTCATTCCAGCTTTCATCAGAGACCCTGAAGGAATTGTAAAGAATTTCCCAGTTTTTTTGTTTTGTTTTTGAAATTCCTTTTTATAGTGGGTTTGAGCTGATTCTCGCTGCCATGTTTATGCCAGTCTAGACACACTTGATTCCCTTACGGAGACATATCAATACATAGGTTTTAAGATTCTTACTAGTCAGATATTTTCCTCTGCGGGAAATATGGGGTTTTGAGTCCCTTTCGCTGAGGACGGTGTAGGTCTTGTCTATTCCATAGTTGGTTTTTGGAACGGTACCTGTGCTTATATCTAACTCTGGTTTTATGCATCACCCCACCTCTCCTTCCCCCTTAAGCAGGTATAAGAGTGTTTTCTAAATGTGAGACACTGTTCTCTTTCCTAACTCAGTTCAAGTGTAGCCATGTTTACAGGATCTTCATAAGTGATATCTTATGATAAGTTTCTTTTTCTGTGTGACTTATTTCACTTAGAATCATCGTACCTGAATCCACCCATTTTGCTGCTACTGGTCTTATGACATTGATTTCATGGCTGAGGGATATTCCATCGTACGTAAGTACCACAATTTTTTGAACCATGTTTATATTTTCTGGGATACTTAAAGTGTATCCAAGTTGAGGCCCTTGTATGCAGTGCAGCCCTAAATTTTGGGGTGGCTCTGTCTTATTGATTTTCAGTTTTCCCAAGGTATATTCCCTAGACTGGAAGTGCCCTTGGCTCTGTAGCTCTGTTCTTTACTTGTTTTAGGGAACAGAATGCACTCCTCCAGAGAGGCAGTTGGCAATTTACATCCCGCCCATCAGCATAACAAGGCTCCCTGTTCTCCAGGGCCTGTCTTGCCTTTCTTGTTCTTACACATTTTGTGGATGTCCCTTTTGACCGGTGGGAAGTGATACTTCTTTGTAGTGCAGATTTGCATTGCCCGCTTGCTTGCTTGGCCAAAAAGGGCGTATGCGTTTTCTCCTGAATATATTCAGGAGAAAACGCATACGCCCTTTTTGGCCAAGTGCATCATTGTCGAAGTTGTGCCCCTCTTCCTGTGCTTTAAAGGCGATTCCAACGTACCTCTTGAAATCTGTTTCCTGCTATTCTGCCTCGCTTTCAAGTCCGCCTCGTTGCCTTCCCTCAACAGATTTTTGGACGATAGTTGTCCTTTATTACTCGGCCAGTTTGTGAATTGCTGTGCCCCTGAGCTCCATTTTTCAACTCGTTTTTGGTGAGCTGACCGCAAGTCCAAAATTTTGGTTCAGGACCTATACTGGTTCCCGGTGGGTGGCTGAGAATTTGGTTAATTCTTCTTCCTGCCGGGAAATTACAGTGATATGTGCCCGTCCAAATGCCTAACAGCTACTCTCTCATTGGTTCTCCCTCTTCCCTTTCATCCTCTGCCAAATTGGCAACCTGTGCGAACCAAGAGGTTAAAGGGGCTGTCTCTCCAAGTTGGGAGGTTGATAGTAAAGCAGACGGAAAGTCAAACCGGAGCACCAGGAGAGGGACTATTCGTTGAGTTTTAGAAACCTTTCGTATTCACAGTGTGTCCGTTCTCTAGGTTTCCCGCACATGTTATAGCTGTAGTAATATTCCCTTCAACCTGGAGAGTTCGGACCCATGGAATGGGTGCCATGCATTATTGCTTTAAAGGGTCTGCATTTGCTCACCCAATCTCACCAATCGTCTCAGTCCCAAGTGTCCCTCCTTATGCCACATCCAGCTGTCGTTGTAGATAGGGTCATTCCAGCTTTCGTCAGAGACCTTGAAGGAATTGTAAAGAATTTCCCAGTTTTTTGTTTTGTTTTTGAAATTCCTTTTTATAGTGGGTTTGAGCTGATTCTCGCTGCCATGTTTATGCCAGTCTAGACACACTTGATTCCCTTACGGAGACATATCAATACATAGGTTTTAAGATTCTTACTAGTCAGATATTTTCCTCTGCGGGAAATATGGGGTTTTGAGTCCCTTTCACTGAGGACGGTGTAGGTCTTGTCTATTCCATAGTTGGTTTTTGGAACGGTACCTGTGCTTATATCAAACTCTGGTTTTATGCATCACCCCACCTCTCCTTCCCCCTTAAGCAGGTATAAGAGTGTTTTCTAAATGTGAGACACTGTTCTCTTTCCTAACTCAGTTCAAGTGTAGCCATGTTTACAGGATCTTCATAAGTGATATCTTATGATAAGTTTCTTTTTCTGTGTGACTTATTTCACTTAGAATCATCGTACCTGAATCCACCCATTTTGCTGCTACTGGTCTTATGACATTGATTTCATGGCTGAGGGATATTCCATCGTACATAAGTACCACAATTTTTTGAACCATGTTTATATTTTCTGGGATACTTAAGGTGTATCCAAGTTGAGGTCCTTGTATGCAGTGCAGCCTTAAATTTTGGGGTGGCTCTGTCTTATTGATTTTCAGTTTTCCCAAGGTATATTCCCTAGACTGGTAGTGCCCTTGGCTCTGTAGCTCTGTTCTTTACTTGTTTTAGGGAACAGAATGCACTCCTCCAGAGAGGCAGTTGGCAATTTACATCCCGCCCATCAGCATAACAAGGCTCCCAGTTCTCCAGGGCCTGTCTTGCCTTTCTTGTTCTTACACATTTTGTGGATGTCCCTTTTGACCGGTGGGAAGTGATACTTCTTTGTAGTGCAGATTTGCATTGCCCGCTTGCTTGCTTGGCCAAAAAGGGCATATGCGTTTTCTCCTGAATATATTCAGGAGAAAACGCATACGCCCTTTTTGGCCAAGTGCATCATTGTCGAAGTTGTGCCCCTCTTCCTGTGCTTTAAAGGCGATTCCAACGTACCTCTTGAAATCTGTTTCCTGCTATTCTGCCTCGCTTTCAAGTCCGCCTCGTTGCCTTCCCTCAACAGATTTTTGGACGATAGTTGTCCTTTATTACTCGGCCAGTTTGTGAATTGCTGTGCCCCTGAGCTCCATTTTTCAACTCGTTTTTGGTGAGCTGACCGCAAGTCCAAAATTTTGGTTCAGGACCTATACTGGTTCCCGGTGGGTGGCTGAGAATTTGGTTAATTCTTCTTCCTGCCAGGAAATTACAGTGATATGTGCCCGTCCAAATGCCTAACAGCTACTCTCTCATTGGTTCTCCCTCTTCCCTTTCATCCTCTGCCAAATTGGCAACCTGTGCGAACCAAGAGGTTAAAGGGGCTGTCTCTCCAAGTTGGGAGGTTGATAGTAAAGCAGACGGAAAGTCAAACCGGAGCACCAGGAGAGGGACTATGCGTTGAGTTTTAGAAACCTTTCGTATTCACAGTGTGTCCGTTCTCTAGGTTTCCCGCACATGTTATAGCTGTAGTAATATTCCCTTCAACCTGGAGAGTTCGGACCCATGGAATGGGTGCCATGCATTATTGCTTTAAAGGGTCTGCATTTGCTCACCCAATCTCACCAATCGTCTCAGTCCCAAGTGTTCCTCCTTATGCCACATCCAGCTGTCGTTGTAGATAGGGTCATTCCAGCTTTCATCAGAGACCCTGAAGGAATTGTAAAGAATTTCCCAGTTTTTTTGTTTTGTTTTTGAAATTCCTTTCTATAGTGGGTTTGAGCTGATTGTCGCTGCCATGTTTATGCCAGTCTAGACACACTTGATTCCCTTATGGAGACATATCAATACATAGGTTTTAAGATTCTTACTAGTCAGATATTTTCCTCTGCGGGAAATATGGGGTTTTGAGTCCCTTTCGCTGAGGACGGTGTAGGTCTTGTCTATTCCATAGTTGGTTTTTGGAACGGTACCTGTGCTTATATCAAACTCTGGTTTTATGCATCACCCCACCTCTCCTTCCCCCTTAAGCAGGTATAAGAGTGTTTTCTAAATGTGAGACACTGTTCTCTTTCCTAACTCAGTTCAAGTGTAGTCATGTTTACAGGATCTTCATAAGTGATATCTTATGATAAGTTTCTTTTTCTGTGTGACTTATTTCACTTAGAATCATCGTACCTGAATCCACCCATTTTGCTGCTACTGGTCTTATGACATTGATTTCATGGCTGAGGGTTATTCCATCGTACGTAAGTACCACAATTTTTTGAACCATGTTTATATTTTCTGGGATACTTAAGGTGTATCCAAGTTGAGGTCCTTGTATGCAGTGCAGCCCTAAATTTTGGGGTGGCTCTGTCTTATTGATTTTCAGTTTTCCCAAGGTATATTCCCTAGACTGGTAGTGCCCTTGGCTCTGTAGCTCTGTTCTTTACTTGTTTTAGGGAACAGAATGCACTCCTCCAGAGAGTCAGTTGGCAATTTACATCCCGCCCATCAGCATAACAAGGCTCCCTGTTCTCCAGGGCCTGTCTTGCCTTTCTTGTTCTTACACATTTTGTGGATGTCCCTTTTGACCGGTGGGAAGTGATACTTCTTTGTAGTGCAGATTTGCATTGCCCGCTTGCTTGCTTGGCCAAAAAGGGCGTATGCGTTTTCTCCTGAATATATTCAGGAGAAAACGCATACGCCCTTTTTGGCCAAGTGCATCATTGTCGAAGTTGTGCCCCTCTTCCTGTGCTTTAAAGGCGATTCCAACGTACCTCTTGAAATCTGTTTCCTGCTATTCTGCCTCGCTTTCAAGTCCGCCTCGTTGCCTTCCCTCAACAGATATTTGGACGATAGTTGTCCTTTATTACTCGGCCAGTTTGTGAATGGCTGTGCCCCTGAGCTCCATTTTTCAACTCGTTTTTGGTGAGCTGACCGCAAGTCCAAAATTTTGGTTCAGGGCCTATACTGGTTCCCGGTGGGTGGCTGAGAATTTGGTTAATTCTTCTTCCTGCCGGGAAATTACAGTGATATGTGCCCGTCCAAATGCCTAACAGCTACTCTCTCATTGGTTCTCCCTCTTCCCTTTCATCCTCTGCCAAATTGGCAACCTGTGCGAACCAAGAGGTTAAAGGGGCTGCCTCTCCAAGTTGGGAGGTTGATAGTAAAGCAGACGGAAAGTCAAACCGGAGCACCAGGAGAGGGACTATGCGTTGAGTTTTAGAAACCTTTCGTATTCACAGTGTGTCCGTTCTCTAGGTTTCCCGCACATGTTATAGCTGTAGTAATATTCCCTTCAACCTGGAGAGTTCGGACCCATGGAATGGGTGCCATGCATTATTGCTTTAAAGGGTCTGCATTTGCTCACCCAATCTCACCAATCGTCTCAGTCCCAAGTGTCCCTCCTTATGCCACATCCAGCTGTCGTTGTAGATAGGGTCATTCCAGCTTTCATCAGAGACCCTGAAGGAATTGTAAAGAATTTCCCAGTTTTTTTGTTTTGTTTTTGAAATTCCTTTTTATAGTGGGTTTGAGCTGATTCTCGCTGCCATGTTTATGCCAGTCTAGACACACTTGATTCCCTTATGGAGACATATCAATACATAGGTTTTAAGATTCTTACTAGTCAGATATTTTCCTCTGCGGGAAATATGGGGTTTTGAGTCCCTTTCGCTGAGGACGGTGTAGGTCTTGTCTATTCCATAGTTGGTTTTTGGAACGGTACCTGTGCTTATATCAAACTCTGGTTTTATGCATCACCCCACCTCTCCTTCCCCCTTAAGCAGGTATAAGAGTGTTTTCTAAATGTGAGACACTGTTCTCTTTCCTAACTCAGTTCAAGTGTAGCCATGTTTACAGGATCTTCATAAGTGATATCTTATGATAAGTTTCTTTTTCTGTGTGACTTATTTCACTTAGAATCATCGTACCTGAATCCACCCATTTTGCTGCTACTGGTCTTATGACATTGATTTCATGGCTGAGGGTTATTCCATCGTACGTAAGTACCACAATTTTTTGAACCATGTTTATATTTTCTGGGATACTTAAGGTGTATCCAAGTTGAGGTCCTTGTATGCAGTGCAGCCCTAAATTTTGGGGTGGCTCTGTCTTATTGATTTTCAGTTTTCCCAAGGTATATTCCCTAGACTGGTAGTGCCCTTGGCTCTGTAGCTCTGTTCTTTACTTGTTTTAGGGAACAGAATGCACTCCTCCAGAGAGGCAGTTGGCAATTTACATCCCGCCCATCAGCATAACAAGGCTCCCTGTTCTCCAGGGCCTGTCTTGCCTTTCTTGTTCTTACACATTTTGTGGATGTCCCTTTTGACCGGTGGGAAGTGATACTTCTTTGTAGTGCAGATTTGCATTGCCCGCTTGCTTGCTTGGCCAAAAAGGGCGTATGCGTTTTCTCCTGAATATATTCAGGAGAAAACGCATACGCCCTTTTTGGCCAAGTGCATCATTGTCGAAGTTGTGCCCCTCTTCCTGTGCTTTAAAGGCGATTCCAACGTACCTCTTGAAATCTGTTTCCTGCTATTCTGCCTCGCTTTCAAGTCCGCCTCGTTGCCTTCCCTCAACAGATTTTTGGACGATAGTTGTCCTTTATTACTCGGCCAGTTTGTGAATGGCTGTGGCCCTGAGCTCCATTTTTCAACTCGTTTTTGGTGAGCTGACCGCAAGTCCAAAATTTTGGTTCAGGACCTATACTGGTTCCCGGTGGGTGGCTGAGAATTTGGTTAATTCTTCTTCCTGCCGGGAAATTACAGTGATATGTGCCCGTCCAAATGCCTAACAGCTACTCTCTCATTGGTTCTCCCTCTTCCCTTTCATCCTCTGCCAAATTGGCAACCTGTGTGAACCAAGAGGTTAAAGGGGCTGTCTCTCCAAGTTGGGAGGTTGATAGTAAAGCAGACGGAAAGTCAAACCGGAGCACCAGGAGAGGGACTATGCGTTGAGTTTTAGAAACCTTTCGTATTCACAGTGTGTCCGTTCTCTAGGTTTCCCGCACATGTTATAGCTGTAGTAATATTCCCTTCAACCTGGAGAGTTCGGACCCATGGAATGGGTGCCTTGCATTATTGCTTTAAAGGGTCTGCATTTGCTCACCCAATCTCACCAATCGTCTCAGTCCCAAGTGTCCCTCCTTATGCCACATCCAGCTGTCGTTGTAGATAGGGTCATTCCAGCTTTCATCAGAGACCCTGAAGGAATTGTAAAGAATTTCCCAGTTTTTTTGTTTTGTTTTTGAAATTCCTTTTTATAGTGGGTTTGAGCTGAATCTCGCTGCCATGTTTATGCCAGTCTAGACACACTTGATTCCCTTACGGAGACATATCAATACATAGGTTTTAAGATTCTTACTAGTTAGATATTTTCCTCTGCGGGAAATATGGGGTTTTGAGTCCCTTTCGCTGAGGACGGTGTAGGTCTTGTCTATTCCATAGTTGGTTTTTGGAACGGTACCTGTGCTTATATCAAACTCTGGTTTTATGCATCACCCCACCTCTCCTTCCCCCTTAAGCAGGTATAAGAGTGTTTTCTAAATGTGAGACACTGTTCTCTTTCCTAACTCAGTTCAAGTGTAGCCATGTTTACAGGATCTTCATAAGTGATATCTTATGATAAGTTTCTTTTTCTGTGTGACTTATTTCACTTAGAATCATCGTACCTGAATCCACCCATTTTGCTGCTACTGGTCTTATGACATTGATTTCATGGCTGAGGGATATTCCATCGTACGTAAGTACCACAATTTTTTGAACCATGTTTATATTTTCTGGGATACTTAAAGTGTATCCAAGTTGAGGCCCTTGTATGCAGTGCAGCCCTAAATTTTGGGGTGGCTCTGTCTTATTGATTTTCAGTTTTCCCAAGGTATATTCCCTAGACTGGAAGTGCCCTTGGCTCTGTAGCTCTGTTCTTTACTTGTTTTAGGGAACAGAATGCACTCCTCCAGAGAGGCAGTTGGCAATTTACATCCCGCCCATCAGCATAACAAGGCTCCCTGTTCTCCAGGGCCTGTCTTGCCTTTCTTGTTCTTACACATTTTGTGGATGTCCCTTTTGACCGGTGGGAAGTGATACTTCTTTGTAGTGCAGATTTGCATTGCCCGCTTGCTTGCTTGGCCAAAAAGGGCGTATGCGTTTTCTCCTGAATATATTCAGGAGAAAACGCATACGCCCTTTTTGGCCAAGTGCATCATTGTCGAAGTTGTGCCCCTCTTCCTGTGCTTTAAAGGCGATTCCAACGTACCTCTTGAAATCTGTTTCCTGCTATTCTGCCTCGCTTTCAAGTCCGCCTCGTTGCCTTCCCTCAACAGATTTTTGGACGATAGTTGTCCTTTATTACTCGGCCAGTTTGTGAATGGCTGTGCCCCTGAGCTCCATTTTTCAACTCGTTTTTGGTGAGCTGACCGCAAGTCCAAAATTTTGGTTCAGGACCTATACTGGTTCCCGGTGGGTGGCTGAGAATTTGGTTAATTCTTCTTCCTGCCGGGAAATTACAGTGATATGTGCCCATCCAAATGCCTAACAGCTACTCTCTCATTGGTTCTCCCTCTTCCCTTTCATCCTCTGCCAAATTGGCAACCTGTGCGAACCAAGAGGTTAAAGGGGCTGTCTCTCCAAGTTGGGAGGTTGATAGTAAAGCAGACGGAAAGTCAAACCGGAGCACCAGGAGAGGGACTATGCGTTGAGTTTTAGAAACCTTTCGTATTCACAGTGTGTCCGTTCTCTAGGTTTCCCGCACATGTTATAGCTGTAGTAATATTCCCTTCAACCTGGAGAGTTCGGACCCATGGAATGGGTGCCTTGCATTATTGCTTTAAAGGGTCTGCATTTGCTCACCCAATCTCACCAATCGTCTCAGTCCCAAGTGTCCCTCCTTATGCCACATCCAGCTGTCGTTGTAGATAGGGTCATTCCAGCTTTCATCAGAGACCCTGAAGGAATTGTAAAGAATTTCCCAGTTTTTTTGTTTTGTTTTTGAAATTCCTTTTTATAGTGGGTTTGAGCTGATTCTCGCTGCCATGTTTATGCCAGTCTAGACACACTTGATTCCCTTACGGAGACATATCAATACATAGGTTTTAAGATTCTTACTAGTTAGATATTTTCCTCTGCGGGAAATATGGGGTTTTGAGTCCCTTTCGCTGAGGACGGTGTAGGTCTTGTCTATTCCATAGTTGGTTTTTGGAACGGTACCTGTGCTTATATCAAACTCTGGTTTTATGCATCACCCCACCTCTCCTTCCCCCTTAAGCAGGTATAAGAGTGTTTTCTAAATGTGAGACACTGTTCTCTTTCCTAACTCAGTTCAAGTGTAGCCATGTTTACAGGATCTTCATAAGTGATATCTTATGATAAGTTTCTTTTTCTGTGTGACTTATTTCACTTAGAATCATCGTACCTGAATCCACCCATTTTGCTGCTACTGGTCTTATGACATTGATTTCATGGCTGAGGGATATTCCATCGTACGTAAGTACCACAATTTTTTGAACCATGTTTATATTTTCTGGGATACTTAAAGTGTATCCAAGTTGAGGCCCTTGTATGCAGTGCAGCCCTAAATTTTGGGGTGGCTCTGTCTTATTGATTTTCAGTTTTCCCAAGGTATATTCCCTAGACTGGAAGTGCCCTTGGCTCTGTAGCTCTGTTCTTTACTTGTTTTAGGGAACAGAATGCACTCCTCCAGAGAGGCAGTTGGCAATTTACATCCCGCCCATCAGCATAACAAGGCTCCCTGTTCTCCAGGGCCTGTCTTGCCTTTCTTGTTCTTACACATTTTGTGGATGTCCCTTTTGACCGGTGGGAAGTGATACTTCTTTGTAGTGCAGATTTGCATTGCCCGCTTGCTTGCTTGGCCAAAAAGGGCGTATGCGTTTTCTCCTGAATATATTCAGGAGAAAACGCATACGCCCTTTTTGGCCAAGTGCATCATTGTCGAAGTTGTGCCCCTCTTCCTGTGCTTTAAAGGCGATTCCAACGTACATCTTGAAATCTGTTTCCTGCTATTCTGCCTCGCTTTCAAGTCCGCCTCGTTGCCTTCCCTCAACAGATTTTTGGACGATAGTTGTCCTTTATTACTCGGCCAGTTTGTGAATTGCTGTGCCCCTGAGCTCCATTTTTCAACTCGTTTTTGGTGAGCTGACCGCAAGTCCAAAATTTTGGTTCAGGACCTATACTGGTTCCCGGTGGGTGGCTGAGAATTTGGTTAATTCTTCTTCCTGCCGGGAAATTACAGTGATATGTGCCCGTCCAAATGCCTAACAGCTACTCTCTCATTGGTTCTCCCTCTTCCCTTTCATCCTCTGCCAAATTGGCAACCTGTGCGAACCAAGAGGTTAAAGGGGCTGTCTCTCCAAGTTGGGAGGTTGATAGTAAAGCAGACGGAAAGTCAAACCGGAGCACCAGGAGAGGGACTATTCGTTGAGTTTTAGAAACCTTTCGTATTCACAGTGTGTCCGTTCTCTAGGTTTCCCGCACATGTTATAGCTGTAGTAATATTCCCTTCAACCTGGAGAGTTCGGACCCATGGAATGGGTGCCATGCATTATTGCTTTAAAGGGTCTGCATTTGCTCACCCAATCTCACCAATCGTCTCAGTCCCAAGTGTCCCTCCTTATGCCACATCCAGCTGTCGTTGTAGATAGGGTCATTCCAGCTTTCATCAGAGACCCTGAAGGAATTGTAAAGAATTTCCCAGTTTTTTTGTTTTGTTTTTGAAATTCCTTTTTATAGTGGGTTTGAGCTGATTCTCGCTGCCATGTTTATGCCAGTCTAGACACACTTGATTCCCTTACGGAGACATATCAATACATAGGTTTTAAGATTCTTACTAGTCAGATATTTTCCTCTGCGGGAAATATGGGGTTTTGAGTCCCTTTCGCTGAGGACGGTGTAGGTCTTGTCTATTCCATAGTTGGTTTTTGGAACGGTACCTGTGCTTATATCAAACTCTGGTTTTATGCATCACCCCACCTCTCCTTCCCCCTTAAGCAGGTATAAGAGTGTTTTCTAAATGTGAGACACTGTTCTCTTTCCTAACTCAGTTCAAGTGTAGCCATGTTTACAGGATCTTCATAAGTGATATCTTATGATAAGTTTCTTTTTCTGTGTGACTTATTTCACTTAGAATCATCGTACCTGAATCCACCCATTTTGCTGCTACTGGTCTTATGACATTGATTTCATGGCTGAGGGTTATTCCATCGTACGTAAGTACCACAATTTTTTGAACCATGTTTATATTTTCTGGGATACTTAAGGTGTATCCAAGTTGAGGTCCTTGTATGCAGTGCAGCCCTAAATTTTGGGGTGGCTCTGTCTTATTGATTTTCAGTTTTCCCAAGGTATATTCCCTAGACTGGTAGTGCCCTTGGCTCTGTAGCTCTGTTCTTTACTTGTTTTAGGGAACAGAATGCACTCCTCCAGAGAGGCAGTTGGCAATTTACATCCCGCCCATCAGCATAACAAGGCTCCCTGTTCTCCAGGGCCTGTCTTGCCTTTCTTGTTCTTACACATTTTGTGGATGTCCCTTTTGACCGGTGGGAAGTGATACTTCTTTGTAGTGCAGATTTGCATTGCCCGCTTGCTTGCTTGGCCAAAAAGGGCGTATGCGTTTTCTCCTGAATATATTCAGGAGAAAACGCATACGCCCTTTTTGGCCAAGTGCATCATTGTCGAAGTTGTGCCCCTCTTCCTGTGCTTTAAAGGCGATTCCAACGTACCTCTTGAAATCTGTTTCCTGCTATTCTGCCTCGCTTTCAAGTCCGCCTCGTTGCCTTCCCTCAACAGATTTTTGGACGATAGTTGTCCTTTATTACTCGGCCAGTTTGTGAATGGCTGTGGCCCTGAGCTCCATTTTTCAACTCGTTTTTGGTGAGCTGACCGCAAGTCCAAAATTTTGGTTCAGGACCTATACTGGTTCCCGGTGGGTGGCTGAGAATTTGGTTAATTCTTCTTCCTGCCGGGAAATTACAGTGATATGTGCCCGTCCAAATGCCTAACAGCTACTCTCTCATTGGTTCTCCCTCTTCCCTTTCATCCTCTGCCAAATTGGCAACCTGTGTGAACCAAGAGGTTAAAGGGGCTGTCTCTCCAAGTTGGGACGTTGATAGTAAAGCAGACGGAAAGTCAAACCGGAGCACCAGGAGAGGGACTATGCGTTGAGTTTTAGAAACCTTTCGTATTCACAGTGTGTCCGTTCTCTAGGTTTCCCGCACATGTTATAGCTGTAGTAATATTCCCTTCAACCTGGAGAGTTCGGACCCATGGAATGGGTGCCTTGCATTATTGCTTTAAAGGGTCTGCATTTGCTCACCCAATCTCACCAATCGTCTCAGTCCCAAGTGTCCCTCCTTATGCCACATCCAGCTGTCGTTGTAGATAGGGTCATTCCAGCTTTCATCAGAGACCCTGAAGGAATTGTAAAGAATTTCCCAGTTTTTTTGTTTTGTTTTTGAAATTCCTTTTTATAGTGGGTTTGAGCTGAATCTCGCTGCCATGTTTATGCCAGTCTAGACACACTTGATTCCCTTACGGAGACATATCAATACATAGTTTTAAAGATTCTTACTAGTTAGATATTTTCCTCTGCGGGAAATATGGGGTTTTGAGTCCCTTTCGCTGAGGACGGAGTAGGTCTTGTCTATTCCATAGTTGGTTTTTGGAACGGTACCTGTGCTTATATCAAACTCTGGTTTTATGCATCACCCCACCTCTCCTTCCCCCTTAAGCAGGTATAAGAGTGTTTTCTAAATGTGAGACACTGTTCTCTTTCCTAACTCAGTTCAAGTGTAGCCATGTTTACAGGATCTTCATAAGTGATATCTTATGATAAGTTTCTTTTTCTGTGTGACTTATTTCACTTAGAATCATCGTACCTGAATCCACCCATTTTGCTGCTACTGGTCTTATGACATTGATTTCATGGCTGAGGGATATTCCATCGTACGTAAGTACCACAATTTTTTGAACCATGTTTATATTTTCTGGGATACTTAAAGTGTATCCAAGTTGAGGCCCTTGTATGCAGTGCAGCCCTAAATTTTGGGGTGGCTCTGTCTTATTGATTTTCAGTTTTCCCAAGGTATATTCCCTAGACTGGTAGTGCCCTTGGCTCTGTAGCTCTGTTCTTTACTTGTTTTAGGGAACAGAATGCACTCCTCCAGAGAGGCAGTTGGCAATTTACATCCCGCCCATCAGCATAACAAGGCTCCCTGTTCTCCAGGGCCTGTCTTGCCTTTCTTGTTCTTACACATTTTGTGGATGTCCCTTTTGACCGGTGGGAAGTGATACTTCTTTGTAGTGCAGATTTGCATTGCCCGCTTGCCTTCTTGGCCAAAAAGGGCGTATGCGTTTTCTCCTGAATATATTCAGGAGAAAACGCATACGCCCTTTTTGGCCAAGTGCATCATTGTCGAAGTTGTGCCCCTCTTCCTGTGCTTTAAAGGCGATTCCAACGTACCTCTTGAAATCTGTTTCCTGCTATTCTGCCTCGCTTTCAAGTCCGCCTCGTTGCCTTCCCTCAACAGATTTTTGGACGATAGTTGTCCTTTATTACTCGGCCAGTTTGTGAATGGCTGTGCCCCTGAGCTCCATTTTTCAACTCGTTTTTGGTGAGCTGACCGCAAGTCCAAAATTTTGGTTCAGGACCTATACTGGTTCCCGGTGGGTGGCTGAGAATTTGGTTAATTCTTCTTCCTGCCGGGAAATTACAGTGATATGTGCCCATCCAAATGCCTAACAGCTACTCTCTCATTGGTTCTCCCTCTTCCCTTTCATCCTCTGCCAAATTGGCAACCTGTGCGAACCAAGAGGTTAAAGGGGCTGTCTCTCCAAGTTGGGAGGTTGATAGTAAAGCAGACGGAAAGTCAAACCGGAGCACCAGGAGAGGGACTATGCGTTGAGTTTTAGAAACCTTTCGTATTCACAGTGTGTCCGTTCTCTAGGTTTCCCGCACATGTTATAGCTGTAGTAATATTCCCTTCAACCTGGAGAGTTCGGACCCATGGAATGGGTGCCTTGCATTATTGCTTTAAAGGGTCTGCATTTGCTCACCCAATCTCACCAATCGTCTCAGTCCCAAGTGTCCCTCCTTATGCCACATCCAGCTGTCGTTGTAGATAGGGTCATTCCAGCTTTCATCAGAGACCCTGAAGGAATTGTAAAGAATTTCCCAGTTTTTTTGTTTTGTTTTTGAAATTCCTTTTTATAGTGGGTTTGAGCTGATTCTCGCTGCCATGTTTATGCCAGTCTAGACACACTTGATTCCCTTACGGAGACATATCAATACATAGGTTTTAAGATTCTTACTAGTTAGATATTTTCCTCTGCGGGAAATATGGGGTTTTGAGTCCCTTTCGCTGAGGACGGTGTAGGTCTTGTCTCTTGCATAGTTGGTTTTTGGAACGGTACCTGTGCTTATATCAAACTCTGGTTTTATGCATCACCCCACCTCTCCTTCCCCCTTAAGCAGGTATAAGAGTGTTTTCTAAATGTGAGACACTGTTCTCTTTCCTAACTCAGTTCAAGTGTAGCCATGTTTACAGGATCTTCATAAGTGATATCTTATGATAAGTTTCTTTTTCTGTGTGACTTATTTCACTTAGAATCATCGTACCTGAATCCACACATTTTGCTGCTACTGGTCTTATGACATTGATTTCATGGCTGAGGGATATTCCATCGTACGTAAGTACCACAATTTTTTGAACCATGTTTATATTTTCTGGGATACTTAAAGTGTATCCAAGTTGAGGCCCTTGTATGCAGTGCAGCCCTAAATTTTGGGGTGGCTCTGTCTTATTGATTTTCAGTTTTCCCAAGGTATATTCCCTAGACTGGAAGTGCCCTTGGCTCTGTAGCTCTGTTCTTTACTTGTTTTAGGGAACAGAATGCACTCCTCCAGAGAGGCAGTTGGCAATTTACATCCCGCCCATCAGCATAACAAGGCTCCCTGTTCTCCAGGGCCTGTCTTGCCTTTCTTGTTCTTACACATTTTGTGGATGTCCCTTTTGACCGGTGGGAAGTGATACTTCTTTGTAGTGCAGATTTGCATTGCCCGCTTGCTTGCTTGGCCAAAAAGGGCGTATGCGTTTTCTCCTGAATATATTCAGGAGAAAACGCATACGCCCTTTTTGGCCAAGTGCATCATTGTCGAAGTTGTGCCCCTCTTCCTGTGCTTTAAAGGCGATTCCAACGTACCTCTTGAAATCTGTTTCCTGCTATTCTGCCTCATTTTCAAGTCCGCCTCGTTGCCTTCCCTCAACAGATTTTTGGACGATAGTTGTCCTTTATTACTCGGCCAGTTTGTGAATTGCTGTGCCCCTGAGCTCCATTTTTCAACTCGTTTTTGGTGAGCTGACCGCAAGTCCAAAATTTTGGTTCAGGACCTATACTGGTTCCCGGTGGGTGGCTGAGAATTTGGTTAATTCTTCTTCCTGCCGGGAAATTACAGTGATATGTGCCCGTCCAAATGCCTAACAGCTACTCTCTCATTGGTTCTCCCTCTTCCCTTTCATCCTCTGCCAAATTGGCAACCTGTGCGAACCAAGAGGTTAAAGGGGCTGTCTCTCCAAGTTGGGAGGTTGATAGTAAAGCAGACGGAAAGTCAAACCGGAGCACCAGGAGAGGGACTATTCGTTGAGTTTTAGAAACCTTTCGTATTCACAGTGTGTCCGTTCTCTAGGTTTCCCGCACATGTTATAGCTGTAGTAATATTCCCTTCAACCTGGAGAGTTCGGACCCATGGAATGGGTGCCATGCATTATTGCTTTAAAGGGTCTGCATTTGCTCACCCAATCTCACCAATCGTCTCAGTCCCAAGTGTCCCTCCTTATGCCACATCCAGCTGTCGTTGTAGATAGGGTCATTCCAGCTTTCATCAGAGACCTTGAAGGAATTGTAAAGAATTTCCCAGTTTTTTGTTTTGTTTTTGAAATTCCTTTTTATAGTGGGTTTGAGCTGATTCTCGCTGCCATGTTTATGCCAGTCTAGACACACTTGATTCCCTTACGGAGACATATCAATACATAGGTTTTAAGATTCTTACTAGTCAGATATTTTCCTCTGCGGGAAATATGGGGTTTTGAGTCCCTTTCACTGAGGACGGTGTAGGTCTTGTCTATTCCATAGTTGGTTTTTGGAACGGTACCTGTGCTTATATCAAACTCTGGTTTTATGCATCACCCCACCTCTCCTTCCCCCTTAAGCAGGTATAAGAGTGTTTTCTAAATGTGAGACACTGTTCTCTTTCCTAACTCAGTTCAAGTGTAGCCATGTTTACAGGATCTTCATAAGTGATATCTTATGATAAGTTTCTTTTTCTGTGTGACTTATTTCACTTAGAATCATCGTACCTGAATCCACCCATTTTGCTGCTACTGGTCTTATGACATTGATTTCATGGCTGAGGGATATTCCATCGTACATAAGTACCACAATTTTTTGAACCATGTTTATATTTTCTGGGATACTTAAGGTGTATCCAAGTTGAGGTCCTTGTATGCAGTGCAGCCTTAAATTTTGGGGTGGCTCTGTCTTATTGATTTTCAGTTTTCCCAAGGTATATTCCCTAGACTGGTAGTGCCCTTGGCTCTGTAGCTCTGTTCTTTACTTGTTTTAGGGAACAGAATGCACTCCTCCAGAGAGGCAGTTGGCAATTTACATCCCGCCCATCAGCATAACAAGGCTCCCTGTTCTCCAGGGCCTGTCTTGCCTTTCTTGTTCTTACACATTTTGTGGATGTCCCTTTTGACCGGTGGGAAGTGATACTTCTTTGTAGTGCAGATTTGCATTGCCCGCTTGCTTGCTTGGTCAAAAAGGGCGTATGCGTTTTCTCCTGAATATATTCAGGATAAAATGCATACGCCCTTTTTGGCCAAGTGCATCATTGTCGAAGTTGTGCCCCTCTTCCTGTGCTTTAAAGGCGATTCCAACGTACCTCTTGAAATCTGTTTCCTGCTATTCTGCCTCGCTTTCAAGTCCGCCTCGTTGCCTTCCCTCAACAGATTTTTGGACGATAGTTGTCCTTTATTACTCGGCCAGTTTGTGAATTGCTGTGCCCCTGAGCTCCATTTTTCAACTCGTTTTTGGTGAGCTGACCGCAAGTCCAAAATTTTGGTTCAGGACCTATACTGGTTCCCGGTGGGTGGCTGAGAATTTGGTTAATTCTTCTTCCTGCCGGGAAATTACAGTGATATGTGCCCGTCCAAATGCCTAACAGCTACTCTCTCATTGGTTCTCCCTCTTCCCTTTCATCCTCTGCCAAATTGGCAACCTGTGCGAACCAAGAGGTTAAAGGGGCTGTCTCTCCAAGTTGGGAGGTTGATAGTAAAGCAGACGGAAAGTCAAACCGGAGCACCAGGAGAGGGACTATTCGTTGAGTTTTAGAAACCTTTCGTATTCACAGTGTGTCCATTCTCTAGGTTTCCCGCACTTGTTATAGCTGTAGTAATATTCCCTTCAACCTGGAGAGTTCGGACCCATGGAATGGGTGCCATGCATTATTGCTTTAAAGGGTCTGCATTTGCTCACCCTATCTCACCAATCGTCTCAGTCCCAAGTGTCCCTCCTTATGCCACATCCAGCTGTTGTTGTAGATAGGGTCATTCCAGCTTTCATCAGAGACCCTGAAGGAATTGTAAAGAATTTCCCAGTTTTTTTGTTTTGTTTTTGAAATTCCTTTTTATAGTGGGTTTGAGCTGATTCTCGCTGCCATGTTTATGCCAGTCTAGACACACTTGATTCCCTTACGGAGACATATCAATACATAGGTTTTAAGATTCTTACTAGTCAGATATTTTCCTCTGCGGGAAATATGGGGTTTTGAGTCCCTTTCGCTGAGGACGGTGTAGGTCTTGTCTCTTGCATAGTTGGTTTTTGGAACGGTACCTGTGCTTATATCAAACTCTGGTTTTATGCATCACCCCACCTCTCCTTCCCCCTTAAGCAGGTGTAAGAGTGTTTTCTAAATGTGAGACACTGTTCTCTTTCCTAACTCAGTTCAAGTGTAGCCATGTTTACAGGATCTTCATAAGTGATATCTTATGATAAGTTTCTTTTTCTGTGTGACTTATTTCACTTAGAATCATCGTACCTGAATCCACCCATTTTGCTGCTACTGGTCTTATGACATTGATTTCATGGCTGAGGGATATTCCATCGTACGTAAGTACCACAATTTTTTGAACCATGTTTATATTTTCTGGGATACTTAAGGTGTATCCAAGTTGAGGTCCTTGTATGCAGTGCAGCCTTAAATTTTGGGGTGGCTCTGTCTTATTGATTTTCAGTTTTCCCAAGGTATATTCCCTAGACTGGTAGTGCCCTTGGCTCTGTAGCTCTGTTCTTTACTTGTTTTAGGGAACAGAATGCACTCCTCCAGAGAGGCAGTTGGCAATTTACATCCCGCCCATCAGCATAACAAGGCTCCCTGTTCTCCAGGGCCTGTCTTGCCTTTCTTGTTCTTACACATTTTGTGGATGTCCCTTTTGACCGGTGGGAAGTGATACTTCTTTGTAGTGCATATTTGCATTGCCCGCTTGCTTGCTTGGCCAAAAAGGGCGTATGCGTTTTCTCCTGAATATATTCAGGAGAAAACGCATACGCCCTTTTTGGCCAAGTGCATCATTGTCGAAGTTGTGCCCCTCTTCCTGTGCTTTAAAGGCGATTCCAACGTACCTCTTGAAATCTGTTTCCTGCTATTCTGCCTCGCTTTCAAGTCCGCCTCGTTGCCTTCCCTCAACAGATTTTTGGACGATAGTTGTCCTTTATTACTCGGCCAGTTTGTGAATTGCTGTGCCCCTGAGCTCCATTTTTCAACTCGTTTTTGGTGAGCTGACCGCAAGTCCAAAATTTTGGTTCAGGACCTATACTGGTTCCCGGTGGGTGGCTGAGAATTTGGTTAATTCTTCTTCCTGCCGGGAAATTACAGTGATATGTGCCCGTCCAAATGCCTAACAGCTACTCTCTCATTGGTTCTCCCTCTTCCCTTTCATCCTCTGCCAAATTGGCAACCTGTGCGAACCAAGAGGTTAAAGGGGCTGTCTCTCCAAGTTGGGAGGTTGATAGTAAAGCAGACGGAAAGTCAAACCGGAGCACCAGGAGAGGGACTATGCGTTGAGTTTTAGAAACCTTTCGTATTCACAGTGTGTCCGTTCTCTAGGTTTCCCGCACTTGTTATAGCTGTAGTAATATTCCCTTCAACCTGGAGAGTTCGGACCCATGGAATGGGTGCCATGCATTATTGCTTTAAAGGGTCTGCATCTGCTCACCCAATCTCACCAATCGTCTCAGTCCCAAGTGTTCCTCCTTATGCCACATCCAGCTGTCGTTGTAGATAGGGTCATTCCAGCTTTCATCAGAGACCCTGAAGGAATTGTAAAGAATTTCCCAGTTTTTTTGTTTTGTTTTTGAAATTCCTTTCTATAGTGGGTTTGAGCTGATTCTCGCTGCCATGTTTATGCCAGTCTAGACACACTTGATTCCCTTATGGAGACATATCAATACATAGGTTTTAAGATTCTTACTAGTCAGATATTTTCCTCTGCGGGAAATATGGGGTTTTGAGTCCCTTTCGCTGAGGACGGTGTAGGTCTTGTCTATTCCATAGTTGGTTTTTGGAACGGTACCTGTGCTTATATCAAACTCTGGTTTTATGCATCACCCCACCTCTCCTTCCCCCTTAAGCAGGTATAAGAGTGTTTTCAAAATGTGAGACACTGTTCTCTTTCCTAACTCAGTTCAAGTGTAGCCATGTTTACAGGATCTTCATAAGTGATATCTTATGATAAGTTTCTTTTTCTGTGTGACTTATTTCACTTAGAATCATCGTACCTGAATCCACCCATTTTGCTGCTACTGGTCTTATGACATTGATTTCATGGCTGAGGGTTATTCCATCGTACGTAAGTACCACAATTTTTTGAACCATGTTTATATTTTCTGGGATACTTAAGGTGTATCCAAGTTGAGGTCCTTGTATGCAGTGCAGCCCTAAATTTTGGGGTGGCTCTGTCTTATTGATTTTCAGTTTTCCCAAGGTATATTCCCTAGACTGGTAGTGCCCTTGGCTCTGTAGCTCTGTTCTTTACTTGTTTTAGGGAACAGAATGCACTCCTCCAGAGAGTCAGTTGGCAATTTACATCCCGCCCATCAGCATAACAAGGCTCCCTGTTCTCCAGGGCCTGTCTTGCCTTTCTTGTTCTTACACATTTTGTGGATGTCCCTTTTGACCGGTGGGAAGTGATACTTCTTTGTAGTGCAGATTTGCATTGCCCGCTTGCTTGCTTGGCCAAAAAGGGCGTATGCGTTTTCTCCTGAATATATTCAGGAGAAAACGCATACGCCCTTTTTGGCCAAGTGCATCATTGTCGAAGTTGTGCCCCTCTTCCTGTGCTTTAAAGGCGATTCCAACGTACCTCTTGAAATCTGTTTCCTGCTATTCTGCCTCGCTTTCAAGTCCGCCTCGTTGCCTTCCCTCAACAGATATTTGGACGATAGTTGTCCTTTATTACTCGGCCAGTTTGTGAATGGCTGTGCCCCTGAGCTCCATTTTTCAACTCGTTTTTGGTGAGCTGACCGCAAGTCCAAAATTTTGGTTCAGGGCCTATACTTGTTCCCGGTGGGTGGCTGAGAATTTGGTTAATTCTTCTTCCTGCCGGGAAATTACAGTGATATGTGCCCGTCCAAATGCCTAACAGCTACTCTCTCATTGGTTCTCCCTCTTCCCTTTCATCCTCTGCCAAATTGGCAACCTGTGCGAACCAAGAGGTTAAAGGGGCTGTCTCTCCAAGTTGGGAGGTTGATAGTAAAGCAGACGGAAAGTCAAACCGGAGCACCAGGAGAGGGACTATGCGTTGAGTTTTAGAAACCTTTCGTATTCACAGTGTGTCCGTTCTCTAGGTTTCCCGCACATGTTATAGCTGTAGTAATATTCCCTTCAACCTGGAGAGTTCGGACCCATGGAATGGGTGCCATGCCTTATTGCTTTAAAGGGTCTGCATTTGCTCACCCAATCTCACCAATCGTCTCAGTCCCAAGTGTCCCTCCTTATGCCACATCCAGCTGTCGTTGTAGATAGGGTCATTCCAGCTTTCATCAGAGACCCTGAAGGAATTGTAAAGAATTTCCCAGTTTTTTTGTTTTGTTTTTGAAATTCCTTTTTATAGTGGGTTTGAGCTGATTCTCGCTGCCATGTTTATGCCAGTCTAGACACACTTGATTCCCTTATGGAGACATATCAATACATAGGTTTTAAGATTCTTACTAGTCAGATATTTTCCTCTGCGGGAAATATGGGGTTTTGAGTCCCTTTCGCTGAGGACGGTGTAGGTCTTGTCTATTCCATAGTTGGTTTTTGGAACGGTACCTGTGCTTATATCAAACTCTGGTTTTATGCATCACCCCACCTCTCCTTCCCCCTTAAGCAGGTATAAGAGTGTTTTCTAAATGTGAGACACTGTTCTCTTTCCTAACTCAGTTCAAGTGTAGCCATGTTTACAGGATCTTCATAAGTGATATCTTATGATAAGTTTCTTTTTCTGTGTGACTTATTTCACTTAGAATCATCGTACCTGAATCCACCCATTTTGCTGCTACTGGTCTTATGACATTGATTTCATGGCTGAGGGATATTCCATCGTACGTAAGTACCACAATTTTTTGAACCATGTTTATATTTTCTGGGATACTTAAGGTGTATCCAAGTTGACGTCCTTGTATGCAGTGCAGCCCTAAATTTTGGGGTGGCTCTGTCTTATTGATTTTCAGTTTTCCCAAGGTATATTCCCTAGACTGGTAGTGCCCTTGGCTCTGTAGCTCTGTTCTTTACTTGTTTTAGGGAACAGAATGCACTCCTCCAGAGAGGCAGTTGGCAATTTACATCCCGCCCATCAGCATAACAAGGCTCCCTGTTCTCCAGGGCCTGTCTTGCCTTTCTTGTTCTTACACATTTTGTGGATGTCCCTTTTGACCGGTGGGAAGTGATACTTCTTTGTAGTGCAGATTTGCATTGCCCGCTTGCTTGCTTGGCCAAAAAGGGCGTATGTGTTTTCTCCTGAATATATTCAGGAGAAAACGCATACGCCCTTTTTGGCCAAGTGCATCATTGTCGAAGTTGTGCCCCTCTTCCTGTGCTTTAAAGGCGATTCCAAGGTACCTCTTGAAATCTGTTTCCTGCTATTCTGCCTCGCTTTCAAGTCCGCCTCGTTGCCTTCCCTCAACAGATATTTGGACGATAGTTGTCCTTTATTACTCGGCCAGTTTGTGAATGGCTGTGCCCCTGAGCTCCATTTTTCAACTCGTTTTTGGTGAGCTGACCGCAAGTCCAAAATTTTGGTTCAGGGCCTATACTGGTTCCCGGTGGGTGGCTGAGAATTTGGTTAATTCTTCTTCCTGCCGGGAAATTACAGTGATATGTGCCCGTCCAAATGCCTAACAGCTACTCTCTCATTGGTTCTCCCTCTTCCCTTTCATCCTCTGCCAAATTGGCAACCTGTGCGAACCAAGAGGTTAAAGGGGCTGTCTCTCCAAGTTGGGAGGTTGATAGTAAAGCAGACGGAAAGTCAAACCGGAGCACCAGGAGAGGGACTATGCGTTGAGTTTTAGAAACCTTTCGTATTCACAGTGTGTCCGTTCTCTAGGTTTCCCGCACATGTTATAGCTGTAGTAATATTCCCTTCAACCTGGAGAGTTCGGACCCATGGAATGGGTGCCATGCATTATTGCTTTAAAGGGTCTGCATTTGCTCACCCAATCTCACCAATCGTCTCAGTCCCAAGTGTCCCTCCTTATGCCACATCCAGCTGTCGTTGTAGATAGGGTCATTCCAGCTTTCATCAGAGACCCTGAAGGAATTGTAAAGAATTTCCCAGTTTTTTTGTTTTGTTTTTGAAATTCCTTTTTATAGTGGGTTTGAGCTGATTCTCGCTGCCATGTTTATGCCAGTCTAGACACACTTGATTCCCTTATGGAGACATATCAATACATAGGTTTTAAGATTCTTACTAGTCAGATATTTTCCTCTGCGGGAAATATGGGGTTTTGAGTCCCTTTCGCTGAGGACGGTGTAGGTCTTGTCTATTCCATAGTTGGTTTTTGGAACGGTACCTGTGCTTATATCAAACTCTGGTTTTATGCATCACCCCACCTCTCCTTCCCCCTTAAGCAGGTATAAGAGTGTTTTCTAAATGTGAGACACTGTTCTCTTTCCTAACTCAGTTCAAGTGTAGCCATGTTTACAGGATCTTCATAAGTGATATCTTATGATAAGTTTCTTTTTCTGTGTGTCTTATTTCACTTAGAATCATCGTACCTGAATCCACCCATTTTGCTGCTACTGGTCTTATGACATTGATTTCATGGCTGAGGGTTATTCCATCGTACGTAAGTACCACAATTTTTTGAACCATGTTTATATTTTCTGGGATACTTAAGGTGTATCCAAGTTGAGGTCCTTGTATGCAGTGCAGCCCTAAATTTTGGGGTGGCTCTGTCTTATTGATTTTCAGTTTTCCCAAGGTATATTCCCTAGACTGGTAGTGCCCTTGGCTCTGTAGCTCTGTTCTTTACTTGTTTTAGGGAACAGAATGCACTCCTCCAGAGAGGCAGTTGGCAATTTACATCCCGCCCATCAGCATAACAAGGCTCCCTGTTCTCCAGGGCCTGTCTTGCCTTTCTTGTTCTTACACATTTTGTGGATGTCCCTTTTGACCGGTGGGAAGTGATACTTCTTTGTAGTGCAGATTTGCATTGCCCGCTTGCTTGCTTGGCCAAAAAGGGCGTATGCGTTTTCTCCTGAATATATTCAGGAGAAAACGCATACGCCCTTTTTGGCCAAGTGCATCATTGTCGAAGTTGTGCCCCTCTTCCTGTGCTTTAAAGGCGATTCCAACGTACCTCTTGAAATCTGTTTCCTGCTATTCTGCCTCGCTTTCAAGTCCGCCTCGTTGCCTTCCCTCAACAGATTTTTGGACGATAGTTGTCCTTTATTACTCGGCCAGTTTGTGAATGGCTGTGCCCCTGAGCTCCATTTTTCAACTCGTTTTTGGTGAGCTGACCGCAAGTCCAAAATTTTGGTTCAGGACCTATACTGGTTCCCGGTGGGTGGCTGAGAATTTGGTTAATTCTTCTTCCTGCCGGGAAATTACAGTGATATGTGCCCGTCCAAATGCCTAACAGCTACTCTCTCATTGGTTCTCCCTCTTCCCTTTCATCCTCTGCCAAATTGGCAACCTGTGTGAACCAAGAGGTTAAAGGGGCTGTCTCTCCAAGTTGGGAGGTTGATAGTAAAGCAGACGGAAAGTCAAACCGGAGCACCAGGAGAGGGACTATGCGTTGAGTTTTAGAAACCTTTCGTATTCACAGTGTGTCCGTTCTCTAGGTTTCCCGCACATGTTATAGCTGTAGTAATATTCCCTTCAACCTGGAGAGTTCGGACCCATGGAATGGGTGCCTTGCATTATTGCTTTAAAGGGTCTGCATTTGCTCACCCAATCTCACCAATCGTCTCAGTCCCAAGTGTCCCTCCTTATGCCACATCCAGCTGTCGTTGTAGATAGGGTCATTCCAGCTTTCATCAGAGACCCTGAAGGAATTGTAAAGAATTTCCCAGTTTTTTTGTTTTGTTTTTGAAATTCCTTTTTATAGTGGGTTTGAGCTGATTCTCGCTGCCATGTTTATGCCAGTCTAGACACACTTGATTCCCTTACGGAGACATATCAATACATAGGTTTTAAGATTCTTACTAGTTAGATATTTTCCTCTGCGGGAAATATGGGGTTTTGAGTCCCTTTCGCTGAGGACGGTGTAGGTCTTGTCTATTCCATAGTTGGTTTTTGGAACGGTACCTGTGCTTATATCAAACTCTGGTTTTATGCATCACCCCACCTCTCCTTCCCCCTTAAGCAGGTATAAGAGTGTTTTCTAAATGTGAGACACTGTTCTCTTTCCTAACTCAGTTCAAGTGTAGCCATGTTTACAGGATCTTCATAAGTGATATCTTATGATAAGTTTCTTTTTCTGTGTGACTTATTTCACTTAGAATCATCGTACCTGAATCCACCCATTTTGCTGCTACTGGTCTTATGACATTGATTTCATGGCTGAGGGATATTCCATCGTACGTAAGTACTACAATTTTTTGAACCATGTTTATATTTTCTGGGATACTTAAGGTGTATCCAAGTTGAGGTCCTTGTATGCAGTGCAGCCTTAAATTTTGGGGTGGCTCTGTCTTATTGATTTTCAGTTTTCCCAAGGTATATTCCCTAGACTGGTAGTGCCCTTGGCTCTGTAGCTCTGTTCTTTACTTGTTTTAGGGAACAGAATGCACTCCTCCAGAGAGGCAGTTGGCAATTTACATCCCGCCCATCAGCATAACAAGGCTCCCTGTTCTCCAGGGCCTGTCTTGCCTTTCTTGTTCTTACACATTTTGTGGATGTCCCTTTTGACCGGTGGGAAGTGATACTTCTTTGTAGTGCAGATTTGCATTGCCCGCTTGCTTGCTTGGCCAAAAAGGGCGTATGCGTTTTCTCCTGAATATATTCAGGAGACAACGCATACGCCCTTTTTGGCCAAGTGCGTCATTGTCGAAGTTGTGCCCCTCTTCCTGTGCTTTAAAGGCGATTCCAAGGTACCTCTTGAAATCTGTTTCCTGCTATTCTGCCTCGCTTTCAAGTCCGCCTCGTTGCCTTCCCTCAACAGATTTTTGGACGATAGTTGTCCTTTATTACTCGGCCAGTTTGTGAATTGCTGTGCCCCTGAGCTCCATTTTTCAACTCGTTTTTGCTGAGCTGACCGTAAGTCCAAAATTTTGGTTCAGGACCTATACTGGTTCCCGGTGGGTGGCTGAGAATTTGGTTAATTCTTCTTCCTGCCGGGAAATTACAGTGATATGTGCCCGTCCAAATGCCTAACAGCTACTCTCTCATTGGTTCTCCCTCTTCCCTTTCATCCTCTGCCAAATTGGCAACCTGTGCGAACCAAGAGGTTAAAGGGGCTGTCTCTCCAAGTTGGGAGGTTGATAGTAAAGCAGACGGAAAGTCAAACCGGAGCACCAGGAGAGGGACTATGCGTTGAGTTTTAGAAACCTTTCGTATTCACAGTGTGTCCGTTCTCTAGGTTTCCCGCACATGTTATAGCTGTAGTAATATTCCCTTCAACCTGGAGAGTTCGGACCCATGGAATGGGTGCCATGTATTATTGCTTTAAAGGGTAAGCATTTGCTCACCCAATCTCACCAATCGTCTCAGTCCCAAGTGTCCCTCCTTATGCCACATCCAGCTGTCGTTGTAGATAGGGTCATTCCAGCTTTCATCAGAGACCTTGAAGGAATTGTAAAGAATTTCCCAGTTTTTTGTTTTGTTTTTGAAATTCCTTTTTATAGTGGGTTTGAGCTGATTCTCGCTGCCATGTTTATGCCAGTCTAGACACACTTGATTCCCTTACGGAGACATATCAATACATAGGTTTTAAGATTCTTACTAGTCAGATATTTTCCTCTGCGGGAAATATGGGGTTTTGAGTCCCTTTCACTGAGGACGGTGTAGGTCTTGTCTATTCCATAGTTGGTTTTTGGAACGGTACCTGTGCTTATATCAAACTCTGGTTTTATGCATCACCCCACCTCTCCTTCCCCCTTAAGCAGGTATAAGAGTGTTTTCTAAATGTGAGACACTGTTCTCTTTCCTAACTCAGTTCAAGTGTAGCCATGTTTACAGGATCTTCATAAGTGATATCTTATGATAAGTTTCTTTTTCTGTGTGACTTATTTCACTTAGAATCATCGTACCTGAATCCGCCCATTTTGCTGCTACTGGTCTTATGACATTGATTTCATGGCTGAGGGATATTCCATCGTACATAAGTACCACAATTTTTTGAACCATGTTTATATTTTCTGGGATACTTAAGGTGTATCCAAGTTGAGGTCCTTGTATGCAGTGCAGCCTTAAATTTTGGGGTGGCTCTGTCTTATTGATTTTCAGTTTTCCCAAGGTATATTCCCTAGACTGGTAGTGCCCTTGGCTCTGTAGCTCTGTTCTTTACTTGTTTTAGGGAACAGAATGCACTCCTCCAGAGAGGCAGTTGGCAATTTACATCCCGCCCATCAGCATAACAAGGCTCCCTGTTCTCCAGGGCCTGTCTTGCCTTTCTTGTTCTTACACATTTTGTGGATGTCCCTTTTGACCGGTGGGAAGTGATACTTCTTTGTAGTGCAGATTTGCATTGCCCGCTTGCTTGCTTGGCCAAAAAGGGCGTATGCGTTTTCTCCTGAATATATTCAGGAGAAAACGCATACGCCCTTTTTGGCCAAGTGCATCATTGTCAAAGTTGTGCCCCTCTTCCTGTGCTTTAAAGGCGATTCCAACGTACCTCTTGAAATCTGTTTCCTGCTATTCTGCCTCGCTTTCAAGTCCGCCTCGTTGCCTTCCCTCAACAGATTTTTGGACGATAGTTGTCCTTTATTACTCGGCCAGTTTGTGAATAGCTGTGCCCCTGAGCTCCATTTTTCAACTCGTTTTTGGTGAGCTGACCGCAAGTCCAAAATTTTGGTTCAGGACCTATACTGGTTCCCAGTGGGTGGCTGAGAATTTGGTTAATTCTTCTTCCTGCCGGGAAATTACAGTGATATGTGCCCGTCCAAATGCCTAACAGCTACTCTCTCATTGGTTCTCCCTCTTCCCTTTCATCCTCTGCCAAATTGGCAACATGTGCGAACCAAGAGGTTAAAGGGGCTGTCTCTCCAAGTTGGGAGGTTGATAGTAAAGCAGATGGAAAGTCAAACCGGAGCACCAGGAGAGGGACTATTCGTTGAGTTTTAGAAACCTTTTGTATTCACAGTGTGTCCGTTCTCTAGGTTTCCCGCACATGTTATAGCTGTAGTAATATTCCCTTCAACCTGGAGAGTTCGGACCCATGGAATGGGTGCCATGCATTATTGCTTTAAAGGGTCTGCATTTGCTCACCCAATCTCACCAATCGTCTCAGTCCCAAGTGTCCCTCCTTATGCCACATCCAGCTGTCGTTGTAGATAGGGTCATTCCAGCTTTCATCAGAGACCCTGAAGGAATTGTAAAGAATTTCCCAGTTTTTTTGTTTTGTTTTTGAAATTCCTTTTTATACTGGGTTTGAGCTGATTCTCTCTGCCATGTTTATGCCAGTCTAGACACACTTGATTCCCTTATGGAGACATATCAATACATAGGTTTTAAGATTCTTACTAGTCAGATATTTTCCTCTGCGGGAAATATGGGGTTTTGAGTCCCTTTCGCTGAGGACGGTGTAGGTCTTGTCTATTCCATAGTTGGTTTTTGGAACGGTACCTGTGCTTATATCAAACTCTGGTTTTATGCATCACCCCACCTCTCCTTCCCCCTTAAGCAGGTATAAGAGTGTTTTCTAAATGTGAGACACTGTTCTCTTTCCTAACTCAGTTCAAGTGTAGCCATGTTTACAGGATCTTCATAAGTGATATCTTATGATAAGTTTCTTTTTCTGTGTGACTTATTTCACTTAGAATCATCGTACCTGAATCCACCCATTTTGCTGCTATTGGTCTTATGACATTGATTTCATGGCTGAGGGATATTCCATCGTACGTAAGTACCACAATTTTTTGAACCATGTTTATATTTTCTGGGATACTTAAGGTGTATCCAAGTTGAGGTCCTTGTATGCAGTGCAGCCCTAAATTTTGGGGTGGCTCTGTCTTATTGATTTTCAGTTTTCCCAAGGTATATTCCCTAGACTGGTAGTGCCCTTGGCTCTGTTCTTTACTTGTTTTAGGGAACAGAATGCACTCCTCCAGAGAGGCAGTTGGCAATTTACATCCCGCCCATCAGCATAACAAGGCTCCCTGTTCTCCAGGGCCTGTCTTGCCTTTCTTGTTCTTACACATTTTGTGGATGTCCCTTTTGACCGGTGGGAAGTGATACTTCTTTGTAGTGCAGATTTGCATTGCCCGCTTGCTTGCTTGGCCAAAAAGGGCGTATGCGTTTTCTCCTGAATATATTCAGGAGAAAACGCATACGCCCTTTTTGGCCAAGTGCATCATTGTCGAAGTTGTGCCCCTCTTCCTGTGCTTTAAAGGCGATTCCAACGTACCTCTTGAAATCTGTTTCCTGCTATTCTGCCTCGCTTTCAAGTCCGCCTCGTTGCCTTCCCTCAACAGATTTTTGGACGATAGTTGTCCTTTATTACTCGGCCAGTTTGTGAATTGCTGTGCCCCTGAGCTCCATTTTTCAACTCGTTTTTGGTGAGCTGACCGCAAGTCCAAAATTTTGGTTCAGGACCTATACTGGTTCCCGGTGGGTGGCTGAGAATTTGGTTAATTCTTCTTCCTGCCGGGAAATTACAGTGATATGTGCCCGTCCAAATGCCTAACAGCTACTCTCTCATTGGTTCTCCCTCTTCCCTTTCATCCTCTGCCAAATTGGCAACCTGTGCGAACCAAGAGGTTAAAGGGGCTGTCTCTCCAAGTTGGGAGGTTGATAGTAAAGCAGACGGAAAGTCAAACCGGAGCACCAGGAGAGGGACTATTCGTTGAGTTTTAGAAACCTTTCGTATTCACTGTGTGTCCGTTCTCTAGGTTTCCCGCACATGTTATAGCTGTAGTAATATTCCCTTCAACCTGGAGAGTTCGGACCCATGGAATGGGTGCCATGCATTATTGCTTTAAAGGGTCTGCATTTGCTCACCCAATCTCACCAATCGTCTCAGTCCCAAGTGTCCCTCCTTATGCCACATCCAGCTGTCGTTGTAGATAGGGTCATTCCAGCTTTCATCAGAGACCTTGAAGGAATTGTAAAGAATTTCCCAGTTTTTTGTTTTGTTTTTGAAATTCCTTTTTATAGTGGGTTTGAGCTGATTCTGGCTGCCATGTTTATGCCAGTCTAGAAACACTTGATTCCCTTACGGAGACATATCAATACATAGGTTTTAAGATTCTTACTGGTCAGATATTTTCCTCTGCGGGAAATATGGGGTTTTGAGTCCCTTTCACTGAGGACGGTGTAGGTCTTGTCTATTCCATAGTTGGTTTTTGGAACGGTACCTGTGCTTATATCAAACTCTGGTTTTATGCATCACCCCACCTCTCCTTCCCCCTTAAGCAGGTATAAGAGTGTTTTCTAAATGTGAGACACTGTTCTCTTTCCTAACTCAGTTCAAGTGTAGCCATGTTTACAGGATCTTCATAAGTGATATCTTATGATAAGTTTCTTTTTCTGTGTGACTTATTTCACTTAGAATCATCGTACCTGAATCCACCCATTTTGCTGCTACTGGTCTTATGACATTGATTTCATGGCTGAGGGATATTCCATCGTACATAAGTACCACAATTTTTTGAACCATGTTTATATTTTCTGGGATACTTAAGGTGCATCCAAGTTGAGGTCCTTGTATGCAGTGCAGCCTTAAATTTTGGGGTGGCTCTGTCTTATTGATTTTCAGTTTTCCCAAGGTATATTCCCTAGACTGGTAGTGCCCTTGGCTCTGTAGCTCTGTTCTTTACTTGTTTTAGGGAACAGAATGCACTCCTCCAGAGAGGCAGTTGGCAATTTACATCCCGCCCATCAGCATAACAAGGCTCCCTGTTCTCCAGGGCCTGTCTTGCCTTTCTTGTTCTTACACATTTTGTGGATGTCCCTTTTGACCGGTGGGAAGTGATACTTCTTTGTAGTGCAGATTTGCATTGCCCGCTTGCTTGCTTGGCCAAAAAGGGCGTATGCGTTTTCTCCTGAATATATTCAGGAGAAAACGCATACGCCCTTTTTGGCCAAGTGCATCATTGTCAAAGTTGTGCCCCTCTTCCTGTGCTTTATAGGCGATTCCAACGTACCTCTTGAAATCTGTTTCCTGCTATTCTGCCTCGCTTTCAAGTCCGCCTCGTTGCCTTCCCTCAACAGATTTTTGGACGATAGTTGTCCTTTATTACTCGGCCAGTTTGTGAATAGCTGTGCCCCTGAGCTCCATTTTTCAACTCGTTTTTGGTGAGCTGACCGCAAGTCCAAAATTTTGGTTCAGGACCTATACTGGTTCCCGGTGGGTGGCTGAGAATTTGGTTAATTCTTCTTCCTGCCGGGAAATTACAGTGATATGTGCCCGTCCAAATGCCTAACAGCTACTCTCTCATTGGTTCTCCCTCTTCCCTTTCATCCTCTGCCAAATTGGCAACCTGTGCGAACCAAGAGGTTAAAGGGGCTGTCTCTCCAAGTTGGGAGGTTGATAGTAAAGCAGATGGAAAGTCAAACCGGAGCACCAGGAGAGGGACTATTCGTTGAGTTTTAGAAACCTTTTGTATTCACAGTGTGTCCGTTCTCTAGGTTTCCCGCACATGTTATAGCTGTAGTAATATTCCCTTCAACCTGGAGAGTTCGGACCCATGGAATGGGTGCCATGCATTATTGCTTTAAAGGGTCTGCATTTGCTCACCCAATCTCACCAATCGTCTCAGTCCCAAGTGTCCCTCCTTATGCCACATCCAGCTGTCGTTGTAGATAGGGTCATTCCAGCTTTCATCAGAGACCCTGAAGGAATTGTAAAGAATTTCCCAGTTTTTTTGTTTTGTTTTTGAAATTCCTTTTTATACTGGGTTTGAGCTGATTCTCTCTGCCATGTTTATGCCAGTCTAGACACACTTGATTCCCTTATGGAGACATATCAATACATAGGTTTTAAGATTCTTACTAGTCAGATATTTTCCTCTGCGGGAAATATGGGGTTTTGAGTCCCTTTCGCTGAGGACGGTGTAGGTCTTGTCTATTCCATAGTTGGTTTTTGGAACGGTACCTGTGCTTATATCAAACTCTGGTTTTATGCATCACCCCACCTCTCCTTCCCCCTTAAGCAGGTATAAGAGTGTTTTCTAAATGTGAGACACTGTTCTCTTTCCTAACTCAGTTCAAGTGTAGCCATGTTTACAGGATCTTCATAAGTGATATCTTATGATAAGTTTCTTTTTCTGTGTGACTTATTTCACTTAGAATCATCGTACCTGAATCCACCCATTTTGCTGCTATTGGTCTTATGACATTGATTTCATGGCTGAGGGATATTCCATCGTACGTAAGTACCACAATTTTTTGAACCATGTTTATATTTTCTGGGATACTTAAGGTGTATCCAAGTTGAGGTCCTTGTATGCAGTGCAGCCCTAAATTTTGGGGTGGCTCTGTCTTATTGATTTTCAGTTTTCCCAAGGTATATTCCCTAGACTGGTAGTGCCCTTGGCTCTGTAGCTCTGTTCTTTACTTGTTTTAGGGAACAGAATGCACTCCTCCAGAGAGGCAGTTGGCAATTTACATCCCGCCCATCAGCATAACAAGGCTCCCTGTTCTCCAGGGCCTGTCTTGCCTTTCTTGTTCTTACACATTTTGTGGATGTCCCTTTTGACCGGTGGGAAGTGATACTTCTTTGTAGTGCAGATTTGCATTGCCCGCTTGCTTGCTTGGCCAAAAAGGGCGTATGCGTTTTCTCCTGAATATATTCAGGAGAAAACGCATACGCCCTTTTTGGCCAAGTGCATCATTGTCGAAGTTGTGCCCCTCTTCCTGTGCTTTAAAGGCGATTCCAACGTACCTCTTGAAATCTGTTTCCTGCTATTCTGCCTCGCTTTCAAGTCCGCCTCGTTGCCTTCCCTCAACAGATTTTTGGACGATAGTTGTCCTTTATTACTCGGCCAGTTTGTGAATTGCTGTGCCCCTGAGCTCCATTTTTCAACTCGTTTTTGGTGAGCTGACCGCAAGTCCAAAATTTTGGTTCAGGACCTATACTGGTTCCCGGTGGGTGGCTGAGAATTTGGTTAATTCTTCTTCCTGCCGGGAAATTACAGTGATATGTGCCCGTCCAAATGCCTAACAGCTACTCTCTCATTGGTTCTCCCTCTTCCCTTTCATCCTCTGCCAAATTGGCAACCTGTGCGAACCAAGAGGTTAAAGGGGCTGTCTCTCCAAGTTGGGAGGTTGATAGTAAAGCAGACGGAAAGTCAAACCGGAGCACCAGGAGAGGGACTATTCGTTGAGTTTTAGAAACCTTTCGTATTCACTGTGTGTCCGTTCTCTAGGTTTCCCGCACATGTTATAGCTGTAGTAATATTCCCTTCAACCTGGAGAGTTCGGACCCATGGAATGGGTGCCATGCATTATTGCTTTAAAGGGTCTGCATTTGCTCACCCAATCTCACCAATCGTCTCAGTCCCAAGTGTCCCTCCTTATGCCACATCCAGCTGTCGTTGTAGATAGGGTCATTCCAGCTTTCATCAGAGACCTTGAAGGAATTGTAAAGAATTTCCCAGTTTTTTGTTTTGTTTTTGAAATTCCTTTTTATAGTGGGTTTGAGCTGATTCTCGCTGCCATGTTTATGCCAGTCTAGACACACTTGATTCCCTTACGGAGACATATCAATACATAGGTTTTAAGATTCTTACTAGTCAGATATTTTCCTCTGCGGGAAATATGGGGTTTTGAGTCCCTTTCACTGAGGACGGTGTAGGTCTTGTCTATTCCATAGTTGGTTTTTGGAACGGTACCTGTGCTTATATCAAACTCTGGTTTTATGCATCACCCCACCTCTCCTTCCCCCTTAAGCAGGTATAAGAGTGTTTTCTAAATGTGAGACACTGTTCTCTTTCCTAACTCAGTTCAAGTGTAGCCATGTTTACAGGATCTTCATAAGTGATATCTTATGATAAGTTTCTTTTTCTGTGTGACTTATTTCACTTAGAATCATCGTACCTGAATCCACCCATTTTGCTGCTACTGGTCTTATGACATTGATTTCATGGCTGAGGGATATTCCATCGTACATAAGTACCACAATTTTTTGAACCATGTTTATATTTTCTGGGATACTTAAGGTGTATCCAAGTTGAGGTCCTTGTATGCAGTGCAGCCTTAAATTTTGGGGTGGCTCTGTCTTATTGATTTTCAGTTTTCCCAAGGTATATTCCCTAGACTGGTAGTGCCCTTGGCTCTGTAGCTCTGTTCTTTACTTGTTTTAGGGAACAGAATGCACTCCTCCAGAGAGGCAGTTGGCAATTTACATCCCGCCCATCAGCATAACAAGGCTCCCTGTTCTCCAGGGCCTGTCTTGCCTTTCTTGTTCTTACACATTTTGTGGATGTCCCTTTTGACCGGTGGGAAGTGATACTTCTTTGTAGTGCAGATTTGCATTGCCCGCTTGCTTGCTTGGCCAAAAAGGGCGTATGCGTTTTCTCCTGAATATATTCAGGAGAAAACGCATACGCCCTTTTTGGCCAAGTGCATCATTGTCAAAGTTGTGCCCCTCTTCCTGTGCTTTATAGGCGATTCCAACGTACCTCTTGAAATCTGTTTCCTGCTATTCTGCCTCGCTTTCAAGTCCGCCTCGTTGCCTTCCCTCAACAGATTTTTGGACGATAGTTGTCCTTTATTACTCGGCCAGTTTGTGAATAGCTGTGCCCCTGAGCTCCATTTTTCAACTCGTTTTTGGTGAGCTGACCGCAAGTCCAAAATTTTGGTTCAGGACCTATACTGGTTCCCGGTGGGTGGCTGAGAATTTGGTTAATTCTTCTTCCTGCCGGGAAATTACAGTGATATGTGCCCGTCCAAATGCCTAACAGCTACTCTCTCATTGGTTCTCCCTCTTCCCTTTCATCCTCTGCCAAATTGGCAACCTGTGCGAACCAAGAGGTTAAAGGGGCTGTCTCTCCAAGTTGGGAGGTTGATAGTAAAGCAGATGGAAAGTCAAACCGGAGCACCAGGAGAGGGACTATTCGTTGAGTTTTAGAAACCTTTTGTATTCACAGTGTGTCCGTTCTCTAGGTTTCCCGCACATGTTATAGCTGTAGTAATATTCCCTTCAACCTGGAGAGTTCGGACCCATGGAATGGGTGCCATGCATTATTGCTTTAAAGGGTCTGCATTTGCTCACCCAATCTCACCAATCGTCTCAGTCCCAAGTGTCCCTCCTTATGCCACATCCAGCTGTCGTTGTAGATAGGGTCATTCCAGCTTTCATCAGAGACCCTGAAGGAATTGTAAAGAATTTCCCAGTTTTTTTGTTTTGTTTTTGAAATTCCTTTTTATACTGGGTTTGAGCTGATTCTCTCTGCCATGTTTATGCCAGTCTAGACACACTTGATTCCCTTATGGAGACATATCAATACATAGGTTTTAAGATTCTTACTAGTCAGATATTTTCCTCTGCGGGAAATATGGGGTTTTGAGTCCCTTTCGCTGAGGACGGTGTAGGTCTTGTCTATTCCATAGTTGGTTTTTGGAACGGTACCTGTGCTTATATCAAACTCTGGTTTTATGCATCACCCCACCTCTCCTTCCCCCTTAAGCAGGTATAAGAGTGTTTTCTAAATGTGAGACACTGTTCTCTTTCCTAACTCAGTTCAAGTGTAGCCATGTTTACAGGATCTTCATAAGTGATATCTTATGATAAGTTTCTTTTTCTGTGTGACTTATTTCACTTAGAATCATCGTACCTGAATCCACCCATTTTGCTGCTATTGGTCTTATGACATTGATTTCATGGCTGAGGGATATTCCATCGTACGTAAGTACCACAATTTTTTGAACCATGTTTATATTTTCTGGGATACTTAAGGTGTATCCAAGTTGAGGTCCTTGTATGCAGTGCAGCCCTAAATTTTGGGGTGGCTCTGTCTTATTGATTTTCAGTTTTCCCAAGGTATATTCCCTAGACTGGTAGTGCCCTTGGCTCTGTAGCTCTGTTCTTTACTTGTTTTAGGGAACAGAATGCACTCCTCCAGAGAGGCAGTTGGCAATTTACATCCCGCCCATCAGCATAACAAGGCTCCCTGTTCTCCAGGGCCTGTCTTGCCTTTCTTGTTCTTACACATTTTGTGGATGTCCCTTTTGACCGGTGGGAAGTGATACTTCTTTGTAGTGCAGATTTGCATTGCCCGCTTGCTTGCTTGGCCAAAAAGGGCGTATGCGTTTTCTCCTGAATATATTCAGGAGAAAACGCATACGCCCTTTTTGGCCAAGTGCATCATTGTCGAAGTTGTGCCCCTCTTCCTGTGCTTTAAAGGCGATTCCAACGTACCTCTTGAAATCTGTTTCCTGCTATTCTGCCTCGCTTTCAAGTCCGCCTCGTTGCCTTCCCTCAACAGATTTTTGGACGATAGTTGTCCTTTATTACTCGGCCAGTTTGTGAATTGCTGTGCCCCTGAGCTCCATTTTTCAACTCGTTTTTGGTGAGCTGACCGCAAGTCCAAAATTTTGGTTCAGGACCTATACTGGTTCCCGGTGGGTGGCTGAGAATTTGGTTAATTCTTCTTCCTGCCGGGAAATTACAGTGATATGTGCCCGTCCAAATGCCTAACAGCTACTCTCTCATTGGTTCTCCCTCTTCCCTTTCATCCTCTGCCAAATTGGCAACCTGTGCGAACCAAGAGGTTAAAGGGGCTGTCTCTCCAAGTTGGGAGGTTGATAGTAAAGCAGACGGAAAGTCAAACCGGAGCACCAGGAGAGGGACTATTCGTTGAGTTTTAGAAACCTTTCGTATTCACTGTGTGTCCGTTCTCTAGGTTTCCCGCACATGTTATAGCTGTAGTAATATTCCCTTCAACCTGGAGAGTTCGGACCCATGGAATGGGTGCCATGCATTATTGCTTTAAAGGGTCTGCATTTGCTCACCCAATCTCACCAATCGTCTCAGTCCCAAGTGTCCCTCCTTATGCCACATCCAGCTGTCGTTGTAGATAGGGTCATTCCAGCTTTCATCAGAGACCTTGAAGGAATTGTAAAGAATTTCCCAGTTTTTTGTTTTGTTTTTGAAATTCCTTTTTATAGTGGGTTTGAGCTGATTCTCGCTGCCATGTTTATGCCAGTCTAGACACACTTGATTCCCTTACGGAGACATATCAATACATAGGTTTTAAGATTCTTACTAGTCAGATATTTTCCTCTGCGGGAAATATGGGGTTTTGAGTCCCTTTCACTGAGGACGGTGTAGGTCTTGTCTATTCCATAGTTGGTTTTTGGAACGGTACCTGTGCTTATATCAAACTCTGGTTTTATGCATCACCCCACCTCTCCTTCCCCCTTAAGCAGGTATAAGAGTGTTTTCTAAATGTGAGACACTGTTCTCTTTCCTAACTCAGTTCAAGTGTAGCCATGTTTACAGGATCTTCATAAGTGATATCTTATGATAAGTTTCTTTTTCTGTGTGACTTATTTCACTTAGAATCATCGTACCTGAATCCACCCATTTTGCTGCTACTGGTCTTATGACATTGATTTCATGGCTGAGGGATATTCCATCGTACATAAGTACCACAATTTTTTGAACCATGTTTATATTTTCTGGGATACTTAAGGTGTATCCAAGTTGAGGTCCTTGTATGCAGTGCAGCCTTAAATTTTGGGGTGGCTCTGTCTTATTGATTTTCAGTTTTCCCAAGGTATATTCCCTAGACTGGTAGTGCCCTTGGCTCTGTAGCTCTGTTCTTTACTTGTTTTAGGGAACAGAATGCACTCCTCCAGAGAGGCAGTTGGCAATTTACATCCCGCCCATCAGCATAACAAGGCTCCCTGTTCTCCAGGGCCTGTCTTGCCTTTCTTGTTCTTACACATTTTGTGGATGTCCCTTTTGACCGGTGGGAAGTGATACTTCTTTGTAGTGCAGATTTGCATTGCCCGCTTGCTTGCTTGGCCAAAAAGGGCGTATGCGTTTTCTCCTGAATATATTCAGTAGAAAACGCATACGCCCTTTTTGGCCAAGTGCATCATTGTCAAAGTTGTGCCCCTCTTCCTGTGCTTTAAAGGCGATTCCAACGTACCTCTTGAAATCTGTTTCCTGCTATTCTGCCTCGCTTTCAAGTCCGCCTCGTTGCCTTCCCTCAACAGATTTTTGGACGATAGTTGTCCTTTATTACTCGGCCAGTTTGTGAATAGCTGTGCCCCTGAGCTCCATTTTTCAACTCGTTTTTGGTGAGCTGACCGCAAGTCCAAAATTTTGGTTCAGGACCTATACTGGTTCCCGGTGGGTGGCTGAGAATTTGGTTAATTCTTCTTCCTGCCGGGAAATTACAGTGATATGTGCCCGTCCAAATGCCTAACAGCTACTCTCTCATTGGTTCTCCCTCTTCCCTTTCATCCTCTGCCAAATTGGCAACCTGTGCGAACCAAGAGGTTAAAGGGGCTGTCTCTCCAAGTTGGGAGGTTGATAGTAAAGCAGATGGAAAGTCAAACCGGAGCACCAGGAGAGGGACTATTCGTTGAGTTTTAGAAAACTTTTGTATTCACAGTGTGTCCGTTCTCTAGGTTTCCCGCACATGTTATAGCTGTAGTAATATTCCCTTCAACCTGGAGAGTTCGGACCCATGGAATGGGTGCCATGCATTATTGCTTTAAAGGGTCTGCATTTGCTCACCCAATCTCACCAATCGTCTCAGTCCCAAGTGTCCCTCCTTATGCCACATCCAGCTGTCGTTGTAGATAGGGTCATTCCAGCTTTCATCAGAGACCCTGAAGGAATTGTAAAGAATTTCCCAGTTTTTTTGTTTTGTTTTTGAAATTCCTTTTTATAGTGGGTTTGAGCTGATTCTCGCTGCCATGTTTATGCCAGTCTAGACACACTTGATTCCCTTATGGAGACATATCAATACATAGGTTTTAAGATTCTTACTAGTCAGATATTTTCCTCTGCGGGAAATATGGGGTTTTGAGTCCCTTTCGCTGAGGACGGTGTAGGTCTTGTCTATTCCATAGTTGGTTTTTGGAACGGTACCTGTGCTTATATCAAACTCTGGTTTTATGCATCACCCCACCTCTCCTTCCCCCTTAAGCAGGTATAAGAGTGTTTTCTAAATGTGAGACACTGTTCTCTTTCCTAACTCAGTTCAAGTGTAGCCATGTTTACAGGATCTTCATAAGTGATATCTTATGATAAGTTTCTTTTTCTGTGTGACTTATTTCACTTAGAATCATCGTACCTGAATCCACCCATTTTGCTGCTATTGGTCTTATGACATTGATTTCATGGCTGAGGGATATTCCATCGTACGTAAGTACCACAATTTTTTGAACCATGTTTATATTTTCTGGGATACTTAAGGTGTATCCAAGTTGAGGTCCTTGTATGCAGTGCAGCCCTAAATTTTGGGGTGGCTCTGTCTTATTGATTTTCAGTTTTCCCAAGGTATATTCCCTAGACTGGTAGTGCCCTTGGCTCTGTAGCTCTGTTCTTTACTTGTTTTAGGGAACAGAATGCACTCCTCCAGAGAGGCAGTTGGCAATTTACATCCCGCCCATCAGCATAACAAGGCTCCCTGTTCTCCAGGGCCTGTCTTGCCTTTCTTGTTCTTACACATTTTGTGGATGTCCCTTTTGACCGGTGGGAAGTGATACTTCTTTGTAGTGCAGATTTGCATTGCCCGCTTGCTTGCTTGGCCAAAAAGGGCGTATGCGTTTTCTCCTGAATATATTCAGGAGAAAACGCATACGCCCTTTTTGGCCAAGTGCATCATTGTCGAAGTTGTGCCCCTCTTCCTGTGCTTTAAAGGCGATTCCAACGTACCTCTTGAAATCTGTTTCCTGCTATTCTGCCTCGCTTTCAAGTCCGCCTCGTTGCCTTCCCTCAACAGATTTTTGGACGATAGTTGTCCTTTATTACTCGGCCAGTTTGTGAATTGCTGTGCCCCTGAGCTCCATTTTTCAACTCGTTTTTGGTGAGCTGACCGCAAGTCCAAAATTTTGGTTCAGGACCTATACTGGTTCCCGGTGGGTGGCTGAGAATTTGGTTAATTCTTCTTCCTGCCGGGAAATTACAGTGATATGTGCCCGTCCAAATGCCTAACAGCTACTCTCTCATTGGTTCTCCCTCTTCCCTTTCATCCTCTGCCAAATTGGCAACCCGTGCGAACCAAGAGGTTAAAGGGGCTGTCTCTCCAAGTTGGGAGGTTGATAGTAAAGCAGACGGAAAGTCAAACCGGAGCACCAGGAGAGGGACTATTCGTTGAGTTTTAGAAACCTTTCGTATTCACAGTGTGTCCGTTCTCTAGGTTTCCCGCACATGTTATAGCTGTAGTAATATTCCCTTCAACCTGGAGAGTTCGGACCCATGGAATGGGTGCCATGCATTATTGCTTTAAAGGGTCTGCATTTGCTCACCCAATCTCACCAATCGTCTCAGTCCCAAGTGTCCCTCCTTATGCCACATCCAGCTGTCGTTGTAGATAGGGTCATTCCAGCTTTCATCAGAGACCTTGAAGGAATTGTAAAGAATTTCCCAGTTTTTTGTTTTGTTTTTGAAATTCCTTTTTATAGTGGGTTTGAGCTGATTCTCGCTGCCATGTTTATGCCAGTCTAGACACACTTGATTCCCTTACGGAGACATATCAATACATAGGTTTTAAGATTCTTACTAGTCAGATATTTTCCTCTGCGGGAAATATGGGGTTTTGAGTCCCTTTCACTGAGGACGGTGTAGGTCTTGTCTATTCCATAGTTGGTTTTTGGAACGGTACCTGTGCTTATATCAAACTCTGGTTTTATGCATCACCCCACCTCTCCTTCCCCCTTAAGCAGGTATAAGAGTGTTTTCTAAATGTGAGACACTGTTCTCTTTCCTAACTCAGTTCAAGTGTAGCCATGTTTACAGGATCTTCATAAGTGATATCTTATGATAAGTTTCTTTTTCTGTGTGACTTATTTCACTTAGAATCATCGTACCTGAATCCACCCATTTTGCTGCTACTGGTCTTATGACATTGATTTCATGGCTGAGGGATATTCCATCGTACATAAGTACCACAATTTTTTGAACCATGTTTATATTTTCTGGGATACTTAAGGTGTATCCAAGTTGAGGTCCTTGTATGCAGTGCAGCCTTAAATTTTGGGGTGGCTCTGTCTTATTGATTTTCAGTTTTCCCAAGGTATATTCCCTAGACTGGTAGTGCCCTTGGCTCTGTAGCTCTGTTCTTTACTTGTTTTAGGGAACAGAATGCACTCCTCCAGAGAGGCAGTTGGCAATTTACATCCCGCCCATCAGCATAACAAGGCTCCCTGTTCTCCAGGGCCTGTCTTGCCTTTCTTGTTCTTACACATTTTGTGGATGTCCCTTTTGACCGGTGGGAAGTGATACTTCTTTGTAGTGCAGATTTGCATTGCCCGCTTGCTTGCTTGGCCAAAAAGGGCGTATGCGTTTTCTCCTGAATATATTCAGGAGAAAACGCATACGCCCTTTTTGGCCAAGTGCATCATTGTCAAAGTTGTGCCCCTCTTCCTGTGCTTTAAAGGCGATTCCAACGTACCTCTTGAAATCTGTTTCCTGCTATTCTGCCTCGCTTTCAAGTCCGCCTCGTTGCCTTCCCTCAACAGATTTTTGGACGATAGTTGTCCTTTATTACTCGGCCAGTTTGTGAATAGCTGTGCCCCTGAGCTCCATTTTTCAACTCGTTTTTGGTGAGCTGACCGCAAGTCCAAAATTTTGGTTCAGGACCTATACTGGTTCCCGGTGGGTGGCTGAGAATTTGGTTAATTCTTCTTCCTGCCGGGAAATTACAGTGATATGTGCCCGTCCAAATGCCTAACAGCTACTCTCTCATTGGTTCTCCCTCTTCCCTTTCATCCTCTGCCAAATTGGCAACATGTGCGAACCAAGAGGTTAAAGGGGCTGTCTCTCCAAGTTGGGAGGTTGATAGTAAAGCAGATGGAAAGTCAAACCGGAGCACCAGGAGAGGGACTATTCGTTGAGTTTTAGAAACCTTTTGTATTCACAGTGTGTCCGTTCTCTAGGTTTCCCGCACATGTTATAGCTGTAGTAATATTCCCTTCAACCTGGAGAGTTCGGACCCATGGAATGGGTGCCATGCATTATTGCTTTAAAGGGTCTGCATTTGCTCACCCAATCTCACCAATCGTCTCAGTCCCAAGTGTCCCTCCTTATGCCACATCCAGCTGTCGTTGTAGATAGGGTCATTCCAGCTTTCATCAGAGACCCTGAAGGAATTGTAAAGAATTTCCCAGTTTTTTTGTTTTGTTTTTGAAATTCCTTTTTATAGTGGGTTTGAGCTGATTCTCGCTGCCATGTTTATGCCAGTCTAGACACACTTGATTCCCTTATGGAGACATATCAATACATAGGTTTTAAGATTCTTACTAGTCAGATATTTTCCTCTGCGGGAAATATGGGGTTTTGAGTCCCTTTCGCTGAGGACGGTGTAGGTCTTGTCTATTCCATAGTTGGTTTTTGGAACGGTACCTGTGCTTATATCAAACTCTGGTTTTATGCATCACCCCACCTCTCCTTCCCCCTTAAGCAGGTATAAGAGTGTTTTCTAAATGTGAGACACTGTTCTCTTTCCTAACTCAGTTCAAGTGTAGCCATGTTTACAGGATCTTCATAAGTGATATCTTATGATAAGTTTCTTTTTCTGTGTGACTTATTTCACTTAGAATCATCGTACCTGAATCCACCCATTTTGCTGCTATTGGTCTTATGACATTGATTTCATGGCTGAGGGATATTCCATCGTACGTAAGTACCACAATTTTTTGAACCATGTTTATATTTTCTGGGATACTTAAGGTGTATCCAAGTTGAGGTCCTTGTATGCAGTGCAGCCCTAAATTTTGGGGTGGCTCTGTCTTATTGATTTTCAGTTTTCCCAAGGTATATTCCCTAGACTGGTAGTGCCCTTGGCTCTGTAGCTCTGTTCTTTACTTGTTTTAGGGAACAGAATGCACTCCTCCAGAGAGGCAGTTGGCAATTTACATCCCGCCCATCAGCATAACAAGGCTCCCTGTTCTCCAGGGCCTGTCTTGCCTTTCTTGTTCTTACACATTTTGTGGATGTCCCTTTTGACCGGTGGGAAGTGATACTTCTTTGTAGTGCAGATTTGCATTGCCCGCTTGCTTGCTTGGCCAAAAAGGGCGTATGCGTTTTCTCCTGAATATATTCAGGAGAAAACGCATACGCCCTTTTTGGCCAAGTGCATCATTGTCGAAGTTGTGCCCCTCTTCCTGTGCTTTAAAGGCGATTCCAACGTACCTCTTGAAATCTGTTTCCTGCTATTCTGCCTCGCTTTCAAGTCCGCCTCGTTGCCTTCCCTCAACAGATTTTTGGACGATAGTTGTCCTTTATTACTCGGCCAGTTTGTGAATTGCTGTGCCCCTGAGCTCCATTTTTCAACTCGTTTTTGGTGAGCTGACCGCAAGTCCAAAATTTTGGTTCAGGACCTATACTGGTTCCCGGTGGGTGGCTGAGAATTTGGTTAATTCTTCTTCCTGCCGGGAAATTACAGTGATATGTGCCCGTCCAAATGCCTAACAGCTACTCTCTCATTGGTTCTCCCTCTTCCCTTTCATCCTCTGCCAAATTGGCAACATGTGCGAACCAAGAGGTTAAAGGGGCTGTCTCTCCAAGTTGGGAGGTTGATAGTAAAGCAGACGGAAAGTCAAACTGGAGCACCAGGAGAGGGACTATTCGTTGAGTTTTAGAAACCTTTCGTATTCACAGTGTGTCCGTTCTCTAGGTTTCCCGCACATGTTATAGCTGTAGTAATATTCCCTTCAACCTGGAGAGTTCGGACCCATGGAATGGGTGCCATGCATTATTGCTTTAAAGGGTCTGCATTTGCTCACCCAATCTCACCAATCGTCTCAGTCCCAAGTGTCCCTCCTTATGCCACATCCAGCTGTCGTTGTAGATAGGGTCATTCCAGCTTTCATCAGAGACCTTGAAGGAATTGTAAAGAATTTCCCAGTTTTTTGTTTTGTTTTTGAAATTCCTTTTTATAGTGGGTTTGAGCTGATTCTCGCTGCCATGTTTATGCCAGTCTAGACACACTTGATTCCCTTATGGAGACATATCAATACATAGGTTTTAAGATTCTTACTAGTCAGATATTTTCCTCTGCGGGAAATATGGGGTTTTGAGTCCCTTTCACTGAGGACGGTGTAGGTCTTGTCTATTCCATAGTTGGTTTTTGGAACGGTACCTGTGCTTATATCAAACTCTGGTTTTATGCATCACCCCACCTCTCCTTCCCCCTTAAGCAGGTATAAGAGTGTTTTCTAAATGTGAGACACTGTTCTCTTTCCTAACTCAGTTCAAGTGTAGCCATGTTTACAGGATCTTCATAAGTGATATCTTATGATAAGTTTCTTTTTCTGTGTGACTTATTTCACTTAGAATCATCGTACCTGAATCCACCCATTTTGCTGCTACTGGTCTTATGACATTGATTTCATGGCTGAGGGATATTCCATCGTACATAAGTACCACAATTTTTTGAACCATGTTTATATTTTCTGGGATACTTAAGGTGTATCCAAGTTGAGGTCCTTGTATGCAGTGCAGCCTTAAATTTTGGGGTGGCTCTGTCTTATTGATTTTCAGTTTTCCCAAGGTATATTCCCTAGACTGGTAGTGCCCTTGGCTCTGTAGCTCTGTTCTTTACTTGTTTTAGGGAACAGAATGCACTCCTCCAGAGAGGCAGTTGGCAATTTACATCCCGCCCATCAGCATAACAAGGCTCCCTGTTCTCCAGGGCCTGTCTTGCCTTTCTTGTTCTTACACATTTTGTGGATGTCCCTTTTGACCGGTGGGAAGTGATACTTCTTTGTAGTGCAGATTTGCATTGCCCGCTTGCTTGCTTGGCCAAAAAGGGCGTATGCGTTTTCTCCTGAATATATTCAGGAGAAAACGCATACGCCCTTTTTGGCCAAGTGCATCATTGTCGAAGTTGTGCCCCTCTTCCTGTGCTTTAAAGGCGATTCCAACGTACCTCTTGAAATCTGTTTCCTGTTATTCTGCCTCGCTTTCAAGTCCGCCTCGTTGCCTTCCCTCAACAGATTTTTGGACGATAGTTGTCCTTTATTACTCGGCCAGTTTGTGAATGGCTGTGCCCCTGAGCTCCATTTTTCAACTCGTGTTTGGTGAGCTGACCGCAAGTCCAAAATTTTGGTTCAGGACCTATACTGGTTCCCGGTGGGTGGCTGAGAATTTGGTTAATTCTTCTTCCTGCCGGGAAATTACAGTGATATGTGCCCGTCCAAATGCCTAACAGCTACTCTCTCATTGGTTCTCCCTCTTCCCTTTCATCCTCTGCCAAATTGGCAACCTGTGCGAACCAAGAGGTTAAAGGGGCTGTCTCTCCAAGTTGGGAGGTTGATAGTAAAGCAGACGGAAAGTCAAACCGGAGCACCAGGAGAGGGACTATGCGTTGAGTTTTAGAAACCTTTCGTATTCACAGTGTGTCCGTTCTCTAGGTTTCCCGCACATGTTATAGCTGTAGTAATATTCCCTTCAACCTGGAGAGTTCGGACCCATGGAATGGGTGCCATGCATTATTGCTTTAAAGTGTCTGCATTTGCTCACCCAATCTCACCAATCGTCTCAGTCCCAAGTGTCCCTCCTTATGCCACATCCAGCTGTCGTTGTAGATAGGGTCATTCCAGCTTTCATCAGAGACCCTGAAGGAATTGTAAAGAATTTCCCAGTTTTTTTGTTTTGTTTTTGAAATTCCTTTTTATAGTGGGTTTGAGCTGATTCTCGCTGCCATGTTTATGCCAGTCTAGACACACTTGATTCCCTTACGGAGACATATCAATACATAGGTTTTAAGATTCTTACTAGTCAGATATTTTCCTCTGCGGGAAATATGGGGTTTTGAGTCCCTTTCGCTGAGGACGGTGTAGGTCTTGTCTATTCCATAGTTGGTTTTTGGAACGGTACCTGTGCTTATATCAAACTCTGGTTTTATGCATCACCCCACCTCTCCTTCCCCCTTAAGCAGGTATAAGAGTGTTTTCTAAATGTGAGACACTGTTCTCTTTCCAAACTCAGTTCAAGTGTAGCCATGTTTACAGGATCTTCATAAGTGATATCTTATGATAAGTTTCTTTTTCTGTGTGACTTATTTCACTTAGAATCATCGTACCTGAATCCACCCATTTTGCTGCTACTGGTCTTATGACATTGATTTCATGGCTGAGGGATATTCCATCGTACGTAAGTACCACAATTTTTTGAACCATGTTTATATTTTCTGGGATACTTAAGGTGTATCCAAGTTGAGGTCCTTGTATGCAGTGCAGCCCTAAATTTTGGGGTGGCTCTGTCTTATTGATTTTCAGTTTTCCCAAGGTATATTCCCTAGACTGGTAGTGCCCTTGGCTCTGTAGCTCTGTTCTTTACTTGTTTTAGGGAACAGAATGCACTCCTCCAGAGAGGCAGTTGGCAATTTACATCCCGCCCATCAGCATAACAAGGCTCCCTGTTCTCCAGGGCCTGTCTTGCCTTTCTTGTTCTTACACATTTTGTGGATGTCCCTTTTGACCGGTGGGAAGTGATACTTCTTTGTAGTGCAGATTTGCATTGCCCGCTTGCTTGCTTGGCCAAAAAGGGCGTATGCGTTTTCTCCTGAATATATTCAGGAGAAAACGCATACGCCCTTTTTGGCCAAGTGCATCATTGTCGAAGTTGTGCCCCTCTTCCTGTGCTTTAAAGGCGATTCCAACGTACCTCTTGAAATCTGTTTCCTGCTATTCTGCCTCGCTTTCAAGTCCGCCTCGTTGCCTTCCCTCAACAGATTTTTGGACGATAGTTGTCCTTTATTACTTGGCCAGTTTGTGAATTGCTGTGCCCCTGAGCTCCATTTTTCAACTCGTTTTTGGTGAGCTGACCGCAAGTCCAAAATTTTGGTTCAGGACCTATACTGGTTCCCGGTGGGTGGCTGAGAATTCGGTTAATTCTTCTTCCTGCCGGGAAATTACAGTGATATGTGCCCGTCCAAATGCCTAACAGCTACTCTCTCATTGGTTCTCCCTCTTCCCTTTCATCCTCTGCCAAATTGGCAACCTGTGCGAACCAAGAGGTTAAAGGGGCTGTCTCTCCAAGTTGGGAGGTTGATAGTAAAGCAGACGGAAAGTCAAACCGGAGCACCAGGAGAGGGACTATGCGTTGAGTTTTAGAAACCTTTCGTATTCACAGTGTGTCCGTTCTCTAGGTTTCCCGCACATGTTATAGCTGTAGTAATATTCCCTTCAACCTGGAGAGTTCGGACCCATGGAATGGGTGCCATGCATTATTGCTTTAAAGGGTCTGCATTTGCTCACCCAATCTCACCAATCGTCTCAGTCCCAAGTGTCCCTCCTTATGCCACATCCAGCTGTCGTTGTAGATAGGGTCATTCCAGCTTTCATCAGAGACCCTGAAGGAATTGTAAAGAATTTCCCAGTTTTTTTGTTTTGTTTTTGAAATTCCTTTTTATAGTGGGTTTGAGCTGATTCTCGCTGCCATGTTTATGCCAGTCTAGACACACTTGATTCCCTTACGGAGACATATCAATACATAGGTTTTAAGATTCTTACTAGTCAGATATTTTCCTCTGCGGGAAATATGGGGTTTTGAGTCCCTTTCACTGAGGACGGTGTAGGTCTTGTCTATTCCATAGTTGGTTTTTGGAACGGTACCTGTGCTTATATCTAACTCTGGTTTTATGCATCACCCCACCTCTCCTTCCCCCTTAAGCAGGTATAAGAGTGTTTTCTAAATGTGAGACACTGTTCTCTTTCCTAACTCAGTTCAAGTGTAGCCATGTTTACAGGATCTTCATAAGTGATATCTTATGATAAGTTTCTTTTTCTGTGTGACTTATTTCACTTAGAATCATCGTACCTGAATCCACCCATTTTGCTGCTACTGGTCTTATGACATTGATTTCATGGCTGAGGGATATTCCATCGTACATAAGTACCACAATTTTTTGAACCATGTTTATATTTTCTGGGATACTTAAGGTGTATCCAAGTTGAGGTCCTTGTATGCAGTGCAGCCTTAAATTTTGGGGTGGCTCTGTCTTATTGATTTTCAGTTTTCCCAAGGTATATTCCCTAGACTGGTAGTGCCCTTGGCTCTGTAGCTCTGTTCTTTACTTGTTTTAGGGAACAGAATGCACTCCTCCAGAGAGGCAGTTGGCAATTTACATCCCGCCCATCAGCATAACAAGGCTCCCAGTTCTCCAGGGCCTGTCTTGCCTTTCTTGTTCTTACACATTTTGTGGATGTCCCTTTTGACCGGTGGGAAGTGATACTTCTTTGTAGTGCAGATTTGCATTGCCCGCTTGCTTGCTTGGCCAAAAAGGGCATATGCGTTTTCTCCTGAATATATTCAGGAGAAAACGCATACGCCCTTTTTGGCCAAGTGCATCATTGTCGAAGTTGTGCCCCTCTTCCTGTGCTTTAAAGGCGATTCCAACGTACCTCTTGAAATCTGTTTCCTGCTATTCTGCCTCGCTTTCAAGTCCGCCTCGTTGCCTTCCCTCAACAGATTTTTGGACGATAGTTGTCCTTTATTACTCGGCCAGTTTGTGAATTGCTGTGCCCCTGAGCTCCATTTTTCAACTCGTTTTTGGTGAGCTGACCGCAAGTCCAAAATTTTGGTTCAGGACCTATACTGGTTCCCGGTGGGTGGCTGAGAATTTGGTTAATTCTTCTTCCTGCCAGGAAATTACAGTGATATGTGCCCGTCCAAATGCCTAACAGCTACTCTCTCATTGGTTCTCCCTCTTCCCTTTCATCCTCTGCCAAATTGGCAACCTGTGCGAACCAAGAGGTTAAAGGGGCTGTCTCTCCAAGTTGGGAGGTTGATAGTAAAGCAGACGGAAAGTCAAACCGGAGCACCAGGAGAGGGACTATGCGTTGAGTTTTAGAAACCTTTCGTATTCACAGTGTGTCCGTTCTCTAGGTTTCCCGCACATGTTATAGCTGTAGTAATATTCCCTTCAACCTGGAGAGTTCGGACCCATGGAATGGGTGCCATGCATTATTGCTTTAAAGGGTCTGCATTTGCTCACCCAATCTCACCAATCGTCTCAGTCCCAAGTGTTCCTCCTTATGCCACATCCAGCTGTCGTTGTAGATAGGGTCATTCCAGCTTTCATCAGAGACCCTGAAGGAATGGTAAAGAATTTCCCAGTTTTTTTGTTTTGTTTTTGAAATTCCTTTCTATAGTGGGTTTGAGCTGATTGTCGCTGCCATGTTTATGCCAGTCTAGACACACTTGATTCCCTTATGGAGACATATCAATACATAGGTTTTAAGATTCTTACTGGTCAGATATTTTCCTCTGCGGGAAATATGGGGTTTTGAGTCCCTTTCACTGAGGACGGTGTAGGTCTTGTCTATTCCATAGTTGGTTTTTGGAACGGTACCTGTGCTTATATCAAACTCTGGTTTTATGCATCACCCCACCTCTCCTTCCCCCTTAAGCAGGTATAAGAGTGTTTTCTAAATGTGAGACACTGTTCTCTTTCCTAACTCAGTTCAAGTGTAGCCATGTTTACAGGATCTTCATAAGTGATATCTTATGATAAGTTTCTTTTTCTGTGTGACTTATTTCACTTAGAATCATCGTACCTGAATCCACCCATTTTGCTGCTACTGGTCTTATGACATTGATTTCATGGCTGAGGGATATTCCATCGTACATAAGTACCACAATTTTTTGAACCATGTTTATATTTTCTGGGATACTTAAGGTGCATCCAAGTTGAGGTCCTTGTATGCAGTGCAGCCTTAAATTTTGGGGTGGCTCTGTCTTATTGATTTTCAGTTTTCCCAAGGTATATTCCCTAGACTGGTAGTGCCCTTGGCTCTGTAGCTCTGTTCTTTACTTGTTTTAGGGAACAGAATGCACTCCTCCAGAGAGGCAGTTGGCAATTTACATCCCGCCCATCAGCATAACAAGGCTCCCTGTTCTCCAGGGCCTGTCTTGCCTTTCTTGTTCTTACACATTTTGTGGATGTCCCTTTTGACCGGTGGGAAGTGATACTTCTTTGTAGTGCAGATTTGCATTGCCCGCTTGCTTGCTTGGCCAAAAAGGGCGTATGCGTTTTCTCCTGAATATATTCAGGAGAAAACGCATACGCCCTTTTTGGCCAAGTGCATCATTGTCAAAGTTGTGCCCCTCTTCCTGTGCTTTATAGGCGATTCCAACGTACCTCTTGAAATCTGTTTCCTGCTATTCTGCCTCGCTTTCAAGTCCGCCTCGTTGCCTTCCCTCAACAGATTTTTGGACGATAGTTGTCCTTTATTACTCGGCCAGTTTGTGAATAGCTGTGCCCCTGAGCTCCATTTTTCAACTCGTTTTTGGTGAGCTGACCGCAAGTCCAAAATTTTGGTTCAGGACCTATACTGGTTCCCGGTGGGTGGCTGAGAATTTGGTTAATTCTTCTTCCTGCCGGGAAATTACAGTGATATGTGCCCGTCCAAATGCCTAACAGCTACTCTCTCATTGGTTCTCCCTCTTCCCTTTCATCCTCTGCCAAATTGGCAACCTGTGCGAACCAAGAGGTTAAAGGGGCTGTCTCTCCAAGTTGGGAGGTTGATAGTAAAGCAGATGGAAAGTCAAACCGGAGCACCAGGAGAGGGACTATTCGTTGAGTTTTAGAAACCTTTTGTATTCACAGTGTGTCCGTTCTCTAGGTTTCCCGCACATGTTATAGCTGTAGTAATATTCCCTTCAACCTGGAGAGTTCGGACCCATGGAATGGGTGCCATGCATTATTGCTTTAAAGGGTCTGCATTTGCTCACCCAATCTCACCAATCGTCTCAGTCCCAAGTGTCCCTCCTTATGCCACATCCAGCTGTCGTTGTAGATAGGGTCATTCCAGCTTTCATCAGAGACCCTGAAGGAATTGTAAAGAATTTCCCAGTTTTTTTGTTTTGTTTTTGAAATTCCTTTTTATACTGGGTTTGAGCTGATTCTCTCTGCCATGTTTATGCCAGTCTAGACACACTTGATTCCCTTATGGAGACATATCAATACATAGGTTTTAAGATTCTTACTAGTCAGATATTTTCCTCTGCGGGAAATATGGGGTTTTGAGTCCCTTTCGCTGAGGACGGTGTAGGTCTTGTCTATTCCATAGTTGGTTTTTGGAACGGTACCTGTGCTTATATCAAACTCTGGTTTTATGCATCACCCCACCTCTCCTTCCCCCTTAAGCAGGTATAAGAGTGTTTTCTAAATGTGAGACACTGTTCTCTTTCCTAACTCAGTTCAAGTGTAGCCATGTTTACAGGATCTTCATAAGTGATATCTTATGATAAGTTTCTTTTTCTGTGTGACTTATTTCACTTAGAATCATCGTACCTGAATCCACCCATTTTGCTGCTATTGGTCTTATGACATTGATTTCATGGCTGAGGGATATTCCATCGTACGTAAGTACCACAATTTTTTGAACCATGTTTATATTTTCTGGGATACTTAAGGTGTATCCAAGTTGAGGTCCTTGTATGCAGTGCAGCCCTAAATTTTGGGGTGGCTCTGTCTTATTGATTTTCAGTTTTCCCAAGGTATATTCCCTAGACTGGTAGTGCCCTTGGCTCTGTAGCTCTGTTCTTTACTTGTTTTAGGGAACAGAATGCACTCCTCCAGAGAGGCAGTTGGCAATTTACATCCCGCCCATCAGCATAACAAGGCTCCCTGTTCTCCAGGGCCTGTCTTGCCTTTCTTGTTCTTACACATTTTGTGGATGTCCCTTTTGACCGGTGGGAAGTGATACTTCTTTGTAGTGCAGATTTGCATTGCCCGCTTGCTTGCTTGGCCAAAAAGGGCGTATGCGTTTTCTCCTGAATATATTCAGGAGAAAACGCATACGCCCTTTTTGGCCAAGTGCATCATTGTCGAAGTTGTGCCCCTCTTCCTGTGCTTTAAAGGCGATTCCAACGTACCTCTTGAAATCTGTTTCCTGCTATTCTGCCTCGCTTTCAAGTCCGCCTCGTTGCCTTCCCTCAACAGATTTTTGGACGATAGTTGTCCTTTATTACTCGGCCAGTTTGTGAATTGCTGTGCCCCTGAGCTCCATTTTTCAACTCGTTTTTGGTGAGCTGACCGCAAGTCCAAAATTTTGGTTCAGGACCTATACTGGTTCCCGGTGGGTGGCTGAGAATTTGGTTAATTCTTCTTCCTGCCGGGAAATTACAGTGATATGTGCCCGTCCAAATGCCTAACAGCTACTCTCTCATTGGTTCTCCCTCTTCCCTTTCATCCTCTGCCAAATTGGCAACCTGTGCGAACCAAGAGGTTAAAGGGGCTGTCTCTCCAAGTTGGGAGGTTGATAGTAAAGCAGACGGAAAGTCAAACCGGAGCACCAGGAGAGGGACTATTCGTTGAGTTTTAGAAACCTTTCGTATTCACTGTGTGTCCGTTCTCTAGGTTTCCCGCACATGTTATAGCTGTAGTAATATTCCCTTCAACCTGGAGAGTTCGGACCCATGGAATGGGTGCCATGCATTATTGCTTTAAAGGGTCTGCATTTGCTCACCCAATCTCACCAATCGTCTCAGTCCCAAGTGTCCCTCCTTATGCCACATCCAGCTGTCGTTGTAGATAGGGTCATTCCAGCTTTCATCAGAGACCTTGAAGGAATTGTAAAGAATTTCCCAGTTTTTTGTTTTGTTTTTGAAATTCCTTTTTATAGTGGGTTTGAGCTGATTCTCGCTGCCATGTTTATGCCAGTCTAGACACACTTGATTCCCTTACGGAGACATATCAATACATAGGTTTTAAGATTCTTACTAGTCAGATATTTTCCTCTGCGGGAAATATGGGGTTTTGAGTCCCTTTCACTGAGGACAGTGTAGGTCTTGTCTATTCCATAGTTGGTTTTTGGAACGGTACCTGTGCTTATATCAAACTCTGGTTTTATGCATCACCCCACCTCTCCTTCCCCCTTAAGCAGGTATAAGAGTGTTTTCTAAATGTGAGACACTGTTCTCTTTCCTAACTCAGTTCAAGTGTAGCCATGTTTACAGGATCTTCATAAGTGATATCTTATGATAAGTTTCTTTTTCTGTGTGACTTATTTCACTTAGAATCATCGTACCTGAATCCACCCATTTTGCTGCTACTGGTCTTATGACATTGATTTCATGGCTGAGGGATATTCCATCGTACATAAGTACCACAATTTTTTGAACCATGTTTATATTTTCTGGGATACTTAAGGTGTATCCAAGTTGAGGTCCTTGTATGCAGTGCAGCCTTAAATTTTGGGGTGGCTCTGTCTTATTGATTTTCAGTTTTCCCAAGGTATATTCCCTAGACTGGTAGTGCCCTTGGCTCTGTAGCTCTGTTCTTTACTTGTTTTAGGGAACAGAATGCACTCCTCCAGAGAGGCAGTTGGCAATTTACATCCCGCCCATCAGCATAACAAGGCTCCCTGTTCTCCAGGGCCTGTCTTGCCTTTCTTGTTCTTACACATTTTGTGGATGTCCCTTTTGACCGGTGGGAAGTGATACTTCTTTGTAGTGCAGATTTGCATTGCCCGCTTGCTTGCTTGGCCAAAAAGGGCGTATGCGTTTTCTCCTGAATATATTCAGGAGAAAACGCATACGCCCTTTTTTGGCCAAGTGCATCATTGTCGAAGTTGTGCCCCTCTTCCTGTGCTTTAAAGGCGATTCCAACGTACCTCTTGAAATCTGTTTCCTGCTATTCTGCCTCGCTTTCAAGTCCGCCTCGTTGCCTTCCCTCAACAGATTTTTGGACGATAGTTGTCCTTTATTACTTGGCCAGTTTGTGAATTGCTGTGCCCCTGAGCTCCATTTTTCAACTCGTTTTTGGTGAGCTGACCGCAAGTCCAAAATTTTGGTTCAGGACCTATACTGGTTCCCGGTGGGTGGCTGAGAATTCGGTTAATTCTTCTTCCTGCCGGGAAATTACAGTGATATGTGCCCGTCCAAATGCCTAACAGCTACTCTCTCATTGGTTCTCCCTCTTCCCTTTCATCCTCTGCCAAATTGGCAACCTGTGCGAACCAAGAGGTTAAAGGGGCTGTCTCTCCAAGTTGGGAGGTTGATAGTAAAGCAGACGGAAAGTCAAACCGGAGCACCAGGAGAGGGACTATGCGTTGAGTTTTAGAAACCTTTCGTATTCACAGTGTGTCCGTTCTCTAGGTTTCCCGCACATGTTATAGCTGTAGTAATATTCCCTTCAACCTGGAGAGTTCGGACCCATGGAATGGGTGCCATGCATTATTGCTTTAAAGGGTCTGCATTTGCTCACCCAATCTCACCAATCGTCTCAGTCCCAAGTGTCCCTCCTTATGCCACATCCAGCTGTCATTGTAGATAGGGTCATTCCAGCTTTCATCAGAGACCCTGAAGGAATTGTAAAGAATTTCCCAGTTTTTTTGTTTTGTTTTTGAAATTCCTTTTTATAGTGGGTTTGAGCTGATTCTCGCTGCCATGTTTATGCCAGTCTAGACACACTTGATTCCCTTACGGAGACATATCAATACATAGGTTTTAAGATTCTTACTAGTCAGATATTTTCCTCTGCGGGAAATATGGGGTTTTGAGTCCCTTTCGCTGAGGACGGTGTAGGTCTTGTCTATTCCATAGTTGGTTTTTGGAACGGTACCTGTGCTTATATCTAACTCTGGTTTTATGCATCACCCCACCTCTCCTTCCCCCTTAAGCAGGTATAAGAGTGTTTTCTAAATGTGAGACACTGTTCTCTTTCCTAACTCAGTTCAAGTGTAGCCATGTTTACAGGATCTTCATAAGTGATATCTTATGATAAGTTTCTTTTTCTGTGTGACTTATTTCACTTAGAATCATCGTACCTGAATCCACCCATTTTGCTGCTACTGGTCTTATGACATTGATTTCATGGCTGAGGGATATTCCATCGTACGTAAGTACCACAATTTTTTGAACCATGTTTATATTTTCTGGGATACTTAAAGTGTATCCAAGTTGAGGCCCTTGTATGCAGTGCAGCCCTAAATTTTGGGGTGGCTCTGTCTTATTGATTTTCAGTTTTCCCAAGGTATATTCCCTAGACTGGAAGTGCCCTTGGCTCTGTAGCTCTGTTCTTTACTTGTTTTAGGGAACAGAATGCACTCCTCCAGAGAGGCAGTTGGCAATTTACATCCCGCCCATCAGCATAACAAGGCTCCCTGTTCTCCAGGGCCTGTCTTGCCTTTCTTGTTCTTACACATTTTGTGGATGTCCCTTTTGACCGGTGGGAAGTGATACTTCTTTGTAGTGCAGATTTGCATTGCCCGCTTGCTTGCTTGGCCAAAAAGGGCGTATGCGTTTTCTCCTGAATATATTCAGGAGAAAACGCATACGCCCTTTTTGGCCAAGTGCATCATTGTCGAAGTTGTGCCCCTCTTCCTGTGCTTTAAAGGCGATTCCAACGTACCTCTTGAAATCTGTTTCCTGCTATTCTGCCTCGCTTTCAAGTCCGCCTCGTTGCCTTCCCTCAACAGATTTTTGGACGATAGTTGTCCTTTATTACTCGGCCAGTTTGTGAATTGCTGTGCCCCTGAGCTCCATTTTTCAACTCGTTTTTGGTGAGCTGACCGCAAGTCCAAAATTTTGGTTCAGGACCTATACTGGTTCCCGGTGGGTGGCTGAGAATTTGGTTAATTCTTCTTCCTGCCGGGAAATTACAGTGATATGTGCCCGTCCAAATGCCTAACAGCTACTCTCTCATTGGTTCTCCCTCTTCCCTTTCATCCTCTGCCAAATTGGCAACCTGTGCGAACCAAGAGGTTAAAGGGGCTGTCTCTCCAAGTTGGGAGGTTGATAGTAAAGCAGACGGAAAGTCAAACCGGAGCACCAGGAGAGGGACTATTCGTTGAGTTTTAGAAACCTTTCGTATTCACAGTGTGTCCGTTCTCTAGGTTTCCCGCACATGTTATAGCTGTAGTAATATTCCCTTCAACCTGGAGAGTTCGGACCCATGGAATGGGTGCCATGCATTATTGCTTTAAAGGGTCTGCATTTGCTCACCCAATCTCACCAATCGTCTCAGTCCCAAGTGTCCCTCCTTATGCCACATCCAGCTGTCGTTGTAGATAGGGTCATTCCAGCTTTCATCACAGACCTTGAAGGAATTGTAAAGAATTTCCCAGTTTTTTGTTTTGTTTTTGAAATTCCTTTTTATAGTGGGTTTGAGCTGATTCTCGCTGCCATGTTTATGCCAGTCTAGACACACTTGATTCCCTTACGGAGACATATCAATACATAGGTTTTAAGATTCTTACTAGTCAGATATTTTCCTCTGCGGGAAATATGGGGTTTTGAGTCCCTTTCACTGAGGACGGTGTAGGTCTTGTCTATTCCATAGTTGGTTTTTGGAACGGTACCTGTGCTTATATCAAACTCTGGTTTTATGCATCACCCCACCTCTCCTTCCCCCTTAAGCAGGTATAAGAGTGTTTTCTAAATGTGAGACACTGTTCTCTTTCCTAACTCAGTTCAAGTGTAGCCATGTTTACAGGATCTTCATAAGTGATATCTTATGATAAGTTTCTTTTTCTGTGTGACTTATTTCACTTAGAATCATCGTACCTGAATCCACCCATTTTGCTGCTACTGGTCTTATGACATTGATTTCATGGTTGAGGGATATTCCATCGTACATAAGTACCACAATTTTTTGAACCATGTTTATATTTTCTGGGATACTTAAGGTGTATCCAAGTTGAGGTCCTTGTATGCAGTGCAGCCTTAAATTTTGGGGTGGCTCTGTCTTATTGATTTTCAGTTTTCCCAAGGTATATTCCCTAGACTGGTAGTGCCCTTGGCTCTGTAGCTCTGTTCTTTACTTGTTTTAGGGAACAGAATGCACTCCTCCAGAGAGGCAGTTGGCAATTTACATCCCGCCCATCAGCATAACAAGGCTCCCAGTTCTCCAGGGCCTGTCTTGCCTTTCTTGTTCTTACACATTTTGTGGATGTCCCTTTTGACCGGTGGGAAGTGATACTTCTTTGTAGTGCAGATTTGCATTGCCCGCTTGCTTGCTTGGCCAAAAAGGGCATATGCGTTTTCTCCTGAATATATTCAGGAGAAAACGCATACGCCCTTTTTGGCCAAGTGCATCATTGTCGAAGTTGTGCCCCTCTTCCTGTGCTTTAAAGGCGATTCCAACGTACCTCTTGAAATCTGTTTCCTGCTATTCTGCCTCGCTTTCAAGTCCGCCTCGTTGCCTTCCCTCAACAGATTTTTGGACGATAGTTGTCCTTTATTACTCGGCCAGTTTGTGAATTGCTGTGCCCCTGAGCTCCATTTTTCAACTCGTTTTTGGTGAGCTGACCGCAAGTCCAAAATTTTGGTTCAGGACCTATACTGGTTCCCGGTGGGTGGCTGAGAATTTGGTTAATTCTTCTTCCTGCCAGGAAATTACAGTGATATGTGCCCGTCCAAATGCCTAACAGCTACTCTCTCATTGGTTCTCCCTCTTCCCTTTCATCCTCTGCCAAATTGGCAACCTGTGCGAACCAAGAGGTTAAAGGGGCTGTCTCTCCAAGTTGGGAGGTTGATAGTAAAGCAGACGGAAAGTCAAACCGGAGCACCAGGAGAGGGACTATGCGTTGAGTTTTAGAAACCTTTCGTATTCACAGTGTGTCCGTTCTCTAGGTTTCCCGCACATGTTATAGCTGTAGTAATATTCCCTTCAACCTGGAGAGTTCGGACCCATGGAATGGGTGCCATGCATTATTGCTTTAAAGGGTCTGCATTTGCTCACCCAATCTCACCAATCGTCTCAGTCCCAAGTGTTCCTCCTTATGCCACATCCAGCTGTCGTTGTAGATAGGGTCATTCCAGCTTTCATCAGAGACCCTGAAGGAATTGTAAAGAATTTCCCAGTTTTTTTGTTTTGTTTTTGAAATTCCTTTCTATAGTGGGTTTGAGCTGATTGTCGCTGCCATGTTTATGCCAGTCTAGACACACTTGATTCCCTTATGGAGACATATCAATACATAGGTTTTAAGATTCTTACTGGTCAGATATTTTCCTCTGCGGGAAATATGGGGTTTTGAGTCCCTTTCACTGAGGACGGTGTAGGTCTTGTCTATTCCATAGTTGGTTTTTGGAACGGTACCTGTGCTTATATCAAACTCTGGTTTTATGCATCACCCCACCTCTCCTTCCCCCTTAAGCAGGTATAAGAGTGTTTTCTAAATGTGAGACACTGTTCTCTTTCCTAACTCAGTTCAAGTGTAGCCATGTTTACAGGATCTTCATAAGTGATATCTTATGATAAGTTTCTTTTTCTGTGTGACTTATTTCACTTAGAATCATCGTACCTGAATCCACCCATTTTGCTGCTACTGGTCTTATGACATTGATTTCATGGCTGAGGGATATTCCATCGTACATAAGTACCACAATTTTTTGAACCATGTTTATATTTTCTGGGATACTTAAGGTGCATCCAAGTTGAGGTCCTTGTATGCAGTGCAGCCTTAAATTTTGGGGTGGCTCTGTCTTATTGATTTTCAGTTTTCCCAAGGTATATTCCCTAGACTGGTAGTGCCCTTGGCTCTGTAGCTCTGTTCTTTACTTGTTTTAGGGAACAGAATGCACTCCTCCAGAGAGGCAGTTGGCAATTTACATCCCGCCCATCAGCATAACAAGGCTCCCTGTTCTCCAGGGCCTGTCTTGCCTTTCTTGTTCTTACACATTTTGTGGATGTCCCTTTTGACCGGTGGGAAGTGATACTTCTTTGTAGTGCAGATTTGCATTGCCCGCTTGCTTGCTTGGCCAAAAAGGGCGTATGCGTTTTCTCCTGAATATATTCAGGAGAAAACGCATACGCCCTTTTTGGCCAAGTGCATCATTGTCAAAGTTGTGCCCCTCTTCCTGTGCTTTATAGGCGATTCCAACGTACCTCTTGAAATCTGTTTCCTGCTATTCTGCCTCGCTTTCAAGTCCGCCTCGTTGCCTTCCCTCAACAGATTTTTGGACGATAGTTGTCCTTTATTACTCGGCCAGTTTGTGAATAGCTGTGCCCCTGAGCTCCATTTTTCAACTCGTTTTTGGTGAGCTGACCGCAAGTCCAAAATTTTGGTTCAGGACCTATACTGGTTCCCGGTGGGTGGCTGAGAATTTGGTTAATTCTTCTTCCTGCCGGGAAATTACAGTGATATGTGCCCGTCCAAATGCCTAACAGCTACTCTCTCATTGGTTCTCCCTCTTCCCTTTCATCCTCTGCCAAATTGGCAACCTGTGCGAACCAAGAGGTTAAAGGGGCTGTCTCTCCAAGTTGGGAGGTTGATAGTAAAGCAGATGGAAAGTCAAACCGGAGCACCAGGAGAGGGACTATTCGTTGAGTTTTAGAAACCTTTTGTATTCACAGTGTGTCCGTTCTCTAGGTTTCCCGCACATGTTATAGCTGTAGTAATATTCCCTTCAACCTGGAGAGTTCGGACCCATGGAATGGGTGCCATGCATTATTGCTTTAAAGGGTCTGCATTTGCTCACCCAATCTCACCAATCGTCTCAGTCCCAAGTGTCCCTCCTTATGCCACATCCAGCTGTCGTTGTAGATAGGGTCATTCCAGCTTTCATCAGAGACCCTGAAGGAATTGTAAAGAATTTCCCAGTTTTTTTGTTTTGTTTTTGAAATTCCTTTTTATACTGGGTTTGAGCTGATTCTCTCTGCCATGTTTATGCCAGTCTAGACACACTTGATTCCCTTATGGAGACATATCAATACATAGGTTTTAAGATTCTTACTAGTCAGATATTTTCCTCTGCGGGAAATATGGGGTTTTGAGTCCCTTTCGCTGAGGACGGTGTAGGTCTTGTCTATTCCATAGTTGGTTTTTGGAACGGTACCTGTGCTTATATCAAACTCTGGTTTTATGCATCACCCCACCTCTCCTTCCCCCTTAAGCAGGTATAAGAGTGTTTTCTAAATGTGAGACACTGTTCTCTTTCCTAACTCAGTTCAAGTGTAGCCATGTTTACAGGATCTTCATAAGTGATATCTTATGATAAGTTTCTTTTTCTGTGTGACTTATTTCACTTAGAATCATCGTACCTGAATCCACCCATTTTGCTGCTATTGGTCTTATGACATTGATTTCATGGCTGAGGGATATTCCATCGTACGTAAGTACCACAATTTTTTGAACCATGTTTATATTTTCTGGGATACTTAAGGTGTATCCAAGTTGAGGTCCTTGTATGCAGTGCAGCCCTAAATTTTGGGGTGGCTCTGTCTTATTGATTTTCAGTTTTCCCAAGGTATATTCCCTAGACTGGTAGTGCCCTTGGCTCTGTAGCTCTGTTCTTTACTTGTTTTAGGGAACAGAATGCACTCCTCCAGAGAGGCAGTTGGCAATTTACATCCCGCCCATCAGCATAACAAGGCTCCCTGTTCTCCAGGGCCTGTCTTGCCTTTCTTGTTCTTACACATTTTGTGGATGTCCCTTTTGACCGGTGGGAAGTGATACTTCTTTGTAGTGCAGATTTGCATTGCCCGCTTGCTTGCTTGGCCAAAAAGGGCGTATGCGTTTTCTCCTGAATATATTCAGGAGAAAACGCATACGCCCTTTTTGGCCAAGTGCATCATTGTCGAAGTTGTGCCCCTCTTCCTGTGCTTTAAAGGCGATTCCAACGTACCTCTTGAAATCTGTTTCCTGCTATTCTGCCTCGCTTTCAAGTCCGCCTCGTTGCCTTCCCTCAACAGATTTTTGGACGATAGTTGTCCTTTATTACTCGGCCAGTTTGTGAATTGCTGTGCCCCTGAGCTCCATTTTTCAACTCGTTTTTGGTGAGCTGACCGCAAGTCCAAAATTTTGGTTCAGGACCTATACTGGTTCCCGGTGGGTGGCTGAGAATTTGGTTAATTCTTCTTCCTGCCGGGAAATTACAGTGATATGTGCCCGTCCAAATGCCTAACAGCTACTCTCTCATTGGTTCTCCCTCTTCCCTTTCATCCTCTGCCAAATTGGCAACCTGTGCGAACCAAGAGGTTAAAGGGGCTGTCTCTCCAAGTTGGGAGGTTGATAGTAAAGCAGACGGAAAGTCAAACCGGAGCACCAGGAGAGGGACTATTCGTTGAGTTTTAGAAACCTTTCGTATTCACTGTGTGTCCGTTCTCTAGGTTTCCCGCACATGTTATAGCTGTAGTAATATTCCCTTCAACCTGGAGAGTTCGGACCCATGGAATGGGTGCCATGCATTATTGCTTTAAAGGGTCTGCATTTGCTCACCCAATCTCACCAATCGTCTCAGTCCCAAGTGTCCCTCCTTATGCCACATCCAGCTGTCGTTGTAGATAGGGTCATTCCAGCTTTCATCAGAGACCTTGAAGGAATTGTAAAGAATTTCCCAGTTTTTTGTTTTGTTTTTGAAATTCCTTTTTATAGTGGGTTTGAGCTGATTCTCGCTGCCATGTTTATGCCAGTCTAGACACACTTGATTCCCTTACGGAGACATATCAATACATAGGTTTTAAGATTCTTACTAGTCAGATATTTTCCTCTGCGGGAAATATGGGGTTTTGAGTCCCTTTCACTGAGGACGGTGTAGGTCTTGTCTATTCCATAGTTGGTTTTTGGAACGGTACCTGTGCTTATATCAAACTCTGGTTTTATGCATCACCCCACCTCTCCTTCCCCCTTAAGCAGGTATAAGAGTGTTTTCTAAATGTGAGACACTGTTCTCTTTCCTAACTCAGTTCAAGTGTAGCCATGTTTACAGGATCTTCATAAGTGATATCTTATGATAAGTTTCTTTTTCTGTGTGACTTATTTCACTTAGAATCATCGTACCTGAATCCACCCATTTTGCTGCTACTGGTCTTATGACATTGATTTCATGGCTGAGGGATATTCCATCGTACATAAGTACCACAATTTTTTGAACCATGTTTATATTTTCTGGGATACTTAAGGTGTATCCAAGTTGAGGTCCTTGTATGCAGTGCAGCCTTAAATTTTGGGGTGGCTCTGTCTTATTGATTTTCAGTTTTCCCAAGGTATATTCCCTAGACTGGTAGTGCCCTTGGCTCTGTAGCTCTGTTCTTTACTTGTTTTAGGGAACAGAATGCACTCCTCCAGAGAGGCAGTTGGCAATTTACATCCCGCCCATCAGCATAACAAGGCTCCCTGTTCTCCAGGGCCTGTCTTGCCTTTCTTGTTCTTACACATTTTGTGGATGTCCCTTTTGACCGGTGGGAAGTGATACTTCTTTGTAGTGCAGATTTGCATTGCCCGCTTGCTTGCTTGGCCAAAAAGGGCGTATGCGTTTTCTCCTGAATATATTCAGGAGAAAACGCATACGCCCTTTTTGGCCAAGTGCATCATTGTCAAAGTTGTGCCCCTCTTCCTGTGCTTTAAAGGCGATTCCAACGTACCTCTTGAAATCTGTTTCCTGCTATTCTGCCTCGCTTTCAAGTCCGCCTCGTTGCCTTCCCTCAACAGATTTTTGGACGATAGTTGTCCTTTATTACTCGGCCAGTTTGTGAATAGCTGTGCCCCTGAGCTCCATTTTTCAACTCGTTTTTGGTGAGCTGACCGCAAGTCCAAAATTTTGGTTCAGGACCTATACTGGTTCCCGGTGGGTGGCTGAGAATTTGGTTAATTCTTCTTCCTGCCGGGAAATTACAGTGATATGTGCCCGTCCAAATGCCTAACAGCTACTCTCTCATTGGTTCTCCCTCTTCCCTTTCATCCTCTGCCAAATTGGCAACCTGTGCGAACCAAGAGGTTAAAGGGGCTGTCTCTCCAAGTTGGGAGGTTGATAGTAAAGCAGATGGAAAGTCAAACCGGAGCACCAGGAGAGGGACTATTCGTTGAGTTTTAGAAAACTTTTGTATTCACAGTGTGTCCGTTCTCTAGGTTTCCCGCACATGTTATAGCTGTAGTAATATTCCCTTCAACCTGGAGAGTTCGGACCCATGGAATGGGTGCCATGCATTATTGCTTTAAAGGGTCTGCATTTGCTCACCCAATCTCACCAATCGTCTCAGTCCCAAGTGTCCCTCCTTATGCCACATCCAGCTGTCGTTGTAGATAGGGTCATTCCAGCTTTCATCAGAGACCCTGAAGGAATTGTAAAGAATTTCCCAGTTTTTTTGTTTTGTTTTTGAAATTCCTTTTTATAGTGGGTTTGAGCTGATTCTCGCTGCCATGTTTATGCCAGTCTAGACACACTTGATTCCCTTATGGAGACATATCAATACATAGGTTTTAAGATTCTTACTAGTCAGATATTTTCCTCTGCGGGCAATATGGGGTTTTGAGTCCCTTTCGCTGAGGACGGTGTAGGTCTTGTCTATTCCATAGTTGGTTTTTGGAACGGTACCTGTGCTTATATCAAACTCTGGTTTTATGCATCACCCCACCTCTCCTTCCCCCTTAAGCAGGTATAAGAGTGTTTTCTAAATGTGAGACACTGTTCTCTTTCCTAACTCAGTTCAAGTGTAGCCATGTTTACAGGATCTTCATAAGTGATATCTTATGATAAGTTTCTTTTTCTGTGTGACTTATTTCACTTAGAATCATCGTACCTGAATCCACCCATTTTGCTGCTATTGGTCTTATGACATTGATTTCATGGCTGAGGGATATTCCATCGTACGTAAGTACCACAATTTTTTGAACCATGTTTATATTTTCTGGGATACTTAAGGTGTATCCAAGTTGAGGTCCTTGTATGCAGTGCAGCCCTAAATTTTGGGGTGGCTCTGTCTTATTGATTTTCAGTTTTCCCAAGGTATATTCCCTAGACTGGTAGTGCCCTTGGCTCTGTAGCTCTGTTCTTTACTTGTTTTAGGGAACAGAATGCACTCCTCCAGAGAGGCAGTTGGCAATTTACATCCCGCCCATCAGCATAACAAGGCTCCCTGTTCTCCAGGGCCTGTCTTGCCTTTCTTGTTCTTACACATTTTGTGGATGTCCCTTTTGACCGGTGGGAAGTGATACTTCTTTGTAGTGCAGATTTGCATTGCCCGCTTGCTTGCTTGGCCAAAAAGGGCGTATGCGTTTTCTCCTGAATATATTCAGGAGAAAACGCATACGCCCTTTTTGGCCAAGTGCATCATTGTCGAAGTTGTGCCCCTCTTCCTGTGCTTTAAAGGCGATTCCAACGTACCTCTTGAAATCTGTTTCCTGCTATTCTGCCTCGCTTTCAAGTCCGCCTCGTTGCCTTCCCTCAACAGATTTTTGGACGATAGTTGTCCTTTATTACTCGGCCAGTTTGTGAATTGCTGTGCCCCTGAGCTCCATTTTTCAACTCGTTTTTGGTGAGCTGACCGCAAGTCCAAAATTTTGGTTCAGGACCTATACTGGTTCCCGGTGGGTGGCTGAGAATTTGGTTAATTCTTCTTCCTGCCGGGAAATTACAGTGATATGTGCCCGTCCAAATGCCTAACAGCTACTCTCTCATTGGTTCTCCCTCTTCCCTTTCATCCTCTGCCAAATTGGCAACCCGTGCGAACCAAGAGGTTAAAGGGGCTGTCTCTCCAAGTTGGGAGGTTGATAGTAAAGCAGACGGAAAGTCAAACCGGAGCACCAGGAGAGGGACTATTCGTTGAGTTTTAGAAACCTTTCGTATTCACAGTGTGTCCGTTCTCTAGGTTTCCCGCACATGTTATAGCTGTAGTAATATTCCCTTCAACCTGGAGAGTTCGGACCCATGGAATGGGTGCCATGCATTATTGCTTTAAAGGGTCTGCATTTGCTCACCCAATCTCACCAATCGTCTCAGTCCCAAGTGTCCCTCCTTATGCCACATCCAGCTGTCGTTGTAGATAGGGTCATTCCAGCTTTCATCAGAGACCTTGAAGGAATTGTAAAGAATTTCCCAGTTTTTTGTTTTGTTTTTGAAATTCCTTTTTATAGTGGGTTTGAGCTGATTCTCGCTGCCATGTTTATGCCAGTCTAGACACACTTGATTCCCTTACGGAGACATATCAATACATAGGTTTTAAGATTCTTACTAGTCAGATATTTTCCTCTGCGGGAAATATGGGGTTTTGAGTCCCTTTCACTGAGGACGGTGTAGGTCTTGTCTATTCCATAGTTGGTTTTTGGAACGGTACCTGTGCTTATATCAAACTCTGGTTTTATGCATCACCCCACCTCTCCTTCCCCCTTAAGCAGGTATAAGAGTGTTTTCTAAATGTGAGACACTGTTCTCTTTCCTAACTCAGTTCAAGTGTAGCCATGTTTACAGGATCTTCATAAGTGATATCTTATGATAAGTTTCTTTTTCTGTGTGACTTATTTCACTTAGAATCATCGTACCTGAATCCACCCATTTTGCTGCTACTGGTCTTATGACATTGATTTCATGGCTGAGGGATATTCCATCGTACATAAGTACCACAATTTTTTGAACCATGTTTATATTTTCTGGGATACTTAAGGTGTATCCAAGTTGAGGTCCTTGTATGCAGTGCAGCCTTAAATTTTGGGGTGGCTCTGTCTTATTGATTTTCAGTTTTCCCAAGGTATATTCCCTAGACTGGTAGTGCCCTTGGCTCTGTAGCTCTGTTCTTTACTTGTTTTAGGGAACAGAATGCACTCCTCCAGAGAGGCAGTTGGCAATTTACATCCCGCCCATCAGCATAACAAGGCTCCCTGTTCTCCAGGGCCTGTCTTGCCTTTCTTGTTCTTACACATTTTGTGGATGTCCCTTTTGACCGGTGGGAAGTGATACTTCTTTGTAGTGCAGATTTGCATTGCCCGCTTGCTTGCTTGGCCAAAAAGGGCGTATGCGTTTTCTCCTGAATATATTCAGGAGAAAACGCATACGCCCTTTTTGGCCAAGTGCATCATTGTCAAAGTTGTGCCCCTCTTCCTGTGCTTTAAAGGCGATTCCAACGTACCTCTTGAAATCTGTTTCCTGCTATTCTGCCTCGCTTTCAAGTCCGCCTCGTTGCCTTCCCTCAACAGATTTTTGGACGATAGTTGTCCTTTATTACTCGGCCAGTTTGTGAATAGCTGTGCCCCTGAGCTCCATTTTTCAACTCGTTTTTGGTGAGCTGACCGCAAGTCCAAAATTTTGGTTCAGGACCTATACTGGTTCCCGGTGGGTGGCTGAGAATTTGGTTAATTCTTCTTCCTGCCGGGAAATTACAGTGATATGTGCCCGTCCAAATGCCTAACAGCTACTCTCTCATTGGTTCTCCCTCTTCCCTTTCATCCTCTGCCAAATTGGCAACATGTGCGAACCAAGAGGTTAAAGGGGCTGTCTCTCCAAGTTGGGAGGTTGATAGTAAAGCAGATGGAAAGTCAAACCGGAGCACCAGGAGAGGGACTATTCGTTGAGTTTTAGAAACCTTTTGTATTCACAGTGTGTCCGTTCTCTAGGTTTCCCGCACATGTTATAGCTGTAGTAATATTCCCTTCAACCTGGAGAGTTCGGACCCATGGAATGGGTGCCATGCATTATTGCTTTAAAGGGTCTGCATTTGCTCACCCAATCTCACCAATCGTCTCAGTCCCAAGTGTCCCTCCTTATGCCACATCCAGCTGTCGTTGTAGATAGGGTCATTCCAGCTTTCATCAGAGACCCTGAAGGAATTGTAAAGAATTTCCCAGTTTTTTTGTTTTGTTTTTGAAATTCCTTTTTATAGTGGGTTTGAGCTGATTCTCGCTGCCATGTTTATGCCAGTCTAGACACACTTGATTCCCTTATGGAGACATATCAATACATAGGTTTTAAGATTCTTACTAGTCAGATATTTTCCTCTGCGGGAAATATGGGGTTTTGAGTCCCTTTCGCTGAGGACGGTGTAGGTCTTGTCTATTCCATAGTTGGTTTTTGGAACGGTACCTGTGCTTATATCAAACTCTGGTTTTATGCATCACCCCACCTCTCCTTCCCCCTTAAGCAGGTATAAGAGTGTTTTCTAAATGTGAGACACTGTTCTCTTTCCTAACTCAGTTCAAGTGTAGCCATGTTTACAGGATCTTCATAAGTGATATCTTATGATAAGTTTCTTTTTCTGTGTGACTTATTTCACTTAGAATCATCGTACCTGAATCCACCCATTTTGCTGCTATTGGTCTTATGACATTGATTTCATGGCTGAGGGATATTCCATCGTACGTAAGTACCACAATTTTTTGAACCATGTTTATATTTTCTGGGATACTTAAGGTGTATCCAAGTTGAGGTCCTTGTATGCAGTGCAGCCCTAAATTTTGGGGTGGCTCTGTCTTATTGATTTTCAGTTTTCCCAAGGTATATTCCCTAGACTGGTAGTGCCCTTGGCTCTGTAGCTCTGTTCTTTACTTGTTTTAGGGAACAGAATGCACTCCTCCAGAGAGGCAGTTGGCAATTTACATCCCGCCCATCAGCATAACAAGGCTCCCTGTTCTCCAGGGCCTGTCTTGCCTTTCTTGTTCTTACACATTTTGTGGATGTCCCTTTTGACCGGTGGGAAGTGATACTTCTTTGTAGTGCAGATTTGCATTGCCCGCTTGCTTGCTTGGCCAAAAAGGGCGTATGCGTTTTCTCCTGAATATATTCAGGAGAAAACGCATACGCCCTTTTTGGCCAAGTGCATCATTGTCGAAGTTGTGCCCCTCTTCCTGTGCTTTAAAGGCGATTCCAACGTACCTCTTGAAATCTGTTTCCTGCTATTCTGCCTCGCTTTCAAGTCCGCCTCGTTGCCTTCCCTCAACAGATTTTTGGACGATAGTTGTCCTTTATTACTCGGCCAGTTTGTGAATTGCTGTGCCCCTGAGCTCCATTTTTCAACTCGTTTTTGGTGAGCTGACCGCAAGTCCAAAATTTTGGTTCAGGACCTATACTGGTTCCCGGTGGGTGGCTGAGAATTTGGTTAATTCTTCTTCCTGCCGGGAAATTACAGTGATATGTGCCCGTCCAAATGCCTAACAGCTACTCTCTCATTGGTTCTCCCTCTTCCCTTTCATCCTCTGCCAAATTGGCAACCCGTGCGAACCAAGAGGTTAAAGGGGCTGTCTCTCCAAGTTGGGAGGTTGATAGTAAAGCAGACGGAAAGTCAAACCGGAGCACCAGGAGAGGGACTATTCGTTGAGTTTTAGAAACCTTTCGTATTCACAGTGTGTCCGTTCTCTAGGTTTCCCGCACATGTTATAGCTGTAGTAATATTCCCTTCAACCTGGAGAGTTCGGACCCATGGAATGGGTGCCATGCATTATTGCTTTAAAGGGTCTGCATTTGCTCACCCAATCTCACCAATCGTCTCAGTCCCAAGTGTCCCTCCTTATGCCACATCCAGCTGTCGTTGTAGATAGGGTCATTCCAGCTTTCATCAGAGACCTTGAAGGAATTGTAAAGAATTTCCCAGTTTTTTGTTTTGTTTTTGAAATTCCTTTTTATAGTGGGTTTGAGCTGATTCTCGCTGCCATGTTTATGCCAGTCTAGACACACTTGATTCCCTTACGGAGACATATCAATACATAGGTTTTAAGATTCTTACTAGTCAGATATTTTCCTCTGCGGGAAATATGGGGTTTTGAGTCCCTTTCACTGAGGACGGTGTAGGTCTTGTCTATTCCATAGTTGGTTTTTGGAACGGTACCTGTGCTTATATCAAACTCTGGTTTTATGCATCACCCCACCTCTCCTTCCCCCTTAAGCAGGTATAAGAGTGTTTTCTAAATGTGAGACACTGTTCTCTTTCCTAACTCAGTTCAAGTGTAGCCATGTTTACAGGATCTTCATAAGTGATATCTTATGATAAGTTTCTTTTTCTGTGTGACTTATTTCACTTAGAATCATCGTACCTGAATCCACCCATTTTGCTGCTACTGGTCTTATGACATTGATTTCATGGCTGAGGGATATTCCATCGTACATAAGTACCACAATTTTTTGAACCATGTTTATATTTTCTGGGATACTTAAGGTGTATCCAAGTTGAGGTCCTTGTATGCAGTGCAGCCTTAAATTTAGGGGTGGCTCTGTCTTATTGATTTTCAGTTTTCCCAAGGTATATTCCCTAGACTGGTAGTGCCCTTGGCTCTGTAGCTCTGTTCTTTACTTGTTTTAGGGAACAGAATGCACTCCTCCAGAGAGGCAGTTGGCAATTTACATCCCGCCCATCAGCATAACAAGGCTCCCTGTTCTCCAGGGCCTGTCTTGCCTTTCTTGTTCTTACACATTTTGTGGATGTCCCTTTTGACCGGTGGGAAGTGATACTTCTTTGTAGTGCAGATTTGCATTGCCCGCTTGCTTGCTTGGCCAAAAAGGGCGTATGCGTTTTCTCCTGAATATATTCAGGAGAAAACGCATACGCCCTTTTTGGCCAAGTGCATCATTGTCAAAGTTGTGCCCCTCTTCCTGTGCTTTAAAGGCGATTCCAACGTACCTCTTGAAATCTGTTTCCTGCTATTCTGCCTCGCTTTCAAGTCCGCCTCGTTGCCTTCCCTCAACAGATTTTTGGACGATAGTTGTCCTTTATTACTCGGCCAGTTTGTGAATTGCTGTGCCCCTGAGCTCCATTTTTCAACTCGTTTTTGGTGAGCTGACCGCAAGTCCAAAATTTTGGTTCAGGACCTATACTGGTTCCCGGTGGGTGGCTGAGAATTTGGTTAATTCTTCTTCCTGCCGGGAAATTACAGTGATATGTGCCCGTCCAAATGCCTAACAGCTACTCTCTCATTGGTTCTCCCTCTTCCCTTTCATCCTCTGCCAAATTGGCAACATGTGCGAACCAAGAGGTTAAAGGGGCTGTCTCTCCAAGTTGGGAGGTTGATAGTAAAGCAGACGGAAAGTCAAACCGGAGCACCAGGAGAGGGACTATTCGTTGAGTTTTAGAAACCTTTCGTATTCACAGTGTGTCCGTTCTCTAGGTTTCCCGCACATGTTATAGCTGTAGTAATATTCCCTTCAACCTGGAGAGTTCGGACCCATGGAATGGGTGCCATGCATTATTGCTTTAAAGGGTCTGCATTTGCTCACCCAATCTCACCAATCGTCTCAGTCCCAAGTGTCCCTCCTTATGCCACATCCAGCTGTCGTTGTAGATAGGGTCATTCCAGCTTTCATCAGAGACCTTGAAGGAATTGTAAAGAATTTCCCAGTTTTTTGTTTTGTTTTTGAAATTCCTTTTTATAGTGGGTTTGAGCTGATTCTCGCTGCCATGTTTATGCCAGTCTAGACACACTTGATTCCCTTATGGAGACATATCAATACATAGGTTTTAAGATTCTTACTAGTCAGATATTTTCCTCTGCGGGAAATATGGGGTTTTGAGTCCCTTTCACTGAGGACGGTGTAGGTCTTGTCTATTCCATAGTTGGTTTTTGGAACGGTACCTGTGCTTATATCAAACTCTGGTTTTATGCATCACCCCACCTCTCCTTCCCCCTTAAGCAGGTATAAGAGTGTTTTCTAAATGTGAGACACTGTTCTCTTTCCTAACTCAGTTCAAGTGTAGCCATGTTTACAGGATCTTCATAAGTGATATCTTATGATAAGTTTCTTTTTCTGTGTGACTTATTTCACTTAGAATCATCGTACCTGAATCCACCCATTTTGCTGCTACTGGTCTTATGACATTGATTTCATGGCTGAGGGATATTCCATCGTACATAAGTACCACAATTTTTTGAACCATGTTTATATTTTCTGGGATACTTAAGGTGTATCCAAGTTGAGGTCCTTGTATGCAGTGCAGCCTTAAATTTTGGGGTGGCTCTGTCTTATTGATTTTCAGTTTTCCCAAGGTATATTCCCTAGACTGGTAGTGCCCTTGGCTCTGTAGCTCTGTTCTTTACTTGTTTTAGGGAACAGAATGCACTCCTCCAGAGAGGCAGTTGGCAATTTACATCCCGCCCATCAGCATAACAAGGCTCCCTGTTCTCCAGGGCCTGTCTTGCCTTTCTTGTTCTTACACATTTTGTGGATGTCCCTTTTGACCGGTGGGAAGTGATACTTCTTTGTAGTGCAGATTTGCATTGCCCGCTTGCTTGCTTGGCCAAAAAGGGCGTATGCGTTTTCTCCTGAATATATTCAGGAGAAAACGCATACGCCCTTTTTGGCCAAGTGCATCATTGTCAAAGTTGTGCCCCTCTTCCTGTGCTTTAAAGGCGATTCCAACGTACCTCTTGAAATCTGTTTCCTGCTATTCTGCCTCGCTTTCAAGTCCGCCTCGTTGCCTTCCCTCAACAGATTTTTGGACGATAGTTGTCCTTTATTACTCGGCCAGTTTGTGAATAGCTGTGCCCCTGAGCTCCATTTTTCAACTCGTTTTTGGTGAGCTGACCGCAAGTCCAAAATTTTGGTTCAGGACCTATACTGGTTCCCGGTGGGTGGCTGAGAATTTGGTTAATTCTTCTTCCTGCCGGGAAATTACAGTGATATGTGCCCGTCCAAATGCCTAACAGCTACTCTCTCATTGGTTCTCCCTCTTCCCTTTCATCCTCTGCCAAATTGGCAACATGTGCGAACCAAGAGGTTAAAGGGGCTGTCTCTCCAAGTTGGGAGGTTGATAGTAAAGCAGATGGAAAGTCAAACCGGAGCACCAGGAGAGGGACTATTCGTTGAGTTTTAGAAACCTTTTGTATTCACAGTGTGTCCGTTCTCTAGGTTTCCCGCACATGTTATAGCTGTAGTAATATTCCCTTCAACTTGGAGAGTTCGGACCCATGGAATGGGTGCCATGCATTATTGCTTTAAAGGGTCTGCATTTGCTCACCCAATCTCACCAATCGTCTCAGTCCCAAGTGTCCCTCCTTATGCCACATCCAGCTGTCGTTGTAGATAGGGTCATTCCAGCTTTCATCAGAGACCCTGAAGGAATTGTAAAGAATTTCCCAGTTTTTTTGTTTTGTTTTTGAAATTCCTTTTTATAGTGGGTTTGAGCTGATTCTCGCTGCCATGTTTATGCCAGTCTAGACACACTTGATTCCCTTATGGAGACATATCAATACATAGGTTTTAAGATTCTTACTAGTCAGATATTTTCCTCTGCGGGAAATATGGGGTTTTGAGTCCCTTTCGCTGAGGACGGTGTAGGTCTTGTCTATTCCATAGTTGGTTTTTGGAACGGTACCTGTGCTTATATCAAACTCTGGTTTTATGCATCACCCCACCTCTCCTTCCCCCTTAAGCAGGTATAAGAGTGTTTTCTAAATGTGAGACACTGTTCTCTTTCCTAACTCAGTTCAAGTGTAGCCATGTTTACAGGATCTTCATAAGTGATATCTTATGATAAGTTTCTTTTTCTGTGTGACTTATTTCACTTAGAATCATCGTACCTGAATCCACCCATTTTGCTGCTACTGGTCTTATGACATTGATTTCATGGCTGAGGGTTATTCCATCGTACGTAAGTACCACAATTTTTTGAACCATGTTTATATTTTCTGGGATACTTAAGGTGTATCCAAGTTGAGGTCCTTGTATGCAGTGCAGCCCTAAATTTTGGGGTGGCTCTGTCTTATTGATTTTCAGTTTTCCCAAGGTATATTCCCTAGACTGGTAGTGCCCTTGGCTCTGTAGCTCTGTTCTTTACTTGTTTTAGGGAACAGAATGCACTCCTCCAGAGAGGCAGTTGGCAATTTACATCCCGCCCATCAGCATAACAAGGCTCCCAGTTCTCCAGGGCCTGTCTTGCCTTTCTTGTTCTTACACATTTTGTGGATGTCCCTTTTGACCGGTGGGAAGTGATACTTCTTTGTAGTGCAGACTTGCATTGCCCGCTTGCTTGCTTGGCCAAAAAGGGCGTATGCGTTTTCTCCTGAATATATTCAGGAGAAAACGCATACGCCCTTTTTGGCCAAGTGCATCATTGTCGAAGTTGTGCCCCTCTTCCTGTGCTTTAAAGGCGATTCCAACGTACCTCTTGAAATCTGTTTCCTGTTATTCTGCCTCGCTTTCAAGTCCGCCTCGTTGCCTTCCCTCAACAGATTTTTGGACGATAGTTGTCCTTTATTACTCGGCCAGTTTGTGAATGGCTGTGCCCCTGAGCTCCATTTTTCAACTCGTGTTTGGTGAGCTGACCGCAAGTCCAAAATTTTGGTTCAGGACCTATACTGGTTCCCGGTGGGTGGCTGAGAATTTGGTTAATTCTTCTTCCTGCCGGGAAATTACAGTGATATGTGCCCGTCCAAATGCCTAACAGCTACTCTCTCATTGGTTCTCCCTCTTCCCTTTCATCCTCTGCCAAATTGGCAACCTGTGCGAACCAAGAGGTTAAAGGGGCTGTCTCTCCAAGTTGGGAGGTTGATAGTAAAGCAGACGGAAAGTCAAACCGGAGCACCAGGAGAGGGACTATGCGTTGAGTTTTAGAAACCTTTCGTATTCACAGTGTGTCCGTTCTCTAGGTTTCCCGCACATGTTATAGCTGTAGTAATATTCCCTTCAACCTGGAGAGTTCGGACCCATGGAATGGGTGCCATGCATTATTGCTTTAAAGTGTCTGCATTTGCTCACCCAATCTCACCAATCGTCTCAGTCCCAAGTGTCCCTCCTTATGCCACATCCAGCTGTCGTTGTAGATAGGGTCATTCCAGCTTTCATCAGAGACCCTGAAGGAATTGTAAAGAATTTCCCAGTTTTTTTGTTTTGTTTTTGAAATTCCTTTTTATAGTGGGTTTGAGCTGATTCTCGCTGCCATGTTTATGCCAGTCTAGACACACTTGATTCCCTTACGGAGACATATCAATACATAGGTTTTAAGATTCTTACTAGTCAGATATTTTCCTCTGCGGGAAATATGGGGTTTTGAGTCCCTTTCGCTGAGGACGGTGTAGGTCTTGTCTATTCCATAGTTGGTTTTTGGAACGGTACCTGTGCTTATATCAAACTCTGGTTTTATGCATCACCCCACCTCTCCTTCCCCCTTAAGCAGGTATAAGAGTGTTTTCTAAATGTGAGACACTGTTCTCTTTCCTAACTCAGTTCAAGTGTAGCCATGTTTACAGGATCTTCATAAGTGATATCTTATGATAAGTTTCTTTTTCTGTGTGACTTATTTCACTTAGAATCATCGTACCTGAATCCACCCATTTTGCTGCTACTGGTCTTATGACATTGATTTCATGGCTGAGGGATATTCCATCGTACGTAAGTACCACAATTTTTTGAACCATGTTTATATTTTCTGGGATACTTAAGGTGTATCCAAGTTGAGGTCCTTGTATGCAGTGCAGCCCTAAATTTTGGGGTGGCTCTGTCTTATTGATTTTCAGTTTTCCCAAGGTATATTCCCTAGACTGGTAGTGCCCTTGGCTCTGTAGCTCTGTTCTTTACTTGTTTTAGGGAACAGAATGCACTCCTCCAGAGAGGCAGTTGGCAATTTACATCCCGCCCATCAGCATAACAAGGCTCCCTGTTCTCCAGGGCCTGTCTTGCCTTTCTTGTTCTTACACATTTTGTGGATGTCCCTTTTGACCGGTGGGAAGTGATACTTCTTTGTAGTGCAGATTTGCATTGCCCGCTTGCTTGCTTGGCCAAAAAGGGCGTATGCGTTTTCTCCTGAATATATTCAGGAGAAAACGCATACGCCCTTTTTGGCCAAGTGCATCATTGTCGAAGTTGTGCCCCTCTTCCTGTGCTTTAAAGGCGATTCCAACGTACCTCTTGAAATCTGTTTCCTGCTATTCTGCCTCGCTTTCAAGTCCGCCTCGTTGCCTTCCCTCAACAGATTTTTGGACGATAGTTGTCCTTTATTACTTGGCCAGTTTGTGAATTGCTGTGCCCCTGAGCTCCATTTTTCAACTCGTTTTTGGTGAGCTGACCGCAAGTCCAAAATTTTGGTTCAGGACCTATACTGGTTCCCGGTGGGTGGCTGAGAATTCGGTTAATTCTTCTTCCTGCCGGGAAATTACAGTGATATGTGCCCGTCCAAATGCCTAACAGCTACTCTCTCATTGGTTCTCCCTCTTCCCTTTCATCCTCTGCCAAATTGGCAACCTGTGCGAACCAAGAGGTTAAAGGGGCTGTCTCTCCAAGTTGGGAGGTTGATAGTAAAGCAGACGGAAAGTCAAACCGGAGCACCAGGAGAGGGACTATGCGTTGAGTTTTAGAAACCTTTCGTATTCACAGTGTGTCCGTTCTCTAGGTTTCCCGCACATGTTATAGCTGTAGTAATATTCCCTTCAACCTGGAGAGTTCGGACCCATGGAATGGGTGCCATGCATTATTGCTTTAAAGGGTCTGCATTTGCTCACCCAATCTCACCAATCGTCTCAGTCCCAAGTGTCCCTCCTTATGCCACATCCAGCTGTCATTGTAGATAGGGTCATTCCAGCTTTCATCAGAGACCCTGAAGGAATTGTAAAGAATTTCCCAGTTTTTTTGTTTTGTTTTTGAAATTCCTTTTTATAGTGGGTTTGAGCTGATTCTCGCTGCCATGTTTATGCCAGTCTAGACACACTTGATTCCCTTACGGAGACATATCAATACATAGGTTTTAAGATTCTTACTAGTCAGATATTTTCCTCTGCGGGAAATATGGGGTTTTGAGTCCCTTTCGCTGAGGACGGTGTAGGTCTTGTCTATTCCATAGTTGGTTTTTGGAACGGTACCTGTGCTTATATCTAACTCTGGTTTTATGCATCACCCCACCTCTCCTTCCCCCTTAAGCAGGTATAAGAGTGTTTTCTAAATGTGAGACACTGTTCTCTTTCCTAACTCAGTTCAAGTGTAGCCATGTTTACAGGATCTTCATAAGTGATATCTTATGATAAGTTTCTTTTTCTGTGTGACTTATTTCACTTAGAATCATCGTACCTGAATCCACCCATTTTGCTGCTACTGGTCTTATGACATTGATTTCATGGCTGAGGGATATTCCATCGTACGTAAGTACCACAATTTTTTGAACCATGTTTATATTTTCTGGGATACTTAAAGTGTATCCAAGTTGAGGCCCTTGTATGCAGTGCAGCCCTAAATTTTGGGGTGGCTCTGTCTTATTGATTTTCAGTTTTCCCAAGGTATATTCCCTAGACTGGAAGTGCCCTTGGCTCTGTAGCTCTGTTCTTTACTTGTTTTAGGGAACAGAATGCACTCCTCCAGAGAGGCAGTTGGCAATTTACATCCCGCCCATCAGCATAACAAGGCTCCCTGTTCTCCAGGGCCTGTCTTGCCTTTCTTGTTCTTACACATTTTGTGGATGTCCCTTTTGACCGGTGGGAAGTGATACTTCTTTGTAGTGCAGATTTGCATTGCCCGCTTGCTTGCTTGGCCAAAAAGGGCGTATGCGTTTTCTCCTGAATATATTCAGGAGAAAACGCATACGCCCTTTTTGGCCAAGTGCATCATTGTCGAAGTTGTGCCCCTCTTCCTGTGCTTTAAAGGCGATTCCAACGTACCTCTTGAAATCTGTTTCCTGCTATTCTGCCTCGCTTTCAAGTCCGCCTCGTTGCCTTCCCTCAACAGATTTTTGGACGATAGTTGTCCTTTATTACTCGGCCAGTTTGTGAATTGCTGTGCCCCTGAGCTCCATTTTTCAACTCGTTTTTGGTGAGCTGACCGCAAGTCCAAAATTTTGGTTCAGGACCTATACTGGTTCCCGGTGGGTGGCTGAGAATTTGGTTAATTCTTCTTCCTGCCGGGAAATTACAGTGATATGTGCCCGTCCAAATGCCTAACAGCTACTCTCTCATTGGTTCTCCCTCTTCCCTTTCATCCTCTGCCAAATTGGCAACCTGTGCGAACCAAGAGGTTAAAGGGGCTGTCTCTCCAAGTTGGGAGGTTGATAGTAAAGCAGACGGAAAGTCAAACCGGAGCACCAGGAGAGGGACTATTCGTTGAGTTTTAGAAACCTTTCGTATTCACAGTGTGTCCGTTCTCTAGGTTTCCCGCACATGTTATAGCTGTAGTAATATTCCCTTCAACCTGGAGAGTTCGGACCCATGGAATGGGTGCCATGCATTATTGCTTTAAAGGGTCTGCATTTGCTCACCCAATCTCACCAATCGTCTCAGTCCCAAGTGTCCCTCCTTATGCCACATCCAGCTGTCGTTGTAGATAGGGTCATTCCAGCTTTCATCAGAGACCTTGAAGGAATTGTAAAGAATTTCCCAGTTTTTTGTTTTGTTTTTGAAATTCCTTTTTATAGTGGGTTTGAGCTGATTCTCGCTGCCATGTTTATGCCAGTCTAGACACACTTGATTCCCTTACGGAGACATATCAATACATAGGTTTTAAGATTCTTACTAGTCAGATATTTTCCTCTGCGGGAAATATGGGGTTTTGAGTCCCTTTCACTGAGGACGGTGTAGGTCTTGTCTATTCCATAGTTGGTTTTTGGAACGGTACCTGTGCTTATATCAAACTCTGGTTTTATGCATCACCCCACCTCTCCTTCCCCCTTAAGCAGGTATAAGAGTGTTTTCTAAATGTGAGACACTGTTCTCTTTCCTAACTCAGTTCAAGTGTAGCCATGTTTACAGGATCTTCATAAGTGATATCTTATGATAAGTTTCTTTTTCTGTGTGACTTATTTCACTTAGAATCATCGTACCTGAATCCACCCATTTTGCTGCTACTGGTCTTATGACATTGATTTCATGGCTGAGGGATATTCCATCGTACATAAGTACCACAATTTTTTGAACCATGTTTATATTTTCTGGGATACTTAAGGTGTATCCAAGTTGAGGTCCTTGTATGCAGTGCAGCCTTAAATTTTGGGGTGGCTCTGTCTTATTGATTTTCAGTTTTCCCAAGGTATATTCCCTAGACTGGTAGTGCCCTTGGCTCTGTAGCTCTGTTCTTTACTTGTTTTAGGGAACAGAATGCACTCCTCCAGAGAGGCAGTTGGCAATTTACATCCCGCCCATCAGCATAACAAGGCTCCCAGTTCTCCAGGGCCTGTCTTGCCTTTCTTGTTCTTACACATTTTGTGGATGTCCCTTTTGACCGGTGGGAAGTGATACTTCTTTGTAGTGCAGATTTGCATTGCCCGCTTGCTTGCTTGGCCAAAAAGGGCATATGCGTTTTCTCCTGAATATATTCAGGAGAAAACGCATACACCCTTTTTGGCCAAGTGCATCATTGTCGAAGTTGTGCCCCTCTTCCTGTGCTTTAAAGGCGATTCCAACGTACCTCTTGAAATCTGTTTCCTGCTATTCTGCCTCGCTTTCAAGTCCGCCTCGTTGCCTTCCCTCAACAGATTTTTGGACGATAGTTGTCCTTTATTACTCGGCCAGTTTGTGAATTGCTGTGCCCCTGAGCTCCATTTTTCAACTCGTTTTTGGTGAGCTGACCGCAAGTCCAAAATTTTGGTTCAGGACCTATACTGGTTCCCGGTGGGTGGCTGAGAATTTGGTTAATTCTTCTTCCTGCCAGGAAATTACAGTGATATGTGCCCGTCCAAATGCCTAACAGCTACTCTCTCATTGGTTCTCCCTCTTCCCTTTCATCCTCTGCCAAATTGGCAACCTGTGCGAACCAAGAGGTTAAAGGGGCTGTCTCTCCAAGTTGGGAGGTTGATAGTAAAGCAGACGGAAAGTCAAACCGGAGCACCAGGAGAGGGACTATGCGTTGAGTTTTAGAAACCTTTCGTATTCACAGTGTGTCCGTTCTCTAGGTTTCCCGCACATGTTATAGCTGTAGTAATATTCCCTTCAACCTGGAGAGTTCGGACCCATGGAATGGGTGCCATGCATTATTGCTTTAAAGGGTCTGCATTTGCTCACCCAATCTCACCAATCGTCTCAGTCCCAAGTGTTCCTCCTTATGCCACATCCAGCTGTCGTTGTAGATAGGGTCATTCCAGCTTTCATCAGAGACCCTGAAGGAATTGTAAAGAATTTCCCAGTTTTTTTGTTTTGTTTTTGAAATTCCTTTCTATAGTGGGTTTGAGCTGATTGTCGCTGCCATGTTTATGCCAGTCTAGACACACTTGATTCCCTTATGGAGACATATCAATACATAGGTTTTAAGATTCTTACTAGTCAGATATTTTCCTCTGCGGGAAATATGGGGTTTTGAGTCCCTTTCGCTGAGGACGGTGTAGGTCTTGTCTATTCCATAGTTGGTTTTTGGAACGGTACCTGTGCTTATATCAAACTCTGGTTTTATGCATCACCCCACCTCTCCTTCCCCCTTAAGCAGGTATAAGAGTGTTTTCTAAATGTGAGACACTGTTCTCTTTCCTAACTCAGTTCAAGTGTAGTCATGTTTACAGGATCTTCATAAGTGATATCTTATGATAAGTTTCTTTTTCTGTGTGACTTATTTCACTTAGAATCATCGTACCTGAATCCACCCATTTTGCTGCTACTGGTCTTATGACATTGATTTCATGGCTGAGGGTTATTCCATCGTACGTAAGTACCACAATTTTTTGAACCATGTTTATATTTTCTGGGATACTTAAGGTGTATCCAAGTTGAGGTCCTTGTATGCAGTGCAGCCCTAAATTTTGGGGTGGCTCTGTCTTATTGATTTTCAGTTTTCCCAAGGTATATTCCCTAGACTGGTAGTGCCCTTGGCTCTGTAGCTCTGTTCTTTACTTGTTTTAGGGAACAGAATGCACTCCTCCAGAGAGTCAGTTGGCAATTTACATCCCGCCCATCAGCATAACAAGGCTCCCTGTTCTCCAGGGCCTGTCTTGCCTTTCTTGTTCTTACACATTTTGTGGATGTCCCTTTTGACCGGTGGGAAGTGATACTTCTTTGTAGTGCAGATTTGCATTGCCCGCTTGCTTGCTTGGCCAAAAAGGGCGTATGCGTTTTCTCCTGAATATATTCAGGAGAAAACGCATACGCCCTTTTTGGCCAAGTGCATCATTGTCGAAGTTGTGCCCCTCTTCCTGTGCTTTAAAGGCGATTCCAACGTACCTCTTGAAATCTGTTTCCTGCTATTCTGCCTCGCTTTCAAGTCCGCCTCGTTGCCTTCCCTCAACAGATATTTGGACGATAGTTGTCATTTATTACTCGGCCAGTTTGTGAATGGCTGTGCCCCTGAGCTCCATTTTTCAACTCGTTTTTGGTGAGCTGACCGCAAGTCCAAAATTTTGGTTCAGGGCCTATACTGGTTCCCGGTGGGTGGCTGAGAATTTGGTTAATTCTTCTTCCTGCCGGGAAATTACAGTGATATGTGCCCGTCCAAATGCCTAACAGCTACTCTCTCATTGGTTCTCCCTCTTCCCTTTCATCCTCTGCCAAATTGGCAACCTGTGCGAACCAAGAGGTTAAAGGGGCTGCCTCTCCAAGTTGGGAGGTTGATAGTAAAGCAGACGGAAAGTCAAACCGGAGCACCAGGAGAGGGACTATGCGTTGAGTTTTAGAAACCTTTCGTATTCACAGTGTGTCCGTTCTCTAGGTTTCCCGCACATGTTATAGCTGTAGTAATATTCCCTTCAACCTGGAGAGTTCGGACCCATGGAATGGGTGCCATGCATTATTGCTTTAAAGGGTCTGCATTTGCTCACCCAATCTCACCAATCGTCTCAGTCCCAAGTGTCCCTCCTTATGCCACATCCAGCTGTCGTTGTAGATAGGGTCATTCCAGCTTTCATCAGAGACCCTGAAGGAATTGTAAAGAATTTCCCAGTTTTTTTGTTTTGTTTTTGAAATTCCTTTTTATAGTGGGTTTGAGCTGATTCTCGCTGCCATGTTTATGCCAGTCTAGACACACTTGATTCCCTTATGGAGACATATCAATACATAGGTTTTAAGATTCTTACTAGTCAGATATTTTCCTCTGCGGGAAATATGGGGTTTTGAGTCCCTTTCGCTGAGGACGGTGTAGGTCTTGTCTATTCCATAGTTGGTTTTTGGAACGGTACCTGTGCTTATATCAAACTCTGGTTTTATGCATCACCCCACCTCTCCTTCCCCCTTAAGCAGGTATAAGAGTGTTTTCTAAATGTGAGACACTGTTCTCTTTCCTAACTCAGTTCAAGTGTAGCCATGTTTACAGGATCTTCATAAGTGATATCTTATGATAAGTTTCTTTTTCTGTGTGACTTATTTCACTTAGAATCATCGTACCTGAATCCACCCATTTTGCTGCTACTGGTCTTATGACATTGATTTCATGGCTGAGGGTTATTCCATCGTACGTAAGTACCATAATTTTTTGAACCATGTTTATATTTTCTGGGATACTTAAGGTGTATCCAAGTTGAGGTCCTTGTATGCAGTGCAGCCCTAAATTTTGGGGTGGCTCTGTCTTATTGATTTTCAGTTTTCCCAAGGTATATTCCCTAGACTGGTAGTGCCCTTGGCTCTGTAGCTCTGTTCTTTACTTGTTTTAGGGAACAGAATGCACTCCTCCAGAGAGGCAGTTGGCAATTTACATCCCGCCCATCAGCATAACAAGGCTCCCTGTTCTCCAGGGCCTGTCTTGCCTTTCTTGTTCTTACACATTTTGTGGATGTCCCTTTTGACCGGTGGGAAGTGATACTTCTTTGTAGTGCAGATTTGCATTGCCCGCTTGCTTGCTTGGCCAAAAAGGGCGTATGCGTTTTCTCCTGAATATATTCAGGAGAAAACGCATACGCCCTTTTTGGCCAAGTGCATCATTGTCGAAGTTGTGCCCCTCTTCCTGTGCTTTAAAGGCGATTCCAACGTACCTCTTGAAATCTGTTTCCTGCTATTCTGCCTCGCTTTCAAGTCCGCCTCGTTGCCTTCCCTCAACAGATTTTTGGACGATAGTTTTCCTTTATTACTCGGCCAGTTTGTGAATTGCTGTGCCCCTGAGCTCCATTTTTCAACTCGTTTTTGGTGAGCTGACCGCAAGTCCAAAATTTTGGTTCAGGACCTATACTGGTTCCCGGTGGGTGGCTGAGAATTTGGTTAATTCTTCTTCCTGCCGGGAAATTACAGTGATATGTGCCCGTCCAAATGCCTAACAGCTACTCTCTCATTGGTTCTCCCTCTTCCCTTTCATCCTCTGCCAAATTGGCAACCTGTGTGAACCAAGAGGTTAAAGGGGCTGTCTCTCCAAGTTGGGAGGTTGATAGTAAAGCAGACGGAAAGTCAAACCGGAGCACCAGGAGAGGGACTATGCGTTGAGTTTTAGAAACCTTTCGTATTCACAGTGTGTCCGTTCTCTAGGTTTCCCGCACATGTTATAGCTGTAGTAATATTCCCTTCAACCTGGAGAGTTCGGACCCATGGAATGGGTGCCTTGCATTATTGCTTTAAAGGGTCTGCATTTGCTCACCCAATCTCACCAATCGTCTCAGTCCCAAGTGTCCCTCCTTATGCCACATCCAGCTGTCGTTGTAGATAGGGTCATTCCAGCTTTCATCAGAGACCCTGAAGGAATTGTAAAGAATTTCCCAGTTTTTTTGTTTTGTTTTTGAAATTCCTTTTTATAGTGGGTTTGAGCTGAATCTCGCTGCCATGTTTATGCCAGTCTAGACACACTTGATTCCCTTACGGAGACATATCAATACATAGGTTTTAAGATTCTTACTAGTTAGATATTTTCCTCTGCGGGAAATATGGGGTTTTGAGTCCCTTTCGCTGAGGACGGAGTAGGTCTTGTCTATTCCATAGTTGGTTTTTGGAACGGTACCTGTGCTTATATCAAACTCTGGTTTTATGCATCACCCCACCTCTCCTTCCCCCTTAAGCAGGTATAAGAGTGTTTTCTAAATGTGAGACACTGTTCTCTTTCCTAACTCAGTTCAAGTGTAGCCATGTTTACAGGATCTTCATAAGTGATATCTTATGATAAGTTTCTTTTTCTGTGTGACTTATTTCACTTAGAATCATCGTACCTGAATCCACCCATTTTGCTGCTACTGGTCTTATGACATTGATTTCATGGCTGAGGGATATTCCATCGTACGTAAGTACCACAATTTTTTGAACCATGTTTATATTTTCTGGGATACTTAAAGTGTATCCAAGTTGAGGCCCTTGTATGCAGTGCAGCCCTAAATTTTGGGGTGGCTCTGTCTTATTGATTTTCAGTTTTCCCAAGGTATATTCCCTAGACTGGAAGTGCCCTTGGCTCTGTAGCTCTGTTCTTTACTTGTTTTAGGGAACAGAATGCACTCCTCCAGAGAGGCAGTTGGCAATTTACATCCCGCCCATCAGCATAACAAGGCTCCCTGTTCTCCAGGGCCTGTCTTGCCTTTCTTGTTCTTACACATTTTGTGGATGTCCCTTTTGACCGGTGGGAAGTGATACTTCTTTGTAGTGCAGATTTGCATTGCCCGCTTGCTTGCTTGGCCAAAAAGGGCGTATGCGTTTTCTCCTGAATATATTCAGGAGAAAACGCATACGCCCTTTTTGGCCAAGTGCATCATTGTCGAAGTTGTGCCCCTCTTCCTGTGCTTTAAAGGCGATTCCAACGTACCTCTTGAAATCTGTTTCCTGCTATTCTGCCTCGCTTTCAAGTCCGCCTCGTTGCCTTCCCTCAACAGATTTTTGGACGATAGTTGTCCTTTATTACTCGGCCAGTTTGTGAATGGCTGTGCCCCTGAGCTCCATTTTTCAACTCGTTTTTGGTGAGCTGACCGCAAGTCCAAAATTTTGGTTCAGGACCTATACTGGTTCCCGGTGGGTGGCTGAGAATTTGGTTAATTCTTCTTCCTGCCGGGAAATTACAGTGATATGTGCCCATCCAAATGCCTAACAGCTACTCTCTCATTGGTTCTCCCTCTTCCCTTTCATCCTCTGCCAAATTGGCAACCTGTGCGAACCAAGAGGTTAAAGGGGCTGTCTCTCCAAGTTGGGAGGTTGATAGTAAAGCAGACGGAAAGTCAAACCGGAGCACCAGGAGAGGGACTATGCGTTGAGTTTTAGAAACCTTTCGTATTCACAGTGTGTCCGTTCTCTAGGTTTCCCGCACATGTTATAGCTGTAGTAATATTCCCTTCAACCTGGAGAGTTCGGACCCATGGAATGGGTGCCTTGCATTATTGCTTTAAAGGGTCTGCATTTGCTCACCCAATCTCACCAATCGTCTCAGTCCCAAGTGTCCCTCCTTATGCCACATCCAGCTGTCGTTGTAGATAGGGTCATTCCAGCTTTCATCAGAGACCCTGAAGGAATTGTAAAGAATTTCCCAGTTTTTTTGTTTTGTTTTTGAAATTCCTTTTTATAGTGGGTTTGAGCTGATTCTCGCTGCCATGTTTATGCCAGTCTAGACACACTTGATTCCCTTACGGAGACATATCAATACATAGGTTTTAAGATTCTTACTAGTTAGATATTTTCCTCTGCGGGAAATATGGGGTTTTGAGTCCCTTTCGCTGAGGACGGTGTAGGTCTTGTCTATTCCATAGTTGGTTTTTGGAACGGTACCTGTGCTTATATCAAACTCTGGTTTTATGCATCACCCCACCTCTCCTTCCCCCTTAAGCAGGTATAAGAGTGTTTTCTAAATGTGAGACACTGTTCTCTTTCCTAACTCAGTTCAAGTGTAGCCATGTTTACAGGATCTTCATAAGTGATATCTTATGATAAGTTTCTTTTTCTGTGTGACTTATTTCACTTAGAATCATCGTACCTGAATCCACCCATTTTGCTGCTACTGGTCTTATGACATTGATTTCATGGCTGAGGGATATTCCATCGTACGTAAGTACCACAATTTTTTGAACCATGTTTATATTTTCTGGGATACTTAAAGTGTATCCAAGTTGAGGCCCTTGTATGCAGTGCAGCCCTAAATTTTGGGGTGGCTCTGTCTTATTGATTTTCAGTTTTCCCAAGGTATATTCCCTAGACTGGAAGTGCCCTTGGCTCTGTAGCTCTGTTCTTTACTTGTTTTAGGGAACAGAATGCACTCCTCCAGAGAGGCAGTTGGCAATTTACATCCCGCCCATCAGCATAACAAGGCTCCCTGTTCTCCAGGGCCTGTCTTGCCTTTCTTGTTCTTACACATTTTGTGGATGTCCCTTTTGACCGGTGGGAAGTGATACTTCTTTGTAGTGCAGATTTGCATTGCCCGCTTGCTTGCTTGGCCAAAAAGGGCGTATGCGTTTTCTCCTGAATATATTCAGGAGAAAACGCATACGCCCTTTTTGGCCAAGTGCATCATTGTCGAAGTTGTGCCCCTCTTCCTGTGCTTTAAAGGCGATTCCAACGTACATCTTGAAATCTGTTTCCTGCTATTCTGCCTCGCTTTCAAGTCCGCCTCGTTGCCTTCCCTCAACAGATTTTTGGACGATAGTTGTCCTTTATTACTCGGCCAGTTTGTGAATTGCTGTGCCCCTGAGCTCCATTTTTCAACTCGTTTTTGGTGAGCTGACCGCAAGTCCAAAATTTTGGTTCAGGACCTATACTGGTTCCCGGTGGGTGGCTGAGAATTTGGTTAATTCTTCTTCCTGCCGGGAAATTACAGTGATATGTGCCCGTCCAAATGCCTAACAGCTACTCTCTCATTGGTTCTCCCTCTTCCCTTTCATCCTCTGCCAAATTGGCAACCTGTGCGAACCAAGAGGTTAAAGGGGCTGTCTCTCCAAGTTGGGAGGTTGATAGTAAAGCAGACGGAAAGTCAAACCGGAGCACCAGGAGAGGGACTATTCGTTGAGTTTTAGAAACCTTTCGTATTCACAGTGTGTCCGTTCTCTAGGTTTCCCGCACATGTTATAGCTGTAGTAATATTCCCTTCAACCTGGAGAGTTCGGACCCATGGAATGGGTGCCATGCATTATTGCTTTAAAGGGTCTGCATTTGCTCACCCAATCTCACCAATCGTCTCAGTCCCAAGTGTCCCTCCTTATGCCACATCCAGCTGTCGTTGTAGATAGGGTCATTCCAGCTTTCATCAGAGACCTTGAAGGAATTGTAAAGAATTTCCCAGTTTTTTGTTTTGTTTTTGAAATTCCTTTTTATAGTGGGTTTGAGCTGATTCTCGCTGCCATGTTTATGCCAGTCTAGACACACTTGATTCCCTTACGGAGACATATCAATACATAGGTTTTAAGATTCTTACTAGTCAGATATTTTCCTCTGCGGGAAATATGGGGTTTTGAGTCCCTTTCACTGAGGACGGTGTAGGTCTTGTCTATTCCATAGTTGGTTTTTGGAACGGTACCTGTGCTTATATCAAACTCTGGTTTTATGCATCACCCCACCTCTCCTTCCCCCTTAAGCAGGTATAAGAGTGTTTTCTAAATGTGAGACACTGTTCTCTTTCCTAACTCAGTTCAAGTGTAGCCATGTTTACAGGATCTTCATAAGTGATATCTTATGATAAGTTTCTTTTTCTGTGTGACTTATTTCACTTAGAATCATCGTACCTGAATCCACCCATTTTGCTGCTACTGGTCTTATGACATTGATTTCATGGCTGAGGGATATTCCATCGTACATAAGTACCACAATTTTTTGAACCATGTTTATATTTTCTGGGATACTTAAGGTGTATCCAAGTTGAGGTCCTTGTATGCAGTGCAGCCTTAAATTTTGGGGTGGCTCTGTCTTATTGATTTTCAGTTTTCCCAAGGTATATTCCCTAGACTGGTAGTGCCCTTGGCTCTGTAGCTCTGTTCTTTACTTGTTTTAGGGAACAGAATGCACTCCTCCAGAGAGGCAGTTGGCAATTTACATCCCGCCCATCAGCATAACAAGGCTCCCTGTTCTCCAGGGCCTGTCTTGCCTTTCTTGTTCTTACACATTTTGTGGATGTCCCTTTTGACCGGTGGGAAGTGATACTTCTTTGTAGTGCAGATTTGCATTGCCCGCTTGCTTGCTTGGTCAAAAAGGGCGTATGCGTTTTCTCCTGAATATATTCAGGATAAAATGCATACGCCCTTTTTGGCCAAGTGCATCATTGTCGAAGTTGTGCCCCTCTTCCTGTGCTTTAAAGGCGATTCCAACGTACCTCTTGAAATCTGTTTCCTGCTATTCTGCCTCGCTTTCAAGTCCGCCTCGTTGCCTTCCCTCAACAGATTTTTGGACGATAGTTGTCCTTTATTACTCGGCCAGTTTGTGAATGGCTGTGCCCCTGAGCTCCATTTTTCAACTCGTTTTTGGTGAGCTGACCGCAAGTCCAAAATTTTGGTTCAGGACCTATACTGGTTCCCGGTGGGTGGCTGAGAATTTGGTTAATTCTTCTTCCTGCCGGGAAATTACAGTGATATGTGCCCGTCCAAATGCCTAACAGCTACTCTCTCATTGGTTCTCCCTCTTCCCTTTCATCCTCTGCCAAATTGGCAACCTGTGCGAACCAAGAGGTTAAAGGGGCTGTCTCTCCAAGTTGGGAGGTTGATAGTAAAGCAGACGGAAAGTCAAACCGGAGCACCAGGAGAGGGACTATTCGTTGAGTTTTAGAAACCTTTCGTATTCACAGTGTGTCCATTCTCTAGGTTTCCCGCACTTGTTATAGCTGTAGTAATATTCCCTTCAACCTGGAGAGTTCGGACCCATGGAATGGGTGCCATGCATTATTGCTTTAAAGGGTCTGCATTTGCTCACCCAATCTCACCAATCGTCTCAGTCCCAAGTGTCCCTCCTTATGCCACATCCAGCTGTCGTTGTAGATAGGGTCATTCCAGCTTTCATCAGAGACCCTGAAGGAATTGTAAAGAATTTCCCAGTTTTTTTGTTTTGTTTTTGAAATTCCTTTTTATAGTGGGTTTGAGCTGATTCTCGCTGCCATGTTTATGCCAGTCTAGACACACTTGATTCCCTTACGGAGACATATCAATACATAGGTTTTAAGATTCTTACTAGTCAGATATTTTCCTCTGCGGGAAATATGGGGTTTTGAGTCCCTTTCGCTGAGGACGGTGTAGGTCTTGTCTCTTGCATAGTTGGTTTTTGGAACGGTACCTGTGCTTATATCAAACTCTGGTTTTATGCATCACCCCACCTCTCCTTCCCCCTTAAGCAGGTGTAAGAGTGTTTTCTAAGTGTGAGACACTGTTCTCTTTCCTAACTCAGTTCAAGTGTAGCCATGTTTACAGGATCTTCATAAGTGATATCTTATGATAAGTTTCTTTTTCTGTGTGACTTATTTCACTTAGAATCATCGTACCTGAATCCACCCATTTTGCTGCTACTGGTCTTATGACATTGATTTCATGGCTGAGGGATATTCCATCGTACGTAAGTACCACAATTTTTTGAACCATGTTTATATTTTCTGGGATACTTAAGGTGTATCCAAGTTGAGGTCCTTGTATGCAGTGCAGCCTTAAATTTTGGGGTGGCTCTGTCTTATTGATTTTCAGTTTTCCCAAGGTATATTCCCTAGACTGGTAGTGCCCTTGGCTCTGTAGCTCTGTTCTTTACTTGTTTTAGGGAACAGAATGCACTCCTCCAGAGAGGCAGTTGGCAATTTACATCCCGCCCATCAGCATAACAAGGCTCCCTGTTCTCCAGGGCCTGTCTTGCCTTTCTTGTTCTTACACATTTTGTGGATGTCCCTTTTGACCGGTGGGAAGTGATACTTCTTTGTAGTGCAGATTTGCATTGCCCGCTTGCTTGCTTGGTCAAAAAGGGCGTATGCGTTTTCTCCTGAATATATTCAGGATAAAATGCATACGCCCTTTTTGGCCAAGTGCATCATTGTCGAAGTTGTGCCCCTCTTCCTGTGCTTTAAAGGCGATTCCAACGTACCTCTTGAAATCTGTTTCCTGCTATTCTGCCTCGCTTTCAAGTCCGCCTCGTTGCCTTCCCTCAACAGATTTTTGGACGATAGTTGTCCTTTATTACTCGGCCAGTTTGTGAATTGCTGTGCCCCTGAGCTCCATTTTTCAACTCGTTTTTGGTGAGCTGACCGCAAGTCCAAAATTTTGGTTCAGGACCTATACTGGTTCCCGGTGGGTGGCTGAGAATTTGGTTAATTCTTCTTCCTGCCGGGAAATTACAGTGATATGTGCCCGTCCAAATGCCTAACAGCTACTCTCTCATTGGTTCTCCCTCTTCCCTTTCATCCTCTGCCAAATTGGCAACCTGTGCGAACCACGAGGTTAAAGGGGCTGTCTCTCCAAGTTGGGAGGTTGATAGTAAAGCAGACGGAAAGTCAAACCGGAGCACCAGGAGAGGGACTATTCGTTGAGTTTTAGAAACCTTTCGTATTCACAGTGTGTCCATTCTCTAGGTTTCCCGCACTTGTTATAGCTGTAGTAATATTCCCTTCAACCTGGAGAGTTCGGACCCATGGAATGGGTGCCATGCATTATTGCTTTAAAGGGTCTGCATTTGCTCACCCAATCTCACCAATCGTCTCAGTCCCAAGTGTCCCTCCTTATGCCACATCCAGCTGTCGTTGTAGATAGGGTCATTCCAGCTTTCATCAGAAACCCTGAAGGAATTGTAAAGAATTTCCCAGTTTTTTTGTTTTGTTTTTGAAATTCCTTTTTATAGTGGGTTTGAGCTGATTCTCGCTGCCATGTTTATGCCAGTCTAGACACACTTGATTCCCTTACGGAGACATATCAATACATAGGTTTTAAGATTCTTACTAGTCAGATATTTTCCTCTGCGGGAAATATGGGGTTTTGAGTCCCTTTCGCTGAGGACGGTGTAGGTCTTGTCTCTTGCATAGTTGGTTTTTGGAACGGTACCTGTGCTTATATCAAACTCTGGTTTTATGCATCACCCCACCTCTCCTTCCCCCTTAAGCAGGTGTAAGAGTGTTTTCTAAATGTGAGACACTGTTCTCTTTCCTAACTCAGTTCAAGTGTAGCCATGTTTACAGGATCTTCATAAGTGATATCTTATGATAAGTTTCTTTTTCTGTGTGACTTATTTCACTTAGAATCATCGTACCTGAATCCACCCATTTTGCTGCTACTGGTCTTATGACATTGATTTCATGGCTGAGGGATATTCCATCGTACGTAAGTACCACAATTTTTTGAACCATGTTTATATTTTCTGGGATACTTAAGGTGTATCCAAGTTGAGGTCCTTGTATGCAGTGCAGCCTTAAATTTTGGGGTGGCTCTGTCTTATTGATTTTCAGTTTTCCCAAGGTATATTCCCTAGACTGGTAGTGCCCTTGGCTCTGTAGCTCTGTTCTTTACTTGTTTTAGGGAACAGAATGCACTCCTCCAGAGAGGCAGTTGGCAATTTACATCCCGCCCATCAGCATAACAAGGCTCCCTGTTCTCCAGGGCCTGTCTTGCCTTTCTTGTTCTTACACATTTTGTGGATGTCCCTTTTGACCGGTGGGAAGTGATACTTCTTTGTAGTGCAGATTTGCATTGCCCGCTTGCTTGCTTGGCCAAAAAGGGCGTATGCGTTTTCTCCTGAATATATTCAGGAGAAAACGCATACGCCCTTTTTGGCCAAGTGCATCATTGTCGAAGTTGTGCCCCTCTTCCTGTGCTTTAAAGGCGATTCCAACGTACCTCTTGAAATCTGTTTCCTGCTATTCTGCCTCGCTTTCAAGTCCGCCTCGTTGCCTTCCCTCAACAGATTTTTGGACGATAGTTGTCCTTTATTACTCGGCCAGTTTGTGAATTGCTGTGCCCCTGAGCTCCATTTTTCAACTCGTTTTTGGTGAGCTGACCGCAAGTCCAAAATTTTGGTTCAGGACCTATACTGGTTCCCGGTGGGTGGCTGAGAATTTGGTTAATTCTTCTTCCTGCCGGGAAATTACAGTGATATGTGCCCGTCCAAATGCCTAACAGCTACTCTCTCATTGGTTCTCCCTCTTCCCTTTCATCCTCTGCCAAATTGGCAACCTGTGCGAACCAAGAGGTTAAAGGGGCTGTCTCTCCAAGTTGGGAGGTTGATAGTAAAGCAGACGGAAAGTCAAACCGGAGCACCAGGAGAGGGACTATGCGTTGAGTTTTAGAAACCTTTCGTATTCACAGTGTGTCCGTTCTCTAGGTTTCCCGCACATGTTATAGCTGTAGTAATATTCCCTTCAACCTGGAGAGTTCGGACCCATGGAATGGGTGCCATGCATTATTGCTTTAAAGGGTCTGCATCTGCTCACCCAATCTCACCAATCGTCTCAGTCCCAAGTGTTCCTCCTTATGCCACATCCAGCTGTCGTTGTAGATAGGGTCATTCCAGCTTTCATCAGAGACCCTGAAGGAATTGTAAAGAATTTCCCAGTTTTTTTGTTTTGTTTTTGAAATTCCTTTCTATAGTGGGTTTGAGCTGATTCTCGCTGCCATGTTTATGCCAGTCTAGACACACTTGATTCCCTTATGGAGACATATCAATACATAGGTTTTAAGATTCTTACTAGTCAGATATTTTCCTCTGCGGGAAATATGGGGTTTTGAGTCCCTTTCGCTGAGGACGGTGTAGGTCTTGTCTATTCCATAGTTGGTTTTTGGAACGGTACCTGTGCTTATATCAAACTCTGGTTTTATGCATCACCCCACCTCTCCTTCCCCCTTAAGCAGGTATAAGAGTGTTTTCTAAATGTGAGACACTGTTCTCTTTCCTAACTCAGTTCAAGTGTAGCCATGTTTACAGGATCTTCATAAGTGATATCTTATGATAAGTTTCTTTTTCTGTGTGACTTATTTCACTTAGAATCATCGTACCTGAATCCACCCATTTTGCTGCTACTGGTCTTATGACATTGATTTCATGGCTGAGGGTTATTCCATCGTACGTAAGTACCACAATTTTTTGAACCATGTTTATATTTTCTGGGATACTTAAGGTGTATCCAAGTTGAGGTCCTTGTATGCAGTGCAGCCTTAAATTTTGGGGTGGCTCTGTCTTATTGATTTTCAGTTTTCCCAAGGTATATTCCCTAGACTGGTAGTGCCCTTGGCTCTGTAGCTCTGTTCTTTACTTGTTTTAGGGAACAGAATGCACTCCTCCAGAGAGGCAGTTGGCAATTTACATCCCGCCCATCAGCATAACAAGGCTCCCTGTTCTCCAGGGCCTGTCTTGCCTTTCTTGTTCTTACACATTTTGTGGATGTCCCTTTTGACCGGTGGGAAGTGATACTTCTTTGTAGTGCGGATTTGCATTGCCCGCTTGCTTGCTTGGCCAAAAAGGGCGTATGCGTTTTCTCCTGAATATATTCAGGAGAAAACGCATACGCCCTTTTTGGCCAAGTGCATCATTGTCGAAGTTGTGCCCCTCTTCCTGTGCTTTAAAGGCGATTCCAACGTACCTCTTGAAATCTGTTTCCTGCTATTCTGCCTCGCTTTCAAGTCCGCCTCGTTGCCTTCCCTCAACAGATTTTTGGACGATAGTTGTCCTTTATTACTCGGCCAGTTTGTGAATGGCTGTGGCCCTGAGCTCCATTTTTCAACTCGTTTTTGGTGAGCTGACCGCAAGTCCAAAATTTTGGTTCAGGACCTATACTGGTTCCCGGTGGGTGGCTGAGAATTTGGTTAATTCTTCTTCCTGCCGGGAAATTACAGTGATATGTGCCCGTCCAAATGCCTAACAGCTACTCTCTCATTGGTTCTCCCTCTTCCCTTTCATCCTCTGCCAAATTGGCAACCTGTGTGAACCAAGAGGTTAAAGGGGCTGTCTCTCCAAGTTGGGAGGTTGATAGTAAAGCAGACGGAAAGTCAAACCGGAGCACCAGGAGAGGGACTATGCGTTGAGTTTTAGAAACCTTTCGTATTCACAGTGTGTCCGTTCTCTAGGTTTCCCGCACATGTTATAGCTGTAGTAATATTCCCTTCAACCTGGAGAGTTCGGACCCATGGAATGGGTGCCTTGCATTATTGCTTTAAAGGGTCTGCATTTGCTCACCCAATCTCACCAATCGTCTCAGTCCCAAGTGTCCCTCCTTATGCCACATCCAGCTGTCGTTGTAGATAGGGTCATTCCAGCTTTCATCAGAGACCCTGAAGGAATTGTAAAGAATTTCCCAGTTTTTTTGTTTTGTTTTTGAAATTCCTTTTTATAGTGGGTTTGAGCTGAATCTCGCTGCCATGTTTATGCCAGTCTAGACACACTTGATTCCCTTACGGAGACATATCAATACATAGGTTTTAAGATTCTTACTAGTTAGATATTTTCCTCTGCGGGAAATATGGGGTTTTGAGTCCCTTTCGCTGAGGACGGAGTAGGTCTTGTCTATTCCATAGTTGGTTTTTGGAACGGTACCTGTGCTTATATCAAACTCTGGTTTTATGCATCACCCCACCTCTCCTTCCCCCTTAAGCAGGTATAAGAGTGTTTTCTAAATGTGAGACACTGTTCTCTTTCCTAACTCAGTTCAAGTGTAGCCATGTTTACAGGATCTTCATAAGTGATATCTTATGATAAGTTTCTTTTTCTGTGTGACTTATTTCACTTAGAATCATCGTACCTGAATCCACCCATTTTGCTGCTACTGGTCTTATGACATTGATTTCATGGCTGAGGGATATTCCATCGTACGTAAGTACCACAATTTTTTGAACCATGTTTATATTTTCTGGGATACTTAAAGTGTATCCAAGTTGAGGCCCTTGTATGCAGTGCAGCCCTAAATTTTGGGGTGGCTCTGTCTTATTGATTTTCAGTTTTCCCAAGGTATATTCCCTAGACTGGTAGTGCCCTTGGCTCTGTAGCTCTGTTCTTTACTTGTTTTAGGGAACAGAATGCACTCCTCCAGAGAGGCAGTTGGCAATTTACATCCCGCCCATCAGCATAACAAGGCTCCCTGTTCTCCAGGGCCTGTCTTGCCTTTCTTGTTCTTACACATTTTGTGGATGTCCCTTTTGACCGGTGGGAAGTGATACTTCTTTGTAGTGCAGATTTGCATTGCCCGCTTGCCTTCTTGGCCAAAAAGGGCGTATGCGTTTTCTCCTGAATATATTCAGGAGAAAACGCATACGCCCTTTTTGGCCAAGTGCATCATTGTCGAAGTTGTGCCCCTCTTCCTGTGCTTTAAAGGCGATTCCAACGTACCTCTTGAAATCTGTTTCCTGCTATTCTGCCTCGCTTTCAAGTCCGCCTCGTTGCCTTCCCTCAACAGATTTTTGGACGATAGTTGTCCTTTATTACTCGGCCAGTTTGTGAATGGCTGTGCCCCTGAGCTCCATTTTTCAACTCGTTTTTGGTGAGCTGACCGCAAGTCCAAAATTTTGGTTCAGGACCTATACTGGTTCCCGGTGGGTGGCTGAGAATTTGGTTAATTCTTCTTCCTGCCGGGAAATTACAGTGATATGTGCCCATCCAAATGCCTAACAGCTACTCTCTCATTGGTTCTCCCTCTTCCCTTTCATCCTCTGCCAAATTGGCAACCTGTGCGAACCAAGAGGTTAAAGGGGCTGTCTCTCCAAGTTGGGAGGTTGATAGTAAAGCAGACGGAAAGTCAAACCGGAGCACCAGGAGAGGGACTATGCGTTGAGTTTTAGAAACCTTTCGTATTCACAGTGTGTCCGTTCTCTAGGTTTCCCGCACATGTTATAGCTGTAGTAATATTCCCTTCAACCTGGAGAGTTCGGACCCATGGAATGGGTGCCTTGCATTATTGCTTTAAAGGGTCTGCATTTGCTCACCCAATCTCACCAATCGTCTCAGTCCCAAGTGTCCCTCCTTATGCCACATCCAGCTGTCGTTGTAGATAGGGTCATTCCAGCTTTCATCAGAGACCCTGAAGGAATTGTAAAGAATTTCCCAGTTTTTTTGTTTTGTTTTTGAAATTCCTTTTTATAGTGGGTTTGAGCTGATTCTCGCTGCCATGTTTATGCCAGTCTAGACACACTTGATTCCCTTACGGAGACATATCAATACATAGGTTTTAAGATTCTTACTAGTTAGATATTTTCCTCTGCGGGAAATATGGGGTTTTGAGTCCCTTTCGCTGAGGACGGTGTAGGTCTTGTCTCTTGCATAGTTGGTTTTTGGAACGGTACCTGTGCTTATATCAAACTCTGGTTTTATGCATCACCCCACCTCTCCTTCCCCCTTAAGCAGGTATAAGAGTGTTTTCTAAATGTGAGACACTGTTCTCTTTCCTAACTCAGTTCAAGTGTAGCCATGTTTACAGGATCTTCATAAGTGATATCTTATGATAAGTTTCTTTTTCTGTGTGACTTATTTCACTTAGAATCATCGTACCTGAATCCACCCATTTTGCTGCTACTGGTCTTATGACATTGATTTCATGGCTGAGGGATATTCCATCGTACGTAAGTACCACAATTTTTTGAACCATGTTTATATTTTCTGGGATACTTAAAGTGTATCCAAGTTGAGGCCCTTGTATGCAGTGCAGCCCTAAATTTTGGGGTGGCTCTGTCTTATTGATTTTCAGTTTTCCCAAGGTATATTCCCTAGACTGGAAGTGCCCTTGGCTCTGTAGCTCTGTTCTTTACTTGTTTTAGGGAACAGAATGCACTCCTCCAGAGAGGCAGTTGGCAATTTACATCCCGCCCATCAGCATAACAAGGCTCCCTGTTCTCCAGGGCCTGTCTTGCCTTTCTTGTTCTTACACATTTTGTGGATGTCCCTTTTGACCGGTGGGAAGTGATACTTCTTTGTAGTGCAGATTTGCATTGCCCGCTTGCTTGCTTGGCCAAAAAGGGCGTATGCGTTTTCTCCTGAATATATTCAGGAGAAAACGCATACGCCCTTTTTGGCCAAGTGCATCATTGTCGAAGTTGTGCCCCTCTTCCTGTGCTTTAAAGGCGATTCCAACGTACCTCTTGAAATCTGTTTCCTGCTATTCTGCCTCATTTTCAAGTCCGCCTCGTTGCCTTCCCTCAACAGATTTTTGGACGATAGTTGTCCTTTATTACTCGGCCAGTTTGTGAATTGCTGTGCCCCTGAGCTCCATTTTTCAACTCGTTTTTGGTGAGCTGACCGCAAGTCCAAAATTTTGGTTCAGGACCTATACTGGTTCCCGGTGGGTGGCTGAGAATTTGGTTAATTCTTCTTCCTGCCGGGAAATTACAGTGATATGTGCCCGTCCAAATGCCTAACAGCTACTCTCTCATTGGTTCTCCCTCTTCCCTTTCATCCTCTGCCAAATTGGCAACCTGTGCGAACCAAGAGGTTAAAGGGGCTGTCTCTCCAAGTTGGGAGGTTGATAGTAAAGCAGACGGAAAGTCAAACCGGAGCACCAGGAGAGGGACTATTCGTTGAGTTTTAGAAACCTTTCGTATTCACAGTGTGTCCGTTCTCTAGGTTTCCCGCACATGTTATAGCTGTAGTAATATTCCCTTCAACCTGGAGAGTTCGGACCCATGGAATGGGTGCCATGCATTATTGCTTTAAAGGGTCTGCATTTGCTCACCCAATCTCACCAATCGTCTCAGTCCCAAGTGTCCCTCCTTATGCCACATCCAGCTGTCGTTGTAGATAGGGTCATTCCAGCTTTCATCAGAGACCTTGAAGGAATTGTAAAGAATTTCCCAGTTTTTTGTTTTGTTTTTGAAATTCCTTTTTATAGTGGGTTTGAGCTGATTCTCGCTGCCATGTTTATGCCAGTCTAGACACACTTGATTCCCTTACGGAGACATATCAATACATAGGTTTTAAGATTCTTACTAGTCAGATATTTTCCTCTGCGGGAAATATGGGGTTTTGAGTCCCTTTCACTGAGGACGGTGTAGGTCTTGTCTATTCCATAGTTGGTTTTTGGAACGGTACCTGTGCTTATATCAAACTCTGGTTTTATGCATCACCCCACCTCTCCTTCCCCCTTAAGCAGGTATAAGAGTGTTTTCTAAATGTGAGACACTGTTCTCTTTCCTAACTCAGTTCAAGTGTAGCCATGTTTACAGGATCTTCATAAGTGATATCTTATGATAAGTTTCTTTTTCTGTGTGACTTATTTCACTTAGAATCATCGTACCTGAATCCACCCATTTTGCTGCTACTGGTCTTATGACATTGATTTCATGGCTGAGGGATATTCCATCGTACATAAGTACCACAATTTTTTGAACCATGTTTATATTTTCTGGGATACTTAAGGTGTATCCAAGTTGAGGTCCTTGTATGCAGTGCAGCCTTAAATTTTGGGGTGGCTCTGTCTTATTGATTTTCAGTTTTCCCAAGGTATATTCCCTAGACTGGTAGTGCCCTTGGCTCTGTAGCTCTGTTCTTTACTTGTTTTAGGGAACAGAATGCACTCCTCCAGAGAGGCAGTTGGCAATTTACATCCCGCCCATCAGCATAACAAGGCTCCCTGTTCTCCAGGGCCTGTCTTGCCTTTCTTGTTCTTACACATTTTGTGGATGTCCCTTTTGACCGGTGGGAAGTGATACTTCTTTGTAGTGCAGATTTGCATTGCCCGCTTGCTTGCTTGGTCAAAAAGGGCGTATGCGTTTTCTCCTGAATATATTCAGGATAAAATGCATACGCCCTTTTTGGCCAAGTGCATCATTGTCGAAGTTGTGCCCCTCTTCCTGTGCTTTAAAGGCGATTCCAACGTACCTCTTGAAATCTGTTTCCTGCTATTCTGCCTCGCTTTCAAGTCCGCCTCGTTGCCTTCCCTCAACAGATTTTTGGACGATAGTTGTCCTTTATTACTCGGCCAGTTTGTGAATTGCTGTGCCCCTGAGCTCCATTTTTCAACTCGTTTTTGGTGAGCTGACCGCAAGTCCAAAATTTTGGTTCAGGACCTATACTGGTTCCCGGTGGGTGGCTGAGAATTTGGTTAATTCTTCTTCCTGCCGGGAAATTACAGTGATATGTGCCCGTCCAAATGCCTAACAGCTACTCTCTCATTGGTTCTCCCTCTTCCCTTTCATCCTCTGCCAAATTGGCAACCTGTGCGAACCAAGAGGTTAAAGGGGCTGTCTCTCCAAGTTGGGAGGTTGATAGTAAAGCAGACGGAAAGTCAAACCGGAGCACCAGGAGAGGGACTATTCGTTGAGTTTTAGAAACCTTTCGTATTCACAGTGTGTCCATTCTCTAGGTTTCCCGCACTTGTTATAGCTGTAGTAATATTCCCTTCAACCTGGAGAGTTCGGACCCATGGAATGGGTGCCATGCATTATTGCTTTAAAGGGTCTGCATTTGCTCACCCAATCTCACCAATCGTCTCAGTCCCAAGTGTCCCTCCTTATGCCACATCCAGCTGTCGTTGTAGATAGGGTCATTCCAGCTTTCATCAGAGACCCTGAAGGAATTGTAAAGAATTTCCCAGTTTTTTTGTTTTGTTTTTGAAATTCCTTTTTATAGTGGGTTTGAGCTGATTCTCGCTGCCATGTTTATGCCAGTCTAGACACACTTGATTCCCTTACGGAGACATATCAATACATAGGTTTTAAGATTCTTACTAGTCAGATATTTTCCTCTGCGGGAAATATGGGGTTTTGAGTCCCTTTCGCTGAGGACGGTGTAGGTCTTGTCTCTTGCATAGTTCGTTTTTGGAACGGTACCTGTGCTTATATCAAACTCTGGTTTTATGCATCACCCCACCTCTCCTTCCCCCTTAAGCAGGTGTAAGAGTGTTTTCTAAATGTGAGACACTGTTCTCTTTCCTAACTCAGTTCAAGTGTAGCCATGTTTACAGGATCTTCATAAGTGATATCTTATGATAAGTTTCTTTTTCTGTGTGACTTATTTCACTTAGAATCATCGTACCTGAATCCACCCATTTTGCTGCTACTGGTCTTATGACATTGATTTCATGGCTGAGGGATATTCCATCGTACGTAAGTACCACAATTTTTTGAACCATGTTTATATTTTCTGGGATACTTAAGGTGTATCCAAGTTGAGGTCCTTGTATGCAGTGCAGCCTTAAATTTTGGGGTGGCTCTGTCTTATTGATTTTCAGTTTTCCCAAGGTATATTCCCTAGACTGGTAGTGCCCTTGGCTCTGTAGCTCTGTTCTTTACTTGTTTTAGGGAACAGAATGCACTCCTCCAGAGAGGCAGTTGGCAATTTACATCCCGCCCATCAGCATAACAAGGCTCCCTGTTCTCCAGGGCCTGTCTTGCCTTTCTTGTTCTTACACATTTTGTGGATGTCCCTTTTGACCGGTGGGAAGTGATACTTCTTTGTAGTGCATATTTGCATTGCCCGATTGCTTGCTTGGCCAAAAAGGGCGTATGCGTTTTCTCCTGAATATATTCAGGAGAAAACGCATACGCCCTTTTTGGCCAAGTGCATCATTGTCGAAGTTGTGCCCCTCTTCCTGTGCTTTAAAGGCGATTCCAACGTACCTCTTGAAATCTGTTTCCTGCTATTCTGCCTCGCTTTCAAGTCCGCCTCGTTGCCTTCCCTCAACAGATTTTTGGACGATAGTTGTCCTTTATTACTCGGCCAGTTTGTGAATTGCTGTGCCCCTGAGCTCCATTTTTCAACTCGTTTTTGGTGAGCTGACCGCAAGTCCAAAATTTTGGTTCAGGACCTATACTGGTTCCCGGTGGGTGGCTGAGAATTTGGTTAATTCTTCTTCCTGCCGGGAAATTACAGTGATATGTGCCCGTCCAAATGCCTAACAGCTACTCTCTCATTGGTTCTCCCTCTTCCCTTTCATCCTCTGCCAAATTGGCAACCTGTGCGAACCAAGAGGTTAAAGGGGCTGTCTCTCCAAGTTGGGAGGTTGATAGTAAAGCAGACGGAAAGTCAAACCGGAGCACCAGGAGAGGGACTATGCGTTGAGTTTTAGAAACCTTTCGTATTCACAGTGTGTCCGTTCTCTAGGTTTCCCGCACTTGTTATAGCTGTAGTAATATTCCCTTCAACCTGGAGAGTTCGGACCCATGGAATGGGTGCCATGCATTATTGCTTTAAAGGGTCTGCATCTGCTCACCCAATCTCACCAATCGTCTCAGTCCCAAGTGTTCCTCCTTATGCCACATCCAGCTGTCGTTGTAGATAGGGTCATTCCAGCTTTCATCAGAGACCCTGAAGGAATTGTAAAGAATTTCCCAGTTTTTTTGTTTTGTTTTTGAAATTCCTTTCTATAGTGGGTTTGAGCTGATTCTCGCTGCCATGTTTATGCCAGTCTAGACACACTTGATTCCCTTATGGAGACATATCAATACATAGGTTTTAAGATTCTTACTAGTCAGATATTTTCCTCTGCGGGAAATATGGGGTTTTGAGTCCCTTTCGCTGAGGACGGTGTAGGTCTTGTCTATTCCATAGTTGGTTTTTGGAACGGTACCTGTGCTTATATCAAACTCTGGTTTTATGCATCACCCCACCTCTCCTTCCCCCTTAAGCAGGTATAAGAGTGTTTTCAAAATGTGAGACACTGTTCTCTTTCCTAACTCAGTTCAAGTGTAGCCATGTTTACAGGATCTTCATAAGTGATATCTTATGATAAGTTTCTTTTTCTGTGTGACTTATTTCACTTAGAATCATCGTACCTGAATCCACCCATTTTGCTGCTACTGGTCTTATGACATTGATTTCATGGCTGAGGGTTATTCCATCGTACGTAAGTACCACAATTTTTTGAACCATGTTTATATTTTCTGGGATACTTAAGGTGTATCCAAGTTGAGGTCCTTGTATGCAGTGCAGCCCTAAATTTTGGGGTGGCTCTGTCTTATTGATTTTCAGTTTTCCCAAGGTATATTCCCTAGACTGGTAGTGCCCTTGGCTCTGTAGCTCTGTTCTTTACTTGTTTTAGGGAACAGAATGCACTCCTCCAGAGAGTCAGTTGGCAATTTACATCCCGCCCATCAGCATAACAAGGCTCCCTGTTCTCCAGGGCCTGTCTTGCCTTTCTTGTTCTTACACATTTTGTGGATGTCCCTTTTGACCGGTGGGAAGTGATACTTCTTTGTAGTGCAGATTTGCATTGCCCGCTTGCTTGCTTGGCCAAAAAGGGCGTATGCGTTTTCTCCTGAATATATTCAGGAGAAAACGCATACGCCCTTTTTGGCCAAGTGCATCATTGTCGAAGTTGTGCCCCTCTTCCTGTGCTTTAAAGGCGATTCCAACGTACCTCTTGAAATCTGTTTCCTGCTATTCTGCCTCGCTTTCAAGTCCGCCTCGTTGCCTTCCCTCAACAGATATTTGGACGATAGTTGTCCTTTATTACTCGGCCAGTTTGTGAATGGCTGTGCCCCTGAGCTCCATTTTTCAACTCGTTTTTGGTGAGCTGACCGCAAGTCCAAAATTTTGGTTCAGGGCCTATACTTGTTCCCGGTGGGTGGCTGAGAATTTGGTTAATTCTTCTTCCTGCCGGGAAATTACAGTGATATGTGCCCGTCCAAATGCCTAACAGCTACTCTCTCATTGGTTCTCCCTCTTCCCTTTCATCCTCTGCCAAATTGGCAACCTGTGCGAACCAAGAGGTTAAAGGGGCTGTCTCTCCAAGTTGGGAGGTTGATAGTAAAGCAGACGGAAAGTCAAACCGGAGCACCAGGAGAGGGACTATGCGTTGAGTTTTAGAAACCTTTCGTATTCACAGTGTGTCCGTTCTCTAGGTTTCCCGCACATGTTATAGCTGTAGTAATATTCCCTTCATCCTGGAGAGTTCGGACCCATGGAATGGGTGCCATGCCTTATTGCTTTAAAGGGTCTGCATTTGCTCACCCAATCTCACCAATCGTCTCAGTCCCAAGTGTCCCTCCTTATGCCACATCCAGCTGTCGTTGTAGATAGGGTCATTCCAGCTTTCATCAGAGACCCTGAAGGAATTGTAAAGAATTTCCCAGTTTTTTTGTTTTGTTTTTGAAATTCCTTTTTATAGTGGGTTTGAGCTGATTCTCGCTGCCATGTTTATGCCAGTCTAGACACACTTGATTCCCTTATGGAGACATATCAATACATAGGTTTTAAGATTCTTACTAGTCAGATATTTTCCTCTGCGGGAAATATGGGGTTTTGAGTCCCTTTCGCTGAGGACGGTGTAGGTCTTGTCTATTCCATAGTTGGTTTTTGGAACGGTACCTGTGCTTATATCAAACTCTGGTTTTATGCATCACCCCACCTCTCCTTCCCCCTTAAGCAGGTATAAGAGTGTTTTCTAAATGTGAGACACTGTTCTCTTTCCTAACTCAGTTCAAGTGTAGCCATGTTTACAGGATCTTCATAAGTGATATCTTATGATAAGTTTCTTTTTCTGTGTGACTTATTTCACTTAGAATCATCGTACCTGAATCCACCCATTTTGCTGCTACTGGTCTTATGACATTGATTTCATGGCTGAGGGTTATTCCATCGTACGTAAGTACCACAATTTTTTGAACCATGTTTATATTTTCTGGGATACTTAAGTTGTATCCAAGTTGACGTCCTTGTATGCAGTGCAGCCCTAAATTTTGGGGTGGCTCTGTCTTATTGATTTTCAGTTTTCCCAAGGTATATTCCCTAGACTGGTAGTGCCCTTGGCTCTGTAGCTCTGTTCTTTACTTGTTTTAGGGAACAGAATGCACTCCTCCAGAGAGGCAGTTGGCAATTTACATCCCGCCCATCAGCATAACAAGGCTCCCTGTTCTCCAGGGCCTGTCTTGCCTTTCTTGTTCTTACACATTTTGTGGATGTCCCTTTTGACCGGTGGGAAGTGATACTTCTTTGTAGTGCAGATTTGCATTGCCCGCTTGCTTGCTTGGCCAAAAAGGGCGTATGTGTTTTCTCCTGAATATATTCAGGAGAAAACGCATACGCCCTTTTTGGCCAAGTGCATCATTGTCGAAGTTGTGCCCCTCTTCCTGTGCTTTAAAGGCGATTCCAAGGTACCTCTTGAAATCTGTTTCCTGCTATTCTGCCTCGCTTTCAAGTCCGCCTCGTTGCCTTCCCTCAACAGATATTTGGACGATAGTTGTCCTTTATTACTCGGCCAGTTTGTGAATGGCTGTGCCCCTGAGCTCCATTTTTCAACTCGTTTTTGGTGAGCTGACCGCAAGTCCAAAATTTTGGTTCAGGGCCTATACTGGTTCCCGGTGGGTGGCTGAGAATTTGGTTAATTCTTCTTCCTGCCGGGAAATTACAGTGATATGTGCCCGTCCAAATGCCTAACAGCTACTCTCTCATTGGTTCTCCCTCTTCCCTTTCATCCTCTGCCAAATTGGCAACCTGTGCGAACCAAGAGGTTAAAGGGGCTGTCTCTCCAAGTTGGGAGGTTGATAGTAAAGCAGACGGAAAGTCAAACCGGAGCACCAGGAGAGGGACTATGCGTTGAGTTTTAGAAACCTTTCGTATTCACAGTGTGTCCGTTCTCTAGGTTTCCCGCACATGTTATAGCTGTAGTAATATTCCCTTCAACCTGGAGAGTTCGGACCCATGGAATGGGTGCCATGCATTATTGCTTTAAAGGGTCTGCATTTGCTCACCCAATCTCACCAATCGTCTCAGTCCCAAGTGTCCCTCCTTATGCCACATCCAGCTGTCGTTGTAGATAGGGTCATTCCAGCTTTCATCAGAGACCCTGAAGGAATTGTAAAGAATTTCCCAGTTTTTTTGTTTTGTTTTTGAAATTCCTTTTTATAGTGGGTTTGAGCTGATTCTCGCTGCCATGTTTATGCCAGTCTAGACACACTTGATTCCCTTATGGAGACATATCAATACATAGGTTTTAAGATTCTTACTAGTCAGATATTTTCCTCTGCGGGAAATATGGGGTTTTGAGTCCCTTTCGCTGAGGACGGTGTAGGTCTTGTCTATTCCATAGTTGGTTTTTGGAACGGTACCTGTGCTTATATCAAACTCTGGTTTTATGCATCACCCCACCTCTCCTTCCCCCTTAAGCAGGTATAAGAGTGTTTTCTAAATGTGAGACACTGTTCTCTTTCCTAACTCAGTTCAAGTGTAGCCATGTTTACAGGATCTTCATAAGTGATATCTTATGATAAGTTTCTTTTTCTGTGTGTCTTATTTCACTTAGAATCATCGTACCTGAATCCACCCATTTTGCTGCTACTGGTCTTATGACATTGATTTCATGGCTGAGGGTTATTCCATCGTACGTAAGTACCACAATTTTTTGAACCATGTTTATATTTTCTGGGATACTTAAGGTGTATCCAAGTTGAGGTCCTTGTATGCAGTGCAGCCCTAAATTTTGGGGTGGCTCTGTCTTATTGATTTTCAGTTTTCCCAAGGTATATTCCCTAGACTGGTAGTGCCCTTGGCTCTGTAGCTCTGTTCTTTACTTGTTTTAGGGAACAGAATGCACTCCTCCAGAGAGGCAGTTGGCAATTTACATCCCGCCCATCAGCATAACAAGGCTCCCTGTTCTCCAGGGCCTGTCTTGCCTTTCTTGTTCTTACACATTTTGTGGATGTCCCTTTTGACCGGTGGGAAGTGATACTTCTTTGTAGTGCAGATTTGCATTGCCCGCTTGCTTGCTTGGCCAAAAAGGGCGTATGCGTTTTCTCCTGAATATATTCAGGAGAAAACGCATACGCCCTTTTTGGCCAAGTGCATCATTGTCGAAGTTGTGCCCCTCTTCCTGTGCTTTAAAGGCGATTCCAACGTACCTCTTGAAATCTGTTTCCTGCTATTCTGCCTCGCTTTCAAGTCCGCCTCGTTGCCTTCCCTCAACAGATTTTTGGACGATAGTTGTCCTTTATTACTCGGCCAGTTTGTGAATGGCTGTGCCCCTGAGCTCCATTTTTCAACTCGTTTTTGGTGAGCTGACCGCAAGTCCAAAATTTTGGTTCAGGACCTATACTGGTTCCCGGTGGGTGGCTGAGAATTTGGTTAATTCTTCTTCCTGCCGGGAAATTACAGTGATATGTGCCCGTCCAAATGCCTAACAGCTACTCTCTCATTGGTTCTCCCTCTTCCCTTTCATCCTCTGCCAAATTGGCAACCTGTGTGAACCAAGAGGTTAAAGGGGCTGTCTCTCCAAGTTGGGAGGTTGATAGTAAAGCAGACGGAAAGTCAAACCGGAGCACCAGGAGAGGGACTATGCGTTGAGTTTTAGAAACCTTTCGTATTCACAGTGTGTCCGTTCTCTAGGTTTCCCGCACATGTTATAGCTGTAGTAATATTCCCTTCAACCTGGAGAGTTCGGACCCATGGAATGGGTGCCTTGCATTATTGCTTTAAAGGGTCTGCATTTGCTCACCCAATCTCACCAATCGTCTCAGTCCCAAGTGTCCCTCCTTATGCCACATCCAGCTGTCGTTGTAGATAGGGTCATTCCAGCTTTCATCAGAGACCCTGAAGGAATTGTAAAGAATTTCCCAGTTTTTTTGTTTTGTTTTTGAAATTCCTTTTTATAGTGGGTTTGAGCTGATTCTCGCTGCCATGTTTATGCCAGTCTAGACACACTTGATTCCCTTACGGAGACATATCAATACATAGGTTTTAAGATTCTTACTAGTTAGATATTTTCCTCTGCGGGAAATATGGGGTTTTGAGTCCCTTTCGCTGAGGACGGTGTAGGTCTTGTCTATTCCATAGTTGGTTTTTGGAACGGTACCTGTGCTTATATCAAACTCTGGTTTTATGCATCACCCCACCTCTCCTTCCCCCTTAAGCAGGTATAAGAGTGTTTTCTAAATGTGAGACACTGTTCTCTTTCCTAACTCAGTTCAAGTGTAGCCATGTTTACAGGATCTTCATAAGTGATATCTTATGATAAGTTTCTTTTTCTGTGTGACTTATTTCACTTAGAATCATCGTACCTGAATCCACCCATTTTGCTGCTACTGGTCTTATGACATTGATTTCATGGCTGAGGGATATTCCATCGTACGTAAGTACTACAATTTTTTGAACCATGTTTATATTTTCTGGGATACTTAAGGTGTATCCAAGTTGAGGTCCTTGTATGCAGTGCAGCCTTAAATTTTGGGGTGGCTCTGTCTTATTGATTTTCAGTTTTCCCAAGGTATATTCCCTAGACTGGTAGTGCCCTTGGCTCTGTAGCTCTGTTCTTTACTTGTTTTAGGGAACAGAATGCACTCCTCCAGAGAGGCAGTTGGCAATTTACATCCCGCCCATCAGCATAACAAGGCTCCCTGTTCTCCAGGGCCTGTCTTGCCTTTCTTGTTCTTACACATTTTGTGGATGTCCCTTTTGACCGGTGGGAAGTGATACTTCTTTGTAGTGCAGATTTGCATTGCCCACTTGCTTGCTTGGCCAAAAAGGGCGTATGCGTTTTCTCCTGAATATATTCAGGAGAAAACGCATACGCCCTTTTTGGCCAAGTGCGTCATTGTCGAAGTTGTGCCCCTCTTCCTGTGCTTTAAAGGCAATTCCAAGTTACCTCTTGAAATCTGTTTCCTGCTATTCTGCCTCGCTTTCAAGTCCGCCTCGTTGCCTTCCCTCATCAGATTTTTGGACAATAGTTGTCCTTTATTACTCGGCCAGTTTGTGAATGGCTGTGCCCCTGAGCTCCATTTTTCAACTCGTTTTTGGTGAGCTGACCGCAAGTCCAAAATTTTGGTTCAGGACCTATACTGGTTCCCGGTGGGTGGCTGAGAATTTGGTTAATTCTTCTTCCTGCCGGGAAATTACAGTGATATGTGCCCGTCCAAATGCCTAACAGCTACTCTCTCATTGGTTTTCCCTCTTCCCTTTCATCCTCTGCCAAATTGGCAACCTGTGCGAACCAAGAGGTTAAAGGGGCTGTCTCTTCAAGTTGGGAGGTTGATAGTAAAGCAGACGGAAAGTCAAACCGGAGCACCAGGAGAGGGACTATGCGTTGAGTTTTAGAAACCTTTCGTATTCAGAGTGTGTCCGTTCTCTAGGTTTCCCGCACATGTTATAGCTGTAGTAATATTCCCTTCAACCTGGAGAGTTCGGACCCATGGAATGGGTGCCATGCATTATTGCTTTAAAGGGTCTGCATTTGCTCACCCAATCTCACCAATCGTCTCAGTCCCAAGTGTCCCTCCTTATGCCACATCCAGCTGTCGTTGTAGATAGGGTCATTCCAGCTTTCATCAGAGACCCTGAAGGAATTGTAAAGAATTTCCCAGTTTTTTTGTTTTGTTTTTGAAATTCCTTTTTATAGTGGGTTTGAGCTGATTCTCGCTGCCATGTTTATGCCAGTCTAGACACACTTGATTCCCTTACGGAGACATATCAATACATAGGTTTTAAGATTCTTACTAGTTAGATATTTTCCTCTGCGGGAAATATGGGGTTTTGAGTCCCTTTCGCTGAGGACGGTGTAGGTCTTGTCTATTCCATAGTTGGTTTTTGGAACGGTACCTGTGCTTATATCAAACTCTGGTTTTATGCATCACCCCACCTCTCCTTCCCCCTTAAGCAGGTATAAGAGTGTTTTCTAAATGTGAGACACTGTTCTCTTTCCTAACTCAGTTCAAGTGTAGCCATGTTTACAGGATCTTCATAAGTGATATCTTATGATAAGTTTCTTTTTCTGTGTGACTTATTTCACTTAGAATCATCGTACCTGAATCCACCCATTTTGCTGCTACTGGTCTTATGACATTGATTTCATGGCTGAGGGATATTCCATCGTACGTAAGTACTACAATTTTTTGAACCATGTTTATATTTTCTGGGATACTTAAGGTGTATCCAAGTTGAGGTCCTTGTATGCAGTGCAGCCTTAAATTTTGGGGTGGCTCTGTCTTATTGATTTTCAGTTTTCCCAAGGTATATTCCCTAGACTGGTAGTGCCCTTGGCTCTGTAGCTCTGTTCTTTACTTGTTTTAGGGAACAGAATGCACTCCTCCAGAGAGGCAGTTGGCAATTTACATCCCGCCCATCAGCATAACAAGGCTCCCTGTTCTCCAGGGCCTGTCTTGCCTTTCTTGTTCTTACACATTTTGTGGATGTCCCTTTTGACCGGTGGGAAGTGATACTTCTTTGTAGTGCAGATTTGCATTGCCCGCTTGCTTGCTTGGCCAAAAAGGGCGTATGCGTTTTCTCCTGAATATATTCAGGAGACAACGCATACGCCCTTTTTGGCCAAGTGCGTCATTGTCGAAGTTGTGCCCCTCTTCCTGTGCTTTAAAGGCGATTCCAAGGTACCTCTTGAAATCTGTTTCCTGCTATTCTGCCTCGCTTTCAAGTCCGCCTCGTTGCCTTCCCTCAACAGATTTTTGGACGATAGTTGTCCTTTATTACTCGGCTAGTTTGTGAATTGCTGTGCCCCTGAGCTCCATTTTTCAACTCGTTTTTGCTGAGCTGACCGTAAGTCCAAAATTTTGGTTCAGGACCTATACTGGTTCCCGGTGGGTGGCTGAGAATTTGGTTAATTCTTCTTCCTGCCGGGAAATTACAGTGATATGTGCCCGTCCAAATGCCTAACAGCTACTCTCTCATTGGTTCTCCCTCTTCCCTTTCATCCTCTGCCAAATTGGCAACCTGTGCGAACCAAGAGGTTAAAGGGGCTGTCTCTCCAAGTTGGGAGGTTGATAGTAAAGCAGACGGAAAGTCAAACCAGAGCACCAGGAGTGGGACTATTCGTTGAGTTTTAGAAACCTTTCGTATTCACAGTGTGACTGTTCTCTAGGTTTCCCGCACATGTTATAGCTGTAGTAATATTCCCTTCAACCTGGAGAGTTCGGACCCATGGAATGGGTGCCATGCATTATTGCTTTAAAGGGTCTGCATTTGCTCACCCAATCTCACCAATCGTCTCAGTCCCAAGTGTCCCTCCTTATGCCACATCCAGCTGTCGTTGTAGATAGGGTCATTCCAGCTTTCATCAGAGACCCTGAAGGAATTGCAAAGAATTTCCCAGTTTTTTTGTTTTGTTTTTGAAATTCCTTTTTATAGTGGGTTTGAGCTGATTCTCGCTGCCATGTTTATGCCAGTCTAGACACACTTGATTCCCTTACGGAGACATATCAATACATAGGTTTTAAGATTCTTACTAGTCAGATATTTTCCTCTGCGGGAAATATGGGGTTTTGAGTCCCTTTCGCTGAGGACGGTGTAGGTCTTGTCTATTCCATAGTTGGTTTTTGGAACGGTACCTGTGCTTATATCAAACTCTGGTTTTATGCATCACCCCACCTCTCCTTCCCCCTTAAGCAGGTATAAGAGTGTTTTCTAAATGTGAGACACTGTTCTCTTTCCTAACTCAGTTCAAGTGTAGCCATGTTTACAGGATCTTCATAAGTGATATCTTATGATAAGTTTCTTTTTCTGTGTGACTTATTTCACTTAGAATCATCGTACCTGAATCCACCCATTTTGCTGCTACTGGTCTTATGACATTGATTTCATGGCTGAGGGATATTCCATCGTACGTAAGTACCACAATTTTTTGAACCATGTTTATATTTTCTTGGATACTTAAGGTGTATCCAAGTTGAGGCCCTTGTATGCAGTGCAGCCCTAAATTTTGGGGTGGCTCTGTCTTATTGATTTTCAGTTTTCCCAAGGTATATTCCCTAGACTGGTAGTGCCCTTGGCTCTGTAGCTCTGTTCTTTACTTGTTTTAGGGAACAGAATGCACTCCTCCAGAGAGGCAGTTGGCAATTTACATCCCGCCCATCAGCATAACAAGGCTCCCTGTTCTCCAGGGCCTGTCTTGCCTTTCTTATTCTTACACATTTTGTGGATGTCCCTTTTGACCGGTGGGAAGTGATACTTCTTTGTAGTGCAGATTTGCATTGACCGCTTGCTTGCTTGGCCAAAAAGGGCGTATGCGTTTTCTCCTGAATATATTCAGGAGAAAACGCATACGCCCTTTTTGGCCATGTGCATCATTGTCGAAGTTGTGCCCCTCTTCCTGTGCTTTAAAGGCGATTCCAACGTACCTCTTGAAATCTGTTTCCTGCTATTCTGCCTCGCTTTCAAGTCCGCCTCGTTGCCTTCCCTCAACAGATTTTTGGACGATAGTTGTCCTTTATTACTCGGCCAGTTTGTGAATTGCTGTGCCCATGAGCGCCAGTTTTCAACTCGTTTTTGGTGAGCTGACCGCAAGTCCAAAATTTTGGTTCAGGACCTATACTGGTTCCCGGTGGGTGGCTGAGAATTTGGTTAATTCTTCTTCCTGCCGGGAAATTACAGTGATATGTGCCCGTCCAAATGCCTAACAGCTACTCTCTCATTGGTTCTCCCTCTTCCCTTTCATCCTCTGCCAAATTGGCAACCTGTGCGAACCAAGAGGTTAAAGGGGCTGTCTCTCCAAGTTGGGAGGTTGATAGTAAAGCAGACGGAAAGTCAAACCGGAGCACCAGGAGAGGGACTATGCGTTGAGTTTTAGAAACCTTTCGTATTCACAGTGTGTCCGTTCTCTAGGTTTCCCGCACATGTTATAGCTGTAGTAATATTCCCTTCAACCTGGAGAGTTCGGACCCATGGAATGGGTGCCATGTATTATTGCTTTAAAGGGTCTGCATTTGCTCACCCAATCTCACCAATCGTCTCAGTCCCAAGTGTCCCTCCTTATGCCACATCCAGCTGTCGTTGTAGATAGGGTCATTCCAGCTTTCATCAGAGACCTTGAAGGAATTGTAAAGAATTTCCCAGTTTTTTGTTTTGTTTTTGAAATTCCTTTTTATAGTGGGTTTGAGCTGATTCTCGCTGCCATGTTTATGCCAGTCTAGACACACTTGATTCCCTTACGGAGACATATCAATACATAGGTTTTAAGATTCTTACTAGTCAGATATTTTCCTCTGCGGGAAATATGGGGTTTTGAGTCCCTTTCACTGACGACGGTGTAGGTCTTGTCTATTCCATAGTTGGTTTTTGGAACGGTACCTGTGCTTATATCAAACTCTGGTTTTATGCATCACCCCACCTCTCCTTCCCCCTTAAGCAGGTATAAGAGTGTTTTCTAAATGTGAGACACTGTTCTCTTTCCTAACTCAGTTCAAGTGTAGCCATGTTTACAGGATCTTCATAAGTGATATCTTATGATAAGTTTCTTTTTCTGTGTGACTTATTTCACTTAGAATCATCGTACCTGAATCCACCCATTTTGCTGCTACTGGTCTTATGACATTGATTTCATGGCTGAGGGATATTCCATCGTACATAAGTACCACAATTTTTTGAACCATGTTTATATTTTCTGGGATACTTAAGGTGTATCCAAGTTGAGGTCCTTGTATGCAGTGCAGCCTTAAATTTTGGGGTGGCTCTGTCTTATTGATTTTCAGTTTTCCCAAGGTATATTCCCTAGACTGGTAGTGCCCTTGGCTCTGTAGCTCTGTTCTTTACTTGTTTTAGGGAACAGAATGCACTCCTCCAGAGAGGCAGTTGGCAATTTACATCCCGCCCATCAGCATAACAAGGCTCCCTGTTCTCCAGGGCCTGTCTTGCCTTTCTTGTTCTTACACATTTTGTGGATGTCCCTTTTGACCGGTGGGAAGTGATACTTCTTTGTAGTGCAGATTTGCATTGCCCGCTTGCTTGCTTGGCCAAAAAGGGCGTATGCGTTTTCTCCTGAATATATTCAGGAGAAAACGCATACGCCCTTTTTGGCCAAGTGCATCATTGTCAAAGTTGTGCCCCTCTTCCTGTGCTTTAAAGGCGATTCCAACGTACCTCTTGAAATCTGTTTCCTGCTATTCTGCCTCGCTTTCAAGTCCGCCTCGTTGCCTTCCCTCAACAGATTTTTGGACGATAGTTGTCCTTTATTACTCGGCCAGTTTGTGAATAGCTGTGCCCCTGAGCTCCATTTTTCAACTCGTTTTTGGTGAGCTGACCGCAAGTCCAAAATTTTGGTTCAGGACCTATACTGGTTCCCAGTGGGTGGCTGAGAATTTGGTTAATTCTTCTTCCTGCCGGGAAATTACAGTGATATGTGCCCGTCCAAATGCCTAACAGCTACTCTCTCATTGGTTCTCCCTCTTCCCTTTCATCCTCTGCCAAATTGGCAACATGTGCGAACCAAGAGGTTAAAGGGGCTGTCTCTCCAAGTTGGGAGGTTGATAGTAAAGCAGATGGAAAGTCAAACCGGAGCACCAGGAGAGGGACTATTCGTTGAGTTTTAGAAACCTTTTGTATTCACAGTGTGTCCGTTCTCTAGGTTTCCCGCACATGTTATAGCTGTAGTAATATTCCCTTCAACCTGGAGAGTTCGGACCCATGGAATGGGTGCCATGCATTATTGCTTTAAAGGGTCTGCATTTGCTCACCCAATCTCACCAATCGTCTCAGTCCCAAGTGTCCCTCCTTATGCCACATCCAGCTGTCGTTGTAGATAGGGTCATTCCAGCTTTCATCAGAGACCCTGAAGGAATTGTAAAGAATTTCCCAGTTTTTTTGTTTTGTTTTTGAAATTCCTTTTTATACTGGGTTTGAGCTGATTCTCTCTGCCATGTTTATGCCAGTCTAGACACACTTGATTCCCTTATGGAGACATATCAATACATAGGTTTTAAGATTCTTACTAGTCAGATATTTTCCTCTGCGGGAAATATGGGGTTTTGAGTCCCTTTCGCTGAGGACGGTGTAGGTCTTGTCTATTCCATAGTTGGTTTTTGGAACGGTACCTGTGCTTATATCAAACTCTGGTTTTATGCATCACCCCACCTCTCCTTCCCCCTTAAGCAGGTATAAGAGTGTTTTCTAAATGTGAGACACTGTTCTCTTTCCTAACTCAGTTCAAGTGTAGCCATGTTTACAGGATCTTCATAAGTGATATCTTATGATAAGTTTCTTTTTCTGTGTGACTTATTTCACTTAGAATCATCGTACCTGAATCCACCCATTTTGCTGCTATTGGTCTTATGACATTGATTTCATGGCTGAGGGATATTCCATCGTACGTAAGTACCACAATTTTTTGAACCATGTTTATATTTTCTGGGATACTTAAGGTGTATCCAAGTTGAGGTCCTTGTATGCAGTGCAGCCCTAAATTTTGGGGTGGCTCTGTCTTATTGATTTTCAGTTTTCCCAAGGTATATTCCCTAGACTGGTAGTGCCCTTGGCTCTGTAGCTCTGTTCTTTACTTGTTTTAGGGAACAGAATGCACTCCTCCAGAGAGGCAGTTGGCAATTTACATCCCGCCCATCAGCATAACAAGGCTCCCTGTTCTCCAGGGCCTGTCTTGCCTTTCTTGTTCTTACACATTTTGTGGATGTCCCTTTTGACCGGTGGGAAGTGATACTTCTTTGTAGTGCAGATTTGCATTGCCCGCTTGCTTGCTTGGCCAAAAAGGGCGTATGCGTTTTCTCCTGAATATATTCAGGAGAAAACGCATACGCCCTTTTTGGCCAAGTGCATCATTGTCGAAGTTGTGCCCCTCTTCCTGTGCTTTAAAGGCGATTCCAACGTACCTCTTGAAATCTGTTTCCTGCTATTCTGCCTCGCTTTCAAGTCCGCCTCGTTGCCTTCCCTCAACAGATTTTTGGACGATAGTTGTCCTTTATTACTCGGCCAGTTTGTGAATTGCTGTGCCCCTGAGCTCCATTTTTCAACTCGTTTTTGGTGAGCTGACCGCAAGTCCAAAATTTTGGTTCAGGACCTATACTGGTTCCCGGTGGGTGGCTGAGAATTTGGTTAATTCTTCTTCCTGCCGGGAAATTACAGTGATATGTGCCCGTCCAAATGCCTAACAGCTACTCTCTCATTGGTTCTCCCTCTTCCCTTTCATCCTCTGCCAAATTGGCAACCTGTGCGAACCAAGAGGTTAAAGGGGCTGTCTCTCCAAGTTGGGAGGTTGATAGTAAAGCAGACGGAAAGTCAAACCGGAGCACCAGGAGAGGGACTATTCGTTGAGTTTTAGAAACCTTTCGTATTCACTGTGTGTCCGTTCTCTAGGTTTCCCGCACATGTTATAGCTGTAGTAATATTCCCTTCAACCTGGAGAGTTCGGACCCATGGAATGGGTGCCATGCATTATTGCTTTAAAGGGTCTGCATTTGCTCACCCAATCTCACCAATCGTCTCAGTCCCAAGTGTCCCTCCTTATGCCACATCCAGCTGTCGTTGTAGATAGGGTCATTCCAGCTTTCATCAGAGACCTTGAAGGAATTGTAAAGAATTTCCCAGTTTTTTGTTTTGTTTTTGAAATTCCTTTTTATAGTGGGTTTGAGCTGATTCTGGCTGCCATGTTTATGCCAGTCTAGAAACACTTGATTCCCTTACGGAGACATATCAATACATAGGTTTTAAGATTCTTACTGGTCAGATATTTTCCTCTGCGGGAAATATGGGGTTTTGAGTCCCTTTCACTGAGGACGGTGTAGGTCTTGTCTATTCCATAGTTGGTTTTTGGAACGGTACCTGTGCTTATATCAAACTCTGGTTTTATGCATCACCCCACCTCTCCTTCCCCCTTAAGCAGGTATAAGAGTGTTTTCTAAATGTGAGACACTGTTCTCTTTCCTAACTCAGTTCAAGTGTAGCCATGTTTACAGGATCTTCATAAGTGATATCTTATGATAAGTTTCTTTTTCTGTGTGACTTATTTCACTTAGAATCATCGTACCTGAATCCACCCATTTTGCTGCTACTGGTCTTATGACATTGATTTCATGGCTGAGGGATATTCCATCGTACATAAGTACCACAATTTTTTGAACCATGTTTATATTTTCTGGGATACTTAAGGTGCATCCAAGTTGAGGTCCTTGTATGCAGTGCAGCCTTAAATTTTGGGGTGGCTCTGTCTTATTGATTTTCAGTTTTCCCAAGGTATATTCCCTAGACTGGTAGTGCCCTTGGCTCTGTAGCTCTGTTCTTTACTTGTTTTAGGGAACAGAATGCACTCCTCCAGAGAGGCAGTTGGCAATTTACATCCCTCCCATCAGCATAACAAGGCTCCCTGTTCTCCAGGGCCTGTCTTGCCTTTCTTGTTCTTACACATTTTGTGGATGTCCCTTTTGACCGGTGGGAAGTGATACTTCTTTGTAGTGCAGATTTGCATTGCCCGCTTGCTTGCTTGGCCAAAAAGGGCGTATGCGTTTTCTCCTGAATATATTCAGGAGAAAACGCATACGCCCTTTTTGGCCAAGTGCATCATTGTCAAAGTTGTGCCCCTCTTCCTGTGCTTTATAGGCGATTCCAACGTACCTCTTGAAATCTGTTTCCTGCTATTCTGCCTCGCTTTCAAGTCCGCCTCGTTGCCTTCCCTCAACAGATTTTTGGACGATAGTTGTCCTTTATTACTCGGCCAGTTTGTGAATAGCTGTGCCCCTGAGCTCCATTTTTCAACTCGTTTTTGGTGAGCTGACCGCAAGTCCAAAATTTTGGTTCAGGACCTATACTTGTTCCCGGTGGGTGGCTGAGAATTTGGTTAATTCTTCTTCCTGCCGGGAAATTACAGTGATATGTGCCCGTCCAAATGCCTAACAGCTACTCTCTCATTGGTTCTCCCTCTTCCCTTTCATCCTCTGCCAAATTGGCAACCTGTGCGAACCAAGAGGTTAAAGGGGCTGTCTCTCCAAGTTGGGAGGTTGATAGTAAAGCAGATGGAAAGTCAAACCGGAGCACCAGGAGAGGGACTATTCGTTGAGTTTTAGAAACCTTTTGTATTCACAGTGTGTCCGTTCTCTAGGTTTCCCGCACATGTTATAGCTGTAGTAATATTCCCTTCAACCTGGAGAGTTCGGACCCATGGAATGGGTGCCATGCATTATTGCTTTAAAGGGTCTGCATTTGCTCACCCAATCTCACCAATCGTCTCAGTCCCAAGTGTCCCTCCTTATGCCACATCCAGCTGTCGTTGTAGATAGGGTCATTCCAGCTTTCATCAGAGACCCTGAAGGAATTGTAAAGAATTTCCCAGTTTTTTTGTTTTGTTTTTGAAATTCCTTTTTATACTGGGTTTGAGCTGATTCTCTCTGCCATGTTTATGCCAGTCTAGACACACTTGATTCCCTTATGGAGACATATCAATACATAGGTTTTAAGATTCTTACTAGTCAGATATTTTCCTCTGCGGGAAATATGGGGTTTTGAGTCCCTTTCGCTGAGGACGGTGTAGGTCTTGTCTATTCCATAGTTGGTTTTTGGAACGGTACCTGTGCTTATATCAAACTCTGGTTTTATGCATCACCCCACCTCTCCTTCCCCCTTAAGCAGGTATAAGAGTGTTTTCTAAATGTGAGACACTGTTCTCTTTCCTAACTCAGTTCAAGTGTAGCCATGTTTACAGGATCTTCATAAGTGATATCTTATGATAAGTTTCTTTTTCTGTGTGACTTATTTCACTTAGAATCATCGTACCTGAATCCACCCATTTTGCTGCTATTGGTCTTATGACATTGATTTCATGGCTGAGGGATATTCCATCGTACGTAAGTACCACAATTTTTTGAACCATGTTTATATTTTCTGGGATACTTAAGGTGTATCCAAGTTGAGGTCCTTGTATGCAGTGCAGCCCTAAATTTTGGGGTGGCTCTGTCTTATTGATTTTCAGTTTTCCCAAGGTATATTCCCTAGACTGGTAGTGCCCTTGGCTCTGTAGCTCTGTTCTTTACTTGTTTTAGGGAACAGAATGCACTCCTCCAGAGAGGCAGTTGGCAATTTACATCCCGCCCATCAGCATAACAAGGCTCCCTGTTCTCCAGGGCCTGTCTTGCCTTTCTTGTTCTTACACATTTTGTGGATGTCCCTTTTGACCGGTGGGAAGTGATACTTCTTTGTAGTGCAGATTTGCATTGCCCGCTTGCTTGCTTGGCCAAAAAGGGCGTATGCGTTTTCTCCTGAATATATTCAGGAGAAAACGCATACGCCCTTTTTGGCCAAGTGCATCATTGTCGAAGTTGTGCCCCTCTTCCTGTGCTTTAAAGGCGATTCCAACGTACCTCTTGAAATCTGTTTCCTGCTATTCTGCCTCGCTTTCAAGTCCGCCTCGTTGCCTTCCCTCAACAGATTTTTGGACGATAGTTGTCCTTTATTACTCGGCCAGTTTGTGAATTGCTGTGCCCCTGAGCTCCATTTTTCAACTCGTTTTTGGTGAGCTGACCGCAAGTCCAAAATTTTGGTTCAGGACCTATACTGGTTCCCGGTGGGTGGCTGAGAATTTGGTTAATTCTTCTTCCTGCCGGGAAATTACAGTGATATGTGCCCGTCCAAATGCCTAACAGCTACTGTCTCATTGGTTCTCCCTCTTCCCTTTCATCCTCTGCCAAATTGGCAACCTGTGCGAACCAAGAGGTTAAAGGGGCTGTCTCTCCAAGTTGGGAGGTTGATAGTAAAGCAGACGGAAAGTCAAACCGGAGCACCAGGAGAGGGACTATTCGTTGAGTTTTAGAAACCTTTCGTATTCACTGTGTGTCCGTTCTCTAGGTTTCCCGCACATGTTATAGCTGTAGTAATATTCCCTTCAACCTGGAGAGTTCGGACCCATGGAATGGGTGCCATGCATTATTGCTTTAAAGGGTCTGCATTTGCTCACCCAATCTCACCAATCGTCTCAGTCCCAAGTGTCCCTCCTTATGCCACATCCAGCTGTCGTTGTAGATAGGGTCATTCCAGCTTTCATCAGAGACCTTGAAGGAATTGTAAAGAATTTCCCAGTTTTTTGTTTTGTTTTTGAAATTCCTTTTTATAGTGGGTTTGAGCTGATTCTCGCTGCCATGTTTATGCCAGTCTAGACACACTTGATTCCCTTACGGAGACATATCAATACATAGGTTTTAAGATTCTTACTAGTCAGATATTTTCCTCTGCGGGAAATATGGGGTTTTGAGTCCCTTTCACTGAGGACGGTGTAGGTCTTGTCTATTCCATAGTTGGTTTTTGGAACGGTACCTGTGCTTATATCAAACTCTGGTTTTATGCATCACCCCACCTCTCCTTCCCCCTTAAGCAGGTATAAGAGTGTTTTCTAAATGTGAGACACTGTTCTCTTTCCTAACTCAGTTCAAGTGTAGCCATGTTTACAGGATCTTCATAAGTGATATCTTATGATAAGTTTCTTTTTCTGTGTGACTTATTTCACTTAGAATCATCGTACCTGAATCCACCCATTTTGCTGCTACTGGTCTTATGACATTGATTTCATGGCTGAGGGATATTCCATCGTACATAAGTACCACAATTTTTTGAACCATGTTTATATTTTCTGGGATACTTAAGGTGTATCCAAGTTGAGGTCCTTGTATGCAGTGCAGCCTTAAATTTTGGGGTGGCTCTGTCTTATTGATTTTCAGTTTTCCCAAGGTATATTCCCTAGACTGGTAGTGCCCTTGGCTCTGTAGCTCTGTTCTTTACTTGTTTTAGGGAACAGAATGCACTCCTCCAGAGAGGCAGTTGGCAATTTACATCCCGCCCATCAGCATAACAAGGCTCCCTGTTCTCCAGGGCCTGTCTTGCCTTTCTTGTTCTTACACATTTTGTGGATGTCCCTTTTGACCGGTGGGAAGTGATACTTCTTTGTAGTGCAGATTTGCATTGCCCGCTTGCTTGCTTGGCCAAAAAGGGCGTATGCGTTTTCTCCTGAATATATTCAGGAGAAAACGCATACGCCCTTTTTGGCCAAGTGCATCATTGTCAAAGTTGTGCCCCTCTTCCTGTGCTTTAAAGGCGATTCCAACGTACCTCTTGAAATCTGTTTCCTGCTATTCTGCCTCGCTTTCAAGTCCGCCTCGTTGCCTTCCCTCAACAGATTTTTGGACGATAGTTGTCCTTTATTACTCGGCCAGTTTGTGAATAGCTGTGCCCCTGAGCTCCATTTTTCAACTCGTTTTTGGTGAGCTGACCGCAAGTCCAAAATTTTGGTTCAGGACCTATACTGGTTCCCGGTGGGTGGCTGAGAATTTGGTTAATTCTTCTTCCTGCCGGGAAATTACAGTGATATGTGCCCGTCCAAATGCCTAACAGCTACTCTCTCATTGGTTCTCCCTCTTCCCTTTCATCCTCTGCCAAATTGGCAACCTGTGCGAACCAAGAGGTTAAAGGGGCTGTCTCTTCAAGTTGGGAGGTTGATAGTAAAGCAGACGGAAAGTCAAACCGGAGCACCAGGAGAGGGACTATGCGTTGAGTTTTAGAAACCTTTCGTATTCACAGTGTGTCCGTTCTCTAGGTTTCCCGCACATGTTATAGCTGTAGTAATATTCCCTTCAACCTGGAGAGTTCGGACCCATGGAATGGGTGCCATGCATTATTGCTTTAAAGGGTCTGCATTTGCTCACCCAATCTCACCAATCGTCTCAGTCCCAAGTGTCCCTCCTTATGCCACATCCAGCTGTCGTTGTAGATAGGGTCATTCCAGCTTTCATCAGAGACCCTGAAGGAATTGTAAAGAATTTCCCAGTTTTTTTGTTTTGTTTTTGAAATTCCTTTTTATAGTGGGTTTGAGCTGATTCTCGCTGCCATGTTTATGCCAGTCTAGACACACTTGATTCCCTTACGGAGACATATCAATACATAGGTTTTAAGATTCTTACTAGTTAGATATTTTCCTCTGCGGGAAATATGGGGTTTTGAGTCCCTTTCGCTGAGGACGGTGTAGGTCTTGTCTATTCCATAGTTGGTTTTTGGAACGGTACCTGTGCTTATATCAAACTCTGGTTTTATGCATCACCCCACCTCTCCTTCCCCCTTAAGCAGGTATAAGAGTGTTTTCTAAATGTGAGACACTGTTCTCTTTCCTAACTCAGTTCAAGTGTAGCCATGTTTACAGGATCTTCATAAGTGATATCTTATGATAAGTTTCTTTTTCTGTGTGACTTATTTCACTTAGAATCATCGTACCTGAATCCACCCATTTTGCTGCTACTGGTCTTATGACATTGATTTCATGGCTGAGGGATATTCCATCGTACGTAAGTACTACAATTTTTTGAACCATGTTTATATTTTCTGGGATACTTAAGGTGTATCCAAGTTGAGGTCCTTGTATGCAGTGCAGCCTTAAATTTTGGGGTGGCTCTGTCTTATTGATTTTCAGTTTTCCCAAGGTATATTCCCTAGACTGGTAGTGCCCTTGGCTCTGTAGCTCTGTTCTTTACTTGTTTTAGGGAACAGAATGCACTCCTCCAGAGAGGCAGTTGGCAATTTACATCCCGCCCATCAGCATAACAAGGCTCCCTGTTCTCCAGGGCCTGTCTTGCCTTTCTTGTTCTTACACATTTTGTGGATGTCCCTTTTGACCGGTGGGAAGTGATACTTCTTTGTAGTGCAGATTTGCATTGCCCGCTTGCTTGCTTGGCCAAAAAGGGCGTATGCGTTTTCTCCTGAATATATTCAGGAGAAAACGCATACGCCCTTTTTGGCCAAGTGCATCATTGTCGAAGTTGTGCCCCTCTTCCTGTGCTTTAAAGGCGATTCCAACGTACCTCTTGAAATCTGTTTCCTGCTATTCTGCCTCGCTTTCAAGTCCGCCTCGTTGCCTTCCCTCAACAGATTTTTGGACGATAGTTGTCCTTTATTACTCGGCCAGTTTGTGAATTGCTGTGCCCCTGAGCTCCATTTTTCAACTCGTTTTTGGTGAGCTGACCGCAAGTCCAAAATTTTGGTTCAGGACCTATACTGGTTCCCGGTGGGTGGCTGAGAATTTGGTTAATTCTTCTTCCTGCCGGGAAATTACAGTGATATGTGCCCGTCCAAATGCCTAACAGCTACTCTCTCATTGGTTCTCCCTCTTCCCTTTCATCCTCTGCCAAATTGGCAACCTGTGCGAACCAAGAGGTTAAAGGGGCTGTCTCTCCAAGTTGGGAGGTTGATAGTAAAGCAGACGGAAAGTCAAACCGGAGCACCAGGAGAGGGACTATTCGTTGAGTTTTAGAAACCTTTCGTATTCACTGTGTGTCCGTTCTCTAGGTTTCCCGCACATGTTATAGCTGTAGTAATATTCCCTTCAACCTGGAGAGTTCGGACCCATGGAATGGGTGCCATGCATTATTGCTTTAAAGGGTCTGCATTTGCTCACCCAATCTCACCAATCGTCTCAGTCCCAAGTGTCCCTCCTTATGCCACATCCAGCTGTCGTTGTAGATAGGGTCATTCCAGCTTTCATCAGAGACCTTGAAGGAATTGTAAAGAATTTCCCAGTTTTTTGTTTTGTTTTTGAAATTCCTTTTTATAGTGGGTTTGAGCTGATTCTCGCTGCCATGTTTATGCCAGTCTAGACACACTTGATTCCCTTACGGAGACATATCAATACATAGGTTTTAAGATTCTTACTAGTCAGATATTTTCCTCTGCGGGAAATATGGGGTTTTGAGTCCCTTTCACTGAGGACGGTGTAGGTCTTGTCTATTCCATAGTTGGTTTTTGGAACGGTACCTGTGCTTATATCAAACTCTGGTTTTATGCATCACCCCACCTCTCCTTCCCCCTTAAGCAGGTATAAGAGTGTTTTCTAAATGTGAGACACTGTTCTCTTTCCTAACTCAGTTCAAGTGTAGCCATGTTTACAGGATCTTCATAAGTGATATCTTATGATAAGTTTCTTTTTCTGTGTGACTTATTTCACTTAGAATCATCGTACCTGAATCCACCCATTTTGCTGCTACTGGTCTTATGACATTGATTTCATGGCTGAGGGATATTCCATCGTACATAAGTACCACAATTTTTTGAACCATGTTTATATTTTCTGGGATACTTAAGGTGTATCCAAGTTGAGGTCCTTGTATGCAGTGCAGCCTTAAATTTTGGGGTGGCTCTGTCTTATTGATTTTCAGTTTTCCCAAGGTATATTCCCTAGACTGGTAGTGCCCTTGGCTCTGTAGCTCTGTTCTTTACTTGTTTTAGGGAACAGAATGCACTCCTCCAGAGAGGCAGTTGGCAATTTACATCCCGCCCATCAGCATAACAAGGCTCCCTGTTCTCCAGGGCCTGTCTTGCCTTTCTTGTTCTTACACATTTTGTGGATGTCCCTTTTGACCGGTGGGAAGTGATACTTCTTTGTAGTGCAGATTTGCATTGCCCGCTTGCTTGCTTGGCCAAAAAGGGCGTATGCGTTTTCTCCTGAATATATTCAGGAGAAAACGCATACGCCCTTTTTGGCCAAGTGCATCATTGTCAAAGTTGTGCCCCTCTTCCTGTGCTTTAAAGGCGATTCCAACGTACCTCTTGAAATCTGTTTCCTGCTATTCTGCCTCGCTTTCAAGTCCGCCTCGTTGCCTTCCCTCAACAGATTTTTGGACGATAGTTGTCCTTTATTACTCGGCCAGTTTGTGAATAGCTGTGCCCCTGAGCTCCATTTTTCAACTCGTTTTTGGTGAGCTGACCGCAAGTCCAAAATTTTGGTTCAGGACCTATACTGGTTCCCGGTGGGTGGCTGAGAATTTGGTTAATTCTTCTTCCTGCCGGGAAATTACAGTGATATGTGCCCGTCCAAATGCCTAACAGCTACTCTCTCATTGGTTCTCCCTCTTCCCTTTCATCCTCTGCCAAATTGGCAACCTGTGCGAACCAAGAGGTTAAAGGGGCTGTCTCTGCAAGTTGGGAGGTTGATAGTAAAGCAGACGGAAAGTCAAACCGGAGCACCAGGAGAGGGACTATGCGTTGAGTTTTAGAAACCTTTCGTATTCACAGTGTGTCCGTTCTCTAGGTTTCCCGCACATGTTATAGCTGTAGTAATATTCCCTTCAACCTGGAGAGTTCGGACCCATGGAATGGGTGCCATGCATTATTGCTTTAAAGGGTCTGCATTTGCTCACCCAATCTCACCAATCGTCTCAGTCCCAAGTGTCCCTCCTTATGCCACATCCAGCTGTCGTTGTAGATAGGGTCATTCCAGCTTTCATCAGAGACCCTGAAGGAATTGTAAAGAATTTCCCAGTTTTTTTGTTTTGTTTTTGAAATTCCTTTTTATAGTGGGTTTGAGCTGATTCTCGCTGCCATGTTTATGCCAGTCTAGACACACTTGATTCCCTTACGGAGACATATCAATACATAGGTTTTAAGATTCTTACTAGTTAGATATTTTCCTCTGCGGGAAATATGGGGTTTTGAGTCCCTTTCGCTGAGGACGGTGTAGGTCTTGTCTATTCCATAGTTGGTTTTTGGAACGGTACCTGTGCTTATATCAAACTCTGGTTTTATGCATCACCCCACCTCTCCTTCCCCCTTAAGCAGGTATAAGAGTGTTTTCTAAATGTGAGACACTGTTCTCTTTCCTAACTCAGTTCAAGTGTAGCCATGTTTACAGGATCTTCATAAGTGATATCTTATGATAAGTTTCTTTTTCTGTGTGACTTATTTCACTTAGAATCATCGTACCTGAATCCACCCATTTTGCTGCTACTGGTCTTATGACATTGATTTCATGGCTGAGGGATATTCCATCGTACGTAAGTACTACAATTTTTTGAACCATGTTTATATTTTCTGGGATACTTAAGGTGTATCCAAGTTGAGGTCCTTGTATGCAGTGCAGCCTTAAATTTTGGGGTGGCTCTGTCTTATTGATTTTCAGTTTTCCCAAGGTATATTCCCTAGACTGGTAGTGCCCTTGGCTCTGTAGCTCTGTTCTTTACTTGTTTTAGGGAACAGAATGCACTCCTCCAGAGAGGCAGTTGGCAATTTACATCCCGCCCATCAGCATAACAAGGCTCCCTGTTCTCCAGGGCCTGTCTTGCCTTTCTTGTTCTTACACATTTTGTGGATGTCCCTTTTGACCGGTGGGAAGTGATACTTCTTTGTAGTGCAGATTTGCATTGCCCGCTTGCTTGCTTGGCCAAAAAGGGCGTATGCGTTTTCTCCTGAATATATTCAGGAGACAACGCATACGCCCTTTTTGGCCAAGTGCGTCATTGTCGAAGTTGTGCCCCTCTTCCTGTGCTTTAAAGGCGATTCCAAGGTACCTCTTGAAATCTGTTTCCTGCTATTCTGCCTCGCTTTCAAGTCCGCCTCGTTGCCTTCCCTCAACAGATTTTTGGACGATAGTTGTCCTTTATTACTCGGCCAGTTTGTGAATTGCTGTGCCCCTGAGCTCCATTTTTCAACTCGTTTTTGCTGAGCTGACCGTAAGTCCAAAATTTTGGTTCAGGACCTATACTGGTTCCCGGTGGGTGGCTGAGAATTTGGTTAATTCTTCTTCCTGCCGGGAAATTACAGTGATATGTGCCCGTCCAAATGCCTAACAGCTACTCTCTCATTGGTTCTCCCTCTTCCCTTTCATCCTCTGCCAAATTGGCAACCTGTGCGAACCAAGAGGTTAAAGGGGCTGTCTCTCCAAGTTGGGAGGTTGATAGTAAAGCAGACGGAAAGTCAAACCAGAGCACCAGGAGTGGGACTATTCGTTGAGTTTTAGAAACCTTTCGTATTCACAGTGTGTCTGTTCTCTAGGTTTCCCGCACATGTTATAGCTGTAGTAATATTCCCTTCAACCTGGAGAGTTCGGACCCATGGAATGGGTGCCATGCATTATTGCTTTAAAGGGTCTGCATTTGCTCACCCAATCTCACCAATCGTCTCAGTCCCAAGTGTCCCTCCTTATGCCACATCCAGCTGTCGTTGTAGATAGGGTCATTCCAGCTTTCATCAGAGACCCTGAAGGAATTGCAAAGAATTTCCCAGTTTTTTTGTTTTGTTTTTGAAATTCCTTTTTATAGTGGGTTTGAGCTGATTCTCGCTGCCATGTTTATGCCAGTCTAGACACACTTGATTCCCTTACGGAGACATATCAATACATAGGTTTTAAGATTCTTACTAGTCAGATATTTTCCTCTGCGGGAAATATGGGGTTTTGAGTCCCTTTCGCTGAGGACGGTGTAGGTCTTGTCTATTCCATAGTTGGTTTTTGGAACGGTACCTGTGCTTATATCAAACTCTGGTTTTATGCATCACCCCACCTCTCCTTCCCCCTTAAGCAGGTATAAGAGTGTTTTCTAAATGTGAGACACTGTTCTCTTTCCTAACTCAGTTCAAGTGTAGCCATGTTTACAGGATCTTCATAAGTGATATCTTATGATAAGTTTCTTTTTCTGTGTGACTTATTTCACTTAGAATCATCGTACCTGAATCCACCCATTTTGCTGCTACTGGTCTTATGACATTGATTTCATGGCTGAGGGATATTCCATCGTACGTAAGTACCACAATTTTTTGAACCATGTTTATATTTTCTTGGATACTTAAGGTGTATCCAAGTTGAGGCCCTTGTATGCAGTGCAGCCCTAAATTTTGGGGTGGCTCTGTCTTATTGATTTTCAGTTTTCCCAAGGTATATTCCCTAGACTGGTAGTGCCCTTGGCTCTGTAGCTCTGTTCTTTACTTGTTTTAGGGAACAGAATGCACTCCTCCAGAGAGGCAGTTGGCAATTTACATCCCGCCCATCAGCATAACAAGGCTCCCTGTTCTCCAGGGCCTGTCTTGCCTTTCTTATTCTTACACATTTTGTGGATGTCCCTTTTGACCGGTGGGAAGTGATACTTATTTGTAGTGCAGATTTGCATTGACCGCTTGCTTGCTTGGCCAAAAAGGGCGTATGCGTTTTCTCCTGAATATATTCAGGAGAAAACGCATACGCCCTTTTTGGCCAAGTGCATCATTGTCGAAGTTGTGCCCCTCTTCCTGTGCTTTAAAGGCGATTCCAACGTACCTCTTGAAATCTGTTTCCTGCTATTCTGCCTCGCTTTCAAGTCCGCCTCGTTGCCTTCCCTCAACAGATTTTTGGACGATAGTTGTCCTTTATTACTCGGCCAGTTTGTGAATTGCTGTGCCCATGAGCGCCAGTTTTCAACTCGTTTTTGGTGAGCTGACCGCAAGTCCAAAATTTTGGTTCAGGACCTATACTGGTTCCCGGTGGGTGGCTGAGAATTTGGTTAATTCTTCTTCCTGCCGGGAAATTACAGTGATATGTGCCCGTCCAAATGCCTAACAGCTACTCTCTCATTGGTTCTCCCTCTTCCCTTTCATCCTCTGCCAAATTGGCAACCTGTGCGAACCAAGAGGTTAAAGGGGCTGTCTCTCCAAGTTGGGAGGTTGATAGTAAAGCAGACGGAAAGTCAAACCGGAGCACCAGGAGAGGGACTATGCGTTGAGTTTTAGAAACCTTTCGTATTCACAGTGTGTCCGTTCTCTAGGTTTCCCGCACATGTTATAGCTGTAGTAATATTCCCTTCAACCTGGAGAGTTCGGACCCATGGAATGGGTGCCATGTATTATTGCTTTAAAGGGTCTGCATTTGCTCACCCAATCTCACCAATCGTCTCAGTCCCAAGTGTCCCTCCTTATGCCACATCCAGCTGTCGTTGTAGATAGGGTCATTCCAGCTTTCATCAGAGACCTTGAAGGAATTGTAAAGAATTTCCCAGTTTTTTGTTTTGTTTTTGAAATTCCTTTTTATAGTGGGTTTGAGCTGATTCTCGCTGCCATGTTTATGCCAGTCTAGACACACTTGATTCCCTTACGGAGACATATCAATACATAGGTTTTAAGATTCTTACTAGTCAGATATTTTCCTCTGCGGGAAATATGGGGTTTTGAGTCCCTTTCACTGACGACGGTGTAGGTCTTGTCTATTCCATAGTTGGTTTTTGGAACGGTACCTGTGCTTATATCAAACTCTGGTTTTATGCATCACCCCACCTCTCCTTCCCCCTTAAGCAGGTATAAGAGTGTTTTCTAAATGTGAGACACTGTTCTCTTTCCTAACTCAGTTCAAGTGTAGCCATGTTTACAGGATCTTCATAAGTGATATCTTATGATAAGTTTCTTTTTCTGTGTGACTTATTTCACTTAGAATCATCGTACCTGAATCCACCCATTTTGCTGCTACTGGTCTTATGACATTGATTTCATGGCTGAGGGATATTCCATCGTACATAAGTACCACAATTTTTTGAACCATGTTTATATTTTCTGGGATACTTAAGGTGTATCCAAGTTGAGGTCCTTGTATGCAGTGCAGCCTTAAATTTTGGGGTGGCTCTGTCTTATTGATTTTCAGTTTTCCCAAGGTATATTCCCTAGACTGGTAGTGCCCTTGGCTCTGTAGCTCTGTTCTTTACTTGTTTTAGGGAACAGAATGCACTCCTCCAGAGAGGCAGTTGGCAATTTACATCCCGCCCATCAGCATAACAAGGCTCCCTGTTCTCCAGGGCCTGTCTTGCCTTTCTTGTTCTTACACATTTTGTGGATGTCCCTTTTGACCGGTGGGAAGTGATACTTCTTTGTAGTGCAGATTTGCATTGCCCGCTTGCTTGCTTGGCCAAAAAGGGCGTATGCGTTTTCTCCTGAATATATTCAGGAGAAAACGCATACGCCCTTTTTGGCCAAGTGCATCATTGTCAAAGTTGTGCCCCTCTTCCTGTGCTTTAAAGGCGATTCCAACGTACCTCTTGAAATCTGTTTCCTGCTATTCTGCCTCGCTTTCAAGTCCGCCTCGTTGCCTTCCCTCAACAGATTTTTGGACGATAGTTGTCCTTTATTACTCGGCCAGTTTGTGAATAGCTGTGCCCCTGAGCTCCATTTTTCAACTCGTTTTTGGTGAGCTGACCGCAAGTCCAAAATTTTGGTTCAGGACCTATACTGGTTCCCAGTGGGTGGCTGAGAATTTGGTTAATTCTTCTTCCTGCCGGGAAATTACAGTGATATGTGCCCGTCCAAATGCCTAACAGCTACTCTCTCATTGGTTCTCCCTCTTCCCTTTCATCCTCTGCCAAATTGGCAACATGTGCGAACCAAGAGGTTAAAGGGGCTGTCTCTCCAAGTTGGGAGGTTGATAGTAAAGCAGATGGAAAGTGAAACCGGAGCACCAGGAGAGGGACTATTCGTTGAGTTTTAGAAACCTTTTGTATTCACAGTGTGTCCGTTCTCTAGGTTTCCCGCACATGTTATAGCTGTAGTAATATTCCCTTCAACCTGGAGAGTTCGGACCCATGGAATGGGTGCCATGCATTATTGCTTTAAAGGGTCTGCATTTGCTCACCCAATCTCACCAATCGTCTCAGTCCCAAGTGTCCCTCCTTATGCCACATCCAGCTGTCGTTGTAGATAGGGTCATTCCAGCTTTCATCAGAGACCCTGAAGGAATTGTAAAGAATTTCCCAGTTTTTTTGTTTTGTTTTTGAAATTCCTTTTTATACTGGGTTTGAGCTGATTCTCTCTGCCATGTTTATGCCAGTCTAGACACACTTGATTCCCTTATGGAGACATATCAATACATAGGTTTTAAGATTCTTACTAGTCAGATATTTTCCTCTGCGGGAAATATGGGGTTTTGAGTCCCTTTCGCTGAGGACGGTGTAGGTCTTGTCTATTCCATAGTTGGTTTTTGGAACGGTACCTGTGCTTATATCAAACTCTGGTTTTATGCATCACCCCACCTCTCCTTCCCCCTTAAGCAGGTATAAGAGTGTTTTCTAAATGTGAGACACTGTTCTCTTTCCTAACTCAGTTCAAGTGTAGCCATGTTTACAGGATCTTCATAAGTGATATCTTATGATAAGTTTCTTTTTCTGTGTGACTTATTTCACTTAGAATCATCGTACCTGAATCCACCCATTTTGCTGCTATTGGTCTTATGACATTGATTTCATGGCTGAGGGATATTCCATCGTACGTAAGTACCACAATTTTTTGAACCATGTTTATATTTTCTGGGATACTTAAGGTGTATCCAAGTTGAGGTCCTTGTATGCAGTGCAGCCCTAAATTTTGGGGTGGCTCTGTCTTATTGATTTTCAGTTTTCCCAAGGTATATTCCCTAGACTGGTAGTGCCCTTGGCTCTGTAGCTCTGTTCTTTACTTGTTTTAGGGAACAGAATGCACTCCTCCAGAGAGGCAGTTGGCAATTTACATCCCGCCCATCAGCATAACAAGGCTCCCTGTTCTCCAGGGCCTGTCTTGCCTTTCTTGTTCTTACACATTTTGTGGATGTCCCTTTTGACCGGTGGGAAGTGATACTTCTTTGTAGTGCAGATTTGCATTGCCCGCTTGCTTGCTTGGCCAAAAAGGGCGTATGCGTTTTCTCCTGAATATATTCAGGAGAAAACGCATACGCCCTTTTTGGCCAAGTGCATCATTGTCGAAGTTGTGCCCCTCTTCCTGTGCTTTAAAGGCGATTCCAACGTACCTCTTGAAATCTGTTTCCTGCTATTCTGCCTCGCTTTCAAGTCCGCCTCGTTGCCTTCCCTCAACAGATTTTTGGACGATAGTTGTCCTTTATTACTCGGCCAGTTTGTGAATTGCTGTGCCCCTGAGCTCCATTTTTCAACTCGTTTTTGGTGAGCTGACCGCAAGTCCAAAATTTTGGTTCAGGACCTATACTGGTTCCCGGTGGGTGGCTGAGAATTTGGTTAATTCTTCTTCCTGCCGGGAAATTACAGTGATATGTGCCCGTCCAAATGCCTAACAGCTACTCTCTCATTGGTTCTCCCTCTTCCCTTTCATCCTCTGCCAAATTGGCAACCTGTGCGAACCAAGAGGTTAAAGGGGCTGTCTCTCCAAGTTGGGAGGTTGATAGTAAAGCAGACGGAAAGTCAAACCGGAGCACCAGGAGAGGGACTATTCGTTGAGTTTTAGAAACCTTTCGTATTCACTGTGTGTCCGTTCTCTAGGTTTCCCGCACATGTTATAGCTGTAGTAATATTCCCTTCAACCTGGAGAGTTCGGACCCATGGAATGGGTGCCATGCATTATTGCTTTAAAGGGTCTGCATTTGCTCACCCAATCTCACCAATCGTCTCAGTCCCAAGTGTCCCTCCTTATGCCACATCCAGCTGTCGTTGTAGATAGGGTCATTCCAGCTTTCATCAGAGACCTTGAAGGAATTGTAAAGAATTTCCCAGTTTTTTGTTTTGTTTTTGAAATTCCTTTTTATAGTGGGTTTGAGCTGATTCTGGCTGCCATGTTTATGCCAGTCTAGAAACACTTGATTCCCTTACGGAGACATATCAATACATAGGTTTTAAGATTCTTACTGGTCAGATATTTTCCTCTGCGGGAAATATGGGGTTTTGAGTCCCTTTCACTGAGGACGGTGTAGGTCTTGTCTATTCCATAGTTGGTTTTTGGAACGGTACCTGTGCTTATATCAAACTCTGGTTTTATGCATCACCCCACCTCTCCTTCCCCCTTAAGCAGGTATAAGAGTGTTTTCTAAATGTGAGACACTGTTCTCTTTCCTAACTCAGTTCAAGTGTAGCCATGTTTACAGGATCTTCATAAGTGATATCTTATGATAAGTTTCTTTTTCTGTGTGACTTATTTCACTTAGAATCATCGTACCTGAATCCACCCATTTTGCTGCTACTGGTCTTATGACATTGATTTCATGGCTGAGGGATATTCCATCGTACATAAGTACCACAATTTTTTGAACCATGTTTATATTTTCTGGGATACTTAAGGTGCATCCAAGTTGAGGTCCTTGTATGCAGTGCAGCCTTAAATTTTGGGGTGGCTCTGTCTTATTGATTTTCAGTTTTCCCAAGGTATATTCCCTAGACTGGTAGTGCCCTTGGCTCTGTAGCTCTGTTCTTTACTTGTTTTAGGGAACAGAATGCACTCCTCCAGAGAGGCAGTTGGCAATTTACATCCCGCCCATCAGCATAACAAGGCTCCCTGTTCTCCAGGGCCTGTCTTGCCTTTCTTGTTCTTACACATTTTGTGGATGTCCCTTTTGACCGGTGGGAAGTGATACTTCTTTGTAGTGCAGATTTGCATTGCCCGCTTGCTTGCTTGGCCAAAAAGGGCGTATGCGTTTTCTCCTGAATATATTCAGGAGAAAACGCATACGCCCTTTTTGGCCAAGTGCATCATTGTCAAAGTTGTGCCCCTCTTCCTGTGCTTTATAGGCGATTCCAACGTACCTCTTGAAATCTGTTTCCTGCTATTCTGCCTCGCTTTCAAGTCCGCCTCGTTGCCTTCCCTCAACAGATTTTTGGACGATAGTTGTCCTTTATTACTCGGCCAGTTTGTGAATAGCTGTGCCCCTGAGCTCCATTTTTCAACTCGTTTTTGGTGAGCTGACCGCAAGTCCAAAATTTTGGTTCAGGACCTATACTGGTTCCCGGTGGGTGGCTGAGAATTTGGTTAATTCTTCTTCCTGCCGGGAAATTACAGTGATATGTGCCCGTCCAAATGCCTAACAGCTACTCTCTCATTGGTTCTCCCTCTTCCCTTTCATCCTCTGCCAAATTGGCAACCTGTGCGAACCAAGAGGTTAAAGGGGCTGTCTCTCCAAGTTGGGAGGTTGATAGTAAAGCAGATGGAAAGTCAAACCGGAGCACCAGGAGAGGGACTATTCGTTGAGTTTTAGAAACCTTTTGTATTCACAGTGTGTCCGTTCTCTAGGTTTCCCGCACATGTTATAGCTGTAGTAATATTCCCTTCAACCTGGAGAGTTCGGACCCATGGAATGGGTGCCATGCATTATTGCTTTAAAGGGTCTGCATTTGCTCACCCAATCTCACCAATCGTCTCAGTCCCAAGTGTCCCTCCTTATGCCACATCCAGCTGTCGTTGTAGATAGGGTCATTCCAGCTTTCATCAGAGACCCTGAAGGAATTGTAAAGAATTTCCCAGTTTTTTTGTTTTGTTTTTGAAATTCCTTTTTATACTGGGTTTGAGCTGATTCTCTCTGCCATGTTTATGCCAGTCTAGACACACTTGATTCCCTTATGGAGACATATCAATACATAGGTTTTAAGATTCTTACTAGTCAGATATTTTCCTCTGCGGGAAATATGGGGTTTTGAGTCCCTTTCGCTGAGGACGGTGTAGGTCTTGTCTATTCCATAGTTGGTTTTTGGAACGGTACCTGTGCTTATATCAAACTCTGGTTTTATGCATCACCCCACCTCTCCTTCCCCCTTAAGCAGGTATAAGAGTGTTTTCTAAATGTGAGACACTGTTCTCTTTCCTAACTCAGTTCAAGTGTAGCCATGTTTACAGGATCTTCATAAGTGATATCTTATGATAAGTTTCTTTTTCTGTGTGACTTATTTCACTTAGAATCATCGTACCTGAATCCACCCATTTTGCTGCTATTGGTCTTATGACATTGATTTCATGGCTGAGGGATATTCCATCGTACGTAAGTACCACAATTTTTTGAACCATGTTTATATTTTCTGGGATACTTAAGGTGTATCCAAGTTGAGGTCCTTGTATGCAGTGCAGCCCTAAATTTTGGGGTGGCTCTGTCTTATTGATTTTCAGTTTTCCCAAGGTATATTCCCTAGACTGGTAGTGCCCTTGGCTCTGTAGCTCTGTTCTTTACTTGTTTTAGGGAACAGAATGCACTCCTCCAGAGAGGCAGTTGGCAATTTACATCCCGCCCATCAGCATAACAAGGCTCCCTGTTCTCCAGGGCCTGTCTTGCCTTTCTTGTTCTTACACATTTTGTGGATGTCCCTTTTGACCGGTGGGAAGTGATACTTCTTTGTAGTGCAGATTTGCATTGCCCGCTTGCTTGCTTGGCCAAAAAGGGCGTATGCGTTTTCTCCTGAATATATTCAGGAGAAAACGCATACGCCCTTTTTGGCCAAGTGCATCATTGTCGAAGTTGTGCCCCTCTTCCTGTGCTTTAAAGGCGATTCCAACGTACCTCTTGAAATCTGTTTCCTGCTATTCTGCCTCGCTTTCAAGTCCGCCTCGTTGCCTTCCCTCAACAGATTTTTGGACGATAGTTGTCCTTTATTACTCGGCCAGTTTGTGAATTGCTGTGCCCCTGAGCTCCATTTTTCAACTCGTTTTTGGTGAGCTGACCGCAAGTCCAAAATTTTGGTTCAGGACCTATACTGGTTCCCGGTGGGTGGCTGAGAATTTGGTTAATTCTTCTTCCTGCCGGGAAATTACAGTGATATGTGCCCGTCCAAATGCCTAACAGCTACTCTCTCATTGGTTCTCCCTCTTCCCTTTCATCCTCTGCCAAATTGGCAACCTGTGCGAACCAAGAGGTTAAAGGGGCTGTCTCTCCAAGTTGGGAGGTTGATAGTAAAGCAGACGGAAAGTCAAACCGGAGCACCAGGAGAGGGACTATTCGTTGAGTTTTAGAAACCTTTCGTATTCACAGTGTGTCCGTTCTCTAGGTTTCCCGCACATGTTATAGCTGTAGTAATATTCCCTTCAACCTGGAGAGTTCGGACCCATGGAATGGGTGCCATGCATTATTGCTTTAAAGGGTCTGCATTTGCTCACCCAATCTCACCAATCGTCTCAGTCCCAAGTGTCCCTCCTTATGCCACATCCAGCTGTCGTTGTAGATAGGGTCATTCCAGCTTTCATCAGAGACCTTGAAGGAATTGTAAAGAATTTCCCAGTTTTTTGTTTTGTTTTTGAAATTCCTTTTTATAGTGGGTTTGAGCTGATTCTCGCTGCCATGTTTATGCCAGTCTAGACACACTTGATTCCCTTACGGAGACATATCAATACATAGGTTTTAAGATTCTTACTAGTCAGATATTTTCCTCTGCGGGAAATATGGGGTTTTGAGTCCCTTTCACTGAGGACGGTGTAGGTCTTGTCTATTCCATAGTTGGTTTTTGGAACGGTACCTGTGCTTATATCAAACTCTGGTTTTATGCATCACCCCACCTCTCCTTCCCCCTTAAGCAGGTATAAGAGTGTTTTCTAAATGTGAGACACTGTTCTCTTTCCTAACTCAGTTCAAGTGTAGCCATGTTTACAGGATCTTCATAAGTGATATCTTATGATAAGTTTCTTTTTCTGTGTGACTTATTTCACTTAGAATCATCGTACCTGAATCCACCCATTTTGCTGCTACTGGTCTTATGACATTGATTTCATGGCTGAGGGATATTCCATCGTACATAAGTACCACAATTTTTTGAACCATGTTTATATTTTCTGGGATACTTAAGGTGTATCCAAGTTGAGGTCCTTGTATGCAGTGCAGCCTTAAATTTTGGGGTGGCTCTGTCTTATTGATTTTCAGTTTTCCCAAGGTATATTCCCTAGACTGGTAGTGCCCTTGGCTCTGTAGCTCTGTTCTTTACTTGTTTTAGGGAACAGAATGCACTCCTCCAGAGAGGCAGTTGGCAATTTACATCCCGCCCATCAGCATAACAAGGCTCCCTGTTCTCCAGGGCCTGTCTTGCCTTTCTTGTTCTTACACATTTTGTGGATGTCCCTTTTGACCGGTGGGAAGTGATACTTCTTTGTAGTGCAGATTTGCATTGCCCGCTTGCTTGCTTGGCCAAAAAGGGCGTATGCGTTTTCTCCTGAATATATTCAGGAGAAAACGCATACGCCCTTTTTGGCCAAGTGCATCATTGTCAAAGTTGTGCCCCTCTTCCTGTGCTTTAAAGGCGATTCCAACGTACCTCTTGAAATCTGTTTCCTGCTATTCTGCCTCGCTTTCAAGTCCGCCTCGTTGCCTTCCCTCAACAGATTTTTGGACGATAGTTGTCCTTTATTACTCGGCCAGTTTGTGAATAGCTGTGCCCCTGAGCTCCATTTTTCAACTCGTTTTTGGTGAGCTGACCGCAAGTCCAAAATTTTGGTTCAGGACCTATACTGGTTCCCGGTGGGTGGCTGAGAATTTGGTTAATTCTTCTTCCTGCCGGGAAATTACAGTGATATGTGCCCGTCCAAATGCCTAACAGCTACTCTCTCATTGGTTCTCCCTCTTCCCTTTCATCCTCTGCCAAATTGGCAACCTGTGCGAACCAAGAGGTTAAAGGGGCTGTCTCTCCAAGTTGGGAGGTTGATAGTAAAGCAGACGGAAAGTCAAACCGGAGCACCAGGAGAGGGACTATTCGTTGAGTTTTAGAAACCTTTCGTATTCACAGTGTGTCCGTTCTCTAGGTTTCCCGCACATGTTATAGCTGTAGTAATATTCCCTTCAACCTGGAGAGTTCGGACCCATGGAATGGGTGCCATGCATTATTGCTTTAAAGGGTCTGCATTTGCTCACCCAATCTCACCAATCGTCTCAGTCCCAAGTGTCCCTCCTTATGCCACATCCAGCTGTCGTTGTAGATAGGGTCATTCCAGCTTTCATCAGAGACCCTGAAGGAATTGTAAAGAATTTCCCAGTTTTTTTTGTTTTGTTTTTGAAATTCCTTTTTATAGTGGGTTTGAGCTGATTCTCGCTGCCATGTTTATGCCAGTCTAGACACACTTGATTCCCTTATGGAGACATATCAATACATAGGTTTTAAGATTCTTACTAGTCAGATATTTTCCTCTGCGGGAAATATGGGGTTTTGAGTCCCTTTCGCTGAGGACGGTGTAGGTCTTGTCTATTCCATAGTTGGTTTTTGGAACGGTACCTGTGCTTATATCAAACTCTGGTTTTATGCATCACCCCACCTCTCCTTCCCCCTTAAGCAGGTATAAGAGTGTTTTCTAAATGTGAGACACTGTTCTCTTTCCTAACTCAGTTCAAGTGTAGCCATGTTTACAGGATCTTCATAAGTGATATCTTATGATAAGTTTCTTTTTCTGTGTGACTTATTTCACTTAGAATCATCGTACCTGAATCCACCCATTTTGCTGCTATTGGTCTTATGACATTGATTTCATGGCTGAGGGATATTCCATCGTACGTAAGTACCACAATTTTTTGAACCATGTTTATATTTTCTGGGATACTTAAGGTGTATCCAAGTTGAGGTCCTTGTATGCAGTGCAGCCCTAAATTTTGGGGTGGCTCTGTCTTATTGATTTTCAGTTTTCCCAAGGTATATTCCCTAGACTGGTAGTGCCCTTGGCTCTGTAGCTCTGTTCTTTACTTGTTTTAGGGAACAGAATGCACTCCTCCAGAGAGGCAGTTGGCAATTTACATCCCGCCCATCAGCATAACAAGGCTCCCTGTTCTCCAGGGCCTGTCTTGCCTTTCTTGTTCTTACACATTTTGTGGATGTCCCTTTTGACCGGTGGGAAGTGATACTTCTTTGTAGTGCAGATTTGCATTGCCCGCTTGCTTGCTTGGCCAAAAAGGGCGTATGCGTTTTCTCCTGAATATATTCAGGAGAAAACGCATACGCCCTTTTTGGCCAAGTGCATCATTGTCGAAGTTGTGCCCCTCTTCCTGTGCTTTAAAGGCGATTCCAACGTACCTCTTGAAATCTGTTTCCTGCTATTCTGCCTCGCTTTCAAGTCCGCCTCGTTGCCTTCCCTCAACAGATTTTTGGACGATAGTTGTCCTTTATTACTCGGCCAGTTTGTGAATTGCTGTGCCCCTGAGCTCCATTTTTCAACTCGTTTTTGGTGAGCTGACCGCAAGTCCAAAATTTTGGTTCAGGACCTATACTGGTTCCCGGTGGGTGGCTGAGAATTTGGTTAATTCTTCTTCCTGCCGGGAAATTACAGTGATATGTGCCCGTCCAAATGCCTAACAGCTACTCTCTCATTGGTTCTCCCTCTTCCCTTTCATCCTCTGCCAAATTGGCAACCTGTGCGAACCAAGAGGTTAAAGGGGCTGTCTCTCCAAGTTGGGAGGTTGATAGTAAAGCAGACGGAAAGTCAAACCGGAGCACCAGGAGAGGGACTATTCGTTGAGTTTTAGAAACCTTTCGTATTCACAGTGTGTCCGTTCTCTAGGTTTCCCGCACATGTTATAGCTGTAGTAATATTCCCTTCAACCTGGAGAGTTCGGACCCATGGAATGGGTGCCATGCATTATTGCTTTAAAGGGTCTGCATTTGCTCACCCAATCTCACCAATCGTCTCAGTCCCAAGTGTCCCTCCTTATGCCACATCCAGCTGTCGTTGTAGATAGGGTCATTCCAGCTTTCATCAGAGACCTTGAAGGAATTGTAAAGAATTTCCCAGTTTTTTGTTTTGTTTTTGAAATTCCTTTTTATAGTGGGTTTGAGCTGATTCTCGCTGCCATGTTTATGCCAGTCTAGACACACTTGATTCCCTTACGGAGACATATCAATACATAGGTTTTAAGATTCTTACTAGTCAGATATTTTCCTCTGCGGGAAATATGGGGTTTTGAGTCCCTTTCACTGAGGACGGTGTAGGTCTTGTCTATTCCATAGTTGGTTTTTGGAACGGTACCTGTGCTTATATCAAACTCTGGTTTTATGCATCACCCCACCTCTCCTTCCCCCTTAAGCAGGTATAAGAGTGTTTTCTAAATGTGAGACACTGTTCTCTTTCCTAACTCAGTTCAAGTGTAGCCATGTTTACAGGATCTTCATAAGTGATATCTTATGATAAGTTTCTTTTTCTGTGTGACTTATTTCACTTAGAATCATCGTACCTGAATCCACCCATTTTGCTGCTATTGGTCTTATGACATTGATTTCATGGCTGAGGGATATTCCATCGTACGTAAGTACCACAATTTTTTGAACCATGTTTATATTTTCTGGGATACTTAAGGTGTATCCAAGTTGAGGTCCTTGTATGCAGTGCAGCCCTAAATTTTGGGGTGGCTCTGTCTTATTGATTTTCAGTTTTCCCAAGGTATATTCCCTAGACTGGTAGTGCCCTTGGCTCTGTAGCTCTGTTCTTTACTTGTTTTAGGGAACAGAATGCACTCCTCCAGAGAGGCAGTTGGCAATTTACATCCCGCCCATCAGCATAACAAGGCTCCCTGTTCTCCAGGGCCTGTCTTGCCTTTCTTGTTCTTACACATTTTGTGGATGTCCCTTTTGACCGGTGGGAAGTGATACTTCTTTGTAGTGCAGATTTGCATTGCCCGCTTGCTTGCTTGGCCAAAAAGGGCGTATGCGTTTTCTCCTGAATATATTCAGGAGAAAACGCATACGCCCTTTTTGGCCAAGTGCATCATTGTCGAAGTTGTGCCCCTCTTCCTGTGCTTTAAAGGCGATTCCAACGTACCTCTTGAAATCTGTTTCCTGCTATTCTGCCTCGCTTTCAAGTCCGCCTCGTTGCCTTCCCTCAACAGATTTTTGGACGATAGTTGTCCTTTATTACTCGGCCAGTTTGTGAATTGCTGTGCCCCTGAGCTCCATTTTTCAACTCGTTTTTGGTGAGCTGACCGCAAGTCCAAAATTTTGGTTCAGGACCTATACTGGTTCCCGGTGGGTGGCTGAGAATTTGGTTAATTCTTCTTCCTGCCGGGAAATTACAGTGATATGTGCCCGTCCAAATGCCTAACAGCTACTCTCTCATTGGTTCTCCCTCTTCCCTTTCATCCTCTGCCAAATTGGCAACCTGTGCGAACCAAGAGGTTAAAGGGGCTGTCTCTCCAAGTTGGGAGGTTGATAGTAAAGCAGACGGAAAGTCAAACCGGAGCACCAGGAGAGGGACTATTCGTTGAGTTTTAGAAACCTTTCGTATTCACAGTGTGTCCGTTCTCTAGGTTTCCCGCACATGTTATAGCTGTAGTAATATTCCCTTCAACCTGGAGAGTTCGGACCCATGGAATGGGTGCCATGCATTATTGCTTTAAAGGGTCTGCATTTGCTCACCCAATCTCACCAATCGTCTCAGTCCCAAGTGTCCCTCCTTATGCCACATCCAGCTGTCGTTGTAGATAGGGTCATTCCAGCTTTCATCAGAGACCTTGAAGGAATTGTAAAGAATTTCCCAGTTTTTTGTTTTGTTTTTGAAATTCCTTTTTATAGTGGGTTTGAGCTGATTCTCGCTGCCATGTTTATGCCAGTCTAGACACACTTGATTCCCTTATGGAGACATATCAATACATAGGTTTTAAGATTCTTACTAGTCAGATATTTTCCTCTGCGGGAAATATGGGGTTTTGAGTCCCTTTCACTGAGGACGGTGTAGGTCTTGTCTATTCCATAGTTGGTTTTTGGAACGGTACCTGTGCTTATATCAAACTCTGGTTTTATGCATCACCCCACCTCTCCTTCCCCCTTAAGCAGGTATAAGAGTGTTTTCTAAATGTGAGACACTGTTCTCTTTCCTAACTCAGTTCAAGTGTAGCCATGTTTACAGGATCTTCATAAGTGATATCTTATGATAAGTTTCTTTTTCTGTGTGACTTATTTCACTTAGAATCATCGTACCTGAATCCACCCATTTTGCTGCTACTGGTCTTATGACATTGATTTCATGGCTGAGGGATATTCCATCGTACATAAGTACCACAATTTTTTGAACCATGTTTATATTTTCTGGGATACTTAAGGTGTATCCAAGTTGAGGTCCTTGTATGCAGTGCAGCCTTAAATTTTGGGGTGGCTCTGTCTTATTGATTTTCAGTTTTCCCAAGGTATATTCCCTAGACTGGTAGTGCCCTTGGCTCTGTAGCTCTGTTCTTTACTTGTTTTAGGGAACAGAATGCACTCCTCCAGAGAGGCAGTTGGCAATTTACATCCCGCCCATCAGCATAACAAGGCTCCCTGTTCTCCAGGGCCTGTCTTGCCTTTCTTGTTCTTACACATTTTGTGGATGTCCCTTTTGACCGGTGGGAAGTGATACTTCTTTGTAGTGCAGATTTGCATTGCCCGCTTGCTTGCTTGGCCAAAAAGGGCGTATGCGTTTTCTCCTGAATATATTCAGGAGAAAACGCATACGCCCTTTTTGGCCAAGTGCATCATTGTCAAAGTTGTGCCCCTCTTCCTGTGCTTTAAAGGCGATTCCAACGTACCTCTTGAAATCTGTTTCCTGCTATTCTGCCTCGCTTTCAAGTCCGCCTCGTTGCCTTCCCTCAACAGATTTTTGGACGATAGTTGTCCTTTATTACTCGGCCAGTTTGTGAATAGCTGTGCCCCTGAGCTCCATTTTTCAACTCGTTTTTGGTGAGCTGACCGCAAGTCCAAAATTTTGGTTCAGGACCTATACTGGTTCCCGGTGGGTGGCTGAGAATTTGGTTAATTCTTCTTCCTGCCGGGAAATTACAGTGATATGTGCCCGTCCAAATGCCTAACAGCTACTCTCTCATTGGTTCTCCCTCTTCCCTTTCATCCTCTGCCAAATTGGCAACATGTGCGAACCAAGAGGTTAAAGGGGCTGTCTCTCCAAGTTGGGAGGTTGATAGTAAAGCAGATGGAAAGTCAAACCGGAGCACCAGGAGAGGGACTATTCGTTGAGTTTTAGAAACCTTTTGTATTCACAGTGTGTCCGTTCTCTAGGTTTCCCGCACATGTTATAGATGTAGTAATATTCCCTTCAACCTGGAGAGTTCGGACCCATGGAATGGGTGCCATGCATTATTGCTTTAAAGGGTCTGCATTTGCTCACCCAATCTCACCAATCGTCTCAGTCCCAAGTGTCCCTCCTTATGCCACATCCAGCTGTCGTTGTAGATAGGGTCATTCCAGCTTTCATCAGAGACCCTGAAGGAATTGTAAAGAATTTCCCAGTTTTTTTGTTTTGTTTTTGAAATTCCTTTTTATAGTGGGTTTGAGCTGATTCTCGCTGCCATGTTTATGCCAGTCTAGACACACTTGATTCCCTTATGGAGACATATCAATACATAGGTTTTAAGATTCTTACTAGTCAGATATTTTCCTCTGCGGGAAATATGGGGTTTTGAGTCCCTTTCGCTGAGGACGGTGTAGGTCTTGTCTATTCCATAGTTGGTTTTTGGAACGGTACCTGTGCTTATATCAAACTCTGGTTTTATGCATCACCCCACCTCTCCTTCCCCCTTAAGCAGGTATAAGAGTGTTTTCTAAATGTGAGACACTGTTCTCTTTCCTAACTCAGTTCAAGTGTAGCCATGTTTACAGGATCTTCATAAGTGATATCTTATGATAAGTTTCTTTTTCTGTGTGACTTATTTCACTTAGAATCATCGTACCTGAATCCACCCATTTTGCTGCTATTGGTCTTATGACATTGATTTCATGGCTGAGGGATATTCCATCGTACGTAAGTACCACAATTTTTTGAACCATGTTTATATTTTCTGGGATACTTAAGGTGTATCCAAGTTGAGGTCCTTGTATGCAGTGCAGCCCTAAATTTTGGGGTGGCTCTGTCTTATTGAATTTCAGTTTTCCCAAGGTATATTCCCTAGACTGGAAGTGCCCTTGGCTCTGTAGCTCTGTTCTTTACTTGTTTTAGGGAACAGAATGCACTCCTCCAGAGAGGCAGTTGGCAATTTACATCCCGCCCATCAGCATAACAAGGCTCCCTGTTCTCCAGGGCCTGTCTTGCCTTTCTTGTTCTTACACATTTTGTGGATGTCCCTTTTGACCGGTGGGAAGTGATACTTCTTTGTAGTGCAGATTTGCATTGCCCGCTTGCTTGCTTGGCCAAAAACGGCGTATGCGTTTTCTCCTGAATATATTCAGGAGAAAACGCATACGCCCTTTTTGGCCAAGTGCATCATTGTCGAAGTTGTGCCCCTCTTCCTGTGCTTTAAAGGCGATTCCAACGTACCTCTTGAAATCTGTTTCCTGCTATTCTGCCTCACTTTCAAGTCCGCCTCGTTGCCTTCCCTCAACAGATTTTTGGACGATAGTTGTCCTTTATTACTCGGCCAGTTTGTGAATTGCTGTGCCCCTGAGCTCCATTTTTCAACTCGTTTTTGGTGAGCTGACCGCAAGTCCAAAATTTTGGTTCAGGACCTATACTTGTTCCCGGTGGGTGGCTGAGAATTTGGTTAATTCTTCTTCCTGCCGGGAAATTACAGTGATATGTGCCCGTCCAAATGCCTAACAGCTACTCTCTCATTGGTTCTCCCTCTTCCCTTTCATCCTCTGCCAAATTGGCAACCTGTGCGAACCAAGAGGTTAAAGGGGCTGTCTCTCCAAGTTGGGAGGTTGATAGTAAAGCAGACGGAAAGTCAAACCGGAGCACCAGGAGAGGGACTATTCGTTGAGTTTTAGAAACCTTTCGTATTCACAGTGTGTCCGTTCTCTAGGTTTCCCGCACATGTTATAGCTGTAGTAATATTCCCTTCAACCTGGAGAGTTCGGACCCATGGAATGGGTGCCATGCATTATTGCTTTAAAGGGTCTGCATTTGCTCACCCAATCTCACCAATCGTCTCAGTCCCAAGTGTCCCTCCTTATGCCACATCCAGCTGTCGTTGTAGATAGGGTCATTCCAGCTTTCATCAGAGACCTTGAAGGAATTGTAAAGAATTTCCCAGTTTTTTGTTTTGTTTTTGAAATTCCTTTTTATAGTGGGTTTGAGCTGATTCTCGCTGCCATGTTTATGCCAGTCTAGACACACTTGATTCCCTTACGGAGACATATCAATACATAGGTTTTAAGATTCTTACTAGTCAGATATTTTCCTCTGCGGGAAATATGGGGTTTTGAGTCCCTTTCACTGAGGACGGTGTAGGTCTTGTCTATTCCATAGTTGGTTTTTGGAACGGTACCTGTGCTTATATCAAACTCTGGTTTTATGCATCACCCCACCTCTCCTTCCCCCTTAACCAGGTATAAGAGTGTTTTCTAAATGTGAGACACTGTTCTCTTTCCTAACTCAGTTCAAGTGTAGCCATGTTTACAGGATCTTCATAAGTGATATCTTATGATAAGTTTCTTTTTCTGTGTGACTTATTTCACTTAGAATCATCGTACCTGAATCCACCCATTTTGCTGCTACTGGTCTTATGACATTGATTTCATGGCTGAGGGATATTCCATCGTACATAAGTACCACAATTTTTTGAACCATGTTTATATTTTCTGGGATACTTAAGGTGTATCCAAGTTGAGGTCCTTGTATGCAGTGCAGCCTTAAATTTTGGGGTGGCTCTGTCTTATTGATTTTCAGTTTTCCCAAGGTATATTCCCTAGACTGGTAGTGCCCTTGGCTCTGTAGCTCTGTTCTTTACTTGTTTTAGGGAACAGAATGCACTCCTCCAGAGAGGCAGTTGGCAATTTACATCCCGCCCATCAGCATAACAAGGCTCCCTGTTCTCCAGGGCCTGTCTTGCCTTTCTTGTTCTTACACATTTTGTGGATGTCCCTTTTGACCGGTGGGAAGTGATACTTCTTTGTAGTGCAGATTTGCATTGCCCGCTTGCTTGCTTGGCCAAAAAGGGCGTATGCGTTTTCTCCTGAATATATTCAGGAGAAAACGCATACGCCCTTTTTGGCCAAGTGCATCATTGTCGAAGTTGTGCCCCTCTTCCTGTGCTTTAAAGGCGATTCCAACGTACCTCTTGAAATCTGTTTCCTGCTATTCTGCCTCGCTTTCAAGTCCGCCTCGTTGCCTTCCCTCAACAGATTTTTGGACGATAGTTGTCCTTTATTACTCGGCCAGTTTGTGAATGGCTGTGCCCCTGAGCTCCATTTCTCAACTCGTTTTTGGTGAGCTGACCGCAAGTCCAAAATTTTGGTTCAGGACCTATACTGGTTCCCGGTGGGTGGCTGAGAATTTGGTTAATTCTTCTTCCTGCCGGGAAATTACAGTGATAGGTGCCCGTCCAAATGCCTAACAGCTACTCTCTCATTGGTTCTCCCTCTTCCCTTTCATCCTCTGCCAAATTGGCAACCTGTGCGAACCAAGAGGTTAAAGGGGCTGTCTAGCCAAGTTGGGAGGTTGATAGTAAAGCAGACGGAAAGTCAAACCAGAGCACCAGGAGAGGGACTATGCGTTGACTTTTAGAAACCTTTCGTATTCACAGTGTGTCCGTTCTCTAGGTTTCCCGCACTTGTTATAGCTGTAGTAATATTCCCTTCAACCTGGAGAGTTCGGACCCATGGAATGGGTGCCATGCATTATTGCTTTAAAGGGTCTGCATTTGCTCACCCAATCTCACCAATCGTCTCAGTCCCAAGTGTCCCTCCTTATGCCACATCCAGCTGTCGTTGTAGATAGGGTCATTCCAGCCTTCATCAGAGACCCTGAAGGAATTGTAAAGAATTTCCCAGTTTTTTTGTTTTGTTTTTGAAATTCCTTTTTATAGTGGGTTTGAGCTGATTCTCGCTGCCATGTTTATGCCAGTCTAGACACACTTGATTCCCTTACGGAGACATATCAATACATAGGTTTTAAGATTCTTACTAGTCAGATATTTTCCTCTGTGGGAAATATGGGGTTTTGAGTCCCTTTCGCTGAGGACGGTGTAGGTTTTGTCTCTTCCATAGTTGGTTTTTGGAACGGTACCTGTGCTTATATCAAACTCTGGTTTTATGCATCACCCCACCTCTCCTTCCCCCTTAAGCAGGTATAAGAGTGTTTTCTAAATGTGAGACACTGTTCTCTTTCCTAACTCAGTTCAAGTGTAGCCATGTTTACAGGATCTTCATAAGTGATATCTTATGATAAGTTTCTTTTTCTGTGTGACTTATTTCACTTAGAATCATCGTACCTGAATCCACCCATTTTGCTGCTACTGGTCTTATGACATTGATTTCATGGCTGAGGGATATTCCATTGTACGTAAGTACCACAATTTTTTGAACCATGTTTATATTTTCTGGGATACTTAAGGTGTATCCAAGTTGAGGTCCTTGTATGCAGTGCAGCCTTAAATATTGGGGTGGCTCTGTCTTATTGATTTTCAGTTTTCCCAAGGTATATTCCCTAGACTGGTAGTGCCCTTGGCTCTGTAGCTCTGTTCTTTACTTGTTTTAGGGAACAGAATGCACTCCTCCAGAGAGGCAGTTGGCAATTTACATCCCGCCCATCAGCATAACAAGGCTCCCTGTTCTCCAGGGCCTGTCTTGCCTTTCTTGTTCTTACACATTTTGTGGATGTCCCTTTTGACCGGTGGGAAGTGATACTTCTTTGTAGTGCAGATTTGCATTGCCCGCTTGCTTGCTTGGCCAAAAAGGGCGTATGCGTTTTCTCCTGAATATATTCAGGAGAAAACGCATACGCCCTTTTTGGCCAAGTGCATCATTGTCGAAGTTGTGCCCCTCTTCTTGTGCTTTAAAGGCGATTCCAACGTACCTCTTGAAATCTGTTTCCTGCTATTCTGCCTCGCTTTCAAGTCCGCCTCGTTGCCTTCCCTCAACAGATTTTTGGACGATAGTTGTCCTTTATTACTCGGCCAGTTTGTGAATTGCTGTGCCCCTGAGCTCCATTTTTCAACTCGTTTTTGGTGAGCTGACCGCAAGTCCAAAATTTTGGTTCAGGACCTATACTGGTTCCCGGTGGGTGGCTGAGAATTTGGTTAATTCTTCTTCCTGCCGGGAAATTACAGTGATATGTGCCCGTCCAAATGCCTAACAGCTACTCTCTCATTGGTTCTCCCTCTTCCCTTTCATCCTCTGCCAAATTGGCAACCTGTGCGAACCAAGAGGTTAAAGGGGCTGTCTCTCCAAGTTGGGAGGTTGATAGTAAAGCAGACGGAAAGTCAAACCGGAGCACCAGGAGAGGGACTATGCGTTGAGTTTTAGAAACCTTTCGTATTCACAGTGTGTCCGTTCTCTAGGTTTCCCGCACATGTTATAGCTGTAGTAATATTCCCTTCAACCTGGAGAGTTCAGACCCATGGAATGGGTGCCATGCATTATTGCTTTAAAGGGTCTGCATTTGCTCACCCAATCTCACCAATCGTCTCAGTCCCAAGTGTCCCTCCTTATGCCACATCCAGCTGTCGTTGTAGATAGGGTCATTCCAGCCTTCATCAGAGACCCTGAAGGAATTGTAAAGAATTTCCCAGTTTTTTTGTTTTGTTTTTGAAATTCCTTTCTATAGTGGGTTTGAGCTGATTCTCGCTGCCATGTTTATGCCAGTCTAGACACACTTGATTCCCTTATGGAGACATATCAATACATAGGTTTTAAGATTCTTACTAGTCAGATATTTTCCTCTGCGGGAAATATGGTGTTTTGAGTCCCTTTCGCTGAGGACGGTGTAGGTCTTGTCTATTCCATAGTTGGTTTTTGGAACGGTACCTGTGCTTATATCAAACTCTGGTTTTATGCATCACCCCACCTCTCCTTCCCCCTTAAGCAGGTATAAGAGTGTTTTCTAAATGTGAGACACTGTTCTCTTTCCTAACTCAGTTCAAGTGTAGCCATGTTTACAGGATCTTCATAAGTGATATCTTATGATAAGTTTCTTTTTCTGTGTGACTTATTTCACTTAGAATCATCGTACCTGAATCCACCCATTTTGCTGCTACTGGTCTTATGACATTGATTTCATGGCTGAGGGTTATTCCATCGTACGTAAGTACCACAATTTTTTGAACCATGTTTATATTTTCTGGGATACTTAAGGTGTATCCAAGTTGAGGTCCTTGTATGCAGTGCAGCCCTAAATTTTGGGGTGGCTCTGTCTTATTGATTTTCAGTTTTCCCAAGGTATATTCCCTAGACTGGTAGTGCCCTTGGCTCTGTAGCTCTGTTCTTTACTTGTTTTAGGGAACAGAATGCACTCCTCCAGAGAGGCAGTTGGCAATTTACATCCCGCCCATCAGCATAACAAGGCTCCCTGTTCTCCAGGGCCTGTCTTGCCTTTCTTGTTCTTACACATTTTGTGGATGTCCCTTTTGACCGGTGGGAAGTGATACTTCTTTGTAGTGCAGATTTGCATTGCCCGCTTGCTTGCTTGGCCAAAAAGGGCGTATGCGTTTTCTCCTGAATATATTCAGGAGAAAACGCATACGCCCTTTTTGGCCAAGTGCATCATTGTCGAAGTTGTGCCCCTCTTCCTGTGCTTTAAAGGCGATTCCAACGTACCTCTTGAAATCTGTTTCCTGCTATTCTGCCTCGCTTTCAAGTCCGCCTCGTTGCCTTCCCTCAACAAATTTTTGGACGATAGTTGTCCTTTATTACTCGGCCAGTTTGTGAATTGCTGTGCCCCTGAGCTCCATTTTTCAACTCGTTTTTGGTGAGCTGACCGCAAGTCCAAAATTTTGGTTCAGGACCTATACTGGTTTCCGGTGGGTGGCTGAGAATTTGGTTAATTCTTCTTCCTGCCGGGAAATTACAGTGATATGTGCCCGTCCAAATGCCTAACAGCTACTCTCTCATTGGTTCTCCCTCTTCCCTTTCATCCTCTGCCAAATTGGCAACCTGTGCGAACCAAGAGGTTAAAGGGGCTGTCTAGCCAAGTTGGGAGGTTGATAGTAAAGCAGACGGAAAGTCAAACCAGAGCACCAGGAGAGGGACTATGCGTTGACTTTTAGAAACCTTTCGTATTCACAGTGTGTCCGTTCTCTAGGTTTCCCGCACTTGTTATAGCTGTAGTAATATTCCCTTCAACCTGGAGAGTTCGGACCCATGGAATGGGTGCCATGCATTATTGCTTTAAAGGGTCTGCATTTGCTCACCCAATCTCACCAATCGTCTCAGTCCCAAGTGTCCCTCCTTATGCCACATCCAGCTGTCGTTGTAGATAGGGTCATTCCAGCTTTCATCAGAGACCCTGAAGGAATTGTAAAGAATTTCCCAGATTTTTGTTTTGTTTTTGAAATTCCTTTTTATAGTGGGTTTGAGCTGATTCTCGCTGCCATGTTTATGCCAGTCTAGACACACTTGATTCCCTTACGGAGACATATCAATACATAGGTTTTAAGATTCTTACTAGTCAGATATTTTCCTCTGTGGGAAATATGGGGTTTTGAGTCCCTTTCGCTGAGGACGGTGTAGGTCTTGTCTCTTCCATAGTTGGTTTTTGGAACGGTACCTGTGCTTATATCAAACTCTGGTTTTATGCATCACCCCACCTCTCCTTCCCCCTTAAGCAGGTATAAGAGTGTTTTCTAAATGTGAGACACTGTTCTCTTTCCTAACTCAGTTCAAGTGTAGCCATGTTTACAGGATCTTCATAAGTGATATCTTATGATAAGTTTCTTTTTCTGTGTGACTTATTTCACTTAGAATCATCGTACCTGAATCCACCCATTTTGCTGCTACTGGTCTTATGACATTGATTTCATGGCTGAGGGATATTCCATCGTACGTAAGTACCACAATTTTTTGAACCATGTTTATATTTTCTGGGATACTTAAGGTGTATCCAAGTTGAGGTCCTTGTATGCAGTGCAGCCTTAAATTTTGGGGTGGCTCTGTCTTATTGATTTTCAGTTTTCCCAAGGTATATTCCCTAGACTGGTAGTGCCCTTGGCTCTGTAGCTCTGTTCTTTACTTGTTTTAGGGAACAGAATGCACTCCTCCAGAGAGGCAGTTGGCAATTTACATCCCGCCCATCAGCATAACAAGGCTCCCTGTTCTCCAGGGCCTGTCTTGCCTTTCTTGTTCTTACACATTTTGTGGATGTCCCTTTTGACCGGTGGGAAGTGATACTTCTTTGTAGTGCAGATTTGCATTGCCCGCTTGCTTGCTTGGCCAAAAAGGGCGTATGCGTTTTCTCCTGAATATATTCAGGAGAAAACGCATACGCCCTTTTTGGCCAAGTGCATCATTGTCGAAGTTGTGCCCCTCTTCCTGTGCTTTAAAGGCGATTCCAACGTACCTCTTGAAATCTGTTTCCTGCTATTCTGCCTCGCTTTCAAGTCCGCCTCGTTGCCTTCCCTCAACAGATTTTTGGACGATAGTTGTCCTTTATTACTCGGCCAGTTTGTGAATTGCTGTGCCCCTGAGCTCCATTTTTCAACTCGTTTTTGGTGAGCTGACCGCAAGTCCAAAATTTTGGTTCAGGACCTATACTGGTTCCCGGTGGGTGGCTGAGAATTTGGTTAATTCTTCTTCCTGCCGGGAAATTACAGTGATATGTGCCCGTCCAAATGCCTAACAGCTACTCTCTCATTGGTTCTCCCTCTTCCCTTTCATCCTCTGCCAAATTGGCAACCTGTGCGAACCAAGAGGTTAAAGGGGCTGTCTCTCCAAGTTGGGAGGTTGATAGTAAAGCAGACGGAAAGTCAAACCGGAGCACCAGGAGAGGGACTATGCGTTGAGTTTTAGAAACCTTTCGTATTCACAGTGTGTCCGTTCTCTAGGTTTCCCGCACATGTTATAGCTGTAGTAATATTCCCTTCAACCTGGAGAGTTCGGACCCATGGAATGGGTGCCATGCATTATTGCTTTAAAGGGTCTGCATTTGCTCACCCAATCTCACCAATCGTCTCAGTCCCAAGTGTTCCTCCTTATGCCACATCCAGCTGTCGTTGTAGATAGGGTCATTCCAGCTTTCATCAGAGACCCTGAAGGAATTGTAAAGAATTTCCCAGTTTTTTTGTTTTGTTTTTGAAATTCCTTTCTATAGTGGGTTTGAGTTGATTCTCGCTGCCATGTTTATGCCAGTCTAGACACACTTGATTCCCTTATGGAGACATATCAATACATAGGTTTTAAGATTCTTACTAGTCAGATATTTTCCTCTGCGGGAAATATGGGGTTTTGAGTCCCTTTCGCTGAGGACGGTGTAGGTCTTGTCTATTCCATAGTTGGTTTTTGGAACGGTACCTGTGCTTATATCAAACTCTGGTTTTATGCATCACCCCACCTCTCCTTCCCCCTTAAGCAGGTATAAGAGTGTTTTCTAAATGTGAGACACTGTTCTCTTTCCTAACTCAGTTCAAGTGTAGCCATGTTTACAGGATCTTCATAAGTGATATCTTATGATAAGTTTCTTTTTCTGTGTGACTTATTTCACTTAGAATCATCGTACCTGAATCCACCCATTTTGCTGCTACTGGTCTTATGACATTGATTTCATGGCTGAGGGATATTCCATCGTACATAAGTACCACACTTTTTTGAACCATGTTTATATTTTCTGGGATACTTAAGGTGTATCCAAGTTGAGGTCCTTGTATGCAGTGCAGCCTTAAATTTTGGGGTGGCTCTGTCTTATTTATTTTCAGTTTTCCCAAGGTATATTCCCTAGACTGGTAGTGCCCTTGGCTCTGTAGCTCTGTTCTTTACTTGTTTTAGGGAACAGAATGCACTCCTCCAGAGAGGCAGTTGGCAATTTACATCCCGCCCATCAGCATAACAAGGCTCCCTGTTCTCCAGGGCCTGTCTTGCCTTTCTTGTTCTTACACATTTTGTGGATGTCCCTTTTGACCGGTGGGAAGTGATACTTCTTTGTAGTGCAGATTTGCATTGCCCGCTTGCTTGCTTGGCCAAAAAGGGCGTATGCGTTTTCTCCTGAATATATTCAGGAGAAAACGCATACGCCCTTTTTGGCCAAGTGCATCATTTTCGAAGTTGTGCCCCTCTTCCTGTGCTTTAAAGGCGATTCCAACGTACCTCTTGAAATCTGTTTCCTGCTATTCTGCCTCGCTTTCAAGTCCGCCTCGTTGCCTTCCCTCAACAGATTTTTGGACGATAGTTGTCCTTTATTACTCGGCCAGTTTGTGAATGGCTGTGCCCCTGAGCTCCATTTCTCAACTCGTTTTTGGTGAGCTGACCACAAGTCCAAAATTTTGGTTCAGGACCTATACTGGTTCCTGGTGGGTGGCTGAGAATTTGGTTAATTCTTCTTCCTGCCGGGAAATTACAGTGATAGCTGCCCGTCCAAATGCCTAACAGCTACTCTCTCATTGGTTCTCCCTCTTCCCTTTCATCCTCTGCCAAATTGGCAACCTGTGCGAACCAAGAGGTTAAAGGGGCTGTCTAGCCAAGTTGGGAGGTTGATAGTAAAGCAGACGGAAAGTCAAACCAGAGCACCAGGAGAGGGACTATGCGTTGACTTTTAGAAACCTTTCGTATTCACAGTGTGTCCGTTCTCTAGGTTTCCCGCACTTGTTATAGCTGTAGTAATATTCCCTTCAACCTGGAGAGTTCGGACCCATGGAATGGGTGCCATGCATTATTGCTTTAAAGGGTCTGCATTTGCTCACCCAATCTCACCAATCGTCTCAGTCCCAAATGTCCCTCCTTATGCCACATCCAGCTGTCGTTGTAGATAGGGTCATTCCAGCCTTCATCAGAGACCCTGAAGGAATTGTAAAGAATTTCCCAGTTTTTTTGTTTTGTTTTTGAAATTCCTTTTTATAGTGGGTTTGAGCTGATTCTCGCTGCCATGTTTATGCCAGTCTAGACACACTTGATTCCCTTACGGAGACATATCAATACATAGGTTTTAAGATTCTTACTAGTCAGATATTTTCCTCTGTGGGAAATATGGGGTTTTGAGTCCCTTTCGCTGAGGACGGTGTAGGTTTTGTCTCTTCCTTAGTTGGTTTTTGGAACGGTACCTGTGCTTATATCAAACTCTGGTTTTATGCATCACCCCACCTCTCCTTCCCCCTTAAGCAGGTATAAGAGTGTTTTCTAAATGTGAGACACTGTTCTCTTTCCTAACTCAGTTCAAGTGTAGCCATGTTTACAGGATCTTCATAAGTGATATCTTATGATAAGTTTCTTTTTCTGTGTGACTTATTTCACTTAGAATCATCGTACCTGAATCCACCCATTTTGCTGCTACTGGTCTTATGACATTGATTTCATGGCTGAGGGATATTCCATTGTACGTAAGTACCACAATTTTTTGAACCATGTTTATATTTTCTGGGATACTTAAGGTGTATCCAAGTTGAGGTCCTTGTATGCAGTGCAGCCTTAAATTTTGGGGTGGCTCTGTCTTATTGATTTTCAGTTTTCCCAAGGTATATTCCCTAGACTGGTAGTGCCCTTGGCTCTGTAGCTCTGTTCTTTACTTGTTTTAGGGAACAGAATGCACTCCTCCAGAGAGGCAGTTGGCAATTTACATCCCGCCCATCAGCATAACAAGGCTCCCTGTTCTCCAGGGCCTGTCTTGCCTTTCTTGTTCTTACACATTTTGTGGATGTCCCTTTTGACCGGTGGGAAGTGATACTTCTTTGTAGTGCAGATTTGCATTGCCCGCTTGCTTGCTTGGCCAAAAAGGGCGTATGCGTTTTCTCCTGAATATATTCAGGAGAAAACGCATACGCCCTTTTTGGCCAAGTGCATCATTGTCGAAGTTGTGCCCCTCTTCTTGTGCTTTAAAGGCGATTCCAACGTACCTCTTGAAATCTGTTTCCTGCTATTCTGCCTCGCTTTCAAGTCCGCCTCGTTGCCTTCCCTCAACAGATTTTTGGACGATAGTTGTCCTTTATTACTCGGCCAGTTTGTGAATTGCTGTGCCCCTGAGCTCCATTTTTCAACTCGTTTTTGGTGAGCTGACCGCAAGTCCAAAATTTTGGTTCAGGACCTATACTGGTTCCCGGTGGGTGGCTGAGAATTTGGTTAATTCTTCTTCCTGCCGGGAAATTACAGTGATATGTGCCCGTCCAAATGCCTAACAGCTACTCTCTCATTGGTTCTCCCTCTTCCCTTTCATCCTCTGCCAAATTGGCAACCTGTGCGAACCAAGAGGTTAAAGGGGCTGTCTCTCCAAGTTGGGAGGTTGATAGTAAAGCAGACGGAAAGTCAAACCGGAGCACCAGGAGAGGGACTATGCGTTGAGTTTTAGAAACCTTTCGTATTCACAGTGTGTCCGTTCTCTAGGTTTCCCGCACATGTTATAGCTGTAGTAATATTCCCTTCAACCTGGAGAGTTCGGACCCATGGAATGGGTGCCATGCATTATTGCTTTAAAGGGTCTGCATTTGCTCACCCAATCTCACCAATCGTCTCAGTCCCAAGTGTTCCTCCTTATGCCACATCCAGCTGTCATTGTAGATAGGGTCATTCCAGCTTTCATCAGAGACCCTGAAGGAATTGTAAAGAATTTCCCAGTTTTTTTGTTTTGTTTTTGAAATTCCTTTCTATAGTGGGTTTGAGCTGATTCTCGCTGCCATGTTTATGCCAGTCTAGACACACTTGATTCCCTTATGGAGACATATCAATACATAGGTTTTAAGATTCTTACTAGTCAGATATTTTCCTCTGCGGGAAATATGGTGTTTTGAGTCCCTTTCGCTGAGGACGGTGTAGGTCTTGTCTATTCCATAGTTGGTTTTTGGAACGGTACCTGTGCTTATATCAAACTCTGGTTTTATGCATCACCCCACCTCTCCTTCCCCCTTAAGCAGGTATAAGAGTGTTTTCTAAATGTGAGACACTGTTCTCTTTCCTAACTCAGTTCAAGTGTAGCCATGTTTACAGGATCTTCATAAGTGATATCTTATGATAAGTTTCTTTTTCTGTGTGACTTATTTCACTTAGAATCATCGTACCTGAATCCACCCATTTTGCTGCTACTGGTCTTATGACATTGATTTCATGGCTGAGGGTTATTCCATCGTACGTAAGTACCACAATTTTTTGAACCATGTTTATATTTTCTGGGATACTTAAGGTGTATCCAAGTTGAGGTCCTTGTATGCAGTGCAGCCCTAAATTTTGGGGTGGCTCTGTCTTATTGATTTTCAGTTTTCCCAAGGTATATTCCCTAGACTGGTAGTGCCCTTGGCTCTGTAGCTCTGTTCTTTACTTGTTTTAGGGAACAGAATGCACTCCTCCAGAGAGGCAGTTGGCAATTTACATCCCGCCCATCAGCATAACAAGGCTCCCTGTTCTCCAGGGCCTGTCTTGCCTTTCTTGTTCTTACACATTTTGTGGATGTCCCTTTTGACCGGTGGGAAGTGATACTTCTTTGTAGTGCAGATTTGCATTGCCCGCTTGCTTGCTTGGCCAAAAAGGGCGTATGCGTTTTCTCCTGAATATATTCAGGAGAAAACGCATACGCCCTTTTTGGCCAAGTGCATCATTGTCGAAGTTGTGCCCCTCTTCCTGTGCTTTAAAGGCGATTCCAACGTACCTCTTGAAATCTGTTTCCTGCTATTCTGCCTCGCTTTCAAGTCCGCCTCGTTGCCTTCCCTCAACAGATTTTTGGACGATAGTTGTCCTTTATTACTCGGCCAGTTTGTGAATTGCTGTGCCCCTGAGCTCCATTTTTCAACTCGTTTTTGGTGAGCTGACCGCAAGTCCAAAATTTTGGTTCAGGACCTATACTGGTTCCCGGTGGGTGGCTGAGAATTTGGTTAATTCTTCTTCCTGCCGGGAAATTACAGTGATATGTGCCCGTCCAAATGCCTAACAGCTACTCTCTCATTGGTTCTCCCTCTTCCCTTTCATCCTCTGCCAAATTGGCAACCTGTGCGAACCAAGAGGTTAAAGGGGCTGTCTCTCCAAGTTGGGAGGTTGATAGTAAAGCAGACGGAAAGTCAAACCGGAGCACCAGGAGAGGGACTATGCGTTGAGTTTTAGAAACCTTTCGTATTCACAGTGTGTCCGTTCTCTAGGTTTCCCGCACATGTTATAGCTGTAGTAATATTCCCTTCAACCTGGAGAGTTCGGACCCATGGAATGGGTGCCATGCATTATTGCTTTAAAGGGTCTGCATTTGCTCACCCAATCTCACCAATCGTCTCAGTCCCAAGTGTTCCTCCTTATGCCACATCCAGCTGTCGTTATAGATAGGGTCATTCCAGCTTTCATCAGAGACCCTGAAGGAATTGTAAAGAATTTCCCAGTTTTTTTGTTTTGTTTTTGAAATTCCTTTCTATAGTGGGTTTGAGTTGATTCTCGCTGCCATGTTTATGCCAGTCTAGACACACTTGATTCCCTTATGGAGACATATCAATACATAGGTTTTAAGATTCTTACTAGTCAGATATTTTCCTCTGCGGGAAATATGGGGTTTTGAGTCCCTTTCGCTGAGGACGGTGTAGGTCTTGTCTATTCCATAGTTGGTTTTTGGAACGGTACCTGTGCTTATATCAAACTCTGGTTTTATGCATCACCCCACCTCTCCTTCCCCCTTAAGCAGGTATAAGAGTGTTTTCTAAATGTGAGACACTGTTCTCTTTCCTAACTCAGTTCAAGTGTAGCCATGTTTACAGGATCTTCATAAGTGATATCTTATGATAAGTTTCTTTTTCTGTGTGACTTATTTCACTTAGAATCATCGTACCTGAATCCACCCATTTTGCTGCTACTGGTCTTATGACATTGATTTCATGGCTGAGGGTTATTCCATCGTACGTAAGTACCACAATTTTTTGAACCATGTTTATATTTTCTGGGATACTTAAGGTGTATCCAAGTTGAGGTCCTTGTATGCAGTGCAGCCCTAAATTTTGGGGTGGCTCTGTCTTATTGATTTTCAGTTTTCCCAAGGTATATTCCCTAGACTGGTAGTGCCCTTGGCTCTGTAGCTCTGTTCTTTACTTGTTTTAGGGAACAGAATGCACTCCTCCAGAGAGGCAGTTGGCAATTTACATCCCGCCCATCAGCATAACAAGGCTCCCTGTTCTCCAGGGCCTGTCTTGCCTTTCTTGTTCTTACACATTTTGTGGATGTCCCTTTTGACCGGTGGGAAGTGATACTTCTTTGTAGTGCAGATTTGCATTGCCCGCTTGCTTGCTTGGCCAAAAAGGGCGTATGCGTTTTCTCCTGAATATATTCAGGAGAAAACGCATACGCCCTTTTTGGCCAAGTGCATCATTGTCGAAGTTGTGCCCCTCTTCCTGTGCTTTAAAGGCGATTCCAACGTACCTCTTGAAATCTGTTTCCTGCTATTCTGCCTCGCTTTCAAGTCCGCCTCGTTGCCTTCCCTCAACAGATTTTTGGACGATAGTTGTCCTTTATTACTCGGCCAGTTTGTGAATTGCTGTGCCCCTGAGCTCCATTTTTCAACTCGTTTTTGGTGAGCTGACCGCAAGTCCAAAATTTTGGTTCAGGACCTATACTGGTTCCCGGTGGGTGGCTGAGAATTTGGTTAATTCTTCTTCCTGCCGGGAAATTACAGTGATATGTGCCCGTCCAAATGCCTAACAGCTACTCTCTCATTGGTTCTCCCTCTTCCCTTTCATCCTCTGCCAAATTGGCAACCTGTGCGAACCAAGAGGTTAAAGGGGCTGTCTAGCCAAGTTGGGAGGTTGATAGTAAAGCAGACGGAAAGTCAAACCAGAGCACCAGGAGAGGGACTATGCGTTGACTTTTAGAAACCTTTCGTATTCACAGTGTGTCCGTTCTCTAGGTTTCCCGCACTTGTTATAGCTGTAGTAATATTCCCTTCAACCTGGAGAGTTCGGACCCATGGAATGGGTGCCATGCATTATTGCTTTAAAGGGTCTGCATTTGCTCACCCAATCTCACCAATCGTCTCAGTCCCAAGTGTCCCTCCTTATGCCACATCCAGCTGTCGTTGTAGATAGGGTCATTCCAGCTTTCATCAGTGACCCTGAAGGAATTGTAAAGAATTTCCCAGTTTTTTTGTTTTGTTTTTGAAATTCCTTTTTATAGTGGGTTTGAGCTGATTCTCGCTGCCATGTTTATGCCAGTCTAGACACACTTGATTCCCTTACGGAGACATATCAATACATAGGTTTTAAGATTCTTACTAGTTAGATATTTTCCTCTGCGGGAAATATGGGGTTTTGAGTCCCTTTCGCTGAGGACGGTGTAGGTCTTGTCTATTCCATAGTTGGTTTTTGGAACGGTACCTGTGCTTATATCAAACTCTGGTTTTATGCATCACCCCACCTCTCCTTCCCCCTTAAGCAGGTATAAGAGTGTTTTCTAAATGTGAGACACTGTTCTCTTTCCTAACTCAGTTCAAGTGTAGCCATGTTTACAGGATCTTCATAAGTGATATCTTATGATAAGTTTCTTTTTCTGTGTGACTTATTTCACTTAGAATCATCGTACCTGAATCCACCCATTTTGCTGCTACTGGTCTTATGACATTGATTTCATGGCTGAGGGATATTCCATCGTACGTAAGTACTACAATTTTTTGAACCATGTTTATATTTTCTGGGATACTTAAGGTGTATCCAAGTTGAGGTCCTTGTATGCAGTGCAGCCTTAAATTTTGGGGTGGCTCTGTCTTATTGATTTTCAGTTTTCCCAAGGTATATTCCCTAGACTGGTAGTGCCCTTGGCTCTGTAGCTCTGTTCTTTACTTGTTTTAGGGAACAGAATGCACTCCTCCAGAGAGGCAGTTGGCAATTTACATCCCGCCCATCAGCATAACAAGGCTCCCTGTTCTCCAGGGCCTGTCTTGCCTTTCTTGTTCTTACACATTTTGTGGATGTCCCTTTTGACCGGTGGGAAGTGATACTTCTTTGTAGTGCAGATTTGCATTGCCCGCTTGCTTGCTTGGCCAAAAAGGGCGTATGCGTTTTCTCCTGAATATATTCAGGAGAAAACGCATACGCCCTTTTTGGCCAAGTGCGTCATTTTCGAAGTTGTGCCCCTCTTCCTGTGCTTTAAAGGCGATTCCAAGGTACCTCTTGAAATCTGTTTCCTGCTATTCTGCCTCGCTTTCAAGTCCGCCTCGTTGCCTTCCCTCAACAGATTTTTGGACGATAGTTGTCCTTTATTACTCGGCCAGTTTGTGAATTGCTGTGCCCCTGAGCTCCATTTTTCAACTCGTTTTTGGTGAGCTGACCGCAAGTCCAAAATTTTGGTTCAGGACCTATACTGGTTCCCGGTGGGTGGCTGAGAATTTGGTTAATTCTTCTTCCTGCCGGGAAATTACAGTGATATGTGCCCGTCCAAATGCCTAACAGCTACTCTCTCATTGGTTCTCCCTCTTCCCTTTCATCCTCTGCCAAATTGGCAACCTGTGCGAACCAAGAGGTTAAAGGGGCTGTCTCTCCAAGTAGGGAGGTTGATAGTAAAGCAGACGGAAAGTCAAACCGGAGCACCAGGAGAGGGACTATTCGTTGAGTTTTAGAAACCTTTCGTATTCACAGTGTGTCCGTTCTCTAGGTTTCCCGCACATGTTATAGCTGTAGTAATATTCCCTTCAACCTGGAGAGTTCGGACCCATGGAATGGGTGCCATGCATTATTGCTTTAAAGGGTCTGCATTTGCTCACCCAATCTCACCAATCGTCTCAGTCCCAAGTGTCCCTCCTTATGCCACATCCAGCTGTCGTTGTAGATAGGGTCATTCCAGCTTTCATCAGAGACCCTGAAGGAATTGTAAAGAATTTCCCAGTTTTTTTGTTTTGTTTTTGAAATTCCTTTTTATAGTGGGTTTGAGCTGATTCTCGCTGCCATGTTTATGCCAGTCTAGACACACTTGATTCCCTTACGGAGACATATCAATACATAGGTTTTAAGATTCTTACTAGTCAGATATTTTCCTCTGCGGGAAATATGGGGTTTTGAGTCCCTTTCGCTGAGGACGGTGTAGGTCTTGTCTATTCCATAGTTGGTTTTTGGAACGGTACCTGTGCTTATATCAAACTCTGGTTTTATGCATCACCCCACCTCTCCTTCCCCCTTAAGCAGGTATAAGAGTGTTTTCTAAATGTGAGACACTGTTCTCTTTCCTAACTCAGTTCAAGTGTAGCCATGTTTACAGGATCTTCATAAGTGATATCTTATGATAAGTTTCTTTTTCTCTGTGACTTATTTCACTTAGAATCATCGTACCAGAATCCACCCATTTTGCTGCTACTGGTCTTATGACATTGATTTCATGGCTGAGGGATATTCCATCGTACGTAAGTACCACAATTTTTTGAACCATGTTTATATTTTCTGGGATACTTAAGGTGTATCCAAGTTGAGGCCCTTGTATGCAGTGCAGCCCTAAATTTTGGGGTGGCTCTGTCTTATTGATTTTCAGTTTTCCCAAGGTATATTCCCTAGACTGGTAGTGCCCTTGGCTCTGTAGCTCTGTTCTTTACTTGTTTTAGGGAACAGAATGCACTCCTCCAGAGAGGCCTTTGGCAATTTACATCCCGCCCATCAGCATAACAAGGCTCCCTGTTCTCCAGGGCCTGTCTTGCCTTTCTTGTTCTTACACATTTTGTGGATGTCCCTTTTGACCGGTGGGAAGTGATACTTCTTTGTAGTGCAGATTTGCATTGCCCGCTTGCTTGCTTAGCCAAAAAGGGCGTATGCGTTTTCTCCTGAATATATTCAGGAGAAAACGCATACGCCCTTTTTGGCCAAGTGCATCATTGTCGAAGTTGTGCCCCTCTTCCTGTGCTTTAAAGGCGATTCCAACGTACCTCTTGAAATCTGTTTCCTGCTATTCTGCCTCGCTTTCAAGTCCGCCTCGTTGCCTTCCCTCAACAGATTTTTGGACGATAGTTGTCCTTTATTACTCGGCCAGTTTGTGAATTGCTGTGCCCCTGAGCTCCATTTTTCAACTCGTTTTTGGTGAGCTGACCGCAAGTCCAAAATTTTGGTTCAGGACCTATACTGGTTCCCGGTGGGTGGCTGAGAATTTGGTTAATTCTTCTTCCTGCCGGGAAATTACAGTGATATGTGCCCGTCCAAATGCCTAACAGCTACTCTCTCATTGGTTCTCCCTCTTCCCTTTCATCCTCTGCCAAATTGGCAACCTGTGCGAACCAAGAGGTTAAAGGGGCTGTCTCTCCAAGTTGGGAGGTTGATAGTAAAGCAGACGGAAAGTCAAACCGGAGCACCAGGAGAGGGACTATGCGTTGAGTTTTAGAAACCTTTCGTATTCACAGTGTGTCCGTTCTCTAGGTTTCCCGCACATGTTATAGCTGTAGTAATATTCCCTTCAACCTGGAGAGTTCGGACCCATGGAATGGGTGCCATGCATTATTGCTTTAAAGGGTCTGCATTTGCTCACCCAATCTCACCAATCGTCTCAGTCCCAAGTGTCCCTCCTTATGCCACATCCAGCTGTCGTTGTAGATAGGGTCATTCCAGCTTTCATCAGAGACCCTGAAGGAATTGCAAAGAATTTCCCAGTTTTTTTGTTTTGTTTTTGAAATTCCTTTTTATAGTGGGTTTGAGCTGATTCTCGCTGCCATGTTTATGCCAGTCTAGACACACTTGATTCCCTTACGGAGACATATCAATACATAGGTTTTAAGATTCTTACTAGTCAGATATTTTCCTCTGCGGGAAATATGGGGTTTTGAGTCCCTTTCACTGAAGACGGTGTAGGTCTTGTCTCTTCCATAGTTTGTTTTTGGAACGGTACCTGTGCTTATATCAAACTCTGGTTTTATGCATCACCCCACCTCTCCTTCCCCCTTAAGCAGGTATAAGAGTGTTTTCTAAATGTGAGACACTGTTCTCTTTCCTAACTCAGTTCAAGTGTAGCCATGTTTACAGGATCTTCATAAGTGATATCTTATGATAAGTTTCTTTTTCTGTGTGACTTATTTCACTTAGAATCATCGTACCTGAATCCACCCATTTTGCTGCTACTGGTCTTATGACATTGATTTCATGGCTGAGGGATATTCCATCGTACGTAAGTACCACAATTTTTTGAACCATGTTTATATTTTCTGGGATACTTAAGGTGTATCCAAGTTGAGGCCCTTGTATGCAGTGCAGCCCTAAATTTTGGGGTGGCTCTGTCTTATTGATTTTCAGTTTTCCCAAGGTATATTCCCTAGACTGGTAGTGCCCTTGGCTCTGTAGCTCTGTTCTTTACTTGTTTTAGGGAACAGAATGCACTCCTCCAGAGAGGCAGTTGGCAATTTACATCCCGCCCATCAGCATAACAAGGCTCCCTGTTCTCCAGGGCCTGTCTTGCCTTTCTTGTTCTTACACATTTTGTGGATGTCCCTTTTGACCGGTGGGAAGTGATACTTCTTTGTAGTGCAGATTTGCATTGCCCGCTTGCTTGCTTGGCCAAAAAGGGCGTATGCGTTTTCTCCTGAATATATTCAGGAGAAAACGCATACGCCCTTTTTGGCCAAGTGCATCATTGTCGAAGTTGTGCCCCTCTTCCTGTGCTTTAAAGGCGATTCCAACGTACCTCTTGAAATCTGTTTCCTGCTATTCTGCCTCGCTTTCAAGTCCGCCTCGTTGCCTTCCCTCAACAGATTTTTGGACGATAGTTGTCCTTTATTACTCGGCCAGTTTGTGAATTGCTGTGCCCCTGAGCTCCATTTTTCAACTCGTTTTTGGTGAGCTGACCGCAAGTCCAAAATTTTGGTTCAGGACCTATACTGGTTCCCGGTGGGTGGCTGAAAATTTGGTAAATTCTTCTTCCTGCCGGGAAATTACAGTGATATGTGCCCGTCCAAATGCCTAACAGCTACTCTCTCATTGGTTCTCCCTCTTCCCTTTCATCCTCTGCCAAATTGGCAACCTGTGCGAACCAAGAGGTTAAAGGGGCTGTCTCTCCAAGTTGGGAGGTTGATAGTAAAGCAGACGGAAAGTCAAACCGGAGCACCAGGAGAGGGACTATGCGTTGAGTTTTAGAAACCTTTCGTATTCACAGTGTGTCCGTTCTCTAGGTTTCCCGCACTTGTTATAGCTGTAGTAATATTCCCTTCAACCTGGAGAGTTTGGACCCATGGAATGGGTGCCATGCATTATTGCTTTAAAGGGTCTGCATTTGCTCACCCAATCTCACCAATCGTCTCAGTCCCAAGTGTCCCTCCTTATGCCACATCCAGCTGTCGTTGTAGATAGGGTCATTCCAGCTTTCATCAGAGACCCTGAAGGAATTGCAAAGAATTTCCCAGTTTTTTTGTTTTGTTTTTGAAATTCCTTTTTATAGTGGGTTTGAGCTGATTCTCGCTACCATGTTTATGCCAGTCTAGACACACTTGATTCCCTTACGGAGACATATCAATACATAGGTTTTAAGATTCTTACTAGTCAGATATTTTCCACTGCGGGAAATATGGGGTTTTGAGTCCCTTTCGCTGAGGACGGTGTAGGTCTTGTCTATTCCATAGTTGGTTTTTGGAACGGTACCTGTGCTTATATCAAACTCTGGTTTTATGCATCACCCCACCTCTCCTTCCCCCTTAAGCAGGTATAAGAGTGTTTTCTAAATGTGAGACACTGTTCTCTTTCCTAACTCAGTTCAAGTGTAGCCATGTTTACAGGATCTTCATAAGTGATATCTTATGATAAGTTTCTTTTTCTGTGTGACTTATTTCACTTAGAATCATCGTACCTGAATCTACACATTTTGCTGCTACTGGTCTTATGACATTGATTTCATGGCTGAGGGATATTCCATCGTACGTAAGTACCACAATTTTTTGAACCATGTTTATATTTTCTGGGATACTTAAGGTGTATCCAAGTTGAGGTCCTTGTATGCAGTGCAGCCCTAAATTTTGGGGTGGCTCTCTCTTATTGATTTTCAGTTTTCCCAAGGTATATTCCCTAGACTGGTAGTGCCCTTGGCTCTGTAGCTCTGTTCTTTACTTGTTTTAGGGAACAGAATGCACTCCTCCAGAGAGGCAGTTGGCAATTTACATCCCGCCCATCAGCATAACAAGGCTCCCTGTTCTCCAGGGCCTGTCTTGCCTTTCTTATTCTTACACATTTTGTGGATGTCCCTTTTGACCGGTGGGAAGTGATACTTCTTTGTAGTGCAGATTTGCATTGCCCGCTTGCTTGCTTGGCCAAAAACGGCGTATGCGTTTTCTCCTGAATATATTCAGGAGAAAACGCATACGCCCTTTTTGGCCAAGTGCATCATTGTCGAAGTTGTGCCCCTCTTCCTGTGCTTTAAAGGCGATTCCAACGTACCTCTTGAAATCTGTTTCCTGCTATTCTGCCTCGCTTTCAAGTCCGCCTCGTTGCCTTCCCTCAACAGATTTTTGGACGATAGTTGTCCTTTATTACTCGGCCAGTTTGTGAATTGCTGTGCCCCTGAGCTCCATTTTTCAACTCGTTTTTGGTGAGCTGACCGCAAGTCCAAAATTTTGGTTCAGGACCTATACTGGTTCCCGGTGGGTGGCTGAGAATTTGGTTAATTCTTCTTCCTGCCGGGAAATTACAGTGATATGTGCCCGTCCAAATGCCTAACAGCTACTCTCTCATTGGTTCTCCCTCTTCCCTTTCATCCTCTGCCAAATTGGCAACCTGTGCGAACCAAGAGGTTAAAGGGGCTGTCTCTCCAAGTTGGGAGGTTGATAGTAAAGCAGACGGAAAGTCAAACCGGAGCACCAGGAGAGGGACTATGCGTTGAGTTTTAGAAACCTTTCGTATTCACAGTGTGTCCGTTCTCTAGGTTTCCCGCACATGTTATAGCTGTAGTAATATTCCCTTCAACCTGGAGAGTTCGGACCCATGGAATGGGTGCCATGCATTATTGCTTTAAAGGGTCTGCATTTGCTCACCCAATCTCACCAATCGTCTCAGTCCCAAGTGTCCCTCCTTATGCCACATCCAGCTGTCGTTGTAGATAGGGTCATTCCAGCTTTCATCAGAGACCCTGAAGGAATTGCAAAGAATTTCCCAGTTTTTTTGTTTTGTTTTTGAAATTCCTTTTTATAGTGGGTTTGAGCTGATTCTCGCTGCCATGTTTATGCCAGTCTAGACACACTTGATTCCCTTACGGAGACATATCAATACATAGGTTTTAAGATTCTTACTAGTCAGATATTTTCCTCTGCGGGAAATATGGGGTTTTGAGTCCCTTTCACTGAAGACGGTGTAGGTCTTGTCTCTTCCATAGTTTGTTTTTGGAACGGTACCTGTGCTTATATCAAACTCTGGTTTTATGCATCACCCCACCTCTCCTTCCCCCTTAAGCAGGTATAAGAGTGTTTTCTAAATGTGAGACACTGTTCTCTTTCCTAACTCAGTTCAAGTGTAGCCATGTTTACAGGATCTTCATAAGTGATATCTTATGATAAGTTTCTTTTTCTGTGTGACTTATTTCACTTAGAATCATCGTACCTGAATCCACCCATTTTGCTGCTACTGGTCTTATGACATTGATTTCATGGCTGAGGGATATTCCATCGTACGTAAGTACCACAATTTTTTGAACCATGTTTATATTTTCTGGGATACTTAAGGTGTATCCAAGTTGAGGTCCTTGTATGCAGTGCAGCCCTAAATTTTGGGGTGGCTCTGTCTTATTGATTTTCAGTTTTCCCAAGGTATATTCCCTAGACTGGTAGTGCCCTTGGCTCTGTAGCTCTGTTCTTTACTTGTTTTAGGGAACAGAATGCACTCCTCCAGAGAGGCAGTTGGCATTTTACATCCCGCCCATCAGCATAACAAGGCTCCCTGTTCTCCAGGGCCTGTCTTGCCTTTCTTGTTCTTACACATTTTGTGGATGTCCCTTTTGACCGGTGGGAAGTGATACTTCTTTGTAGTGCAGATTTGCATTGCCCGCTTGCTTGCTTGGCCAAAAAGGGCGTATGCGTTTTCTCCTGAATATATTCAGGAGAAAACGCATACGCCCTTTTTGGCCAAGTGCATCATTGTCGAAGTTGTGCCCCTCTTCCTGTGCTTTAAAGGCGATTCCAACGTACCTCTTGAAATCTGTTTCCTGCTATTCTGCCTCGCTTTCAAGTCCGCCTCGTTGCCTTCCCTCAACAGATTTTTGGACGATAGTTGTCCTTTATTACTCGGCCAGTTTGTGAATTGCTGTGCCCCTGAGCTCCATTTTTCAACTCGTTTTTGGTGAGCTGACCGCAAGTCCAAAATTTTGGTTCAGGACCTATACTGGTTCCCGGTGGGTGGCTGAGAATTTGGTTAATTCTTCTTCCTGCCGGGAAATTACAGTGATATGTGCCCGTCCAAATGCCTAACAGCTACTCTCTCATTGGTTCTCCCTCTTCCCTTTCATCCTCTGCCAAATTGGCAACCTGTGCGAACCAAGAGGTTAAAGGGGCTGTCTCTCCAAGTTGGGAGGTTGATAGTAAAGCAGACGGAAAGTCAAACCGGAGCACCAGGAGAGGGACTATGCGTTGAGTTTTAGAATCCTTTCGTATTCACAGTGTGTCCGTTCTCTAGGTTTCCCGCACATGTTATAGCTGTAGTAATATTCCCTTCAACCTGGAGAGTTCGGACCCATGGAATGGGTGCCATGCATTATTGCTTTAAAGGGTCTGCATTTGCTCACCCAATCTCACCAATCGTCTCAGTCCCAAGTGTCCCTCCTTATGCCACATCCAGCTGTCGTTGTAGATAGGGTCATTCCAGCTTTCATCAGAGACCCTGAAGGAATTGCAAAGAATTTCCCAGTTTTTTTGTTTTGTTTTTGAAATTCCTTTTTATAGTGGGTTTGAGCTGATTCTCGCTGCCATGTTTATGCCAGTCTAGACACCCTTGATTCCCTTACGGAGACATATCAATACATAGGTTTTAAGATTCTTACTAGTCAGATATTTTCCTCTGCGGGAAATATGGGGTTTTGAGTCCCTTTCGCTGAGGACGGTGTAGGTCTTGTCTCTTCCATAGTTGGTTTTTGGAATGGTACCTGTGCTTATATCAAACTCTGGTTTTTTGCATCACCCCACCTCTCCTTCCCCCTTAAGCAGGTATAAGAGTGTTTTCTAAATGTGAGACACTGTTCTCTTTCCTAACTCAGTTCAAGTGTAGCCATGTTAACAGGATCTTCATAAGTGATATCTTATGATAAGTTTCTTTTTCTGTGTGACTTATTTCACTTAGAATCATCGTACCTGAATCCACCCATTTTGCTGCTACTGGTCTTATGACATTGATTTCATGGCTGAGGGATATTCCATCGTACGTAAGTACCACAATTTTTTGAACCATGTTTATATTTTCTGGGATACTTAAGGTGTATCCAAGTTGAGGCCCTTGTATGCAGTGCAGCCCTAAATTTTGGGGTGGCTCTGTCTTATTGATTTTCAGTTTTCCCAAGGTATATTCCCTAGACTGGTAGTGCCCTTGGCTCTGTAGCTCTGTTCTTTACTTGTTTTAGGGAACAGAATGCACTCCTCCAGAGAGGCAGTTGGCAATTTACATCCCGCCCATCAGCATAACAAGGCTCCCTGTTCTCCAGGGCCTGTCTTGCCTTTCTTGTTCTTACACATTTTGTGGATGTCCCTTTTGACCGGTGGGAAGTGATACTTCTTTGTAGTGCAGATTTGCATTGCCCGCTTGCTTGCTTGGCCAAAAAGGGCGTATGCGTTTTCTCCTGAATATATTCAGGAGAAAACGCATACGCCCTTTTTGGCCAAGTGCATCATTGTCGAAGTTGTGCCCCTCTTCCTGTGCTTTAAAGGCGATTCCAACGTACCTCTTGAAATCTGTTTCCTGCTATTCTGCCTCGCTTTCAAGTCCGCCTCGTTGCCTTCCCTCAACAGATTTTTGGACGATAGTTGTCCTTTATTACTCGGCCAGTTTGTGAATTGCTGTGCCCCTGAGCTCCATTTTTCAACTCGTTTTTGGTGAGCTGACCGCAAGTCCAAAATTTTGGTTCAGGACCTATACTGGTTCCCGGTGGGTGGCTGAGAATTTGGTTAATTCTTCTTCCTGCCGGGAAATTACAGTGATATGTGCCCGTCCAAATGCCTAACAGCTACTCTCTCATTGGTTCTCCCTCTTCCCTTTCATCCTCTGCCAAATTGGCAACCTGTGCGAACCAAGAGGTTAAAGGGGCTGTCTCTCCAAGTTGGGAGGTTGATAGTAAAGCAGACGGAAAGTCAAACCGGAGCACCAGGAGAGGGACTATGCGTTGAGTTTTAGAAACCTTTCGTATTCACAGTGTGTCCGTTCTCTAGGTTTCCCGCACTTGTTATAGCTGTAGTAATATTCCCTTCAACCTGGAGAGTTCGGACCCATGGAATGGGTGCCATGCATTATTGCTTTAAAGGGTCTGCATTTGCTCACCCAATCTCACTAATCCTCTCAGTCCCAAGTGTCCCTCCTTATGCCACATCCAGCTGTCGTTGTAGATAGGGTCATTCCAGCTTTCATCAGAGACCCTGAAGGAATTGCAAAGAATTTCCCAGTTTTTTTGTTTTGTTTTTGAAATTCCTTTTTATAGTGGGTTTGAGCTGATTCTCGCTGCCATGTTTATGCCAGTCTAGACACCCTTGATTCCCTTACGGAGACATATCAATACATAGGTTTTAAGATTCTTACTAGTCAGATATTTTCCTCTGGGGGAAATATGGGGTTTTGAGTCCCTTTCGCTGAGGACGGTGTAGGTCTTGTCTCTTCCATAGTTGGTTTTTGGAATGGTACCTGTGCTTATATCAAACTCTGGTTTTTTGCATCACCCCACCTCTCCTTCCCCCTTAAGCAGGTATAAGAGTGTTTTCTAAATGTGAGACACTGTTCTCTTTCCTAACTCAGTTCAAGTGTAGCCATGTTAACAGGATCTTCATAAGTGATATCTTATGATAAGTTTCTTTTTCTGTGTGACTTATTTCACTTAGAATCATCGTACCTGAATCCACCCATTTTGCTGCTACTGGTCTTATGACATTGATTTCATGGCTGAGGGATATTCCATCGTACGTAAGTACCACAATTTTTTGAACCATGTTTATATTTTCTGGGATACTTAAGGTGTATCCAAGTTGAGGCCCTTGTATGCAGTGCAGCCCTAAATTTTGGGGTGGCTCTGTCTTATTGATTTTCAGTTTTCCCAAGGTATATTCCCTAGACTGGTAGTGCCCTTGGCTCTGTAGCTCTGTTCTTTACTTGTTTTAGGGAACAGAATGCACTCCTCCAGAGAGGCAGTTGGCAATTTACATCCCGCCCATCAGCATAACAAGGCTCCCTGTTCTCCAGGGCCTGTCTTGCCTTTCTTGTTCTTACACATTTTGTGGATGTCCCTTTTGACCGGTGGGAAGTGATACTTCTTTGTAGTGCAGATTTGCATTGCCCGCTTGCTTGCTTGGCCAAAAAGGGCGTATGCGTTTTCTCCTGAATATATTCAGGAGAAAACGCATACGCCCTTTTTGGCCAAGTGCATCATTGTCGAAGTTGTGCCCCTCTTCCTGTGCTTTAAAGGCGATTCCAACGTACCTCTTGAAATCTGTTTCCTGCTATTCTGCCTCGCTTTCAAGTCCGCCTCGTTGCCTTCCCTCAACAGATTTTTGGACGATAGTTGTCCTTTATTACTCGGCCAGTTTGTGAATTGCTGTGCCCCTGAGCTCCATTTTTCAACTCGTTTTTGGTGGGCTGACCGCAAGTCCAAAATTTTGGTTCAGGACCTATACTGGTTCCCGGTGGGTGGCTGAGAATTTGGTTAATTCTTCTTCCTGCTGGGAAATTACAGTGATATGTGCCCGTCCAAATGCCTAACAGCTACTCTCTCATTGGTTCTCCCTCTTCCCTTTCATCCTCTGCCAAATTGGCAACCTGTGCGAACCAAAAGGTTAAAGGGGCTGTCTCTCCAAGTTGGGAGGTTGATAGTAAAGCAGACGGAAAGTCAAACCGGAGCACCAGGAGAGGGACTATGCGTTGAGTTTTAGAATCCTTTCGTATTCACAGTGTGTCCGTTCTCTAGGTTTCCCGCACATGTTATAGCTGTAGTAATATTCCCTTCAACCTGGAGAGTTCGGACCCATGGAATGGGTGCCATGCATTATTGCTTTAAAGGGTCTGCATTTGCTCACCCAATCTCACCAATCGTCTCAGTCCCAAGTGTCCCTCCTTATGCCACATGCAGCTGTCGTTGTAGATAGGGTCATTCCAGCTTTCATCAGAGACCCTGAAGGAATTGTAAAGAATTTCCCAGTTTTTTTGTTTTGTTTTTGAAATTCCTTTTTATAGTGGGTTTGAGCTGATTCTCGCTGCCATGTTTATGCCAGTCTAGACACACTTGATTCCCTTACGGAGACATATCAATACATAGGTTTTAAGATTCTTACTAGTCAGATATTTTCCTCTGCGGGAAATATGGGGTTTTGAGTCCCTTTCGCTGAGGACGGTGTAGGTCTTGTCTATTCCATAGTTGGTTTTTGGAACGGTACCTGTGCTTATATCAAACTCTGGTTTTATGCATCACCCCACCTCTCCTTCCCCCTTAAGCAGGTATAAGAGTGTTTTCTAAATGTGAGACACTGTTCTCTTTCCTAACTCAGTTCAAGTGTAGCCATGTTTACAGGATCTTCATAAGTGATATCTTATGATAAGTTTCTTTTTCTGTGTGACTTATTTCACTTAGAATCATCGTACCTGAATCCACCCATTTTGCTGCTACTGGTCTTATGACATTGATTTCATGGCTGAGGGATATTCCATCGAACGTAAGTACCACAATTTTTTGAACCATGTTTATATTTTCTGGGATACTTAAGGTGTATCCAAGTTGAGGTCCTTGTATGCAGTGCAGCCCTAAATTTTGGGGTGGCTCTGTCTTATTGATTTTCAGTTTTCCCAAGGTATATTCCCTAGACTGGTAGTGCCCTTGGCTCTGTAGCTCTGTTCTTTACTTGTTTTAGGGAACAGAATGCACTCCTCCAGAGAGGCAGTTGGCAATTTACATCCCGCCCATCAGCATAACAAGGCTCCCTGTTCTCCAGGGCCTGTCTTGCCTTTCTTGTTCTTACACATTTTGTGGATGTCCCTTTTGACCGGTGGGAAGTGATACTTCTTTGTAGTGCAGATTTGCATTGCCCGCTTGCTTGCTTGGCCAAAAAGGGCGTATGCGTTTTCTCCTGAATATATTCAGGAGAAAACGCATACGCCCTTTTTGGCCAAGTGCATCATTGTCGAAGTTGTGCCCCTCTTCCTGTGCTTTAAAGGCGATTCCAACGTACCTCTTGAAATCTGTTTCCTGCTATTCTGCCTCGCTTTCAAGTCCGCCTCGTTGCCTTCCCTCAACAGATTTTTGGATGATAGTTGTCCTTTATTACTCGGCCAGTTTGTGAATTGCTGTGCCACTGAGCTCCATTTTTCAACTCGTTTTTGGTGAGCTGACCGCAAGTCCAAAATTTTGGTTCAGGACCTATACTGGTTCCCGGTGGGTGGCTGAGAATTTGGTTAATTCTTCTTCCTGCCGGGAAATTACAGTGATATGTGCCCGTCCAAATGCCTAACAGCTACTCTCTCATTGGTTCTCCCTCTTCCCTTTCATCCTCTGCCAAATTGGCAACCTGTGCGAACCAAGAGGTTAAAGGGGCTGTCTCTCCAAGTTGGGAGGTTGATAGTAAAGCAGACGGAAAGTCAAACCGGAGCACCAGGAGAGGGACTATGCGTTGAGTTTTAGAAACCTTTCGTATTCACAGTGTGTCCGTTCTCTAGGTTTCCCGCACTTGTTATAGCTGTAGTAATATTCCCTTCAACCTGGAGAGTTCGGACCCATGGAATGGGTGCCATGCATTATTGCTTTAAAGGGTCTGCATTTGCTCACCCAATCTCACCAATCGTCTCAGTCCCAAGTGTCCCTCCTTATGCCACATCCAGCTGTCGTTGTAGATAGGGTCATTCCAGCTTTCATCAGAGACCCTGAAGGAATTGCAAAGAATTTCCCAGTTTTTTTGTTTTGTTTTTGAAATTCCTTTTTATAGTGGGTTTGAGCTGATTCTCGCTGCCATGTTTATGCCAGTCTAGACACACTTGATTCCCTTACGGAGACATATCAATACATAGGTTTTAAGATTCTTACTAGTCAGATATTTTCCTCTGCGGGAAATATGGGGTTTTGAGTCCCTTTCGCTGAGGACGGTGTAGGTCTTGTCTATTCCATAGTTGGTTTTTGGAACGGTACCTGTGCTTATATCAAACTCTGGTTTTATGCATCACCCCACCTCTCCTTCACCCTTAAGCAGGTATAAGAGTGTTTTCTAAATGTGAGACACTGTTCTCTTTCCTAACTCAGTTCAAGTGTAGCCATGTTTACAGGATCTTCATAAGTGATATCTTATGATAAGTTTCTTTTTCTGTGTGACTTATTTCACTTAGAATCATCGTACCTGAATCCACCCATTTTGCTGCTACTGGTCTTATGACATTGATTTCATGGCTGAGGGATATTCCATCGTACGTAAGTACCACAATTTTTTGAACCATGTTTATATTTTCTGGGATACTTAAGGTGTATCCAAGTTGAGGTCCTTGTATGCAGTGCAGCCCTAAATTTTGGGGTGGCTCTGTCTTATTGATTTTCAGTTTTCCCAAGGTATATTCCCTAGACTGGTAGTGCCCTTGGCTCTGTAGCTCTGTTCTTTACTTGTTTTAGGGAACAGAATGCACTCCTCCAGAGAGGCAGTTGGCAATTTACATCCCGCCCATCAGCATAACAAGGCTCCCTGTTCTCCAGGGCCTGTCTTGCCTTTCTTGTTCTTACACATTTTGTGGATGTCCCTTTTGACCGGTGGGAAGTGATACTTCTTCGTAGTGCAGATTTGCATTGCCCGCTTGCTTGCTTGGCCAAAAAGGGCGTATGCGTTTTCTCCTGAATATATTCAGGAGAAAACGCATACGCCCTTTTTGGCCAAGTGCATCATTGTCGAAGTTGTGCCCCTCTTCCTGTGCTTTAAAGGCGATTCCAACGTACCTCTTGAAATCTGTTTCCTGCTATTCTGCCTCGCTTTCAAGTCCGCCTCGTTGCCTTCCCTCAACAGATTTTTGGACGATAGTTGTCCTTTATTACTCGGCCAGTTTGTGAATGGCTGTGCCCCTGAGCTCCATTTTTCAACTCGTTTTTGGTGAGCTGACCGCAAGTCCAAAATTTTGGTTCAGGACCTATACTGGTTCCCGGTGGGTGGCTGAGAATTTGGTTAATTCTTCTTCATGCCGGGAAATTACAGTGATATGTGCCCGTCCAAATGCCTAACAGCTACTCTCTCATTGGTTCTCCCTCTTCCCTTTCATCATCTCCCAATTTGGCATCCTGTGCGAACCAGGAGGTTAAAGGGGCTGTCTCTCCAAGTTGGGAGGTTGATAGTAAAGCAGATGGAAAGTCAAACCGGAGCACCAGGAGAGGGACTATGCGTTGAGTTTTAGAAACCTTTCGTATTCACAGTGTGTCCGTTCTCTAGGTTTCCCGCACATGTTATAGCTGTAGTAATATTCCCTTCAACCTGGAGAGTTCGGACCCATGGAATGGGTGCCATGCATTATTGCTTTAAAGGGTCTGCATTTGCTCACCCAATCTCATCAATCGTCTCAGTCCCAAGTGTCCCTCCTTATGCCACATCCAGCTGTCGTTGTAGATAGGGTCATTCCAGCCTTCATCAGAGACCCTGAAGGAATTGTAAAGAATTTCCCAGTTTTTTTGTTTTCTTTTTGAAATTCCTTTTTATAGTGGGTTTGAGCTGATTCTCGCTGCCATGTTTATGCCAGTCTAGACACACTTGATTCCCTTACGGAGACATATCAATACATAGGTTTTAAGATTCTTACTAGTCAGATATTTTCCTCTGCGGGAAATATGGGGTTTTGAGTCCCTTTCGCTGAGGACGGTGTAGGTCTTGTCTATTCCATAGTTGGTTTTTGGAACGGTACCTGTGCTTATATCAAACTCTGGTTTTATGCATCACCCCACCTCTCCTTCCCCCTTAAGCAGGTATAAGAGTGTTTTCTAAATGTGAGACACTGTTCTCTTTCCTAACTCAGTTCAAGTGTAGCCATGTTTACAGGATCTTCATAAGTGATATCTTATGATAAGTTTCTTTTTCTGTGTGACTTATTTCACTTAGAATCATCGTACCTGAATCCACCCATTTTGCTGCTACTGGTCTTATGACATTGATTTCATGGCTGAGGGATATTCCATCGTACGTAAGTACCACAATTTTTTGAACCATGTTTATATTTTCTGGGATACTTAAGGTGTATCCAAGTTGAGGCCCTTGTATGCAGTGCAGCCCTAAATTTTGGGGTGGCTCTGTCTTATTGATTTTCAGTTTTCCCAAGGTATATTCCCTAGACTGGTAGTGCCCTTGGCTCTGTAGCTCTGTTCTTTACTTGTTTTAGGGAACAGAATGCACTCCTCCAGAGAGGCAGTTGGCAATTTACATCCCGCCCATCAGCATAACAAGGCTCCCTGTTCTCCAGGGCCTGTCTTGCCTTTCTTGTTCTTACACATTTTGTGGATGTCCCTTTTGACCGGTGGGAAGTGATACTTCTTTGTAGTGCAGATTTGCATTGCCCGCTTGCTTGCTTGGCCAAAAAGGGCGTATGCGTTTTCTCCTGAATATATTCAGGAGAAAACGCATACGCCCTTTTTGGCCAAGTGCATCATTGTCGAAGTTGTGCCCCTCTTCCTGTGCTTTAAAGGCGATTCCAACGTACCTCTTGAAATCTGTTTCCTGCTATTCTGCCTCGCTTTCAAGTCCGCCTCGTTGCCTTCCCTCAACAGATTTTTGGACGATAGTTGTCCTTTATTACTCGGTCAGTTTGTGAATGGCTGTGCCCCTGAGCTCCATTTTTCAACTCGTTTTTGGTGAGCTGACCGCAAGTCCAAAATTTTGGTTCAGGACCTATACTGGTTCCCGGTGGGTGGCTGAGAATTTGGTTAATTCTTCTTCATGCTGGGAAATTACAGTGATATGTGCCCGTCCAAATGCCTAACAGCTACTCTCTCATTGGTTCTCCCTCTTCCCTTTCATCCTCTGCCAAATTGGCAACCTGTGCGAACCAAGAGGTTAAAGGGGCTGTCTCTCCAAGTTGGGAGGTTGATAGTAAAGCAGACGGAAAGTCAAACCGGAGCACCAGGAGAGGGACTATGCGTTGAGTTTTAGAAACCTTTCGTATTCACAGTGTGTCCGTTCTCTAGGTTTCCCGCACATGTTATAGCTGTAGTAATATTCCCTTCAACCTGGAGAGTTCGGACCCATGGAATGGGTGCCATGCATTATTGCTTTAAAGGGTCTGCATTTGCTCACCCAATCTCACCAATCGTCTCAGTCCCAAGTGTCCCTCCTTATGCCACATCCAGCTGTCGTTGTAGATAGGGTCATTCCAGCCTTCATCAGAGACCCTGAAGGAATTGTAAAGAATTTCCCAGTTTTTTTGTTTTGTTTTTGAAATTCCTTTTTATAGTGGGTTTGAGCTGATTCTCGCTGCCATGTTTATGCCAGTCTAGACACACTTGATTCCCTTACGGAGACATATCAATACATAGGTTTTAAGATTCTTACTAGTCAGATATTTTCCTCTGCGGGAAATATGGGGTTTTGAGTCCCTTTCGCTGAGGACGGTGTAGGTCTTGTCTATTCCATAGTTGGTTTTTGGAACGGTACCTGTGCTTATATCAAACTCTGGTTTTATGCATCACCCCACCTCTCCTTCCCCCTTAAGCAGGTATAAGAGTGTTTTCTAAATGTGAGACACTGTTCTCTTTCCTAACTCAGTTCAAGTGTAGCCATGTTTACAGGATCTTCATAAGTGATATCTTATGATAAGTTTCTTTTTCTCTGTGACTTATTTCACTTAGAATCATCGTACCAGAATCCACCCATTTTGCTGCTACTGGTCTTATGACATTGATTTCATGGCTGAGGGATATTCCATCGTACGTAAGTACCACAATTTTTTGAACCATGTTTATATTTTCTGGGATACTTAAGGTGTATCCAAGTTGAGGTCCTTGTATGCAGTGCAGCCCTAAATTTTGGGGTGGCTCTGTCTTATTGATTTTCAGTTTTCCCAAGGTATATTCCCTAGACTGGTAGTGCCCTTGGCTCTGTAGCTCTGTTCTTTACTTGTTTTAGGGAACAGAATGCACTCCTCCAGAGAGGCAGTTGGCAATTTACATCCCGCCCATCAGCATAACAAGGCTCCCTGTTCTCCAGGGCCTGTCTTGCCTTTCTTGTTCTTACACATTTTGTGGATGTCCCTTTTGACCGGTGGGAAGTGATACTTCTTTGTAGTGCAGATTTGCATTGCCCGCTTGCTTGCTTGGCCAAAAAGGGCGTATGCGTTTTCTCCTGAATATATTCAGGAGAAAACGCATACGCCCTTTTTGGCCAAGTGCATCATTGTCGAAGTTGTGCCCCTCTTCGTGTGCTTTAAAGGCGATTCCAACGTACCTCTTGAAATCTGTTTCCTGCTATTCTGCCTCGCTTTCAAGTCCGCCTCGTTGCCTTCCCTCAACAGATTTTTGGACGATAGTTGTCCTTTATTACTCGGCCAGTTTGTGAATTGCTGTGCCCCTGAGCGCCATTTTTCAACTCGTTTTTGGTGAGCTGACCGCAAGTCCAAAATTTTGGTTCAGGACCTATACTGGTTCCCGGTGGGTGGCTGAGACTTTGGTTAATTCTTCTTCCTGCCGGGAAATTACAGTGATATGTGCCCGTCCAAATGCCTAACAGCTACTCTCTCATTGGTTCTCCCTCTTGCCTTTCATCCTCTGCCAAATTGGCAACCTGTGCGAACCAAGAGGTTAAAGGGGCTGTCTCTCCAAGTTGGGAGGTTGATAGTAAAGCAGACGGAAAGTCAAACCGGAGCACCAGGAGAGGGACTATGCGTTGAGTTTTAGAATCCTTTCGTATTCACAGTGTGTCCGTTCTCTAGGTTTCCCACACATGTTATAGCTGTAGTAATATTCCCTTCAACCTGGAGAGTTCGGACCCATGGAATGGGTGCCATGCATTATTGCTTTAAAGGGTCTGCATTTGCTCACCCAATCTCACCAATCGTCTCAGTCCCAAGTGTCCCTCCTTATGCCACATCCAGCTGTCGTTGTAGATAGGGTCATTCCAGCTTTCATCAGAGACCCTGAAGGAATTGCAAAGAATTTCCCAGTTTTTTTGTTTTGTTTTTGAAATTCCTTTTTATAGTGGGTTTGAGCTGATTCTCGCTGCCATGTTTATGCCAGTCTAGACACACTTGATTCCCTTACGGAGACATATCAATACATAGGTTTTAAGATTCTTACTAGTCAGATATTTTCCTCTGCGGGAAATATGGGGTTTTGAGTCCCTTTCGCTGAGGACGGTGTAGGTCTTGTCTATTCCATAGTTGGTTTTTGGAACGGTACCTGTGCTTATATCAAACTCTGGTTTTATGCATCACCCCACCTCTCCTTCCCCCTTAAGCAGGTATAAGAGTGTTTTCTAAATGTGAGACACTGTTCTCTTTCCTAACTCAGTTCAAGTGTAGCCATGTTTACAGGATCTTCATAAGTGATATCTTATGATAAGTTTCTTTTTCTGTGTGACTTATTTCACTTAGAATCATCGTACCTGAATCCACCCATTTTGCTGCTACTGGTCTTATGACATTGATTTCATGGCTGAGGGATATTCCATCGTACGTAAGTACCACAATTTTTTGAACCATGTTTATATTTTCTGGGATACTTAAGGTGTATCCAAGTTGAGGCCCTTGTATGCAGTGCAGCCCTAAATTTTGGGGTGGCTCTGTCTTATTGATTTTCAGTTTTCCCAAGGTATATTCCCTAGACTGGTAGTGCCCTTGGCTCTGTAGCTCTGTTCTTTACTTGTTTTAGGGAACAGAATGCACTCCTCCAGAGAGGCAGTTGGCAATTTACATCCCGCCCATCAGCATAACAAGGCTCCCTGTTCTCCAGGGCCTGTCTTGCCTTTCTTGTTCTTACACATTTTGTGGATGTCCCTTTTGACCGGTGGGATGTGATACTTCTTCGTAGTGCAGATTTGCATTGCCCGCTTGCTTGCTTGGCCAAAAAGGGCGTATGCGTTTTCTCCTGAATATATTCAGGAGAAAACGCATACACCCTTTTTGGCCAAGTGCATCATTGTCGAAGTTGTGCCCCACTTCCTGTGCTTTAAAGGCGATTCCAACGTACCTCTTGAAATCTGTTTCCTGCTATTCTGCCTCGCTTTCAAGTCCGCCTCGTTGCCTTCCCTCAACAGATTTTTGGACGATAGTTGTCCTTTATTACTCGGCCAGTTTGTGAATGGCTGTGCCCCTGAGCTCCATTTTTCAACTCGTTTTTGGTGAGCTGACCGCAAGTCCAAAATTTTGGTTCAGGACCTATACTGGTTCCCGGTGGGTGGCTGAGAATTTGGTTAATTCTTCTTCATGCCGGGAAATTACAGTGATATGTGCCCGTCCAAATGCCTAACAGCTACTCTCTCATTGGTTCTCCCTCTTCCCTTTCATCATCTCCCAATTTGGCATCCTGTGCGAACCAGGAGGTTAAAGGGGCTGTCTCTCCAAGTTGGGAGGTTGATAGTAAAGCAGATGGAAAGTCAAACCGGAGCACCAGGAGAGGGACTATGCGTTGAGTTTTAGAAACCTTTCGTATTCACAGTGTGTCCGTTCTCTAGGTTTCCCGCACATGTTATAGCTGTAGTAATATTCCCTTCAACCTGGAGAGTTCGGACCCATGGAATGGGTGCCATGCATTATTGCTTTAAAGGGTCTGCATTTGCTCACCCAATCTCATCAATCGTCTCAGTCCCAAGTGTCCCTCCTTATGCCACATCCAGCTGTCGTTGTAGATAGGGTCATTCCAGCCTTCATCAGAGACCCTGAAGGAATTGTAAAGAATTTCCCAGTTTTTTTGTGTTCTTTTTGAAATTCCTTTTTATAGTGGGTTTGAGCTGATTCTCGCTGCCATGTTTATGCCAGTCTAGACACACTTGATTCCCTTACGGAGACATATCAATACATAGGTTTTAAGATTCTTACTAGTCAGATATTTTCCTCTGCAGGAAATATGGGGTTTTGAGTCCCTTTCGCTGAGGACGGTGTAGGTCTTGTCTATTCCATAGTTGGTTTTTGGAACGGTACCTGTGCTTATATCAAACTCTGGTTTTATGCATCACCCCACCTCTCCTTCCCCCTTAAGCAGGTATAAGAGTGTTTTCTAAATGTGAGACACTGTTCTCTTTCCTAACTCAGTTCAAGTGTAGCCATGTTTACAGGATCTTCATAAGTGATATCTTATGATAAGTTTCTTTTTCTCTGTGACTTATTTCACTTAGAATCATCGTACCAGAATCCACCCATTTTGCTGCTACTGGTCTTATGACATTGATTTCATGGCTGAGGGATATTCCATCGTACGTAAGTACCACAATTTTTTGAACCATGTTTATATTTTCTGGGATACTTAAGGTGTATCCAAGTTGAGGTCCTTGTATGCAGTGCAGCCCTAAATTTTGGGGTGGCTCTGTCTTATTGATTTTCAGTTTTCCCAAGGTATATTCCCTAGACTGGTAGTGCCCTTGGCTCTGTAGCTCTGCTCTTTACTTGTTTTAGGGAACAGAATGCACTCCTCCAGAGAGGCAGTTGGCAATTTACATCCCGCCCATCAGCATAACAAGGCTCCCTGTTCTCCAGGGCCTGTCTTGCCTTTCTTGTTCTTACACATTTTGTGGATGTCCCTTTTGACCGGTGGGAAGTGATACTTCTTTGTAGTGCAGATTTGCATTGCCCGCTTGCTTGCTTGGCCAAAAAGGGCGTATGCGTTTTCTCCTGAATATATTCAGGAGAAAACGCATACGCCCTTTTTGGCCAAGTGCATCATTGTCGAAGTTGTGCCCCTCTTCGTGTGCTTTAAAGGCGATTCCAACGTACCTCTTGAAATCTGTTTCCTGCTATTCTGCCTCGCTTTCAAGTCCGCCTCGTTGCCTTCCCTCAACAGATTTTTGGACGATAGTTGTCCTTTATTACTCGGCCAGTTTGTGAATTGCTGTGCCCCTGAGCGCCATTTTTCAACTCGTTTTTGGTGAGCTGACCGCAAGTCCAAAATTTTGGTTCAGGACCTATACTGGTTCCCGGTGGGTGGCTGAGACTTTGGTTAATTCTTCTTCCTGCCGGGAAATTACAGTGATATGTGCCCGTCCAAATGCCTAACAGCTACTCTCTCATTGGTTCTCCCTCTTCCCTTTCATCCTCTGCCAAATTGGCAACCTGTGCGAACCAAGAGGTTAAAGGGGCTGTCTCTCCAAGTTGGGAGGTTGATAGTAAAGCAGACGGAAAGTCAAACCGGAGCACCAGGAGAGGGACTATGCGTTGAGTTTTAGAATCCTTTCGTATTCACAGTGTGTCCGTTCTCTAGGTTTCCCACACATGTTATAGCTGTAGTAATATTCCCTTCAACCTGGAGAGTTCGGACCCATGGAATGGGTGCCATGCATTATTGCTTTAAAGGGTCTGCATTTGCTCACCCAATCTCACCAATCGTCTCAGTCCCAAGTGTCCCTCCTTATGCCACATCCAGCTGTCGTTGTAGATAGGGTCATTCCAGCTTTCATCAGAGACCCTGAAGGAATTGTAAAGAATTTCCCAGTTTTTTTGTTTTGTTTTTGAAATTCCTTTTTATAGTGGGTTTGAGCTGATTCTCGCTGCCATGTTTATGCCAGTCTAGACACACTTGATTCCCTTATGGAGACATATCAATACATAGGTTTTAAGATTCTTACTAGTCAGATATTTTCCTCTGCGGGAAATATGGTGTTTTGAGTCCCTTTCGCTGAGGACGGTGTAGGTCTTGTCTATTCCATAGTTGGTTTTTGGAACGGTACCTGTGCTTATATCAAACTCTGGTTTTATGCATCACCCCACCTCTCCTTCCCCCTTAAGCAGGTATAAGAGTGTTTTCTAAATGTGAGACACTGTTCTCTTTCCTAACTCAGTTCAAGTGTAGCCATGTTTACAGGATCTTCATAAGTGATATCTTATGATAAGTTTCTTTTTCTGTGTGACTTATTTCACTTAGAATCATCGTACCTGAATCCACCCATTTTGCTGCTACTGGTCTTATGACATTGATTTCATGGCTGAGGGATATTCCATCGTACGTAAGTACCACAATTTTTTGAACCATGTTTATATTTTCTTGGATACTTAAGGTGTATCCAAGTTGAGGCCCTTGTATGCAGTGCAGCCCTAAATTTTGGGGTGGCTCTGTCTTATTGATTTTCAGTTTTCCCAAGGTATATTCCCTAGACTGGTAGTGCCCTTGGCTCTGTAGCTCTGTTCTTTACTTGTTTTAGGGAACAGAATGCACTCCTCCAGAGAGGCAGTTGGCAATTTACATCCCGCCCATCAGCATAACAAGGCTCCCTGTTCTCCAGGGCCTGTCTTGCCTTTCTTGTTCTTACACATTTTGTGGATGTCCCTTTTGACCGGTGGGAAGTGATACTTCTTTGTAGTGCAGATTTGCATTGCCCGCTTGCTTGCTTGGCCAAAAAGGGCGTATGCGTTTTCTCCTGAATATATTCAGGAGAAAACGCATACGCCCTTTTTGGCCAAGTGCATCATTGTCGAAGTTGTGCCCCTCTTCCTGTGCTTTAAAGGCGATTCCAACGTACCTCTTGAAATCTGTTTCCTGCTATTCTGCCTCGCTTTCAAGTCCGCCTCGTTGCCTTCCCTCAACAGATTTTTGGACGATAGTTGTCCTTTATTACTCGGTCAGTTTGTGAATGGCTGTGCCCCTGAGCTCCATTTTTCAACTCGTTTTTGGTGAGCTGACCGCAAGTCCAAAATTTTGGTTCAGGACCTATACTGGTTCCCGGTGGGTGGCTGAGAATTTGGTTAATTCTTCTTCATGCTGGGAAATTACAGTGATATGTGCCCGTCCAAATGCCTAACAGCTACTCTCTCATTGGTTCTCCCTCTTCCCTTTCATCCTCTGCCAAATTGGCAACCTGTGCGAACCAAGAGGTTAAAGGGGCTGTCTCTCCAAGTTGGGAGGTTGATAGTAAATCAGACGGAAAGTCAAACCGGAGCACCAGGAGAGGGACTATGCGTTGAGTTTTAGAAACCTTTCGTATTCACAGTGTGTCCGTTCTCTAGGTTTCCCGCACATGTTATAGCTGTAGTAATATTCCCTTCAACCTGGAGAGTTCGGACCCATGGAATGGGTGCCATGCATTATTGCTTTAAAGGGTCTGCATTTGCTCACCCAATCTCACCAATCGTCTCAGTCCCAAGTGTCCCTCCTTATGCCACATCCAGCTGTCGTTGTAGATAGGGTCATTCCAGCCTTCATCAGAGACCCTGAAGGAATTGTAAAGAATTTCCCAGTTTTTTTGTTTTGTTTTTGAAATTCCTTTTTATAGTGGGTTTGAGCTGATTCTCGCTGCCATGTTTATGCCAGTCTAGACACACTTGATTCCCTTACGGAGACATATCAATACATAGGTTTTAAGATTCTTACTAGTCAGATATTTTCCTCTGCGGGAAATATGGGGTTTTGAGTCCCTTTCGCTGAGGACGGTGTAGGTCTTGTCTATTCCATAGTTGGTTTTTGGAACGGTACCTGTGCTTATATCAAACTCTGGTTTTATGCATCACCCCACCTCTCCTTCCCCCTTAAGCAGGTATAAGAGTGTTTTCTAAATGTGAGACACTGTTCTCTTTCCTAACTCAGTTCAAGTGTAGCCATGTTTACAGGATCTTCATAAGTGATATCTTATGATAAGTTTCTTTTTCTGTGTGACTTATTTCACTTAGAATCATCGTACCTGAATCCACCCATTTTGCTGCTACTGGTCTTATGACATTGATTTCATGGCTGAGGGATATTCCATCGTACGTAAGTACCACAATTTTTTGAACCATGTTTATATTTTCTGGGATACTTAAGGTGTATCCAAGTTGAGGTCCTTGTATGCAGTGCAGCCTTAAATTTTGGGGTGGCTCTGTCTTATTGATTTTCAGTTTTCCCAAGGTATATTCCCTAGACTGGTAGTGCCCTTGGCTCTGTAGCTCTGTTCTTTACTTGTTTTAGGGAACAGAATGCACTCCTCCAGAGAGGCAGTTGGCAATTTACATCCCGCCCATCAGCATAACAAGGCTCCCTGTTCTCCAGGGCCTGTCTTGCCTTTCTTGTTCTTACACATTTTGTGGATGTCCCTTTTGACCGGTGGGAAGTGATACTTCTTTGTAGTGCAGATTTGCATTGCCCGCTTGCTTGCTTGGCCAAAAAGGGCGTATGCGTTTTCTCCTGAATATATTCAGGAGAAAACGCATACGCCCTTTTTGGCCAAGTGCATCATTGTCGAAGTTGTGCCCCTCTTCCTGTGCTTTAAAGGCAATTCCAAGGTACCTCTTGAAATCTGTTTCCTGCTATACTGCCTCGCTTTCAAGTCCGCCTCGTTGCCTTCCCTCAACAGATTTTTGGATGATAGTTGTCCTTTATTACTCGGCCAGTTTGTGAATTGCTGTGCCCCTGAGCTCCATTTTTCAACTCGTTTTTGGTGAGCTGACCGCAAGTCCAAAATTTTGGTTCAGGACCTATACTGGTTCCCGGTGTGTGGCTGAGACTTTGGTTAATTCTTCTTCCTGCCGGGAAATTACAGTGATATGTGCCCGTCCAAATGCCTAACAGCTACTCTCTCATTGGTTCTCCCTCTTCCCTTTCATCCTCTGCCAAATTGGCAACCTGTGCGAACCAAGAGGTTAAAGGGGCTGTCTCTCCAAGTTGGGAGGTTGATAGTAAAGCAGACGGAAAGTCAAACCGGAGCACCAGGAGAGGGACTATGCGTTGAGTTTTAGAATCCTTTCGTATTCACAGTGTGTCCGTTCTCTAGGTTTCCCGCACATGTTATAGCTGTAGTAATATTCCCTTCAACCTGGAGAGTTCGGACCCATGGAATGGGTGCCATGCATTATTGCTTTAAAGGGTCTGCATTTGCTCACCCAATCTCACCAATCGTCTCAGTCCCAAGTGTCCCTCCTTATGCCACATCCAGCTGTCGTTGTAGATAGGGTCATTCCAGCTTTCATCAGAGACCCTGAAGGAATTGTAAAGAATCTCCCAGTTTTTTTGTTTTGTTTTTGAAATTCCTTTTTATAGTGGGTTTGAGCTGATTCTCGCTGCCATGTTTATGCCAGTCTAGACACACTTGATTCCCTTATGGAGACATATCAATACATAGGTTTTAAGATTCTTACTCGTCAGATATTTTCCTCTGCGGGAAATATGGGGTTTTGAGTCCCTTTCGCTGAGGACGGTGTAGGTCTTGTCTATTCCATAGTTGGTTTTTGGAACGGTACCTGTGCTTATATCAAACTCTGGTTTTACGCATCACCCCACCTCTCCTTCCCCCTTAAGCAGGTATAAGAGTGTTTTCTAAATGTGAGACACTGTTCTCTTTCCTAACTCAGTTCAAGTGTAGCCATGTTTACAGGATCTTCATAAGTGATATCTTATGATAAGTTTCTTTTTCTGTGTGACTTATTTCACTTAGAATCATCGTACCTGAATCCACCCATTTTGCTGCTACTGGTCTTATGACATTGATTTCATGGCTGAGGGATATTCCATCGTACGTAAGTACCACAATTTTTTGAACCATGTTTATATTTTCTGGGATACTTAAGGTGTATCCAAGTTGAGGCCCTTGTATGCAGTGCAGCCCTAAATTTTGGGGTGGCTCTGTCTTATTGATTTTCAGTTTTCCCAAGGTATATTCCCTAGACTGGTAGTGCCCTTGGCTCTGTAGCTCTGTTCTTTACTTGTTTTAGGGAACAGAATGCACTCCTCCAGAGAGGCAGTTGGCAATTTACATCCCGCCCATCAGCATAACAAGGCTCCCTGTTCTCCAGGGCCTGTCTTGCCTTTCTTGTTCTTACACATTTTGTGGATGTCCCTTTTGACCGGTGGGAAGTGATACTTCTTTGTAGTGCAGATTTGCATTGCCCGCTTGCTTGCTTGGCCAAAAAGGGCGTATGCGTTTTCTCCTGAATATATTCAGGAGAAAACGCATACGCCCTTTTTGGCCAAGTGCATCATTGTCGAAGTTGTGCCCCTCTTCCTGTGCTTTAAAGGCGATTCCAACGTACCTCTTGAAATCTGTTTCCTGCTATTCTGCCTCGCTTTCAAGTCCGCCTCGTTGCCTTCCCTCAACAGATTTTTGGACGATAGTTGTCCTTTATTACTCGGCCAGTTTGTGAATAGCTGTGCCCCTGAGCTCCATTTTTCAACTCGTTTTTGGTGAGCTGACCGCAAGTCCAAAATTTTGGTTCAGGACCTATACTGGTTCCCGGTGGGTGGCTGAGAATTTGGTTAATTCTTCTTCCTGCCGGGAAATTACAGTGATATGTGCCCGTCCAAATGCCTAACAGCTACTCTCTCATTGGTTCTCCCTCTTCCCTTTCATCCTCTGCCAAATTGGCAACCTGTGCGAACCAAGAGGTTAAAGGGGCTGTCTCTCCAAGTTGGGAGGTTGATAGTAAAGCAGACGGAAAGTCAAACCGGAGCACCAGGAGAGGGACTATGCGTTGAGTTTTAGAAACCTTTCGTATTCACAGTGTGTCCGTTCTCTAGGTTTCCCGCACATGTTATAGCTGTAGTAATATTCCCTTCAACCTGGAGAGTTCGGACCCATGGAATGGGTGCCATGCATTATTGCTTTAAAGGGTCTGCATTTGCTCACCCAATCTCACCAATCGTCTCAGTCCCAAGTGTCCCTCCTTATGCCACATCCAGCTGTCGTTGTAGATAGGGTCATTCCAGCTTTCATCAGAGACCCTGAAGGAATTGTAAAGAATTTCCCAGTTTTTTTGTTTTGTTTTTGAAATTCCTTTTTATAGTGGGTTTGAGCTGATTCTCGCTGCCATGTTTATGCCAGTCTAGACACACTTGATTCCCTTATGGAGACATATCAATACATAGGTTTTAAGATTCTTACTAGTCAGATATTTTCCTCTGCGGGAAATATGGGGTTTTGAGTCCCTTTCGCTGAGGACGGTGTAGGTCTTGTCTATTCCATAGTTGGTTTTTGGAACGGTACCTGTGCTTATATCAAACTCTGGTTTTACGCATCACCCCACCTCTCCTTCCCCCTTAAGCAGGTATAAGAGTGTTTTCTAAATGTGAGACACTGTTCTCTTTCCTAACTCAGTTCAAGTGTAGCCATGTTTACAGGATCTTCATAAGTGATATCTTATGATAAGTTTCTTTTTCTGTGTGACTTATTTCACTTAGAATCATCGTACCTGAATCCACCCATTTTGCTGCTACTGGTCTTATGACATTGATTTCATGGCTGAGGGATATTCCATCGTACGTAAGTACCACAATTTTTTGAACCATGTTTATATTTTCTGGGATACTTAAGGTGTATCCAAGTTGAGGCCCTTGTATGCAGTGCAGCCCTAAATTTTGGGGTGGCTCTGTCTTATTGATTTTCAGTTTTCCCAAGGTATATTCCCTAGACTGGTAGTGCCCTTGGCTCTGTAGCTCTGTTCTTTACTTGTTTTAGGGAACAGAATGCACTCCTCCAGAGAGGCAGTTGGCAATTTACATCCCGCCCATCAGCATAACAAGGCTCCCTGTTCTCCAGGGCCTGTCTTGCCTTTCTTGTTCTTACACATTTTGTGGATGTCCCTTTTGACCGGTGGGAAGTGATACTTCTTTGTAGTGCAGATTTGCATTGCCCGCTTGCTTGCTTGGCCAAAAAGGGCGTATGCGTTTTCTCCTGAATATATTCAGGAGAAAACGCATACGCCCTTTTTGGCCAAGTGCATCATTGTCGAAGTTGTGCCCCTCTTCCTGTGCTTTAAAGGCGATTCCAACGTACCTCTTGAAATCTGTTTCCTGCTATTCTGCCTCGCTTTCAAGTCCGCCTCGTTGCCTTCCCTCAACAGATTTTTGGACGATAGTTGTCCTTTATTACTCGGCCAGTTTGTGAATAGCTGTGCCCCTGAGCTCCATTTTTCAACTCGTTTTTGGTGAGCTGACCGCAAGTCCAAAATTTTGGTTCAGGACCTATACTGGTTCCCGGTGGGTGGCTGAGAATTTGGTTAATTCTTCTTCCTGCCGGGAAATTACAGTGATATGTGCCCGTCCAAATGCCTAACAGCTACTCTCTCATTGGTTCTCCCTCTTCCCTTTCATCCTCTGCCAAATTGGCAACCTGTGCGAACCAAGAGGTTAAAGGGGCTGTCTCTCCAAGTTGGGAGGTTGATAGTAAAGCAGACGGAAAGTCAAACCGGAGCACCAGGAGAGGGACTATGCGTTGAGTTTTAGAAACCTTTCGTATTCACAGTGTGTCCGTTCTCTAGGTTTCCCGCACATGTTATAGCTGTAGTAATATTCCCTTCAACCTGGAGAGTTCGGACCCATGGAATGGGTGCCATGCATTATTGCTTTAAAGGGTCTGCATTTGCTCACCCAATCTCACCAATCGTCTCAGTCCCAAGTGTCCCTCCTTATGCCACATCCAGCTGTCCTTGTAGATAGGGTCATTCCAGCTTTCATCAGAGACCCTGAAGGAATTGCAAAGAATTTCCCAGTTTTTTTGTTTTGTTTTTGAAATTCCTTTTTATAGTGGGTTTGAGCTGATTCTCGCTGCCATGTTTATGCCAGTCTAGACACACTTGATTCCCTTACGGAGACATATCAATACATAGGTTTTAAGATTCTTACTAGTCAGATATTTTCCTCTGCGGGAAATATGGGGTTTTGAGTCCCTTTCACTGAAGACGGTGTAGGTCTTGTCTCTTCCATAGTTGGTTTTTGGAACGGTACCTGTGCTTATATCAAACTCTGGTTTTATGCATCACCCCACCTCTCCTTCCCCCTTAAGCAGGTATAAGAGTGTTTTCTAAATGTGAGACACTGTTCTCTTTCCTAACTCAGTTCAAGTGTAGCCATGTTTACAGGATCTTCATAAGTGATATCTTATGATAAGTTTCTTTTTCTGTGTGACTTATTTCACTTAGAATCATCGTACCTGAATCCACCCATTTTGCTGCTACTGGTCTTATGACATTGATTTCATGGCTGAGGGATATTCCATCGTACGTAAGTACCACAATTTTTTGAACCATGTTTATATTTTCTGGGATACTTAAGGTGTATCCAAGTTGAGGTCCTTGTATGCAGTGCAGCCCTAAATTTTGGGGTGGCTCTGTCTTATTGATTTTCAGTTTTCCCAAGGTATATTCCCTAGACTGGTAGTGCCCTTGGCTCTGTAGCTCTGTTCTTTACTTGTTTTAGGGAACAGAATGCACTCCTCCAGAGAGGCAGTTGGCAATTTACATCCCGCCCATCAGCATAACAAGGCTCCCTGTTCTCCAGGGCCTGTCTTGCCTTTCTTGTTCTTACACATTTTGTGGATGTCCCTTTTGACCGGTGGGAAGTGATACTTCTTTGTAGTGCAGATTTGCATTGCCCGCTTGCTTGCTTGGCCAAAAAGGGCGTATGCGTTTTCTCCTGAATATATTCAGGAGAAAACGCATACGCCCTTTTTGGCCAAGTGCATCATTGTCGAAGTTGTGCCCCTCTTCCTGTGCTTTAAAGGCGATTCCAACGTACCTCTTGAAATCTGTTTCCTGCTATTCTGCCTCGCTTTCAAGTCCGCCTCGTTGCCTTCCCTCAACAGATTTTTGGACGATAGTTGTCCTTTATTACTCGGCCAGTTTGTGAATTGCTGTGCCCCTGAGCGCCATTTTTCAACTCGTTTTTGGTGAGCTGACCGCAAGTCCAAAATTTTGTTTCAGGACCTATACTGGTTCCCGGTGGGTGGCTGAGAATTTGGTTAATTCTTCTTCCTGCCGGGAAATTACAGTGATATGTGCCCGTCCAAATGCCTAACAGCTACTCTCTCATTGGTTCTCCCTCTTCCCTTTCATCCTCTGCCAAATTGGCAACCTGTGCGAACCAAGAGGTTAAAGGGGCTGTCTCTCCAAGTTGGGAGGTTGATAGTAAAGCAGACGGAAAGTCAAACCGGAGCACCAGGAGAGGGACTATGCGTTGAGTTTTAGAATCCTTTCGTATTCACAGTGTGTCCGTTCTCTAGGTTTCCCGCACATGTTATAGCTGTAGCAATATTCCCTTCAACCTGGAGAGTTCGGACCCATGGAATGGGTGCCATGCATTATTGCTTTAAAGGGTCTGCATTTGCTCACCCAATCTCACCAATCGTCTCAGTCCCAAGTGTCCCTCCTTATGCCACATCCAGCTGTCGTTGTAGATAGGGTCATTCCAGCTTTCATCAGAGACCCTGAAGGAATTGTAAAGAATTTCCCAGTTTTTTTGTTTTGTTTTTGAAATTCCTTTTTATAGTGGGTTTGAGCTGATTCTCGCTGCCATGTTTATGCCAGTCTAGACACACTTGATTCCCTTATGGAGACATATCAATACATAGGTTTTAAGATTATTACTAGTCAGATATTTTCCTCTGCGGGAAATATGGGGTTTTGAGTCCCTTTCGCTGAGGACGGTGTAGGTCTTGTCTATTCCATAGTTGGTTTTTGGAACGGTACCTGTGCTTATATCAAACTCTGGTTTTATGCATCACCCCACCTCTCCTTCCCCCTTAAGCAGGTATAAGAGTGTTTTCTAAATGTGAGACACTGTTCTCTTTCCTAACTCAGTTCAAGTGTAGCCATGTTTACAGGATCTTCATAAGTGATATCTTATGATAAGTTTCTTTTTCTGTGTGACTTATTTCACTTAGAATCATCGTACCTGAATCCACCCATTTTGCTGCTACTGGTCTTATGACATTGATTTCATGGCTGAGGGATATTCCATCGTACGTAAGTACCACAATTTTTTGAACCATGTTTATATTTTCTGGGATACTTAAGGTGTATCCAAGTTGAGGTCCTTGTATGCAGTGCAGCCCTAAATTTTGGGGTGGCTCTGTCTTATTGATTTTCAGTTTTCCCAAGGTATATTCCCTAGACTGGTAGTGCCCTTGGCTCTGTAGCTCTGTTCTTTACTTGTTTTAGGGAACACGATGCACTCCTCCAGAGAGGCAGTTGGCAATTTACATCCCGCCCATCAGCATAACAAGGCTCCCTGTTCTCCAGGGCCTGTCTTGCCTTTCTTGTTCTTACACATTTTGTGGATGTCCCTTTTGACCGGTGGGAAGTGATACTTCTTTGTAGTGCAGATTTGCATTGCCCGCTTGCTTGCTTGGCCAAAAAGGGCATATGCGTTTTCTCCTGAATATATTCAGGAGAAAACGCATATGCCCTTTTTGGCCAAGTGCATCATTGTCGAAGTTGTGCCCCTCTTCCTGTGCTTTAAAGGCGATTCCAACGTACCTCTTGAAATCTGTTTCCTGCTATTCTGCCTCGCTTTCAAGTCCGCCTCGTTGCCTTCCCTCAACAGATTTTTGGACGATAGTTGTCCTTTATTACTCGGCCAGTTTGTGAATTGCTGTGCCCCTGAGCTCCATTTTTCAACTCGTTTTTGGTGAGCTGACCGCAAGTCCAAAATTTTGGTTCAGGACCTATACTGGTTCCCGGTGGGTGGCTGAGAATTTGGTTAATTCTTCTTCCTGCCGGGAAATTACAGTGATATGTGCCCGTCCAAATGCCTAACAGCTACTCTCTCATTGGTTCTCCCTCTTCCCTTTCATCCTCTGCCAAATTGGCAACCTGTGCGAACCAAGAGGTTACAGGGGCTGTCTCTCCAAGTTGGGAGGTTGATAGTAAAGCAGACAGAAAGTCAAACCGGAGCACCAGGAGAGGGACTATGCGTTGAGTTTTAGAAACCTTTCGTATTCACAGTGTGTCCGTTCTCTAGGTTTCCCGCACATGTTATAGCTGTAGTAATATTCCCTTCAACCTGGAGAGTTCGGACCCATGGAATGGGTGCCATGCATTATTGCTTTAAAGGGTCTGCATTTGCTCACCCAATCTCACCAATCGTCTCAGTCCCAAGTGTCCCTCCTTATGCCACATCCAGCTGTCGTTGTAGATAGGGTCATTCCAGCTTTCATCAGAGACCCTGAAGGAATTGCAAAGAATTTCCCAGTTTTTTTGGTTTGTTTTTGAAATTCCTTTTTATAGTGGGTTTGAGCTGATTCTCGCTGCCATGTTTATGCCAGTCTAGACACACTTGATTCCCTTACGGAGACATATCAATACATAGGTTTTAAGATTCTTACTAGTCAGATATTTTCCTCTGCGGGAAATATGGGGTTTTGAGTCCCTTTCGCTGAGGACGGTGTAGGTCTTGTCTATTCCATAGTTGGTTTTTGGAACGGTACCTGTGCTTATATCAAACTCTGGTTTTATGCATCACCCCACCTCTCCTTCCCCCTTAAGCAGGTATAAGAGTGTTTTCTAAATGTGAGACACTGTTCTCTTTCCTAACTCAGTTCAAGTGTAGCCATGTTTACAGGATCTTCATAAGTGATATCTTATGATAAGTTTCTTTTTCTGTGTGACTTATTTCACTTAGAATCATCGTACCTGAATCCACCCATTTTGCTGCTACTGGTCTTATGACATTGATTTCATGGCTGAGGGATATTCCATCGTACGTAAGTACCACAATTTTTTGAACCATGTTTATATTTTCTGGGATACTTAAGGTGTATCCAAGTTGAGGTCCTTGTATGCAGTGCAGCCTTAAATTTTGGGGTGGCTCTGTCTTATTGATTTTCAGTTTTCCCAAGGTATATTCCCTAGACTGGTAGTGCTCTTGGCTCTGTAGCTCTGTTCTTTACTTGTTTTAGGGAACAGAATGCACTCCTCCAGAGAGGCAGTTGGCAATTTACATCCCGCCCATCAGCATAACAAGGCTCCCTGTTCTCCAGGGCCTGTCTTGCCTTTCTTGTTCTTACACATTTTGTGGATGTCCCTTTTGACCGGTGGGAAGTGATACTTCTTTGTAGTGCAGATTTGCATTGCCCGCTTGCTTGCTTGGCCAAAAAGGGCGTATGCGTTTTCTCCTGAATATATTCAGGAGAAAACGCATACGCCCTTTTTGGCCAAGTGCATCATTGTCGAAGTTGTGCCCCTCTTCCTGTGCTTTAAAGGCGATTCCAAGGTACATCTTGAAATCTGTTTCCTGCTATACTTCCTCGCTTTCAAGTCTGCCTCGTTGCCTTCCCTCAACAGATTTTTGGACGATAGTTGTCCTTTATTACTCGGCCAGTTTGTGAATTGCTGTGCCCCTGAGCGCCATTTTTCAACTCGTTTTTGGTGAGCTGACCGCAAGTCCAAAATTTTGGTTCAGGACCTATACTGGTTCCCGGTGGGTGGCTGAGAATTTGGTTAATTCTTCTTCCTGCCGGGAAATTACAGTGATATGTGCCCGTCCAAATGCCTAACAGCTACTCTCTCATTGGTTCTCCCTCTTCCCTTTCATCCTCTGCCAAATTGGCAACTTGTGCGAACCAAGAGGTTAAAGGGGCTGTCTCTCCAAGTTGGGAGGTTGATAGTAAAGCAGACGGAAAGTCAAACCGGAGCACCAGGAGAGGGACTATGCGTTGAGTTTTAGAAACCTTTCGTATTCACAGTGTGTCCGTTCTCTAGGTTTCCCCCACATGTTATAGCTGTAGTAATATTCCCTTCAACCTGGAGAGTTCGGACCCATGGAATGGGTGCCATGCATTATGGCTTTAAAGGGTCTGCATTTGCTCACCCAATCTCACCAATCGTCTCAGTCCCAAGTGTCCCGCCTTATGCCACATCCAGCTGTCCTTGTAGATAGGGTCATTCCAGCTTTCATCAGAGACCCTGAAGGAATTGCAAAGAATTTCCCAGTTTTTTTGTTTTGTTTTTGAAATTCCTTTTTATAGTGGGTTTGAGCTGATTCTCACTGCCATGTTTATGCCAGTCTAGACACACTTGATTCCCTTACGGAGACATATCAATACATAGGTTTTAAGATTCTTACTAGTCAGATATTTTCCTCTGCGGGAAATATGGGGTTTTGAGTCCCTTTCACTGAAGACGGTGTAGGTCTTGTCTCTTCCATAGTTGGTTTTTGGAACGGTACCTGTGCTTATATCAAACTCTGGTTTTATGCATCACCCCACCTCTCCTTCCCCCTTAAGCAGGTATAAGAGTGTTTTCTAAATGTGAGACACTGTTCTCTTTCCTAACTCAGTTCAAGTGTAGCCATGTTTACAGGATCTTCATAAGTGATATCTTATGATAAGTTTCTTTTTCTGTGTGACTTATTTCACTTAGAATCATCGTACCTGAATCCACCCATTTTGCTGCTACTGGTCTTATGACATTGATTTCATGGCTGAGGGATATTCCATCGTACGTAAGTACCACAATTTTTTGAACCATGTTTATATTTTCTGGGATACTTAAGGTGTATCCAAGTTGAGGTCCTTGTATGCAGTGCAGCCTTAAATTTTGGGGTGGCTCTGTCTTATTGATTTTCAGTTTTCCCAAGGTATATTCCCTAGACTGGTAGTGCTCTTGGCTCTGTAGCTCTGTTCTTTACTTGTTTTAGGGAACAGAATGCACTCCTCCAGAGAGGCAGTTGGCAATTTACATCCCGCCCATCAGCATAACAAGGCTCCCTGTTCTCCAGGGCCTGTCTTGCCTTTCTTGTTCTTACACATTTTGTGGATGTCCCTTTTGACCGGTGGGAAGTGATACTTCTTTGTAGTGCAGATTTGCATTGCCCGCTTGCTTGCTTGGCCAAAAAGGGCGTATGCGTTTTCTCCTGAATATATTCAGGAGAAAACGCATACGCCCTTTTTGGCCAAGTGCATCATTGTCGAAGTTGTGCCCCTCTTCGTGTGCTTTAAAGGCGATTCCAAGGTACATCTTGAAATCTGTTTCCTGCTATACTTCCTCGCTTTCAAGTCTGCCTCGTTGCCTTCCCTCAACAGATTTTTGGACGATAGTTGTCCTTTATTACTCGGCCAGTTTGTGAATTGCTGTGCCCCTGAGCGCCATTTTTCAACTCGTTTTTGGTGAGCTGACCGCAAGTCCAAAATTTTGGTTCAGGACCTATACTGGTTCCCGGTGGGTGGCTGAGAATTTGGTTAATTCTTCTTCCTGCCGGGAAATTACAGTGATATGTGCCCGTCCAAATGCCTAACAGCTACTCTCTCATTGGTTCTCCCTCTTCCCTTTCATCCTCTGCCAAATTGGCAACTTGTGCGAACCAAGAGGTTAAAGGGGCTGTCTCTCCAAGTTGGGAGGTTGATAGTAAAGCAGACGGAAAGTCAAACCGGAGCACCAGGAGAGGGACTATGCGTTGAGTTTTAGAAACCTTTCGTATTCACAGTGTGTCCGTTCTCTAGGTTTCCCCCACATGTTATAGCTGTAGTAATATTCCCTTCAACCTGGAGAGTTCGGACCCATGGAATGGGTGCCATGCATTATGGCTTTAAAGGGTCTGCATTTGCTCACCCAATCTCACCAATCGTCTCAGTCCCAAGTGTCCCGCCTTATGCCACATCCAGCTGTCCTTGTAGATAGGGTCATTCCAGCTTTCATCAGAGACCCTGAAGGAATTGCAAAGAATTTCCCAGTTTTTTTGTTTTGTTTTTGAAATTCCTTTTTATAGTGGGTTTGAGCTGATTCTCACTGCCATGTTTATGCCAGTCTAGACACACTTGATTCCCTTACGGAGACATATCAATACATAGGTTTTAAGATTCTTACTAGTCAGATATTTTCCTCTGCGGGAAATATGGGGTTTTGAGTCCCTTTCACTGAAGACGGTGTAGGTCTTGTCTCTTCCATAGTTGGTTTTTGGAACGGTACCTGTGCTTATATCAAACTCTGGTTTTATGCATCACCCCACCTCTCCTTCCCCCTTAAGCAGGTATAAGAGTGTTTTCTAAATGTGAGACACTGTTCTCTTTCCTAACTCAGTTCAAGTGTAGCCATGTTTACAGGATCTTCATAAGTGATATCTTATGATAAGTTTCTTTTTCTGTGTGACTTATTTCACTTAGAATCATCGTACCTGAATCCACCCATTTTGCTGCTACTGGTCTTATGACATTGATTTCATGGCTGAGGGATATTCCATCGTACGTAAGTACCACAATTTTTTGAACCATGTTTATATTTTCTGGGATACTTAAGGTGTATCCAAGTTGAGGCCCTTGTATGCAGTGCAGCCCTAAATTTTGGGGTGGCTCTGTCTTATTGATTTTCAGTTTTCCCAAGGTATATTCCCTAGACTGGTAGTGCCCTTGGCTCTGTAGCTCTGTTCTTTACTTGTTTTAGGGAACAGAATGCACTCCTCCAGAGAGGCAGTTGGCAATTTACATCCCGCCCATCAGCATAACAAGGCTCCCTGTTCTCCAGGGCCTGTCTTGCCTTTCTTGTTCTTACACATTTTGTGGATGTCCCTTTTGACCGGTGGGAAGTGATACTTCTTTGTAGTGCAGATTTGCATTGCCCGCTTGCTTGCTTGGCCAAAAAGGGCGTATGCGTTTTCTCCTGAATATATTCAGGAGAAAACGCATACGCCCTTTTTGGCCAAGTGCATCATTGTCGAAGTTGTGCCCCTCTTCCTGTGCTTTAAAGGCGATTCCAACGTACCTCTTGAAATCTGTTTCCTGCTATTCTGCCTCGCTTTCAAGTCCGCCTCGTTGCCTTCCCTCAACAGATTTTTGGACGATAGTTGTCCTTTATTACTCGGCCAGTTTGTGAATTGCTGTGCCCCTGAGCTCCATTTTTCAACTCGTTTTTGGTGAGCTGACCGCAAGTCCAAAATTTTGGTTCAGGACCTATACTGGTTCCCGGTGGGTGGCTGAGAATTTGGTTAATTCTTCTTCCTGCCGGGAAATTACAGTGATATGTGCCCGTCCAAATGCCTAACAGCTACTCTCTCATTGGTTCTCCCTCTTCCCTTTCATCCTCTGCCAAATTGGCAACCTGTGCGAACCAAGAGGTTAAAGGGTCTGTCTCTCCAAGTTGGGAGGTTGATAGTAAAGCAGACGGAAAGTCAAACCGGAGCACCAGGAGAGGGACTATGCGTTGAGTTTTAGAATCCTTTCGTATTCACAGTGTGTCCGTTCTCTAGGTTTCCCGCACATGTTATAGCTGTAGTAATATTCCCTTCAACCTGGAGAGTTCGGACCCATGGAATGGGTGCCATGCATTATTGCTTTAAAGGGTCTGCATTTGCTCACCCAATCTCACCAATCGTCTCAGTCCCAAGTGTCCCTCCTTATGCCACATCCAGCTGTCGTTGTAGATAGGGTCATTCCAGCTTTCATCAGAGACCCTGAAGGAATTGTAAAGAATTTCCCAGTTTTTTTGTTTTGTTTTTGAAATTCCTTTTTATAGTGGGTTTGAGCTGATTCTCGCTGCCATGTTTATGCCAGTCTAGACACACTTGATTCCCTTACGGAGACATATCAATACATAGGTTATAAGATTCTTACTAGTCAGATATTTTCCTCTGCGGGAAATATGGGGTTTTGAGTCCCTTTCGCTGAGGACGGTGTAGGTCTTGTCTATTCCATAGTTGGTTTTTGGAACGGTACCTGTGCTTATATCAAACTCTGGTTTTATGCATCACCCCACCTCTCCTTCCCCCTTAAGCAGGTATAAGAGTGTTTTCTAAATGTGAGACACTGTTCTCTTTCCTAACTCAGTTCAAGTGTAGCCATGTTTACAGGATCTTCATAAGTGATATCTTATGATAAGTTTCTTTTTCTGTGTGACTTATTTCACTTAGAATCATCGTACCTGAATCCACCCATTTTGCTGCTACTGGTCTTATGACATTGATTTCATGGCTGAGGGATATTCCATCGTACGTAAGTACCACAATTTTTTGAACCATGTTTATATTTTCTGGGATACTTAAGGTGTATCCAAGTTGAGGTCCTTGTATGCAGTGCAGCCTTAAATTTTGGGGTGGCTCTGTCTTATTGATTTTCAGTTTTCCCAAGGTACATTCCCTAGACTGGTAGTGCCCTTGGCTCTGTAGCTCTGTTCTTTACTTGTTTTAGGGAACAGAATGCACTCCTCCAGAGAGGCAGTTGGCAATTTACATCCCGCCCATCAGCATAACAAGGCTCCCTGTTCTCCAGGGCCTGTCTTGCCTTTCTTGTTCTTACACATTTTGTGGATGTCCCTTTTGACCGGTGGGAAGTGATACTTCTTTGTAGTGCAGATTTGCATTGCCCGCTTGCTTGCTTGGCCAAAAAGGGCGTATGCGTTTTCTCCTGAATATATTCAGGAGAAAACGAATACACCCTTTTTGGCCAAGTGCATCATTGTCGAAGTTGTGCCCCTCTTCCTGTGCTTTAAAGGCGATTCCAAGGTACCTCTTGAAATCTGTTTCCTGCTATACTTCCGCGCTTTCAAGTCCGCCTCGTTGCCTTCCCTCAACAGATTTTTGGATGATAGTTGTCCTTTATTACTCGGCCAGTTTGTGAATTGCTGTGCCCCTGAGCTCCATTTTTCAACTCGTTTTTGGTGAGCTGACCGCAAGTCCAAAATTTTGGTTCAGGACCTATACTGGTTCCCGGTGGGTGGCTGAGACTTTGGTTAATTCTTCTTCCTGCCGGGAAATTACAGTGATATGTGCCCGTCCAAATGCCTAACAGCTACTCTCTCATTGGTTCTCCCTCTTCCCTTTCATCATCTGCCAAATTGGCAACCTGTGCGAACCAAGAGGTTAAAGGGGCTGTCTCTCCAAGTTGGGAGGTTGATAGTAAAGCAGACGGAAAGTCAAACCGGAGCACCAGGAGAGGGACTATGCGTTGAGTTTTAGAAACCTTTCGTATTCACAGTGTGTCCGTTCTCTAGGTTTCCCGCACATGTTATAGCTGTAGTAATATTCCCTTCAACCTGGAGAGTTCGGACCCATGGAATGGGTGCCATGCATTATTGCTTTAAAGGGTCTGCATTTGCTCACCCAATCTCACCAATCGTCTCAGTCCCAAGTGTCCCTCCTTATGCCACATCCAGCTGTCGTTGTAGATAGGGTCATTCCAGCTTTCATCAGAGACCCTGAAGGAATTGTAAAGAATTTCCCAGTTTTTTTGTTTTGTTTTTGAAATTCCTTTTTATAGTGGGTTTGAGCTGATTCTCGCTGCCATGTTTATGCCAGTCTAGACACACTTGATTCCCTTACGGAGACATATCAATACATAGGTTTTAAGATTCTTACTAGTCAGATATTTTCCTCTGCGGGAAATATGGGGTTTTGAGTCCCTTTCGCTGAGGACGGTGTAGGTCTTGTCTATTCCATAGTTGGTTTTTGGAACGGTACCTGTGCTTATATCAAACTCTGGTTTTATGCATCACCCCACCTCTCCTTCCCCCTTAAGCAGGTATAAGAGTGTTTTCTAAATGTGAGACACTGTTCTCTTTCCTAACTCAGTTCAAGTGTAGCCATGTTTACAGGATCTTCATAAGTGATATCTTATGATAAGTTTCTTTTTCTGTGTGACTTATTTCACTTAGAATCATCGTACCTGAATCCACCCATTTTGCTGCTACTGGTCTTATGACATTGATTTCATGGCTGAGGGATATTCCATCATACGTAAGTACCACAATTTTTTGAACCATGTTTATATTTTCTGGGATACTTAAGGTGTATCCAAGTTGAGGCCCTTGTATGCAGTGCAGCCCTAAATTTTGGGGTGGCTCTGTCTTATTGATTTTCAGTTTTCCCAAGGTATATTCCCTAGACTGGTAGTGCCCTTGGCTCTGTAGCTCTGTTCTTTACTTGTTTTAGGGAACAGAATGCACTCCTCCAGAGAGGCAGTTGGCAATTTACATCCCGCCCATCAGCATAACAAGGCTCCCTGTTCTCCAGGGCCTGTCTTGCCTTTCTTGTTCTTACACATTTTGTGGATGTCCCTTTTGACCGGTGGGAAGTAATACTTCTTTGTAGTGCAGATTTGCATTGCCCGCTTGCTTGCTTGGCCAAAAAGGGCGTATGCGTTTTCTCCTGAATATATTCAGGAGAAAACACATACGCCCTTTTTGGCCAAGTGCATCATTGTCGAAGTTGTGCCCCTCTTCCTGTGCTTTAAAGGCGATTCCAACGTACCTCTTGAAATCTGTTTCCTGCTATTCTGCCTCGCTTTCAAGTCCGCCTCGTTGCCTTCCCTCAACAGATTTTTGGACGATAGTTGTCCTTTATTACTCGGCCAGTTTGTGAATGGCTGTGCCCCTGAGCTCCATTTTTCAACTCGTTTTTGGTGAGCTGACCGCAAGTCCAAAATTTTGGTTCAGGACCTATACTGGTTCCCGGTGGGTGGCTGAGAATTTGGTTAATTCTTCTTCATGCCGGGAAATTACAGTGATATGTGCCCGTCCAAATGCCTAACAGCTACTCTCTCATTGGTTCTCCCTCTTCCCTTTCATCCTCTGCCAAATTGGCAACCTGTGCGAACCAAGAGGTTAAAGGGGCTGTCTCTCCAAGTTGGGAGGTTGATAGTAAAGCAGACGGAAAGTCAAACCGGAGCACCAGGAGAGGGACTATGCGTTGAGTTTTAGAAACCTTTCGTATTCACAGTGTGTCCGTTCTCTAGGTTTCCCGCACATGTTATAGCTGTAGTAATATTCCCTTCAACCTGGAGAGTTCGGACCCATGGAATGGGTGCCATGCATTATTGCTTTAAAGGGTCTGCATTTGCTCACCCAATCTCACCAATCGTCTCAGTCCCAAGTGTCCCTCCTTATGCCACATCCAGCTGTCGTTGTAGATAGGGTCATTCCAGCCTTCATCAGAGACCCTGAAGGAATTGTAAAGAATTTCCCAGTTTTTTTGTTTTGTTTTTGAAATTCCTTTTTATAGTGGGTTTGAGCTGATTCTCGCTGCCATGTTTATGCCAGTCTAGACACACTTGATTCCCTTACGGAGACATATCAATACATAGGTTTTAAGATTCTTACTAGTCAGATATTTTCCTCTGCGGGAAATATGGGGTTTTGAGTCCCTTTCGCTGAGGACGGTGTAGGTCTTGTCTATTCCATAGTTGGTTTTGGAACGGTACCTGTGCTTATATCAAACTCTGGTTTTATGCATCACCCCACCTCTCCTTCCCCCTTAAGCAGGTATAAGAGTGTTTTCTAAATGTGAGACACTGTTCTCTTTCCTAACTCAGTTCAAGTGTAGCCATGTTTACAGGATCTTCATAAGTGATATCTTATGATAAGTTTCTTTTTCTGTGTGACTTATTTCACTTAGAATCATCGTACCTGAATCCACCCATTTTGCTGCTACTGGTCTTATGACATTGATTTCATGGCTGAGGGATATTCCATCGTACGTAAGTACCACAATTTTTTGAACCATGTTTATATTTTCTGGGATACTTAAGGTGTATCCAAGTTGAGGTCCTTGTATGCAGTGCAGCCATAAATTTTGGGGTGGCTCTGTCTTAGTGATTTTCAGTTTTCCCAAGGTATATTCCCTAGACTGGTAGTGCCCTTGGCTCTGTAGCTCTGTTCTTTACTTGTTTTAGGGAACAGAATGCACTCCTCCAGAGAGGCAGTTGGCAATTTACATCCCGCCCATCAGCATAACAAGGCTCCCTGTTCTCCAGGGCCTGTCTTGCCTTTCTTGTTCTTACACATTTTGTGGATGTCCCTTTTGACCGGTGGGAAGTGATACTTCTTTGTAGTGCAGATTTGCATTGCCCGCTTGCTTGCTTGGCCAAAAAGGGCGTATGCGTTTTCTCCTGAATATATTCAGGAGAAAACGCATACACCCTTTTTGGCCAAGTGCATCATTGTCGAAGTTGTGCCCCTCTTCCTGTGCTTTAAAGGCGATTCCAAGGTACCTCTTGAAATCTCTTTCCTGCTATACTTCCTCGCTTTCAAGTCCGCCTCGTTGCCTTCCCTCAACAGATTTTTGGATGATAGTTGTCCTTTATTACTCGGCCAGTTTGTGAATTGCTGTGCCCCTGAGCTCCATTTTTCAACTCGTTTTTGGTGAGCTGACCGCAAGTCCAAAATTTTGGTTCAGGACCTATACTGGTTCCCGGTGGGTGGCTGAGACTTTGGTTAATTCTTCTTCCTGCCGGGAAATTACAGTGATATGTGCCCGTCCAAATGCCTAACAGCTACTCTCTCATTGGTTCTCCCTCTTCCCTTTCATCCTCTGCCAAATTGGCAACCTGTGCGAACCAAGAGGTTAAAGGGGCTGTCTCTCCAAGTTGGGAGGTTGATAGTAAAGCAGACGGAAAGTCAAACCGGAGCACCAGGAGAGGGACTATGCGTTGAGTTTTAGAAACCTTTCGTATTCACAGTGTGTCCGTTCTCTAGGTTTCCCGCACATGTTATAGCTGTAGTAATATTCCCTTCAACCTGGAGAGTTCGGACCCATGGAATGGGTGCCATGCATTATTGCTTTAAAGGGTCTGCATTTGCTCACCCAATCTCACCAATCGTCTCAGTCCCAAGTGTCCCTCCTTATGCCACATCCAGCTGTCGTTGTAGATAGGGTCATTCCAGCTTTCATCAGAGACCCTGAAGGAATTGTAAAGAATTTCCCAGTTTTTTTGTTTTGTTTTTGAAATTCCTTTTTATAGTGGGTTTGAGCTGATTCTCGCTGCCATGTTTATGCCAGTCTAGACACACTTGATTCCCTTATGGAGACATATCAATACATAGGTTTTAAGATTCTTACTAGTCAGATATTTTCCTCTGCGGGAAATATGGGGTTTTGAGTCCCTTTCGCTGAGGACGGTGTAGGTCTTGTCTATTCCATAGTTGGTTTTTGGAACGGTACCTGTGCTTATATCAAACTCTGGTTTTATGCATCACCCCACCTCTCCTTCCCCCTTAAGCAGGTATAAGAGTGTTTTCTAAATGTGAGACACTGTTCTCTTTCCTAACTCAGTTCAAGTGTAGCCATGTTTACAGGATCTTCATAAGTGATATCTTATGATAAGTTTCTTTTTCTGTGTGACTTATTTCATTAGAATCATCGTACCTGAATCCACCCATTTTGCTGCTACTGGTCTTATGACATTGATTTCATGGCTGAGGGATATTCCATCGTACGTAAGTACCACAATTTTTTGAACCATGTTTATATTTTCTGGGATACTTAAGGTGTATCCAAGTTGAGGTCCTTGTATGCAGTGCAGCCTTAAATTTTGGGGTGGCTCTGTCTTATTGATTTTCAGTTTTCCCAAGGTACATTCCCTAGACTGGTAGTGCCCTTGGCTCTGTAGCTCTGTTCTTTACTTGTTTTAGGGAACAGAATGCACTCCTCCAGAGAGGCAGTTGGCAATTTACATCCCGCCCATCAGCATAACAAGGCTCCCTGTTCTCCAGGGCCTGTCTTGCCTTTCTTGTTCTTACACATTTTGTGGATGTCCCTTTTGACCGGTGGGAAGTGATACTTCTTTGTAGTGCAGATTTGCATTGCCCGCTTGCTTGCTTGGCCAAAAAGGGCGTATGCGTTTTCTCCTGAATATATTCAGGAGAAAACGCATACACCCTTTTTGGCCAAGTGCATCATTGTCGAAGTTGTGCCCCTCTTCCTGTGCTTTAAAGGCGATTCCAAGGTACCTCTTGAAATCTGTTTCCTGCTATACTTCCGCGCTTTCAAGTCCGCCTCGTTGCCTTCCCTCAACAGATTTTTGGATGATAGTTGTCCTTTATTACTCGGCCAGTTTGTGAATTGCTGTGCCCCTGAGCTCCATTTTTCAACTCGTTTTTGGTGAGCTGACCGCAAGTCCAAAATTTTGGTTCAGGACCTATACTGGTTCCCGGTGGGTGGCTGAGACTTTGGTTAATTCTTCTTCCTGCCGGGAAATTACAGTGATATGTGCCCGTCCAAATGCCTAACAGCTACTCTCTCATTGGTTCTCCCTCTTCCCTTTCATCATCTGCCAAATTGGCAACCTGTGCGAACCAAGAGGTTAAAGGGGCTGTCTCTCCAAGTTGGGAGGTTGATAGTAAAGCAGACGGAAAGTGAAACCGGAGCACCAGGAGAGGGACTATGCGTTGAGTTTTAGAAACCTTTCGTATTCACAGTGTGTCCGTTCTCTAGGTTTCCCGCACATGTTATAGCTGTAGTAATATTCCCTTCAACCTGGAGAGTTCGGACCCATGGAATGGGTGCCATGCATTATTGCTTTAAAGGGTCTGCATTTGCTCACCCAATCTCACCAATCGTCTCAGTCCCAAGTGTCCCTCCTTATGCCACATCCAGCTGTCGTTGTAGATAGGGTCATTCCAGCTTTCATCAGAGACCCTGAAGGAATTGTAAAGAATTTCCCAGTTTTTTTGTTTTGTTTTTGAAATTCCTTTTTATAGTGGGTTTGAGCTGATTCTCGCTGCCATGTTTATGCCAGTCTAGACACACTTGATTCCCTTACGGAGACATATCAATACATAGGTTTTAAGATTCTTACTAGTCAGATATATTCCTCTGCGGGAAATATGGGGTTTTGAGTCCCTTTCGCTGAGGACGGTGTAGGTCTTGTCTATTCCATAGTTGGTTTTTGGAACGGTACCTGTGCTTATATCAAACTCTGGTTTTATGCATCACCCCACCTCTCCTTCCCCCTTAAGCAGGTATAAGAGTGTTTTCTAAATGTGAGACACTGTTCTCTTTCCTAACTCAGTTCAAGTGTAGCCATGTTTACAGGATCTTCATAAGTGATATCTTATGATAAGTTTCTTTTTCTGTGTGACTTATTTCACTTAGAATCATCGTACCTGAATCCACCCATTTTGCTGCTACTGGTCTTATGACATTGATTTCACGGCTGAGGGATATTCCATCATACGTAAGTACCACAATTTTTTGAACCATGTTTATATTTTCTGGGATACTTAAGGTGTATCCAAGTTGAGGCCCTTGTATGCAGTGCAGCCCTAAATTTTGGGGTGGCTCTGTCTTATTGATTTTCAGTTTTCCCAAGGTATATTCCCTAGACTGGTAGTGCCCTTGGCTCTGTAGCTCTGTTCTTTACTTGTTTTAGGGAACAGAATGCACTCCTCCAGAGAGGCAGTTGGCAATTTACATCCCGCCCATCAGCATAACAAGGCTCCCTGTTCTCCAGGGCCTGTCTTGCCTTTCTTGTTCTTACACATTTTGTGGATGTCCCTTTTGACCGGTGGGAAGTAATACTTCTTTGTAGTGCAGATTTGCATTGCCCGCTTGCTTGCTTGGCCAAAAAGGGCGTATGCGTTTTCTCCTGAATATATTCAGGAGAAAACACATACGCCCTTTTTGGCCAAGTGCATCATTGTCGAAGTTGTGCCCCTCTTCCTGTGCTTTAAAGGCGATTCCAACGTACCTCTTGAAATCTGTTTCCTGCTATTCTGCCTCGCTTTCAAGTCCGCCTCGTTGCCTTCCCTCAACAGATTTTTGGACGATAGTTGTCCTTTATTACTCGGCCAGTTTGTGAATGGCTGTGCCCCTGAGCTCCATTGTTCAACTCGTTTTTGGTGAGCTGACCGCAAGTCCAAAATTTTGGTTCAGGACCTATACTGGTTCCCGGTGGGTGGCTGAGAATTTGGTTAACTCTTCTTCATGCCGGGAAATTACAGTGATATGTGCCCGTCCAAATGCCTAACAGCTACTCTCTCATTGGTTCTCCCTCTTCCCTTTCATCCTCTGCCAAATTGGCAACCTGTGCGAACCAAGAGGTTAAAGGGGCTGTCTCTCCAAGTTGGGAGGTTGATAGTAAAGCAGACGGAAAGTCAAACCGGAGCACCAGGAGAGGGACTATGCGTTGAGTTTTAGAAACCTTTCGTATTCACAGTGTGTCCGTTCTCTAGGTTTCCCGCACATGTTATAGCTGTAGTAATATTCCCTTCAACCTGGAGAGTTCGGACCCATGGAATGGGTGCCATTCATTATTGCTTTAAAGGGTCTGCATTTGCTCACCCAATCTCACCAATCGTCTCAGTCCCAAGTGTCCCTCCTTATGCCACATCCAGCTGTCGTTGTAGATAGGGTCATTCCAGCCTTCATCAGAGACCCTGAAGGAATTGTAAAGAATTTCCCAGTTTTTTTGTTTTGTTTTTGAAATTCCTTTTTATAGTGGGTTTGAGCTGATTCTCGCTGCCATGTTTATGCCAGTCTAGACACACTTGATTCCCTTACGGAGACATATCAATACATAGGTTTTAAGATTCTTACTAGTCAGATATTTTCCTCTGCGGGAAATATGGGGTTTTGAGTCCCTTTCGCTGAGGACGGTGTAGGTCTTGTCTATTCCATAGTTGGTTTTGGAACGGTACCTGTGCTTATATCAAACTCTGGTTTTATGCATCACCCCACCTCTCCTTCCCCCTTAAGCAGGTATAAGAGTGTTTTCTAAATGTGAGACACTGTTCTCTTTCCTAACTCAGTTCAAGTGTAGCCATGTTTACAGGATCTTCATAAGTGATATCTTATGATAAGTTTCTTTTTCTGTGTGACTTATTTCACTTAGAATCATCGTACCTGAATCCACCCATTTTGCTGCTACTGGTCTTATGACATTGATTTCATGGCTGAGGGATATTCCATCGTACGTAAGTACCACAATTTTTTGAACCATGTTTATATTTTCTGGGATACTTAAGGTGTATCCAAGTTGAGGTCCTTGTATGCAGTGCAGCCTTAAATTTTGGGGTGGCTCTGTCTTATTGATTTTCAGTTTTCCCAAGGTATATTCCCTAGACTGGTAGTGCCCTTGGCTCTGTAGCTCTGTTCTTTACTTGTTTTAGGGAACAGAATGCACTCCTCCAGAGAGGCAGTTGGCAATTTACATCCCGCCCATCAGCATAACAAGGCTCCCTGTTCTCCAGGGCCTGTCTTGCCTTTCTTGTTCTTACACATTTTGTGGATGTCCCTTTTGACCGGTGGGAAGTGATACTTCTTTGTAGTGCAGATTTGCATTGCCCGCTTGCTTGCTTGGCCAAAAAGGGCGTATGCGTTTTCTCCTGAATATATTCAGGAGAAAACGCATACGCCCTTTTTGGCCAAGTGCATCATTGTCGAAGTTGTGCCCCTCTTCCTGTGCTTTAAAGGCGATTCCAAGGTACCTCTTGAAATCTCTTTCCTGCTATACTTCCTCGCTTTCAAGTCCGCCTCGTTGCCTTCCCTCAACAGATTTTTGGATGATAGTTGTCCTTTATTACTCGGCCAGTTTGTGAATTGCTGTGCCCCTGAGCTCCATTTTTCAACTCGTTTTTGGTGAGCTGACCGCAAGTCCAAAATTTTGGTTCAGGACCTATACTGGTTCCCGGTGGGTGGCTGAGACTTTGGTTAATTCTTCTTCCTGCCGGGAAATTACAGTGATATGTGCCCGTCCAAATGCCTAACAGCTACTCTCTCATTGGTTCTCCCTCTTCCCTTTCATCCTCTGCCAAATTGGCAACCTGTGCGAACCAAGAGGTTAAAGGGGCTGTCTCTCCAAGTTGGGAGGTTGATAGTAAAGCAGACGGAAAGTCAAACCGGAGCACCAGGAGAGGGACTATGCGTTGAGTTTTAGAAACCTTTCGTATTCACAGTGTGTCCGTTCTCTAGGTTTCCCGCACATGTTATAGCTGTAGTAATATTCCCTTCAACCTGGAGAGTTCGGACCCATGGAATGGGTGCCATGCATTATTGCTTTAAAGGGTCTGCATTTGCTCACCCAATCTCACCAATCGTCTCAGTCCCAAGTGTCCCTCCTTATGCCACATCCAGCTGTCGTTGTAGATAGGGTCATTCCAGCTTTCATCAGAGACCCTGAAGGAATTGTAAAGAATTTCCCAGTTTTTTTGTTTTGTTTTTGAAATTCCTTTTTATAGTGGGTTTGAGCTGATTCTCGCTGCCATGTTTATGCCAGTCTAGACACACTTGATTCCCTTACGGAGACATATCAATACATAGGTTTTAAGATTCTTACTAGTCAGATATTTTCCTCTGCGGGAAATATGGGGTTTTGAGTCCCTTTCGCTGAGGACGGTGTAGGTCTTGTCTATTCCATAGTTGGTTTTTGGAACGGTACCTGTGCTTATATCAAACTCTGGTTTTATGCATCACCCCACGTCTCCTTCCCCCTTAAGCAGGTATAAGAGTGTTTTCTAAATGTGAGACACTGTTCTCTTTCCTAACTCCGTTCAAGTGTAGGCATGTTTACAGGATCTTCATAAGTGATATCTTATGATAAGTTTCTTTTTCTCTGTGACTTATTTCACTTAGAATCATCGTACCAGAATCCACCCATTTTGCTGCTACTGGTCTTATGACATTGATTTCATGGCTGAGGGATATTCCATCGTACGTAAGTACCACAATTTTTTGAACCATGTTTATATTTTCTGGGATACTTAAGGTGTATCCAAGTTGAGGTCCTTGTATGCAGTGCAGCCCTAAATTTTGGGGTGGCTCTGTCTTATTGATTTTCAGTTTTCCCAAGGTATATTCCCTAGACTGGTAGTGCCCTTGGCTATGTAGCTCTGTTCTTTACTTGTTTTAGGGAACAGAATGCACTCCTCCAGAGAGGCAGTTGGCAATTTACATCCCGCCCATCAGCATAACAAGGCTCCCTGTTCTCCAGGGCCTGTCTTGCCTTTCTTGTTCTTACACATTTTGTGGATGTCCCTTTTGACCGGTGGGAAGTGATACTTCTTTGTAGTGCAGATTTGCATTGCCCGCTTGCTTGCTTGGCCAAAAAGGGCGTATGCGTTTTCTCCTGAATATATTCAGGAGAAAACGCATACGCCCTTTTTGGCCAAGTGCATCATTGTCGAAGTTGTGCCCCTCTTCGTGTGCTTTAAAGGCGATTCCAACGTACCTCTTGAAATCTGTTTCCTGCTATTCTGCCTCGCTTTCAAGTCCGCCTCGTTGCCTTCCCTCAACAGATTTTTGGACGATAGTTGTCCTTTATTACTCGGCCAGTTTGTGAATTGCTGTGCCCCTGAGCGCCATTTTTCAACTCGTTTTTGGTGAGCTGACCGCAAGTCCAAAATTTTGGTTCAGGACCTATACTGGTTCCCGGTGGGTGGCTGAGACTTTGGTTAATTCTTCTTCCTGCCGGGAAATTACAGTGATATGTGCCCGTCCAAATGCCTAACAGCTACTCTCTCATTGGTTCTCCCTCTTCCCTTTCATCCTCTGCCAAATTGGCAACCTGTGCGAACCAAGAGGTTAAAGGGGCTGTCTCTCCAAGTTGGGAGGTTGATAGTAAAGCAGACGGAAAGTCAAACCGGAGCACCAGGAGAGGGACTATGCGTTGAGTTTTAGAAACCTTTCGTATTCACAGTGTGTCCGTTCTCTAGGTTTCCCGCACATGTTATAGCTGTAGTAATATTCCCTTCAACCTGGAGAGTTCGGACCCATGGAATGGGTGCCATGCATTATTGCTTTAAAGGGTCTGCATTTGCTCACCCAATCTCACCAATCGTCTCAGTCCCAAGTGTCCCTCCTTATGCCACATCCAGCTGTCGTTGTAGATAGGGTCATTCCAGCCTTCATCAGAGACCCTGAAGGAATTGTAAAGAATTTCCCAGTTTTTTTGTTTTGTTTTTGAAATTCCTTTTTATAGTGGGTTTGAGCTGATTCTCGCTGCCATGTTTATGCCAGTCTAGACACACTTGATTCCCTTACGGAGACATATCAATACATAGGTTTTAAGATTCTTACTAGTCAGATATTTTCCTCTGCGGGAAATATGGGGTTTTGAGTCCCTTTCGCTGAGGACGGTGTAGGTCTTGTCTATTCCATAGTTGGTTTTGGAACGGTACCTGTGCTTATATCAAACTCTGGTTTTATGCATCACCCCACCTCTCCTTCCCCCTTAAGCAGGTATAAGAGTGTTTTCTAAATGTGAGACACTGTTCTCTTTCCTAACTCAGTTCAAGTGTAGCCATGTTTACAGGATCTTCATAAGTGATATCTTATGATAAGTTTCTTTTTCTGTGTGACTTATTTCACTTAGAATCATCGTACCTGAATCCACCCATTTTGCTGCTACTGGTCTTATGACATTGATTTCATGGCTGAGGGATATTCCATCGTACGTAAGTACCACAATTTTTTGAACCATGTTTATATTTTCTGGGATACTTAAGGTGTATCCAAGTTGAGGTCCTTGTATGCAGTGCAGCCTTAAATTTTGGGGTGGCTCTGTCTTATTGATTTTCAGTTTTCCCAAGGTATATTCCCTAGACTGGTAGTGCCCTTGGCTCTGTAGCTCTGTTCTTTACTTGTTTTAGGGAACAGAATGCACTCCTCCAGAGAGGCAGTTGGCAATTTACATCCCGCCCATCAGCATAACAAGGCTCCCTGTTCTCCAGGGCCTGTCTTGCCTTTCTTGTTCTTACACATTTTGTGGATGTCCCTTTTGACCGGTGGGAAGTGATACTTCTTTGTAGTGCAGATTTGCATTGCCCGCTTGCTTGCTTGGCCAAAAAGGGCGTATGCGTTTTCTCCTGAATATATTCAGGAGAAAACGCATACGCCCTTTTTGGCCAAGTGCATCATTGTCGAAGTTGTGCCCCTCTTCCTGTGCTTTAAAGGCGATTCCAAGGTACCTCTTGAAATCTCTTTCCTGCTATACTTCCTCGCTTTCAAGTCCGCCTCGTTGCCTTCCCTCAACAGATTTTTGGATGATAGTTGTCCTTTATTACTCGGCCAGTTTGTGAATTGCTGTGCCCCTGAGCTCCATTTTTCAACTCGTTTTTGGTGAGCTGACCGCAAGTCCAAAATTTTGGTTCAGGACCTATACTGGTTCCCGGTGGGTGGCTGAGACTTTGGTTAATTCTTCTTCCTGCCGGGAAATTACAGTGATATGTGCCCGTCCAAATGCCTAACAGCTACTCTCTCATTGGTTCTCCCTCTTCCCTTTCATCATCTGCCAAATTGGCAACCTGTGCGAACCAAGAGGTTAAAGGGGCTGTCTCTCCAAGTTGGGAGGTTGATAGTAAAGCAGACGGAAAGTGAAACCGGAGCACCAGGAGAGGGACTATGCGTTGAGTTTTAGAAACCTTTCGTATTCACAGTGTGTCCGTTCTCTAGGTTTCCCGCACATGTTATAGCTGTAGTAATATTCCCTTCAACCTGGAGAGTTCGGACCCATGGAATGGGTGCCATGCATTATTGCTTTAAAGGGTCTGCATTTGCTCACCCAATCTCACCAATCGTCTCAGTCCCAAGTGTCCCTCCTTATGCCACATCCAGCTGTCGTTGTAGATAGGGTCATTCCAGCTTTCATCAGAGACCCTGAAGGAATTGTAAAGAATTTCCCAGTTTTTTTGTTTTGTTTTTGAAATTCCTTTTTATAGTGGGTTTGAGCTGATTCTCGCTGCCATGTTTATGCCAGTCTAGACACACTTGATTCCCTTACGGAGACATATCAATACATAGGTTTTAAGATTCTTACTAGTCAGATATATTCCTCTGCGGGAAATATGGGGTTTTGAGTCCCTTTCGCTGAGGACGGTGTAGGTCTTGTCTATTCCATAGTTGGTTTTTGGAACGGTACCTGTGCTTATATCAAACTCTGGTTTTATGCATCACCCCACCTCTCCTTCCCCCTTAAGCAGGTATAAGAGTGTTTTCTAAATGTGAGACACTGTTCTCTTTCCTAACTCAGTTCAAGTGTAGCCATGTTTACAGGATCTTCATAAGTGATATCTTATGATAAGTTTCTTTTTCTGTGTGACTTATTTCACTTAGAATCATCGTACCTGAATCCACCCATTTTGCTGCTACTGGTCTTATGACATTGATTTCACGGCTGAGGGATATTCCATCATACGTAAGTACCACAATTTTTTGAACCATGTTTATATTTTCTGGGATACTTAAGGTGTATCCAAGTTGAGGCCCTTGTATGCAGTGCAGCCCTAAATTTTGGGGTGGCTCTGTCTTATTGATTTTCAGTTTTCCCAAGGTATATTCCCTAGACTGGTAGTGCCCTTGGCTCTGTAGCTCTGTTCTTTACTTGTTTTAGGGAACAGAATGCACTCCTCCAGAGAGGCAGTTGGCAATTTACATCCCGCCCATCAGCATAACAAGGCTCCCTGTTCTCCAGGGCCTGTCTTGCCTTTCTTGTTCTTACACATTTTGTGGATGTCCCTTTTGACCGGTGGGAAGTAATACTTCTTTGTAGTGCAGATTTGCATTGCCCGCTTGCTTGCTTGGCCAAAAAGGGCGTATGCGTTTTCTCCTGAATATATTCAGGAGAAAACACATACGCCCTTTTTGGCCAAGTGCATCATTGTCGAAGTTGTGCCCCTCTTCCTGTGCTTTAAAGGCGATTCCAACGTACCTCTTGAAATCTGTTTCCTGCTATTCTGCCTCGCTTTCAAGTCCGCCTCGTTGCCTTCCCTCAACAGATTTTTGGACGATAGTTGTCCTTTATTACTCGGCCAGTTTGTGAATGGCTGTGCCCCTGAGCTCCATTTTTCAACTCGTTTTTGGTGAGCTGACCGCAAGTCCAAAATTTTGGTTCAGGACCTATACTGGTTCCCGGTGGGTGGCTGAGAATTTGGTTAATTCTTCTTCATGCCGGGAAATTACAGTGATATGTGCCCGTCCAAATGCCTAACAGCTACTCTCTCATTGGTTCTCCCTCTTCCCTTTCATCCTCTGCCAAATTGGCAACCTGTGCGAACCAAGAGGTTAAAGGGGCTGTCTCTCCAAGTTGGGAGGTTGATAGTAAAGCAGACGGAAAGTCAAACCGGAGCACCAGGAGAGGGACTATGCGTTGAGTTTTAGAAACCTTTCGTATTCACAGTGTGTCCGTTCTCTAGGTTTCCCGCACATGTTATAGCTGTAGTAATATTCCCTTCAACCTGGAGAGTTCGGACCCATGGAATGGGTGCCATTCATTATTGCTTTAAAGGGTCTGCATTTGCTCACCCAATCTCACCAATCGTCTCAGTCCCAAGTGTCCCTCCTTATGACACATCCAGCTGTCGTTGTAGATAGGGTCATTCCAGCCTTCATCAGAGACCCTGAAGGAATTGTAAAGAATTTCCCAGTTTTTTTGTTTTGTTTTTGAAATTCCTTTTTATAGTGGGTTTGAGCTGATTCTCGCTGCCATGTTTATGCCAGTCTAGACACACTTGATTCCCTTACGGAGACATATCAATACATAGGTTTTAAGATTCTTACTAGTCAGATATTTTCCTCTGCGGGAAATATGGGGTTTTGAGTCCCTTTCGCTGAGGACGGTGTAGGTCTTGTCTATTCCATAGTTGGTTTTGGAACGGTACCTGTGCTTATATCAAACTCTGGTTTTATGCATCACCCCACCTCTCCTTCCCCCTTAAGCAGGTATAAGAGTGTTTTCTAAATGTGAGACACTGTTCTCTTTCCTAACTCAGTTCAAGTGTAGCCATGTTTACAGGATCTTCATAAGTGATATCTTATGATAAGTTTCTTTTTCTGTGTGACTTATTTCACTTAGAATCATCGTACCTGAATCCACCCATTTTGCTGCTACTGGTCTTATGACATTGATTTCATGGCTGAGGGATATTCCATCGTACGTAAGTACCACAATTTTTTGAACCATGTTTATATTTTCTGGGATACTTAAGGTGTATCCAAGTTGAGGTCCTTGTATGCAGTGCAGCCTTAAATTTTGGGGTGGCTCTGTCTTATTGATTTTCAGTTTTCCCAAGGTATATTCCCTAGACTGGTAGTGCCCTTGGCTCTGTAGCTCTGTTCTTTACTTGTTTTAGGGAACAGAATGCACTCCTCCAGAGAGGCAGTTGGCAATTTACATCCCGCCCATCAGCATAACAAGGCTCCCTGTTCTCCAGGGCCTGTCTTGCCTTTCTTGTTCTTACACATTTTGTGGATGTCCCTTTTGACCGGTGGGAAGTGATACTTCTTTGTAGTGCAGATTTGCATTTCCCGCTTGCTTGCTTGGCCAAAAAGGGCGTATGCGTTTTCTCCTGAATATATTCAGGAGAAAACGCATACACCCTTTTTGGCCAAGTGCATCATTGTCGAAGTTGTGCCCCTCTTCCTGTGCTTTAAAGGCGATTCCAAGGTACCTCTTGAAATCTCTTTCCTGCTATACTTCCTCGCTTTCAAGTCCGCCTCGTTGCCTTCCCTCAACAGATTTTTGGATGATAGTTGTCCTTTATTACTCGGCCAGTTTGTGAATTGCTGTGCCCCTGAGCTCCATTTTTCAACTCGTTTTTGGTGAGCTGACCGCAAGTCCAAAATTTTGGTTCAGGACCTATACTGGTTCCCGGTGGGTGGCTGAGACTTTGGTTAATTCTTCTTCCTGCCGGGAAATTACAGTGATATGTGCCCGTCCAAATGCCTAACAGCTACTCTCTCATTGGTTCTCCCTCTTCCCTTTCATCCTCTGCCAAATTGGCAACCTGTGCGAACCAAGAGGTTAAAGGGGCTGTCTCTCCAAGTTGGGAGGTTGATAGTAAAGCAGACGGAAAGTCAAACCGGAGCACCAGGAGAGGGACTATGCGTTGAGTTTTAGAAACCTTTCGTATTCACAGTGTGTCCGTTCTCTAGGTTTCCCGCACATGTTATAGCTGTAGTAATATTCCCTTCAACCTGGAGAGTTCGGACCCATGGAATGGGTGCCATGCATTATTGCTTTAAAGGGTCTGCATTTGCTCACCCAATCTCACCAATCGTCTCAGTCCCAAGTGTCCCTCCTTATGCCACATCCAGCTGTCGTTGTAGATAGGGTCATTCCAGCTTTCATCAGAGACCCTGAAGGAATTGTAAAGAATTTCCCAGTTTTTTTGTTTTGTTTTTGAAATTCCTTTTTATAGTGGGTTTGAGCTGATTCTCGCTGCCATGTTTATGCCAGTCTAGACACACTTGATTCCCTTACGGAGACATATCAATACATAGGTTTTAAGATTCTTACTAGTCAGATATTTTCCTCTGCGGGAAATATGGGGTTTTGAGTCCCTTTCGCTGAGGACGGTGTAGGTCTTGTCTATTCCATAGTTGGTTTTTGGAACGGTACCTGTGCTTATATCAAACTCTGGTTTTATGCATCACCCCACGTCTCCTTCCCCCTTAAGCAGGTATAAGAGTGTTTTCTAAATGTGAGACACTGTTCTCTTTCCTAACTCCGTTGAAGTGTAGGCATGTTTACAGGATCATCATAAGTGATATCTTATGATAAGTTTCTTTTTCTCTGTGACTTATTTCACTTAGAATCATCGTACCAGAATCCACCCATTTTGCTGCTACTGGTCTTATGACATTGATTTCATGGCTGAGGGATATTCCATCGTACGTAAGTACCACAATTTTTTGAACCATGTTTATATTTTCTGGGATACTTAAGGTGTATCCAAGTTGAGGTCCTTGTATGCAGTGCAGCCCTAAATTTTGGGGTGGCTCTGTCTTATTGATTTTCAGTTTTCCCAAGGTATATTCCCTAGACTGGTAGTGCCCTTGGCTATGTAGCTCTGTTCTTTACTTGTTTTAGGGAACAGAATGCACTCCTCCAGAGAGGCAGTTGGCAATTTACATCCCGCCCATCAGCATAACAAGGCTCCCTGTTCTCCAGGGCCTGTCTTGCCTTTCTTGTTCTTACACATTTTGTGGATGTCCCTTTTGACCGGTGGGAAGTGATACTTCTTTGTAGTGCAGATTTGCATTGCCCGCTTGCTTGCTTGGCCAAAAAGGGCGTATGCGTTTTCTCCTGAATATATTCAGGAGAAAACGCATACGCCCTTTTTGGCCAAGTGCATCATTGTCGAAGTTGTGCCCCTCTTCGTGTGCTTTAAAGGCGATTCCAACGTACCTCTTGAAATCTGTTTCCTGCTATTCTGCCTCGCTTTCAAGTCCGCCTCGTTGCCTTCCCTCAACAGATTTTTGGACGATAGTTGTCCTTTATTACTCGGCCAGTTTGTGAATTGCTGTGCCCCTGAGCGCCATTTTTCAACTCGTTTTTGGTGAGCTGACCGCAAGTCCAAAATTTTGGTTCAGGACCTATACTGGTTCCCGGTGGGTGGCTGAGACTTTGGTTAATTCTTCTTCCTGCCGGGAAATTACAGTGATATGTGCCCGTCCAAATGCCTAACAGCTACTCTCTCATTGGTTCTCCCTCTTCCCTTTCATCCTCTGCCAAATTGGCAACCTGTGCGAACCAAGAGGTTAAAGGGGCTGTCTCTCCAAGTTGGGAGGTTGATAGTAAAGCAGACGGAAAGTCAAACCGGAGCACCAGGAGAGGGACTATGCGTTGAGTTTTAGAAACCATTCGTATTCACAGTGTGTCCGTTCTCTAGGTTTCCCGCACATGTTATAGCTGTAGTAATATTCCCTTCAACCTGGAGAGTTCGGACCCATGGAATGGGTGCCATGCATTATTGCTTTAAAGGGTCTGCATTTGCTCACCCAATCTCACCAATCGTCTCAGTCCCAAGTGTCCCTCCTTATGCCACATCCAGCTGTCGTTGTAGATAGGGTCATTCCAGCCTTCATCAGAGACCCTGAAGGAATTGTAAAGAATTTCCCAGTTTTTTTGTTTTGTTTTTGAAATTCCTTTTTATAGTGGGTTTGAGCTGATTCTCGCTGCCATGTTTATGCCAGTCTAGACACACTTGATTCCCTTACGGAGACATATCAATACATAGGTTTTAAGATTCTTACTAGTCAGATATTTTCCTCTGCGGGAAATATGGGGTTTTGAGTCCCTTTCGCTGAGGACGGTGTAGGTCTTGTCTATTCCATAGTTGGTTTTGGAACGGTACCTGTGCTTATATCAAACTCTGGTTTTATGCATCACCCCACCTCTCCTTCCCCCTTAAGCAGGTATAAGAGTGTTTTCTAAATGTGAGACACTGTTCTCTTTCCTAACTCAGTTCAAGTGTAGCCATGTTTACAGGATCTTCATAAGTGATATCTTATGATAAGTTTCTTTTTCTGTGTGACTTATTTCACTTAGAATCATCGTACCTGAATCCACCCATTTTGCTGCTACTGGTCTTATGACATTGATTTCATGGCTGAGGGATATTCCATCGTACGTAAGTACCACAATTTTTTGAACCATGTTTATATTTTCTGGGATACTTAAGGTGTATCCAAGTTGAGGTCCTTGTATGCAGTGCAGCCTTAAATTTTGGGGTGGCTCTGTCTTATTGATTTTCAGTTTTCCCAAGGTATATTCCCTAGACTGGTAGTGCCCTTGGCTCTGTAGCTCTGTTCTTTACTTGTTTTAGGGAACAGAATGCACTCCTCCAGAGAGGCAGTTGGCAATTTACATCCCGCCCATCAGCATAACAAGGCTCCCTGTTCTCCAGGGCCTGTCTTGCCTTTCTTGTTCTTACACATTTTGTGGATGTCCCTTTTGACCGGTGGGAAGTGATACTTCTTTGTAGTGCAGATTTGCATTGCCCGCTTGCTTGCTTGGCCAAAAAGGGCGTATGCGTTTTCTCCTGAATATATTCAGGAGAAAACGCATACGCCCTTTTTGGCCAAGTGCATCATTGTCGAAGTTGTGCCCCTCTTCCTGTGCTTTAAAGGCGATTCCAAGGTACCTCTTGAAATCTCTTTCCTGCTATACTTCCTCGCTTTCAAGTCCGCCTCGTTGCCTTCCCTCAACAGATTTTTGGATGATAGTTGTCCTTTATTACTCGGCCAGTTTGTGAATTGCTGTGCCCCTGAGCTCCATTTTTCAACTCGTTTTTGGTGAGCTGACCGCAAGTCCAAAATTTTGGTTCAGGACCTATACTGGTTCCCGGTGGGTGGCTGAGACTTTGGTTAATTCTTCTTCCTGCCGGGAAATTACAGTGATATGTGCCCGTCCAAATGCCTAACAGCTACTCTCTCATTGGTTCTCCCTCTTCCCTTTCATCCTCTGCCAAATTGGCAACCTGTGCGAACCAAGAGGTTAAAGGGGCTGTCTCTCCAAGTTGGGAGGTTGATAGTAAAGCAGACGGAAAGTCAAACCGGAGCACCAGGAGAGGGACTATGCGTTGAGTTTTAGAATCCTTTCGTATTCACAGTGTGTCCGTTCTCTAGGTTTCCCGCACATGTTATAGCTGTAGTAATATTCCCTTCAACCTGGAGAGTTCGGACCCATGGAATGGGTGCCATGCATTATTGCTTTAAAGGGTCTGCATTTGCTCACCCAATCTCACCAATCGTCTCAGTCCCAAGTGTCCCTCCTTATGCCACATCCAGCTGTCGTTGTAGATAGGGTCATTCCAGCTTTCATCAGAGACCCTGAAGGAATTGTAAAGAATTTCCCAGTTTTTTTGTTTTGTTTTTGAAATTCCTTTTTATAGTGGGTTTGAGCTGATTCTCGCTGCCATGTTTATGCCAGTCTAGACACACTTGATTCCCTTATGGAGACATATCAATACATAGGTTTTAAGATTCTTACTAGTCAGATATTTTCCTCTGCGGGAAATATGGGGTTTTGAGTCCCTTTCGCTGAGGACGGTGTAGGTCTTGTCTCTTCCATAGTTGGTTTTTGGAACGGTACCTGTGCTTATATCAAACTCTGGTTTTATGCATCACCCCACCTCTCCTTCCCCCTTAAGCAGGTATAAGAGTGTTTTCTAAATGAGAGACACTGTTTTCTTTCCTAACTCAGTTCAAGTGTAGCCATGTTTACAGGATCTTCATAAGTGATATCTTATGATAAGTTTCTTTTTCTGTGTGACTTATTTCACTTAGAATCATCGTACCTGAATCCACCCATTTTGCTGCTACTGGTCTTATGACATTGATTTCATGGCTGAGGGATATTCCATCGTACGTAAGTACCACAATTTTTTGAACCATGTTTATATTTTCTGGGATACTTAAGGTGTATCCAAGTTGAGGCCCTTGTATGCAGTGCAGCCCTAAATTTTGGGGTGGCTCTGTCTTATTGATTTTCAGTTTTCCCAAGGTATATTCCCTAGACTGGTTGTGCCCTTGGCTCTGTAGCTCTGTTCTTTCCTTGTTTTAGGGAACAGAATGCACTCCTCCAGAGAGGCAATTGGCAATTTACATCCCGCCCATCAGCATAACAAGGCTCCCTGTTCTCCAGGGCCTGTCTTGCCTTTCTTGTTCTTACACATTTTGTGGATGTCCCTTTTGACCGGTGGGAAGTGATACTTCTTTGTAGTGCAGATTTGCATTGCCCGCTTGCTTGCTTGGCCAAAAAGGGCGTATGCGTTTTCTCCTGAATATATTCAGGAGAAAACACATACGCCCTTTTTGGCCAAGTGCATCATTGTCGAAGTTGTGCCCCTCTTCCTGTGCTTTAAAGGCGATTCCAACGTACCTCTTGAAATCTGTTTCCTGCTATTCTGCCTCGCTTTCAAGTCCGCCTCGTTGCCTTCCCTCAACAGATTTTTGGACGATAGTTGTCCTTTATTACTCGGCCAGTTTGTGAATTGCTGTGCCCCTGAGCGCCATTTTTCAACTCGTTTTTGGTGAGCTGACCGCAAGTCCAAAATTTTGGTTCAGGACCTATACTGATTCCCGGTGGGTGGCTGAGAATTTGGTTAATTCTTCTTCCTGCCGGGAAATTACAGTGATATGTGCCCGTCCAAATGCCTAACAGCTACTCTCTCATTGGTTCTCCCTCTTCCCTTTCATCCTCTGCCAAATTGGCAACCTGTGCGAACCAAGAGGTTAAAGGGGCTGTCTCTCCAAGTTGGGAGGTTGATAGTAAAGCAGACGGAAAGTCAAACCGGAGCACCAGGAGAGGGACTATTCGTTGAGTTTTAGAAACCTTTTGTATTCACAGTGTGTCCGTTCTCTAGGTTTCCCACACATGTTATAGCTGTAGTAATATTCCCTTCAACCTGGAGAGTTCGGACCCATGGAATGGGTGCCATGCATTATTGCTTTAAAGGGTCTGCATTTGCTCACCCAATCTCACCAATCGTCTCAGTCCCAAGTGTCCCTCCTTATGCCACATCCAGCTGTCGTTGTAGATAGGGTCATTCCAGCTTTCATCAGAGACCCTGAAGGAATTGCAAAGAATTTCCCAGTTTTTTTGTTTTGTTTTTGAAATTCCTTTTTATAGTGGGTTTGAGCTGATTGTCGCTGCCATGTTTATGCCAGTCTAGACACACTTGATTCCCTTACGGAGACATATCAATACATAGGTTTTAAGATTCTTACTAGTCAGATATTTTCCTCTGCGGGAAATATGGGGTTTTGAGTCCCTTTCGCTGAAGACGGTGTAGGTCTTGTCTCTTCCATAGTTGGTTTTTGGAACGGTACCTGTGCTTATATCAAACTCTGGTTTTATGCATCACCCCACCTCTCCTTCCCCCTTAAGCAGGTATAAGAGTGTTTTCTAAATGTGAGACACTGTTCTCTTTCCTAACTCAGTTCAAGTGTAGCCATGTTTACAGGATCTTCATAAGTGATATCTTATGATAAGTTTCTTTTTCTGTGTGACTTATTTCACTTAGAATCATCGTACCTGAATCCACCCATTTTGCTGCTACTGGTCTTATGACATTGATTTCATGGCTGAGGGATATTCCATCATACGTAAGTACCACAATTTTTTGAACCATGTTTATATTTTCTGGGATACTTAAGGTGTATCCAAGTTGAGGCCCTTGTATGCAGTGCAGCCCTAAATTTTGGGGTGGCTCTGTCTTATTGATTTTCAGTTTTCCCAAGGTATATTCCCTAGACTGGTAGTGCCCTTGGCTCTGTAGCTCTGTTCTTTACTTGTTTTAGGGAACAGAATGCACTCCTCCAGAGAGGCAGTTGGCAATTTACATCCCGCCCATCAGCATAACAAGGCTCCCTGTTCTCCAGGGCCTGTCTTGCCTTTCTTGTTCTTACACATTTTGTGGATGTCCCTTTTGACCGGTGGGAAGTGATACTTCTTTGTAGTGCAGATTTGCATTGCCCGCTTGCTTGCTTGGCCAAAAAGGGCGTATGCATTTTCTCCTGAATATATTCAGGAGAAAACGCATACGCCCTTTTTGGCCAAGTGCATCATTGTCGAAGTTGTGCCCCTCTTCGTGTGCTTTAAAGGCGATTCCAACGTACCTCTTGAAATCTGTTTCCTGCTATTCTGCCTCGCTTTCAAGTCCGCCTCGTTGCCTTCCCTCAACAGATTTTTGGACGATAGTTGTACTTTATTACTCGGCCAGTTTGTGAATTGCTGTGCCCCTGAGCTCCATTTTTCAACTCGTTTTTGGTGAGCTGACCGCAAGTCCAAAATTTTGGTTCAGGACCTATACTGGTTCCCGGTGGGTGGCTGAGAATTTGGTTAATTCTTCTTCCTGCCGGGAAATTACAGTGATATGTGCCCGTCCAAATGCCTAACAGCTACTCTCTCATTGGTTCTCCCTCTTCCCTTTCATCCTCTGCCAAATTGGCAACCTGTGCGAACCAAGAGGTTAAAGGGGCTGTCTCTCCAAGTTGGGAGGTTGATAGTAAAGCAGACGGAAAGTCAAACCGGAGCACCAGGAGAGGGACTATGCGTTGAGTTTTAGAATCCTTTCGTATTCACAGTGTGTCCGTTCTCTAGGTTTCCCGCACATGTTATAGCTGTAGTAATATTCCCTTCAACCTGGAGAGTTCGGACCCATGGAATGGGTGCCATGCATTATTGCTTTAAAGGGTCTGCATTTGCTCACCCAATCTCACCAATCGTCTCAGTCCCAAGTGTCCCTCCTTATGCCACATCCAGCTGTCGTTGTAGATAGGGTCATTCCAGCTTTCATCAGAGACCCTGAAGGAATTGTAAAGAATTTCCCAGTTTTTTTGTTTTGTTTTTGAAATTCCTTTTTATAGTGGGTTTGAGCTGATTCTCGCTGCCATGTTTATGCCAGTCTAGACACACTTGATTCCCTTATGGAGACATATCAATACATAGGTTTTAAGATTCTTACTAGTCAGATATTTTCCTCTGCGGGAAATATGGGGTTTTGAGTCCCTTTCGCTGAGGACGGTGTAGGTCTTGTCTCTTCCATAGTTGGTTTTTGGAACGGTACCTGTGCTTATATCAAACTCTGGTTTTATGCATCACCCCACCTCTCCTTCCCCCTTAAGCAGGTATAAGAGTGTTTTCTAAATGTGAGACACTGTTCTCTTTCCTAACTCAGTTCAAGTGTAGCCATGTTTACAGGATCTTCATAAGTGATATCTTATGATAAGTCTCTTTTTCTGTGTGACTTATTTCACTTAGAATCATCGTACCTGAATCCACCCATTTTGCTGCTACTGGTCTTATGACATTGATTTCATGGCTGAGGGATATTCCATCGTACGTAAGTACCACAATTTTTTGAACCATGTTTATATTTTCTGGGATACTTAAGGTGTATCCAAGTTGAGGTCCTTGTATGCAGTGCAGCCCTAAATTTTGGGGTGGCTCTGTCTTATTGATTTTCCGTTTTCCCAAGGTATATTCCCTAGACTGGTAGTGCCCTTGGCTCTGTAGCTCTGTTCTTTACTTGTTTTAGGGAACAGAATGCACTCCTCCAGAGAGGCAGTTGGCAATTTACATCCCGCCCATCAGCATAACAAGGCTCCCTGTTCTCCAGGGCCTGTCTTGCCTTTCTTGTTCTTACACATTTTGTGGATGTCCCTTTTGACCGGTGGGAAGTGATACTTCTTTGTAGTGCAGATTTGCATTGCCCGCTTGCTTGCTTGGCCAAAAAGGGCGTATGCGTTTTCTCCTGAATATATTCAGGAGAAAACGCATACGCCCTTTTTGGCCAAGTGCATCATTGTCGAAGTTGTGCCCCTCTTCCTGTGCTTTAAAGGCGATTCCAACGTACCTCTTGAAATCTGTTTCCTGCTATTCTGCCTCGCTTTCAAGTCCGCCTCGTTGCCTTCCCTCAACAGATTTTTGGACGATAGTTGTCCTTTATTACTCGGCCAGTTTGTGAATTGCTGTGCCCCTGAGCTCCATTTTTCAACTCGTTTTTGGTGAGCTGACCGCAAGTCCAAAATTTTGGTTCAGGACCTATACTGGTTCCCGGTGGGTGGCTGAGAATTTGGTTAATTCTTCTTCCTGCCGGGAAATTACAGTGATATGTGCCCGTCCAAATGCCTAACAGCTACTCTCTCATTGGTTCTCCCTCTTCCCTTTCATCCTCTGCCAAATTGGCAACCTGTGCGAACCAAGAGGTTAAAGGGGCTGTCTCTCCAAGTTGGGAGGTTGATAGTAAAGCAGACGGAAAGTCAAACCGGAGCACCAGGAGAGGGACTATGCGTTGAGTTTTAGAAACCTTTCATATTCACAGTGTGTCCGTTCTCTAGGTTTCCCGCACATGTTATAGCTGTAGTAATATTCCCTTCAACCTGGAGAGTTCGGACCCATGGAATGGGTGCCATGCATTATTGCTTTAAAGGGTCTGCATTTGCTCACCCAATCTCACCAATCGTCTCAGTCCCAAGTGTCCCTCCTTATGCCACATCCAGCTGTCGTTGTAGATAGGGTCATTCCAGCTTTCATCAGAGACCCTGAAGGAATTGCAAAGAATTTCCCAGTTCTTTTGTTTTGTTTTTGAAATTCCTTTTTATAGTGGGTTTGAGCTGATTCTCGCTGCCATGTTTATGCCAGTCTAGACACACTTGATTCCCTTACGGAGACATATCAATACATAGGTTTTAAGATTCTTACTAGTCAGATATTTTCCTCTGCGGGAAATATGGGGTTTTGAGTCCCTTTCACTGAAGACGGTGTAGGTCTTGTCTCTTCCATAGTTTGTTTTTGGAACGGTACCTGTGCTTATATCAAACTCTGGTTTTATGCATCACCCCACCTCTCCTTCCCCCTTAAGCAGGTATAAGAGTGTTTTCTAAATGTGAGACACTGTTCTCTTTCCTAACTCAGTTCAAGTGTAGCCATGTTTACAGGATCTTCATAAGTGATATCTTATGATAAGTTTCTTTTTCTGTGTGACTTATTTCACTTAGAATCATCGTACCTGAATCCACCCATTTTGCTGCTACTGGTCTTATGACATTGATTTCATGGCTGAGGGATATTCCATCGTACGTAAGTACCACAATTTTTTGAACCATGTTTATATTTTCTGGGATACTTAAGGTGTATCCAAGTTGAGGTCCTTGTATGCAGTGCAGCCCTAAATTTTGGGGTGGCTCTGTCTTATTGATTTTCAGTTTTCCCAAGGTATATTCCCTAGACTGGTAGTGCCCTTGGCTCTGTAGCTCTGTTCTTTACTTGTTTTAGGGAACAGAATGCACTCCTCCAGAGAGGCAGTTGGCAATTTACATCCCGCCCATCAGCATAACAAGGCTCCCTGTTCTCCAGGGCCTGTCTTGCCTTTCTTGTTCTTACACATTTTGTGGATGTCCCTTTTGACCGGTGGGAAGTGATACTTCTTTGTAGTGCAGATTTGCATTGCCCGCTTGCTTGCTTGGCCAAAAAGGGCGTATGTGTTTTCTCCTGAATATATTCAGAAGAAAACGCATACGCCCTTTTTGGCCAAGTGCATCATTGTCGAAGTTGTGCCCTTCTTCCTGTGCTTTAAAGGCAATTCCAACGTACCTCTTGAAATCTGTTTCCTGCTATTCTGCCTCGTTTTCAAGTCCGCCTCGTTGCCTTCCCTCAACAGATTTTTGGACGATAGTTGTCCTTTATTACTCGGCCAGTTTGTGAATTGCTGTGCCCCTGAGCTCCATTTTTCAACTCGTTTTTGGTGAGCTGACCGCAAGTCCAAAATTTTGGTTCAGGACCTATAGTGGTTCCCGGTGGGTGGCTGAGAATTTGGTTAATTCTTCTTCCTGCCGGGAAATTACAGTGATATGTGCCCGTCCAAATGCCTAACAGCTACTCTCTCATTGGTTCTCCCTCTTCCCTTTCATCCTCTGCCAAATTGGCAACCTGTGCGAACCAAGAGGTTAAAGGGGCTGTCTCTCCAAGTTGGGAGGTTGATAGTAAAGCAGACGGAAAGTCAAACCGGAGCACCAGGAGAGGGACTATGCGTTGAGTTTTAGAAACCTTTCGTATTCACAGTGTGTCCGTTCTCTAGGTTTCCCGCACATGTTATAGCTGTAGTAATATTCCCTTCAACCTGGAGAGTTCGGACCCATGGAATGGGTGCCATGCATTATTGCTTTAAAGGGTCTGCATTTGCTCACCCAATCTCACCAATCGTCTCAGTCCCAAGTGTCCCTCCTTATGCCACATCCAGCTGTCGTTGTAGATAGGGTCATTCCAGCTTTCATCAGAGACCCTGAAGGAATTGTAAAGAATTTCCCAGTTTTTTTGTTTTGTTTTTGAAATTCCTTTTTATAGTGGGTTTGAGCTGATTCTCGCTGCCATGTTTATGCCAGTCTAGACACACTTGATTCCCTTATGGAGACATATCAATACATAGGTTTTAAGATTCTTACTAGTCAGATATTTTCCTCTGCGGGAAATATGGGGTTTTGAGTCCCTTTCGCTGAGGACGGTGTAGGTCTTGTCTCTTCCATAGTTGGTTTTTGGAACGGTACCTGTGCTTATATCAAACTCTGGTTTTATGCATCACCCCACCTCTCCTTCCCCCTTAAGCAGGTATAAGAGTGTTTTCTAAATGTGAGACACTGTTCTCTTTCCTAACTCAGTTCAAGTGTAGCCATGTTTACAGGATCTTCATAAGTGATATCTTATGATAAGTTTCTTTTTCTGTGTGACTTATTTCACTTAGAATCATCGTACCAGAATCCACCCATTTTGCTGCTACTGGTCTTATGACATTGATTTCATGGCTGAGGGATATTCCATCGTACGTAAGTACCACAATTTTTTGAACCATGTTTATATTTTCTGGGATACTTAAGGTGTATCCAAGTTGAGGTCCTTGTATGCAGTGCAGCCCTAAATTTTGGGGTGGCTCTGTCTTATTGATTTTCAGTTTTCCCAAGGTATATTCCCTAGACTGGTAGTGCCCTTGGCTCTGTAGCTCTGTTCTTTACTTGTTTTAGGGAACAGAATGCACTCCTCCAGAGAGGCAGTTGGCAATTTACATCCCGCCCATCAGCATAACAAGGCTCCCTGTTCTCCAGGGCCTGTCTTGCCTTTCTTGTTCTTACACATTTTGTGGATGTCCCTTTTGACCGGTGGGAAGTGATACTTCTTTGTAGTGCAGATTTGCATTGCCCGCTTGCTTGCTTGGCCAAAAAGGGCGTATGCGTTTTCTCCTGAATATATTCAGGAGAAAACGCATACGCCCTTTTTGGCCAAGTGCATCATTGTCGAAGTTGTGCCCCTCTTCCTGTGCTTTAAAGGCGATTCCAACGTACCTCTTGAAATCTGTTTCCTGCTATTCTGCCTCGCTTTCAAGTCCGCCTCGTTGCCTTCCCTCAACAGATTTTTGGACGATAGTTGTCCTTTATTAGTCGGCCAGTTTGTGAATTGCTGTGCCCCTGAGCTCCATTTTTCAACTCGTTTTTGGTGAGCTGACCGCAAGTCCAAAATTTTGGTTCAGGACCTATACTGGTTCCCGGTGGGTGCCTGAAAATTTGGTTAATTCTTCTTCCTGCCGGGAAATTACAGTGATATGTGCCCGTCCAAATGCCTAACAGCTACTCTCTCATTGGTTCTCCCTCTTCCCTTTCATCCTCTGCCAAATTGGCAACCTGTGCGAACCAAGAGGTTAAAGGGGCTGTCTCTCCAAGTTGGGAGGTTGATAGTAAAGCAGACGGAAAGTCAAACCGGAGCACCAGGAGAGGGACTATGCGTTGAGTTTTAGAAACCTTTCGTATTCACAGTGTGTCCGTTCTCTAGATTTCCCGCACTTGTTAGAGCTGTAGTAATATTCCCTTCAACCTGGAGAGTTTGGACCCATGGAATGGGTGCCATGCATTATTGCTTTAAAGGGTCTGCATTTGCTCACCCAATCTCACCAATCGTCTCAGTCCCAAGTGTCCCTCCTTATGCCACATCCAGCTGTCGTTGTAGATAGGGTCATTCCAGCTTTCATCAGAGACCCTGAAGGAATTGCAAAGAATTTCCCAGTTTTTTTGTTTTGTTTTTGAAATTCCTTTTTATAGTGGGTTTGAGCTGATTCTGGCTGCCATGTTTATGCCAGTCTAGACACACTTGATTCCCTTACGGAGACATATCAATACATAGGTTTTAAGATTCTTACTAGTCAGATATTTTCCTCTGCGGGAAATATGGGGTTTTGAGTCCCTTTCGCTGAGGACGGTGTAGGTCTTGTCTATTCCATAGTTGGTTTTTGGAACGGTACCTGTGCTTATATCAAACTCTGGTTTTATGCATCACCCCACCTCTCCTTCCCCCTTAAGCAGGTATAAGAGTGTTTTCTAAATGTGAGACACTGTTCTCTTTCCTAACTCAGTTCAAGTGTAGCCATGTTTACAGGATCTTCATAAGTGATATCTTATGATAAGTTTCTTTTTCTGTGTGACTTATTTCACTTAGAATCATCGTACCTGAATCCACACATTTTGCTGCTACTGGTCTTATGACATTGATTTCATGGCTGAGGGATATTCCATCGTACGTAAGTACCACAATTTTTTGAACCATGTTTATATTTTCTGGGATACTTAAGGTGTATCCAAGTTGAGGTCCTTGTATGCAGTGCAGCCCTAAATTTTGGGGTGGCTCTGTCTTATTGATTTTCAGTTTTCCCAAGGTATATTCCCTAGACTGGTAGTGCCCTTGGCTCTGTAGCTCTGTTCTTTACTTGTTTTAGGGAACAGAATGCACTCCTCCAGAGAGGCAGTTGGCAATTTACATCCCGCCCATCAGCATAACAAGGCTCCCTGTTCTCCAGGGCCTGTCTTGCCTTTCTTGTTCTTACACATTTTGTGGATGTCCCTTTTGACCGGTGGGAAGTGATACTTCTTTGTAGTGCAGATTTGCATTGCCCGCTTGCTTGCTTGGCCAAAAAGGGCGTATGTGTTTTCTCCTGAATATATTCAGGAGAAAACGCATACGCCCTTTTTGGCCAAGTGCATCATTGTCGAAGTTGTGCCCTTCTTCCTGTGCTTTAAAGGCAATTCCAACGTACCTCTTGAAATCTGTTTCCTGCTATTCTGCCTCGTTTTCAAGTCCGCCTCGTTGCCTTCCCTCAACAGATTTTTGGACGATAGTTGTCCTTTATTACTCGGCCAGTTTGTGAATTGCTGTGCCCCTGAGCTCCATTTTTCAACTCGTTTTTGGTGAGCTGACCGCAAGTCCAAAATTTTGGTTCAGGACCTATACTGGTTCCCGGTGGGTGGCTGAGAATTTGGTTAATTCTTCTTCCTGCCGGGAAATTACAGTGATATGTGCCCGTCCAAATGCCTAACAGCTACTCTCTCATTGGTTCTCCCTCTTCCCTTTCATCCTCTGCCAAATTGGCAACCTGTGCGAACCAAGAGGTTAAAGGGGCTGTCTCTCCAAGTTGGGAGGTTGATAGTAAAGCAGACGGAAAGTCAAACCGGAGCACCAGGAGAGGGACTATGCGTTGAGTTTTAGAAACCTTTCGTATTCACAGTGTGTCCGTTCTCTAGGTTTCCCGCACATGTTATAGCTGTAGTAATATTCCCTTCAACCTGGAGAGTTCGGACCCATGGAATGGGTGCCATGCATTATTGCTTTAAAGGGTCTGCATTTGCTCACCCAATCTCACCAATCGTCTCAGTCCCAAGTGTCCCTCCTTATGCCACATCCAGCTGTCGTTGTAGATAGGGTCATTCCAGCTTTCATCAGAGACCCTGAAGGAATTGCAAAGAATTTTCCAGTTTTTTTGTTTTGTTTTTGAAATTCCTTTTTATAGTGGGTTTGAGCTGATTCTCGCTGCCATGTTTATGCCAGTCTAGACACACTTGATTCCCTTACGGAGACATATCAATACATAGGTTTTAAGATTCTTACTAGTCAGATATTTTCCTCTGCGGGAAATATGGGGTTTTGAGTCCCTTTCACTGAAGACGGTGTAGGTCTTGTCTCTTCCATAGTTGGTTTTTGGAACGGTACCTGTGCTTATATCAAACTCTGGTTTTATGCATCACCCCACCTCTCCTTCCCCCTTAAGCAGGTATAAGAGTGTTTTCTAAATGTGAGACACTGTTCTCTTTCCTAACTCAGTTCAAGTGTAGCCATGTTTACAGGATCTTCATAAGTGATATCTTATGATAAGTTTCTTTTTCTGTGTGACTTATTTCACTTAGAATCATCGTACCTGAATCCACCCATTTTGCTGCTACTGGTCTTATGACATTGATTTCATGGCTGAGGGATATTCCATCGTACGTAAGTACCACAATTTTTTGAACCATGTTTATATTTTCTGGGATACTTAAGGTGTATCCAAGTTGAGGCCCTTGTATGCAGTGCAGCCCTAAATTTTGGGGTGGCTCTGTCTTATTGATTTTCAGTTTTCCCAAGGTATATTCCCTAGACTGGTAGTGCCCTTGGCTCTGTAGCTCTGTTCTTTACTTGTTTTAGGGAACAGAATGCACTCCTCCAGAGAGGCAGTTGGCATTTTACATCCCGCCCATCAGCATAACAAGGCTCCCTGTTCTCCAGGGCCTGTCTTGCCTTTCTTGTTCTTACACATTTTGTGGATGTCCCTTTTGACCGGTGGGAAGTGATACTTCTTTGTAGTGCAGATTTGCATTGCCCGCTTGCTTGCTTGGCCAAAAAGGGCGTATGCGTTTTCTCCTGAATATATTCAGGAGAAAACGCATACGCCCTTTTTGGCCAAGTGCATCATTGTCGAAGTTGTGCCCCTCTTCCTGTGCTTTAAAGGCGATTCCAACGTACCTCTTGAAATCTGTTTCCTGCTATTCTGCCTCGCTTTCAAGTCCGCCTCGTTGCCTTCCCTCAACAGATTTTTGGACGATAGTTGTCCTTTATTACTCGGGCAGTTTGTGAATTGCTGTGCCCCTGAGCTCCATTTTTCAACTCGTTTTTGGTGAGCTGACCGCAAGTCCAAAATTTTGGTTCAGGACCTATACTGGTTCCCGGTGGGTGGCTGAAAATTTGGTTAATTCTTCTTCCTGCCGGGAAATTACAGTGATATGTGCCCGTCCAAATGCCTAACAGCTACTCTCTCATTGGTTCTCCCTCTTCCCTTTCATCCTCTGCCAAATTGGCAACCTGTGCGAACCAAGAGGTTAAAGGGGCTGTCTCTCCAAGTTGGGAGGTTGATAGTAAAGCAGACGGAAAGTCAAACCGGAGCACCAGGAGAGGGACTATGCGTTGAGTTTTAGAAACCTTTCGTATTCACAGTGTGTCCGTTCACTAGGTTTCCCGCACTTGTTATAGCTGTAGTAATATTCCCTTCAACCTGGAGAGTTTGGACCCATGGAATGGGTGCCATGCATTATTGCTTTAAAGGGTCTGCATTTGCTCACCCAATCTCACCAATCGTCTCAGTCCCAAGTGTCCCTCCTTATGCCACATCCAGCTGTCGTTGTAGATAGGGTCATTCCAGCTTTCATCAGAGACCCTGAAGGAATTGCAAAGAATTTCCCAGTTTTTTTGTTTTGTTTTTGAAATTCCTTTTTATAGTGGGTTTGAGCTGATTCTCGCTGCCATGTTTATGCCAGTCTAGACACACTTGATTCCCTTACGGAGACATATCAGTACATAGGTTTTAAGATTCTTACTAGTCAGATATTTTCCTCTGCGGGAAATATGGGGTTTTGAGTCCCTTTCGCTGAGGACGGTGTAGGTCTTGTCTATTCCATAGTTGGTTTTTGGAACGGTACCTGTGCTTATATCAAACTCTGGTTGTATGCATCACCCCACCTCTCCTTCCCCCTTAAGCAGGTATAAGAGTGTTTTCTAAATGTGAGACACTGTTCTCTTTCCTAACTCAGTTCAAGTGTAGCCATGTTTACAGGATCTTCATAAGTGATATCTTATGATAAGTTTCTTTTTCTGTGTGACTTATTTCACTTAGAATCATCGTACCTGAATCCACACATTTTGCTGCTACTGGTCTTATGACATTGATTTCATGGCTGAGGGATATTCCATCGTACGTAAGTACCACAATTTTTTGAACCATGTTTATATTTTCTGGGATACTTAAGGTGTATCCAAGTTGAGGTCCTTGTATGCAGTGCAGCCCTAAATTTTGGGGTGGCTCTGTCTTATTGATTTTCAGTTTTCCCAAGGTATATTCCCTAGACTGGTAGTGCCCTTGGCTCTGTAGCTCTGTTCTTTACTTGTTTTAGGGAACAGAATGCACTCCTCCAGAGAGGCAGTTGGCAATTTACATCCCGCCCATCAGCATAACAAGGCTCCCTGTTCTCCAGGGCCTGTCTTGCCTTTCTTGTTCTTACACATTTTGTGGATGTCCCTTTTGACCGGTGGGAAGTGATACTTCTTTGTAGTGCAGATTTGCATTGCCCGCTTGCTTGCTTGGCCAAAAAGGGCGTATGCGTTTTCTCCTGAATATATTCAGGAGAAAACGCATACGCCCTTTTTGGCCAAGTGCATCATTGTCGAAGTTGTGCCCCTCTTCCTGTGCTTTAAAGGCGATTCCAACGTACCTCTTGAAATCTGTTTCCTGCTATTCTGCCTCGCTTTCAAGTCCGCCTCGTTGCCTTCCCTCAACAGATTTTTGGACGATAGTTGTCCTTTATTACTCGGCCAGTTTGTGAATTGCTGTGCCCCTGAGCTCCATTTTTCAACTCGTTTTTGGTGAGCTGACCGCAAGTCCAAAATTTTGGTTCAGGACCTATACTGGTTCCCGGTGGGTGGCTGAGAATTTGGTTAATTCTTCTTCCTGCCGGGAAATTACAGTGATATGTGCCCGTCCAAATGCCTAACAGCTACTCTCTCATTGGTTCTCCCTCTTCCCTTTCATCCTCTGCCAAATTGGCAACCTGTGCGAACCAAGAGGTTAAAGGGGCTGTCTCTCCAAGTTGGGAGGTTGATAGTAAAGCAGACGGAAAGTCAAACCAGAGCACCAGGAGCGGGACTATGCGTTGAGTTTTAGAAACCTTTCGTATTCACAGTGTGTCCGTTCTCTAGGTTTCCCGCACTTGTTATAGCTGTAGTAATATTCCCTTCAACCTGGAGAGTTTGGACCCATGGAATGGGTGCCATGCATTATTGCTTTAAAGGGTCTGCATTTGCTCACCCAATCTCACCAATCGTCTCAGTCCCAAGTGTCCCTCCTTATGCCACATCCAGCTGTCGTTGTAGATAGGGTCATTCCAGCTTTCATCAGAGACCCTGAAGGAATTGCAAAGAATTTCCCAGTTTTTTTGTTTTGTTTTTGAAATTCCTTTTTATAGTGGGTTTGAGCTGATTCTCGCTGCCATGTTAATGCCAGTCTAGGCACACTTGATTCCCTTACGGAAACATATCAATACATAGGTTTTAAGATTCTTACTAGTCAGATATTTTCCTCTGCGGGAAATATGGGGTTTTGAGTCCCTTTCGCTGAGGACGGTGTAGGTCTTGTCTATTCCATAGTTGGTTTTTGGAACGGTACCTGTGCTTATATCAAACTCTGGTTTTATGCATCACCCCACCTCTCCTTCCCCCTTAAGCAGGTATAAGAGTGTTTTCTAAATGTGAGACACTGTTCTCTTTCCTAACTCAGTTCAGGTGTAGCCATGTTTACAGGATCTTCATAAGTGATATCTTATGATAAGTTTCTTTTTCTGTGTGACTTATTTCACTTAGAATCATCGTACCTGAATCCACCCATTTTGCTGCTACTGGTCTTATGACATTGATTTCATGGCTGAGGGATATTCCATCGTACGTAAGTACCACAATTTTTTGAACCATGTTTATATTTTCTTGGATACTTAAGGTGTATCCAAGTTGAGGCCCTTGTATGCAGTGCAGCCCTAAATTTTGGGGTGGCTCTGTCTTATTGATTTTCAGTTTTCCCAAGGTATATTCCCTAGACTGGTAGTGCCCTTGGCTCTGTAGCTCTGTTCTTTACTTGTTTTAGGGAACAGAATGCACTCCTCCAGAGAGGCAGTTGGCAATTTACATCCCGCCCATCAGCATAACAAGGCTCCCTGTTCTCCAGGGCCTGTCTTGCCTTTCTTGTTCTTACACATTTTGTGGATGTCCCTTTTGACCGGTGGGAAGTGATACTTCTTTGTAGTGCAGATTTGCATTGCCCGCTTGCTTGCTTGGCCAAAAAGGGCGTATGCGTTTTCTCCTGAATATATTCAGGAGAAAACGCATACGCCCTTTTTGGCCAAGTGCATCATTGTCGAAGTTGTGCCCCTCTTCCTGTGCTTTAAAGGCGATTCCAACGTACCTCTTGAAATCTGTTTCCTGCTATTCTGCCTCGCTTTCAAGTCCGCCTCGTTGCCTTCCCTCAACAGATTTTTGGACGATAGTTGTCCTTTATTACTCGGCCAGTTTGTGAATAGCTGTGCCCCTGAGCTCCATTTTTCAACTCGTTTTTGGTGAGCTGACCGCAAGTCCAAAATTTTGGTTCAGGACCTATACTGGTTCCCGGTGGGTGGCTGAGAATTTGGTTAATTCTTCTTCCTGCCGGGAAATTACAGTGATATGTGCCCGTCCAAATGCCTAACAGCTACTCTCTCATTGGTTCTCCCTCTTCCCTTTCATCCTCTGCCAAATTGGCAACCTGTGCGAACCAAGAGGTTAAAGGGGCTGTCTCTCCAAGTTGGGAGGTTGATAGTAAAGCAGACGGAAAGTCAAACCGGAGCACCAGGAGAGGGACTATGCGTTGAGTTTTAGAAACCTTTCATATTCACAGAGTGTCCGTTCTCTAGGTTTCCCGCACATGTTATAGCTGTAGTAATATTCCCTTCAACCTGGAGAGTTCGGACCCATGGAATGGGTGCCATGCATTATTGCTTTAAAGGGTCTGCATTTGCTCACCCAATCTCACCAATCGTCTCAGTCCCAAGTGTCCCTCCTTATGCCACATCCAGCTGTCGTTGTAGATAGGGTCATTCCAGCTTTCATCAGAGACCCTGAAGGAATTGCAAAGAATTTCCCAGTTTTTTTGTTTTGTTTTTGAAATTCCATTTTATAGTGGGTTTGAGCTGATTCTGGCTGCCATGTTTATGCCAGTCTAGACACACTTGATTCCCTTACGGAGACATATCAATACATAGGTTTTAAGATTCTTACTAGTCAGATATTTTCCTCTGCGGGAAATATGGGGTTTTGAGTCCCTTTCGCTGAGGACGGTGTAGGTCTTGTCTATTCCATAGTTGGTTTTTGGAACGGTACCTGTGCTTATATCAAACTCTGGTTTTATGCATCACCCCACCTCTCCTTCCCCCTTAAGCAGGTATAAGAGTGTTTTCTAAATGTGAGACACTGTTCTCTTTCCTAACTCAGTTCAAGTGTAGCCATGTTTACAGGATCTTCATAAGTGATATCTTATGATAAGTTTCTTTTTCTGTGTGACTTATTTCACTTAGAATCATCGTACCTGAATCCACCCATTTTGCTGCTACTGGTCTTATGACATTGATTTCATGGCTGAGGGATATTCCATCGCACGTAAGTACCACAATTTTTTGAACCATGTTTATATTTTCTGGGATACTTAAGGTGTATCCAAGTTGAGGTCCTTGTATGCAGTCCAGCCTTAAATTTTGGGGTGGCTCTGTCTTATTGATTTTCAGTTTTCCCAAGGTATATTCCCTAGACTTGTAGTGCCCTTGGCTCTGTAGCTCTGTTCTTTACTTGTTTTAGGGAACAGAATGCACTCCTCCAGAGAGGCAGTTGGCAATTTACATCCCGCCCATCAGCATAACAAGGCTCCCTGTTCTCCAGGGCCTGTCTTGCCTTTCTTGTTCTTACACATTTTGTGGATGTCCCTTTTGACCGGTGGGAAGTGATACTTCTTTGTAGTGCAGATTTGCATTGCCCGCTTGCTTGCTTGGCCAAAAAGGGCGTATGCGTTTTCTCCTGAATATATTCAGGAGAAAACGCATACGCCCTTTTTGGCCAAGTGCATCATTGTCGAAGTTGTGCCCCTCTTCCTGTGCTTTAAAGGCGATTCCAAGGTACCTCTTGAAATCTGTTTCCTGCTATACTTCCTCGCTTTCAAGTCCGCCTCGTTGCCTTCCCTCAACAGATTTTTGGATGATAGTTGTCCTTTATTACTCGGCCAGTTTGTGAATTGCTGTGCCCCTGAGCTCCATTTTTCAACTCGTTTTTGGTGAGCTGACCGCAAGTCCAAAATTTTGGTTCAGGACCTATACTGGTTCCCGGTGGGTGGCTGAGAATTTGGTTAATTCTTCTTCCTGCCGGGAAATTACAGTGATATGTGCCCGTCCAAATGCCTAACAGCTACTCTCTCATTGGTTCTCCCTCTTCCCTTTCATCCTCTGCCAAATTGGCAACCTGTGCGAACCAAGAGGTTAAAGGGGCTGTCTCTCCAAGTTGGGAGGTTGATAGTAAAGCAGACGGAAAGTCAAACCGGAGCACCAGGAGAGGGACTATGCGTTGAGTTTTAGAAACCTTTCGTATTCACAGTGTGTCCGTTCTCTAGGTTTCCCGCACATGTTATAGCTGTAGTAATATTCCCTTCAACCTGGAGAGTTCGGACCCATGGAATGGGTGCCATGCATTATTGCTTTAAAGGGTCTGCATTTGCTCACCCAATCTCACCAATCGTCTCAGTCCCAAGTGTCCCTCCTTATGCCACATCCAGCTGTCGTTGTAGATAGGGTCATTCCAGCTTTCATCAGAGACCCTGAAGGAATTGTAAAGAATTTCCCAGTTTTTTTGTTTTGTTTTTGAAATTCCTTTTTATAGTGGGTTTGAGCTGATTCTCGCTGCCATGTTTATGCCAGTCTAGACACACTTGATTCCCTTACGGAGACATATCAATACATAGGTTTTAAGATTCTTACTAGTCAGATATTTTCCTCTGCAGGAAATATGGGGTTTTGAGTCCCTTTCGCTGAGGACGGTGTAGGTCTTGTCTATTCCATAGTTGGTTTTTGGAACGGTACCTGTGCTTATATCAAACTCTGGTTTTATGCATCACCCCACCTCTCCTTCCCCCTTAAGCAGGTATAAGAGTGTTTTCTAAATGTGAGACACTGTTCTCTTTCCTAACTCAGTTCAAGTGTAGCCATGTTTACAGGATCTTCATAAGTGATATCTTATGATAAGTTTCTTTTTCTGTGTGACTTATTTCACTTAGAATCATCGTACCTGAATCCACCCATTTTGCTGCTACTGGTCTTATGACATTGATTTCATGGCTGAGGGATATTACATCGTACGTAAGTACCACAATTTTTTGAACCATGTTTATATTTTCTGGGATACTTAAGGTGTATCCAAGTTGAGGCCCTTGTATGCAGTGCAGCCCTAAATTTTGGGGTGGCTCTGTCTTATTGATTTTCAGTTTTCCCAAGGTATATTCCCTAGACTGGTAGTGCCCTTGGCTCTGTAGCTCTGTTCTTTACTTGTTTTAGGGAACAGAATGCACTCCTCCAGAGAGGCAGTTGGCAATTTACATCCCGCCCATCAGCATAACAAGGCTCCCTGTTCTCCAGGGCCTGTCTTGCCTTTCTTGTTCTTACACATTTTGTGGATGTCCCTTTTGACCGGTGGGAAGTGATACTTCTTTGTAGTGCAGATTTGCATTGCCCGCTTGCTTGCTTGGCCAAAAAGGGCGTATGCGTTTTCTCCTGAATATATTCAGGAGAAAACGCATACGCCCTTTTTGGCCAAGTGCATCATTGTCGAAGTTGTGCCCCTCTTCCTGTGCTTTAAAGGCGATTCCAACCTACCTCTTGAAATCTGTTTCCTGCTATTCTGCCTCGCTTTCAAGTCCGCCTCGTTGCCTTCCCTCAACAGATTTTTGGACGATAGTTGTCCTTTATTACTCGGCCAGTTTGTGAATAGCTGTGCCCCTGAGCTCCATTTTTCAACTCGTTTTTGGTGAGCTGACCGCAAGTCCAAAATTTTGGTTCAGGACCTATACTGGTTCCCGGTGGGTGGCTGAGAATTTGGTTAATTCTTCTTCCTGCCGGGAAATTACAGTGATATGTGCCCGTCCAAATGCCTAACAGCTACTCTCTCATTGGTTCTCCCTCTTCCCTTTCATCCTCTGCCAAATTGGCAACCTGTGCGAACCAAGAGGTTAAAGGGGCTGTCTCTCCAAGTTGGGAGGTTGATAGTAAAGCAGACGGAAAGTCAAACCGGAGCACCAGGAGAGGGACTATGCGTTGAGTTTTAGAAACCTTTCGTATTCACAGTGTGTCCGTTCTCTAGGTTTCCCGCACATGTTATAGCTGTAGTAATATTCCCTTCAACCTGGAGAGTTCGGACCCATGGAATGGGTGCCATGCATTATTGCTTTAAAGGGTCTGCATTTGCTCACCCAATCTCACCAATCGTCTCAGTCCCAAGTGTCCCTCCTTATGCCACATCCAGCTGTCGTTGTAGATAGGGTCATTCCAGCTTTCATCAGAGACCCTGAAGGAATTGCAAAGAATTTCCCAGTTTTTTTGTTTTGTTTTTGAAATTCCATTTTATAGTGGGTTTGAGCTGATTCTCGCTGCCATGTTTATGCCAGTCTAGACACACTTGATTCCCTTACGGAGACATATCAATACATAGGTTTTAAGATTCTTACTAGTCAGATATTTTCCTCTGCGGGAAATATGGGGTTTTGAGTCCCTTTCGCTGAAGACGGTGTAGGTCTTGTCTATTCCATAGTTGGTTTTTGGAACGGTACCTGTGCTTATATCAAACTCTGGTTTTATGCATCACCCCACCTCTCCTTCCCCCTTAAGCAGGTATAAGAGTGTTTTCTAAATGTGAGACACTGTTCTCTTTCCTAACTCAGTTCAAGTGTAGCCATGTTTACAGGATCTTCATAAGTGATATCTTATGATAAGTTTCTTTTTCTGTGTGACTTATTTCACTTAGAATCATCGTACCTGAATCCACCCATTTTGCTGCTACTGGTCTTATGACATTGATTTCATGGCTGAGGGATATTCCATCGTACGTAAGTACCACAATTTTTTGAACCATGTTTATATTTTCTGGGATACTTAAGGTGTATCCAAGTTGAGGTCCTTGTATGCAGTCCAGCCTTAAATTTTGGGGTGGCTCTGTCTTATTGATTTTCAGTTTTCCCAAGGTATATTCCCTAGACTGGTAGTGCCCTTGGCTCTGTAGCTCTGTTCTTTACTTGTTTTAGGGAACAGAATGCACTCCTCCAGAGAGGCAGTTGGCAATTTACATCCCGCCCATCAGCATAACAAGGCTCCCTGTTCTCCAGGGCCTGTCTTGCCTTTCTTGTTCTTACACATTTTGTGGATGTCCCTTTTGACCGGTGGGAAGTGATACTTCTTTGTAGTGCAGATTTGCATTGCCCGCTTGCTTGCTTGGCCAAAAAGGGCGTATGCGTTTTCTCCTGAATATATTCAGGAGAAAACGCATACACCCTTTTTGGCCAAGTGCATCATTGTCGAAGTTGTGCCCCTCTTCCTGTGCTTTAAAGGCGATTCCAAGGTACCTCTTGAAATCTGTTTCCTGCTATACTTCCTCGCTTTCAAGTCCGCCTCGTTGCCTTCCCTCAACAGATTTTTGGATGATAGTTGTCCTTTATTACTCGGCCAGTTTGTGAATTGCTGTGCCCCTGAGCTCCATTTTTCAACTCGTTTTTGGTGAGCTGACCGCAAGTCCAAAATTTTGGTTCAGGACCTATACTGGTTCCCGGTGGGTGGCTGAGAATTTGGTTAATTCTTCTTCCTGCCGGGAAATTACAGTGATATGTGCCCGTCCAAATGCCTAACAGCTACTCTCTCATTGGTTCTCCCTCTTCCCTTTCATCCTCTGCCAAATTGGCAACCTGTGCGAACCAAGAGGTTAAAGGGGCTGTCTCTCCAAGTTGGGAGGTTGATAGTAAAGCAGACGGAAAGTCAAACCGGAGCACCAGGAGAGGGACTATGCGTTGAGTTTTAGAAACCTTTCGTATTCACAGTGTGTCCGTTCTCTAGGTTTCCCGCACATGTTATAGCTGTAGTAATATTCCCTTCAACCTGGAGAGTTCGGACCCATGGAATGGGTGCCATGCATTATTGCTTTAAAGGGTCTGCATTTGCTCACCCAATCTCACCAATCGTCTCAGTCCCAAGTGTCCCTCCTTATGCCACATCCAGCTGTCGTTGTAGATAGGGTCATTCCAGCTTTCATCAGAGACCCTGAAGGAATTGCAAAGAATTTCCCAGTTTTTTTGTTTTGTTTTTGAAATTCCATTTTATAGTGGGTTTGAGCTGATTCTCGCTGCCATGTTTATGCCAGTCTAGACACACTTGATTCCCTTACGGAGACATATCAATACATAGGTTTTAAGATTCTTACTAGTCAGATATTTTCCTCTGCGGGAAATATGGGGTTTTGAGTCCCTTTCGCTGAGGACGGTGTAGGTCTTGTCTATTCCATAGTTGGTTTTTGGAACGGTACCTGTGCTTATATCAAACTCTGGTTTTATGCATCACCCCACCTCTCCTTCCCCCTTAAGCAGGTATAAGAGTGTTTTCTAAATGTGAGACACTGTTCTCTTTCCTAACTCAGTTCAAGTGTAGCCATGTTTACAGGATCTTCATAAGTGATATCTTATGATAAGTTTCTTTTTCTGTGTGACTTATTTCACTTAGAATCATCGTACCTGAATCCACCCATTTTGCTGCTACTGGTCTTATGACATTGATTTCATGGCTGAGGGATATTCCATCGTACGTAAGTACCACAATTTTTTGAACCATGTTTATATTTTCTGGGATACTTAAGGTGTATCCAAGTTGAGGTCCTTGTATGCAGTCCAGCCTTAAATTTTGGGGTGGCTCTGTCTTATTGATTTTCAGTTTTCCCAAGGTATATTCCCTAGACTGGTAGTGCCCTTGGCTCTGTAGCTCTGTTCTTTACTTGTTTTAGGGAACAGAATGCACTCCTCCAGAGAGGCAGTTGGCAATTTACATCCCGCCCATCAGCATAACAAGGCTCCCTGTTCTCCAGGGCCTGTCTTGCCTTTCTTGTTCTTACACATTTTGTGGATGTCCCTTTTGACCGGTGGGAAGTGATACTTCTTTGTAGTGCAGATTTGCATTGCCCGCTTGCTTGCTTGGCCAAAAAGGGCGTATGCGTTTTCTCCTGAATATATTCAGGAGAAAACGCATACACCCTTTTTGGCCAAGTGCATCATTGTCGAAGTTGTGCCCCTCTTCCTGTGCTTTAAAGGCGATTCCAAGGTACCTCTTGAAATCTGTTTCCTGCTATACTTCCTCGCTTTCAAGTCCGCCTCGTTGCCTTCCCTCAACAGATTTTTGGATGATAGTTGTCCTTTATTACTCGGCCAGTTTGTGAATTGCTGTGCCCCTGAGCTCCATTTTTCAACTCGTTTTTGGTGAGCTGACCGCAAGTCCAAAATTTTGGTTCAGGACCTATACTGGTTCCCGGTGGGTGGCTGAGAATTTGGTTAATTCTTCTTCCTGCCGGGAAATTACAGTGATATGTGCCCGTCCAAATGCCTAACAGCTACTCTCTCATTGGTTCTCCCTCTTCCCTTTCATCCTCTGCCAAATTGGCAACCTGTGCGAACCAAGAGGTTAAAGGGGCTGTCTCTCCAAGTTGGGAGGTTGATAGTAAAGCAGACGGAAAGTCAAACCGGAGCACCAGGAGAGGGACTATGCGTTGAGTTTTAGAAACCTTTCGTATTCACAGTGTGTCCGTTCTCTAGGTTTCCCGCACATGTTATAGCTGTAGTAATATTCCCTTCAACCTGGAGAGTTCGGACCCATGGAATGGGTGCCATGCATTATTGCTTTAAAGGGTCTGCATTTGCTCACCCAATCTCACCAATCGTCTCAGTCCCAAGTGTCCCTCCTTATGCCACATCCAGCTGTCGTTGTAGATAGGGTCATTCCAGCTTTCATCAGAGACCCTGAAGGAATTGCAAAGAATTTCCCAGTTTTTTTGTTTTGTTTTTGAAATTCCATTTTATAGTGGGTTTGAGCTGATTCTCGCTGCCATGTTTATGCCAGTCTAGACACACTTGATTCCCTTACGGAGACATATCAATACATAGGTTTTAAGATTCTTACTAGTCAGATATTTTCCTCTGCGGGAAATATGGGGTTTTGAGTCCCTTTCGCTGAGGACGGTGTAGGTCTTGTCTATTCCATAGTTGGTTTTTGGAACGGTACCTGTGCTTATATCAAACTCTGGTTTTATGCATCACCCCACCTCTCCTTCCCCCTTAAGCAGGTATAAGAGTGTTTTCTAAATGTGAGACACTGTTCTCTTTCCTAACTCAGTTCAAGTGTAGCCATGTTTACAGGATCTTCATAAGTGATATCTTATGATAAGTTTCTTTTTCTGTGTGACTTATTTCACTTAGAATCATCGTACCTGAATCCACCCATTTTGCTGCTACTGGTCTTATGACATTGATTTCATGGCTGAGGGATATTCCATCGTACGTAAGTACCACAATTTTTTGAACCATGTTTATATTTTCTGGGATACTTAAGGTGTATCCAAGTTGAGGTCCTTGTATGCAGTCCAGCCTTAAATTTTGGGGTGGCTCTGTCTTATTGATTTTCAGTTTTCCCAAGGTATATTCCCTAGACTGGTAGTGCCCTTGGCTCTGTAGCTCTGTTCTTTACTTGTTTTAGGGAACAGAATGCACTCCTCCAGAGAGGCAGTTGGCAATTTACATCCCGCCCATCAGCATAACAAGGCTCCCTGTTCTCCAGGGCCTGTCTTGCCTTTCTTGTTCTTACACATTTTGTGGATGTCCCTTTTGACCGGTGGGAAGTGATACTTCTTTGTAGTGCAGATTTGCATTGCCCGCTTGCTTGCTTGGCCAAAAAGGGCGTATGCGTTTTCTCCTGAATATATTCAGGAGAAAACGCATACACCCTTTTTGGCCAAGTGCATCATTGTCGAAGTTGTGCCCCTCTTCCTGTGCTTTAAAGGCGATTCCAAGGTACCTCTTGAAATCTGTTTCCTGCTATACTTCCTCGCTTTCAAGTCCGCCTCGTTGCCTTCCCTCAACAGATTTTTGGATGATAGTTGTCCTTTATTACTCGGCCAGTTTGTGAATTGCTGTGCCCCTGAGCTCCATTTTTCAACTCGTTTTTGGTGAGCTGACCGCAAGTCCAAAATTTTGGTTCAGGACCTATACTGGTTCCCGGTGGGTGGCTGAGAATTTGGTTAATTCTTCTTCCTGCAGGGAAATTACAGTGATATGTGCCCGTCCAAATGCCTAACAGCTACTCTCTCATTGGTTCTCCCTCTTCCCTTTCATCCTCTGCCAAATTGGCAACCTGTGCGAACCAAGAGGTTAAAGGGGCTGTCTCTCCAAGTTGGGAGGTTGATAGTAAAGCAGACGGAAAGTCAAACCGGAGCACCAGGAGAGGGACTATGCGTTGAGTTTTAGAAACCTTTCGTATTCACAGTGTGTCCGTTCTCTAGGTTTCCCGCACATGTTATAGCTGTAGTAATATTCCCTTCAACCTGGAGAGTTCGGACCCATGGAATGGGTGCCATGCATTATTGCTTTAAAGGGTCTGCATTTGCTCACCCAATCTCACCAATCGTCTCAGTCCCAAGTGTCCCTCCTTATGCCACATCCAGCTGTCGTTGTAGATAGGGTCATTCCAGCTTTCATCAGAGACCCTGAAGGAATTGTAAAGAATTTCCCAGTTTTTTTGTTTTGTTTTTGAAATTCCTTTTTATAGTGGGTTTGAGCTGATTCTCGCTGCCATGTTTATGCCAGTCTAGACACACTTGATTCCCTTACGGAGACATATCAATACATAGGTTATAAGATTCTTACTAGTCAGATATTTTCCTCTGCAGGAAATATGGGGTTTTGAGTCCCTTTCGCTGAGGACGGTGTAGGTCTTGTCTATTCCATAGTTGGTTTTTGGAACGGTACCTGTGCTTATATCAAACTCTGGTTTTATGCATCACCCCACCTCTCCTTCCCCCTTAAGCAGGTATAAGAGTGTTTTCTAAATGTGAGACACTGTTCTCTTTCCTAACTCAGTTCAAGTGTAGCCATGTTTACAGGATCTTCATAAGTGATATCTTATGATAAGTTTCTTTTTCTGTGTGACTTATTTCACTTAGAATCATCGTACCTGAATCCACCCATTTTGCTGCTACTGGTCTTATGACATTGATTTCATGGCTGAGGGATATTCCATCGTACGTAAGTACCACAATTTTTTGAACCATGTTTATATTTTCTGGGATACTTAAGGTGTATCCAAGTTGAGGCCCTTGTATGCAGTGCAGCCCTAAATTTTGGGGTGGCTCTGTCTTATTGATTTTCAGTTTTCCCAAGGTATATTCCCTAGACTGGTAGTGCCCTTGGCTCTGTAGCTCTGTTCTTTACTTGTTTTAGGGAACAGAATGCACTCCTCCAGAGAGGCAGTTGGCAATTTACATCCCGCCCATCAGCATAACAAGGCTCCCTGTTCTCCAGGGCCTGTCTTGCCTTTCTTGTTCTTACACATTTTGTGGATGTCCCTTTTGACCGGTGGGAAGTGATACTTCTTTGTAGTGCAGATATGCATTGCCCGCTTGCTTGCTTGGCCAAAAAGGGCGTATGCGTTTTCTCCTGAATATATTCAGGAGAAAACACATACGCCATTTTGGCCAAGTGCATCATTGTCGAAGTTGTGCCCCTCTTCCTGTGCTTTAAAGGCGATTCCAACGTACCTCTTGAAATCTGTTTCCTGCTATTCTGCCTCGCTTTCAAGTCCGCCTCGTTGCCTTCCCTCAACAGATTTTTGGACGATAGTTGTCCTTTATTACTCGGCCAGTTTGTGAATGGCTGTGCCCCTGAGCTCCATTTTTCAACTCGTTTTTGGTGAGCTGACCGCAAGTCCAAAATTTTGGTTCAGGACCTATACTGGTTCCCGGTGGGTGGCTGAGAATTTGGTTAATTCTTCTTCATTCCGGGAAATTACAGTGATATGTGCCCGTCCAAATGCCTAACAGCTACTCTCTCATTGGTTCTCCCTCTTCCCTTTCATCCTCTGCCAAATTGGCAACCTGTGCGAACCAAGAGGTTAAAGGGGCTGTCTCTCCAAGTTGGGAGGTTGATACTAAAGCAGACGGAAAGTCAAACTGGAGCACCAGGAGAGGGACTATGCGTTGAGTTTTAGAAACCTTTCGTATTCACAGTGTGTCCGTTCTCTAGGTTTCCCGCACATGTTATAGCTGTAGTAATATTCCCTTCAACCTGGAGAGTTCGGACCCATGGAATGGGTGCCATGCATTATTGCTTTAAAGGGTCTGCATTTGCTCACCCAATCTCACCAATCGTCTCAGTCCCAAGTGTCCCTCCTTATGCCACATCCAGCTGTCGTTGTAGATAGGGTCATTCCAGCCTTCATCAGAGACCCTGAAGGAATTGTAAAGAATTTCCCAGTTTTTTTGTTTTGTTTTTGAAATTCCTTTTTATAGTGGGTTTGAGCTGATTCTCGCTGCCATGTTTATGCCAGTCTAGACACACTTGATTCCCTTACGGAGACATATCAATACATAGGTTTTAAGATTCTTACTAGTCAGATATTTTCCTCTGCGGGAAATATGGGGTTTTGAGTCCCTTTCGCTGAGGACGGTGTAGGTCTTGTCTATTCCATAGTTGGTTTTTGGAACGGTACCTGTGCTTATATCAAACTCTGGTTTTATGCATCACCCCACCTCTCCTTCCCCCTTAAGCAGGTATAAGAGTGTTTTCTAAATGTGAGACACTGTTCTCTTTCCTAACTCAGTTCAAGTGTAGCCATGTTTACAGGATCTTCATAAGTGATATCTTATGATAAGTTTCTTTTTCTGTGTGACTTATTTCACTTAGAATCATCGTACCTGAATCCACCCATTTTGCTGCTACTGGTCTTATGACATTGATTTCATGGCTGAGGGATATTCCATCGTACGTAAGTACCACAATTTTTTGAACCATGTTTATATTTTCTGGGATACTTAAGGTGTATCCAAGTTGAGGCCCTTGTATGCAGTGCAGCCCTAAATTTTGGGGTGGCTCTGTCTTATTGATTTTCAGTTTTCCCAAGGTATATTCCCTAGACTGGTTGTGCCCTTGGCTCTGTAGCTCTGTTCTTTACTTGTTTTAGGGAACAGAATGCACTCCTCCAGAGAGGCAGTTGGCAATTTACATCCCGCCCATCAGCATAACAAGGCTCCCTGTTCTCCAGGGCCTGTCTTGCCTTTCTTGTTCTTACACATTTTGTGGATGTCCCTTTTGACCGGTGGGAAGTGATACTTCTTTGTAGTGCAGATTTGCATTGCCCGCTTGCTTGCTTGGCCAAAAAGGGCGTATGCGTTTTCTCCTGAATATATTCAGGAGAAAACGCATACGCCCTTTTTGGCCAAGTGCATCATTGTCGAAGTTGTGCCCCTCTTCCTGTGCTTTAAAGGCGATTCCAACGTACCTCTTGAAATCTGTTTCCTGCTATTCTGCCTCGCTTTCAAGTCCGCCTCGTTGCCTTCCCTCAACAGATTTTAGGACGATAGTTGTCCTTTATTACTCGGCCAGTTTGTGAATTGCTGTGCCCCTGAGCGCCATTTTTCAACTCGTTTTTGGTGAGCTGACCGCAAGTCCAAAATTTTGGTTCAGGACCTATACTGGTTCCCGGTGGGTGGCTGAGAATTTGGTTAATTCTTCTTCCTGCCGGGAAATTACAGTGATATGTGCCCATCCAAATGCCTAACAGCTACTCTCTCATTGGATCTCCCTCTTCCCTTTCATCCTCTGCCAAATTGGCAACCTGTGCGAACCAAGAGGTTAAAGGGGCTGTCTCTCCAAGTTGGGAGGTTGATAGTAAAGCAGACGGAAAGTCAAACCGGAGCACCAGGAGAGGGACTATTCGTTGAGTTTTAGAAACCTTTTGTATTCACAGTGTGTCCGTTCTCTAGGTTTCCCGCACATGTTATAGCTGTAGTAATATTCCCTTCAACCTGGAGAGTTCGGACCCATGGAATGGGTGCCATGCATTATTGCTTTAAAGGGTCTGCATTTGCTCACCCAATCTCACCAATCGTCTCAGTCCCAAGTGTCCCTCCTTATGCCACATCCAGCTGTCGTTGTAGATAGGGTCATTCCAGCTTTCATCAGAGACCCTGAAGGAATTGCAAAGAATTTCCCAGTTTTTTTGTTTTGTTTTTGAAATTCCTTTTTATAGTGGGTTTGAGCTGATTGTCGCTGCCATGTTTATGCCAGTCTAGACACACTTGATTCCCTTACAGAGACATATCAATACATAGGTTTTAAGATTCTTACTAGTCAGATATTTTCCTCTGCGGGAAATATGGGGTTTTGAGTCCCTTTCGCTGAAGACGGTGTAGGTCTTGTCTCTTCCATAGTTGGTTTTTGGAACGGTACCTGTGCTTATATCAAACTCTGGTTTTATGCATCACCCCACCTCTCCTTCCCCCTTAAGCAGGTATAAGAGTGTTTTCTAAATGTGAGACACTGTTCTCTTTCCTAACTCAGTTCAAGTGTAGCCATGTTTACAGGATCTTCATAAGTGATATCTTATGATAAGTTTCTTTTTCTGTGTGACTTATTTCACTTAGAATCATCGTACCTGAATCCACCCATTTTGCTGCTACTGGTCTTATGACATTGATTTCATGGCTGAGGGATATTCCATCGTACGTAAGTACCACAATTTTTTGAACCATGTTTATATTTTCTGGGATACTTAAGGTGTATCCAAGTTGAGGCCCTTGTATGCAGTGCAGCCCTAAATTTTGGGGTGGCTCTGTCTTATTGATTTTCAGTTTTCCCAAGGTATATTCCCTAGACTGGTAGTGCCCTTGGCTCTGTAGCTCTGTTCTTTACTTGTTTTAGGGAACAGAATGCACTCCTCCAGAGAGGCAGTTGGCAATTTACATCCCGCCCATCAGCATAACAAGGCTCCCTGTTCTCCAGGGCCTGTCTTGCCTTTCTTGTTCTTACACATTTTGTGGATGTCCCTTTTGACCGGTGGGAAGTGATACTTCTTTGTAGTGCAGATTTGCATTGCCCGCTTGCTTGCTTGGCCAAAAAGGGCGTATGCGTTTTCTCCTGAATATATTCAGGAGAAAACGCATACGCCCTTTTTGGCCAAGTGCATCATTGTCGAAGTTGTGCCCCTCTTCCTGTGCTTTAAAGGCGATTCCAACGTACCTCTTGAAATCTGTTTCCTGCTATTCTGCCTCGCTTTCAAGTCCGCCTCGTTGCCTTCCCTCAACAGATTTTAGGACGATAGTTGTCCTTTATTACTCGGCCAGTTTGTGAATTGCTGTGCCCCTGAGCGCCATTTTTCAACTCGTTTTTGGTGAGCTGACCGCAAGTCCAAAATTTTGGTTCAGGACCTATACTGGTTCCCGGTGGGTGGCTGAGAATTTGGTTAATTCTTCTTCCTGCCGGGAAATTACAGTGATATGTGCCCATCCAAATGCCTAACAGCTACTCTCTCATTGGATCTCCCTCTTCCCTTTCATCCTCTGCCAAATTGGCAACCTGTGCGAACCAAGAGGTTAAAGGGGCTGTCTCTCCAAGTTGGGAGGTTGATAGTAAAGCAGACGGAAAGTCAAACCGGAGCACCAGGAGAGGGACTATTCGTTGAGTTTTAGAAACCTTTTGTATTCACAGTGTGTCCGTTCTCTAGGTTTCCCGCACATGTTATAGCTGTAGTAATATTCCCTTCAACCTGGAGAGTTCGGACCCATGGAATGGGTGCCATGCATTATTGCTTTAAAGGGTCTGCATTTGCTCACCCAATCTCACCAATCGTCTCAGTCCCAAGTGTCCCTCCTTATGCCACATCCAGCTGTCGTTGTAGATAGGGTCATTCCAGCTTTCATCAGAGACCCTGAAGGAATTGCAAAGAATTTCCCAGTTTTTTTGTTTTGTTTTTGAAATTCCTTTTTATAGTGGGTTTGAGCTGATTGTCGCTGCCATGTTTATGCCAGTCTAGACACACTTGATTCCCTTACAGAGACATATCAATACATAGGTTTTAAGATTCTTACTAGTCAGATATTTTCCTCTGCGGGAAATATGGGGTTTTGAGTCCCTTTCGCTGAAGACGGTGTAGGTCTTGTCTCTTCCATAGTTGGTTTTTGGAACGGTACCTGTGCTTATATCAAACTCTGGTTTTATGCATCACCCCACCTCTCCTTCCCCCTTAAGCAGGTATAAGAGTGTTTTCTAAATGTGAGACACTGTTCTCTTTCCTAACTCAGTTCAAGTGTAGCCATGTTTACAGGATCTTCATAAGTGATATCTTATGATAAGTTTCTTTTTCTGTGTGACTTATTTCACTTAGAATCATCGTACCTGAATCCACCCATTTTGCTGCTACTGGTCTTATGACATTGATTTCATGGCTGAGGGATATTCCATCGTACGTAAGTACCACAATTTTTTGAACCATGTTTATATTTTCTGGGATACTTAAGGTGTATCCAAGTTGAGGCCCTTGTATGCAGTGCAGCCCTAAATTTTGGGGTGGCTCTGTCTTATTGATTTTCAGTTTTCCCAAGGTATATTCCCTAGACTGGTAGTGCCCTTGGCTCTGTAGCTCTGTTCTTTACTTGTTTTAGGGAACAGAATGCACTCCTCCAGAGAGGCAGTTGGCAATTTACATCCCGCCCATCAGCATAACAAGGCTCCCTGTTCTCCAGGGCCTGTCTTGCCTTTCTTGTTCTTACACATTTTGTGGATGTCCCTTTTGACCGGTGGGAAGTGATACTTCTTTGTAGTGCAGATTTGCATTGCCCGCTTGCTTGCTTGGCCAAAAAGGGCGTATGCGTTTTCTCCTGAATATATTCAGGAGAAAACGCATACGCCCTTTTTGGCCAAGTGCGTCATTGTCGAAGTTGTGCCCCTCTTCGTGTGCTTTAAAGGCGATTCCAACGTACCTCTTGAAATCTGTTTCCTGCTATTCTGCCTCGCTTTCAAGTCCGCCTCGTTGCCTTCCCTCAACAGATTTTTGGACGATAGTTGTACTTTATTACTCGGCCAGTTTGTGAATTGCTGTGCCCCTGAGCTCCATTTTTCAACTCGTTTTTGGTGAGCTGACCGCAAGTCCAAAATTTTGGTTCAGGACCTATACTGGTTCCCGGTGGGTGGCTGAGAATTTGGTTAATTCTTCTTCCTGCCGGGAAATTACAGTGATATGTGCCCGTCCAAATGCCTAACAGCTACTCTCTCATTGGTTCTCCCTCTTCCCTTTCATCCTCTGCCAAATTGGCAACCTGTGCGAACCAAGAGGTTAAAGGGGCTGTCTCTCCAAGTTGGGAGGTTGATAGTAAAGCAGACGGAAAGTCAAACCGGAGCACCAGGAGAGGGACTATGCGTTGAGTTTTAGAATCCTTTCGTATTCACAGTGTGTCCGTTCTCTAGGTTTCCCGCACATGTTATAGCTGTAGTAATATTCCCTTCAACCTGGAGAGTTCGGACCCATGGAATGGGTGCCATGCATTATTGCTTTAAAGGGTTTGCATTTGCTCACCCAATCTCACCAATCGTCTCAGTCCCAAGTGTCCCTCCTTATGCCACATCCAGCTGTCGTTGTAGATAGGGTCATTCCAGCGTTCATCAGAGACCCTGAAGGAATTGTAAAGAATTTCCCAGTTTTTTTGTTTTGTTTTTGAAATTCCTTTTTATAGTGGGTTTGAGCTGATTCTCGCTGCCATGTTTATGCCAGTCTAGACACACTTGATTCCCTTATGGAGACATATCAATACATAGGTTTTAAGATTCTTACTAGTCAGATATTTTCCTCTGCGGGAAATATGGGGTTTTGAGTCCCTTTCGCTGAGGACGGTGTAGGTCTTGTCTCTTCCATAGTTGGTTTTTGGAACGGTACCTGTGCTTATATCAAACTCTGGTTTTATGCATCACCCCACCTCTCCTTCCCCCTTAAGCAGGTATAAGAGTGTTTTCTAAATGTGAGACACTGTTCTCTTTCCTAACTCAGTTCAAGTGTAGCCATGTTTACAGGATCTTCATAAGTGATATCTTATGATAAGTTTCTTTTTCTGTGTGACTTATTTCACTTAGAATCATCGTACCTGAATCCACCCATTTTGCTGCTACTGGTCTTATGACATTGATTTCATGGCTGAGGGATATTCCATCGTACGTAAGTACCACAATTTTTTGAACCATGTTTATATTTTCTGGGATACTTAAGGTGTATCCAAGTTGAGGTCCTTGTATGCAGTGCAGCCCTAAATTTTGGGGTGGCTCTGTCTTATTGATTTTCCGTTTTCCCAAGGTATATTCCCTAGACTGGTAGTGCCCTTGGCTCTGTAGCTCTGTTCTTTACTTGTTTTAGGGAACAGAATGCACTCCTCCAGAGAGGCAGTTGGCAATTTACATCCCGCCCATCAGCATAACAAGGCTCCCTGTTCTCCAGGGCCTGTCTTGCCTTTCTTGTTCTTACACATTTTGTGGATGTCCCTTTTGACCGGTGGGAAGTGATACTTCTTTGTAGTGCAGATTTGCATTGCCCGCTTGCTTGCTTGGCCAAAAAGGGCGTATGCGTTTTCTCCTGAATATATTCAGGAGAAAACGCATACGCCCTTTTTGGCCAAGTGCATCATTGTCGAAGTTGTGCCCCTCTTCCTGTGCTTTAAAGGCGATTCCAACGTACCTCTTGAAATCTGTTTCCTGCTATTCTGCCTCGCATTCAAGTCCGCCTCGTTGCCTTCCCTCAACAGATTTTTGGACGATAGTTGTCCTTTATTACTCGGCCAGTTTGTGAATTGCTGTGCCCCTGAGCTCCATTTTTCAACTCGTTTTTGGTGAGCTGACCGCAAGTCCAAAATTTTGGTTCAGGACCTATACTGGTTCCCGGTGGGTGGCTGAGAATTTGGTTAATTCTTCTTCCTGCTGGGAAATTACAGTGATATGTGCCTGTCCAAATGCCTAACAGCTACTCTCTCATTGGTTCTCCCTCTTCCCTTTCATCCTCTGCCAAATTGGCAACCTGTGCGAACCAAGAGGTTAAAGGGGCTGTCTCTCCAAGTTGGGAGGTTGATAGTAAAGCAGACGGAAAGTCAAACCGGAGCACCAGGAGAGGGACTATGCGTTGAGTTTTAGAATCCTTTCGTATTCACAGTGTGTCCGTTCTCTAGGTTTCCCGCACATGTTATAGCTGTAGTAATATTCCCTTCAACCTGGAGAGTTCGGACCCATGGAATGGGTGCCATGCATTATTGCTTTAAAGGGTCTGCATTTGCTCACCCAATCTCACCAATCGTCTCACTCCCAAGTGTTCCTCCTTATGCCACATCCAGCTGTCGTTGTAGATAGGGTCATTCCAGCTTTCATCAGAGACCCTGAAGGAATTGTAAAGAATTTCCCAGTTTTTTTGTTTTGTTTTTGAAATTCCTTTTTATAGTGGGTTTGAGCTGATTCTCGCTGCCATGTTTATGCCAGTCTAGACACACTTGATTCCCTTACGGAGACATATCAATACATAGGTTTTAAGATTCTTACTAGTCAGATATTTTCCTCTGCGGGAAATATGGGGTTTTGAGTCCCTTTCGCTGAGGACGGTGTAGGTCTTGTCTCTTCCATAGTTGGTTTTTGGAACGGTACCTGTGCTTATATCAAACTCTCTTTTTATGCATCACCCCACCTCTCCTTCCCCCTTAAGCAGTTATAAGAGTGTTTTCTAAATGTGAGACACTGTTCTCTTTCCTAACTCAGTTCAAGTGTATCCATGTTTACAGGATCTTCATAAGTGATATCTTATGATAAGTTTCTTTTTCTGTGTGACTTATTTCACTTAGAATCATCGTACCTGAATCCACCCATTTTGCTGCTACTGGTCTTATGACATTGATTTCATGGCTGAGGGATATTCCATCGTATGTAAGTACCACAATTTTTTGAACCATGTTTATATTTTCTGGGATACTTAAGGTGTATCCAAGTTGAGGTCCTTGTATGCAGTGCAGCCCTAAATTTTGGGGTGGCTCTGTCTTATTGATTTTCCGTTTTCCCAAGGTATATTCCCTAGACTGGTAGTGCCCTTGGCTCTGTAGCTCTGTTCTTTACTTGTTTTAGGGAACAGAATGCACTCCTCCAGAGAGGCAGTTGGCAATTTACATCCCGCCCATCAGCATAACAAGGCTCCCTGTTCTCCAGGGCCTGTCTTGCCTTTCTTGTTCTTACACATTTTGTGGATGTCCCTTTTGACCGGTGGGAAGTGATACTTCTTTGTAGTGCAGATTTGCATTGCCCGCTTGCTTGCTTGGCCAAAAAGGGCGTATGCGTTTTCTCCTGAATATATTCAGGAGAAAACGCATACGCCCTTTTTGGCCAAGTGCATCATTGTCGAAGTTGTGCCCCTCTTCCTGTGCTTTAAAGGCGATTCCAACGTACCTCTTGAAATCTGTTTCCTGCTATTCTGCCTCGCTTTCAAGTCCGCCTCGTTGCCTTCCCTCAACAGATTTTTGGACGATAGTTGTCCTTTATTACTCGGCCAGTTTGTGAATTGCTGTGCCCCTGAGCTCCATTTTTCAACTCGTTTTTGGTGAGCTGACCGCAAGTCCAAAATTTTGGTTCAGGACCTATACTGGTTCCCGGTGGGTGGCTGAGAATTTGGTTAATTCTTCTTCCTGCTGGGAAATTACAGTGATATGTGCCCGTCCAAATGCCTAACAGCTACTCTCTCATTGGTTCTCCCTCTTCCCTTTCATCCTCTGCCAAATTGGCAACCTGTGCGAACCAAGAGGTTAAAGGGGCTGTCTCTCCAAGTTGGGAAGTTGATAGTAAAGCAGACGGAAAGTCAAACCGGAGCACCAGGAGAGGGACTATGCGTTGAGTTTTAGAATCCTTTCGTATTCACAGTGTGTCCGTTCTCTAGGTCTCCCGCACATGTTATAGCTGTAGTAATATTCCCTTCAACCTGGAGAGTTCGGACCCATGGAATGGGTGCCATGCATTATTGCTTTAAAGGGTCTGCATTTGCTCACCCAATCTCACCAATCGTCTCACTCCCAAGTGTCCCTCCTTATGCCACATCCAGCTGTCGTTGTAGATAGGGTCATTCCAGCTTTCATCAGAGACCCTGAAGGAATTGTAAAGAATTTCCCAGTTTTTTTGTTTTGTTTTTGAAATTCCTTTTTATAGTGGGTTTGAGCTGATTCTCGCTGCCATGTTTATGCCAGTCTAGACACACTTGATTCCCTTACGGAGACATATCAATACATAGGTTTTAAGATTCTTACTAGTCAGATATTTTCCTCTGCGGGAAATATGGGGTTTTGAGTCCCTTTCGCTGAGGACGGTGTAGGTCTTGTCTCTTCCATAGTTGGTTTTTGGAACGGTACCTGTGCTTATATCAAACTCTCTTTTTATGCATCACCCCACCTCTCCTTCCCCCTTAAGCAGTTATAAGAGTGTTTTCTAAATGTGAGACACTGTTCTCTTTCCTAACTCAGTTCAAGTGTATCCATGTTTACAGGATCTTCATAAGTGATATCTTATGATAAGTTTCTTTTTCTGTGTGACTTATTTCACTTAGAATCATCGTACCTGAATCCACCCATTTTGCTGCTACTGGTCTTATGACATTGATTTCATGGCTGAGGGATATTCCATCGTATGTAAGTACCACAATTTTTTGAACCATGTTTATATTTTCTGGGATACTTAAGGTGTATCCAAGTTGAGGTCCTTGTATGCAGTGCAGCCCTAAATTTTGGGGTGGCTCTGTCTTATTGATTTTCAGTTTTCCCAAGGTATATTCCCTAGACTGGTAGTGCCCTTGGCTCTGTAGCTCTGTTCTTTACTTGTTTTAGGGAACAGAATGCACTCCTCCAGAGAGGCAGTTGGCAATTTACCTCCCGCCCATCAGCATAACAAGGCTCCCTGTTCTCCAGGGCCTGTCTTGCCTTTCTTGTTCTTACACATTTTGTGGATGTCCCTTTTGACCGGTGGGAAGTGATACTTCTTTGTAGTGCAGATTTGCATTGCCCGCTTGCTTGCTTGGCCAAAAAGGGTGTATGCGTTTTCTCCTGAATATATTCAGGAGAAAACTCATACGCCCTTTTTGGCCAAGTGCATCATTGTCGAAGTTGTGCCCCTCTTCCTGTGCTTTAAAGGCGATTCCAAAGTACCTCTTGAAATCTGTTTCCTGCTATTCTGCCTCGCTTTCAAGTCCGCCTCGTTGCCTTCCCTCAACAGATTTTTGGACGATAGTTGTCCTTTATTACTCGGCCAGTTTGTGAATTGCTGTGCCCCTGAGCTCCATTTTTCAACTCGTTTTTGGTGAGCTGACCGCAAGTCCAAAATTTTGGTTCAGGACCTATACTGGTTCCCGGTGGGTGGCTGAGAATTTGGTTAATTCTTCTTCCTGCCGGGAAATTACAGTGATATGTGCCCGTCCAAATGCCTAACAGCTACTCTCTCATTGGTTCTCCCTCTTCCCTTTCATCCTCTGCCAAATTGGCAACCTGTGCGAACCAAGAGGTTAAAGGGGCTGTCTCTCCAAGTTGGGAGGTTGATAGTAAAGCAGACGGAAAGTCAAACCGGAGCACCAGGAGAGGGACTATGCGTTGAGTTTTAGAAACCTTTCGTATTCACAGTGTGTCCGTTCTCTAGGTTTCCCGCACTTGTTATAGCTGTAGTAATATTCCCTTCAACCTGGAGAGTTCGGACCCATGGAATGGGTGCCATGCATTATTGCTTTAAAGGGTCTGCATTTGCTCACCCAATCTCACCAATCGTCTCAGTCCCAAGTGTCCCTCCTTATGCCACATCCAGCTGTCGTTGTAGATAGGGTCATTCCAGCTTTCATCAGAGACCCTGAAGGAATTGCAAAGAATTTCCCAGTTTTCTTGTTTTGTTTTTGAAATTCCTTTTTATAGTGGGTTTGAGCTGATTCTCGCTGCCATGTTTATGCCAGTCTAGACACACTTGATTCCCTTACGGAGACATATCAATACATAGGTTTTAAGATTCTTACTAGTCAGATATTTTCCTCTGCGGGAAATATGGGGTTTTGAGTCCCTTTCGCTGAGGACGGTGTAGGTCTTGTCTATTCCATAGTTGGTTTTTGGAACGGTACCTGTGCTTATATCAAACTCTGGTTTTATGCATCACCCCACCTCTCCTTCCCCCTTAAGCAGGTATAAGAGTGTTTTCTAAATGTGAGACACTGTTCTCTTTCCTAACTCAGTTCAAGTGTAGCCATGTTTACAGGATCTTCATAAGTGATATCTTATGATAAGTTTCTTTTTCTGTGTGACTTATTTCACTTAGAATCATCGTACCTGAATCCACCCATTTTGCTGCTACTGGTCTTATGACATTGATTTCATGGCTGAGGGATATTCCATCGTACGTAAGTACCACAATTTTTTGAACCATGTTTATATTTTCTGGGATACTTAAGGTGTATCCAAGTTGAGGCCCTTGTATGCAGTGCAGCCCTAAATTTTGGGGTGGCTCTGTCTTATTGATTTTCAGTTTTCCCAAGGTATATTCCCTAGACTGGTAGTGCCCTTGGCTCTGTAGCTCTGTTCTTTACTTGTTTTAGGGAACAGAATGCACTCCTCCAGAGAGGCAGTTGGCAATTTACATCCCGCCCATCAGCATAACAAGGCTCCCTGTTCTCCAGGGCCTGTCTTGCCTTTCTTGTTCTTACACATTTTGTGGATGTCCCTTTTGACCGGTGGGAAGTGATACTTCTTTGTAGTGCAGATTTGCATTGCCCGCTTGCTTGCTTGGCCAAAAAGGGCGTATGCGTTTTCTCCTGAATATATTCAGGAGAAAACGCATACGCCCTTTTTGGCCAAGTGCATCATTGTCGAAGTTGTGCCCCTCTTCCTGTGCTTTAAAGGCGATTCCAACGTACCTCTTGAAATCTGTTTCCTGCTATTCTGCCTCGCTTTCAAGTCCGCCTCGTTGCCTTCCCTCAACAGATTTTTGGACGATAGTTGTCCTTTATTACTCGGCCAGTTTGTGAATTGCTGTGCCCCTGAGCTCCATTTTTCAACTCGTTTTTGGTGAGCTGACCGCAAGTCCAAAATTTTGGTTCAGGACCTATACTGGTTCCCGGTGGGTGGCTGAGAATTTGGTTAATTCTTCTTCCTGCCGGGAAATTACAGTGATATGTGCCCGTCCAAATGCCTAACAGCTACTCTCTCATTGGTTCTCCCTCTTCCCTTTCATCCTCTGCCAAATTGGCAACCTGTGCGAACCAAGAGGTTAAAGGGGCTGTCTCTCCAAGTTGGGAGGTTGATAGTAAAGCAGACGGAAAGTCAAACCGGAGCACCAGGAGAGGGACTATGCGTTGAGTTTTAGAATCCTTTCGTATTCACAGTGTGTCCGTTCTCTAGGTTCCCCGCACATGTTATAGCTGTAGTAATATTCCCTTCAACCTGGAGAGTTCGGACCCATGGAATGGGTGCCATGCATTATTGCTTTAAAGGGTCTGCATTTGCTCACCCAATCTCACCAATCGTCTCAGTCCCAAGTGTCCCTCCTTATGCCACATCCAGCTGTCGTTGTAGATAGGGTCATTCCAGCTTTCATCAGAGACCCTGAAGGAATTGCAAAGAATTTCCCAGTTTTCTTGTTTTGTTTTTGAAATTCCTTTTTATAGTGGGTTTGAGCTGATTCTCGCTGCCATGTTTATGCCAGTCTAGACACACTTGATTCCCTTACGGAGACATATCAATACAAAGGTTTTAAGATTCTTACTAGTCAGATATTTTCCTCTGCGGGAAATATGGGGTTTTGAGTCCCTTTCGCTGAGGACGGTGTAGGTCTTGTCTATTCCATAGTTGGTTTTTGGAACGGTACCTGTGCTTATATCAAACTCTGGTTTTATGCATCACCCCACCTCTCCTTCCCCCTTAAGCAGGTATAAGAGTGTTTTCTAAATGTGAGACACTGTTCTCTTTCCTAACTCAGTTCAAGTGTAGCCATGTTTACAGGATCTTCATAAGTGATATCTTATGATAAGTTTCTTTTTCTGTGTGACTTATTTCACTTAGAATCATCGTACCTGAATCCACCCATTTTGCTGCTACTGGTCTTATGACATTGATTTCATGGCTGAGGGATATTCCATCGTACGTAAGTACCACAATTTTTTGAACCATGTTTATATTTTCTGGGATACTTAAGGTGTATCCAAGTTGAGGCCCTTGTATGCAGTGCAGCCCTAAATTTTGGGGTGGCTCTGTCTTATTGATTTTCAGTTTTCCCAAGGTATATTCCCTAGACTGGTAGTGCCCTTGGCTCTGTAGCTCTGTTCTTTACTTGTTTTAGGGAACAGAATGCACTCCTCCAGAGAGGCAGTTGGCAATTTACATCCCGCCCATCAGCATAACAAGGCTCCCTGTTCTCCAGGGCCTGTCTTGCCTTTCTTGTTCTTACACATTTTGTGGATGTCCCTTTTGACCGGTGGGAAGTGATACTTCTTTGTAGTGCAGATTTGCATTGCCCGCTTGCTTGCTTGGCCAAAAAGGGCGTATGCGTTTTCTCCTGAATATATTCAGGAGAAAACGCATACGCCCTTTTTGGCCAAGTGCATCATTGTCGAAGTTGTGCCCCTCTTCCTGTGCTTTAAAGGCGATTCCAACGTACCTCTTGAAATCTGTTTCCTGCTATTCTGCCTCGCTTTCAAGTCCGCCTCGTTGCCTTCCCTCAACAGATTTTTGGACGATAGTTGTCCTTTATTACTCGGCCAGTTTGTGAATTGCTGTGCCCCTGAGCTCCATTTTTCAACTCGTTTTTGGTGAGCTGACCGCAAGTCCAAAATTTTGGTTCAGGACCTATACTGGTTCCCGGTGGGTGGCTGAGAATTTGGTTAATTCTTCTTCCTACCGGGAAATTACAGTGATATGTGCCCGTCCAAATGCCTAACAGCTACTCTCTCATTGGTTCTCCCTCTTCCCTTTCATCCTCTGCCAAATTGGCAACCTGTGCGAACCAAGAGGTTAAAGGGGCTGTCTCTCCAAGTTGGGAGGTTGATAGTAAAGCAGACGGAAAGTCAAACCGGAGCACCAGGAGAGGGACTATGCGTTGAGTTTTAGAATCCTTTCGTATTCACAGTGTGTCCGTTCTCTAGGTTCCCCGCACATGTTATAGCTGTAGTAATATTCCCTTCAACCTGGAGAGTTCGGACCCATGGAATGGGTGCCATGCATTATTGCTTTAAAGGGTCTGCATTTGCTCACCCAATCTCACCAATCGTCTCAGTCCCAAGTGTCCCTCCTAATGCCACATCCAGCTGTCGTTGTAGATAGGGTCATTCCAGCTTTCATCAGAGACCCTGAAGGAATTGCAAAGAATTTCCCAGTTTTTTTGTTTTGTTTTTGAAATTCCTTTTTATAGTGGGTTTGAGCTGATTCTCGCTGCCATGTTTATGCCAGTCTAGACACACTTGATTCCCTTACGGAGACATATCAATACATAGGTTTTAAGATTCTTACTAGTCAGATATTTTCCTCTGCGGGAAATATGGGGTTTTGAGTCCCTTTCGCTGAGGACGGTGTAGGTCTTGTCTCTTCCATAGTTGGTTTTTGGAACGGTACCTGTGCTTATATCAAACTCTGGTTTTATGCATCACCCCACCTCTCCTTCCCCCTTAAGCAGGTATAAGAGTGTTTTCTAAATGTGAGACACTGTTCTCTTTCCTAACTCAGTTCAAGTGTAGCCATGTTTACAGGATCTTCATAAGTGATATCTTATGATAAGTTTCTTTTTCTGTGTGACTTATTTCACTTAGAATCATCGTACCTGAATCCACCCATTTTGCTGCTACTGGTCTTATGACATTGATTTCATGGCTGAGGGATATTCCATCGTACGTAAGTACCACAATTTTTTGAACCATGTTTATATTTTCTGGGATACTTAAGGTGTATCCAAGTTGAGGTCCTTGTATGCAGTGCAGCCCTAAATTTTGGGGTGGCTCTGTCTTATTGATTTTCAGTTTTCCCAAGGTATATTCCCTAGACTGGTAGTGCCCTTGGCTCTGTAGCTCTGTTCTTTACTTGTTTTAGGGAACAGAATGCACTCCTCCAGAGAGGCAGTTGGCAATTTACATCCCGCCCATCAGCATAACAAGGCTCCCTGTTCTCCAGGGCCTGTCTTGCCTTTCTTGTTCTTACACATTTTGTGGATGTCCCTTTTGACCGGTGGGAAGTGATACTTCTTTGTAGTGCAGATTTGCATTGCCCGCTTGCTTGCTTGGCCAAAAAGGGCGTATGCGTTTTCTCCTGAATATATTCAGGAGAAAACGCATACGCCCTTTTTGGCCAAGTGCATCATTGTCGAAGTTGTGCCCCTCTTCCTGTGCTTTAAAGGCGATTCCAACGTACCTCTTGAAATCTGTTTCCTGCTATTCTGCCTCGCTTTCAAGTCCGCCTCGTTGCCTTCCCTCAACAGATTTTTGGACGATAGTTGTCCTTTATTACTCGGCCAGTTTGTGAATTGCTGTGCCCCTGAGCTCCATTTTTCAACTCGTTTTTGGTGAGCTGACCGCAAGTCCAAAATTTTGGTTCAGGACCTATACTGGTTCCCGGTGGGTGGCTGAGAATTTGGTTAATTCTTCTTCCTGCCGGGAAATTACAGTGATATGTGCCCGTCCAAATGCCTAACAGCTACTCTCTCATTGGTTCTCCCTCTTCCCTTTCATCCTCTGCCAAATTGGCAACCTGTGCGAACCAAGAGGTTAAAGGGGCTGTCTCTCCAAGTTGGGAGGCTGATAGTAAAGCAGACGGAAAGTCAAACCGGAGCACCAGGAGAGGGACTATGCGTTGAGTTTTAGAAACCTTTCGTATTCACAGTGTGTCCGTTCTCTAGGTTTCCCGCACATGTTATAGCTGTAGTAATATTCCCTTCAACCTGGAGAGTTCGGACCCATGGAATGGGTGCCATGCATTATTGCTTTAAAGGGTCTGCATTTGCTCACCCAATCTCACCAATCGTCTCAGTCCCAAGTGTCCCTCCTTATGCCACATCCAGCTGTCGTTGTAGATAGGGTTATTCCAGCTTTCATCAGAGACCCTGAAGGAATTGTAAAGAATTTCCCAGTTTTTTTGTTTTGTTTTTGAAATTCCTTTTTATAGTGGGTTTGAGCTGATTCTCGCTGCCATGTTTATGCCAGTCTAGACACACTTGATTCCCTTACGGAGACATATCAATACATAGGTTTTAAGATTCTTACTAGTCAGATATTTTCCTCTGCGGGAAATATGGGGTTTTGAGTCCCTTTCACTGAGGACGGTGTAGGTCTTGTCTCTTCCATAGTTGGTTTTTGGAACGGTACCTGTGCTTATATCAAACTCTGGTTTTATGCATCACCCCACCTCTCCTTCCCCCTTAAGCAGGTATAAGAGTGTTTTCTAAATGTGAGACACTGTTCTCTTTCCTAACTCAGTTCAAGTGTAGCCATGTTTACAGGATCTTCATAAGTGATATCTTATGATAAGTTTCTTTTTCTGTGTGACTTATTTCACTTAGAATCATCGTACCTGAATCCACCCATTTTGCTGCTACTGGTCTTATGACATTGATTTCATGGCTGAGGGATATTCCATCGTACGTAAGTACCACAATTTTTTGAACCATGTTTATATTTTCTGGGATACTTAAGGTGTATCCAAGTTGAGGTCCTTGTATGCAGTGCAGCCCTAAATTTTGGGGTGGCTCTGTCTTATTGATTTTCAGTTTTCCCAAGGTATATTCCCTAGACTGGTAGTGCCCTTGGCTCTGTAGCTCTGTTCTTTACTTGTTTTAGGGAACAGAATGCACTCCTCCAGAGAGGCAGTTGGCAATTTACATCCCGCCCATCAGCATAACAAGGCTCCCTGTTCTCCAGGGCCTGTCTTGCCTTTCTTGTTCTTACACATTTTGTGGATGTCCCTTTTGACCGGTGGGAAGTGATACTTCTTTGTAGTGCAGATTTGCATTGCCCGCTTGCTTGCTTGGCCAAAAAGGGCGTATGCGTTTTCTCCTGAATATATTCAGGAGAAAACGCATACGCCCTTTTTGGCCAAGTGCATCATTGTCGAAGTTGTGCCCCTCTTCCTGTGCTTTAAAGGCGATTCCAACGTACCTCTTGAAATCTGTTTCCTGCTATTCTGCCTCGCTTTCAAGTCCGCCTCGTTGCCTTCCCTCAACAGATTTTTGGACGATAGTTGTCCTTTATTACTCGGCCAGTTTGTGAATTGCTGTGCCCCTGAGCTCCATTTTTCAACTCGTTTTTGGTGAGCTGACCGCAAGTCCAAAATTTTGGTTCAGGACCTATACTGGTTCCCGGTGGGTGGCTGAGAATTTGGTTAATTCTTCTTCCTGCCGGGAAATTACAGTGATATGTGCCCGTCCAAATGCCTAACAGCTACTCTCTCATTGGTTCTCCCTCTTCCCTTTCATCCTCTGCCAAATTGGCAACCTGTGCGAACCAAGAGGTTAAAGGGGGTGTCTCTCCAAGTTGGGAGGTTGATAGTAAAGCAGACGGAAAGTCAAACCAGAGCACCAGGAGAGGGACTATGCGTTGAGTTTTAGAAACCTTTCGTATTCACAGTGTGTCCGTTCTCTAGGTTTCCCGCACATGTTATAGCTGTAGTAATATTCCCTTCAACCTGGAGAGTTCGGACCCATGGAATGGGTGCCATGCATTATTGCTTTAAAGGGTCTGCATTTGCTCACCCAATCTCACCAATCGTCTCAGTCCCAAGTGTCCCTCCTTATGCCACATCCAGCTGTCGTTGTAGATAGGGTCATTCCAGGTTTCATCAGAGACCCTGAAGGAATTGTAAAGAATTTCCCAGTTTTTTTGTTTTGTTTTTGAAATTCCTTTTTATAGTGGGTTTGAGCTGATTCTCGCTGCCATGTTTATGCCAGTCTAGACACACTTGATTCCCTTACGGAGACATATCAATACATAGGTTTTAAGATTCTTACTAGTCAGATATTTTCCTCTGCGGGAAATATGGGGTTTTGAGTCCCTTTCACTGAGGACGGTGTAGGTCTTGTCTATTCCATAGTTGATTTTTGGAACGGTACCTGTGCTTATATCAAACTCTGGTTTTATGCATCACCCCACCTCTCCTTCCCCCTTAAGCAGGTATAAGAGTGTTTTCTAAATGTGAGACACTGTTCTCTTTCCTAACTCAGTTCAAGTGTAGCCATGTTTACAGGATCTTCATAAGTGATATCTTATGATAAGTTTCTTTTTCTGTGTGACTTATTTCACTTAGAATCATCGTACCTGAATCCACCCATTTTGCTGCTACTGGTCTTATGACATTGATTTCATGGCTGAGGGATATTCCATCGTACGTAAGTACCACAATTTTTTGAACCATGTTTATATTTTCTGGGATACTTAAGGTGTATCCAAGTTGAGGTCCTTGTATGCAGTGCAGCCCTAAATTTTGGGGTGGCTCTGTCTTATTGATTTTCAGTTTTCCCAAGGTATATTCCCTAGACTGGTAGTGCCCTTGGCTCTGTAGCTCTGTTCTTTACTTGTTTTAGGGAACAGAATGCACTCCTCCAGAGAGGCAGTTGGCAATTTACATCCCGCCCATCAGCATAACAAGGCTCCCTGTTCTCCAGGGCCTGTCTTGCCTTTCTTGTTCTTACACATTTTGTGGATGTCCCTTTTGACCGGTGGGAAGTGATACTTCTTTGTAGTGCAGATTTGCATTGCCCGCTTGCTTGCTTGGCCAAAAAGGGCGTATGCGTTTTCTCCTGAATATATTCAGGAGAAAACGCATACGCCCTTTTTGGCCAAGTGCATCATTGTCGAAGTTGTGCCCCTCTTCCTGTGCTTTAAAGGCGATTCCAACGTACCTCTTGAAATCTGTTTCCTGCTATTCTGCGTCGCTTTCAAGTCCGCCTCGTTGCCTTCCCTCAACAGATTTTTGGACGATAGTTGTCCTTTATTACTCGGCCAGTTTGTGAATTGCTGTGTCCCTGAGCTCCATTTTTCAACTCGTTTTTGGAGAGCTGACCGCAAGTCCAAAATTTTGGTTCAGGACCTATACTGGTTCCCGGTGGGTGGCTGAGAATTTGGTTAATTCTTCTTCCTGCCGGGAAATTACAGTGATATGTGCCCATCCAAATGCCTAACAGCTACTCTCTCATTGGTTCTCCCTCTTCCCTTTCATCCTCTGCCAAATTGGCAACCTGTGCGAACCAAGAGGTTAAAGGGGCTGTCTCTCCAAGTTGGGAGGTTGATAGTAAAGCAGACGGAAAGTCAAACCGGAGCACCAGGAGAGGGACTATGCGTTGAGTTTTAGAAACCTTTCGTATTCACAGTGTGTCCGTTCTCTAGGTTTCCCGCACATGTTATAGCTGTAGTAATATTCCCTTCAACCTGGAGAGTTCGGACCCATGGAATGGGTGCCATGCATTATTGCTTTAAAGGGTCTGCATTTGCTCACCCAATCTCACCAATCGTCTCAGTCCCAAGTGTCCCTCCTTATGCCACATCCAGCTGTCGTTGTAGATAGGGTCATTCCAGCCTTCATCAGAGACCCTGAAGGAAATGTAAAGAATTTCCCAGTTTTTTTGTTTGGTTTTTGAAATTCCTTTTTATAGTGGGTTTGAGCTGATTCTCGCTGCCATGTTTATGCCAGTCTAGACACACTTGATTCCCTTACGGAGACATATCAATACATAGGTTTTAAGATTCTTACTAGTCAGATATTTTCCTCTGCGGGAAATATGGGGTTTTGAGTCCCTTTTGCTGAGGACGGTGTAGGTCTTGTCTATTCCATAGTTGGTTTTTGGAACGGTACCTGTGCTTATATCAAACTCTGGTTTTATGCATCACCCCACCTCTCCTTCCCCCTTAAGCAGGTATAAGAGTGTTTTCTAAATGTGAGACACTGTTCTCTTTCCTAACTCAGTTCAAGTGTAGCCATGTTTACAGGATCTTCATAAGTGATATCTTATGATAAGTTTCTTTTTCTGTGTGACTTATTTCACTTAGAATCATCGTACCTGAATCCACCCATTTTGCTGCTACTGGTCTTATGACATTGATTTCATGGCTGAGGGATATTCCATCGTACGTAAGTACCACAATTTTTTGAACCATGTTTATATTTTCTGGGATACTTAAGGTGTATCCAAGTTGAGGTCCTTGTATGCAGTGCAGCCTTAAATTTTGGGGTGGCTCTGTCTTATTGATTTTCAGTTTTCCCAAGGTATATTCCCTAGACTGGTAGTGCCCTTGGCTCTGTAGCTCTGTTCTTTACTTGTTTTAGGGAACAGAATGCACTCCTCCAGAGAGGCAGTTGGCAATTTACATCCCGCCCATCAGCATAACAAGGCTCCCTGTTCTCCAGGGCCTGTCTTGCCTTTCTTGTTCTTACACATTTTGTGGATGTCCCTTTTGACCGGTGGGAAGTGATACTTCTTTGTAGTGCAGATTTGCATTGCCCGCTTGCTTGCTTGGCCAAAAAGGGCGTATGCGTTTTCTCCTGAATATATTCAGGAGAAAACGCATACACCCTTTTTGGCCAAGTGCATCATTGTCGAAGTTGTGCCCCTCTTCCTGTGCTTTAAAGGCGATTCCAAGGTACCTCTTGAAATCTGTTTCCTGCTATACTGCCTCGCTTTCAAGTCCGCCTCGTTGCCTTCCCTCAACAGATTTTTGGATGATAGTTGTCCTTTATTACTCGGCCAGTTTGTGAATTGCTGTGCCCCTGAGCTCCATTTTTCAACTCGTTTTTGGTGAGCTGACCGCAAGTCCAAAATTTTGGTTCAGGACCTATACTGGTTCCCGGTGTGTGGCTGAGACTTTGGTTAATTCTTCTTCCTGCCGGGAAATTACAGTGATATGTGCCCGTCCAAATGCCTAACAGCTACTCTCTCATTGGTTCTCCCTCTTCCCTTTCATCCTCTGCCAAATTGGCAACCTGTGCGAACCAAGAGGTTAAAGGGGCTGTCTCTCCAAGTTGGGAGGTTGATAGTAAAGCAGACGGAAAGTCAAACCGGAGCACCAGGAGAGGGACTATGCGTTGAGTTTTAGAATCCTTTCGTATTCACAGTGTGTCCGTTCTCTAGGTTTCCCGCACATGTTATAGCTGTAGTAATATTCCCTTCAACCTGGAGAGTTCGGACCCATGGAATGGGTGCCATGCATTATTGCTTTAAAGGGTCTGCATTTGCTCACCCAATCTCACCAATCGTCTCAGTCCCAAGTGTCCCTCCTTATGCCACATCCAGCTGTCGTTGTAGATAGGGTCATTCCAGCTTTCATCAGAGACCCTGAAGGAATTGTAAAGAATTTCCCAGTTTTTTTGTTTTGTTTTTGAAATTCCTTTTTATAGTGGGTTTGAGCTGATTCTCGCTGCCATGTTTATGCCAGTCTAGACACACTTGATTCCCTTATGGAGACATATCAATACATAGGTTTTAAGATTCTTACTAGTCAGATATTTTCCTCTGCGGGAAATATGGGGTTTTGAGTCCCTTTCGCTGAGGACGGTGTAGGTCTTGTCTATTCCATAGTTGGTTTTTGGAACGGTACCTGTGCTTATATCAAACTCTGGTTTTATGCATCACCCCACCTCTCCTTCCCCCTTAAGCAGGTATAAGAGTGTTTTCTAAATATGAGACACTGTTCTCTTTCCTAACTCAGTTCAAGTGTAGCCATGTTTACAGGATCTTCATAAGTGATATCTTATGATAAGTTTCTTTTTCTGTGTGACTTATTTCACTTAGAATCATCGTACCTGAATCCACCCATTTTGCTGCTACTGGTCTTATGACATTGATTTCATGGCTGAGGGATATTCCATCGTACGTAAGTACCACAATTTTTTGAACCATGTTTATATTTTCTGGGATACTTAAGGTGTATCCAAGTTGAGGTCCTTGTATGCAGTGCAGCCTTAAATTTTGGGGTGGCTCTGTCTTATTGATTTTCAGTTTTCCCAAGGTATATTCCCTAGACTGGTAGTGCCCTTGGCTCTGTAGCTCTGTTCTTTACTTGTTTTAGGGAACAGAATGCACTCCTCCAGAGAGGCAGTTGGCAATTTACATCCCGCCCATCAGCATAACAAGGCTCCCTGTTCTCCAGGGCCTGTCTTGCCTTTCTTGTTCTTACACATTTTGTGGATGTCCCTTTTGACCGGTGGGAAGTGATACTTCTTTGTAGTGCAGATTTGCATTGCCCGCTTGCTTGCTTGGCCAAAAAGGGCGTATGCGTTTTCTCCTGAATATATTCAGGAGAAAACGCATACACCCTTTTTGGCCAAGTGCATCATTGTCGAAGTTGTGCCCCTCTTCCTGTGCTTTAAAGGCGATTCCAAGGTACCTCTTGAAATCTGTTTCCTGCTATACTGCCTCGCTTTCAAGTCCGCCTCGTTGCCTTCCCTCAACAGATTTTTGGATGATAGTTGTCCTTTATTACTCGGCCAGTTTGTGAATTGCTGTGCCCCTGAGCTCCATTTTTCAACTCGTTTTTGGTGAGCTGACCGCAAGTCCAAAATTTTGGTTCAGGACCTATACTGGTTCCCGGTGGGTGGCTGAGACTTTGGTTAATTCTTCTTCCTGCCGGGAAATTACAGTGATATGTGCCCGTCCAAATGCCTAACAGCTACTCTCTCATTGGTTCTCCCTCTTCCCTTTCATCCTCTGCCAAATTGGCAACCTGTGCGAACCAAGAGGTTAAAGGGGCTGTCTCTCCAAGTTGGGAGGTTGATAGTAAAGCAGACGGAAAGTCAAACCGGAGCACCAGGAGAGGGACTATGCGTTGAGTTTTAGAATCCTTTCGTATTCACAGTGTGTCCGTTCTCTAGGTTTCCCGCACATGTTATAGCTGTAGTAATATTCCCTTCAACCTGGAGAGTTCGGACCCATTGAATGGGTGCCATGTATTATTGCTTTAAAGGGTCTGCATTTGCTCACCCAATCTCACCAATCGTCTCAGTCCCAAGTGTCCCTCCTTATGCCACATCCAGCTGTCGTTGTAGATAGGGTCATTCCAGCTTTCATCAGAGACCCTGAAGGAATTGTAAAGAATTTCCCAGTTTTTTTGTTTTGTTTTTGAAATTCCTTTTTATAGTGGGTTTGAGCTGATTCTCGCTGCCATGTTTATGCCAGTCTAGACACACTTGATTCCCTTATGGAGACATATCAATACATAGGTTTTAAGATTCTTACTAGTCAGATATTTTCCTCTGCGGGAAATATGGGGTTTTGAGTCCCTTTCGCTGAGGACGGTGTAGGTCTTGTCTCTTCCATAGTTGGTTTTTGGAACGGTACCTGTGCTTATATCAAACTCTGGTTTTATGCATCACCCCACCTCTCCTTCCCCCTTAAGCAGGTATAAGAGTGTTTTCTAAATGTGAGACACTGTTCTCTTTCCTTACTCAGTTCAAGTGTAGCCATGTTTACAGGATCTTCATAAGTGATATCTTATGATAAGTTTCTTTTTCTGTGTGACTTATTTCACTTAGAATCATCGTACCTGAATCCACCCATTTTGCTGCTACTGGTCTTATGACATTGATTTCATGGCTGAGGGTTATTCCATCGTACGTAAGTACCACAATTTTTTGAACCATGTTTATATTTTCTTGGATACTTAAGGTGTATCCAAGTTGAGGCCCTTGTATGCAGTGCAGCCCTAAATTTTGGGGTGGCTCTGTCTTATTGATTTTCAGTTTTCCCAAGGTATATTCCCTAGACTGGTAGTGCCCTTGGCTCTGTAGCTCTGTTCTTTACTTGTTTTAGGGAACAGAATGCACTCCTCCAGAGAGGCAGTTGGCAATTTACATCCCGCCCATCAGCATAACAAGGCTCCCTGTTCTCCAGGGCCTGTCTTGCCTTTCTTGTTCTTACACATTTTGTGGATGTCCCTTTTGACCGGTGGGAAGTGATACTTCTTTGTAGTGCAGATTTGCATTGCCCGCTTGCTTGCTTGGCCAAAAAGGGCGTATGCGTTTTCTCCTGAATATATTCAGGAGAAAACGCATACGCCCTTTTTGGCCAAGTGCATCATTGTCGAAGTTGTGCCCCTCTTCCTGTGCTTTAAAGGCGATTCCAACGTACCTCTTGAAATCTGTTTCCTGCTATTCTGCCTCGCTTTCAAGTCCGCCTCGTTGCCTTCCCTCAACAGATTTTTGGACGATAGTTGTCCTTTATTACTCGGCCAGTTTGTGAATAGCTGTGCCCCTGAGCTCCATTTTTCAACTCGTTTTTGGTGAGCTGACCGCAAGTCCAAAATTTTGGTTCAGGACCTATACTGGTTCCCGGTGGGTGGCTGAGAATTTGGTTAATTCTTCTTCCTGCCGGGAAATTACAGTGATATGTGCCCGTCCAAATGCCTAACAGCTACTCTCTCATTGGTTCTCCCTCTTCCCTTTCATCCTCTGCCAAATTGGCAACCTGTGCGAACCAAGAGGTTAAAGGGGCTGTCTCTCCAAGTTGGGAGGTTGATAGTAAAGCAGACGGAAAGTCAAACCGGAGCACCAGGAGAGGGACTATGCGTTGAGTTTTAGAAACCTTTCGTATTCACAGTGTGTCCGTTCTCTAGGTTTCCCGCACATGTTATAGCTGTAGTAATATTCCCTTCAACCTGGAGAGTTCGGACCCATGGAATGGGTGCCATGCATTATGGCTTTAAAGGGTCTGCATTTGCTCACCCAATCTCACCAATCGTCTCAGTCCCAAGTGTCCCTCCTTATGCCACATCCAGCTGTCGTTGTAGATAGGGTCATTCCAGCTTTCATCAGAGACCCTGAAGGAATTGCAAAGAATTTCCCAGTTTTTTTGTTTTGTTTTTGAAATTCCTTTTTATAGTGGGTTTGAGCTGATTCTCGCTGCCATGTTTATGCCAGTCTAGACACACTTGATTCCCTTACGGAGACATATCAATACATAGGTTTTAAGATTCTTACTAGTCAGATATTTTCCTCTGCGGGAAATATGGGGTTTTGAGTCCCTTTCACTGAAGACGGTGTAGGTCTTGTCTCTTCCATAGTTGGTTTTTGGAACGGTACCTGTGCTTATATCAAACTCTGGTTTTATGCATCACCCCACCTCTCCTTCCCCCTTAAGCAGGTATAAGAGTGTTTTCTAAATGTGAGACACTGTTCTCTTTCCTAACTCAGTTCAAGTGTAGCCATGTTTACAGGATCTTCATAAGTGATATCTTATGATAAGTTTCTTTTTCTGTGTGACTTATTTCACTTAGAATCATCGTACCTGAATCCACCCATTTTGCTGCTACTGGTCTTATGACATTGATTTCATGGCTGAGGGATATTCCATCGTACGTAAGTACCACAATTTTTTGAACCATGTTTATATTTTCTGGGATACTTAAGGTGTATCCAAGTTGAGGCCCTTGTATGCAGTGCAGCCCTAAATTTTGGGGTGGCTCTGTCTTATTGATTTTCAGTTTTCCCAAGGTATATTCCCTAGACTGGTAGTGCCCTTGGCTCTGTAGCTCTGTTCTTTACTTGTTTTAGGGAACAGAATGCACTCCTCCAGAGAGGCAGTTGGCAATTTACATCCCGCCCATCAGCATAACAAGGCTCCCTGTTCTCCAGGGCCTGTCTTGCCTTTCTTGTTCTTACACATTTTGTGGATGTCCCTTTTGACCGGTGGGAAGTGATACTTCTTTGTAGTGCAGATTTGCATTGCCCGCTTGCTTGCTTGGCCAAAAAGGGCGTATGCGTTTTCTCCTGAATATATTCAGGAGAAAACGCATACGCCCTTTTTGGCCAAGTGCATCATTGTCGAAGTTGTGCCCCTCTTCCTGTGCTTTAAAGGCGATTCCAACGTACCTCTTGAAATCTGTTTCCTGCTATTCTGCCTCGCTTTCAAGTCCGCCTCGTTGCCTTCCCTCAACAGATTTTTGGACGATAGTTGTCCTTTATTACTCGGCCAGTTTGTGAATTGCTGTGCCCCTGAGCGCCATTTTTCAACTCGTTTTTGGTGAGCTGACCGCAAGTCCAAAATTTTGGTTCAGGACCTATACTGGTTCCCGGTGGGTGGCTGAGAATTTGGTTAATTCTTCTTCCTGCCGGGAAATTACAGTGATATGTGCCCATCCAAATGCCTAACAGCTACTCTCTCATTGGTTCTCCCTCTTCCCTTTCATCCTCTGCCAAATTGGCAACCTGTGCGAACCAAGAGGTTAAAGGGTCTGTCTCTCCAAGTTGGGAGGTTGACAGTAAAGCAGACGGAAAGTCAAACCGGAGCACCAGGAGAGGGACTATGCGTTGAGTTTTAGAATCCTTTCGTATTCACAGTGTGTCCGTTCTCTAGGTTTCCCGCACATGTTATAGCTGTAGTAATATTCCCTTCAACCTGGAGAGTTCGGACCCATGGAATGGGTGCCATGCATTATTGCTTTAAAGGGTCTGCATTTGCTCACCCAATCTCACCAATCGTCTCAGTCCCAAGTGTCCCTCCTTATGCCACATCCAGCTGTCGTTGTAGATAGGGTCATTCCAGCTTTCATCAGAGACCCTGAAGGAATTGTAAAGAATTTCCCAGTTTTTTTGTTTTGTTTTTGAAATTCCTTTTTATAGTGGGTTTGAGCTGATTCTCGCTGCCATGTTTATGCCAGTCTAGACACACTTGATTCCCTTATGGAGACATATCAATACATAGGTTTTAAGATTCTTACTAGTCAGATATTTTCCTCTGCGGGAAATATGGGGTTTTGAGTCCCTTTCGCTGAGGACGGTGTAGGTCTTGTCTATTCCATAGTTGGTTTTTGGAACGGTACCTGTGCTTATATCAAACTCTGGTTTTATGCATCACCCCACCTCTCCTTCCCCCTTAAGCAGGTATAAGAGTGTTTTCTAAATGTGAGACACTGTTCTCTTTCCTAACTCAGTTCAAGTGTAGCCATGTTTACAGGATCTTCATAAGTGATATCTTATGATAAGTTTCTTTTTCTGTGTGACTTATTTCACTTAGAATCATCGTACCTGAATCCACCCATTTTGCTGCTACTGGTCTTATGACATTGATTTCATGGCTGAGGGATATTCCATCGTACGTAAGTACCACAATTTTTTGAACCATGTTTATATTTTCTGGGATACTTAAGGTGTATCCAAGTTGAGGTCCTTGTATGCAGTGCAGCCCTAAATTTTGGGGTGGCTCTGTCTTATTGATTTTCAGTTTTCCCAAGGTATATTCCCTAGACTGGTAGTGCCCTTGGCTCTGTAGCTCTGTTCTTTACTTGTTTTAGGGAACACAATGCACTCCTCCAGAGAGGCAGTTGGCAATTTACATCCCGCCCATCAGCATAACAAGGCTCCCTGTTCTCCAGGGCCTGTCTTGCCTTTCTTGTTCTTACACATTTTGTGGATGTCCCTTTTGACCGGTGGGAAGTGATACTTCTTTGTAGTGCAGATTTGCATTGCCCGCTTGCTTGCTTGGCCAAAAAGGGCATATGCGTTTTCTCCTGAATATATTCAGGAGAAAACGCATATGCCCTTTTTGGCCAAGTGCATCATTGTCGAAGTTGTGCCCCTCTTCCTGTGCTTTAAAGGCGATTCCAACGTACCTCTTGAAATCTGTTTCCTGCTATTCTGCCTCGCTTTCAAGTCCGCCTCGTTGCCTTCCCTCAACAGATTTTTGGACGATAGTTGTCCTTTATTACTCGGCCAGTTTGTGAATTGCTGTGCCCCTGAGCTCCATTTTTCAACTCGTTTTTGGTGAGCTGACCGCAAGTCCAAAATTTTGGTTCAGGACCTATACTGGTTCCCGGTGGGTGGCTGAGAATTTGGTTAATTCTTCTTCCTGCCGGGAAATTACAGTGATATGTGCCCGTCCAAATGCCTAACAGCTACTCTCTCATTGGTTCTCCCTCTTCCCTTTCATCCTCTGCCAAATTGGCAACCTGTGCGAACCAAGAGGTTAAAGGGGCTGTCTCTCCAAGTTGGGAGGTTGATAGTAAAGCAGACGGAAAGTCAAACCGGAGCACCAGGAGAGGGACTATGCGTTGAGTTTTAGAAACCTTTCGTATTCACAGTGTGTCCGTTCTCTAGGTTTCCCGCACATGTTATAGCTGTAGTAATATTCCCTTCAACCTGGAGAGTTCGGACCCATGGAATGGGTGCCATGCATTATTGCTTTAAAGGGTCTGCATTTGCTCACCCAATCTCACCAATCGTCTCAGTCCCAAGTGTCCCTCCTTATGCCACATCCAGCTGTCGTTGTAGATAGGGTCATTCCAGCTTTCATCAGAGACCCTGAAGGAATTGCAAAGAATTTCCCAGTTTTTTTGTTTTGTTTTTGAAATTCCTTTTTATAGTGGGTTTGAGCTGATTCTCGCGGCCATGTTTATGCCAGTCTAGACACACTTGATTCCCTTACGGAGACATATCAATACATAGGTTTTAAGATTCTTACTAGTCAGATATTTTCCTCTGCGGGAAATATGGGGTTTTGAGTCCCTTTCGCTGAGGACGGTGTAGGTCTTGTCTATTCCATAGTTGGTTTTTGGAACGGTACCTGTGCTTATATCAAACTCTGGTTTTATGCATCACCCCACCTCTCCTTCCCCCTTAAGCAGGTATAAGAGTGTTTTCTAAATATGAGACACTGTTCTCTTTCCTAACTCAGTTCAAGTGTAGCCATGTTTACAGGATCTTCATAAGTGATATCTTATGATAAGTTTCTTTTTCTGTGTGACTTATTTCACTTAGAATCATCGTACCTGAATCCACCCATTTTGCTGCTACTGGTCTTATGACATTGATTTCATGGCTGAGGGATATTCCATCGTACGTAAGTACCACAATTTTTTGAACCATGTTTATATTTTCTGGGATACTTAAGGTGTATCCAAGTTGAGGTCCTTGTATGCAGTGCAGCCTTAAATTTTGGGGTGGCTCTGTCTTATTGATTTTCAGTTTTCCCAAGGTATATTCCCTAGACTGGTAGTGCCCTTGGCTCTGTAGCTCTGTTCTTTACTTGTTTTAGGGAACAGAATGCACTCCTCCAGAGAGGCAGTTGGCAATTTACATCCCGCCCATCAGCATAACAAGGCTCCCTGTTCTCCAGGGCCTGTCTTGCCTTTCTTGTTCTTACACATTTTGTGGATGTCCCTTTTGACCGGTGGGAAGTGATACTTCTTTGTAGTGCAGATTTGCATTGCCCGCTTGCTTGCTTGGCCAAAAAGGGCGTATGCGTTTTCTCCTGAATATATTCAGGAGAAAACGCATACGCCCTTTTTGGCCAAGTGCATCATTGTCGAAGTTGTGCCCCTCTTCCTGTGCTTTAAAGGCGATTCCAAGGTACCTCTTGAAATCTGTTTCCTCCTATACTTCCTCGCTTTCAAGTCCGCCTCGTTGCCTTCCCTCAACAGATTTTTGGATGATAGTTGTCCTTTATTACTCGGCCACTTTGTGAATTGCTGTGCCCCTGAGCTCCATTTTTCAACTCGTTTTTGGTGAGCTGACCGCAAGTCCAAGATTTTGGTTCAGGACCTATACTGGTTCCCGGTGGGTGGCTGAGACTTTGGTTAATTCTTCTTCCTGACGGGAAATTACAGTGATATGTGCCCGTCCAAATGCCTAACAGCTACTCTCTCATTGGTTCTCCCTCTTCCCTTTCATCCTCTGCCAAATTGGCAACCTGTGCGAACCAAGAGGTTAAAGGGGCTGTCTCTCCAAGTTGGGAGGTTGATAGTAAAGCAGACGGAAAGTCAAACCGGAGCACCAGGAGAGGGACTATGCGTTGAGTTTTAGAAACCTTTCGTATTCACAGTGTGTCCGTTCTCTAGGTTTCCCGCACATGTTATAGCTGTAGTAATATTCCCTTCAACCTGGAGAGTTCGGACCCATGGAATGGGTGCCATGCATTATTGCTTTAAAGGGTCTGCATTTGCTCACCCAATCTCACCAATCGTCTCAGTCCCAAGTGTCCCTCCTTATGCCACATCCAGCTGTCGTTGTAGATAGGGTCATTCCAGCTTTCATCAGAGACCCTGAAGGAATTGTAAAGAATTTCCCAGTTTTTTTGTTTTGTTTTTGAAATTCCTTTTTATAGTGGGTTTGAGCTGATTCTCGCTGCCATGTTTATGCCAGTCTAGACACACTTGATTCCCTTACGGAGACATATCAATACATAGGTTTTAAGATTCTTACTAGTCAGATATTTTCCTCTGCGGGAAATATGGGGTTTTGAGTCCCTTTCGCTGAGGACGGTGTAGGTCTTGTCTATTCCATAGTTGGTTTTTGGAACGGTACCTGTGCTTATATCAAACTCTGGTTTTATGCATCACCCCACCTCTCCTTCCCCCTTAAGCAGGTATAAGAGTGTTTTCTAAATGTGAGACACTGTTCTCTTTCCTAACTCAGTTCAAGTGTAGCCATGTTTACAGGATCTTCATAAGTGATATCTTATGATAAGTTTCTTTTTCTGTGTGACTTATTTCACTTAGAATCATCGTACCTGAATCCACCCATTTTGCTGCTACTGGTCTTATGACATTGATTTCATGGCTGAGGGATATTCCATCGTACGTAAGTACCACAATTTTTTGAACCATGTTTATATTTTCTGGGATACTTAAGGTGTATCCAAGTTGAGGCCCTTGTATGCAGTGCAGCCCTAAATTTTGGGGTGGCTCTGTCTTATTGATTTTCAGTTTTCCCAAGGTATATTCCCTAGACTGGTAGTGCCCTTGGCTCTGTAGCTCTGTTCTTTACTTGTTTTAGGGAACAGAATGCACTCCTCCAGAGAGGCAGTTGGCAATTTACATCCCGCCCATCAGCATAACAAGGCTCCCTGTTCTCCAGGGCCTGTCTTGCCTTTCTTGTTCTTACACATTTTGTGGATGTCCCTTTTGACCGGTGGGAAGTGATACTTCTTTGTAGTGCAGATTTGCATTGCCCGCTTGCTTGCTTGGCCAAAAAGGGCGTATGCGTTTTCTCCTGAATATATTCAGGAGAAAACACATACGCCCTTTTTGGCCAAGTGCATCATTGTCGAAGTTGTGCCCCTCTTCCTGTGCTTTAAAGGCGATTCCAACGTACCTCTTGAAATCTGTTTCCTGCTATTCTGCCTCGCTTTCAAGTCCGCCTCGTTGCCTTCCCTCAACAGATTTTTGGACGATAGTTGTCCTTTATTACTCGGCCAGTTTGTGAATGGCTGTGCCCCTGAGCTCCATTTTTCAACTCGTTTTTGGTGAGCTGACCGCAAGTCCAAAATTTTGGTTCAGGACCTATACTGGTTCCCGGTGGGTGGCTGAGAATTTGGTTAATTCTTCTTCCTGCCGGGAAATTACAGTGATATGTGCCCGTCCAAATGCCTAACAGCTACTCTCTCATTGGTTCTCCCTCTTCCCTTTCATCCTCTGCCAAATTGGCAACCTGTGCGAACCAAGAGGTTAAAGGGGCTGTCTCTCCAAGTTGGGAGGTTGATAGTAAAGCAGACGGAAAGTCAAACCGGAGCACCAGGAGAGGGACTATGCGTTGAGTTTTAGAAACCTTTCGTATTCACAGTGTGTCCGTTCTCTAGGTTTCCCGCACATGTTATAGCTGTAGTAATATTCCCTTCAACCTGGAGAGTTCGGACCCATGGAATGGGTGCCATGCATTATTGCTTTAAAGGGTCTGCATTTGCTCACCCAATCTCACCAATCGTCTCAGTCCCAAGTGTCCCTCCTTATGCCACATCCAGCTGTCGTTGTAGATAGGGTCATTCCAGCTTTCATCAGAGACCCTGAAGGAATTGTAAAGAATTTCCCAGTTTTTTTGTTTTGTTTTTGAAATTCCTTTTTATAGTGGGTTTGAGCTGATTCTCGCTGCCATGTTTATGCCAGTCTAGACACACTTGATTCCCTTACGGAGACATATCAATACATAGGTTTTAAGATTCTTACTAGTCAGATATTTTCCTCTGGGGGAAATATGGGGTTTTGAGTCCCTTTCGCTGAGGACGGTGTAGGTCTTGTCTATTCCATAGTTGGTTTTTGGAACGGTACCTGTGCTTATATCAAACTCTGGTTTTATGCATCACCCCACCTCTCCTTCCCCCTTAAGCAGGTATAAGAGTGTTTTCTAAATGTGAGACACTGTTCTCTTTCCTAACTCAGTTCAAGTGTAGCCATGTTTACAGGATCTTCATAAGTGATATCTTATGATAAGTTTCTTTTTCTGTGTGACTTATTTCACTTAGAATCATCGTACCTGAATCCACCCATTTTGCTGCTACTGGTCTTATGACATTGATTTCATGGCTGAGGGATATTCCATCGTACGTAAGTACCACAATTTTTTGAACCATGTTTATATTTTCTGGGATACTTAAGGTGTATCCAAGTTGAGGTCCTTGTATGCAGTGCAGCCTTAAATTTTGGGGTGGCTCTGTCTTATTGATTTTCAGTTTTCCCAAGGTATATTCCCTAGACTGGTAGTGCCCTTGGCTCTGTAGCTCTGTTCTTTACTTGTTTTAGGGAACAGAATGCACTCCTCCAGAGAGGCAGTTGGCAATTTACATCCCGCCCATCAGCATAACAAGGCTCCCTGTTCTCCAGGGCCTGTCTTGCCTTTCTTGTTCTTACACATTTTGTGGATGTCCCTTTTGACCGGTGGGAAGTGATACTTCTTTGTAGTGCAGATTTGCATTGCCCGCTTGCTTGCTTGGCCAAAAAGGGCGTATGCGTTTTCTCCTGAATATATTCAGGAGAAAACGCATACGCCCTTTTTGGCCAAGTGCATCATTGTCGAAGTTGTGCCCCTCTTCCTGTGCTTTAAAGGCGATTCCAAGGTACCTCTTGAAATCTGTTTCCTGCTATACTTCCTCGCTTTCAAGTCCGCCTCGTTGCCTTCCCTCAACAGATTTTTGGATGATAGTTGTCCTTTATTACTCGGCCAGTTTGTGAATTGCTGTGCCCCTGAGCTCCATTTTTCAACTCGTTTTTGGTGAGCTGACCGCAAGTCCAAAATTTTGGTTCAGGACCTATACTGGTTCCCGGTGGGTGGCTGAGACTTTGGTTAATTCTTCTTCCTGCCGGGAAATTACAGTGATATGTGCCTGTCCAAATGCCTAACAGCTACTCTCTCATTGGTTCTCCCTCTTCCCTTTCATCCTCTGCCAAATTGGCAACCTGTGCGAACCAAGAGGTTAAAGGGGCTGTCTCTTCAAGTTGGGAGGTTGATAGTAAAGCAGACGGAAAGTCAAACCGGAGCACCAGGAGAGGGACTATGCGTTGAGTTTTAGAAACCTTTCGTATTCACAGTGTGTCCGTTCTCTAGGTTTCCCGCACATGTTATAGCTGTAGTAATATTCCCTTCAACCTGGAGAGTTCGGACCCATGGAATGGGTGCCATGCATTATTGCTTTAAAGGGTCTGCATTTGCTCACCCAATCTCACCAATCGTCTCAGTCCCAAGTGTCCCTCCTTATGCCACATCCAGCTGTCGTTGTAGATAGGGTCATTCCAGCTTTCATCAGAGACCCTGAAGGAATTGTAAAGAATTTCCCAGTTTTTTTGTTTTGTTTTTGAAATTCCTTTTTATAGTGGGTTTGAGCTGATTGTCGCTGCCATGTTTATGCCAGTCTAGACACACTTGATTCCCTTACGGAGACATATCAATACATAGGTTTTAAGATTCTTACTAGTCAGATATTTTCCTCTGGGGGAAATATGGGGTTTTGAGTCCCTTTCGCTGAGGACGGTGTAGGTCTTGTCTATTCCATAGTTGGTTTTTGGAACGGTACCTGTGCTTATATCAAACTCTGGTTTTATGCATCACCCCACCTCTCCTTCCCCCTTAAGCAGGTATAAGAGTGTTTTCTAAATGTGAGACACTGTTCTCTTTCCTAACTCAGTTCAAGTGTAGCCATGTTTACAGGATCTTCATAAGTGATATCTTATGATAAGTTTCTTTTTCTCTGTGACTTATTTCACTTAGAATCATCGTACCAGAATCCACCCATTTTGCTGCTACTGGTCTTATGACATTGATTTCATGGCTGAGGGATATTCCATCGTACGTAAGTACCACAATTTTTTGAACCATGTTTATATTTTCTGGGATACTTAAGGTGTATCCAAGTTGAGGTCCTTGTATGCAGTGCAGCCCTAAATTTTGGGGTGGCTCTGTCTTATTGATTTTCAGTTTTCCCAAGGTATATTCCCTAGACTGGTAGTGCCCTTGGCTATGTAGCTCTGTTCTTTACTTGTTTTAGGGAACAGAATGCACTCCTCCAGAGAGGCAGTTGGCAATTTACATCCCGCCCATCAGCATAACAAGGCTCCCTGTTCTCCAGGGCCTGTCTTGCCTTTCTTGTTCTTACACATTTTGTGGATGTCCCTTTTGACCGGTGGGAAGTGATACTTCTTTGTAGTGCAGATTTGCATTGCCCGCTTGCTTGCTTGGCCAAAAAGGGCGTATGCGTTTTCTCCTGAATATATTCAGGAGAAAACGCATACGCCCTTTTTGGCCAAGTGCATCATTGTCGAAGTTGTGCCCCTCTTCGTGTGCTTTAAAGGCGATTCCAACGTACCTCTTGAAATCTGTTTCCTGCTATTCTGCCTCGCTTTCAAGTCCGCCTCGTTGCCTTCCCTCAACAGATTTTTGGACGATAGTTGTCCTTTATTACTCGGCCAGTTTGTGAATTGCTGTGCCCCTGAGCGCCATTTTTCAACTCGTTTTTGGTGAGCTGACCGCAAGTCCAAAATTTTGGTTCAGGACCTATACTGGTTCCCAGTGGGTGGCTGAGACTTTGGTTAATTCTTCTTCCTGCCGGGAAATTACAGTGATATGTGCCCGTCCAAATGCCTAACAGCTACTCTCTCATTGGTTCTCCCTCTTCCCTTTCATCCTCTGCCAAATTGGCAACCTGTGCGAACCAAGAGGTTAAAGGGGCTGTCTCTCCAAGTTGGGAGGTTGATAGTAAAGCAGACGGAAAGTCAAACCGGAGCACCAGGAGAGGGACTATTCGTTGAGTTTTAGAAACCTTTCGTAGTCACAGTGTGTCCGTTCTCTAGGTTTCCCGCACATGTTATAGCTGTAGTAATATTCCCTTCAACCTGGAGAGTTCGGACCCATGGAATGGGTGCCATGCATTATTGCTTTAAAGGGTCTGCATTTGCTCACCCAATCTCACCAATCGTCTCAGTCCCAAGTGTCCCTCCTTATGCCACATCCAGCTGTCGTTGTAGATAGGGTCATTCCAGCTTTCATCAGAGACCCTGAAGGAATTGTAAACAATTTCCCAGTTTTTTTGTTTTGTTTTTGAAATTCCTTTTTATAGTGGGTTTGAGCTGATTCTCGCTGCCATGTTTATGCCAGTCTAGACACACTTGATTCCCTTATGGAGACATATCAATACATAGGTTTTAAGATTCTTACTAGTCAGATATTTTCCTCTGCGGGAAATATGGGGTTTTGAGTCCCTTTCGCTGAGGACGGTGTAGGTCTTGTCTCTTCCATAGTTGGTTTTTGGAACGGTACCTGTGCTTATATCAAACTCTGGTTTTATGCATCACCCCACCTCTCCTTCCCCCTTAAGCAGGTATAAGAGTGTTTTCTAAATGAGAGACACTGTTTTCTTTCCTAACTCAGTTCAAGTGTAGCCATGTTTACAGGATCTTCATAAGTGATATCTCATGATAAGTTTCTTTTTCTGTGTGACTTATTTCACTTAGAATCATCGTACCTGAATCCACCCATTTTGCTGCTACTGGTCTTATGACATTGATTTCATGGCTGAGGGATATTCCATCGTACGTAAGTACCACAATTTTTTGAACCATGTTTATATTTTCTTGGATACTTAAGGTGTATCCAAGTTGAGGCCCTTGTATGCAGTGCAGCCCTAAATTTTGGGGTGGCTCTGTCTTATTGATTTTCAGTTTTCCCAAGGTATATTCCCTAGACTGGTAGTGCCCTTGGCTCTGTAGCTCTGTTCTTTACTTGTTTTAGGGAACAGAATGCACTCCTCCAGAGAGGCAGTTGGCAATTTACATCCCGCCCATCAGCATAACAAGGCTCCCTGTTCTCCAGGGCCTGTCTTGCCTTTCTTGTTCTTACACATTTTGTGGATGTCCCTTTTGACCGGTGGGAAGTGATACTTCTTTGTAGTGCAGATTTGCATTGCCCGCTTGCTTGCTTGGCCAAAAAGGGCGTATGCGTTTTCTCCTGAATATATTCAGGAGAAAACGCATACGCCCTTTTTGGCCAAGTGCATCATTGTCGAAGTTGTGCCCCTCTTCCTGTGCTTTAAAGGCGATTCCAACGTACCTCTTGAAATCTGTTTCCTGCTATTCTGCCTCGCTTTCAAGTCCGCCTCGTTGCCTTCCCTCAACAGATTTTTGGACGATAGTTGTCCTTTATTACTCGGCCAGTTTGTGAATGGCTGTGCCCCTGAGCTCCATTTTTCAACTCGTTTTTGGTGAGCTGACCGCAAGTCCAAAATTTTGGTTCAGGACCTATACTGGTTCCCGGTGGGTGGCTGAGAATTTGGTTAATTCTTCTTCATGCCGGGAAATTACAGTGATATGTGCCCGTCCAAATGCCTAACAGCTACTCTCTCATTGGTTCTCCCTCTTCCCTTTCATCCTCTGCCAAATTGGCAACCTGTGCGAACCAAGAGGTTAAAGGGGCTGTCTCTCCAAGTTGGGAGGTTGATACTAAAGCAGACGGAAAGTCAAACCGGAGCACCAGGAGAGGGACTATGCGTTGAGTTTTAGAAACCTTTCGTATTCACAGTGTGTCCGTTCTCTAGGTTTCCCGCACATGTTATAGATGTAGTAATATTCCCTTCAACCTGGAGAGTTCGGACCCATGGAATGGGTGCCATGCATTATTGCTTTAAAGGGTCTGCATTTGCTCACCCAATCTCACCAATCGTCTCAGTCCCAAGTGTCCCTCCTTATGCCACATCCAGCTGTCGTTGTAGATAGGGTCATTCCAGCCTTCATCAGAGACCCTGAAGGAATTGTAAAGAATTTCCCAGTTTTTTTGTTTTGTTTTTGAAATTCCTTTTTATAGTGGGTTTGAGCTGATTGTCGCTGCCATGTTTATGCCAGTCTAGACACACTTGATTCCCTTACGGAGACATATCAATACATAGGTTTTAAGATTCTTACTAGTCAGATATTTTCCTCTGCGGGAAATATGGGGTTTTGAGTCCCTTTCGCTGAAGACGGTGTAGGTCTTGTCTCTTCCATAGTTGGTTTTTGGAACGGTACCTGTGCTTATATCAAACTCTGGTTTTATGCATCACCCCACCTCTCCTTCCCCCTTAAGCAGGTATAAGAGTGTTTTCTAAATGTGAGACACTGTTCTCTTTCCTAACTCAGTTCAAGTGTAGCCATGTTTACAGGATCTTCATAAGTGATATCTTATGATACGTTTCTTTTTCTGTGTGACTTATTTCACTTAGAATCATCGTACCTGAATCCACCCATTTTGCTGCTACTGGTCTTATGACATTGATTTCATGGCTGAGGGATATTCCATCGTACGTAAGTACCACAATTTTTTGAACCATGTTTATATTTTCTGGGATACTTAAGGTGTATCCAAGTTGAGGCCCTTGTATGCAGTGCAGCCCTAAATTTTGGGGTGGCTCTGTCTTATTGATTTTCCGTTTTCCCAAGGTATATTCCCTAGACTGGTAGTGCCCTTGGCTCTGTAGCTCTGTTCTTTACTTGTTTTAGGGAACAGAATGCACTCCTCCAGAGAGGCAGTTGGCAATTTACATCCCGCCCATCAGCATAACAAGGCTCCCTGTTCTCCAGGGCCTGTCTTGCGTTTCTTGTTCTTACACATTTTGTGGATGTCCCTTTTGACCGGTGGGAAGTGATACTTCTTTGTAGTGCAGATTTGCATTGCCCGCTTGCTTGCTTGGCCAAAAAGGGCGTATGCGTTTTCTCCTGAATATATTCAGGAGAAAACGCATACGCCCTTTTTGGCCAAGTGCATCATTGTCGAAGTTGTGCCCCTCTTCGTGTGCTTTAAAGGCGATTCCAACGTACCTCTTGAAATCTGTTTCCTGCTATTCTGCCTCGCTTTCAAGTCCGCCTCGTTGCCTTCCCTCAACAGATTTTTGGACGATAGTTGTACTTTATTAGTCGGCCAGTTTGTGAATTGCTGTGCCCCTGAGCTCCATTTTTCAACTCGTTTTTGGTGAGCTGACCGCAAGTCCAAAATTTTGGTTCAGGACCTATACTGGTTCCCGGTGGGTGCCTGAAAATTTGGTTAATTCTTCTTCCTGCCGGGAAATTACAGTGATATGTGCCCGTCCAAATGCCTAACAGCTACTCTCTCATTGGTTCTCCCTCTTCCCTTTCATCCTCTGCCAAATTGGCAACCTGTGCGAACCAAGAGGTTAAAGGGGCTGTCTCTCCAAGTTGGGAGGTTGATAGTAAAGCAGACGGAAAGTCAAACCGGAGCACCAGGAGAGGGACTATGCGTTGAGTTTTAGAAACCTTTCGTATTCACAGTGTGTCCGTTCTCTAGGTTTCCCGCACTTGTTATAGCTGTAGTAATATTCCCTTCAACCTGGAGAGTTTGGACCCATGGAATGGGTGCCATGCATTATTGCTTTAAAGGGTCTGCATTTGCTCACCCAATCTCACCAATCGTCTCAGTCCCAAGTGTCCCTCCTTATGCCACATCCAGCTGTCGTTGTAGATAGGGTCATTCCAGCTTTCATCAGAGACCCTGAAGGAATTGCAAAGAATTTCCCAGTTTTTTTGTTTTGTTTTTGAAATTCCTTTTTATAGTGGGTTTGAGCTGATTCTGGCTGCCATGTTTATGCCAGTCTAGACACACTTGATTCCCTTACGGAGACATATCAATACATAGGTTTTAAGATTCTTACTAGTCAGATATTTTCCTCTGCGGGAAATATGGGGTTTTGAGTCCCTTTCGCTGAGGACGGTGTAGGTCTTGTCTATTCCATAGTTGGTTTTTGGAACGGTACCTGTGCTTATATCAAACTCTGGTTTTATGCATCACCCCACCTCTCCTTCCCCCTTAAGCAGGTATAAGAGTGTTTTCTAAATGTGAGACACTGTTCTCTTTCCTAACTCAGTTCAAGTGTAGCCATGTTTACAGGATCTTCATAAGTGATATCTTATGATAAGTTTCTTTTTCTGTGTGACTTATTTCACTTAGAATCATCGTACCTGAATCCACACATTTTGCTGCTACTGGTCTTATGACATTGATTTCATGGCTGAGGGATATTCCATCGTACGTAAGTACCACAATTTTTTGAACCATGTTTATATTTTCTGGGATACTTAAGGTGTATCCAAGTTGAGGTCCTTGTATGCAGTGCAGCCCTAAATTTTGGGGTGGCTCTGTCTTATTGATTTTCAGTTTTCCCAAGGTATATTCCCTAGAGTGGTGGTGCCCTTGGCTCTGTAGCTCTGTTCTTTACTTGTTTTAGGGAACAGAATGCACTCCTCCAGAGAGGCAGTTGGCAATTTACATCCCGCCCATCAGCATAACAAGGCTCCCTGTTCTCCAGGGCCTGTCTTGCCTTTCTTGTTCTTACACATTTTGTGGATGTCCCTTTTGACCGGTGGGAAGTGATACTTCTTTGTAGTGCAGATTTGCATTGCCCGCTTGCTTGCTTGGCCAAAAAGGGCGTATGTGTTTTCTCCTGAATATATTCAGGAGAAAACGCATACGCCCTTTTTGGCCAAGTGCATCAATGTCGAAGTTGTGCCCTTCTTCCTGTGCTTTAAAGGCAATTCCAACGTACCTCTTGAAATCTGTTTCCTGCTATTCTGCCTCGTTTTCAAATCCGCCTCGTTGCCTTCCCTCAACAGATTTTTGGACGATAGTTGTCCTTTATTACTCGGCCAGTTTGTGAATTGCTGTGCCCCTGAGCTCCAGTTTTCAACTCGTTTTTGGTGAGCTGACCGCAAGTCCAAAATTTTGGTTCAGGACCTATACTGGTTCCCGGTGGGTGGCTGAGAATTTGGTTAATTCTTCTTCCTGCCGGGAAATTACAGTGATATGTGCCCGTCCAAATGCCTAACAGCTACTCTCTCATTGGTTCTCCCTCTTCCCTTTCATCCTCTGCCAAATTGGCAACCTGTGCGAACCAAGAGGTTAAAGGGGCTGTCTCTCCAAGTTGGGAGGTTGATAGTAAAGCAGACGGAAAGTCAAACCGGAGCACCAGGAGAGGGACTATGCGTTGAGTTTTAGAAACCTTTCGTATTCACAGTGTGTCCGTTCTCTAGGTTTCCCGCACATGTTATAGCTGTAGTAATATTCCCTTCAACCTGGAGAGTTCGGACCCATGGAATGGGTGCCATGCATTATTGCTTTAAAGGGTCTGCATTTGCTCACCCAATCTCACCAATCGTCTCAGTCCCAAGTGTCCCTCCTTATGCCACATCCAGCTGTCGTTGTAGATAGGGTCATTCCAGCTTTCATCAGAGACCCTGAAGGAATTGTAAAGAATTTCCCAGTTTTTTTGTTTTGTTTTTGAAATTCCTTTTTATAGTGGGTTTGAGCTGATTCTCGCTGCCATGTTTATGCCAGTCTAGACACACTTGATTCCCTTACGGAGACATATCAATACATAGGTTTTAAGATTCTTACTAGTCAGATATTTTCCTCTGCGGGAAATATGGGGTTTTGAGTCCCTTTCACTGAAGACGGTGTAGGTCTTGTCTCTTCCATAGTTGGTTTTTGGAACGGTACCTGTGCTTATATCAAACTCTGGTTTTATGCATCACCCCACCTCTCCTTCCCCCTTAAGCAGGTATAAGAGTGTTTTCTAAATGTGAGACACTGTTCTCTTTCCTAACTCAGTTCAAGTGTAGCCATGTTTACAGGATCTTCATAAGTGATATCTTATGATAAGTTTCTTTTTCTGTGTGACTTATTTCACTTAGAATCATCGTACCTGAATCCACCCATTTTGCTGCTACTGGTCTTATGACATTGATTTCATGGCTGAGGGATATTCCATCGTACGTAAGTACCACAATTTTTTGAACCATGTTTATATTTTCTGGGATACTTAAGGTGTATCCAAGTTGAGGCCCTTGTATGCAGTGCAGCCCTAAATTTTGGGGTGGCTCTGTCTTATTGATTTTCAGTTTTCCCAAGGTATATTCCCTAGACTGGTAGTGCCCTTGGCTCTGTAGCTCTGTTCTTTACTTGTTTTAGGGAACAGAATGCACTCCTCCAGAGAGGCAGTTGGCATTTTACATCCCGCTCATCAGCATAACAAGGCTCCCTGTTCTCCAGGGCCTGTCTTGCCTTTCTTGTTCTTACACATTTTGTGGATGTCCCTTTTGACCGGTGGGAAGTGATACTTCTTTGTAGTGCAGATTTGCATTGCCCGCTTGCTTGCTTGGCCAAAAAGGGCGTATGCGTTTTTTCCTGAATATATTCAGGAGAAAACGCATACGCCCTTTTTGGCCAAGTGCATCATTGTCGAAGTTGTGCCCCTCTTCCTGTGCTTTAAAGGCGATTCCAACGTACCTCTTGAAATCTGTTTCCTGCTATTCTGCCTCGCTTTCAAGTCCGCCTCGTTGCCTTCCCTCAACAGATTTTTGGACGATAGTTGTCCTTTATTACTCGGCCAGTTTGTGAATCGCTGTGCCCCTGAGCTCCATTTTTTAACTCGTTTTTGGTGAGCTGACCGCAAGTCCAAAATTTTGGTTCAGGACCTATACTGGTTCCCGGTGGGTGGCTGAAAATTTGGTTAATTCTTCTTCCTGCCGGGAAATTACAGTGATATGTGCCCGTCCAAATGCCTAACAGCTACTCTCTCATTGGTTCTCCCTCTTCCCTTTCATCCTCTGCCAAATTGGCAACCTGTGCGAACCAAGAGGTTAAAGGGGCTGTCTCTCCAAGTTGGGAGGTTGATAGTAAAGCAGACGGAAAGTCAAACCGGAGCACCAGGAGAGGGACTATGCGTTGAGTTTTAGAAACCTTTCGTATTCACAGTGTGTCCGTTCTCTAGGTTTCCCGCACTTGTTATAGCTGTAGTAATATTCCCTTCAACCTGGAGAGTTTGGACCCATGGAATGGGTGCCATGCATTATTGCTTTAAAGGGTCTGCATTTGCTCACCCAATCTCACCAATCGTCTCAGTCCCAAGTGTCCCTCCTTATGCCACATCCAGCTGTCATTGTAGATAGGGTCATTCCAGCTTTCATCAGAGACCCTGAAGTAATTGCAAAGAATTTCCCAGTTTTTTTGTTTTGTTTTTGAAATTCCTTTTTATAGTGGGTTTGAGCTGATTCTCGCTGCCATGTTTATGCCAGTCTAGACACACTTGATTCCCTTATGGAGACATATCAATACATAGGTTTTAAGATTCTTACTAGTCAGATATTTTCCTCTGCGGGAAATATGGGGTTTTGAGTCCCTTTCGCTGAGGACGGTGTAGGTCTTGTCTATTCCATAGTTGGTTTTTGGAACGGTACCTGTGCTTATATCAACCTCTGGTTTTATGCATCCCCCCACCTCTCCTTCCCCCTTAAGCAGGTATAAGAGTGTTTTCTAAATGTGAGACACTGTTCTCTTTCCTAACTCAGTTCAAGTGTAGCCATGTTTACAGGATCTTCATAAGTGATATCTTATGATAAGTTTCTTTTTCTGTGTGACTTATTTCACTTAAAATCATCGTACCTGAATCCACCCATTTTGCTGCTACTGGTCTTATGACATTGATTTCATGGCTGAGGGATATTCCATCGTACGTAAGTACCACAATTTTTTGAACCATGTTTATATTTTCTGGGATACTTAAGGTGTATCCAAGTTGAGGTCCTTGTATGCAGTGCAGCCCTAAATTTTGGGGTGGCTCTGTCTTATTGATTTTCAGTTTTCCCAAGGTATATTCCCTAGACTGGTAGTGCCCTTGGCTCTGTAGCTCTGTTCTTTACTTGTTTTAGGGAACAGAATGCACTCCTCCAGAGAGGCAGTTGGCAATTTACATCCCGCCCATCAGCATAACAAGGCTCCCTGTTCTCCAGGGCCTGTCTTGCCTTTCTTGTTCTTACACATTTTGTGGATGTCCCTTTTGACCGGTGGGAAGTGATACTTCTTTGTAGTGCAGATTTGCATTGCCCGCTTGCTTGCTTGGCCAAAAAGGGCGTATGCATTTTCTCCTGAATATATTCAGGAGAAAACGCATACGCCCTTTTTGGCCAAGTGCATCATTGTCGAAGTTGTGCCCCTCTTCCTGTGCTTTAAAGGCGATTCCAACGTACCTCTTGAAATCTGTTTCCTGCTATTCTGCCTCGCTTTCAAGTCCGCCTCGTTGCCTTCCCTCAACAGATTTTTGGACGATAGTTGTCCTTTATTACTCGGCCAGTTTGTGAATGGCTGTGCCCCTGAGCTCCATTTTTCAACTCGTTTTTGGTGAGCTGACCGCAAGTCCAAAATTTTGGTTCAGGACCTATACTGGTTCCCGGTGGGTGGCTGAGAATTTGGTTAATTCTTCTTCATGCTGGGAAATTACAGTGATATGTGCCCGTCCAAATGCCTAACAGCTACTCTCTCATTGGTTCTCCCTCTTCCCTTTCATCCTCTGCCAAATTGGCAACCTGTGCGAACCAAGAGGTTAAAGGGGCTGTCTCTCCAAGTTGGGAGGTTGATAGTAAAGCAGACGGAAAGTCAAACCGGAGCACCAGGAGAGGGACTATGCGTTGAGTTTTAGAATCCTTTCGTATTCACAGTGTGTCCGTTCTCTAGGTTTCCCGCACATGTTATAGCTGTAGTAATATTCCCTTCAACCTGGAGAGTTCGGACCCATGGAATGGGTGCCATGCATTATTGCTTTAAAGGGTCTGCATTTGCTCACCCAATCTCACCAATCGTCTCAGTCCCAAGTGTCCCTCCTTATGCCACATCCAGCTGTCGTTGTAGATAGGGTCATTCCAGCCTTCATCAGAGACCCTGAAGGAATTGTAAAGAATTTCCCAGTTTTTTTGTTTTGTTTTTGAAATTCTTTTTATAGTGGGTTTGAGCTGATTCTCGCTGCCATGTTTATGCCAGTCTAGACACACTTGATTCCCTTACGGAGACATATCAATACATAGGTTTTAAGATTCTTACTAGTCAGATATTTTCCTCTGCGGGAAATATGGGGTTTTGAGTCCCTTTCGCTGAGGACGGTGTAGGTCTTGTCTATTCCATAGTTGGTTTTTGGAACGGTACCTGTGCTTATATCAAACTCTGGTTTTATGCATCACCCCACCTCTCCTTCCCCCTTAAGCAGGTATAAGAGTGTTTTCTAAATGTGAGACACTGTTCTCTTTCCTAACTCAGTTCAAGTGTAGCCATGTTTACAGGATCTTCATAAGTGATATCTTATGATAAGTTTCTTTTTCTCTGTGACTTATTTCACTTAGAATCATCGTACCAGAATCCACCCATTTTGCTGCTACTGGTCTTATGACATTGATTTCATGGCTGAGGGATATTCCATCGTACGTAAGTACCACAATTTTTTGAACCATGTTTATATTTTCTGGGATACTTAAGGTGTATCCAAGTTGAGGTCCTTGTATGCAGTGCAGCCCTAAACTTTGGGGTGGCTCTGTCTTATTGATTTTCAGTTTTCCCAAGGTATATTCCCTAGACTGGTAGTGCCCTTGGCTCTGTAGCTCTGTTCTTTATTTGTTTTAGGGAACAGAATGCACTCCTCCAGAGAGGCAGTTGCCAATTTACATCCCGCCCATCAGCATAACAAGGCTCCCTGTTCTCCAGGGCCTGTCTTGCCTTTCTTGTTCTTACATATTTTGTGGATTTCCCTTTTGACCGGTGGGAAGTGATACTTCTTTGTAGTGCAGATTTGCATTGCCCGCTTGCTTGCTTGGCCAAAAAGGGCGTATGCGTTTTCTCCTGAATATATTCAGGAGAAAACGCATATGCCCTTTTTGGCCAAGTGCATCATTGTAGAAGTTGTGCCCCTCTTCGTGTGCTTTAAAGGCGATTCCAACGTACCTCTTGAAATCTGTTTCCTGCTATTCTGCCTCGCTTTCAAGTCCGCCTCGTTGCCTTCCCTCAACAGATTTTTGGACGATAGTTGTCCTTTATTACTCGGCCAGTTTGTGAATTGCTGTGCCCCTGAGCGTCATTTTTCAACTCGTTTTTGGTGAGCTGACCGCAAGTCCAAAATTTTGGTTCAGGACCTATACTGGTTCCCGGTGGGTGGCTGAGACTTTGGTTAATTCTTCTTCCTGCCGGGAAATTACAGTGATATGTGCCCGTCCAAATGCCTAACAGCTACTCTCTCATTGGTTCTCCCTCTTCCCTTTCATCCTCTGCCAAATTGGCAACCTGTGCGAACCAAGAGGTTAAAGGGGCTGTCTCTCCAAGTTGGGAGGTTGATAGTAAAGCAGACGGAAAGTCAAACCGGAGCACCAGGAGAGGGACTATGCGTTGAGTTTTTGAATCCTTTCGTATTCACAGTGTGTCCGTTCTCTAGGTTTCCCGCACATGTTATAGCTGTAGTAATATTCCCTTCAACCTGGAGAGTTCGGACCCATGGAATGGGTGCCATGCATTATTGCTTTAAAGGGTCTGCATTTGCTCACCCAATCTCACCAATCGTCTCAGTCCCAAGTGTCCCTCCTTATGCCACATCCAGCTGTCGTTGTAGATAGGGTCATTCCAGCTTTCATCAGAGACCCTGAAGGAATTGTAAAGAATTTCCCAGTTTTTTTGTTTTGTTTTTGAAATTCCTTTTTATAGTGGGTTTGAGCTGATTCTCGCTGCCATGTTTATGCCAGTCTAGACACACTTGATTCCCTTATGGAGACATATCAATACATAGGTTTTAAGATTCTTACTAGTCAGATATTTTCCTCTGCGGGAAATATGGGGTTTTGAGTCCCTTTCGCTGAGGACGGTGTAGGTCTTGTTTATTCCATAGTTGGTTTTTGGAACGGTACCTGTGCTTATATCAAACTCTGGTTTTATGCATCACCCCACCTCTCCTTCCCCCTTAAGCAGGTATAAGAGTGTTTTCTAAATGTGAGACACTGTTCTCTTTCCTAACTCAGTTCAAGTGTAGCCATGTTTACAGGATCTTCATAAGTGATATCTTATGATAAGTTTCTTTTTCTGTGTGACTTATTTCACTTAGAATCATCGTACCTGAATCCACACATTTTGCTGCTACTGGTCTTATGACATTGATTTCATGGCTGAGGGATATTCCATCGTACGTAAGTACCACAATTTTTTGAACCATGTTTATATTTTCTTGGATACTTAAGGTGTATCCAAGTTGAGGCCCTTGTATGCAGTGCAGCCCTAAATTTTGGGGTGGCTCTGTCTTATTGATTTTCAGTTTTCCCAAGGTATATTCCCTAGACTGGTAGTGCCCTTGGCTCTGTAGCTCTGTTCTTTACTTGTTTTAGGGAACAGAATGCACTCCTCCAGAGAGGCAGTTGGCAATTTACATCCCGCCCATCAGCATAACAAGGCTCCCTGTTCTCCAGGGCCTGTCTTGCCTTTCTTATTCTTACACATTTTGTGGATGTCCCTTTTGACCGGTGGGAAGTGATACTTCTTTGTAGTGCAGATTTGCATTGCCCGCTTGCTTGCTTGGCCAAAAAGGGCGTATGCGTTTTCTCCTGAATATATTCAGGAGAAAACGCATACGCCCTTTTTGGCCAAGTGCATCATTGTCGAAGTTGTGCCCCTCTTCCTGTGCTTTAAAGGCGATTCCAACGTACATCTTGAAATCTGTTTCCTGCTATTCTGCCTCGCTTTCAAGTCCGCCTCGTTGCCTCCCTCAACAGATTTTTGGACGATAGTTGTCCTTTATTACTCGGCCAGTTTGTGAATGGCTGTGCCCCTGAGCTCCATTTTTCAACTCGTTTTTGGTGAGCTGACCGCAAGTCCAAAATTTTGGTTCAGGACCTATACTGGTTCCCGGTGGGTGGCTGAGAATTTGGTTAATTCTTCTTCATGCCGGGAAATTACAGTGATATGTGCCCGTCCAAATGCCTAACAGCTACTCTCTCATTGGTTCTCCCTCTTCCCTTTCATCCTCTGCCAAATTGGCAACCTGTGCGAACCAAGAGGTTAAAGGGGCTGTCTCTCCAAGTTGGGAGGTTGATAGTAAAGCAGACGGAAAGTCAAACCGGAGCACCAGGAGAGGGACTATGCGTTGAGTTTTAGAAACCTTTCGTATTCACAGTGTGTCCGTTCTCTAGGTTTCCCGCACATGTTATAGCTGTAGTAATATTCCCTTCAACCTGGAGAGTTCGGACCCATGGAATGGGTGCCATGCATTATTGCTTTAAAGGGTCTGCATTTGCTCACCCAATCTCACCAATCGTCTCAGTCCCAAGTGTCCCTCCTTATGCCACATCCAGCTGTCGTTGTAGATAGGGTCATTCCAGCTTTCATCAGAGACCCTGAAGGAATTGTAAAGAATTTCCCAGTTTTTTTGTTTTGTTTTTGAAATTCCTTTTTATAGTGGGTTTGAGCTGATTCTCGCTGCCATGTTTATGCCAGTCTAGACACACTTGATTCCCTTACGGAGACATATCAATACATAGGTTTTAAGATTCTTACTAGTCAGATATTTTCCTCTGGGGGAAATATGGGGTTTTGAGTCCCTTTCGCTGAGGACGGTGTAGGTCTTGTCTATTCCATAGTTGGTTTTTGGAACGGTACCTGTGCTTATATCAAACTCTGGTTTTATGCATCACCCCACCTCTCCTTCCCCCTTAAGCAGGTATAAGAGTGTTTTCTAAATGTGAGACACTGTTCTCTTTCCTAACTCAGTTCAAGTGTAGCCATGTTTACAGGATCTTCATAAGTGATATCTTATGATAAGTTTCTTTTTCTGTGTGACTTATTTCACTTAGAATCATCGTACCTGAATCCACCCATTTTGCTGCTACTGGTCTTATGAGATTGATTTCATGGCTGAGGGATATTCCATCGTACGTAAGTACCACAATTTTTTGAACCATGTTTATATTTTCTGGGATACTTAAGGTGTATCCAAGTTGAGGTCCTTGTATGCAGTGCAGCCTTAAATTTTGGGGTGGCTCTGTCTTATTGATTTTCAGTTTTCCCAAGGTATATTCCCTAGACTGGTAGTGCCCTTGGCTCTGTAGCTCTGTTCTTTACTTGTTTTAGGGAACAGAATGCACTCCTCCAGAGAGGCAGTTGGCAATTTACATCCCGCCCATCAGCATAACAAGGCTCCCTGTTCTCCAGGGCCTGTCTTGCCTTTCTTGTTCTTACACATTTTGTGGATGTCCCTTTTGACCGGTGGGAAGTGATACTTCTTTGTAGTGCAGATTTGCATTGCCCGCTTGCTTGCTTGGCCAAAAAGGGCGTATGCGTTTTCTCCTGAATATATTCAGGAGAAAACGCATACGCCCTTTTTGGCCAAGTGCATCATTGTCGAAGTTGTGCCCCTCTTCCTGTGCTTTAAAGGCGATTCCAAGGTACCTCTTGAAATCTGTTTCCTGCTATACTTCCTCGCTTTCAAGTCCGCCTCGTTGCCTTCCCTCAACAGATTTTTGGATGATAGTTGTCCTTTATTACTCGGCCAGTTTGTGAATTGCTGTGCCCCTGAGCTCCATTTTTCAACTCGTTTTTGGTGAGCTGACCGCAAGTCCAAAATTTTGGTTCAGGACCTATACTGGTTCCCGGTGGGTGGCTGAGACTTTGGTTAATTCTTCTTCCTGCCAGGAAATTACAGTGATATGTGCCCGTCCAAATGCCTAACAGCTACTCTCTCATTGGTTCTCCCTCTTCCCTTTCATCCTCTGCCAAATTGGCAACCTGTGCGAACCAAGAGGTTAAAGGGGCTGTCTCTTCAAGTTGGGAGGTTGATAGTAAAGCAGACGGAAAGTCAAACCGGAGCACCAGGAGAGGGACTATGCGTTGAGTTTTAGAAACCTTTCGTATTCACAGTGTGTCCGTTCTCTAGGTTTCCCGCACATGTTATAGCTGTAGTAATATTCCCTTCAACCTGGAGAGTTCGGACCCATGGAATGGGTGCCATGCATTATTGCTTTAAAGGGTCTGCATTTGCTCACCCAATCTCACCAATCGTCTCAGTCCCAAGTGTCCCTCCTTATGCCACATCCAGCTGTCGTTGTAGATAGGGTCATTCCAGCTTTCATCAGAGACCCTGAAGGAATTGTAAAGAATTTCCCAGTTTTTTTGTTTTGTTTTTGAAATTCCTTTTTATAGTGGGTTTGAGCTGATTGTCGCTGCCATGTTTATGCCAGTCTAGACACACTTGATTCCCTTACGGAGACATATCAATACATAGGTTTTAAGATTCTTACTAGTCAGATATTTTCCTCTGCGGGAAATATGGGGTTTTGAGTCCCTTTCGCTGAGGACGGTGTAGGTCTTGTCTATTCCATAGTTGGTTTTTGGAACGGTACCTGTGCTTATATCAAACTCTGGTTTTATGCATCACCCCACCTCTCCTTCCCCCTTAAGCAGGTATAAGAGTGTTTTCTAAATGTGAGACACTGTTCTCTTTCCTAACTCAGTTCAAGTGTAGCCATGTTTACAGGATCTTCATAAGTGATATCTTATGATAAGTTTCTTTTTCTCTGTGACTTATTTCACTTAGAATCATCGTACCAGAATCCACCCATTTTGCTGCTACTGGTCTTATGACATTGATTTCATGGCTGAGGGATATTCCATCGTACGTAAGTACCACAATTTTTTGAACCATGTTTATATTTTCTGGGATACTTAAGGTGTATCCAAGTTGAGGTCCTTGTATGCAGTGCAGCCCTAAATTTTGGGGTGGCTCTGTCTTATTGATTTTCAGTTTTCCCAAGGTATATTCCCTAGACTGGTAGTGCCCTTGGCTCTGTAGCTCTGTTCTTTACTTGTTTTAGGGAACAGAATGCACTCCTCCAGAGAGGCAGTTGGCAATTTACATCCCGCCCATCAGCATAACAAGGCTCCCTGTTCTCCAGGGCCTGTCTTGCCTTTCTTGTTCTTACACATTTTGTGGATGTCCCTTTTGACCGGTGGGAAGTGATACTTCTTTGTAGTGCAGATTTGCATTGCCCGCTTGCTTGCTTGGCCAAAAAGGGCGTATGCGTTTTCTCCTGAATATATTCAGGAGAAAACGCATACGCCCTTTTTGGCCAAGTGCATCATTGTCGAAGTTGTGCCCCTCTTCGTGTGCTTTAAAGGCGATTCCAACGTACCTCTTGAAATCTGTTTCCTGCTATTCTGCCTCGCTTTCAAGTCCGCCTCGTTGCCTTCCCTCAACAGATTTTTGGACGATAGTTGTCCTTTATTACTCGGCCAGTTTGTGAATTGCTGTGCCCCTGAGCGCCATTTTTCAACTCGTTTTTGGTGAGCTGACCGCAAGTCCAAAATTTTGGTTCAGGACCTATACTGGTTCCCAGTGGGTGGCTGAGACTTTGGTTAATTCTTCTTCCTGCCGGGAAATTACAGTGATATGTGCCCGTCCAAATGCCTAACAGCTACTCTCTCATTGGTTCTCCCTCTTCCCTTTCATCCTCTGCCAAATTGGCAACCTGTGCGAACCAAGAGGTTAAAGGGGCTGTCTCTCCAAGTTGGGAGGTTGATAGTAAAGCAGACGGAAAGTCAAACCGGAGCACCAGGAGAGGGACTATGCGTTGAGTTTTAGAATCCTTTCGTATTCACAGTGTGTCCGTTCTCTAGGTTTCCCGCACATGTTATAGCTGTAGTAATATTCCCTTCAACCTGGAGAGTTCGGACCCATGGAATGGGTGCCATGCATTATTGCTTTAAAGGGTCTGCATTTGCTCACCCAATCTCACCAATCGTCTCAGTCCCAAGTGTCCCTCCTTATGCCACATCCAGCTGTCGTTGTAGATAGGGTCATTCCAGCTTTCATCAGAGACCCTGAAGGAATTGTAAACAATTTCCCAGGTTTTTTGTTTTGTTTTTGAAATTCCTTTTTATAGTGGGTTTGAGCTGATTCTCGCTGCCATGTTTATGCCAGTCTAGACACACTTGATTCCCTTATGGAGACATATCAATACATAGGTTTTAAGATTCTTACTAGTCAGATATTTTCCTCTGCGGGAAATATGGGGTTTTGAGTCCCTTTCGCTGAGGACGGTGTAGGTCTTGTCTCTTCCATAGTTGGTTTTTGGAACGGTACCTGTGCTTATATCAAACTCTGGTTTTATGCATCACCCCACCTCTCCTTCCCCCTTAAGCAGGTATAAGAGTGTTTTCTAAATGAGAGACACTGTTTTCTTTCCTAACTCAGTTCAAGTGTAGCCATGTTTACAGGATCTTCATAAGTGATATCTCATGATAAGTTTCTTTTTCTGTGTGACTTATTTCACTTAGAATCATCATACCTGAATCCACCCATTTTGCTGCTACTGGTCTTATGACATTGATTTCATGGCTGAGGGATATTCCATCGTACGTAAGTACCACAATTTTTTGAACCATGTTTATATTTTCTTGGATACTTAAGGTGTATCCAAGTTGAGGCCCTTGTATGCAGTGCAGCCCTAAATTTTGGGGTGGCTCTGTCTTATTGATTTTCAGTTTTCCCAAGGTATATTCCCTAGACTGGTAGTGCCCTTGGCTCTGTAGCTCTGTTCTTTACTTGTTTTAGGGAACAGAATGCACTCCTCCAGAGAGGCAGTTGGCAATTTACATCCCGCCCATCAGCATAACAAGGCTCCCTGTTCTCCAGGGCCTGTCTTGCCTTTCTTGTTCTTACACATTTTGTGGATGTCCCTTTTGACCGGTGGGAAGTGATACTTCTTTGTAGTGCAGATTTGCATTGCCCGCTTGCTTGCTTGGCCAAAAAGGGCGTATGCGTTTTCTCCTGAATATATTCAGGAGAAAACGCATACGCCCTTTTTGGCCAAGTGCATCATTGTCGAAGTTGTGCCCCTCTTCCTGTGCTTTAAAGGCGATTCCAACGTACCTCTTGAAATCTGTTTCCTGCTATTCTGCCTCGCTTTCAAGTCCGCCTCGTTGCCTTCCCTCAACAGATTTTTGGACGATAGTTGTCCTTTATTACTCGGCCAGTTTGTGAATGGCTGTGCCCCTGAGCTCCATTTTTCAACTCGTTTTTGGTGAGCTGACCGCAAGTCCAAAATTTTGGTTCAGGACCTATACTGGTTCCCGGTGGGTGGCTGAGAATTTGGTTAATTCTTCTTCATGCCGGGAAATTACAGTGATATGTGCCCGTCCAAATGCCTAACAGCTACTCTCTCATTGGTTCTCCCTCTTCCCTTTCATCCTCTGCCAAATTGGCAACCTGTGCGAACCAAGAGGTTAAAGGGGCTGTCTCTCCAAGTTGGGAGGTTGATACTAAAGCAGACGGAAAGTCAAACCGGAGCACCAGGAGAGGGACTATGCGTTGAGTTTTAGAAACCTTTCGTATTCACAGTGTGTCCGTTCTCTAGGTTTCCCGCACATGTTATAGCTGTAGTAATATTCCCTTCAACCTGGAGAGTTCGGACCCATGGAATGGGTGCCATGCATTATTGCTTTAAAGGGTCTGCATTTGCTCACCCAATCTCACCAATCGTCTCAGTCCCAAGTGTCCCTCCTTATGCCACATCCAGCTGTCGTTGTAGATAGGGTCATTCCAGCCTTCATCAGAGACCCTGAAGGAATTGTAAAGAATTTCCCAGTTTTTTTGTTTTGTTTTTGAAATTCCTTTTTATAGTGGGTTTGAGCTGATTCTCGCTGCCATGTTTATGCCAGTCTAGACACACTTGATTCCCTTACGGAGACATATCAATACATAGGTTTTAAGATTCTTACTAGTCAGATATATTCCTCTGCGGGAAATATGGGGTTTTGAGTCCCTTTCGCTGAGGACGGTGTAGGTCTTGTCTATTCCATAGTTGGTTTTTGGAACGGTACCTGTGCTTATATCAAACTCTGGTTTTATGCATCACCCCACCTCTCCTTCCCCCTTAAGCAGGTATAAGAGTGTTTTCTAAATGTGAGACACTGTTCTCTTTCCTAACTCAGTTCAAGTGTAGCCATGTTTACAGGATCTTCATAAGTGATATCTTATGATAAGTTTCTTTTTCTGTGTGACTTATTTCACTTAGAATCATCGTACCTGAATCCACCCATTTTGCTGCTACTGGTCTTATGACATTGATTTCATGGCTGAGGGATATTCCATCGTACGTAAGTACCACAATTTTTTGAACCATGTTTATATTTTCTGGGATACTTAAGGTGTATCCAAGTTGAGATCCTTGTATGCAGTGCAGCCCTAAATTTTGGGGTGGCTCTGTCTTATTGATTTTCAGTTTTCCCAAGGTATATTCCCTAGACTGGTAGTGCCCTTGGCTCTGTAGCTCTGTTCTTTACTTGTTTTAGGGAACAGAATGCACTCCTCCAGAGAGGCAGTTGGCAATTTACATCCCGCCCATCAGCATAACAAGGCTCCCTGTTCTCCAGGGCCTGTCTTGCCTTTCTTGTTCTTACACATTTTGTGGATGTCCCTTTTGACCGGTGGGAAGTGATACTTCTTTGTAGTGCAGATTTGCATTGCCCGCTTGCTTGCTTGGCCAAAAAGGGCGTATGCGTTTTCTCCTGAATATATTCAGGAGAAAACACATACGCCCTTTTTGGCCAAGTGCATCATTGTCGAAGTTGTGCCCCTCTTCCTGTGCTTTAAAGGCGATTCCAACGTACCTCTTGAAATCTGTTTCCTGCTATTCTGCCTCGCTTTCAAGTCCGCCTCGTTGCCTTCCCTCAACAGATTTTTGGATGATAGTTGTCCTTTATTACTCGGCCAGTTTGTGAATTGCTGTGCCCCTGAGCGCCATTTTTCAACTCGTTTTTGGTGAGCTGACCGCAAGTCCAAAATTTTGGTTCAGGACCTATACTGGTTCCCGGTGGGTGGCTGAGAATTTGGTTAATTCTTCTTCCTGCCGGGAAATTACAGTGATATGTGCCCGTCCAAATGCCTAACAGCTACTCTCTCATTGGTTCTCCCTCTTCCCTTTCATCCTCTGCCAAATTGGCAACCTGTGCGAACCAAGAGGTTAAAGGGGCTGTCTCTCCAAGTTGGGAGGTTGATAGTAAAGCAGACGGAAAGTCAAACCGGATCACCAGGAGAGGGACTATTCGTTGAGTTTTAGAAACCTTTTGTATTCACAGTGTGTCCGTTCTCTAGGTTTCCCGCACATGTTATAGCTGTAGTAATATTCCCTTCAACCTGGAGAGTTCGGACCCATGGAATGGGTGCCATGCATTATTGCTTTAAAGGGTCTGCATTTGCTCACCCAATCTCACCAATCGTCTCAATCCCAAGTGTCCCTCCTTATGCCACATCCAGCTGTCGTTGTAGATAGGGTCATTCCAGCTTTCATCAGAGACCCTGAAGGAATTGCAAAGAATTTCCCAGTTTTTTTGTTTTGTTTTTGAAATTCCTTTTTATAGTGGGTTTGAGCTGATTGTCGCTGCCATGTTTATGCCAGTCTAGACACACTTGATTCCCTTACGGAGACATATCAATACATAGGTTTTAAGATTCTTACTAGTCAGATATTTTCCTCTGCGGGAAATATGGGGTTTTGAGTCCCTTTCGCTGAAGACGGTGTAGGTCTTGTCTCTTCCATAGTTGGTTTTTGGAACGGTACCTGTGCTTATATCAAACTCTGGTTTTATGCATCACCCCACCTCTCCTTCCCCCTTAAGCAGGTATAAGAGTGTTTTCTAAATGTGAGACACTGTTCTCTTTCCTAACTCAGTTCAAGTGTAGCCATGTTTACAGGATCTTCATAAGTGATATCTTATGATACGTTTCTTTTTCTGTGTGACTTATTTCACTTAGAATCATCGTACCTGAATCCACCCATTTTGCTGCTACTGGTCTTATGACATTGATTTCATGGCTGAGGGATATTCCATCGTACGTAAGTACCACAATTTTTTGAACCATGTTTATATTTTCTGGGATACTTAAGGTGTATCCAAGTTGAGGCCCTTGTATGCAGTGCAGCCCTAAATTTTGGGGTGGCTCTGTCTTATTGATTTTCCGTTTTCCCAAGGTATATTCCCTAGACTGGTAGTGCCCTTGGCTCTGTAGCTCTGTTCTTTACTTGTTTTAGGGAACAGAATGCACTCCTCCAGAGAGGCAGTTGGCAATTTACATCCCGCCCATCAGCATAACAAGGCTCCCTGTTCTCCAGGGCCTGTCTTGCGTTTCTTGTTCTTACACATTTTGTGGATGTCCCTTTTGACCGGTGGGAAGTGATACTTCTTTGTAGTGCAGATTTGCATTGCCCGCTTGCTTGCTTGGCCAAAAAGGGCGTATGCGTTTTCTCCTGAATATATTCAGGAGAAAACGCATACGCCCTTTTTGGCCAAGTGCATCATTGTCGAAGTTGTGCCCCTCTTCGTGTGCTTTAAAGGCGATTCCAACGTACCTCTTGAAATCTGTTTCCTGCTATTCTGCCTCGCTTTCAAGTCCGCCTCGTTGCCTTCCCTCAACAGATTTTTGGACGATAGTTGTACTTTATTAGTCGGCCAGTTTGTGAATTGCTGTGCCCCTGAGCTCCATTTTTCAACTCGTTTTTGGTGAGCTGACCGCAAGTCCAAAATTTTGGTTCAGGACCTATACTGGTTCCCGGTGGGTGCCTGAAAATTTGGTTAATTCTTCTTCCTGCCGGGAAATTACAGTGATATGTGCCCGTCCAAATGCCTAACAGCTACTCTCTCATTGGTTCTCCCTCTTCCCTTTCATCCTCTGCCAAATTGGCAACCTGTGCGAACCAAGAGGTTAAAGGGGCTGTCTCTCCAAGTTGGGAGGTTGATAGTAAAGCAGACGGAAAGTCAAACCAGAGCACCAGGAGAGGGACTATGCGTTGAGTTTTAGAAACCTTTCGTATTCACAGTGTGTCCGTTCTCTAGGTTTCCCGCACTTGTTATAGCTGTAGTAATATTCCCTTCAACCTGGAGAGTTTGGACCCATGGAATGGGTGCCATGCATTATTGCTTTAAAGTGTCTGCATTTGCTCACCCAATCTCACCAATCGTCTCAGTCCCAAGTGTCCCTCCTTATGCCACATCCAGCTGTCGTTGTAGATAGGGTCATTCCAGCTTTCATCAGAGACCCTGAAGGAATTGCAAAGAATTTCCCAGTTTTTTTGTTTTGTTTTTGAAATTCCTTTTTATAGTGGGTTTGAGCTGATTCTGGCTGCCATGTTTATGCCAGTCTAGACACACTTGATTCCCTTACGGAGACATATCAATACATAGGTTTTAAGATTCTTACTAGTCAGATATTTTCCTCTGCGGGAAATATGGGGTTTTGAGTCCCTTTCGCTGAGGACGGTGTAGGTCTTGTCTATTCCATAGTTGGTTTTTGGAACGGTACCTGTGCTTATATCAAACTCTGGTTTTATGCATCACCCCACCTCTCCTTCCCCCTTAAGCAGGTATAAGAGTGTTTTCTAAATGTGAGACACTGTTCTCTTTCCTAACTCAGTTCAAGTGTAGCCATGTTTACAGGATCTTCATAAGTGATATCTTATGATAAGTTTCTTTTTCTGTGTGACTTATTTCACTTAGAATCATCGTACCTGAATCCACACATTTTGCTGCTACTGGTCTTATGACATTGATTTCATGGCTGAGGGATATTCCATCGTACGTAAGTACCACAATTTTTTGAACCATGTTTATATTTTCTGGGATACTTAAGGTGTATCCAAGTTGAGGCCCTTGTATGCAGTGCAGCCCTAAATTTTGGGGTGGCTCTGTCTTATTGATTTTCAGTTTTCCCAAGGTATATTCCCTAGACTGGTAGTGCCCTTGGCTCTGTAGCTCTGTTCTTTACTTGTTTTAGGGAACAGAATGCACTCCTCCAGAGAGGCAGTTGGCAATTTACCTCCCGCCCATCAGCATAACAAGGCTCCCTGTTCTCCAGGGCCTGTCTTGCCTTTCTTGTTCTTACACATTTTGTGTATGTCCCTTTTGACCGGTGGGAAGTGATACTTCTTTGTAGTGCAGATTTGCATTGCCCGCTTGCTTGCTTGGCCAAAAAGGGTGTATGCGTTTTCTCCTGAATATATTCAGGAGAAAACGCATACGCCCTTTTTGGCCAAGTGCATCATTGTCGAAGTTGTGCCCCTCTTCCTGTGCTTTAAAGGCGATTCCAACGTACCTCTTGAAATCTGTTTCCTGCTATTCTGCCTCGCTTTCAAGTCCGCCTCGTTGCCTTCCCTCAACAGATTTTTGGACGATAGTTGTCCTTTATTACTCAGCCAGTTTGAGAATTGCTGTGCCCCTGAGCTCCATTTTTCAACTCGTTTTTGGTGAGCTGACCGCAAGTCCAAAATTTTGGTTCAGGACCTATACTGGTTCCCGGTGGGTGGCTGAGAATTTGGTTAATTCTTCTTCCTGCCGGGAAATTACAGTGATATGTGCCCGTCCAAATGCCTAACAGCTTCTCTCTCATTGGTTCTCCCTCTTCCCTTTCATCCTCTGCCAAATTGGCAACCTGTGCGAACCAAGAGGTTAAAGGGGCTGTCTCTCCAAGTTGGGAGGTTGATAGTAAAGCAGACGGAAAGTCAAACCGGAGCACCAGGAGAGGGACTATGCGTTGAGTTTTAGAATCCTTTCGTATTCACAGTGTGTCCGTTCTCTAGGTTCCCCGCACATGTTATAGCTGTAGTAATATTCCCTTCAACCTGGAGAGTTCGGACCCATGGAATGGGTGCCATGCATTATTGCTTTAAAGGGTCTGCATTTGCTCACCCAATCTCACCAATCGTCTCAGTCCCAAGTGTCCCTCCTAATGCCACATCCAGCTGTCGTTGTAGATAGGGTCATTCCAGCTTTCATCAGAGACCCTGAAGGAATTGCAAAGAATTTCCCAGTTTTTTTGTTTTGTTTTTGAAATTCCTTTTTATAGTGGGTTTGAGCTGATTCTCGCTGCCATGTTTATGCCAGTCTAGACACACTTGATTCCCTTACGGAGACATATCAATACATAGGTTTTAAGATTCTTACTAGTCAGATATTTTCCTCTGCGGGAAATATGGGGTTTTGAGTCCCTTTCGCTGAGGACGGTGTAGGTCTTGTCTCTTCCATAGTTGGTTTTTGCAACGGTACCTGTGCTTATATCAAACTCTGGTTTTATGCATCACCCCACCTCTCCTTCCCCCTTAAGCAGGTATAAGAGTGTTTTCTAAATGTGAGACACTGTTCTCTTTCCTAACTCAGTTCAAGTGTAGCCATGTTTACAGGATCTTCATAAGTGATATCTTATGATAAGTTTCTTTTTCTGTGTGACTTATTTCACTTAGAATCATCGTACCTGAATCCACCCATTTTGCTGCTACTGGTCTTATGACATTGATTTCATGGCTGAGGGATATTCCATCGTACGTAAGTACCACAATTTTTTGAACCATGTTTATATTTTCTGGGATACTTAAGGTGTATCCAAGTTGAGGCCCTTGTATGCAGTGCAGCCCTAAATTTTGGGGTGGCTCTGTCTTATTGATTTTCAGTTTTCCCAAGGTATATTCCCTAGACTGGTAGTGCCCTTGGCTCTGTAGCTCTGTTCTTTACTTGTTTTAGGGAACAGAATGCACTCCTCCAGAGAGGCAGTTGGCAATTTACCTCCCGCCCATCAGCATAACAAGGCTCCCTGTTCTCCAGGGCCTGTCTTGCCTTTCTTGTTCTTACACATTTTGTGTATGTCCCTTTTGACCGGTGGGAAGTGATACTTCTTTGTAGTGCAGATTTGCATTGCCCGCTTGCTTGCTTGGCCAAAAAGGGTGTATGCGTTTTCTCCTGAATATATTCAGGAGAAAACGCATACGCCCTTTTTGGCCAAGTGCATCATTGTCGAAGTTGTGCCCCTCTTCCTGTGCTTTAAAGGCGATTCCAACGTACCTCTTGAAATCTGTTTCCTGCTATTCTGCCTCGCTTTCAAGTCCGCCTCGTTGCCTTCCCTCAACAGATTTTTGGACGATAGTTGTCCTTTATTACTCAGCCAGTTTGAGAATTGCTGTGCCCCTGAGCTCCATTTTTCAACTCGTTTTTGGTGAGCTGACCGCAAGTCCAAAATTTTGGTTCAGGACCTATACTGGTTCCCGGTGGGTGGCTGAGAATTTGGTTAATTCTTCTTCCTGCCGGGAAATTACAGTGATATGTGCCCGTCCAAATGCCTAACAGCTTCTCTCTCATTGGTTCTCCCTCTTCCCTTTCATCCTCTGCCAAATTGGCAACCTGTGCGAACCAAGAGGTTAAAGGGGCTGTCTCTCCAAGTTGGGAGGTTGATAGTAAAGCAGACGGAAAGTCAAACCGGAGCACCAGGAGAGGGACTATGCGTTGAGTTTTAGAATCCTTTCGTATTCACAGTGTGTCCGTTCTCTAGGTTCCCCGCACATGTTATAGCTGTAGTAATATTCCCTTCAACCTGGAGAGTTCGGACCCATGGAATGGGTGCCATGCATTATTGCTTTAAAGGGTCTGCATTTGCTCACCCAATCTCACCAATCGTCTCAGTCCCAAGTGTCCCTCCTAATGCCACATCCAGCTGTCGTTGTAGATAGGGTCATTCCAGCTTTCATCAGAGACCCTGAAGGAATTGCAAAGAATTTCCCAGTTTTTTTGTTTTGTTTTTGAAATTCCTTTTTATAGTGGGTTTGAGCTGATTCTCGCTGCCATGTTTATGCCAGTCTAGACACACTTGATTCCCTTACGGAGACATATCAATACATAGGTTTTAAGATTCTTACTAGTCAGATATTTTCCTCTGCGGGAAATATGGGGTTTTGAGTCCCTTTCGCTGAGGACGGTGTAGGTCTTGTCTCTTCCATAGTTGGTTTTTGCAACGGTACCTGTGCTTATATCAAACTCTGGTTTTATGCATCACCCCACCTCTCCTTCCCCCTTAAGCAGGTATAAGAGTGTTTTCTAAATGTGAGACACTGTTCTCTTTCCTAACTCAGTTCAAGTGTAGCCATGTTTACAGGATCTTCATAAGTGATATCTTATGATAAGTTTCTTTTTCTGTGTGACTTATTTCACTTAGAATCATCGTACCTGAATCCACCCATTTTGCTGCTACTGGTCTTATGACATTGATTTCATGGCTGAGGGATATTCCATCGTACGTAAGTACCACAATTTTTTGAACCATGTTTATATTTTCTGGGATACTTAAGGTGTATCCAAGTTGAGGTCCTTGTATGCAGTGCAGCCCTAAATTTTGGGGTGGCTCTGTCTTATTGATTTTCAGTTTTCCCAAGGTATATTCCCTAGACTGGTAGTCCCCTTGGCTCTGTAGCTCTGTTCTTTACTTGTTTTAGGGAACAGAATGCACTCCTCCAGAGAGGCAGTTGGCAATTTACATCCCGCCCATCAGCATAACAAGGCTCCCTGTTCTCCAGGGCCTGTCTTGCCTTTCTTGTTCTTACACATTTTGTGGATGTCCCTTTTGACCGGTGGGAAGTGATACTTCTTTGTAGTGCAGATTTGCATTGCCCGCTTGCTTGCTTGGCCAAAAAGGGCGTATGCGTTTTCTCCTGAATATATTCAGGAGAAAACGCATACGCCCTTTTTGGCCAAGTGCATCATTGTCGAAGTTGTGCCCCTCTTCCTGTGCTTTAAAGGCGATTCCAACGTACCTCTTGAAATCTGTTTCCTGCTATTCTGCGTCGCTTTCAAGTCCGCCTCGTTGCCTTCCCTCAACAGATTTTTGGACGATAGTTGTCCTTTATTACTCGGCCAGTTTGTGAATTGCTGTGTCCCTGAGCTCCATTTTTCAACTCGTTTTTGGAGAGCTGACCGCAAGTCCAAAATTTTGGTTCAGGACCTATACTGGTTCCCGGTGGGTGGCTGAGAATTTGGTTAATTCTTCTTCCTGCCGGGAAATTACAGTGATATGTGCCCATCCAAATGCCTAACAGCTACTCTCTCATTGGTTCTCCCTCTTCCCTTTCATCCTCTGCCAAATTGGCAACCTGTGCGAACCAAGAGGTTAAAGGGGCTGTCTCTCCAAGTTGGGAGGTTGATAGTAAAGCAGCCGGAAAGTCAAACCGCAGCACCAGCAGAGGGTTTATTCTTTGAGTTTTAGAAACCTTTCGTATTCACAGTGTGTCCGTTCTCTAGGTTTCCCGCACATGTTATAGCTGTAGTAATATTCCCTTCAACCTGGAGAGTTCGGACCCATAGAATGGGTGCCATGCATTATTGCTTTAAAGGGTCTGCATTTGCTCACCCAATCTCACCATTCGTCTCAGTCCCAAGTGTCCCTCCTTATGCCACATCCAGCTGTCATTGTAGATAGGGTCATTCCAGCTTTCATCAGAGACCCTGAAGGAATTGTAAAGAATTTCCCAGTTTCTTTGTTTTGTTTTTGAAATTCCTTTTTATAGTGCGTTTGAGCTGATTCTCGCTGCCATGTTTATGCCAGTCTAGACACACTTGATTCCCTTACGGACACATATCAATACATAGGTTTTAAGATTCTTACTAGTCAGATATTTTCCTCTGCGGGAAATATGGGGTTTTGAGTCCCTTTCACTGAGGACGGTGTAGGTCTTGTCTATTCCATAGTTGGTTTTTGGAACGGTACCTGTGCTTATATCAAACTCTGGTTTTATGCATCACCCCACCTCTCCTTCAACCTTAAGCAGGTATAAGAGTGTTTTCTAAAGGTGAGACACTCTTCTCTTTCCTAACTCAGTTCAAGTGTAGCCATGTTTACAGGATCTTCATAAGTGATATCTTATGATAAGTTTCTTTTTCTGTGTGACTTATTTCACTTAGAATCATCGTACCTGAATCCACCCATTTTGCTGCTACTGGTCTTATGACATTGATTTCATGGCTGAGGGATATTCCATCGTACGTAAGTACCACAATTTTTTGAACCATGTTTATATTTTCTGGGATACTTAAGGTGTATCCAAGTTGAGGTCCTTGTATGCAGTGCAGCCCTAAATTTTGGGGTGGCTCTGTCTTATTGATTTTCAGTTTTCCCAAGGTATATTCCCTAGACTGGTAGTGCCCTTGGCTCTGTAGCTCTGTTCTTTACTTGTTTTAGGGAACAGAATGCACTCCTCCAGAGAGGCAGTTGGCAATTTACATCCCGCCCACCAGCGTAACAAGGCTCCCTGTTCTCCAGGGCCTGTCTTGCCTTTCTTGTTCTTACACATTTTGTGGATGTCCCTTTTGACCGGTGGGAAGTGATACTTCTTTGTAGTGCAGATTTGCATTGCCCGCTTGCTTGCTTGGCCAAAAAGGGCGTATGCGTTTTCTCCTGAATATATTCAGGAGAAAACGCATACGCCCTTTTTGGCCAAGTGCATCATTGTCGAAGTTGTGCCCCTCTTCCTGTGCTTTAAAGGCGATTCCAACGTACCTCTTGAAATCTGTTTCCTGCTATTCTGCCTCGCTTTCAAGTCCACCTCGTTGCCTTCCCTCAACAGATTTTTGGAAGATAGTTGTCCTTGATTACTCGGCCAGTTTGTGAATTGCTGTGCCCCTGAGCTCCATTTTTCAACTCCTTTTTGGTGAGCTGACCGCAAGTCCAAAATTTTGGTTCAGGACCTATACTGGTTCCCAGTGGGTGGCTGAGAATTTGGTTAATTCTTCTTCCTGCCGGGAAATTACAGTGATATGTGCCCGTCCAAATGCCTAACAGCTACTCTCTCATTGGATCTCCCTCTTCCCTTTCATCCTCTGCCAAATTGGCAACCTGTGCGAACCAAGAGGTTAAAGGGGCTGTCTCTCCAAGTTGGGAGGTTGATAGTAAAGCAGACGGAAAGTCAAACCGGAGCACCAGGAGAGGGACTATGCGTTGAGTTTTAGAAACCTTTCGTATTCACAGTGTGTCCGTTCCCTAGGTTTCCCGCACATGTTATAGCTGTAGTAATATTCCCTTCAACCTGGAGAGTTTGGACCCATGGAATGGGTGCCATGCATTTTTGCTTTAAAGGGTCTGCATTTGCTCACCCAATCTCACCAATCATCTCAGTCCCAAGTGTCCCTCCTTATGCCACATCCAGCTGTCGTTGTAGATAGGGTCATTCCAGCTTTCATCAGAGACCCTGAAGGAATTGTAAAGAATTTCCCAGTTTTTTTGTTTTGTTTTTGAAATTCCTTTTTATAGTGGGTTTGAGCTGATTCTCGCTGCCATGTTTATGCCAGTCTAGACACACTTGATTCCCTTACGGAGACATATCAATACATAGGTTTTAAGATTCTTACTAGTCAGATACTTTCCTCTGCGGGAAATATGGGGTTTTGAGTCCCTTTCACTGAGGACGGTGTAGGTCTTGTCTATTCCATAGTTGGTTTTTAGAACGGTACCTGTGCTTATATCAAACTCTGGTTTTATGCATCACCCCACCTCTCCTTCCCCCTTAAGCAGGTATAAGAGTGTTTTCTAAATGTGAGACACTGTTCTCTTTCCTAACTCAGTTCAAGTGTAGCCATGTTTACAGGATCTTCATAAGTGATATCTTATGATAAGTTTCTTTTTCTGTGTGACTTATTTCACTTAGAATCATCGTACCTGAATCCACCCATTTTGCTGCTACTGGTCTTATGACATTGATTTCATGGCTGAGGGATATTCCATCGTACGTAAGTACCACAATTTTTTGAACCATGTTTATATTTTCTGGGATACTTAAGGTGTATCCAAGTTGAGGTCCTTGTATGCAGTGCAGCCCTAAATTTTGGGGTGGCTCTGTCTTATTGATTTTCAGTTTTCCCAAGGTATATTCCCTAGAGTGGTGGTGCCCTTGGCTCTGTAGCTCTGTTCTTTACTTGTTGTAGGGAACAGAATGCACTCCTCCAGAGAGGCAGTTGGCAATTTACATCCCGCTCATCAGCATAACAAGGCTCCCTGTTCTCCAGGGCCTGTCTTGCCTTTCTTGTTCTTACACATTTTGTGGATGTCCCTTTTGACCGGTGGGAAGTGATACTTCTTTGTAGTGCAGATTTGCATTGCCCGCTTGCTTGCTTGGCCAAAAAGGGCGTATGCGTTTTCTCCTGAATATATTCAGGAGAAAACGCATACGCCCTTTTTGGCCAAGTGCATCATTGTCGAAGTTGTGCCCCTCTTCCTGTGCTTTAAAGGCGATTCCAACGTACCTCTTGAAATCTGTTTCCTGCTATTCTGCCTCGCTTTCAAGTCCACCTCGTTGCCTTCCCTCAACAGATTTTTGGACGATAGTTGTCCTTTATTACTCGGCCAGTTTGTGAATTGCTGTGTCCGTGAGCTCCATTTTTCAACTCGTTTTTGGTGAGCTGACCGCAAGTCCAAAATTTTGGTTCATGACCTATACTGGTTCCCGGTGGGTGGCTGAGAATTTGGTTAATTCTTCTTCCTGCCAGGAAATTACAGTGATATGTGCCCGTCCAAATGCCTAACAGCTACTCTCTCATTGGTTCTCCCTCTTCCCTTTCATCCTCTGCCAAATTGGCAACCTGTGCGAACCAAGAGGTTAAAGGGGCTGTCTCTCCAAGTTGGGAGGTTGATAGTAAAGCAGCCGGAAAGTCAATCCGGAGCACCAGGAGAGGGTTTATTCGTTGAGTTTTAGAAACCTTTCGTATTCACAATGTGTCCGTTCACTAGGTTTCCCGCACATGTTATAGCTGTAGTAATATTCCCTTCAACCTGGAGAGTTCGGACCCATGGAATGGGTGCCATGCATTATTGCTTTAAAGGGTCTGCATTTGCTCACCCAATCTCACCAATCGTCTCAGTCCCAAGTGTCCCTCCTTATGTCACATCCAGCTGTCGTTGTAGATAGGTTCATTCCAGCTTTCATCAGAGACCCTGAAGGAATTGTAAAGAATTTCCCAGTTTTTTTGTTTTGTTTTTGAAATTCCTTTTTATAGTGGGTTTGAGCTGATTCTCGCTGCCATGTTTATGCCAGTCTAGACACACTTGATTCCCTTACGGAGACATATCAATACATAGGTTTTAAGATTCTTACTAGTCAGATATTTTCCTCTGCGGGAAATATGGGGTTTTGAGTCCCTTTCACTGAGTACGGTGTAGGTCTAGTCTATTCCATAGTTGGTTTTTGGAACGGTACCTGTGCTTATATCAAACTCTGGTTTTATGCATCACCCCACCTCTCCTTCCCCCTTAAGCAGGTATAAGAGTGTTTTCTAAATGTGAGACACTGTTCTCTTTCCTAACTCAGTTCAAGTGTAGCCATGTTTACAGGATCTTCATAAGTGATATGTTATGATAAGTTTCTTTTTCTGTGTGACTTATTTCACTTAGAATCATCGTACCTGAATCCACCCATTTTGCTGCTACTGGTCTTATGACATTGATTTCATGGCTGAGGAATATTCCATCGTACGTAAGTACCACAATTTTTTGAACCATGTTTATATTTTCTGGGATACTTAAGGTGTATCCAAGTTGAGATCCTTGTATGCAGTGCAGCCCTAAATTTTGGGGTGGCTCTGTCTTATTGATTTTCAGTTTTCCCAAGGTATATTCCCTAGACTGGTAGTGCCCTTGGCTCTGTAGCTCTGTTCTTTACTTGTTTTAGGGAACAGAATGCACTCCTCCAGAGAGGCAGTTGGCAATTTACATCCCGCTCATCAGCATAACAAGGCTCCCTGTTCTCCAGGGCCTGTCTTGCCTTTCTTGTTCTTACACATTTTGTGGATGTCCCTTTTGACCGGTGGGAAGTGATACTTCTTTGTAGTGCAGATTTGCATTGCCCGCTTGCTTGCTTGGCCAAAAAGGGCGTATGCGTTTTCTCCTGAATATATTCAGGAGAAAACGCATACGCCCTTTTTGGCCAAGTGCATCATTGTCGAAGTTGTGCCCCTCTTCCTGTGCTTTAAAGGCGATTCCAACGTACCTCTTGAAATCTGTTTCCTGCTATTCTGCCTCGCTTTCAAGTCCACCTCGTTGCCTTCCCTCAACAGATTTTTGGACGATAGTTGTCCTTTATTACTCGGCCAGTTTGTGAATTGCTGTGTCCGTGAGCTCCATTTTTCAACTCGTTTTTGGTGAGCTGACCGCAAGTCCAAAATTTTGGTTCATGACCTATACTGGTTCCCGGTGGGTGGCTGAGAATTTGGTTAATTCTTCTTCCTGCCAGGAAATTACAGTGATATGTGCCCGTCCAAATGCCTAACAGCTACTCTCTCATTGGTTCTCCCTCTTCCCTTTCATCCTCTGCCAAATTGGCAACCTGTGCGAACCAAGAGGTTAAAGGGGCTGTCTCTCCAAGTTGGGAGGTTGATAGTAAAGCAGCCGGAAAGTCAATCCGGAGCACCAGGAGAGGGTTTATTCGTTGAGTTTTAGAAACCTTTCGTATTCACAATGTGTCCGTTCACTAGGTTTCCCGCACATGTTATAGCTGTAGTAATATTCCCTTCAACCTGGAGAGTTCGGACCCATGGAATGGGTGCCATGCATTATTGCTTTAAAGGGTCTGCATTTGCTCACCCAATCTCACCAATCGTCTCAGTCCCAAGTGTCCCTCCTTATGTCACATCCAGCTGTCGTTGTAGATAGGTTCATTCCAGCTTTCATCAGAGACCCTGAAGGAATTGTAAAGAATTTCCCAGTTTTTTTGTTTTGTTTTTGAAATTCCTTTTTATAGTGGGTTTGAGCTGATTCTCGCTGCCATGTTTATGCCAGTCTAGACACACTTGATTCCCTTACGGAGACATATCAATACATAGGTTTTAAGATTCTTACTAGTCAGATATTTTCCTCTGCGGGAAATATGGGGTTTTGAGTCCCTTTCACTGAGTACGGTGTAGGTCTAGTCTATTCCATAGTTGGTTTTTGGAACGGTACCTGTGCTTATATCAAACTCTGGTTTTATGCATCACCCCACCTCTCCTTCCCCCTTAAGCAGGTATAAGAGTGTTTTCTAAATGTGAGACACTCTTCTCTTTCCTAACTCAGTTCAAGTGTAGCCATGTTTACAGGATCTTCATAAGTGATATGTTATGATAAGTTTCTTTTTCTGTGTGACTTATTTCACTTAGAATCATCGTACCTGAATCCACCCATTTTGCTGCTACTGGTCTTATGACATTGATTTCATGGCTGAGGAATATTCCATCGTACGTAAGTACCACAATTTTTTGAACCATGTTTATATTTTCTGGGATACTTAAGGTGTATCCAAGTTGAGATCCTTGTATGCAGTGCAGCCCTAAATTTTGGGGTGGCTCTGTCTTATTGATTTTCAGTTTTCCCAAGGTATATTCCCTAGACTGGTAGTGCCCTTGGCTCTGTAGCTCTGTTCTTTACTTGTTTTAGGGAACAGAATGCACTCCTCCAGAGAGGCAGTTGGCAATTTACATCCCGCCCATCAGCATAACAAGGCTCCCTGTTCTCCAGGGCCTGTCTTGCCTTTCTTGTTCTTACACATTTTGTGGATGTCCCCTTTGACCGGTGGGAAGTGATACTTCTTTGTAGTGCAGATTTGCATTGCCCGCTTGCTTGCTTGGCCAAAAAGGGCGTATGCGTTTTCTCCTGAATATATTCAGGAGAAAACGCATACGCCCTTTTTGGCCAAGTGCATCATTGTCGAAGTTGTGCCCCTCTTCCTGTGCTTTAAAGGCGATTCCAAAGTACCTCTTGAAATCTGTTTCCTGCTATTCTGCCTCGCTTTCAAGTCCGCCTCGTTGCCTTCCCTCAACAGATTTTTGGACGATAGTTGTCCTTTATTACTCGGCCAGTTTGTGAATTGCTGTGCCCCTGAGCTCCATTTTTCAACTCGTTTTTGGTGAGCTGACCGCAAGTCCAAAATTTTGGTTCAGGACCTATACTGGTTCCCGGTGGGTGGCTGAGAATTTGGTTAATTCTTCTTCCTGCCGGGAAATTACAGTGATATGTGCCCGTCCAAATGCCTAACAGCTACTCTCTCATTGGTTCTCCCTCTTCCCTTTCATCCTCTGCCAAATTGGCAACCTGTGCGAACCAAGAGGTTAAAGGGGCTGTCTCTCCAAGTTGGGAGGTTGATAGTAAAGCAGACGGAAAGTCAAACCGGAGCACCAGGAGAGGGACTATGCGTTGAGTTTTAGAAACCTTTCGTATTCACAGTGTGTCCTTTCTCTAGGTTTCCCGCAAATGTTATAGCTGTAGTAATATTCCCTTCAACCTGGAGAGTTCAGACCCATGGAATGGGTGCCATGCATTATTGCTTTAAAGGGTCTGCATTTGCTCACCCAATCTCACCAATCGTCTCAGTCCCAAGTGTCCCTCATTATGCCACATCCAGCTGTCGTTGTAGATAGGGTCATTCCAGCCTTCATCAGAGACCCTGAAGGAATTGTAAAGAATTTCCCAGTTTTTTTGTTTTGTTTTTGAAATTCCTTTTTATAGTGGGTTTGAGCTGATTCTCGCTGCCATGTTTATGCCAGTCTAGACACACTTGATTCCCTTACGGAGACATATCAATACATAGGTTTTAAGATTCTTACTAGTCAGGTATTTTCCTCTGCGGGAAATATGGGGTTTTGAGTCCCTTTCGCTGAGGACGGTGTAGGTCTTGTCTATTCCATAGTTGGTTTTTGGAACGGTACCTGTGCTTATATCAAACTCTGGTTTTATGCATCACCCCACCTCTCCTTCCCCCTTAAGCAGGTATAAGAGTGTTTTCTAAATGTGAGACACTGTTCTCTTTCCTAACTCAGTTCAAGTGTAGCCATGTTTACAGGATCTTCATAAGTGATATCTTATGATAAGTTTCTTTTTCTGTGTGACTTATTTCACTTAGAATCATCGTACCTGAATCCACCCATTTTGCTGCTACTGGTCTTATGACATTGATTTCATGGCTGAGGGATATTCCATCGTACGTAAGTACCACAATTTTTTGAACCATGTTTATATTTTCTGGGATACTTAAGGTGTATCCAAGTTGAGATCCTTGTATGTAGTGCAGCCCTAAATTTTGGGGTGGCTCTGTCTTATTGATTTTCAGTTTTCTCAAGGTATATTCCCTAGACTGGTAGTGCCCTTGGCTCTGTAGCTCTGTTCTTTACTTGTTTTAGGGAACAGAATGCACTCCTCCAGAGAGGCAGTTGGCAATTTACATCCCGCCCATCAGCATAACAAGGCTCCCTGTTCTCCAGGGCCTGTCTTGCCTTTCTTGTTTTTACACATTTTGTGGATGTCCCCTTTGACCGGTGGGAAGTGATACTTCTTTGTAGTGCAGATTTGCATTGCCCGCTTGCTTGCTTGGCCAAAAAGGGCGTATGCGTTTTCTCCTGAATATATTCAGGAGAAAACGCATACGCCCTTTTTGGCCAAGTGCATCATTGTCGAAGTTGTGCCCCTCTTCCTGTGCTTTAAAGGCGATTCCAACGTACCTCTTGAAATCTGTTTCCTGCTCTTCTGCCTCGCTTTCAAGTCCGCCTCGTTGCCTTCCCTCAACAGATTTTTGGACGATAGTTGTCCTTTATTACTCGGCCAGTTTGTGAATTGCTGTGCCCCTGAGCTCCATTTTTCAACTCGTTTTTGGTGAGCTGACCGCAAGTCCAAAATTTTGGTTCAGGACCTATACTGGTTCCCGGTGGGTGGCTGAGAATTTGGTTAATTCTTCTTCCTGCCGGGAAATTACAGTGATATGTGCCCGTCCAAATGCCTAACAGCTACTCTCTCATTGGTTCTCCCTCTTCCCTTTCATCCTCTGCCAAATTGGCAACCTGTGCGAACCAAGAGGTTAAAGGGGCTGTCTCTCCAAGTTGGGAGGTTGATAGTAAAGCAGACGGAAAGTCAAACCGGTGCACCAGGAGAGGGACTATGCGTTGAGTTTTAGAAACCTTTCGTATTCACAGTGTGTCCGTTCTCTAGGTTTCCCGCAAATGTTATAGCTGTAGTAATATTCCCTTCAACCTGGAGAGTTCGGACCCATGGAATGGGTGCCATGCATTATTGCTTTAAAGGGTCTGCATTTGCTCACCCAATCTCACCAATCGTCTCAGTCCCAAGTGTCCCTCCTTATGCCACATCCAGCTGTCGTTGTAGATAGGGTCATTCCAGCCTTCATCAGAGACCCTGAAGGAATTGTAAAGAATTTCCCAGTTTTTTTGTTTTGTTTTTGAAATTCCTTTTTATAGTGGGTTTGAGCTGATTCTCGCTGCCATGTTTATGCCAGTCTAGACACACTTGATTCCCTTACGGAGACATATCAATACATAGGTTTTAAGATTCTTACTAGTCAGATATTTTCCTCTGCGGGAAATATGGGGTTTTGAGTCCCTTTCGCTGAGGACGGTGTAGGTCTTGTCTATTCCATAGTTGGTTTTTGGAACGGTACCTGTGCTTATATCAAACTCTGGTTTTATGCATCACCCCACCTCTCCTTCCCCCTTAAGCAGGTATAAGAGTGTTTTCTAAATGTGAGACACTGTTCTCTTTCCTAACTCAGTTCAAGTGTAGCCATGTTTACAGGATCTTCATAAGTGATATCTTATGATAAGTTTCTTTTTCTGTGTGACTTATTTCACTTAGAATCATCGTACCTGAATCCACCCATTTTGCTGCTACGGGTCTTATGACATTGATTTCATGGCTGAGGGATATTCCATCGTACGTAAGTACCACAATTTTTTGAACCATGTTTATATTTTCTGGGATACTTAAGGTGTATCCAAGTTGAGGTCCTTGTATGCAGTGCAGCCCTAAATTTTGGGGTGGCTCTGTCTTATTGATTTTCAGTTTTCCCAAGGTATATTCCCTAGACTGGTAGTGCCCTTGGCTCTGTAGCTCTGTTCTTTACTTGTTTTAGGGAACAGAATGCACTCCTCCAGAGAGGCAGTTGGCAATTTACATCCCGCCAATCAGCATAACAAGGCTCCCTGTTCTCCAGGGCCTGTCTTGCCTTTCTTGTTCTTACACATTTTGTGGATGTCCCTTTTGACTGGTGGGAAGTGATACTTCTTTGTAGTGCAGATTTGCATTGCCCGCTTGCTTGCTTGGCCAAAAAGGGCGTATGCGTTTTCTCCTGAATATATTCAGGAGAAAACACATACGCCCTTTTTGGCCAAGTGCATCATTGTCGAAGTTGTGCCCCACTTCCTGTGCTTTAAAGGCGATTCCAACGTAACTCTTGAAATCTGTTTCCTGCTATTCTGCCTCGCTTTCAAGTCCGCCTCGTTGCCTTCCCTCAACAGATTTTTGGACGATAGTTGTCCTTTATTACTCGGCCAGTTTGTGAATTGCTGTGCCCCTGAGCTCCATTTTTCAACTCGTTTTTGGTGAGCTGACCGCAAGTCCAAAATTTTGGTTCAGGACCTATACTGGTTCCCGGTGGGTGGCTGAGAATTTGGTTAATTCTTCTTCCTGCCGGGAAATTACAGTGATATGTGCCCGTCCAAATGCCTAACAGCTACTCTCTCATTGGTTCTCCCTCTTCCTTTTCATCCTCTGCCAAATTGGCAACCTGTGCGAACCAAGAGGTTAAAGGGGCTGTCTCTCCAAGTTGGGAGGTTGATAGTAAAGTAGACGGAAAGTCAAACCGGAGCACCAGGAGAGGGACTATTCGTTGAGTTTTAGAAACCTTTCGTATTCACAGTGTGTCCGTTCTCTAGGTTTCCCGCACATGTTATAGCTGTAGTAATATTCCCTTCAACCTGGAGAGTTCGGACCCATGGAATGGGTGCCATGCATTATTGCTTTAAAGGGTCTGCATTTGCTCACCCAATCTCACCAATCGTCTCAGTCCCAAGTGTCCCTCCTTATGCCACATCCATCTGTCGTTGTAGATAGGGTCATTCCAGCCTTCATCAGAGACCCTGAAGGAATTGTAAAGAATTTCCCAGTTTTTTTGTTTTGTTTTTGAAATTCCTTTTTATAGTGGGTTTGAGCTGATTCTCGCTGCCATGTTTATGCCAGTCTAGACACACTTGATTCCCTTACGGAGACATATCAATACATAGGTTTTAAGATTCTTACTAGTCAGGTATTTTCCTCTGCGGGAAATATGGGGTTTTGAGTCCCTTTCGCTGAGGACGGTGTAGGTCTTGTCTATTCCATAGTTGGTTTTTGGAACGGTACCTGTGCTTATATCAAACTCTGGTTTTATGCATCACCCCACCTCTCCTTCCCCCTTAAGCAGGTATAAGAGTGTTTTCTAAATGTGAGACACTGTTCTCTTTCCTAACTCAGTTCAAGTGTAGCCATGTTTACAGGATCTTCATAAGTGATATCTTATGATAAGTTTCTTTTTCTGTGTGACTTATTTCACTTAGAATCATCGTACCTGAATCCACCCATTTTGCTGCTACTGGTCTTATGACATTGATTTCATGGCTGAGGGATATTCCATCGTACGTAAGTACCACAATTTTTTGAACCATGTTTATATTTTCTGGGATACTTAAGGTGTATCCAAGTTGAGGTCCTTGTATGCAGTGCAGCCCTAAATTTTGGGGTGGCTCTGTCTTATTGATTTTCAGTTTTCCCAAGGTATATTCCCTAGACTGGTAGTGCCCTTGGCTCTGTAGCTCTGTTCTTTACTTGTTTTTGGGAACAGAATGCACTCCTCCAGAGAGGCAGTTGGCAATTTACATCCCGCCCATCAGCATAACAAGGCTCCCTGTTCTCCAGGGCCTGTCTTGCCTTTCTTGTTCTTACACATTTTGTGGATGTCCCTTTTGACCGGTGGGAAGTGATACTTCTTTGTAGTGCAGATTTGCATTGCCCGCTTGCTTGCTTGGCCAAAAAGGGCGTATGCGTTTTCTCCTGAATATATTCAGGAGAAAACGCATACGCCCTTTTTGGCCAAGTGCATCATTGTCGAAGTTGTGCCCCTCTTCCTGTGCTTTAAAGGCGATTCCAACGTACCTCTTGAAATCTGTTTCCTGCTATTCTGCCTCGCTTTCAAGTCCACCTCGTTGCCTTCCCTCAACAGATTTTTGGAAGATAGTTGTCCTTGATTACTCGGCCAGTTTGTGAATTGCTGTGCCCCTGAGCTCCATTTTTCAACTCGTTTTTGGTGAGCTGACCGCAAGTCCAAAATTTTGGTTCAGGACCTATACTGTTTCCCAGTGGGTGGCTGAGAATTTGGTTAATTCTTCTTCCTGCCGGGAAATTACAGTGATATGTGCCCGTCCAAATGCCTAACAGCTACTCTCTCATTGGATCTCCCTCTTCCCTTTCATCCTCTGCCAAATTGGCAACCTGTTCGAACCAAGAGGTTAAAGGGGCTGTCTCTCCAAGTTGGGAGGTTGATAGTAAAGCATACGGAAAGTCAAACCGGAGCACCAGGAGAGGGACTATGCGTTGAGTTTTAGAAACCTTTCGTATTCACAGTGTGTCCGTTCCCTAGGTTTCCCGCACATGTTATAGCTGTAGTAATATTCCCTTCAACCTGGAGAGTTTGGACCCATGGAATGGGTGCCATGCATTATTGCTTTAAAGGGTCTGCATTTGCTCACCCAATCTCACCAATCATCTCAGTCCCAAGTGTCCCTCCTTATGCCACATCCAGCTGTCGTTGTAGATAGGGTCATTCCAGCTTTCATCAGAGACCCTGAAGGAATTGTAAAGAATTTCCCAGTTTTTTTGTTTTGTTTTTGAAATTCCTTTTTATAGTGGGTTTGAGCTGATTCTCGCTGCCATGTTTATGCCAGTCTAGACACACTTGATTCCCTTACGGAGACATATCAATACATAGGTTTTAAGATTCTTACTAGTCAGATACTTTCCTCTGCGGGAAATATGGGGTTTTGAGTCCCTTTCACTGAGGACGGTGTAGGTCTTGTCTATTCCATAGTTGGTTTTTAGAACGGTACCTGTGCTTATATCAAACTCTGGTTTTATGCATCACCCCACCTCTCCTTCCCCCTTAAGCAGGTATAAGAGTGTTTTCTAAATGTGAGACACTGTTCTCTTTCCTAACTCAGTTCAAGTGTAGCCATGTTTACAGGATCTTCATAAGTGATATCTTATGATAAGTTTCTTTTTCTGTGTGACTTATTTCACTTAGAATCATCGTACCTGAATCCACCCATTTTGCTGCTACTGGTCTTATGACATTGATTTCATGGCTGAGGGATATTCCATCGTACGTAAGTACCACAATTTTTTGAACCATGTTTATATTTTCTGGGATACTTAAGGTGTATCCAAGTTGAGGTCCTTGTATGCAGTGCAGCCCTAAATTTTGGGGTGGCTCTGTCTTATTGATTTTCAGTTTTCCCAAGGTATATTCCCTAGAGTGGTGGTGCCCTTGGCTCTGTAGCTCTGTTCTTTACTTGTTGTAGGGAACAGAATGCACTCCTCCAGAGAGGCAGTTGGCAATTTACATCCCGCTCATCAGCATAACAAGGCTCCCTGTTCTCCAGGGCCTGTCTTGCCTTTCTTGTTCTTACACATTTTGTGGATGTCCCTTTTGACTGGTGGGAAGTGATACTTCTTTGTAGTGCAGATTTGCATTGCCCGCTTGCTTGCTTGGCCAAAATGGGCGTATGCGTTTTCTCCTGAATATATTCAGGAGAAAACGCATACGCCCTTTTTGGCCAAGTGCATCATTGTCGAAGTTGTGCCCCTCTTCCTGTGCTTTAAAGGCGATTCCAACGTACCTCTTGAAATCTGTTTCCTGCTATTCTGCGTCGCTTTCAAGTCCACCTCGTTGCCTTCCCTCAACAGATTTTTGGACGATAGTTGTCCTTTATTACTCGGCCAGTTTGTGAATTGCTGTGTCCGTGAGCTCCATTTTTCAACTCGTTTTTGGTGAGCTGACCGCAAGTCCAAAATTTTGGTTCATGACCTATACTGGTTCCCGGTGGGTGGCTGAGAATTTGGTTAATTCTTCTTCCTGCCGGGAAATTACAGTGATATGTGCCCGTCCAAATGCCTAACAGCTACTCTCTCATTGGTTCTCCCTCTTCCCTTTCATCCTCTGCCAAATTGGCAACCTGTGCGAACCAAGAGGTTAAAGGGGCTGTCTCTCCAAGTTGGGAGGTTGATAGTAAAGCAGCCGGAAAGTCAATCCGGAGCACCAGGAGAGGGTTTATTCGTTGAGTTTTAGAAACCTTTCGTATTCACAGTGTGTCCGTTCACTAGGTTTCCCGCACATGTTATAGCTGTAGTAATATTCCCTTCAACCTGGAGAGTTCGGACCCATGGAATGGGTGCCATGCATTATTGCTTTAAAGGGTCTGCATTTGCTCACCCAATCTCACCAATCGTCTCAGTCCCAAGTGTCCCTCCTTATGCCACATCCAGCTGTCGTTGTAGATAGGGTCATTCCAGCTTTCATCAGAGACCCTGAAGGAATTGTAAAGAATTTCCCAGTTTTTTTGTTTTGTTTTTGAAATTCCTTTTTATAGTGGGTTTGAGCTGATTCTCGCTGCCATGTTTATGCCAGTCTAGACACACTTGATTCCCTTACGGAGACATATCAATACATAGGTTTTAAGATTCTTACTAGTCAGATATTTTCCTCTGCGGGAAATATGGGGTTTTGAGTCCCTTTCACTGAGTACGGTGTAGGTCTAGTCTATTCCATAGTTGGTTTTTGGAACGGTACCTGTGCTTATATCAAACTCTGGTTTTATGCATCACCCCACCTCTCCTTCCCCCTTAAGCAGGTATAAGAGTGTTTTCTAAATGTGAGACACTGTTCTCTTTCCTAACTCAGTTCAAGTGTAGCCATGTTTACAGGATCTTCATAAGTGATATGTTATGATAAGTTTCTTTTTCTGTGTGACTTATTTCACTTAGAATCATCGTACCTGAATCCACCCATTTTGCTGCTACTGGTCTTATGACATTGATTTCATGGCTGAGGAATATTCCATCGTACGTAAGTACCACAATTTTTTGAACCATGTTTATATTTTCTGGGATACTTAAGGTGTATCCAAGTTGAGATCCTTGTATGCAGTGCAGCCCTAAATTTTGGGGTGGCTCTGTCTTATTGATTTTCAGTTTTCCCAAGGTATATTCCCTAGACTGGTAGTGCCCTTGGCTCTGTAGCTCTGTTCTTTACTTGTTTTAGGGAACAGAATGCACTCCTCCAGAGAGGCAGTTGGCAATTTACATCCCGCCCATCAGCATAACAAGGCTCCCTGTTCTCCAGGGCCTGTCTTGCCTTTCTTGTTCTTACACATTTTGTGGATGTCCCCTTTGACCGGTGGGAAGTGATACTTCTTTGTAGTGCAGATTTGCATTGCCCGCTTGCTTGCTTGGCCAAAAAGGGCGTATGCGTTTTCTCCTGAATATATTCAGGAGAAAACGCATACGCCCTTTTTGGCCAAGTGCATCATTGTCGAAGTTGTGCCCCTCTTCCTGTGCTTTAAAGGCGATTCCAAAGTACCTCTTGAAATCTGTTTCCTGCTATTCTGCCTCGCTTTCAAGTCCACCTCGTTGCCTTCCCTCAACAGATTTTTGGACGATAGTTGTCCTTTATTACTCGGCCAGTTTGTGAATTGCTGTGCCCCTGAGCTCCATTTTTCAACTCGTTTTTGGTGAGCTGACCGCAAGTCCAAAATTTTGGTTCAGGACCTATACTGGTTCCCGGTGGGTGGCTGAGAATTTGGTTAATTCTTCTTCCTGCCGGGAAATTACAGTGATATGTGCCCGTCCAAATGCCTAACAGCTACTCTCTCATTGGTTCTCCCTCTTCCCTTTCATCCTCTGCCAAATTGGCAACCTGTGCGAACCAAGAGGTTAAAGGGGCTGTCTCTCCAAGTTGGGAGGTTGATAGTAAAGCAGACGGAAAGTCAAACCGGTGCACCAGGAGAGGGACTATGCGTTGAGTTTTAGAAACCTTTCGTATTCACAGTGTGTCCGTTCTCTAGGTTTCCCGCAAATGTTATAGCTGTAGTAATATTCCCTTCAACCTGGAGAGTTCAGACCCATGGAATGGGTGCCATGCATTATTGCTTTAAAGGGTCTGCATTTGCTCACCCAATCTCACCAATCGTCTCAGTCCCAAGTGTCCCTCATTATGCCACATCCAGCTGTCGTTGTAGATAGGGTCATTCCAGCCTTCATCAGAGACCCTGAAGGAATTGTAAAGAATTTCCCAGTTTTTTTGTTTTGTTTTTGAAATTCCTTTTTATAGTGGGTTTGAGCTGATTCTCGCTGCCATGTTTATGCCAGTCTAGACACACTTGATTCCCTTACGGAGACATATCAATACATAGGTTTTAAGATTCTTACTAGTCAGGTATTTTCCTCTGTGGGAAATATGGGGTTTTGAGTCCCTTTCGCTGAGGACGGTGTAGGTCTTGTCTATTCCATAGTTGGTTTTTGGAACGGTACCTGTGCTTATATCAAACTCTGGTTTTATGCATCACCCCACCTCTCCTTCCCCCTTAAGCAGGTATAAGAGTGTTTTCTAAATGTGAGACACTGTTCTCTTTCCTAACTCAGTTCAAGTGTAGCCATGTTTACAGGATCTTCATAAGTGATATCTTATGATAAGTTTCTTTTTCTGTGTGACTTATTTCACTTAGAATCATCGTACCTGAATCCACCCATTTTGCTGCTACTGGTCTTATGACATTGATTTCATGGCTGAGGGATATTCCATCGTACGTAAGTACCACAATTTTTTGAACCATGTTTATATTTTCCTGGATACTTAAGGTGTATCCAAGTTGAGATCCTTGTATGCAGTGCAGCCCTAAATTTTGGGGTGGCTCTGTCTTATTGATTTTCAGTTTTCCCAAGGTATATTCCCTAGACTGGTAGTGCCCTTGGCTCTGTAGCTCTGTTCTTTACTTGTTTTAGGGAACAGAATGCACTCCTCCAGAGAGGCAGTTGGCAATTTACATCCCGCCCATCAGCATAACAAGGCTCCCTGTTCTCCAGGGCCTGTCTTGCCTTTCTTGTTCTTACACATTTTGTGGATGTCCCCTTTGGCCGGTGGGAAGTGATACTTCTTTGTAGTGCAGATTTGCATTGCCCGCTTGCTTGCTTGGCCAAAAAGGGCGTATGCGTTTTCTCCTGAATATATTCAGGAGAAAACGCATACGCCCTTTTTGGCCAAGTGCATCATTGTCGAAGTTGTGCCCCTCTTCGTGTGCTTTAAAGGCGATTCCAACATACCTCTTGAAATCTGTTTCCTGCTATTCTGCCTCGCTTTCAAGTCCGCCTCGTTGCCTTCCCTCAACAGATTTTTGGACGATAGTTGTCCTTTATTACTCGGCCAGTTTGTGAATTGCTGTGCCCCTGAGCTCCATTTTTCAACTCGTTTTTGGTGAGCTGACCGCAAGTCCAAAATTTTGGTTCAGGACCTATACTGGTTCCCGGTGGGTGGCTGAGAATTTGGTTAATTCTTCTTCCTGCCGGGAAATTACAGTGATATGTGCCCGTCCAAATGCCTAACAGCTACTCTCTCATTGGTTCTCCCTCTTCCCTTTCATCCTCTGCCAAATTGGCAACCTGTGCGAACCAAGAGGTTAAAGGGGCTGTCTTTCCAAGTTGGGAGATTGATAGTAAAGCAGACGGAAAGTCAAACCGGTGCACCAGGAGAGGGACTATGCGTTGAGTTTTAGAAACCTTTCGTATTCACAGTGTGTCCGTTCTCTAGGTTTCCCGCAAATGTTATAGCTGTAGTAATATTCCCTTCAACCTGGAGAGTTCGGACCCATGGAATGGGTGCCATGCATTATTGCTTTAAAGGGTCTGCATTTGCTCACCCAATCTCACCAATCGTCTCAGTCCCAAGTGTCCCTCCTTATGCCACATCCAGCTGTCGTTGTAGATAGGGTCATTCCAGCCTTCATCAGAGACCCTGAAGGAATTGTAAAGAATTTCCCAGTTTTTTTGTTTTGTTTTTGAAATTCCTTTTTATAGTGGGTTTGAGCTGATTCTCGCTGCCATGTTTATGCCAGTCTAGACACACTTGATTCCCTTACGGAGACATATCAATACATAGGTTTTAAGATTCTTACTAGTCAGATATTTTCCTCTGGGGGAAATATGGGGTTTTGAGTCCCTTTCGCTGAGGACGGTGTAGGTCTTGTCTATTCCATAGTTGGTTTTTGGAACGGTACCTGTGCTTATATCAAACTCTGGTTTTATGCATCACCCCACCTCTCCTTCCCCCTGAAGCAGGTATAAGAGTGTTTTCTAAATGTGAGACACTGTTCTCTTTCCTAACTCAGTTCAAGTGTAGCCATGTTTACAGGATCTTCATAAGTGATATCTTATGATAAGTTTCTTTTTCTGTGTGACTTATTTCACTTAGAATCATCGTACCTGAATCCACCCATTTTGCTGCTACGGGTCTTATGACATTGATTTCATGGCTGAGGGATATTCCATCGTACGTAAGTACCACAATTTTTTGAACCATGTTTATATTTTCTGGGATACTTAAGGTGTATCCAAGTTGAGGTCCTTGTATGCAGTGCAGCCCTAAATTTTGGGGTGGCTCTGTCTTATTGATTTTCAGTTTTCCCAAGGTATATTCCCTAGACTGGTAGTGCCCTTGGCTCTGTAGCTCTGTTCTTTACTTGTTTTAGGGAACAGAATGCACTCCTCCAGAGAGGCAGTTGGCAATTTACATCCCGCCAATCAGCATAACAAGGCTCCCTGTTCTCCAGGGCCTGTCTTGCCTTTCTTGTTCTTACACATTTTGTGGATGTCCCTTTTGACTGGTGGGAAGTGATACTTCTTTGTAGTGCAGATTTGCATTGCCCGCTTGCTTGCTTGGCCAAAAAGGGCGTATGCGTTTTCTCCTGAATATATTCAGGAGAAAACACATACGCCCTTTTTGGCCAAGTGCATCATTGTCGAAGTTGTGCCCCACTTCCTGTGCTTTAAAGGTGATTCCAACGTAACTCTTGAAATCTGTTTCCTGCTATTCTGCCTCGCTTTCAAGTCCGCCTCGTTGCCTTCCCTCAACAGATTTTTGGACGATAGTTGTCCTTTATTACTCGGCCAGTTTGTGAATTGCTGTGCCCCTGAGCTCCATTTTTCAACTCGTTTTTGGTGAGCTGACCGCAAGTCCAAAATTTTGGTTCAGGACCTATACTGGTTCCCGGTGGGTGGCTGAGAATTTGGTTAATTCTTCTTCCTGCCGGGAAATTACAGTGATATGTGCCCGTCCAAATGCCTAACAGCTACTCTCTCATTGGTTCTCCCTCTTCCTTTTCATCCTCTGCCAAATTGGCAACCTGTGCGAACCAAGAGGTTAAAGGGGCTGTCTCTCCAAGTTGGGAGGTTGATAGTAAAGCAGACGGAAAGTCAAACCGGTGCACCAGGAGAGGGACTATGCGTTGAGTTTTAGAAACCTTTCGTATTCACAGTGTGTCCGTTCTCTAGGTTTCCCGCACATGTTATAGCTGTAGTAATATTCCCTTCAACCTGGAGAGTTCGGACCCATGGAATGGGTGCCATGCATTATTGCTTTAAAGGGTCTGCATTTGCTCACCCAATCTCACCAATCGTCTCAGTCCCAAGTGTCCCTCCTTATGCCACATCCAGCTGTCGTTGTAGATAGGGTCATTCCAGCCTTCATCAGAGACCCTGAAGGAATTGTAAAGAATTTCCCAGTTTTTTTGTTTTGTTTTTGAAATTCCTTTTTATAGTGGGTTTGAGCTGATTCTCGCTGCCATGTTTATGCCAGTCTAGACACACTTGATTCCCTTACGGAGACATATCAATACATAGGTTTTAAGATTCTTACTAGTCAGGTATTTTCCTCTGCGGGAAATATGGGGTTTTGAGTCCCTTTCGCTGAGGACGGTGTAGGTCTTGTCTATTCCATAGTTGGTTTTTGGAACGGTACCTGTGCTTATATCAAACTCTGGTTTTATGCATCACCCCACCTCTCCTTCCCCCTTAAGCAGGTATAAGAGTGTTTTCTAAATGTGAGACACTGTTCTCTTTCCTAACTCAGTTCAAGTGTAGCCATGTTTACAGGATCTTCATAAGTGATATCTTATGATAAGTTTCTTTTTCTGTGTGACTTATTTCACTTAGAATCATCGTACCTGAATCCACCCATTTTGCTGCTACTGGTCTTATGACATTGATTTCATGGCTGAGGGATATTCCATCGTACGTAAGTACCACAATTTTTTGAACCATGTTTATATTTTCTGGGATACTTAAGGTGTATCCAAGTTGAGGTCCTTGTATGCAGTGCAGCCCTAAATTTTGGGGTGGCTCTGTCTTATTGATTTTCAGTTTTCCCAAGGTATATTCCCTAGACTGGTAGTGCCCTTGGCTCTGTAGCTCTGTTCTTTACTTGTTTTAGGGAACAGAATGCACTCCTCCAGAGAGGCAGTTGGCAATTTACATCCCGCCCATCAGCATAACAAGGCTCCCTGTTCTCCAGGGCCTGTCTTGCCTTTCTTGTTCTTACACATTTTGTGGATGTCCCTTTTGACCGGTGGGAAGTGATACTTCTTTGTAGTGCAGATTTGCATTGCCCGCTTGCTTGCTTGGCCAAAAAGGGCGTATGCGTTTTCTCCTGAATATATTCAGGAGAAAACGCATACGCCCTTTTTGGCCAAGTGCATCATTGTCGAAGTTGTGCCCCTCTTCCTGTGCTTTAAAGGCGATTCCAACGTACCTCTTGAAATCTGTTTCCTGCTATTCTGCCTCGCTTTCAAGTCCGCCTCGTTGCCTTCCCTCAACAGATTTTTGGACGATAGTTGTCCTTTATTACTCGGCCAGTTTGTGAATTGCTGTGCCCCTGAGCTCCATTTTTCAACTCGTTTTTGGTGAGCTGACCGCAAGTCCAAAATTTTGGTTCAGGACCTATACTGGTTCCCGGTGGGTGGCTGAGAATTTGGTTAATTCTTCTTCCTGCCGGGAAATTACAGTGATATGTCCCCGTCCAAATGCCTAACAGCTACTCTCTCATTGGTTCTCCCTTTTCCCTTTCATCCTCTGCCAAATTGGCAACCTGTGCGAACCAAGAGGTTAAAGGGGCTGTCTCTCCAAGTTGGGAGGTTGATAGTAAAGCAGACGGAAAGTCAAACCGGAGCACCAGGAGAGGGACTATGCGTTGAGTTTTAGAAACCTTTCGTATTCACAGTGTGTCCGTTCTCTAGGTTTCCCGCACATGTTATAGCTGTAGTAATATTCCCTTCAACCTGGAGAGTTCGGACCCATGGAATGGGTGCCATGCATTATTGCTTTAAAGGGTCTGCATTTGCTCACCCAATTTCACCAATCGTCTCAGTCCCAAGTGTCCCTCATTATGCCACATCCAGCTGTCGTTGTAGATAGGGTCATTCCAGCCTTCATCAGAGACCCTGAAGGAATTGTAAAGAATTTCCCAGTTTTTTTGTTTTGTTTTTGAAATTCCTTTTTATAGTGGGTTTGAGCTGATTCTCGCTGCCATGTTTATGCCAGTCTAGACACACTTGATTCCCTTACGGAGACATATCAATACATAGGTTTTAAGATTCTTACTAGTCAGGTATTTTCCTCTGCGGGAAATATGGGGTTTTGAGTCCCTTTCGCTGAGGACGGTGTAGGTCTTGTCTATTCCATAGTTGGTTTTTGGAACGGTACCTGTGCTTATATCAAACTCTGGTTTTATGCATCACCCCACCTCTCCTTCCCCCTTAAGCAGGTATAAGAGTGTTTTCTAAATGTGAGACACTGTTCTCTTTCCTAACTCAGTTCAAGTGTAGCCATGTTTACAGGATCTTCATAAGTGATATCTTATGATAAGTTTCTTTTTCTGTGTGACTTATTTCACTTAGAATCATCGTACCTGAATCCACCCATTTTGCTGCTACTGGTCTTATGACATTGATTTCATGGCTGAGGGATATTCCATCGTACGTAAGTACCACAATTTTTTGAACCATGTTTATATTTTCTGGGATACTTAAGGTGTATCCAAGTTGAGATCCTTGTATGCAGTGCAGCCCTAAATTTTGGGGTGGCTCTGTCTTATTGATTTTCAGTTTTCCCAAGGTATATTCCCTAGACTGGTAGTGCCCTTGGCTCTGTAGCTCTGTTCTTTACTTGTTTTAGGGAACAGAATGCACTCCTCCAGAGAGGCAGTTGGCAATTTACATCCCGCCCATCAGCATAACAAGGCTCCCTGTTCTCCAGGGCCTGTCTTGCCTTTCTTGTTCTTACACATTTTGTGGATGTCCCCTTTGACCGGTGGGAAGTGATACTTCTTTGTAGTGCAGATTTGCATTTCCCGCTTGCTTGCTTGGCCAAAAAGGGCGTATGCGTTTTCTCCTGAATATATTCAGGAGAAAACGCATACGCCCTTTTTGGCCAAGTGCATCATTGTCGAAGTTGTGCCCCTCTTCCTGTGCTTTAAAGGCGATTCCAACGTACCTCTTGAAATCTGTTTCCTGCTATTCTGCCTCGCTTTCAAGTCCGCCTCGTTGCCTTCCCTCAACAGATTTTTGGACGATAGTTGTCCTTTATTACTCGGCCAGTTTGTGAATTGCTGTGCCCCTGAGCTCCATTTTTCAACTCGTTTTTGGTGAGCTGACCGCAAGTCCAAAATTTTGGTTCAGGACCTATACTGGTTCCCGGTGGGTGGCTGAGAATTTGGTTAATTCTTCTTCCTGCCGGGAAATTACAGTGATATGTGCCCGTCCAAATGCCTAACAGCTACTCTCTCATTGGTTCTCCCTCTTCCCTTTCATCCTCTGCCAAATTGGCAACCTGTGCGAACCAAGAGGTTAAAGGGGCTGTCTCTCCAAGTTGGGAGGTTGATAGTAAAGCAGACGGAAAGTCAAACCGGTGCACCAGGAGAGGGACTATGCGTTGAGTTTTAGAAACCTTTCGTATTCACAGTGTGTCCGTTCTCTAGGTTTCCCGCAAATGTTATAGCTGTAGTAATATTCCCTTCAACCTGGAGAGTTCGGACCCATGGAATGGCTGCCATGCATTATTGCTTTAAAGGGTCTGCATTTGCTCACCCAATCTCACCAATCGTCTCAGTCCCAAGTGTCCCTCCTTATGCCACATCCAGCTGTCGTTGTAGATAGGGTCATTCCAGGTTTCATCAGAGACCCTGAAGGAATTGTAAAGAATTTCCCAGTTTTTTTGTTTTGTTTTTGAAATTCCTTTTTATAGTGGGTTTGAGCTGATTCTCGCTGCCATGTTTATGCCAGTCTAGACACACTTGATTCCCTTACGGAGACATATCAATACATAGGTTTTAAGATTCTTACTAGTCAGATATTTTCCTCTGGGGGAAATATGGGGTTTTGAGTCCCTTTCGCTGAGGACGGTGTAGGTCTTGTCTATTCCATAGTTGGTTTTTGGAACGGTACCTGTGCTTATATCAAACTCTGGTTTTATGCATCACCCCACCTCTCCTTCCCCCTTAAGCAGGTATAAGAGTGTTTTCTAAATGTGAGACACTGTTCTCTTTCCTAACTCAGTTCAAGTGTAGCCATGTTTACAGGATCTTCATAAGTGATATCTTATGATAAGTTTCTTTTTCTGTGTGACTTATTTCACTTAGAATCATCGTACCTGAATCCACCCATTTTGCTGCTACGGTTCTTATGACATTGATTTCATGGCTGAGGGATATTCCATCGTACGTAAGTACCACAATTTTTTGAACCATGTTTATATTTTCTGGGATACTTAAGGTGTATCCAAGTTGAGGTCCTTGTATGCAGTGCAGCCCTAAATTTTGGGGTGGCTCTGTCTTATTGATTTTCAGTTTTCCCAAGGTATATTCCCTAGACTGGTAGTGCCCTTGGCTCTGTAGCTCTGTTCTTTACTTGTTTTAGGGAACAGAATGCACTCCTCCAGAGAGGCAGTTGGCAATTTACATCCCGCCAATCAGCATAACAAGGCTCCCTGTTCTCCAGGGCCTGTCTTGCCTTTCTTGTTCTTACACATTTTGTGGATGTCCCTTTTGACTGGTGGGAAGTGATACTTCTTTGTAGTGCAGATTTGCATTGCCCGCTTGCTTGCTTGGCCAAAAAGGGCGTATGCGTTTTCTCCTGAATATATTCAGGAGAAAACACATACGCCCTTTTTGGCCAAGTGCATCATTGTCGAAGTTGTGCCCCACTTCCTGTGCTTTAAAGGCGATTCCAACGTAACTCTTGAAATCTGTTTCCTGCTATTCTGCCTCGCTTTCAAGTCCGCCTCGTTGCCTTCCCTCAACAGATTTTTGGACGATAGTTGTCCTTTATTACTCGGCCAGTTTGTGAATTGCTGTGCCCCTGAGCTCCATTTTTCAACTCGTTTTTGGTGAGCTGACCGCAAGTCCAAAATTTTGGTTCAGGACCTATACTGGTTCCCGGTGGGTGGCTGAGAATTTGGTTAATTCTTCTTCCTGCCGGGAAATTACAGTGATATGTGCCCGTCCAAATGCCTAACAGCTACTCTCTCATTGGTTCTCCCTCTTCCTTTTCATCCTCTGCCAAATTGGCAACCTGTGCGAACCAAGAGGTTAAAGGGGCTGTCTCTCCAAGTTGGGAGGTTGATAGTAAAGCAGATGGAAAGTCAAACCGGAGCACCAGGAGAGGGACTATTCGTTGAGTTTTAGAAACCTTTCGTATTCACAGTGTGTCCGTTCTCTAGGTTTCCCGCACATGTTATAGCTGTAGTAATATTCCCTTCAACCTGGAGAGTTCGGACCCATGGAATGGGTGCCATGCATTATTGCTTTAAAGGGTCTGCATTTGCTCACCCAATCTCACCAATCGTCTCAGTCCCAAGTGTCCCTCCTTATGCCACATCCAGCTGTCGTTGTAGATAGGGTCATTCCAGCCTTCATCAGAGACCCTGAAGGAATTGTAAAGAATTTCCCAGTTTTTTTGTTTTGTTTTTGAAATTCCTTTTTATAGTGGGTTTGAGCTGATTCTCGCTGCCATGTTTATGCCAGTCTAGACACACTTGATTCCCTTACGGAGACATATCAATACATAGGTTTTAAGATTCTTACTAGTCAGGTATTTTCCTCTGCGGGAAATATGGGGTTTTGAGTCCCTTTCGCTGAGGACGGTGTAGGTCTTGTCTATTCCATAGTTGGTTTTTGGAACGGTACCTGTGCTTATATCAAACTCTGGTTTTATGCATCACCCCACCTCTCCTTCCCCCTTAAGCAGGTATAAGAGTGTTTTCTAAATGTGAGACACTGTTCTCTTTCCTAACTCAGTTCAAGTGTAGCCATGTTTACAGGATCTTCATAAGTGATATCTTATGATAAGTTTCTTTTTCTGTGTGACTTATTTCACTTAGAATCATCGTACCTGAATCCACCCATTTTGCTGCTACTGGTCTTATGACATTGATTTCATGGCTGAGGGATATTCCATCGTACGTAAGTACCACAATTTTTTGAACCATGTTTATATTTTCTGGGATACTTAAGGTGTATCCAAGTTGAGGTCCTTGTATGCAGTGCAGCCCTAAATTTTGGGGTGGCTCTGTCTTATTGATTTTCAGTTTTCCCAAGGTATATTCCCTAGACTGGTAGTGCCCTTGGCTCTGTAGCTCTGTTCTTTACTTGTTTTTGGGAACAGAATGCACTCCTCCAGAGAGGCAGTTGGCAATTTACATCCCGCCCATCAGCATAACAAGGCTCCCTGTTCTCCAGGGCCTGTCTTGCCTTTCTTGTTCTTACACATTTTGTGGATGTCCCTTTTGACCGGTGGGAAGTGATACTTCTTTGTAGTGCAGATTTGCATTGCCCGCTTGCTTGCTTGGCCAAAAAGGGCGTATGCGTTTTCTCCTGAATATATTCAGGAGAAAACGCATACGCCCTTTTTGGCCAAGTGCATCATTGTCGAAGTTGTGCCCCTCTTCCTGTGCTTTAAAGGCGATTCCAACGTACCTCTTGAAATCTGTTTCCTGCTATTCTGCCTCGCTTTCAAGTCCGCCTCGTTGCCTTCCCTCAACAGATTTTTGGACGATAGTTGTCCTTTATTACTCGGCCAGTTTGTGAATTGCTGTGCCCCTGAGCTCCATTTTTCAACTCGTTTTTGGTGAGCTGACCGCAAGTCCAAAATTTTGGTTCAGGACCTATACTGGTTCCCGGTGGGTGGCTGAGAATTTGGTTAATTCTTCTTCCTGCCGGGAAATTACAGTGATATGTGCCCGTCCAAATGCCTAACAGCTACTCTCTCATTGGTTCTCCCTCTTCCCTTTCATCCTCTGCCAAATTGGCAACCTGTGCGAACCAAGAGGTTAAAGGGGCTGTCTCTCCAAGTTGGGAGGTTGATAGTAAAGCAGACGGAAAGTCAAACCGGAGCACCAGGAGAGGGACTATGCGTTGAGTTTTAGAAACCTTTCGTATTCACAGTGTGTCCGTTCTCTAGGTTTCCCGCACATGTTATAGCTGTAGTAATATTCCCTTCAACCTGGAGAGTTCGGACCCATGGAATGGGTGCCATGCATTATTGCTTTAAAGGGTCTGCATTTGCTCACCCAATCTCACCAATCGTCTCAGTCCCAAGTGTCCCTCCTTATGCCACATCCAGCTGTCGTTGTAGATAGGGTCATTCCAGCTTTCATCAGAGACCTTGAAGGAATTGTAAAGAATTTCCCAGTTTTTTTGTTTTGTTTTTGAAATTCCTTTTTATAGTGGGTTTGAGCTGATTCTCGCTGCCATGTTTATGCCAGTCTAGACACACTTGATTCCCTTACGGAGACATATCAATACATAGGTTTTAAGATTCTTACTAGTCAGATATTTTCCTCTGCGGGAAATATGGGGTTTTGAGTCCCTTTCGCTGAGGACGGTGTAGGTCTTGTCTATTCCATAGTTGGTTTTTGGAACGGTACCTGTGCTTATATCAAACCCTGGTTTTATGCATCACCCCACCTCTCCTTCCCCCTTAAGCAGGTATAAGAGTGTTTTCTAAATGTGAGACACTGTTCTCTTTCCTAACTCAGTTCAAGTGTAGCCATGTTTACAGGATCTTCATAAGTGATATCTTATGATAAGTTTCTTTTTCTGTGTGACTTATTTCACTTAGAATCATCGTACCTGAATCCACCCATTTTGCTGCTACTGGTCTTATGACATTGATTTCATGGCTGAGGGATATTCCATCGTACGTAAGTACCACAATTTTTTGAACCATGTTTATATTTTCTGGGATACTTAAGGTGTATCCAAGTTGAGGTCCTTGTATGCAGTGCAGCCCTAAATTTTGGGGTGGCTCTGTCTTATTGATTTTCAGTTTTCCCAAGGTATATTCCCTAGACTGGTAGTGCCCTTGGCTCTGTAGCTCTGTTCTTTACTTGTTTTAGGGAACAGAATGCACTCCTCCAGAGAGGCAGTTGGCAATTTACATCCCGCCCATCAGCATAACAAGGCTCCCTGTTCTCCAGGGCCTGTCTTGCCTTTCTTGTTCTTACACATTTTGTGGATGTCCCTTTTGACCGGTGGGAAGTGATACTTCTTTGTAGTGCAGATTTGCATTGCCCGCTTGCTTGCTTGGCCAAAAAGGGCGTATGCGTTTTCTCCTGAATATATTCAGGAGAAAACGCATACGCCCTTTTTGGCCAAGTGCATCATTGTCGAAGTTGTGCCCCTCTTCCTGTGCTTTAAAGGCGATTCCAACGTACCTCTTGAAATCTGTTTCCTGCTATTCTGCCTCGCTTTCAAGTCCGCCTCGTTGCCTTCCCTCAACAGATTTTTGGACGATAGTTGTCCTTTATTACTCGGCCAGTTTGTGAATTGCTGTGCCCCTGAGCTCCATTTTTCAACTCGTTTTTGGTGAGCTGACCGCAAGTCCAAAATTTTGGTTCAGGACCTATACTGGATCCCGGTGGGTGGCTGAGAATTTGGTTAATTCTTCTTCCTGCCGGGAAATTACAGTGATATGTCCCCGTCCAAATGCCTAACAGCTACTCTCTCATTGGTTCTCCCTCTTCCCTTTCATCCTCTGCCAAATTGGCAACCTGTGCGAACCAAGAGGTTAAAGGGGCTGTCTCTCCAAGTTGGGAGGTTGATAGTAAAGCAGACGGAAAGTCAAACCGGAGCACCAGGAGAGGGACTATGCGTTGAGTTTTAGAAACCTTTCGTATTCACAGTGTGTCCGTTCTCTAGGTTTCCCGCACATGTTATAGCTGTAGTAATATTCCCTTCAACCTGGAGAGTTCGGACCCATGGAATGGGTGCCATGCATTATTGCTTTAAAGGGTCTGCATTTGCTCACCCAATCTCACCAATCGTCTCAGTCCCAAGTGTCCCTCCTTATGCCACATCCAGCTGTCGTTGTAGATAGGGTCATTCCAGCCTTCATCAGAGACCCTGAAGGAATTGTAAAGAATTTCCCAGTTTTTTTGTTTTGTTTTTGAAATTCCTTTTTATAGTGGGTTTGAGCTGATTCTCGCTGCCATGTTTATGCCAGTCTAGACACACTTGATTCCCTTACGGAGACATATCAATACATAGGTTTTAAGATTCTTACTAGTCAGATATTTTCCTCTGGGGGAAATATGGGGTTTTGAGTCCCTTTCGCTGAGGACGGTGTAGGTCTTGTCTATTCCATAGTTGGTTTTTGGAACGGTACCTGTGCTTATATCAAACTCTGGTTTTATGCATCACCCCACCTCTCCTTCCCCCTTAAGCAGGTATAAGAGTGTTTTCTAAATGTGAGACACTGTTCTCTTTCCTAACTCAGTTCAAGTGTAGCCATGTTTACAGGATCTTCATAAGTGATATCTTATGATAAGTTTCTTTTTCTGTGTGACTTATTTCACTTAGAATCATCGTACCTGAATCCACCCATTTTGCTGCTACTGGTCTTATGACATTGATTTCATGGCTGAGGGATATTCCATCGTACGTAAGTACCACAATTTTTTGAACCATGTTTATATTTTCTGGGATACTTAAGGTGTATCCAAGTTGAGGTCCTTGTATGCAGTGCAGCCCTAAATTTTGGGGTGGCTCTGTCTTATTGATTTTCAGTTTTCCCAAGGTATATTCCCTAGACTGGTAGTGCCCTTGGCTCTGTAGCTCTGTTCTTTACTTGTTTTTGGGAACAGAATGCACTCCTCCAGAGAGGCAGTTGGCAATTTACATCCCGCCCATCAGCATAACAAGGCTCCCTGTTCTCCAGGGCCTGTCTTGCCTTTCTTGTTCTTACACATTTTGTGGATGTCCCTTTTGACCGGTGGGAAGTGATACTTCTTTGTAGTGCAGATTTGCATTGCCCGCTTGCTTGCTTGGCCAAAAAGGGCGTATGCGTTTTCTCCTGAATATATTCAGGAGAAAACGCATACGCCCTTTTTGGCCAAGTGCATCATTGTCGAAGTTGTGCCCCTCTTCCTGTGCTTTAAAGGCGATTCCAACGTACCTCTTGAAATCTGTTTCCTGCTATTCTGCCTCGCTTTCAAGTCCGCCTCGTTGCCTTCCCTCAACAGATTTTTGGACGATAGTTGTCCTTTATTACTCGGCCAGTTTGTGAATTGCTGTGCCCCTGAGCTCCATTTTTCAACTCGTTTTTGGTGAGCTGACCGCAAGTCCAAAATTTTGGTTCAGGACCTATACTGGTTCCCGGGGGGTGGCTGAGAATTTGGTTAATTCTTCTTCCTGCCGGGAAATTACAGTGATATGTGCCCGTCCAAATGCCTAACAGCTACTCTCTCATTGGTTCTCCCTCTTCCCTTTCATCCTCTGCCAAATTGGCAACCTGTGCGAACCAAGAGGTTAAAGGGGCTGTCTCTCCAAGTTGGGAGGTTGATAGTAAAGCAGACGGAAAGTCAAACCGGAGCACCAGGAGAGGGACTATGCGTTGAGTTTTAGAAACCTTTCGTATTCACAGTGTGTCCGTTCTCTAGGTTTCCCGCACATGTTATAGCTGTAGTAATATTCCCTTCAACCTGGAGAGTTCGGACCCATGGAATGGGTGCCATGCATTATTGCTTTAAAGGGTCTGCATTTGCTCACCCAATCTCACCAATCGTCTCAGTCCCAAGTGTCCCTCCTTATGCCACATCCAGCTGTCGTTGTAGATAGGGTCATTCCAGCTTTCATCAGAGACCTTGAAGGAATTGTAAAGAATTTCCCAGTTTTTTTGTTTTGTTTTTGAAATTCCTTTTTATAGTGGGTTTGAGCTGATTCTCGCTGCCATGTTTATGCCAGTCTAGACACACTTGATTCCCTTACGGAGACATATCAATACATAGGTTTTAAGATTCTTACTAGTCAGATATTTTCCTCTGCGGGAAATATGGGGTTTTGAGTCCCTTTCGCTGAGGACGGTGTAGGTCTTGTCTATTCCATAGTTGGTTTTTGGAACGGTACCTGTGCTTATATCAAACTCTGGTTTTATGCATCACCCCACCTCTCCTTCCCCCTTAAGCAGGTATAAGAGTGTTTTCTAAATGTGAGACACTGTTCTCTTTCCTAACTCAGTTCAAGTGTAGCCATGTTTACAGGATCTTCATAAGTGATATCTTATGATAAGTTTCTTTTTCTGTGTGACTTATTTCACTTAGAATCATCGTACCTGAATCCACCCATTTTGCTGCTACTGGTCTTATGACATTGATTTCATGGCTGAGGGATATTCCATCGTACGTAAGTACCACAATTTTTTGAACCATGTTTATATTTTCTGGGATACTTAAGGTGTATCCAAGTTGAGGTCCTTGTATGCAGTGCAGCCCTAAATTTTGGGGTGGCTCTGTCTTATTGATTTTCAGTTTTCCCAAGGTATATTCCCTAGACTGGTAGTGCCCTTGGCTCTGTAGCTCTGTTCTTTACTTGTTTTAGGGAACAGAATGCACTCCTCCAGAGAGGCAGTTGGCAATTTACATCCCGCCCATCAGCATAACAAGGCTCCCTGTTCTCCAGGGCCTGTCTTGCCTTTCTTGTTCTTACACATTTTGTGGATGTCCCTTTTGACCGGTGGGAAGTGATACTTCTTTGTAGTGCAGATTTGCATTGCCCGCTTGCTTGCTTGGCCAAAAAGGGCGTATGCGTTTTCTCCTGAATATATTCAGGAGAAAACGCATACGCCCTTTTTGGCCAAGTGCATCATTGTCGAAGTTGTGCCCCTCTTCCTGTGCTTTAAAGGCGATTCCAACGTACCTCTTGAAATCTGTTTCCTGCTATTCTGCCTCGCTTTCAAGTCCGCCTCGTTGCCTTCCCTCAACAGATTTTTGGACGATAGTTGTCCTTTATTACTCGGCCAGTTTGTGAATTGCTGTGCCCCTGAGCTCCATTTTTCAACTCGTTTTTGGTGAGCTGACCGCAAGTCCAAAATTTTGGTTCAGGACCTATACTGGATCCCGGTGGGTGGCTGAGAATTTGGTTAATTCTTCTTCCTGCCGGGAAATTACAGTGATATGTCCCCGTCCAAATGCCTAACAGCTACTCTCTCATTGGTTCTCCCTCTTCCCTTTCATCCTCTGCCAAATTGGCAACCTGTGCGAACCAAGAGGTTAAAGGGGCTGTCTCTCCAAGTTGGGAGGTTGATAGTAAAGCAGACGGAAAGTCAAACCGGAGCACCAGGAGAGGGACTATGCGTTGAGTTTTAGAAACCTTTCGTATTCACAGTGTGTCCGTTCTCTAGGTTTCCCGCACATGTTATAGCTGTAGTAATATTCCCTTCAACCTGGAGAGTTCGGACCCATGGAATGGGTGCCATGCATTATTGCTTTAAAGGGTCTGCATTTGCTCACCCAATCTCACCAATCGTCTCAGTCCCAAGTGTCCCTCCTTATGCCACATCCAGCTGTCGTTGTAGATAGGGTCATTCCAGCCTTCATCAGAGACCCTGAAGGAATTGTAAAGAATTTCCCAGTTTTTTTGTTTTGTTTTTGAAATTCCTTTTTATAGTGGGTTTGAGCTGATTCTCGCTGCCATGTTTATGCCAGTCTAGACACACTTGATTCCCTTACGGAGACATATCAATACATAGGTTTTAAGATTCTTACTAGTCAGATATTTTCCTCTGGGGGAAATATGGGGTTTTGAGTCCCTTTCGCTGAGGACGGTGTAGGTCTTGTCTATTCCATAGTTGGTTTTTGGAACGGTACCTGTGCTTATATCAAACTCTGGTTTTATGCATCACCCCACCTCTCCTTCCCCCTTAAGCAGGTATAAGAGTGTTTTCTAAATGTGAGACACTGTTCTCTTTCCTAACTCAGTTCAAGTGTAGCCATGTTTACAGGATCTTCATAAGTGATATCTTATGATAAGTTTCTTTTTCTGTGTGACTTATTTCACTTAGAATCATCGTACCTGAATCCACCCATTTTGCTGCTACTGGTCTTATGACATTGATTTCATGGCTGAGGGATATTCCATCGTACGTAAGTACCACAATTTTTTGAACCATGTTTATATTTTCTGGGATACTTAAGGTGTATCCAAGTTGAGGTCCTTGTATGCAGTGCAGCCCTAAATTTTGGGGTGGCTCTGTCTTATTGATTTTCAGTTTTCCCAAGGTATATTCCCTAGACTGGTAGTGCCCTTGGCTCTGTAGCTCTGTTCTTTACTTGTTTTTGGGAACAGAATGCACTCCTCCAGAGAGGCAGTTGGCAATTTACATCCCGCCCATCAGCATAACAAGGCTCCCTGTTCTCCAGGGCCTGTCTTGCCTTTCTTGTTCTTACACATTTTGTGGATGTCCCTTTTGACCGGTGGGAAGTGATACTTCTTTGTAGTGCAGATTTGCATTGCCCGCTTGCTTGCTTGGCCAAAAAGGGCGTATGCGTTTTCTCCTGAATATATTCAGGAGAAAACGCATACGCCCTTTTTGGCCAAGTGCATCATTGTCGAAGTTGTGCCCCTCTTCCTGTGCTTTAAAGGCGATTCCAACGTACCTCTTGAAATCTGTTTCCTGCTATTCTGCCTCGCTTTCAAGTCCGCCTCGTTGCCTTCCCTCAACAGATTTTTGGACGATAGTTGTCCTTTATTACTCGGCCAGTTTGTGAATTGCTGTGCCCCTGAGCTCCATTTTTCAACTCGTTTTTGGTGAGCTGACCGCAAGTCCAAAATTTTGGTTCAGGACCTATACTGGTTCCCGGTGGGTGGCTGAGAATTTGGTTAATTCTTCTTCCTGCCGGGAAATTACAGTGATATGTGCCCGTCCAAATGCCTAACAGCTACTCTCTCATTGGTTCTCCCTCTTCCCTTTCATCCTCTGCCAAATTGGCAACCTGTGCGAACCAAGAGGTTAAAGGGGCTGTCTCTCCAAGTTGGGAGGTTGATAGTAAAGCAGACGGAAAGTCAAACCGGAGCACCAGGAGAGGGACTATGCGTTGAGTTTTAGAAACCTTTCGTATTCACAGTGTGTCCGTTCTCTAGGTTTCCCGCACATGTTATAGCTGTAGTAATATTCCCTTCAACCTGGAGAGTTCGGACCCATGGAATGGGTGCCATGCATTATTGCTTTAAAGGGTCTGCATTTGCTCACCCAATCTCACCAATCGTCTCAGTCCCAAGTGTCCCTCCTTATGCCACATCCAGCTGTCGTTGTAGATAGGGTCATTCCAGCTTTCATCAGAGACCTTGAAGGAATTGTAAAGAATTTCCCAGTTTTTTTGTTTTGTTTTTGAAATTCCTTTTTATAGTGGGTTTGAGCTGATTCTCGCTGCCATGTTTATGCCAGTCTAGACACACTTGATTCCCTTACGGAGACATATCAATACATAGGTTTTAAGATTCTTACTAGTCAGATATTTTCCTCTGCGGGAAATATGGGGTTTTGAGTCCCTTTCGCTGAGGACGGTGTAGGTCTTGTCTATTCCATAGTTGGTTTTTGGAACGGTACCTGTGCTTATATCAAACCCTGGTTTTATGCATCACCCCACCTCTCCTTCCCCCTTAAGCAGGTATAAGAGTGTTTTCTAAATGTGAGACACTGTTCTCTTTCCTAACTCAGTTCAAGTGTAGCCATGTTTACAGGATCTTCATAAGTGATATCTTATGATAAGTTTCTTTTTCTGTGTGACTTATTTCACTTAGAATCATCGTACCTGAATCCACCCATTTTGCTGCTACTGGTCTTATGACATTGATTTCATGGCTGAGGGATATTCCATCGTACGTAAGTACCACAATTTTTTGAACCATGTTTATATTTTCTGGGATACTTAAGGTGTATCCAAGTTGAGGTCCTTGTATGCAGTGCAGCCCTAAATTTTGGGGTGGCTCTGTCTTATTGATTTTCAGTTTTCCCAAGGTATATTCCCTAGACTGGTAGTGCCCTTGGCTCTGTAGCTCTGTTCTTTACTTGTTTTAGGGAACAGAATGCACTCCTCCAGAGAGGCAGTTGGCAATTTACATCCCGCCCATCAGCATAACAAGGCTCCCTGTTCTCCAGGGCCTGTCTTGCCTTTCTTGTTCTTACACATTTTGTGGATGTCCCTTTTGACCGGTGGGAAGTGATACTTCTTTGTAGTGCAGATTTGCATTGCCCGCTTGCTTGCTTGGCCAAAAAGGGCGTATGCGTTTTCTCCTGAATATATTCAGGAGAAAACGCATACGCCCTTTTTGGCCAAGTGCATCATTGTCGAAGTTGTGCCCCTCTTCCTGTGCTTTAAAGGCGATTCCAACGTACCTCTTGAAATCTGTTTCCTGCTATTCTGCCTCGCTTTCAAGTCCGCCTCGTTGCCTTCCCTCAACAGATTTTTGGACGATAGTTGTCCTTTATTACTCGGCCAGTTTGTGAATTGCTGTGCCCCTGAGCTCCATTTTTCAACTCGTTTTTGGTGAGCTGACCGCAAGTCCAAAATTTTGGTTCAGGACCTATACTGGTTCCGGTGGGTGGCTGAGAATTCGGTTAATTCTTCTTCCTGCCGGGAAATTACAGTGATATGTCCCCGTCCAAATGCCTAACAGCTACTCTCTCATTGGTTCTCCCTCTTCCCTTTCATCCTCTGCCAAATTGGCAACCTGTGCGAACCAAGAGGTTAAAGGGGCTGTCTCTCCAAGTTGGGAGGTTGATAGTAAAGCAGACGGAAAGTCAAACCGGAGCACCAGGAGAGGGACTATGCGTTGAGTTTTAGAAACCTTTCGTATTCACAGTGTGTCCGTTCTCTAGGTTTCCCGCACATGTTATAGCTGTAGTAATATTCCCTTCAACCTGGAGAGTTCGGACCCATGGAATGGGTGCCATGCATTATTGCTTTAAAGGGTCTGCATTTGCTCACCCAATCTCACCAATCGTCTCAGTCCCAAGTGTCCCTCCTTATGCCACATCCAGCTGTCGTTGTAGATAGGGTCATTCCAGCCTTCATCAGAGACCCTGAAGGAATTGTAAAGAATTTCCCAGTTTTTTTGTTTTGTTTTTGAAATTCCTTTTTATAGTGGGTTTGAGCTGATTCTCGCTGCCATGTTTATGCCAGTCTAGACACACTTGATTCCCTTACGGAGACATATCAATACATAGGTTTTAAGATTCTTACTAGTCAGATATTTTCCTCTGGGGGAAATATGGGGTTTTGAGTCCCTTTCGCTGAGGACGGTGTAGGTCTTGTCTATTCCATAGTTGGTTTTTGGAACGGTACCTGTGCTTATATCAAACTCTGGTTTTATGCATCACCCCACCTCTCCTTCCCCCTTAAGCAGGTATAAGAGTGTTTTCTAAATGTGAGACACTGTTCTCTTTCCTAACTCAGTTCAAGTGTAGCCATGTTTACAGGATCTTCATAAGTGATATCTTATGATAAGTTTCTTTTTCTGTGTGACTTATTTCACTTAGAATCATCGTACCTGAATCCACCCATTTTGCTGCTACGGGTCTTATGACATTGATTTCATGGCTGAGGGATATTCCATCGTACGTAAGTACCACAATTTTTTGAACCATGTTTATATTTTCTGGGATACTTAAGGTGTATCCAAGTTGAGGTCCTTGTATGCAGTGAAGCCCTAAATTTTGGGGTGGCTCTGTCTTATTGATTTTCAGTTTTCCCAAGGTATATTCCCTAGACTGGTAGTGCCCTTGGCTCTGTAGCTCTGTTCTTTACTTGTTTTAGGGAACAGAATGCACTCCTCCAGAGAGGCAGTTGGCAATTTACGTCCCGCCAATCAGCATAACAAGGCTCCCTGTTCTCCAGGGCCTGTCTTGCCTTTCTTGTTCTTACACATTTTGTGGATGTCCCTTTTGACTGGTGGGAAGTCATAATTCTTTGTAGTGCAGATTTGCATTGCCCGCTTGCTTGCTTGGCCAAAAAGGGCGTATGCGTTTTCTCCTGAATATATTCAGGAGAAAACACATACGCCCTTTTTGGCCAAGTGCATCATTGTCGAAGTTGTGCCCCACTTCCTGTGCTTTAAAGGCGATTCCAACGTACCTCTTGAAATCTGTTTCCTGCTATTCTGCCTCGCTTTCAAGTCCGCCTCGTTGCCTTCCCTCAACAGATTTTTGGACGATAGTTGTCCTTTATTACTCGGCCAGTTTGTGAATTGCTGTGCCCCTGAGCTCCATTTTTCAACTCGTTTTTGGTGAGCTGACCGCAAGTCCAAAATTTTGGTTCAGGACCTATACTGGTTCCCGGTGGGTGGCTGAGAATTTGGTTAATTCTTCTTCCTGCTGGGAAATTACAGTGATATGTGCCCGTCCAAATGCCTAACAGCTACTCTCTCATTGGTTCTCCCTCTTCCCTTTCATCCTCTGCCAAATTGGCAACCTGTGCGAACCAAGAGGTTAAAGGGGCTGTCTCTCCAAGTTGGGAGGTTGATAGTAAAGCAGACGGAAAGTCAAACCGGAGCACCAGGAGAGGGACTATTCGTTGAGTTTTAGAAACCTTTTGTATTCACAGTGTGTCCGTTCTCTAGGTTTCCCGCACATGTTATAGCTGTAGTAATATTCCCTTCAACCTGGAGAGTTCGGACCCATGGAATGGGTGCCATGCATTATTGCTTTAAAGGGTCTGCATTTGCTCACCCAATCTCACCAATCGTCTCAGTCCCAAGTGTCCCTCCTTATGCCACATCCAGCTGTCGTTGTAGATAGGGTCATTCCAGCTTTCATCAGAGACCTTGAAGGAATTGTAAAGAATTTCCCAGTTTTTTTGTTTTGTTTTTGAAATTCCTTTTTATAGTGGGTTTGAGCTGATTCTCGCTGCCATGTTTATGCCAGTCTAGACACACTTGATTCCCTTACGGAGACATATCAATACATAGGTTTTAAGATTCTTACTAGTCAGATATTTTCCTCTGCGGGAAATATGGGGTTTTGAGTCCCTTTCGCTGAGGACGGTGTAGGTCTTGTCTATTCCATAGTTGGTTTTTGGAACGGTACCTGTGCTTATATCAAACTCTGGTTTTATGCATCACCCCACCTCTCCTTCCCCCTTAAGCAGGTATAAGAGTGTTTTCTAAATGTGAGACACTGTTCTCTTTCCTAACTCAGTTCAAGTGTAGCCATGTTTACAGGATCTTCATAAGTGATATCTTATGATAAGTTTCTTTTTCTGTGTGACTTATTTCACTTAGAATCATCGTACCTGAATCCACCCATTTTGCTGCTACTGGTCTTATGACATTGATTTCATGGCTGAGGGATATTCCATCGTACGTAAGTACCACAATTTTTTGAACCATGTTTATATTTTCTGGGATACTTAAGGTGTATCCAAGTTGAGGTCCTTGTATGCAGTGCAGCCCTAAATTTTGGGGTGGCTCTGTCTTATTGATTTTCAGTTTTCCCAAGGTATATTCCCTAGACTGGTAGTGCCCTTGGCTCTGTAGCTCTGTTCTTTACTTGTTTTAGGGAACAGAATGCACTCCTCCAGAGAGGCAGTTGGCAATTTACATCCCGCCCATCAGCATAACAAGGCTCCCTGTTCTCCAGGGCCTGTCTTGCCTTTCTTGTTCTTACACATTTTGTGGATGTCCCTTTTGACCGGTGGGAAGTGATACTTCTTTGTAGTGCAGATTTGCATTGCCCGCTTGCTTGCTTGGCCAAAAAGGGCGTATGTGTTTTCTCCTGAATATATTCAGGAGAAAACGCATACGCCCTTTTTGGCCAAGTGCATCATTGTCGAAGTTATGCCCTTCTTCCTGTGCTTTAAAGGCAATTCCAACGTACCTCTTGAAATCTGTTTCCTGCTATTCTGCCTCGCTTTCAAGTCCGCCTCGTTGCCTTCCCTCAACAGATTTTTGGACGATAGTTGTCCTTTATTACTCGGCCAGTTTGTGAATTGCTGTGCCCCTGAGCTCCATTTTTCAACTCGTTTTTGGTGAGCTGACCGCAAGTCCAAAATTTTGGTTCAGGACCTATACTGGTTCCCGGTGGGTGGCTGAGAATTTGGTTAATTCTTCTTCCTGCCGGGAAATTACAGTGATATGTGCCCGTCCAAATGCCTAACAGCTACTCTCTCATTGGTTCTCCCTCTTCCCTTTCATCCTCTGCCAAATTGGCAACCTGTGCGAACCAAGAGGTTAAAGGGGCTGTCTTTCCAAGTTGGGAGGTTGATAGTAAAGCAGACGGAAAGTCAAACCGGAGCACCAGGAGAGGGACTATTCGTTGAGTTTTAGAAACCTTTCGTATTCACAGTGTGTCCGTTCTCTAGGTTTCCCGCACATGTTATAGCTGTAGTAATATTCCCTTCAACCTGGAGAGTTCGGACCCATGGAATGGGTGCCATGCATTATTGCTTTAAAGGGTCTGCATTTGCTCACCCAATCTCACCAATCGTCTCAGTCCCAAGTGTCCCTCCTTATGCCACATCCAGCTGTCGTTGTAGATAGGGTCATTCCAGCCTTCATCAGAGACCCTGAAGGAATTGTAAAGAATTTCCCAGTTTTTTTGTTTTGTTTTTGAAATTCCTTTTTATAGTGGGTTTGAGCTGATTCTCGCTGCCATGTTTATGCCAGTCTAGACACACTTGATTCCCTTACGGAGACATATCAATACATAGGTTTTAAGATTCTTACTAGTCAGATATTTTCCTCTGGGGGAAATATGGGGTTTTGAGTCCCTTTCGCTGAGGACGGTGTAGGTCTTGTCTATTCCATAGTTGGTTTTTGGAACGGTACCTGTGCTTATATCAAACTCTGGTTTTATGCATCACCCCACCTCTCCTTCCCCCTTAAGCAGGTATAAGAGTGTTTTCTAAATGTGAGACACTGTTCTCTTTCCTAACTCAGTTCAAGTGTAGCCATGTTTACAGGATCTTCATAAGTGATATCTTATGATAAGTTTCTTTTTCTGTGTGACTTATTTCACTTAGAATCATCGTACCTGAATCCACCCATTTTGCTGCTACGGGTCTTATGACATTGATTTCATGGCTGAGGGATATTCCATCGTACGTAAGTACCACAATTTTTTGAACCATGTTTATATTTTCTGGGATACTTAAGGTGTATCCAAGTTGAGGTCCTTGTATGCAGTGAAGCCCTAAATTTTGGGGTGGCTCTGTCTTATTGATTTTCAGTTTTCCCAAGGTATATTCCCTAGACTGGTAGTGCCCTTGGCTCTGTAGCTCTGTTCTTTACTTGTTTTAGGGAACAGAATGCACTCCTCCAGAGAGGCAGTTGGCAATTTACGTCCCGCCAATCAGCATAACAAGGCTCCCTGTTCTCCAGGGCCTGTCTTGCCTTTCTTGTTCTTACACATTTTGTGGATGTCCCTTTTGACTGGTGGGAAGTGATACTTCTTTGTAGTGCAGATTTGCATTGCCCGCTTGCTTGCTTGGCCAAAAAGGGCGTATGCGTTTTCTCCTGAATATATTCAGGAGAAAACACATACGCCCTTTTTGGCCAAGTGCATCATTGTCGAAGTTGTGCCCCACTTCCTGTGCTTTAAAGGCGATTCCAACGTACCTCTTGAAATCTGTTTCCTGCTATTCTGCCTCGCTTTCAAGTCCGCCTCGTTGCCTTCCCTCAACAGATTTTTGGACGATAGTTGTCCTTTATTACTCGGCCAGTTTGTGAATTGCTGTGCCCCTGAGCTCCATTTTTCAACTCGTTTTTGGTGAGCTGACCGCAAGTCCAAAATTTTGGTTCAGGACCTATACTGGTTCCCGGTGGGTGGCTGAGAATTTGGTTAATTCTTCTTCCTGCTGGGAAATTACAGTGATATGTGCCCGTCCAAATGCCTAACAGCTACTCTCTCATTGGTTCTCCCTCTTCCCTTTCATCCTCTGCCAAATTGGCAACCTGTGCGAACCAAGAGGTTAAAGGGGCTGTCTCTCCAAGTTGGGAGGTTGATAGTAAAGCAGACGGAAAGTCAAACCGGAGCACCAGGAGAGGGACTATTCGTTGAGTTTTAGAAACCTTTTGTATTCACAGTGTGTCCGTTCTCTAGGTTTCCCGCACATGTTATAGCTGTAGTAATATTCCCTTCAACCTGGAGAGTTCGGACCCATGGAATGGGTGCCATGCATTATTGCTTTAAAGGGTCTGCATTTGCTCACCCAATCTCACCAATCGTCTCAGTCCCAAGTGTCCCTCCTTATGCCACATCCAGCTGTCGTTGTAGATAGGGTCATTCCAGCTTTCATCAGAGACCTTGAAGGAATTGTAAAGAATTTCCCAGTTTTTTTGTTTTGTTTTTGAAATTCCTTTTTATAGTGGGTTTGAGCTGATTCTCGCTGCCATGTTTATGCCAGTCTAGACACACTTGATTCCCTTACGGAGACATATCAATACATAGGTTTTAAGATTCTTACTAGTCAGATATTTTCCTCTGCGGGAAATATGGGGTTTTGAGTCCCTTTCGCTGAGGACGGTGTAGGTCTTGTCTATTCCATAGTTGGTTTTTGGAACGGTACCTGTGCTTATATCAAACTCTGGTTTTATGCATCACCCCACCTCTCCTTCCCCCTTAAGCAGGTATAAGAGTGTTTTCTAAATGTGAGACACTGTTCTCTTTCCTAACTCAGTTCAAGTGTAGCCATGTTTACAGGATCTTCATAAGTGATATCTTATGATAAGTTTCTTTTTCTGTGTGACTTATTTCACTTAGAATCATCGTACCTGAATCCACCCATTTTGCTGCTACTGGTCTTATGACATTGATTTCATGGCTGAGGGATATTCCATCGTACGTAAGTACCACAATTTTTTGAACCATGTTTATATTTTCTGGGATACTTAAGGTGTATCCAAGTTGAGGTCCTTGTATGCAGTGCAGCCCTAAATTTTGGGGTGGCTCTGTCTTATTGATTTTCAGTTTTCCCAAGGTATATTCCCTAGACTGGTAGTGCCCTTGGCTCTGTAGCTCTGTTCTTTACTTGTTTTAGGGAACAGAATGCACTCCTCCAGAGAGGCAGTTGGCAATTTACATCCCGCCCATCAGCATAACAAGGCTCCCTGTTCTCCAGGGCCTGTCTTGCCTTTCTTGTTCTTACACATTTTGTGGATGTCCCTTTTGACCGGTGGGAAGTGATACTTCTTTGTAGTGCAGATTTGCATTGCCCGCTTGCTTGCTTGGCCAAAAAGGGCGTATGTGTTTTCTCCTGAATATATTCAGGAGAAAACGCATACGCCCTTTTTGGCCAAGTGCATCATTGTCGAAGTTATGCCCTTCTTCCTGTGCTTTAAAGGCAATTCCAACGTACCTCTTGAAATCTGTTTCCTGCTATTCTGCCTCGCTTTCAAGTCCGCCTCGTTGCCTTCCCTCAACAGATTTTTGGACGATAGTTGTCCTTTATTACTCGGCCAGTTTGTGAATTGCTGTGCCCCTGAGCTCCATTTTTCAACTCGTTTTTGGTGAGCTGACCGCAAGTCCAAAATTTTGGTTCAGGACCTATACTGGTTCCCGGGGGGTGGCTGAGAATTTGGTTAATTCTTCTTCCTGCCGGGAAATTACAGTGATATGTGCCCGTCCAAATGCCTAACAGCTACTCTCTCATTGGTTCTCCCTCTTCCCTTTCATCCTCTGCCAAATTGGCAACCTGTGCGAACCAAGAGGTTAAAGGGGCTGTCTCTCCAAGTTGGGAGGTTGATAGTAAAGCAGACGGAAAGTCAAACCGGAGCACCAGGAGAGGGACTATTCGTTGAGTTTTAGAAACCTTTTGTATTCACAGTGTGTCCGTTCTCTAGGTTTCCCGCACATGTTATAGCTGTAGTAATATTCCCTTCAACCTGGAGAGTTCGGACCCATGGAATGGGTGCCATGCATTATTGCTTTAAAGTGTCTGCATTTGCTCACCCAATCTCACCAATCGTCTCAGTCCCAAGTGTCCCTCCTTATGCCACATCCAGCTGTCGTTGTAGATAGGGTCATTCCAGCCTTCATCAGAGACCCTGAAGGAATTGTAAAGAATTTCCCAGTTTTTTTGTTTTGTTTTTGAAATTCCTTTTTATAGTGGGTTTGAGCTGATTCTCGCTGCCATGTTTTTGCCAGTCTAGACACACTTGATTCCCTTATGGAGACATATCAATACATAGGTTTTAAGATTCTTACTAGTCAGATATTTTCCTCTGCGGGAAATATGGGGTTTTGAGTCCCTTTCACTGAGGACGGTGTAGGTCTTGTCTATTCCATAGTTGGTTTTTGGAACGGTACCTGTGCTTATATCAAACTCTGGTTTTATGCATCACCCCACCTCTCCTTCCCCCTTAAGCAGGTATAAGAGTGTTTTCTAAATGTGAGACACTGTTCTCTTTCCTAACTCAGTTCAAGTGTAGCCATGTTTACAGGATCTTCATAAGTGATATCTTATGATAAGTTTCTTTTTCTGTGTGACTTATTTCACTTAGAATCATCGTACCTGAATCCACCCATTTTGCTGCTACGGGTCTTATGACATTGATTTCATGGCTGAGGGATATTCCATCGTACGTAAGTACCACAATTTTTTGAACCATGTTTATATTTTCTGGGATACTTAAGGTGTATCCAAGTTGAGGTCCTTGTATGCAGTGCAGCCCTAAATTTTGGGGTGGCTCTGTCTTATTGATTTTCAGTTTTCCCAAGGTATATTCCCTAGACTGGTAGTGCCCTTGGCTCTGTAGCTCTGTCCTTTACTTGTTTTAGGGAACAGAATGCACTCCTCCAGAGAGGCAGTTGGCAATTTACATCCCGCCCATCAGCATAACAAGGCTCCCTGTTCTCCAGGGCCTGTCTTGCCTTTCTTGTTCTTACACATTTTGTGGATGTCCCTTTTGACCGGTGGGAAGTGATACTTCTTTGTAGTGCAGATTTGCATTGCCCGCTTGCTTGCTTGGCCAAAAAGGGCGTATGCGTTTTCTCCTGAATATATTCAGGAGAAAACGCATACGCCCTTTTTGGCCAAGTGCATCATTGTCGAAGTTGTGCCCCTCTTCCTGTGCTTTAAAGGCGATTCCAACGTACCTCTTGAAATCTGTTTCCTGCTATTCTGCCTCGCTTTCAAGTCCGCCTCGTTGCCTTCCCTCAACAGATTTTTGGACGATAGTTGTCCTTTATTACTCGGCCAGTTTGTGAATTGCTGTGCCCCTGAGCTCCATTTTTCAACTCGTTTTTGGTGAGCTGACCGCAAGTCCAAAATTTTGGTTCAGGACCTATACTGGTTCCCGGTGGGTGGCTGAGAATTTGGTTAATTCTTCTTCCTGCCGGGAAATTACAGTGATATGTGCCCGTCCAAATGCCTAACAGCTACTCTCTCATTGGTTCTCCCTCTTCCCTTTCATCCTCTGCCAAATTGGCAACCTGTGCGAACCAAGAGGTTAAAGGGGCTGTCTCTCCAAGTTGGGAGGTTGATAGTAAAGCAGACGGAAAGTCAAACCGGAGCACCAGGAGAGGGACTATTCGTTGAGTTTTAGAAACCTTTTGTATTCACAGTGTGTCCGTTCTCTAGGTTTCCCGCACATGTTATAGCTGTAGTAATATTCCCTTCAACCTGGAGAGTTCGGACCCATGGAATGGGTGCCATGCATTATTGCTTTAAAGGGTCTGCATTTGCTCACCCAATCTCACCAATCGTCTCAGTCCCAAGTGTCCCTCCTTATGCCACATCCAGCTGTCGTTGTAGATAGGGTCATTCCAGCTTTCATCAGAGACCTTGAAGGAATTGTAAAGAATTTCCCAGTTTTTTTGTTTTGTTTTTGAAATTCCTTTTTATAGTGGGTTTGAGCTGATTCTCGCTGCCATGTTTATGCCAGTCTAGACACACTTGATTCCCTTACGGAGACATATCAATACATCGGTTTTAAGATTCTTACTAGTCAGATATTTTCCTCTGTGGGAAATATGGGGTTTTGAGTCCCTTTCGCTGAGGACGGTGTAGGTCTTGTCTATTCCATAGTTGGTTTTTGGAACGGTACCTGTGCTTATATCAAACTCTGGTTTTATGCATCACCCCACCTCTCCTTCCCCCTTAAGCAGGTATAAGAGTGTTTTCTAAATGTGAGACACTGTTCTCTTTCCTAACTCAGTTCAAGTGTAGCCATGTTTACAGGATCTTCATAAGTGATATCTTATGATAAGTTTCTTTTTCTGTGTGACTTATTTCACTTAGAATCATCGTACCTGAATCCACCCATTTTGCTGCTACTGGTCTTATGACATTGATTTCATGGCTGAGGGATATTCCATCGTACGTAAGTACCACAATTTTTTGAACCATGTTTATATTTTCTGGGATACTTAAGGTGTATCCAAGTTGAGGTCCTTGTATGCAGTGCAGCCCTAAATTTTGGGGTGGCTCTGTCTTATTGATTTTCAGTTTTCCCAAGGTATATTCCCTAGACTGGTAGTGCCCTTGGCTCTGTAGCTCTGTTCTTTACTTGTTTTAGGGAACAGAATGCACTCCTCCAGAGAGGCAGTTGGCAATTTACATCCCGCCCATCAGCATAACAAGGCTCCCTGTTCTCCAGGGCCTGTCTTGCCTTTCTTGTTCTTACACATTTTGTGGATGTCCCTTTTGACCGGTGGGAAGTGATACTTCTTTGTAGTGCAGATTTGCATTGCCCGCTTGCTTGCTTGGCCAAAAAGGGCGTATGCGTTTTCTCCTGAATATATTCAGGAGAAAACGCATACGCCCTTTTTGGCCAAGTGCATCATTGTCGAAGTTGTGCCCCTCTTCCTGTGCTTTAAAGGCGATTCCAACGTACCTCTTGAAATCTGTTTCCTGCTATTCTGCCTCGCTTTCAAGTCCGCCTCGTTGCCTTCCCTCAACAGATTTTTGGACGATAGTTGTCCTTTATTACTCGGCCAGTTTGTGAATTGCTGTGCCCCTGAGCTCCATTTTTCAACTCGTTTTTGGTGAGCTGACCGCAAGTCCAAAATTTTGGTTCAGGACCTATACTGGTTCCCGGTGGGTGGCTGAGAATTCAGTTAATTCTTCTTCCTGCCGGGAAATTACAGTGATATGTCCCCGTCCAAATGCCTAACAGCTACTCTCTCATTGGTTCTCCCTCTTCCCTTTCATCCTCTGCCAAATTGGCAACCTGTGCGAACCAAGAGGTTAAAGGGGCTGTCTCTCCATGTTGGGAGGTTGATAGTAAAGCAGACGGAAAGTCAAACCGGAGCACCAGGAGAGGGACTATGCGTTGAGTTTTAGAAACCTTTCGTATTCACAGTGTGTCCGTTCTCTAGGTTTCCCGCACATGTTATAGCTGTAGTAATATTCCCTTCAACCTGGAGAGTTCGGACCCATGGAATGGGTGCCATGCATTATTGCTTTAAAGGGTCTGCATTTGCTCACCCAATCTCACCAATCGTCTCAGTCCCAAGTGTCCCTCCTTATGCCACATCCAGCTCTCGTTGTAGATAGGGTCATTCCAGCCTTCATCAGAGACCCTGAAGGAATTGTAAAGAATTTCCCAGTTTTTTTGTTTTGTTTTTGAAATTCCTTTTTATAGTGGGTTTGAGCTGATTCTCGCTGCCATGTTTATGCCAGTCTAGACACACTTGATTCCCTTACGGAGACATATCAATACATAGGTTTTAAGATTCTTACTAGTCAGATATTTTCCTCTGCGGGAAATATGGGGTTTTGAGTCCCTTTCGCTGAGGACGGTGTAGGTCTTGTCTATTCCATAGTTGGTTTTTGGAACGGTACCTGTGCTTATATCAAACTCTGGTTTTATGCATCACCCCACCTCTCCTTCCCCCTTAAGCAGGTATAAGAGTGTTTTCTAAATGTGAGACACTGTTCTCTTTCCTAACTCAGTTCAAGTGTAGCCATGTTTACAGGATCTTCATAAGTGATATCTTATGATAAGTTTCTTTTTCTGTGTGACTTATTTCACTTAGAATCATCGTACCTGAATCCACCCATTTTGCTGCTACTGGTCTTATGACATTGATTTCATGGCTGAGGGATATTCCATCGTACGTAAGTACCACAATTTTTTGAACCATGTTTATATTTTCTGGGATACTTAAGGTGTATCCAAGTTGAGGTCCTTGTATGCAGTGCAGCCCTAAATTTTGGGGTGGCTCTGTCTTATTGATTTTCAGTTTTCCCAAGGTATATTCCCTAGACTGGTAGTGCCCTTGGCTCTGTAGCTCTGTTCTTTACTTGTTTTAGGGAACAGAATGCACTCCTCCAGAGAGGCAGTTGGCAATTTACGTCCCGCCAATCAGCATAACAAGGCTCCCTGTTCTCCAGGGCCTGTCTTGCCTTTCTTCTTCTTACACATTTTGTGGATGTCCCTTTTGACTGGTGGGAAGTGATACTTCTTTGTAGTGCAGATTTGCATTGCCCGCTTGCTTGCTTGGCCAAAAAGGGCGTATGCGTTTTCTCCTGAATATATTCAGGAGAAAACACATACGCCCTTTTTGGCCAAGTGCATCATTGTCGAAGTTGTGCCCCACTTCCTGTGCTTTAAAGGCGATTCCAACGTACCTCTTGAAATCTGTTTCCTGCTATTCTGCCTCGCTTTCAAGTCCGCCTCGTTGCCTTCCCTCAACAGATTTTTGGACGATAGTTGTCCTTTATTACTCGGCCAGTTTGTGAATTGCTGTGCCCCTGAGCTCCATTTTTCAACTCGTTTTTGGTGAGCTGACCGCAAGTCCAAAATTTTGGTTCAGGACCTATACTGGTTCCCGGTGGGTGGCTGAGAATTTGGTTAATTCTTCTTCCTGCTGGGAAATTACAGTGATATGTGCCCGTCCAAATGCCTAACAGCTACTCTCTCATTGGTTCTCCCTCTTCCCTTTCATCCTCTGCCAAATTGGCAACCTGTGCGAACCAAGAGGTTAAAGGGGCTGTCTCTCCAAGTTGGGAGGTTGATAGTAAAGCAGACGGAAAGTCAAACCGGAGCACCAGGAGAGGGACTATTCGTTGAGTTTTAGAAACCTTTTGTATTCACAGTGTGTCCGTTCTCTAGGTTTCCCGCACATGTTATAGCTGTAGTAATATTCCCTTCAACCTGGAGAGTTCGGACCCATGGAATGGGTGCCATGCATTATTGCTTTAAAGGGTCTGCATTTGCTCACCCAATCTCACCAATCGTCTCAGTCCCAAGTGTCCCTCCTTATGCCACATCCAGCTGTCGTTGTAGATAGGGTCATTCCAGCTTTCATCAGAGACCTTGAAGGAATTGTAAAGAATTTCCCAGTTTTTTTGTTTTGTTTTTGAAATTCCTTTTTATAGTGGGTTTGAGCTGATTCTCGCTGCCATGTTTATGCCAGTCTAGACACACTTGATTCCCTTACGGAGACATATCAATACATAGGTTTTAAGATTCTTACTAGTCAGATATTTTCCTCTGCGGGAAATATGGGGTTTTGAGTCCCTTTCGCTGAGGACGGTGTAGGTCTTGTCTATTCCATAGTTGGTTTTTGGAACGGTACCTGTGCTTATATCAAACTCTGGTTTTATGCATCACCCCACCTCTCCTTCCCCCTTAAGCAGGTATAAGAGTGTTTTCTAAATGTGAGACACTGTTCTTTTTCCTAACTCAGTTCAAGTGTAGCCATGTTTACAGGATCTTCATAAGTGATATCTTATGATAAGTTTCTTTTTCTGTGTGACTTATTTCACTTAGAATCATCGTACCTGAATCCACCCATTTTGCTGCTACTGGTCTTATGACATTGATTTCATGGCTGAGGGATATTCCATCGTACGTAAGTACCACAATTTTTTGAACCATGTTTATATTTTCTGGGATACTTAAGGTGTATCCAAGTTGAGGTCCTTGTATGCAGTGCAGCCCTAAATTTTGGGGTGGCTCTGTCTTATTGATTTTCAGTTTTCCCAAGGTATATTCCCTAGACTGGTAGTGCCCTTGGCTCTGTAGCTCTGTTCTTTACTTGTTTTAGGGAACAGAATGCACTCCTCCAGAGAGGCAGTTGGCAATTTACATCCCGCCCATCAGCATAACAAGGCTCCCTGTTCTCCAGGGCCTGTCTTGCCTTTCTTGTTCTTACACATTTTGTGGATGTCCCTTTTGACCGGTGGGAAGTGATACTTCTTTGTAGTGCAGATTTGCATTGCCCGCTTGCTTGCTTGGCCAAAAAGGGCGTATGTGTTTTCTCCTGAATATATTCAGGAGAAAACGCATACGCCCTTTTTGGCCAAGTGCATCATTGTCGAAGTTATGCCCTTCTTCCTGTGCTTTAAAGGCAATTCCAACGTACCTCTTGAAATCTGTTTCCTGCTATTCTGCCTCGCTTTCAAGTCCGCCTCGTTGCCTTCCCTCAACAGATTTTTGGACGATAGTTGTCCTTTATTACTCGGCCAGTTTGTGAATTGCTGTGCCCCTGAGCTCCATTTTTCAACTCGTTTTTGGTGAGCTGACCGCAAGTCCAAAATTTTGGTTCAGGACCTATACTGGTTCCCGGTGGGTGGCTGAGAATTTGGTTAATTCTTCTTCCTGCCGGGAAATTACAGTGATATGTGCCCGTCCAAATGCCTAACAGCTACTCTCTCATTGGTTCTCCCTCTTCCCTTTCATCCTCTGCCAAATTGGCAACCTGTGCGAACCAAGAGGTTAAAGGGGCTGTCTCTCCAAGTTGGGAGGTTGATAGTAAAGCAGACGGAAAGTCAAACCGGAGCACCAGGAGAGGGACTATTCGTTGAGTTTTAGAAACCTTTCGTATTCACAGTGTGTCCGTTCTCTAGGTTTCCCGCACATGTTATAGCTGTAGTAATATTCCCTTCAACCTGGAGAGTTCGGACCCATGGAATGGGTGCCATGCATTATTGCTTTAAAGGGTCTGCATTTGCTCACCCAATCTCACCAATCTTCTCAGTCCCAAGTGTCCCTCCTTATGCCACATCCAGCTGTCGTTGTAGATAGGGTCATTCCAGCCTTCATCAGAGACCCTGAAGGAATTGTAAAGAATTTCCCAGTTTTTTTGTTTTGTTTTTGAAATTCCTTTTTATAGTGGGTTTGAGCTGATTCTCGCTGCCATGTTTTTGCCAGTCTAGACACACTTGATTCCCTTATGGAGACATATCAATACATAGGTTTTAAGATTCTTACTAGTCAGATATTTTCCTCTGCGGGAAATATGGGGTTTTGAGTCCCTTTCACTGAGGACGGTGTAGGTCTTGTCTATTCCATAGTTGGTTTTTGGAACGGTACCTGTGCTTATATCAAACTCTGGTTTTATGCATCACCCCACCTCTCCTTCCCCCTTAAGCAGGTATAAGAGTGTTTTCTAAATGTGAGACACTGTTCTCTTTCCTAACTCAGTTCAAGTGTAGCCATGTTTACAGGATCTTCATAAGTGATATCTTATGATAAGTTTCTTTTTCTGTGTGACTTATTTCACTTAGAATCATCGTACCTGAATCCACCCATTTTGCTGCTACGGGTCTTATGACATTGATTTCATGGCTGAGGGATATTCCATCGTACGTAAGTACCACAATTTTTTGAACCATGTTTATATTTTCTGGGATACTTAAGGTGTATCCAAGTTGAGGTCCTTGTATGCAGTGCAGCCCTAAATTTTGGGGTGGCTCTGTCTTATTGATTTTCAGTTTTCCCAAGGTATATTCCCTAGACTGGTAGTGCCCTTGGCTCTGTAGCTCTGTTCTTTACTTGTTTTAGGGAACAGAATGCACTCCTCCAGAGAGGCAGTTGGCAATTTACATCCCGCCCATCAGCATAACAAGGCTCCCTGTTCTCCAGGGCCTGTCTTGCCTTTCTTGTTCTTACACATTTTGTGGATGTCCCTTTTGACCGGTGGGAAGTGATACTTCTTTGTAGTGCAGATTTGCATTGCCCGCTTGCTTGCTTGGCCAAAAAGGGCGTATGCGTTTTCTCCTGAATATATTCAGGAGAAAACGCATACGCCCTTTTTGGCCAAGTGCATCATTGTCGAAGTTGTGCCCCTCTTCCTGTGCTTTAAAGGCGATTCCAACGTACCTCTTGAAATCTGTTTCCTGCTATTCTGCCTCGCTTTCAAGTCCGCCTCGTTGCCTTCCCTCAACAGATTTTTGGACGATAGTTGTCCTTTATTACTCGGCCAGTTTGTGAATTGCTGTGCCCCTGAGCTCCATTTTTCAACTCGTTTTTGGTGAGCTGACCGCAAGTCCAAAATTTTGGTTCAGGACCTATACTGGTTCCCGGTGGGTGGCTGAGAATTTGGTTAATTCTTCTTCCTGCCGGGAAATTACAGTGATATGTGCCCGTCCAAATGCCTAACAGCTACTCTCTCATTGGTTCTCCCTCTTCCCTTTCATCCTCTGCCAAATTGGCAACCTGTGCGAACCAAGAGGTTAAAGGGGCTGTCTCTCCAAGTTGGGAGGTTGATAGTAAAGCAGACGGAAAGTCAAACCGGAGCACCAGGAGAGGGACTATTCGTTGAGTTTTAGAAACCTTTTGTATTCACAGTGTGTCCGTTCTCTAGGTTTCCCGCACATGTTATAGCTGTAGTAATATTCCCTTCAACCTGGAGAGTTCGGACCCATGGAATGGGTGCCATGCATTATTGCTTTAAAGGGTCTGCATTTGCTCACCCAATCTCACCAATCGTCTCAGTCCCAAGTGTCCCTCCTTATGCCACATCCAGCTGTCGTTGTAGATAGGGTCATTCCAGCCTTCATCAGAGACCCTGAAGGAATTGTAAAGAATTTCCCAGTTTTTTTGTTTTGTTTTTGAAATTCCTTTTTATAGTGGGTTTGAGCTGATTCTCGCTGCCATGTTTTTGCCAGTCTAGACACACTTGATTCCCTTATGGAGACATATCAATACATAGGTTTTAAGATTCTTACTAGTCAGATATTTTCCTCTGCGGGAAATATGGGGTTTTGAGTCCCTTTCACTGAGGACGGTGTAGGTCTTGTCTATTCCATAGTTGGTTTTTGGAACGGTACCTGTGCTTATATCAAACTCTGGTTTTATGCATCACCCCACCTCTCCTTCCCCCTTAAGCAGGTATAAGAGTGTTTTCTAAATGTGAGACACTGTTCTCTTTCCTAACTCAGTTCAAGTGTAGCCATGTTTACAGGATCTTCATAAGTGATATCTTATGATAAGTTTCTTTTTCTGTGTGACTTATTTCACTTAGAATCATCGTACCTGAATCCACCCATTTTGCTGCTACGGGTCTTATGACATTGATTTCATGGCTGAGGGATATTCCATCGTACGTAAGTACCACAATTTTTTGAACCATGTTTATATTTTCTGGGATACTTAAGGTGTATCCAAGTTGAGGTCCTTGTATGCAGTGCAGCCCTAAATTTTGGGGTGGCTCTGTCTTATTGATTTTCAGTTTTCCCAAGGTATATTCCCTAGACTGGTAGTGCCCTTGGCTCTGTAGCTCTGTCCTTTACTTGTTTTAGGGAACAGAATGCACTCCTCCAGAGAGGCAGTTGGCAATTTACATCCCGCCCATCAGCATAACAAGGCTCCCTGTTCTCCAGGGCCTGTCTTGCCTTTCTTGTTCTTACACATTTTGTGGATGTCCCTTTTGACCGGTGGGAAGTGATACTTCTTTGTAGTGCAGATTTGCATTGCCCGCTTGCTTGCTTGGCCAAAAAGGGCGTATGCGTTTTCTCCTGAATATATTCAGGAGAAAACGCATACGCCCTTTTTGGCCAAGTGCATCATTGTCGAAGTTGTGCCCCTCTTCCTGTGCTTTAAAGGCGATTCCAACGTACCTCTTGAAATCTGTTTCCTGCTATTCTGCCTCGCTTTCAAGTCCGCCTCGTTGCCTTCCCTCAACAGATTTTTGGACGATAGTTGTCCTTTATTACTCGGCCAGTTTGTGAATTGCTGTGCCCCTGAGCTCCATTTTTCAACTCGTTTTTGGTGAGCTGACCGCAAGTCCAAAATTTTGGTTCAGGACCTATACTGGTTCCCGGGGGGTGGCTGAGAATTTGGTTAATTCTTCTTCCTGCCGGGAAATTACAGTGATATGTGCCCGTCCAAATGCCTAACAGCTACTCTCTCATTGGTTCTCCCTCTTCCCTTTCATCCTCTGCCAAATTGGCAACCTGTGCGAACCAAGAGGTTAAAGGGGCTGTCTCTCCAAGTTGGGAGGTTGATAGTAAAGCAGACGGAAAGTCAAACCGGAGCACCAGGAGAGGGACTATTCGTTGAGTTTTAGAAACCTTTTGTATTCACAGTGTGTCCGTTCTCTAGGTTTCCCGCACATGTTATAGCTGTAGTAATATTCCCTTCAACCTGGAGAGTTCGGACCCATGGAATGGGTGCCATGCATTATTGCTTTAAAGGGTCTGCATTTGCTCACCCAATCTCACCAATCGTCTCAGTCCCAAGTGTCCCTCCTTATGCCACATCCAGCTGTCGTTGTAGATAGGGTCATTCCAGCTTTCATCAGAGACCTTGAAGGAATTGTAAAGAATTTCCCAGTTTTTTTGTTTTGTTTTTGAAATTCCTTTTTATAGTGGGTTTGAGCTGATTCTCGCTGCCATGTTTATGCCAGTCTAGACACACTTGATTCCCTTACGGAGACATATCAATACATCGGTTTTAAGATTCTTACTAGTCAGATATTTTCCTCTGCGGGAAATATGGGGTTTTGAGTCCCTTTCGCTGAGGACGGTGTAGGTCTTGTCTATTCCATAGTTGGTTTTTGGAACGGTACCTGTGCTTATATCAAACTCTGGTTTTATGCATCACCCCACCTCTCCTTCCCCCTTAAGCAGGTATAAGAGTGTTTTCTAAATGTGAGACACTGTTCTCTTTCCTAACTCAGTTCAAGTGTAGCCATGTTTACAGGATCTTCATAAGTGATATCTTATGATAAGTTTCTTTTTCTGTGTGACTTATTTCACTTAGAATCATCGTACCTGAATCCACCCATTTTGCTGCTACTGGTCTTATGACATTGATTTCATGGCTGAGGGATATTCCATCGTACGTAAGTACCACAATTTTTTGAACCATGTTTATATTTTCTGGGATACTTAAGGTGTATCCAAGTTGAGGTCCTTGTATGCAGTGCAGCCCTAAATTTTGGGGTGGCTCTGTCTTATTGATTTTCAGTTTTCCCAAGGTATATTCCCTAGACTGGTAGTGCCCTTGGCTCTGTAGCTCTGTTCTTTACTTGTTTTAGGGAACAGAATGCACTCCTCCAGAGAGGCAGTTGGCAATTTACATCCCGCCCATCAGCATAACAAGGCTCCCTGTTCTCCAGGGCCTGTCTTGCCTTTCTTGTTCTTACACATTTTGTGGATGTCCCTTTTGACCGGTGGGAAGTGATACTTCTTTGTAGTGCAGATTTGCATTGCCCGCTTGCTTGCTTGGCCAAAAAGGGCGTATGCGTTTTCTCCTGAATATATTCAGGAGAAAACGCATACGCCCTTTTTGGCCAAGTGCATCATTGTCGAAGTTGTGCCCCTCTTCCTGTGCTTTAAAGGCGATTCCAACGTACCTCTTGAAATCTGTTTCCTGCTATTCTGCCTCGCTTTCAAGTCCGCCTCGTTGCCTTCCCTCAACAGATTTTTGGACGATAGTTGTCCTTTATTACTCGGCCAGTTTGTGAATTGCTGTGCCCCTGAGCTCCATTTTTCAACTCGTTTTTGGTGAGCTGACCGCAAGTCCAAAATTTTGGTTCAGGACCTATACTGGTTCCCGGTGGGTGGCTGAGAATTCAGTTAATTCTTCTTCCTGCCGGGAAATTACAGTGATATGTCCCCGTCCAAATGCCTAACAGCTACTCTCTCATTGGTTCTCCCTCTTCCCTTTCATCCTCTGCCAAATTGGCAACCTGTGCGAACCAAGAGGTTAAAGGGGCTGTCTCTCCAAGTTGGGAGGTTGATAGTAAAGCAGACGGAAAGTCAAACCGGAGCACCAGGAGAGGGACTATGCGTTGAGTTTTAGAAACCTTTCGTATTCACAGTGTGTCCGTTCTCTAGGTTTCCCGCACATGTTATAGCTGTAGTAATATTCCCTTCAACCTGGAGAGTTCGGACCCATGGAATGGGTGCCATGCATTATTGCTTTAAAGGGTCTGCATTTGCTCACCCAATCTCACCAATCGTCTCAGTCCCAAGTGTCCCTCCTTATGCCACATCCAGCTCTCGTTGTAGATAGGGTCATTCCAGCCTTCATCAGAGACCCTGAAGGAATTGTAAAGAATTTCCCAGTTTTTTTGTTTTGTTTTTGAAATTCCTTTTTATAGTGGGTTTGAGCTGATTCTCGCTGCCATGTTTATGCCAGTCTAGACACACTTGATTCCCTTACGGAGACATATCAATACATAGGTTTTAAGATTCTTACTAGTCAGATATTTTCCTCTGCGGGAAATATGGGGTTTTGAGTCCCTTTCGCTGAGGACGGTGTAGGTCTTGTCTATTCCATAGTTGGTTTTTGGAACGGTACCTGTGCTTATATCAAACTCTGGTTTTATGCATCACCCCACCTCTCCTTCCCCCTTAAGCAGGTATAAGAGTGTTTTCTAAATGTGAGACACTGTTCTCTTTCCTAACTCAGTTCAAGTGTAGCCATGTTTACAGGATCTTCATAAGTGATATCTTATGATAAGTTTCTTTTTCTGTGTGACTTATTTCACTTAGAATCATCGTACCTGAATCCACCCATTTTGCTGCTACTGGTCTTATGACATTGATTTCATGGCTGAGGGATATTCCATCGTACGTAAGTACCACAATTTTTTGAACCATGTTTATATTTTCTGGGATACTTAAGGTGTATCCAAGTTGAGGTCCTTGTATGCAGTGCAGCCCTAAATTTTGGGGTGGCTCTGTCTTATTGATTTTCAGTTTTCCCAAGGTATATTCCCTAGACTGGTAGTGCCCTTGGCTCTGTAGCTCTGTTCTTTACTTGTTTTTGGGAACAGAATGCACTCCTCCAGAGAGGCAGTTGGCAATTTACATCCCGCCCATCAGCATAACAAGGCTCCCTGTTCTCCAGGGCCTGTCTTGCCTTTCTTGTTCTTACACATTTTGTGGATGTCCCTTTTGACCGGTGGGAAGTGATACTTCTTTGTAGTGCAGATTTGCATTGCCCGCTTGCTTGCTTGGCCAAAAAGGGCGTATGTGTTTTCTCCTGAATATATTCAGGAGAAAACGCATACGCCCTTTTTGGCCAAGTGCATCATTGTCGAAGTTATGCCCTTCTTCCTGTGCTTTAAAGGCAATTCCAACGTACCTCTTGAAATCTGTTTCCTGCTATTCTGCCTCGCTTTCAAGTCCGCCTCGTTGCCTTCCCTCAACAGATTTTTGGACGATAGTTGTCCTTTATTACTCGGCCAGTTTGTGAATTGCTGTGCCCCTGAGCTCCATTTTTCAACTCGTTTTTGGTGAGCTGACCGCAAGTCCAAAATTTTGGTTCAGGACCTATACTGGTTCCCGGTGGGTGGCTGAGAATTTGGTTAATTCTTCTTCCTGCCGGGAAATTACAGTGATATGTGCCCGTCCAAATGCCTAACAGCTACTCTCTCATTGGTTCTCCCTCTTCCCTTTCATCCTCTGCCAAATTGGCAACCTGTGCGAACCAAGAGGTTAAAGGGGCTGTCTCTCCAAGATGGGAGGTTGATAGTAAAGCAGACGGAAAGTCAAACCGGAGCACCAGGAGAGGGACTATTCGTTGAGTTTTAGAAACCTTTTGTATTCACAGTGTGTCCGTTCTCTAGGTTTCCCGCACATGTTATAGCTGTAGTAATATTCCCTTCAACCTGGAGAGTTCGGACCCATGGAATGGGTGCCATGCATTATTGCTTTAAAGGGTCTGCATTTGCTCACCCAATCTCACCAATCGTCTCAGTCCCAAGTGTCCCTCCTTATGCCACATCCAGCTGTCGTTGTAGATAGGGTCATTCCAGCCTTCATCAGAGACCCTGAAGGAATTGTAAAGAATTTCCCAGTTTTTTTGTTTTGTTTTTGAAATTCCTTTTTATAGTGGGTTTGAGCTGATTCTCGCTGCCATGTTTTTGCCAGTCTAGACACACTTGATTCCCTTATGGAGACATATCAATACATAGGTTTTAAGATTCTTACTAGTCAGATATTTTCCTCTGCGGGAAATATGGGGTTTTGAGTCCCTTTCACTGAGGACGGTGTAGGTCTTGTCTATTCCATAGTTGGTTTTTGGAACGGTACCTGTGCTTATATCAAACTCTGGTTTTATGCATCACCCCACCCCTCCTTCCCCCTTAAGCAGGCAAAAGAGTGTTTTCTAAATGTGAGACACTGTTCTCTTTCCTAACTCAGTTCAAGTGTAGGCATGTTTACAGGATCTTCATAAGTGATATCTTATTATAAGTTTCTTTTTCTCTGTGACTTATTTCACTTAGAATCATCGTACCTGAATCCACCCATTTTGCTGCTACTGGACTTATGACATTGATTTCATGGCTGAGGGATATTCCATCGTACGTAAGTACCACAATTTTTTGAACCATTTTTATATTTCCTGGGATATTTAAGGTGTACCCAAGTTGAGGTCCTTGTAAGCAGTGCAGCCCTAAACTTTGGGGTGGCTCTGTCTTATTGATTTTCAGTTTTCCCAAGGTATATTCCCTAGACTGGAAGTGCCCTTGGCTCTGTAGCTCTGTTCTTTACTTGTTTTAGGGTACACAATGCCCTCCTCCAGAGAGGCAGTTGGCAATTTACATCCCGCCCATCAGCATAACAAGGCTCCCTGTTCTCCAGGGCCTGTCTTGCCCTTCTGGTTTTTACACATTTTGTGGATGTCCCTTTTGACCGGTGGGAAGTGATACTTCTTTGTAGTGCAGATTTGCATTGCCCGCTTGCTTGCTTGGCCAAAAAGGGCGTATGCGTTTTCTCCGGAATATATTCAGGAGAAAATGCATATGCCCTTTTTGGCCAAGTGCATCATTTTCGAAGTTGGGCCCCTCTTCCTGTGCTTTAAATGCTATTCCAATGTACCTCTTGAAATCTGTTTCCTGCTATTCCTCCTCGCTTTCAAGTCCGCCTCATTGACTTCCCTCAACAGATTTTTGGACGATAGTTGTCCTTTATTACTCGGCAAGTTTGTGAATTGCTGTGCCCCTGAGCTCCATTTTTCAACTCGTTTTTGGTGAGCTGACCGCAAGACCAAAATTTTGGTTCAGGACCTATGCTGGTTCCCGGTGGGTGGCTGAGACTTTGGTTAATTATTCTTCCTGCCGGGAAATTACAGTGATATGTGCCCGTCCTAATGCCTAACAGCTACTCTCTCATTGGTTCTCCCTCTTCCCTTTCATCCTCTGCCAAATTGGAAACCTGTGTGAATCAGGAGGTTAAAGGGGCTGTCTCTCCAAGTTGGGAGATTGATAGTAATCAGATGGAAAGTCAAACCGGAGCACCAGGAGAGGGACTATTCGTTGAGTTTTAGAAACCTTTCGTATTCACAGTGTGTCCGTTCTCTAGGTTTCCCATACATGTTATAACTGTAGTAATATTCCCTTCAACCTGGAGAGTTGGGACCCATGGAATGGGTGCCATGCATTATTGCTTTAAAGGATCTGCATTTGCTCACCCAATCTCACCAATCCTCTCAGTCCCAAGTGTCCAGCCTTATGCCACATCCAGCTGTCGTTGTAGATAGGGTCATTCCAGGTTTCATCAGAGACCCTGAAGGAATTGTAAAGAATTTCGCAGTTTTTTGTTTTGTTTTTGAAATTCCTTTTTATAGTGGGTTTGAGCTGATTCTCGCTGCCATGTTTATGCCAGTGTAGACACACTTGATTCCCTTACGGAGACATATCAATCCATAGGTTTTAAGATTCTTACTAGTCAGATATATTCCTCTGCGGGAAATATGGGGTTTTGAGTCCCTTTCACTGAGGAAGGTGTAGGACTTGTCTATTCCATAGTTGGTTCGTGGAACGGTACCTGTGCTTATATCAAACTCGGGTTTTATGCATCACCCCACCTCTCCTTCCCTCTTAAGCAGGCATAAGAGTGTTTTTTAAATGTGAGACACTGTTCTCTTTCCTAACTCAGATCAGGTGTAGCCAGGTTTACAGGATCTTCATAAGTGATATCTTATGATAAGTTTCTTTTTCTGTGTGACTTATTTCACTTAGAATCATCGTACGTGAATCCACCCATTTTGCTGCTACTGGTCTTATGACATTGATTTCATGACTGAGGGATATTCCATCGTACGTAAGTACCACAATTTTTTGAACCATTGTTATATTTCCTGGGATATTTAAGGTGTTCCCAAGTTGAGGTCCTTGTAAGCAGTGCAGCCCTAAATTTTGGGGTGGCTCTGTCTTATTGATTTTCAGTTTTCCCAAGGTATATTCCGTATACTGGAAGTGCCCTTGGCTCTGTAGCTCTGTTCTTTACTTGTTTTAGGGAACACAATGTACTCCTCCAGAGAGGCAGTTGGCAATTTACATCCCGCCCATCAGCATAACAAGGCTCCCTGTTCTCCAGGGCCTGTCTTGCCTTTCTGGTTTTTACACATTTTGTGGATGTCCCTTTTGACCGGTGGGAAGTGATACTTCTTTGTAGTTCAGATTTGCATTGCTGGCTTGCTTGCTTGGCCAAAAAGGGCATATGCGTTTTCTCCTGAATATATTCAGGAGAAAAGGCATATGCCCTTTTTGCCAAGTGCACAATTGTCGAAGTTGTGCCCCTCTTACTGTGCTTTAAAGGCGATTCCAACGTACCTCTTGAAATCTGTTTCCTGCTATTCTGCCTTGCTTTCAAGTCTGCCTCGTTGCCTTCCCTCAACAGATTTTTGGATGATAGTTCTCCTTTATTATTCGGCCACTTTGTGAATTGCTCTGCCCCTGAGCTCCATTTTTCAACTCGTTTTTGGTGAGCTGACCGCAAGTCCAAAATTTTGGTTCAGGACCTATACTGGTTCCCGGTGGGTGGCTGAGACTTTGGTTAATTCTTCTTCCTGCCGGGAAATTACAGTGATATGTGCCCGTCCAAATGCCTAACAGCTATTCTCTCATTGGTTCTCCCTCTTCCCTTTCATCCTCTGCCAAATTGGCAACCTGTGCGAACCAGGAGGTTAAAGGGGCTGTCTCTCCAAGTTGGGAGGTTGATAGTAAAGCAGATGGAAAGTCAAACGGGAGCACCAGGAGAGGGACTATGCGTTGAGTTTTAGAAACCTTTCGTATTCACAGTGTGTCCGTTCTCTAGGTTTCCCGCACATGTTATAACTGTACTAATATTCCCTACAACCTGGAGAGGTGGGACCCATGGAATGGGTGCCAGGTATTTGTGCTTTAAAGGGTATGCATTTGCTCACCCAATCTCACCAATCGTTTCAGTCCCAAGTGTCCCTCCTTATGCCACATCCAGCTGTCATTGTAGATAGGGTCATTCCAGGTTTCATCAGAGACACTGAAGGAATTGAAAAGAATTTCCCAGTTTTTTTGTTTTGTTTTTGAAATTCTTTTTATAGTGGGTTTGAGCTGATTCTCGCTGCCATGTTTATGCCAGTCTAGACACACTTGATTTCCTTAATGAGACATATCAATACATAGGTTTTAAGATTCTTACTAGTCAGATCTATTCCTCAGCGGGAAATATGGGGTTTTGAGTCCCTTTCACTGAGGAAGGTGAAGGTCTTTTCTATTCCATAGTTGGTTTTTGGAATGGTACCTGTGCTTATATCAAACTCTGGTTTTATGCATCACCCCACCTCTCCTTCCATCTTAAGCAGGCATAAGAGTGTTTTCTAAATGTGAGACACTGTTCTCTTTCCTAACTCAGTTCAAGTGTAGCCATGTTTACAGGATCTTCATAAGTGATATCTTAGAATAAGTTTCTTTTTCTCTGTGACTTATTTCACTTAGAATCATCGTACCTGAATCCACCCATTTTGCTGCTACTGGTCTTATGACATTGATTTCATGGCTGAGGGATATTCCATCGTACGTAAGTACCACAATTTTTTGAACCATTTTTATATTTCCTGGGATATTAAGGTGTACCCAAGTTGAGGTCCTTGTAAGCATTGCAGCCCTAAATTTTGGGGTGGCTCTGTCTTATTGATTTTCAGTTTCCCCAGGGTATATTCCCTAGACAGGAAGTGCCCTTGGCTCTGTAGCTCTGTTCTTTACTTGTTTTAGGGAACACAATGTACTCCTCCAGAGAGGCAGTTGGCAATTTACATCCCGCCCATCAGCATAACAAGGATCCCTGTTCTCCAGGGCCTGTCTTGCCTTTCTGGTTTTTACACATTTTGTGGATGTCCCTTTTGACCGGTGGGAAGTGATACTTCTTTGTAGTGCACATTTGCATTGCCCGCTTGCTTGCTTGGCCAAAAAGGGCGTATGCGTTTTCTCCTGAATATATTCATGGGAAAACGCATATGCCCTTTTTGGCCAAGTGCATCACTGTGGAAATTGTGCCCCTCTTCCTGTGCATTAAAGGCGATTCCAACGTACCTCTTGAAATCTCTTTCCTGCTATTCTGCCTCGCTTTCAAGTCCGCCTCGTTGCCTTCCCTCAGCAGATTTTTGGATGATAGTTGTCCTTTATTACACGGCCAGTTGGTTAATTGCTGTGCCCCTGAGCTCCATTTTTCAACTCGCTTTTGGTGAGCTGACCGCAAGTCCAAAATTTTAGTTCAGGACCTATGCTGGTTCCCGGTGGGGGGCTGAGACTTTGGTTAATTCTTCTTCCTTCCGGGAAGTTAGAGTGATATGTGCCCATCCAAATGCCTAACAACTACTCTCTCATTGGTTCTCCCTCTTCCCTTTCATCCTCTGCCAAATTGGAAACCTGTGCGAACCAGGAGGTTAAAGGGGCTGTCTCTCCAAGTTGGGAGATTGATAGTAAAGCAGATGGAAAGTCAAACCGGAGCACCAGGAGAGGGACTATTCGTTGAGTTTTAGAAACATTTCGTATTCAAAGTGTGTCCGTTCTCTAGGTTTCCCGTACATGTTATAACTGTAGTAATATTCCCTTCATCCTGGAGAGTTGGGACCCATGGAATGGGTGCCATGCATTATTGCTTTAAAGGGTCTGCATTTGCTCACCCAATCTCACCAATCCTCTCAGTCTGAAGTGTCCAGCCTTATGCCACATCCAGCTGTAGTTGTAGATAGGGTTATTCCAGGTTTCATCAGAGACCCTGAAGGAATTGTAAAGAATTTCCCAGTTTTTTTGTTTTGTTTTTGAAATTCCTTTTTATAGTGGGTTTGAGCTGATTCTCGCTGCCATGTTTATGCCAGTCTAGACACACTTGATTCCCTTACGGAGACATATCAATACATAGGTTTTAAGATTCTTACTAGTCAGACACATTCCTCTGCGGGTAATATGGTGTTTTGAGTCCCTTTCACTGAGGAAGGTGTAGGTCTTGACTATTCCATAGTTGGTTTTTGGAACGGTACCTGTGCTTATATCAAACTCTGGTGTTATGCATCACCCCACCTCTCCTTCCCCCTTAAGCAGGCATAAGAGTGTTTTCTAAATGTGAGACACTGTTCTCTTTCCTAACTCAGTTCAAGTGTAGCCATGTTTACAGGATCTTCATAAGTGATATCTTATGATAAGTTTCTTTTTCTGTGTGACTTATTTCACTTAGAAACATCGTACCTGAATCCACCCATTTTTTGCTACTGGTCTTATGACATTGATTTCATGGCTGAGGGATATTCCATCGTACGTAAGTACCACAATTTTTTGAACCATTTTTATATTTCCTGGGATATTTAAGGTGTACCCAAGTTGAGGTCCTTGTAAGCAGTGCAGCCCTAAATTTTGGGGTGGCTCTGTCTTATTGATTTTCACTTTTCCCAAGGTATATTCCCTAGACTGGAAGTGCCCTTGGCTCTGTAGCTCTGTTGTTTTCTTGTTTTAGGGAACACAATGCTCTCCTCCAGAGAGGCAGTTGGCAATTTACATCCCACCCATCAGCATAACAAGGGTCCCTGTTCTCCAGGGCCTGTCTTGCCTTTCTGGTTTTTACACATTTTGTGGATGTCCCTTTTGACCGGTGGGAAGTGATACTTCTTTGTAGTGCAGATTTGCATTGCCCGTTTGCTTGCTTGGCCAAAAAGGGCGTATGCGTTTTCTCCTGAATATATTCAGGAGAAAACGCATACGCCCTTTTTGGCCAAGTGCATCATTGTCGAAGTTGTGCCCCTCTTCCTGTGCTTTAAAGGCGATTCCAACGTTCCTCTTGAAATCTGTTTCCTGCTATTCTGCCTCGCTTTCAAGTCCGCCTCGTTGCCTTCCCTCAACTGATTTTTGGACAATAGTTGTCCTTTATTACTCGGCCAGTTTGTGAATTGCTGTGCCCCTGAACTCCATTTTTCAACTCGTTTTTGGTGAGCTGACCACAAATACAAAATTTTGGTTCAGGACTTATACTGGTTCCCGGTGGGTGGCTGAAACTTTGGTTAATTCTTCTTCCTGCCGGGAAATTACGGTGATATGTTCCCGTCCAAATGCCTAACAGCTACTCTCTCATTGGTTCTCCCTCTTCCCTTTCATCCTCTGCCAAATTGGCAACCTGTGCGAACCAGGAGGTTAAAGGGGCTGTCTCTCCAAGTTGGGAGGTTTAGAGTTAATCAGATGGAAAGTCAAACCGAAGCACCAGGAGAGGGACAATTCGTTGAGTTTTAGAAACCTTTCGTATTCACAGTGTGTCCGTTCTCTATGTTTCCCGTACATGTTATAGCTGTAGTAATATTCCCTTCAACCTGGAGAGTTGGGACCCATGGAATGAGTGCCAGGCATTTGTGCTTTAAAGGGTCTGCATTTGCTCACCCAATCTCACCAATCGTCTCAGTCCCAAGTGTCCCTCCTTATTCCACATCCAGGTGTCATTGTAGATAGGGTCATTCCAGGTTTCATCAGACCCTGAAGGAATTGTAAAGAACTTCCCAGGTTTTTTGTTTTGTTTTTGAAATTCCTTTTTATAGTGGCTTTGAGCTGATTCTCACTGCCATGTTTATGCCAGTCTAGACACACTTGATTCCCTTACGGAGACATATCAATATATAGGTTTTAAGATTCTTATTTTCAGATATATTCCTCTGTGGGAAATATGGGGTTTTGAGTCCCTTTCACTGAGGAAGGTGTAGGTCTTGTCTATTCTATACTTGGTTTTTGGAACGGTACCTGTGCTTATATCAAACTCTGGTTTTATGCATCACCCCACCTCTCCTTCCCTCTTAAGCAGGCATAAGAGTGTTTTTTAAATGTGAGACACTGTTCTCTTTCCTAACTCAGTTCAACTGTAGCCATGTTGACAGGATCTTCATAAGTGATATCTTATGATAAGTTTCTTGTTCTGTGTGACTTATTTCACTTAGAATCATCGTACCTGAAACCACCCATTTTGCTGCTACTGGTCTTATGACATTGATTTCATGGCTGAGGGATATTCCATCGTACGTAAGTACGAAAATTTTTGAACCATTTTTATATTTCCTGGGATATTTAAGGTGTACCCAAGTTGAGGTCCTTGTAACAGTGCAGCCCTAAATGTTGGGGTGGCTGTGTCTTATTGATTTTCAGTTTTCCCAAGGTATATTCCCTAGACTGGAAGTGCCCTTGGCTCTGTAGCTCTGTTCTTTACTTGTTTTAGGGAACACAATGCACTCCTCCATAGAGGCAGTTGGCAATTTACATCCCGTCCATCAGCATAACAAGGCTCCCTGTTCTCCAGGGCCTGTCTTGCCTTTCTGGTTTTTACACATTTTGTGGATGTCCCTTTTGACCGGTGGGAAGTGATACTTCTTTGTAGTGCAGATTTGCATTGCCCGCTTGCTTGCTTGGCCAAAAAGGGCGTATGCGTTTTCTCCTGAATATATTCAGGACAAAACGCATACGCCCTTTTTGGCCAAGTGCATCATTGTCTAAGTTGTGCCCCTCTTCCTGTGCTTTAAAGGCGATTCCAACGTACCTCTTGAAATCTGTTTCCTGCTATTCTGCATCGCTTTCAAGTCCGCCTCGTTGCCTTCCCTCAACAGATTTTTGGACGATAGTTGTCCTTTATTACTCGGCCAGTTTGTGAATTGCTGTGCCCCTGAGCTCCATTTTTCAACTCGTTTTTTGTGAGCTGACCGCAAGTCCATAATTTTGGTTCAGGACCTATGCTGTTTCCCGGTGGGGGGCTGAGACTTTGGTTAATTCTTCTTCCTGCCGGGAAGTTAGAGAGATATGTGCCCGTCCAAATGCCTAACAGCTACTCTCTCATTGGTTCTCCCTCTTCCTTTTCATCCTCTGCCAAATTGGAAACCTGTTCGAACCAGGAGGTTAAAGGGGCTGTCTCTCCAAGTTGGGAGATTGATAGTAAAGCAGATGGAAAGTCAAACTGGAGCACCAAGAGAGGGTCTATTCGTTGAGTTTTAGTAACCTTTCGTATTCACAGTGTTTCCGTTCTCTAGGTTTCCCGTACATATTATAACTGTAGTAATATTTCCTTCAATCTGGAGAGTTGGGACCCATGGAATGGGTGCCATGAATTATTGCTTTAAAGGGTCTGCATTTGCTCACCCAATCTCACCAATCCTCTCAGTCCCAAGTGTCCAACCTTAAGCCACATCCAGCTGTCGTTGTAGATAGGGTCATTCCAGGTTTCATCAGAGACCCAGAAGGAATTGTAAAGAATTTCCCAGTTTTTTGTTTTGTTTTTGAAATTCCTTTTTATACTGGTTTTGAGCTGATTCTCGCTGCCATGTTTATGCCAGTCTAGACACACTTGATTCCCTTATGGAGACATATCAATACATAGGTTTTAAGATTCTTACTAGTCAGATATATTCCTCTGTAGGAAATAAGGGGTTTTGAGACCCTTTCACGGAAGAAAGAGTAGGTCTTGTCTATTCCATAGTTGGTTTTTGGAACGGTACCTGTGCTTATATCAAACTCTGGTTTTATGCATCACCCCACCTCTCCTTCCCCCTTAAGCAGGCATAAGAGTGTTTTCTAAATGTGAGACACTGTTCTCTTTCCTAACTCAGTTCAACTGTAGCCATGTTTACAGGATCTTCATAAGTGATATCTTATGATAAGTTTCTTTTTCTCTGTGACTTATTTCACTTAGAATCATCATACCTGAATCCACCCATTTTGCTGCTACTGGTCTTATGACATTGATTTCATGGCTGAGGGATATACCATCATACGTAAGTACCACAATTTTTTGAACCATTTTTATATTTCCTGGGATATTTAAGGTGTACCCAAGTTGAGGTCCTTGTAAGCAGTGCAGCCCTAAATTTCGGGGTGGCCCTGTCTTATTGATTTTCAGTTTTCCCAAGGTATATTCCCTAGACTGGAAGTGCCCTTGGCTCTGTAGCTCTGTTCTTTAATTGTTTTAGGGAACAGAATGCACTCCTCCAGAGAGGCAGTTGGCATTTTACATCCCGCCCATCAGCATAACAAGGCTCCCTGTTCTCCAGGGCCTGTCTTGCCTTTCTGGTTTTTACACATTTTTTGGATGTCCCTTTTGACAGGTGGAAAGTGATACTTCTCTGTAGTGCAGATTTGCATTCCCCGCTTGCTTGCTTGGCCAAAAAGGGCGTATGCGTTTTCCCCTGAATATATTCAGGGGAAAACGCATACGCCCTTTTTGGCCAAGTGCATCATTGTCGAAGTTGTGCCCCTCTTCCTGTGCTTTAAAGGCGATTCCAACGTACCTCTTGAAATCTGTTTCCTGCTATTCTGCCTCGCTTTCAAGTCCGCCTCGTTGCCTTCCCTCAACAGATTTTTGGACGATAGTTGTCCTTTATTACTCGGCCAGTTTGTGAATTGCTGTGCCCCTGAGCTCCATTTTTCAACTCGTTTTTGGTGAGCTGACCGCAAGTCCAAAATTTAGGTTCAGGGCCTATGCTGCTTCCCATTGGGTGGCTGAGACTTTGGGTAATTCTTCTTCCTGCCGTGAAATTACAGTGATATGTGCCCGTTAAAATGCCTAACAGCTACTCTCTCATTGGTTCTCCCTCTTCCCTTTCATCCTCTGCCAAATTGGCAACCTGTGCGAACCAGGAGGTTAAAGGGGCTGTCTCTCCAAGTTGGGAGGTTGATAGTAAAGCAGATGGAACGTCAAAGCGGAGCACCAGGAGAGGGACTATTCGTTGAGTTTTAGAAAGTTTTCGTATTCACAGTGTGTCTGTTCTCTAGGTTTCCCGTACATGTTATAGCTGTAGTAATATTCCCTTCAACCTGGAGAGTTGGGAGCCATGGAATGGGTGGCAGGCATTTGTGCTTTAAAGAGTCTGCATTTGCTCACCCAATCTCACCAATCGTCTCAGTCCCAAGTGTCCCTCCTTATGCCACATCCAGCTGTCATTGTAGATAGGGTCATTCCAGGGTTCATCAGAGACCCTGAAGGAATTGTAAAGAATTTCCCAGTTTTTTTGTTTTGTTTTTGAAATTCCTTTTTATAGTGGGTTTGAGCTGATTCTCGCTGCCATGTTTATGCCAGTCTAGACACACTTGATTGCCTTACGGAGACACATCAGTACATAGTTTTTAAGATTCTTACTAGTCAGATATATTCCTCTTCGGGAAACATGGAGTTTTGAGTCCCTTTCACTGAGGAAGGTGTAGGTCTTGTCTATTCCATAGTTGGTTTTTGGAACGGTACCTGTGCTTATATCAAACTCTGGTTTTATGCATCACCCCACCTCTCCTTCCCCCTAAAGCAGGCATAAGAGTGTTTTCTAAATGTGAGATATTCTTCTCTTTCCTAACTCAGTTCAAGTGTAACCATGTTTACAGGATCTTCATAAGTGATATCTTATGATAAGTTTCTTTTTCTGTGTGACTTATTTCACTTAGAATCATCGTACCTGAATCCACCCATTTTGCTGCTACTGGTCTTATGACATTGATTTCATGGCTGAGGGATATTCCATCGTACGTAAGTACCAAAATTTTTGAACCATTTTTATATTTCCTGGGATATTTAAGGTGTACCCAAGTTGAGGTCCTTGTAAGCAGTGCAGCCCTAAATTTTGGGGTGGCTGTGTCATATTGATTTTCAGATTTCCCAAGGTATATTCCCTAGAATGGAAGTGCCCTTGGCTCTGTAGCTCTGTTGTTTACTTGTTTTAGGGAACACAATGCACTCCTCCAGAGAGGCTGTTGGCAATTTACATCCCGCCCATCAGCATAACAAGGCTCCCTGTTCTCCAGGGCCTATCATGCCTTTCTGGTTTTTACACATTTTGTGGATGTCCCTTTTGACCGGTGGGAAGTGATACTTCTTTGTAGTGCAGATTTGCATTGCCCGCTTGCTTGCTTGGCGAAAAAGGGCGTATGCGTTTTCTCCTGAATATATTCAGGAGAAAACGCATACGCCCTTTTTGGCCAAGTGCATCATTGTCGAAGTTGTGCCCCTCTTCCTGTGCTTTAAAGGCGATTCCAACGTACCTCTTGAAATCTGTTTCCTGCTATTCTGCATAGCTTTCAAATCCACCTCATTGCCTTCCCTCAACAGATTTTTGGACGATAGTTGTCCTTTATTACTCGGCCAGTTTGTGAATTGCTGTGCCCCTGAGCTCCATTTTTCAACTCGTTTTTGGTGAGCTGACCGCAAGTCCAAAATTTTGGTTCAGGACCTATGCTGTTTCCCGGTGGGGGGCTGAGACTTTGGATAATTCTTCTTCCTGCCGGGAAGTTAGAGTTATATGTGCCCGTCCAAATGCCTAACAGCTACTCTCTCATTGGTTCTCCCTCTTCCCTTTCATCCTCTGCCAAATTGGAAACCTGTTCGAACCAGGAGGTTAAAGGGGCTGTCTCTCCAAGCTGGGAGATTGATAGTAAAGCAGATGGAAAGTCAAACTGGAGCACCAAGAGAGGGTCTATTCGTTGAGTTTTAGTAACCTTTCGTATTCACAGTGTGTCCGTTCTCTAGGTTTCCCGTACATGTTATAACTGTAGTAATATTCCCTTCAACCTGGAGAGTTGGGACCCATGGAATGGGTGCCATGCATTATTGCTTTAAAGGGTCTGCATTTGCTCACCCAATCTCACCAATCCTCTCAGTCCCAAGTGTCCAGCCTTAAGCCACATCCAGCTGTCGTTGTAGATAGGGTCATTTCAGGATTCATCAGAGACCCAGAAGGAATTGTAAAGAATTTCCCAGTTTTTTTGTTTTGTTTTTGCAACTCCTTTTTATACTGGTTTTGAGCTGATTCTCGCTGCCATGTTTATGCCAGTCTAGACACACTTGATTCCCTTACGGAGACATATCAATACATAGGTTTTAAGATTCTTACTAGTCAGATATATTCCTCTGCAGGAAATAAGGGATTTTGAGATCCTTTCACTGAAGAAAGTGTAGGTCTTGTCTATTCCATAGTTGGTTTTTGGAGTGGTACCTGTGCTTATATCAAACTCTGGGTTTATGCATCACCCCACCTCTCCTTCCCCCTTAAGCAGGCATAAGAGTGTTTTCTAAATGTGAGACTCTCTTCTCTTTCCTAACTCAGTTCAAGTGTAGCCATGTTTACAGGATCTTCATGAGTGATATCTTATGATAAGTTTCTTTTTCTGTGTGACTTATTTCACTTAGAATCATCGTACCTGAATCCACTCATTTTGCTGCTACTTCTCTTATGACATTTATTTAATGGCTCAGGGATATTCCATCGTACATAAGGACCACAATTTTTTGAACCATTTTTATATTTCCTGGGATATTTAAGATGTACCCAAGTTGAGGTTCTTGTAAGCATTGCAGCCCTAAATTTTGGGCTGGCTCTGTCTTATTGAGTTTCAGTTTTCCCATGGTATATTCCCTAGACTGGAAGTGCCCTTGGCTCTGTAGATCTGTTGTTTACTTGTTTTAGGGAACACAATGCACTCCTCCAGAGAGGCTGTTGGCAATTTACATCCCGCACATCAGCATAACAAGGCTCCCTGTTCTCCAGGGCCTGTCTTGCCTTTCTGGTTTTTACACATTTTGTGGATGTCCCTTTTGACCAGTGTGGGAGTGATACTTCTCTGTAGTGCAGATTTGCATTGCCCGCTTGCTTTCTTGGCCAAAAAGGGCGTATGCGTTTTCTCCTGAATATATTCCGGAGAAAACGCATATGCCCTTTTTGGCCAAGTGCATCATTGTCGAAGTTGTGCCCCTCGTCCTGTGCTTTAAAGGCGATTCCAACGTACCTCTTGAAATCTGTTTCCTGGTATTCTGCCTCGTTTTCAAGTCAGCCTCGCTGCCTTCCCTCAACAGATTTTTGGACGATAGTTGTCCTTTATTACTCTGCCAGTTTGTGAATTGCAGTGCCCCTGAGCTCCATTTTTCAACTCGTTTTTTGTGAGCTGACCGCAAGTCCTAAATTTTGGTTCAGGACCTATACTGGTTGCCGAGGTGTGGCTGAGAATTTGGTAAATTCTTCCTCCTGCCAGTAAATTAGAGTGAAATGTGCCCGTCCAAATGCCTAACAGCTACTCTCTCATTGGTTCTCCCTCTTCCCTTTCATCCTCTGCCAAATTGGAAACCTGTGCGAACCAGAAGGTTAAAGGGGCTGTCTCTCCAAGTTGGGAGATTGATAGTAAAGCAGATGGAAAGTCAAACTGGAGCACCAGGAGAGGGACTATTCGTTGAGTTTTAGAAACCTTTCGTATTCACTGTGTGTCCGTTCTCTAGGTTCCCCGTACATGTTATAACTGTAGTAATATTCCCTTCAACCTGGAGAGTTGGGACCCATGGAATGGGTGCCATGCATTATTGCTTTAAAGGGTCTGCATTTGCTCACCCAATCTCACCAATCCTCTCAGTCCCAAGTGTCCAGCCTTATGCCACATCCAGCTGTCGTTGTAGATAGGGTCATTCCAGGTTTCATCAGAGACCCTGAAGGAATTGTAAAGAATTTCCCTGTTTTTTTGTTTTGTTTTTGAAATTCCTTTTTATAGTGTGTTTGAGCTGATTCTCGCTGCCATGTTTATGCCAGTCTAGACACACTTGATTCCCTTACGGAGACATATCAATACATAGGTTTTAAGATTCTTACTAGTCAGATATATTCCTCTGCGGGAAATATGGGGTTTTGAGTCCCTTTCACTGAGGAAGGTGTAGGTCTTGTCTATTCTGTATTTGGATTATGGAACCGTACCTGTGCTAATATCAAACTCTGGTTTTATTCATCACCCCACCTCTGCTTTCCCCTTAAGCATGCATAAGAGTGTTTTCTAAATATGAGACTCTGTTCCCTTTCCTAATTCATTCCATGTGTAGCAATGTTTATATACCCTTCATAAGTGATATCTTATGATAAGTTTCTTTTTCTGTGTGATTTTTTCAGTTAGAATCATCGTACATGAATCCCGTAATTATTCTGCTACTAGCCTTATGACATTGACTTCATGGCTGAGGGATATTCCATCATACGTATGTACCACAATTTCTTTACCATTTTTGTCTTTCCTGGGATATATAAGGTGTCCCGAAGTCGAGGTTCTTGTAAGCAGTGCTGCCATAAATTTTGGGGTGGCTGTGTCTTATTGATTTTAAGTTTTCCCAAGGTATATTCCCGTGACTGGAAGTGCCTTAGGTTGTGAAGCACTGTTGTTTACTTCTTTTTGGGAACACAATGCACTCCACCAGAGTGGCTGTTGGCAATTTACATCCCACCCATCCCCATAACAAGGCTCCCTGTTCTCCAGATCCTGTCTTGCCTTTCTTGTTTTTACACATTTTACGGATGTCCCTTTTGACCGGTTGGAAGTGATACTTCTTTGTAGTGCAGATTTGCATTGTGCGGTTGCTTGGTTGGCCAAAATGGGCGTATGCGTTTTCTCCTGAATATATTCAGGAGAAAACGCATGTGCTCTTTATGGACAATTCCATAATTGTCGAAGTTGTGATGCTTTTCCTGTGTTTAAAGGCGATTCCAATGTACTTCTGGAAATCTGTTTCGTGCACTTCTGCCTCATTTTCAAGTCCGCCTCATGGCTTTCTCTCAACAGATTTTTGGAAGAGAGTAGTCCTTTATAACTCTGCAAGTTAGTGAATTTCTGTGCCCCTGAGCTCCATTTTTCAACTCGCGTTTTTGTGAGCTGACTGCCAATCCACAATTTTGCTTCAGGACCTATACTAGTTCCATTGGGGGGGCTGGCTCAGAGTTTGTTAATTCTTCTTCGTGACGGGAATTTAGAGTGACATGTGGCCATCCAAATGCCTACAGCTACTCTCTAATTGTTTCTCCCTCTTCCCTTTATATCTTCTGCACAACGTGCCAACTGTGCTAACCAGGAGGTTAAAGGTGCTGACTCTCCAATTTGGGAGATTGATACTAAAGCAGTTGGAATGTCAAACTGGTGCACAAGGAGAGAAAAAAATTAGTAGAGTTTTAGAAACCTTTCACCAATAGATGGTGTCCATTCTCTAGGTTTCCCATACATGTTATAACTGTAGTGATATTCCCTTCTACCTGGAGAGTTGGGAACCATGGAATGGGTGCCAGGTATTATTGCTTTAAACGGTCTGCATTTTCTCACCCAATCTCACCAATCCTCTCAGTCCCAAGTGACCAGCCTTATGCCACATCCAGCTGTCATTGTAGATAGGGTCATTTTAAGTTTCATCAGAACCCCTGAAGGTATTGTGTAAGAATTTCACTGTTTATTTGTTTTGTTTTGAAATTCATTTTTATAGTGGGTTTGAGCTGATTCTCACTGCCGTGTTTATGTCGTTCTAGACACACTTGGTTACCTTATGGAGACATATCAATACATAGGTTTTAAGATTCTTACTAGTCAGATACACTACTCTGCGGGGAATAGGGGTGTTGAGCCCCATTCAGTGAGTAAAGAGTAGGTCTTGTCTATGCTGTATTTGGATTATGCAACCGTACCTGTGCTAATATCAAACTCTGGTTTTATGCATCACCCCACCTCTCCTTTCCTCTTGAGCAGGCATAAGAGTGTTTTCTAAATGTGAGACTCTTCTCTTTCCTAATTCAGTTCATGTGTAGCCATGTTTACAAGAACTTCATAAGTGATATCTTATGATAAGTTTCTTTTTCTGTGTGACTTATTTCAGTTAGAATCATCGTACATGAATCCACTCATTATGCTGCTACTGGCCTTATGACATTGATTTCATGGCTGAGGGATATTCCATCGTACGTATGTACCACAATTTCTTTACTATTTTTGTCTTTCCTGGGATATTTAAGGTGTCCCGAAGTCGAGGTTCTTTTAAGCAGTGCTGCCCTATATTTTGGGTTGGCTGTGTCTTATTGATTTTCAATTTTCGCAAGGTATATTCCCATGACTGGAAGTGCCTTAGGTTGTGAATCTCTGTTGTTTAATTATTTTAGGGAACACAGTGCACTCCTCCTGAGTGGCTGTTGGCAATCTACATCCCACCCATCAGCATAACAAGTCTCCCTGTTCTCCAGAGCCCCTCTTGACTTTCTGGTTTTTACCCATTTTACGGATATGCCTTTTGACTGGTGGGAAGTGATACTTCTTTGTAGTGCAGATTTGCATTGTGCGGTTGCATGGTTGGCCAAAATGGGTGTATGCGTTTTCTCCTGAATATATTCAGGAGAAAACTCATGCGCCCTTTATGGACAATTCCATAATTGTCGAAGTTGTGATGCTTTTCCTGTGTTTAAAGGCGATTCCAACGTACCTCTTGAAATCTGTTTCCTGCTATTCTGCCTCGCATTCAAGTCCACCTCGTTGCCTTCCCTCAACAGATTTTTGGACGATAGTTGTCCTTTATTACTCGGCCAGTTTGTGAATTGCTGTGCCCCTGAGCTCCGTTTTTCAACTCGTTTTTGGTGAGCTGACCGCAAGTCCAAAACTTTGGTTCAGGACCTATACTGGTTCCCGGTGGGAGGCTGAGACTTTGCTTAATTCTTCTTCCTGCCGGGAATTTACAGTGATATGTGCCCGTCCAAATGCCAAACAGCTACTCTCTCATTGGTTCTCCCTTTTCCCTTTCATCCTCTGCCAAATTGGCAACCTGTGCGAACCAGGAGGTTAAAGGGGCTGTCTCTCCAAGTTGGGAGGTTGATAGTAAAGCAGATGGAAAGTCAAACCGGAGCACGAGGAGAGGGACTATTCGTTGAGTTTTAGAAACCTTTCGTATTCACAGTGTTTCCGTTCTCTAGGTTTCCCGTACATGTTATAGCTGTAGTAATATTCCCTTCAACCTGGAGAGTTGGGACCCATGGAATGGGTGCCAGGCATTTGTGCTTTAAAGGGTCTGCATTTGCTTACCCAATCTCACCAATCGTCTCAGTCCCAAGTGTCCCTCCTTAGGCCACATCCAGCTGTCATTGTAGATAGGGTCATTCCAGGTTTCATCAGAGACCCTGAAGGAATTGTAAAGAATTTCCCAGTTTTTTTGTTTTGTTTTTGAAATTCCTTTTTATAGTGGGTTTGAGCTGATTCTCGCTGCCATTTTTATGCCAGTCTAGACACACTTGATTCCCTTACGGAGACATATCAATATATAGGTTTTAAGATTCTTACTGGTGAGATATATTCCTCTGCGGGAAATATGGGGTTTTGAGTCCCTTTCACTGAGGAAGTTGTAGGTCTTGTCTATTTCATAGTTGGTTTTTGGAACGATCCGTGTGCTTATAACATACTCTGGTTTTATGCATCACCCCACCTCTCCTACCCCCTTAAGCAGGCATAAGAGTGTTTTCTAAATGTGAGACATTCTTCTCTTTCCTGACTCAGTTTAAGGGTAGCCATGTTTACAAGATCTTCATAAGTCATATCTTACGATAAGTTTCTTTTTCTGTGTGACTTATTTCACTTAGAAACATCGTACCTGAATCCACCCATTTTGCTGCTACTGGTCTTATGACATTGATTTCATGGCTGAGGGATATTCCATCATACATAAGTTCCACAATTTTTTGAAACATTTTTATATTTCCTGGGATATTTAAGGTGTACCCATGTTGAGATCCTTGTAAGCAGTACAACCCTAAGTTTTGGGGTGGCTCTGTCTTATTGATTTTCAGTTTTCCCAAGGTATATTCCCTAGACTGGAAGTGACCTTGGCTCAGTAGCTCTGTTCTTTACTTGTTTTAGGGAACACAATGTACTCCTCCAGAGAGGCAGTTGGCAATTTACATACCGCCCATCAGCATAACAAGGCTCCCTGTTCTCCAGGGCCTGTCTTGCCTTTCTGGTTTTTACACATATTGCGGATGTCCATTTTGACCGGTGGGAAGTGATACTTCTTTGTAGTGCAGATTTGCATTGCCCGCTTGCTTGTGTGGCCAAAAAGGGATTATGCGTTTTCTCCTGAATATATTCAGGAGAAAACGCATACGCCCTTTTTGGCCAAGTGCATCATTGTCGAAGTTGTAACCCTCTTCCTGTGGTTTAAAGGTGATTCCAACGTACCTCTTGAAATCTGCTTCCTGCTATTCTGCCTCACTTTCAAGTCCGCCTCGTTGCCTTCCCTCAACAGATTTTTGGACGATAGTTGTCCTTTATTACTCGACCAGTTTGTGAATTGCTGTGCCCCTGAGCTCCATTTGTCTACTCGTTTTTGGTGAGCTGACCGCAAGTCCAAAATTATGGTTCAGGACCTATGCTGGTTCCCGGTGGGGGGCTGAGACTTTGGTTAATTCTTCTTCCTGCTGGGAAGTTAGAGTGATATGTGCCCGTCCAAATGCCTAACAGCTACTCTCTCATTGGTTCTCCCTCATCCCTTTTATCCTCTGCCAATTTGGCAACCTGTGCGAACCAGGAGGTTAAAGGGGCTGTCTCTCCAAGTTGGGAGGTTGATAGTAAAGCAGATGGAAAGCCAAACCGGAGCACCAGGAGAGGGACTATTCGTTGAGTTTTAGAAACCTTTCGTATTCACAGTGTGTCCGTTCTCTAAGTTTCCCGTACATGTTATAGGTGTAGTAATATTCCCTTCAACCTGGAGAGTTGGGACCCATGGAATGGGTGCCAGGCATTTGTGCTTTAAAGGGTCTGCATTTGCTCACCCAATCTCACCAATCCTCTCAGGCCCAAGTGTCCCTCCTTATGCCACATCCAGCTGTCATTGTAGATAGGGTCATTCCAGGTTTCATCAGAGACCCTGAAGGAATTGTAAAGAATTTCCCAGTTTTTTTGTTTTGTTTTTGAAATTCCTTTTTATAGTGAGTTTAAGCTGATTCTCGCTGCCATGTTTATGCCAGTCTAGACACACTTGATTCCCTTACGGAGACATATCAATACATAGGTTTTAAGATTCTTACTAGTCAGATATATTCCTCTGCGGGAAATATGGGGTTTTGAGTCCCTTTCACTGAGGAAGGTGTAGGTCTTGTCTATTCCATAGTTGGTTTTTGGAATGGTACCTGTGCTTATATCAAACTCTGCTTTTATGCATCACCCCATCTCTCCTTCTCCCTTAAGCAGCATAAGAGTGTTTTCTAAATGTGAGACACTGTTCTCTTTCCTAACTCAGTTCAAGTGTAGCCATGTTTACAGGATCTTCATAAGTGATATCTTATGATAAGTTTCTTTTTCTCTGTGACTTATTTCACTTAGAATCATCGTACCTGAATCCACCCATTTTGCTGCTACTGGACTTATGACATTGATTTCATCGCTGAGGGATATTCCATCGTACGTAAGTACCACAATTTTTTGAACCATTTTTATATTTCCTGGGATATTTAATATGTACCCAAGTTGAGGTCCTTGTAAGCAGTGCAGACCTAAATTTTGGGGTAGCTCTATCTTATTGATTTTCAGTTTTCCCAAGGTATATTCCCTAGACTGGAAGTGCCCTTGGCTCTGTAGCTCTGTTCTTTACTTGTTTTAGGGAACACAATGTACTCCTCCAGAGAGGCAGTTGGCAATTTACATCCCGCCCATCAGCATAACAAGGCTCCCTGTTCTCCAGGGCCTGTCTTGCCTTTCTTGTTCTTACACATTTTGTGGATGTCCCTTTTGACCGGTGGGAAGTGATACTTCTTTGTAGTGCAGATTTGCATTGCCCGCTTGCTTGCTTGGCGAAAAAGGGCGTATGCGTTTTCTCCTGAATATATTCAGGAGAAAACGCATACGCCCTTTTTGGCCAAGTGCATCATTGTCGAAGTTGTGCCCCTCTTCCTGTGCTTTAAAGGCGATTCCAACGTACCTCTTGAAATCTGTTTCCTGCTATTCTGACTCGCTTTCAAGTCCGTCTCGTTGCCTTCCCTCAACAGAATTTTGGACGATAGGTGTCCTTTATTACTCGGCCAGTATGAGAATGCTGTGCCCCTGAGCTCCATTTTTCAACTCGTTTTTGGTGAGCTGACCGCAAGTCCAAAATTTTGGTTAAGGAACTATTCAGGTTCCCGGTGGGGTGCTGAGACTTTGGTTAATTCTTCTTCCTGCTGCGAAGTTAGAATGATATGTGCCCGTCCAAATGCCTAACAGCTACTCTCTCATTGGTTCTCCCTCTTCCCTTTCATCCTCTGCCAAATTGGAAACGTGTGCGAACCAGAAGGTTAAAGGGGCTGTCTCTCCAAGTTGGGAGATTGATAGTAAAGCAGATGGAAAGTCAAACCGGAGCACCAGGACAGGGACTATTTGTTGAGATTTAGAAACCTCTCGTATTCACAGTGTGTCCATTCTCTAGGTTTCCCGTACATGTTATAACTGTACTAATATTCCCTTCAACCTGGAGAGTTGGGACCCATGGAATGGGTGCCATGCATTATTGCTTTAAAGGGTCTGCATTTGCTCACCCAATCTCTCCAATCCTCTCAGTCCCAAGTGTCCATCCTTATGCCACATCCAGCTGTCGTTGTAGATAGGGTCATTCCAGGTTTCATCAGAGACCCTGAAGGAATTGTAAAGAATTTCCCAGTTTTTTTGTTTTGTTTTTGAAATTCCTTTTTATAGTGGGTTTGAGCTGATTCTCGCTGCCATGTTTATGCCATTCTAGACACTCTTGATTCCCTTACAGAGACATATCAATACATAGGTTTTAAGATTCTTACTAGTCAGATATATTCCTCTGCGGGAAATATGGGGTTTTGAGTCCCTTTCTCTGAGGAAGGTGTAGGTCTTGTCTATTCCATAGTTGGTTTTTGGAACGGTACCTGTGCTTATATCAAACTCTGGTTTTATGCATCACCCCACCTCTCCTTCCCCCTTAAGCAGGCATAAGAGTGTTTTCTAAATGTGAGACACTGTTCTCTTTCCTAACTCAGTTCAAGTGTAGCCATGTTTACAGGATCTTCATAAGTGATATCTTATGATAAGTTTCTTTTTCTGTGTGACTTATTTCACTTAGAATCACCGTACCTGAATCCACCCATTTTGCTGCTTCTGGTCTTATGACATTGATTTCATGGCTGAGGGATATTCCATCGTACGTAAGTACCACAATTTTTTGAAACATTTTTATATTTCCTGGGATATTTAAGGTGTCCCCAAGTTGAGGTCCTTGTAAGCAGTGCAGCCCTAAATTTTGGGGTGGCTCTGTCTTATTGATTTTCAGTTTTCCCAAGGTATATTCCCAGACTGGAAGTGCCCTTGGCTCTGTAGCTCTGTTGTTCACTTGTTTTAGGGAACACAATGCACTCCTCCAGAGAGGCAGTTGGCAATTTACATCCCGCCCATCAGCATAACAATGCTCCCTGTTCTCCAGGGCCTGTCTTGCCTTTCTGATTTTTACACATTTTGTGGATGTCCCTTTTGACCGGTGGGAAGTGATACTTCTTTGTACTGCAGATTTGCATTGCCCGCTTGCTTGCTTGGCCAAAAAGGGCGTATGCGTTTTCTCCTGAATATATTCAGGAGAAAACGCATACACCCTTTTTGGCCAAGTGCATCATTGTCGAAGTTGTGCCCCTCTTCCTGTGCTTTAAAGGCGATTCCAACGTACCTCTTGAAATCTGTTTCCTGCTATTCTGCCTTGCATTCAAGTCCGCCTCGTTGCCTTCCCTCAACAGATTTTTGGACGATAGTTGTCCTTTATTACTCGGCCAGTTTGTGAATTGCTGTGCCCCTGAGCTCCATTTTTCAACTCGTTTTTGGTGAGCTGACCGCAAGTCCAAAATTTTGGTTCAGGACCTATACTGTTTCCCGGTGGGGGGCTGATACTTTGGTTAATTCTTCTTCCTGCGGGAAATTACAGTGATATGTGCCCGTCCAAATGCCTAACAGCTACTCTCTCATTGGTTCTCCCTCTTCCCTTTCATCCTCTGCCTAATTGGCAACCTGTGCGAACCAGGAGGTTAAAGGGGCTGTCTCTCCATGTTGGGAGGTTGATAGTAAAGCAGATGGAAATTCAAATCGGAGACCAGGAGAGGGACTATTCGTTGAGTTTTAGAAACATTTTGTATTCACAGTGTGTCCGTTCTCTAGGTTTCCCGTACATGTTATAGCTGTAGTAATATTCCCTTCAACCTGTAGAGTTGGGACCCATGGAAAGGGTGCCAGGCATTTGTGCTTTAAAGGGTCTGCATTTGCTCACCCAATCTCACCAATCGTCTCAGTCCCAAGTGTCCCTCCTTATGCCACATCCAGCTGTCGTTGTAGATAGGGTCATTCCATGTTTCATCAGAAACCCTGAAGGAATTGTAAAGAATTTCCCAGTTTTTTTGTTTTGTTTTTGAAATTCCTTTTTATAGTGGGTTTGAGCTGATTCTCCTGCCAGGTTTATGCCAGTCTACACACACTTGTTTCCCTTACGGAGACACATGAATACATAGGTTTTAAGATTCTTACTAGTCAGATATATTCCTCTGCGGGAAATATGGGGTTTTGAGTCCCTTTCTCTGAGGAAGGTGTAGGTCTTGTCTATTCCATAGTTGGTTTTTGGAACGGTACGTGTGCTTATATCAAACTCTAGGTTTATGCATCACCCCACCTCTCCTTCACCCTTAAGCAGGCATAAGAGTGTTTTCTAAATGTGAGACTCTGTTCTCTTTCCTAACTCAGTTCAAGTGTAGCCATGTTTACAGGATCTTCATAAGTGACATCTTATGATAAGTTTCTTTTTGTGTGTGACTTATTTCAATTAGAATCATCGTACCTGAATCCACCTATTTTCCTGCTACTGGTCTTATGACTTTTATTTCATGGTTGAGGGATATTCCATCGTACGTAATTACCACAATATTTTGAACCATTTTTATATTTCCTGGAATATTTAATGTGTACCCAAGTTGAGGTTCTTGTAATCAGTGCAGCCCTAAATTTTGGGGTGGCTCTTTCTTATTGATTTTCAGTTTTCCCAAGGTATATTCCCTAGACTGGAAGTGCCCTTGGCTCTGTAGCTCTGTTCTTTACTTGTTTTAGGCCACACAATGCATTCCTCCAGAGAGGCAGTTGACAATTTTCATGTCGCCCAACACCATAAAAAGGCTCCCTGTTCTCCAGGGCCTGTCTTGCCTTTCTGGATTTTACACATTTTGTGGCTGTCCCTTTTGACAGTGGGAAGTGATACTTCTTTGTAGTGCAGATTTGCATTGCCCGCTTTCTTGCTTGGCCAAAAAGGGCGTATGCGTTTCCTCCTGAATATATACAGGAGAAAACACATACGCTCTTTTTGGCCAAGGGCATTATTGTCGAAGTTGTGCCCCTGTTCCTGTGCTTTAAAGGCGATTCCAACGTACCTCTTGAAATCTGTTTCCTGCTATTCTGCCTGCCTTTTAAATCAGCCTCGTTTCCTTCCCTCAACAGATTTTTGGACGGTCGTTGTCATTTCTTACTCTGCCAGTTTTTGAATTGCTGTGCCCCTGAGCTCCATTTTTCAACTCATTTTTGGTGAGCTGAACGCAAGTCCAAAATTTTGGTTCAGGACCTATACTGGTTCCCGGTGGGTGGCTGAGACTTTTGTTAATTCTTCTTCCTACCGGGAAATTAGAGTGACATGTGCCCGTCCAAATACCTAACAGCTACTCTCTCAATGGTTCTCCCTCTTCCCTTTCATCCTCTGCCAAATTGGCAACCTGTGCGAACCAGCAGGTTAAAGTAGCTGTCTCTTCAAGTTGGGAGACTGATAATAAAGCAGTTGGAAAGTCAAACCGGAGCAGCAGGAGAGGGACTATTCTTTGAGTTTTAGAAATGTTTCATATTCACAGTGTGTCCGTTCTCTAGGTTTTCCGTACATGTTATAGCTGTAGTAATAGTTCCTTCAACCTGGAGAGTTGAGACCCATGGAATGGGTGCCACATATTATTGTTTTAAAGGGTCTGCATTTGCTCACCCACTCTCACCAACCCTCTGAGCCCCAAGTGTCCAGCCTTATGCCACATCCAGCTGTTGTTGTAGATAGGGTCATTCCAGGTTTCATCAGAGACCCTGAAGGAATTGTAAAGAATTTCCCTGTTTTTTGTTTTGTTTTTGAATTTCCTTTTCTAGTGGGTTTGACCTGATTCTCGCTGCCATGTTTATGCCAGTCTAGACACACTTGATTCCCTTACGGAGACATATCAATACATAGGTTTTAAGATTCTTACTAGTATGATATATTCCTCTGCGGGAAATATGGGGTTTTGAGTCCCATTCACAGAGGAAGTAGTAGGTCTTGTCTATTCTTTATTTGGATTATGGAACCGTACCTGTGCTAATATCAAACTCTGGTTTTATTCATCACCCCACCTCTGCTTTCCCCTTAAGCATGCATAAGAGTGTTTTCTAAATATGAGACTGTTCCCTTTCCTAATTCCTTCCATGTGTAGCCCTGTTTATATACCCTTCATAAGTGATATCTTATGATAAGTTTATTTTTGTGTGTGATTTTTTCAGTTAGAATCATCGTACATGAATCCCGTCATTATGCTGCTACTGGCCTTATGACATTGACTTCATGGCTTAGGGATATTCCATCATACGTATGTACCACAATTTCTTTACCATTTTTGTCTTTCCTCGTATTTATAAGGTGTCCCGAAGTCGAGGTTCTTGTAAGCAGTGCTGCCATAAATTTTGGCGTGGCTGTGTCTTATTGATTTTCAATTTTCCCAAGGTATATTCCCGTGACTGGAAGTGCCTTAGGTTGTGAAGCACTGTTGTTTACTTCTTTTTGGGAACACAATGCACTCCTCCAGAGTGGCTGTTGGCAATTTACATCCCACACATCCGCATAACAAGGCTCCCTGTTCTCCAGATCCTGTCTTGCCTTTCTTGTTTTTACACATTTTACGGATGTCCCTTTTGACCGGTTGGAAGTGATACTTCTTTGTAGTGCAGATTTGCATTGTGCGGTTGCTTGGTTGGCCAAAATGGGCGTATGCGTTTTCTCCTGAATATATTCAGGAGAAAACGCATGCGCCCTTTATGGACAATTCCATAATTGTCGAAGTTGTGATGCTTTTCCTGTGTTTAAAGGCGATTCCAATGTACTTCTGGAAATCTGTTTCGTGCACTTCTGCCTCATTTTCAAGTCCGCGTCATGGCTTTCTCTCAACAGATTTTTGGAAGAGAGTAGTCCTTTATAACTCTGCAAGTTAGTGAATTGCTGTGCCCCTGAGCTCCATTTTTCAACTCGCGTTTTTGTGAGCTGACTGCCAATCCACAATTTTGCTTCAGGACCTATACTGGTTCCATTGGGTGGGCTGGCTCAGAGTTTGTTAATTCTTCTTCGTGACGGGAATTTAGAGTGACATGTGGCCATCCAAATGCCTACAGCTACTCTCTAATTGTTTCTCCCTCTTCCCTTATATCCTCTACACAACGTGCCAACTGTGCGAACCAGGAGGTTATAGGTGCTGACTCTCCAATTTGGGAGATTGATACTAAAGCAGTTGGAATGTCAAACTGGTGCACAAGGAGAGAAAAAAATTAGTAGAGTTTTAGAAACCTTTCACCATCAGATGGTGTCCATTCTCTAGGTTTCCCATACGTGTTATAACTGTAGTGATATTCCCTTCTACCTGGAGAGTTGGGACCCATGGAATGGGTGCCAGGTATTATTGCTTTAAACGGTCTGCATTTTCTCACCCAATCTCACCAATCCTCTCAGTCCCAAGTGACCAGCCTTATGCCACATCCAGCTGTCTTTGTAGATAGGGTCATTCTAAGTTTCATCAGAACCCCTGAAGGTATTGTGTAAGAATTTCACTGTTTATTTGTTTTGTTTTCAAATTCATTTTTATAGTGGGTTTGAGCTGATTCTCTCTGCCGTGTTTATGTCATTCTAGACACACTTGGTTAACTTATGGAGACATATCAATACATAGGTTTTAAGATTCTTACTAGTCAGATATACTACTCTGTGGGGAATAGGGGTGTTGAGCCCCGTTCAGTGAGGAAGGAGTAGGTCTTGTCTATTTTGTATTTGGATTATGCAACCATACCTGTGCTAATATCAAACTCTGGTTTTATGCATCACCCCACCTCTCCTTTCCTCTTGAGCAGGCATAAGACTGTTTTCTAAATGTGAGACTCTTCTCTTTCCTAATTCAGTTCATGTGTAGCCATGTTTACAAGACCTTCATAAGTGATATCTTATGATAAGTTTCTTTTTCTGTGTGACTTATTTCAGTTAGAATTATCGTACATGAATCCACTCATTATGCTGCTACTGGCCTTATGACATTGATTTCATGGCTGAGGGATATTCCATCGTACGTATGTACCACAATTTCTTTACTATTTTTGTCTTTCCTGGGATATTTAAGGTGTCCCGAAGTCGAGGTTCTTGTAAGCAGTGCTGCCCTATATTGTGGGTTGGCTGTGTCTTATTGATTTTCAATTTCCCCAAGGTATATTCCCATGACTGGAAGTGCCTTAGGTTGTGAAGCTCTGTTGTTTAATTCTTTTAGGGAACACAATGCACTCCTCCAGAGTGGCTGCTGGCAATCTGCATCCCACCCATCAGCATAACAAGGCTCCCTGTTCTCTAGAGCCCCTCTTGCCTTTCTGGTTTTTACACATTTTACGGATATGCCTTTTGACTGGTGGGAAGTGATACTTCTTTGTAGTGCAGATTTGCATTGTGCGGTTGCTTGGTTGGCCAAAATGGGTGTATGCGTTTTCTCCTGAATATATTCAGGAGAAAACGCATGCACCCTTTATGGACAATTCCATAATTGTCGAAGTTTTGATGCTTTTCCTGTGTTTAAAGGCGATTCCAATGTACTTCTGGAAATCTGTTTCGTGCAAATCTCCCTCATTTTCAAGTCCGCCTCATGGCTTTTCCTCAACAGATTTTTGGAAGAGAGTAGTCCTGTATAACTCTGCAAGTTAGTGAATTGCTGTGCCCCCGAGCTCCATTTTTCAACTTGTGTTTTTGTGAGCTGACCTTAAACCCACAATTTTGCTTCAGCACCTATACTAGTTATGGGGGTGGGGCAGGCTGAGAGTTTGGTTAATTCTTCTTCATGACGGGAAATTAGAGTGACATGTGGCCGTCCAAATGCCTACAGCTACTCTCTCATTGGTTCTCCCTCTTCCCTTATATCCTCTGCACAATGTGCCAACTGTGCGAACCAGGAGGTTATAGGGGCTGACTCTCCAATTTGGGAGATTGATATTAAAGCAGTTGGAATGTCAAGCTGCAGCACATGGAGAGAAAAAAATTAGTAGAGTTTTAGAAACCTTTCACCATCAGAGGGTGTCCATTCTCTAGGTTTCCCATACATGTTATAACTGTAGTGATATTCCCTTCTACCTGGAGAGTTGGGAACCATGGAATCAGTGGCAGGCATTATTGCTTTAAAGCGTCTGCATTTTCTCACCCAATCTCACCAATCCTCTCAGTCCCAGGTGAACAGCCTTATGCCACATCCAGCTGTTGTTGTAGATAGGGTCATTCTAAGTTTCATCAGAACCCCTGAAGGTGTTGTGTAAGAATTTCACTGTTTCTTTGTTTTGTTTTGAAATTCCTTTTTATAGTGGGTTTGAGCTGATTCTCACTGCCGTGTTTATGTCATTCTAGACACACTTGGTTCCCTTATGGAGACATATCAATACATAGGTTTTAAGATCCTTACTAGTCAGATATATTTCTCTGTGGGGAATAGGAGTGTTGAGTCCCATTCACTGAGGAAGGAGTCGGGCTTGTCTCTTCTGTATTTGGATTATGGAACGGTACCTGTGTTAATATCAAACTCTGGTTTTGTGTGTCTCCCCACCTCTCCTTCCCCCTTAAGCAAGCATAAGAGTGTTTTCTAAATCTGAGACTCTGTTCTCTTTCTTAATTCAGTTCATATTTAGCCAGGTTTACATTCCCTTCATAAGTGATATCTTATATCAGAATGCACCATGGCCTTTGTCATAATAATGCTCCATGACCCCTGTCATCACAATGCTCCATTCCCTGGTTATCACAATGCTCCATGTCCCTTGTCATAACAATTCTCCACGTAATTGTCATCACAATGCTACATGACACTTCTCATCACAAAGTTACATGCTCGTTTCATCACAATTCTCCATGCACTTGTCATTGCAATGTTCCATGACCCCTGTCATAGCAAGCTCCAAGTGTTTGTCATCACAATGCTTCACGACTTTATCATCAAAATTCTCAATGGCACTTTTCATCACAATGTTCCGTACCCTTGTCATAACAATGCTCCATGCCCTTGTCATCACAATGCTCCATGACACCTGTCATCACAATGCTCCCTGACACCTGTCATCACAATTACCCATGGTCTTCTCATCACAATGCTCCACGGTTTTGCCATCACAATGCTCCATGCCCTGGTCATCTCAAAGCTCAATGTCCCTTGTCCTAACAATTCTCCACGTCCTTGTCATCACAATGCTCCATGGCACTTCTCATCACAATGTTATATGCTCTTGTCATAACAATACTCCATGCACTTGTCATCACAATGCTCCATGACCCCTGTCATAGGAAGTTCCATGCGCTTGTCATCACAATGTTTCAGGACATGGACATTAAAATTATCAATGGCCCTTGACATCTCAATGCTCCATGCGCTTATCATCACAATGCTCCTTTACCTTTGTCACAAAAATCCTCCATGACACTTGGCATCACAATGCTCCGTGCTATTGTCATCACAATGGAACATGACATATGTCATCACAATGCTCCCTGACACCTGTCTTCACAATACTCCATGACCTTGTCATCACAATGCTCCATGCCCTTGTCATCACAATGTGCCATGCCCACTGTCATCAAAATAATCCATGAAACTTGTCAGACCAAAGCTCCATGCCACCTTTCATCACAATGCTCCATGAACCCTGTCATCACAATGCACCATGCCCATCATCATAATGCTTCATGCTCTTGTCATCACAATGAAATCAAAATGCTCTATGACCTCTGTCATCACAATGCTCCAAACCCTTGTGATCACAATGTTCCATAACACTTGTCATCACAATATCCCATGACGCTAGTCATCACAATTATCCATGGACTTCTCATCACAATGCCCCATGACATTTGTCATCACAATGCGCAATACACATGTCATCACAATGCTCCCTGACTCTTGCCATCAGTATGCTCCCTGAACCCTTTCATGACAAGGCTCCATGCCTTTTTCATCACAATGCTCCATGCCCTTGTCATCACAATGCTCCAAGACCCCTGTAATCACAATGGTCCATGCCCCTTTTCATCAGAATGCTCCATGAGACTTGTCATCACAAGGCTCCATGGTCCTCTCATCACAATGCTCCAGGACATTGTCATCAAAATGCTCCATTCCCTTATCATCACAATGCTCCATGACCCCTGTCATCACAATACTCCATGAACATTTTCAGCCCAATGCTCCATGACCTTCTCATCACAATGCTCCATGACCAATATCATCACAATTCTCCATGACCACAGTCATCACAACGCTCAATATCACCTGACAACACAATGATCCGGGACTCTTGTCATCACAATGCTCCATTCCCTAGTCATCACAATGCTCCATGACGCCTGTCATCACAATACTCCATGAACATTTTCAGCCCAATGCTCCATGACACTTGTCATCACAATGATGCATGCCCTTGTTATCCCAATGCTCCATGACCCCTGTAATCACAATGCTCCGTGACGCTTGTCATCACAGTGCTCCATGACACCTGTCATCACAATTCTCCATGCCTTTGTCAGCAAAATGCTACATGACCTTGTCATTACAATGTTCTATGCACTTGTCATCACAATACTCCATTACCATTGCCATCACAATCCTCCATGAACCTTGGGATCACATTGCTCCATGCCCTTGTCATCACAATGCTCCATGCTCCTTGAAATCAAAATGATCCATGACCTCTGTCATCACAATGCTCCAAACCCTTGTGATCACAATGTTCCATAACACTTGTCATCACAATGCTCCATGATGCCTGTCATCACAATACTCCATGCACTTTTCATCACAATGCTCCATGACCTTTGCCATCACAATTCTCGATACACTTGTCATCACAATGCTCCCTGACACTTGTCATCAGAATGCTCCTTGAACCCTGTCACAAAAAGGCTCCATGCCTTTTTCATCAAAATGCACCATGCCGTTTTCATCCCAATGCTCCATGCCATTGCCATCAAAATACTCCACAAGCTTGTCATCAGAATGCTCCATGTCCCTTGTCATCACAATTTTCCATGCACTTTTCAGCACAATGCTCCCTGACCCTTGTCATCACAATTTTCCAAGCCATTGTCATCACAATGCTCCATTACCTTTGTCATCAGAATCCTCCATGACACTTGGCATCACAATGCTCCATGGCATTGTCATCACAATGGGCCATTACATATATCATCACAATGCTCCCTGACACCTGTCTTCACAATAATGAATGACCTGGTCATCACAATGCTCCATGCCCTTGTCATCACAATGCGCCATTTCAACTGTCATCGCAATAAGCCATGAAACTTATTAGACCAATGCTCCATGCCCTTGTCATCACAATGCCCCATGCCCTTGTTATCACAATGCTCCATGACCCCTGTCATCACAATGCTCCGTGACTCCAGTCATCACAAGGCTTCATGACCTTTGTCATCACAATGGTCCATGCCCTTGTCATCAACAGTCTCTGTGACCTTTTTAACCACAATGCTTCATGAACTTTTCATCACAATGCCCTTTGACCCTTGTCATCACAATGCTCTATGCCTTTCTCAGCACAATGCTCCATGACCCTTGTCATCACAATGCTCCATGCGCTTTTCATCACAATGCACCATGCGCTTGTCGTCACAGTGCTCCACAATCTTGTCATCACAATGCTCCATAAACCTTGTCATCACAATGCTCCATGCACTTCAAATCAAAATGCTCTCTCACCACTGATATCACAATGTTACATCACTATTCATCACAATACTCCCTCAACCCTGTCATCACAATGTTCCATGACTCCTGTCATCACAATGCTACATGCACTTATCATCACAATGTTCGATGATCCCTGACATCACAATGTTCCATAACCCCTGTCATCAAAATGCTCCATGACCCTTTTCATCAAAATGCTCCATGACCCCTGACATCACAATGTTACATAACGCCTCTCATCAAAATGTTCCATGACACTTTTCATCAAATTGGTCCATGACAATGTCATCACAATGCTCCCTGCCCTTCTCATCACAATGCACCACGCCCTTGTCATCAAAATGCTCCATGACCTTTGTCATCACAAAGCTCAATGACCCTTGGCATCACAATGCTCCATGCCATTGTCATCACAATACTCCATGAAACCTCTCATCACATTGTTCCATGCAATTGTCATCAAAAAGCTCCATGGTGCTTGTCATCACACTGCTCGATGCCCTTCTCATCACAATGCTCCATGCCCTTGTCATTACAATCCTCCATGACCCATGTATCACTGTGTTCCGTGCCCTTGTCATCACAATGCTCCATGCCCACTCTCATCACAATAATCCATGAAACTTTTCAGACAAATATTCTATTCCCTTGTCATCACAATGCTCCATTACCCCTGTCATAACAATGCTCCATGACCCCAGCCATCACAACATTCCACGGGCTTGTCATCACAAGGCTCCATGACCCTTGTCATCACAATGCTCCAAGACCCCTGTAATCACAGTGCTACATGCCCTTGTCATCACAAAGCTCCATGATGCATGTCATCAGAATGCTCCATGCCCTTGCCATCACAATGCTCCATTACCCCGTGATAACAATGCTCCATGACCCCTGCCAACACGATGTTCCATGGCCTTGTCATCACAAGGCTCCATGACCCTTCTCATCACAATGCTCCAAGACCCCTGTAATCACAATGCTCCATGTCCCTTTTTATCTCAATGATCCATGAACCCTGTCATCACAATGCACCATGCCCATCATCATAATGCTTCAGGCTATTGTCATCACAATGAAATCAAAATTCTCCATGACCTCTGTCATAACACTGCTCCAAACCCTTGTGGTCACAATATTCCATAACACTTTTCATCACAATGCCCCATGACGCTCGTCATCACAATTATCTATGGTCTTCTCATCACAATGCTCCATGACCTTTGTCATCACAATGCTCAATACACTTGTCATCAAAATGCTCCCAGACACTTGTTCTCTGTATGCTCCTTGAACCCTGTCATGACAAGGCTCCATGCCTTTTTCATCACAATGATCCATGCCTTTTTCATCACAATGCTCCAAAACACCTGTAATTACAATGCTCCATGCCCTTGTCATCACAAAGCTCAATGACGCATGTCATCAGACTGCTCCTTGGCCTTCTCATCACAATGCTCCATGCCCTTGTCATCACAATTTTCCAAGACACTCTAATCACAATGCTCCATGCCCCTTTTCATCAGTATGCTCCATGAGACTTGTCTCACAAGGCTCCATGGTTTTCTCATCACAATGCTCCAGCACCTTGTCATCACAATGCTTCACGACCTTGTCATGAAAATTTTCAATGGCCCTTGTCATCATAATGCGCCAAGCCCTAGTCATCACAATGCTCCATTATATTTGTCATCACAATCCTCCATTACATTTGGCATCACAATGCTCCATGCCATTGTCATCGCAATGGACCATGACATATGTCATCACAATGCTCCCTGACACCTGTCTTCACAATACTCCATGACCTTCTCATCACAATGCCCCATGCCCTTGTCATCACAATGCCCCATGCCCACTGTCATCACAATAATCTATTAAACTTGTCAGACCAAAGCTCCATGCCCATGTCATCACAATGCAACATGCCCTTGTCATCACAATGCTCCATGCCCTTGTCATCACAATGCTCCATGCCCTTGTCATCACAATGCTCTATGAACCCTGTCATCACAATGCTCTGTGACTCCAGTCATCACAATGCTTCGTAACATTTGTCATCACAGTGGTCCATGCCCACATCATCACAAGGCTCTGTGACCTTTGTAACCACAATACTCCATGAACTTTTCATCACAATGCTCCGTGACCCTTGTCATCACAATGCTCCATGCCTTTGTCAGAACAATGTTCCATGACCCTTGTCATCACAATGTGCCACGTGATTTTCATCACAACGGTCCACAAACTTGTCAACGTAATGCTCCATAACCCTTGTAATCACAATGCTCCATGCACTTCTCATCAAAATGCTCTCTCAACAGAGATATCACAATGTTCCATCACTAGTCATCACAATACTCCCTCACCCCTGTAATCACAATGTTCCATGACCCCTGTCATCACAATGCTACATCCCCCTATCATCACAATGTTCCATGACCCCTGACATCACAATGTTCCATAACCCCTGTCATCAAAATGCTCCATGACCCTTTTCATCCCAAAGCTCCATGACCCCTGACATCACAATGTTCTATAACCCCTGTCATCAAAATGTTCCATTACACTTTTCATCAAATTGCTGCATGACCCTGTCATCAAAATGCTCCCTGCCCTTCTCATCACAATGCACCACGCCCTTGACATCAAAATGCTCCATGACTTTTGTCATCACAAAGCTCCATAACCCTTGGAATCACAATGTTCCATGAACCCTCTCATCACATTGTTCCATGCCCTTGTCATCACAAAGCTCCATGACGCTTGTCAAAACAATGTTCGATGCCCTTCTCATCACAATGCTCCATGCCCTTGTCATTACAATCCTCCATGACCCATGGATCACAGTGTTCCGTGACCTTGTCATCACAATGCTCCATGCCCACTCTCATCACAATAATCCATGAAACTTTTCAGACCAATGCTCCATGCCCTTCTCATCACAATGCTCCATTACCCCTGTCATAACAATGCTCCATGACCCCTTCCATCACAATGTTCCACGGCCTTGTCATCACAAGGCTCCATGACCCTTGTCATCACAATGCTCCAAGACCCCTGTAATCACAATGCTCCATGCCCTTGTCATCACAAAGCTCAATGACGCATGTCAGCAGAATGCTCCATGGCCTTCTCATCACAATGCTCCTTGCCCTTGTCATCACAATGCTCCAAGACCCCTGTAATCACAATGCTCCATGCCCCTTTTCATCTCAATGCTCCATGAACGCTGTCATCACAATGCACCATGCCCATCACCATAATGCTTCAGGCTATTGTCATCACAATGAAATCAAAATGCTCCATGACCTCTGTCATCACAATGCTCCAAACCCTTGTGATCACAATGTTCCATAAAACTTATCATCACAACACCCCATGACGCTCATCATCAAAATTATCCATGGTCTTCTCATCACAATGCTCCATGAACTTTGTCATCACAATGCTCAATACACTTGTCATCACAATGCTCCGTGACACTTGTCGTCAGTATGCTCCTTGAACCCTGTCATGACAAGGCTCCATGCCTTTTTCATAACAATGATCCATGCCATTTTCATCACAATGCTCCATGCCCTTGTCAGCACAAAGCTCCATGACGCATGTCATCTGAATGCTCCATGGCCTTCTCATCACAATGCTCCATGCCCTTGTCATCACAATGCTCCAAGACCCCTGTAATCGCAATGCTCCATGCCCCTTTTCATCAGAATGTTCCATGAGAATTGTCATCACAAGGCTCCATGGACTTCCCATCACAATGCTCCAGGACCTTGTCATCACAGTGCTCAATTCCCTTCTCATTACAATGCTCCATGACCCCTGTCATCACAATACTCCATGAACATTTTCAGCCCAATGCTTCATGACCTTCTCATCACAATGCTCCATGACCCATATCATCACAGTCCTCCATGACCACTGTCATCACAACACTCCATGACCCCTGACAACACAATGATCCGGGACTCTTGTCATCACAATGCTCCATTCCCTTGTCATCACAATGCTCCATGAACATTTTCAGCCCTATGCTCCATGACACTTGTCATCACAATGATCCATGCCCTTGTCATCCCAATGCTCCATGACCCCTGTAATCACAATGCTCTGTGACGCTTATCATCACAGTGCTCCATGACCCTTATCATCACAATTCTCCATGCCTGTGTCATCAAAATCCTACATGACCTTGTCATCACAATGCTCCATGAGCTTGTCATCACAATACTCCATTACCATTTTCATCACAATCCTCCATGAACCTTGGGATCACATTGCTCCATGCCCTTGTCATCACAATGCTCCATGCTCCTTGAAATCAAAATGGTCCATGACTTCTGTCATCACAATGCTCCAACCCATTGTGATCACAATGTTCCATAACACTTGTCATCAAAACACTCCATGATGACTGTCATGACAATACTCCATGCACTTGTCGTCACAATGCTCCATGACCTTTGTCATCACAATTCTCAATACACTTGTCATCACAATGCTCCCTGACACTTGTCGTCAGAATATTCCATGAACACTGTCATGAAAAGGCTCCATGCCTTTTTCATCAGAATGCTCCATGCCCTTTTCATCACAACGCTCCAGGTCATTGTCATCACAATACTCCACAAGCTTGTCATCAGAATGCTCCATGATCATTGTCTTCAGAATGCTCCATGACCCCTGTCATCACAATGCTCCATACCCCTTGTCATTACAGTGTTCCATGACGCTAGTCATCACAATTATCCATGGTCTTCTCATCACAATGCTCCACGGTCTTGCCATCACAATGCTCCATGCCTTGGTCATCACGATGCTCCAAGTCCCCAGTCATCACAATGCTCCATGACCCCTGTCATCACAATGCTCCATACCCCTTGTCATTACAGTGCTCCATGACGCTCGTCATCACAATTATCCATGGTCTTCTCATCACAATGCTCCACGGTCTTGCCATCACAATGCTCCATGCCCTGGTCATCACAATGCTCCATGTCCCCTGTCATCACAATTCTCCACGTTCTTGGCATCACTATGCTCCATGATACTTCTCATCACAGTGTTACATGTTTTGTCATCACAATTCTCTATGCACTTGTCATCGCAATGCTCCATGACCCCTGTCATAGCAAGCTCCATGTGATTGTCATCACAATGCTTCATGAACATGTCATCAAAATTCTCAATGGCCCTTGTTATCACAATGCTCCATGACCCTTGTCATCACAATGCTCCAAGCCCTGGTCATCAAAATGCTCCATTACCTTTGTCATCACAATCCTCCATGACACTTGGCATCACAATACTACATTCCATTGTCATTGCAATAGACCATGACATATGTCATCACAATGCTCCCTGACACCCTTCTTCACAATACTCCATGACCTTCTCATCACAATGCTCCATGCCCTTGTCATCACAATGCGCCATGCCCACTGTCATCACAATAATCCATGAAACTTGTCAGAAAAATGCTCCATGACCCTGTCATCACAAGGCTCCATGCCCTTTCATCACAATGCTCTATGACCCCTGTCATCACAATGCTCCGTGACTCCAGTTATCACAATGCTTCATGACCTTTGTCATCACAATGGTCCATGAGCTCGTCATCACAAGGCTCTGTGACCTTTGTGACCACAACACTCCATGAACATTTCATCACAATGCTCGGTGACCCTTGTCATCACAATGCTCCATGCCTTTGTCAGCACATTACTCCATGACACATGGCATCAAATGTGCCATGCTCTTGTAATCACAATGCTCCACATCGTTGTCATCACAATGCTCCACAAACCTTGTCATCACAATGCTCCATGCGTTTGTCAGCACAATGATCCATGACCCATGTCATCACAATGTGCCCTGCGTTTCTCATCACAATGCTCCACAGCCTTGTCATCACAATGCTCCATGCACCTCTCATCAAAATGCTCTCTCACCACTGATATCACAATATTCCATCACTAGTCAACACAATACTCCCTCCACCCTGTCATCCCAATGTTCCATGACCCTTGTCACAACAATGCTACATGCTCTTATCATCACATTGCTCCATGACCCCTGACATCACAATGTTCCATAACCCCTGTCATCACAATGCTCCATGACCCTTTTCATCACAATGCTCCATGACCCCTAACATCACAATGTTCCATAAACACTGTCATCAAAATGTTCCATGACCCTTTTCATCCAATTGCTCCATGACCCTGTCATCTCAATTCTCCCTGCACTTCTCATCACAATGCACCACGCTCTTGTCATCAAAATGCTCCATGGCCTATGTCATCACAAAGCTCCATGACCCTTGGAATCACAATGCTCCATGCCATTGTCATCACAAAGCTCCATGAAACCTCTCATCACATTCCTCCATGCCGTTGTCATCACAAAGCTCGATGACGCTTGTCATCACAATGCTCCATGCCCTTGTCATTGCAATCCTCCATAACACAGGTATCACTGTGTTCCGTGCCCTTGTCATCACAATGCTCCATGCTCACTCTCATCACAATAATCCATGAAACTTTTCAGACCAATGCTCCATGCCCTTGTCATCACAATGCTCCATTACACCTGTCATAACAATGCTCCATGACCCCTGCCATCACAATGTTCTACGGCCTTATCATCACAAGACTCCATGGCCCTTGTCATCACAATGCTCCAAGACCCATGTAATCACAATGCTCCATGCCCATGTCATCACAAAGCTCCCTGACGCATGTCATCAGAATGCTCCATGGCCTTCTCATCACAATACTCCATGCCCTTGTCATCACAATGCTCCAAGACCCTTGTTATTACAATGATCCATGCCTCTTTGCATCTCAATGCTCCATGAACCCTGTCATCACAATGCACCATGCCCATCATCATAATGCTTCATGCTATTGTCATCACAATGAAATCAAAATTCTCCATGACCTCTCTCATCACAATGCTCCAAACCCTTGTGATCACAATGTTCCATAACACTTGTCATCACAACGCCCCATGACGCTGGTCATCACAATTATCCATGGACTTCTCATCACAATGCTCCATGACCTTTGTCATCACAATTCTCAATACACTTGTCATCACAATGCTCCCTGATACTTGTCATCAGTATGCTCATTGAACCCTGTCATGACAAGTCTCCATGCCTTTTTCATCACAATGATCCATTCCCTTTTCATCACAATGCTCCATGCCATTGTCATCACAATACTCCACAAGCTTGTCATCAGAATGCTCCGTGACACTTTTCATCTCAATGATCCATGACCCCTGTCATCACAATGCTCCATGACACCTGTCATCACAATGCTCCATGCCCCTTGTCATTACAGTGCTCCATGATGTTCGTCATCACAATTATCCATGGTCTTCTCATCACAGTGCTCCACGGTCTTGCCATCACAATGCTCCATGCCCTGGTCTTCACAATGCTCCATGTCCCCAGTCACCACAATGCTCCATGACCGCTGTCGTCACAATGCTCCATACCGCTTGTCATTACAGTGCTCCATGACACTCGTAATCACAATTGTCCATGGTCTTCTCATCACAATGCTCCACGACCTTGTCATCAAAATGCTCCATGACACTTGTCATCACAATGCTCCATGACCACTGTCATAACAATGCTCCATGACCCCTGTCATCACAAGGCTCCATACCACTTGTCATTACAGTGTTCCATGACACTCCTCATCACAATTATCCATGGTCTTCTCATCACAATGCTCCACGGTCTTGCCATCACAGTGCTCCATGCCTTGGGCATCACAATGCTCCATGTCCCCGGTCATCACAATGCTCCATGACCACTGTCATCACAATGCTCTATACCCCTTGTCATTACAGTGCTCCATGACGCTCGTCATCACAATTATCCATGGTCTTCTCATCACAGTGCTCCACGGTCTTGCCATCACAATGCTCCATGCCCTGGTCATCACAATGCTCCATGTCCCCTGTCATCACAATTCTCCACGTTCTTGGCATCACTATGCTCCATGATACTTCTCATCACAGTGTTACATGTTTTGTCATCACAATTCTCTATGCACTTGTCATCGGAATTCTCCATGACCCCTGTCATAGCAAGCTCCATGTGATTGTCATCACAATGCTTCATGAACATGTCATCAAAATTCTCAATGACCCTTGTCATCACAATGCTCCAAGCCCTTGTCATCAAAATGCTCCATTACCTTTGTCATCACAATCCTCCATGACACTTGGCATCACAATGCTACATTCCATTGTCATTGCAATAGACCATGACATATGTCATCACAATGCTCCCTGACACCCTTCTTCACAATACTCCATGACCTTCTCATCACAATGCTCCATGCCCTTGTCATCACAATGCACCATGCCCACTGTCATCACAATAATCCATAAAACTTGTCAGAAAAATGCTCCATGACCCTGTCATCACAAGGCTCCATGCCCTTTCATCACAATGCTCTATGACCCCTGTCATCACAATGCTCCGTGACTCCAGTCATCACAATGCTTCATGACCTTTGTCATCACAATGGTCCATGACCTCGTCATCACAAGGCTCTGTGACCTTTGTGACCACAACACTCCATGAACATTTCATCACAATGCTCGGTGACCCTTGTCATCACAATGCTCCATGCCTTTGTCAGCACATTACTCCATGACACATGGCAACAAATGTGCCATGCGCTTGTCATCACAATGCTCCACATCGTTGTCATCATAATGCTCCACAAACCTTGTCATCACAATGCTCCATGCGTTTGTCAGCACAATGATCCATGACCCATGTCATCACAATGTGCCCTGCGTTTCTCATCACAATGCTCCACAGCCTTGTCATCACAATGCTCCATGCACCTCTCATCAAAATGCTCTCTCACCACTGATATCACAATGTTCCATCACTAGTCAACACAATACTCCCTCCACCCTGTCATCCCAATGTTCCATGACCCTTGTCACAACAATGCTACATGCTCTTATCATCACAATGCTCCAAGACCCCTGACATCACAATGTTCCATAACCCCTGTCATCACAATGCTCCATGACCCTTTTCATCACAATGCTCCATGACCCCTAACATCACAATGTTCCATAAACAGTGTCATCAAAATGTTCCATGACACTTTTCATCCAATTGCTCCATGACCCTGCCATCACAATTCTCCCTGCCCTTCTCATCACAATGCACCACGCTCTTGTCATCAAAATGCTCCATGGCCTATGTCATCACAAAGCTCCATGACCCTTGGAATCACAATGCTCCATGCCATTGTCATCACAAAGCTCCATGAAACCTCTCATCACATTGCTCCATGCTGTTGTCATCACAAAGCTCCATGACGCTTGTCATCAAAATGCTCCATGCCCTTGTCATTGCAATCCTCCATAACACATGTATCACTGTGTTCCATGCCCTTGTCATCACAATGCTCCATGCTCACTCTCATCACAATAATCCATGAAACTTTTCAGACCAATGCTCCATGCCCTTGTCATCACAATGCTCCATTACACCTGTCATAACAATGCTCCATGACCCCTGCCATCACAATGTTCTACGGCCTTGTCATCACAAGACTCCATGGCCCTTGTCATCACAATGCTCCAAGACCCCTGTAATCACAATGCTCCATGCCCATGTCATCACAAAGCTCCCTGACGCATGTCATCAGAATGCTCCATGGCCTTCTCATCACAATAATCCGTGACCTTGTCATCACAATGCTCTAAGACCCTTGTTATTACAATGATCCATGCCTCTTTGCATCTCAATGCTCCATGAACCCTGTCATCACAATGCACCATGCCCATCATCATAATGCTTCATGCTATTGTCATCACAATGAAATCAAAATTCTCCATGACCTCTCTCATCACAATGCTCCAAACCCTTGTGATCACAATGTTCCATAACACTTGTCATCACAACGCCCCATGACGCTGGTCATCACAATTATCCATGGACTTCTCAACACAATGCTCCATGACCTTTGTCATCACAATTCTCAATACACTTGTCATCACAATGCTCCCTGATACTTGTCATCAGTATGCTCATTGAACCCTTTCATGACAAGTCTCCGTGCCTTTTTCATCACAATGATCCATGACCTTTTCATCACAATGCTCCATGCCATTGTCATCACAATACTCCACAAGCTTGTCATCAGAATGCTCCGTGACACTTTTCATCTCAATGATCCATGACCCCTGTCATCACAATGTTCCATGACACCTGTCATCACAATGCTCCATGCCCCTTGTCATTACAGTGCTCCATGATGTTCGTCATCACAATTATCCATGGTCTTCTCATCACAGTGCTCCACGGTCTTGCCATCACAATGCTCCATGCCCTGGTCATCACAATGCTCCATGTCCCCAGTCATCACAATGCTCCATGACCCCTGTCGTCACAATGCTCCATACCGCTTGTCATTACAGTGCTCCATGACACTCGTAATCACAATTGTCCATGGTCTTCTCATCACAATGCTCCACGACCTTGTCATCAAAATGCTCCATGACCCTTGTCATCACAATGCTCCATGACCACTGTCATAACAATGCTCCATGACCCCTGTCATCACAAGGCTCCATACCACTTGTCATTACAGTGTTCCATGACACTCCTCATCACAATTATCCATGGTCTTCTCATCACAATGCTCCACGGCCTTGCCATCACAGTGCTCCATGCCTTGGGCATCACAATGCTCCATGTCCCCGGTCATCACAATGCTCCATGACCACTGTCATCACAATGCTCTATACCCCTTGTCATTACAGTGCTCCATGACACTCGTCATCACAATTATCCATGATCTTCTCATCACAGTGCTCCACGACCTTGCCATCACAAGGCTCCATGCCCTGGTCATCACAATGCTCCATGTCCCCGGTCATCACAATGCTCCATATCCCCAGTCATCAAAATGCTCCATGTCCCCGGTCATCACAATGCTCCATGACCACTGTCATCACAATGCTCTATACCCCTTGTCATTACAGTGCTCCATGACGCTCGTCATCACAATTATCCATGGTCTTCTCATCACAGTGCTCCACGGTCTTGCCATCACAATGCTCCATGCCCTGGTCATCACAATGCTCCATGTCCCCTGTCATCACAATTCTCCACGTTCTTGGCATCACTATGCTCCATGATACTTCTCATCACAGTGTTACATGTTTTGTCATCACAATTCTCTATGTACTTGTCATCGGAATGCTCCATGACCCCTGTCATAGCAAGCTCCATGTGATTGTCATCACAATGCTTCATGAACATGTCATCAAAATTCTCAATGACCCTTGTCATCACAATGCTCCAAGCCCTTGTCATCAAAATGCTCCATTACCTTTGTCATCACAATCCTCCATGACACTTGGCATCACAATGCTACATTCCATTGTCATTGCAATAGACCATGACATATGTCATCACAATGCTCCCTGACACCCTTCTTCACAATACTCCATGACCTTCTCATCACAATGCTCCATGCCCTTGTCATCACAATGCACCATGCCCACTGTCATCACAATAATCCATGAAACTTGTCAGAAAAATGCTCCATGACCCTGTCATCACAAGGCTCCATGCCCTTTCATCACAATGCTCTATGACCCCTGTCATCACAATGCTCCGTGACTCCAGTTATCACAATGCTTCATGACCTTTGTCATCACAATAGTCCATGACCTCGTCATCACAAGGCTCTGTGACCTTTGTGACCACAACACTCCATGAACATTTAATCACAATGCTCGGTGACCCTTGTCATCACAATGCTCCATGCCTTTGTCAGCACATTACTCCATGACACATGGCAACAAATGTTCCATGCGCTTGTCATCACAATGCTCCACATCGTTGTCATCACAATGCTCCACAAACCTTGTCATCACAATGCTCCATGCGTTTGTCAGCACAATGATCCATGACCCATGTCATCACAATGTGCCCTGCGTTTCTCATCACAATGCTCCACAGCCTTGTCATCACAATGCTCCATGCACCTCTCATCAAAATGCTCTCTCACCACTGATATCACAATGTTCCATCACTAGTCAACACAATACTCCCTCCACCCTGTCATCCCAATGTTCCATGACCCTTGTCACAACAATGGTACATGCTCTTATCATCACAATGCTCCATGACCCCTGACATCACAATGTTCCATAATCCCTGTCATCACAATGCTCCATGACCCTTTTCATCACAATGCTCCATGACCCCTAACATCACAATGTTCCATAAACACTGTCATCAAAATGTTCCATGACCCTTTTCATCCAATTGCTCCATGACCCTGTCATCACAATTCTCCCTGCCCTTCTCATCACAATGCACCACGCCCTTGTCATCAAAATGCTCCATGGCATATGTCATCACAAAGCTCCATGACCCTTGGAATCACAATGCTCCATGCCATTGTCATCACAAAGCTCCATGAAACCTCTCATCACATTGCTCCATGCCGTTGTCATCACAAAGCTCGATGACGCTTGTCATCACAATGTTCCATGCCCTTGTCATTGCAATCCTCCATGACACATGTATCACTGTGTTCCGTGCCCTTGTCATCACAATGCTCCATGCTCACTCTCATCACAATAATCCATGAAACTTTTCAGACCAATGCTCCATGCCCTTGTCATCACAATGCTCCATTACACCTGTCATAACAATGCTCCATGACCCCTGCCATCACAATGTTCTACGGCCTTGTCATCACAAGACTCCATGACCCTTGTCATCACAATGCTCCAAGACCCCTGTAATCACAATGCTCCATGCCCATGTCATCACAAAGCTCCCTGATGCATGTCATCAGAATGCTCCATGGCCTACTCATCACAATACTCCATGCCCTTGTCATCACAATGCTCCAAGAGCCTTGTTATTACAATGATCCATGCCTCTTTTCATCTCAATGCTCCATGAACCCTGTCATCACAATGCACCATGCCCATCAACATAATGCTTCATGCTATTGTCATCACAATGAAATCAAAATTCTCCATGACCTCTCTCATCACAATGCTCCAAACCCTTGTTATCACAATGTTCCATAACACTTGTCATCACAACGCCCCATGACGCTGGTCATCACAATTATCCGTGGACTTCTCATCACAATGCTCCATGTCCTTTGTCATCACAATTCTCAATACACTTGTCATCACAATGCTCCCTGACACTTGTCATCAGTATGCTCATTGAACCCTGTCATGACAAGTCTCCATGCCTTTTTCATCACAATGATCCATGCCCTTTTCATCACAATGCTTCATGCCATTGTCATCACAATACTCCACAAGCTTGTCATCAGAATCCTCCGTGACCCTTGTCATCTCAATGATCCATGACCCCTGTCATCACAATGCTCCATGACACCTGTCATCACAATGCTCCATGCCCCTTGTCATTACAGTGCTCCATGATGTTCGTCATCACAATTATCCATGGTCTTCTAATCACAGTGCTCCACGGTCTTGCCATCACAATGGTCCATGCCCTGGTCATCACAATGCTCCATGTCCCCAGTCATCACAATGCTCCATGACCCCTGTCATCACAATGCTCCATACTGCTTGTCATTACAGTGCTCCATGACACTCGTAATCACAATTGTCCATGGTCTTCTCATCACAATGCTCCACGACCTTGTCATCAAAATGCTCCATGACACTTGTCATCACAATGCTCCATGACCACTGTCATAACAATGCTCCATGACCCCTGTCATCACAAGGCTCCATACCGCTTGTCATTATAGTGTTCCATGATGCTCCTCATCACAATTATCCATGGTCTTCTCATCACAATGCTCCACGGTCTTGCCATCATAGTGCTCCATGCCTTGGGCATCACAATGCTCCATGTCCCCGGTCATCACAATGCTCCATGACCACTGTCATCACAATGCTCTATACCCCTTGTCATTACAGTGCTCCATGACCCTCGTCATCACAATTATCCATGGTCTTCTCATCACAATGCTCCACGATCTTGCCATCGCAATGCTCCATGCCCTGGTCATCACAATGCTCCATGTCCCCTGTCATCACAATTGTCCACGATCTTGGCATCACTATGCTCCATGACGCTTCTCATCACAGTGTTACATGCTTTGTCATCACAATTCTCTATGCACTTGTCATCGCAATGCTCCATGACCCCGTCATAGCAAGCTCCATGTGCTTGTCATCACAATACTCCATGCCCTTGTCGTCACAATTCTCCATGACGTTTGTCATCACAATGCTCCCTGACACTTGTCGTCAGAATGCACCCTGAAAACTGTCATGAAAAGGCTCCATGTCTTTTTCATCACAATGCCCCATGCCATTTTCATCACAATGCTCCATGAACCCTCTCATCACATTGTTCCATGCCCTTGTCATCACAGGCTCCATGATGCTTTTCATCACAATGCTCGATGCCATTCTTATCACAATGCTCCATGCGCTTGTCATTACAATCCTCCATGACCGATGTATCACAGTGTTCCATGCCCTTGTCATCACAATGCTCCTTGTCCCCTCTCATCACAATAATCCATGAAACTTTTCAGACCAATGCTCCATGCCGTTGTCATCACAATGCTCCATTACCCCTGTCATAACAATGCTCCATGACCCCTGCCATCACAATGTTCCACAGCCTTGTCATCACAAGGCTCCATGACCCTTGTCATCACAATGCTCCAAGACCCCTGTAATCACAATGCTCCATGCCCTTGTCATCACAAAGCTCCATGACGCATGTCAACAGAATGCTCCATGGCCTTCTCATTCACGATGTTCCATGCCTTTGTCATCACAATGCTCCAAGACTCCTGTAATTGCAATGCTCCATGCCCCTTTTCATCTCAATGCTCCATGAACCCTGTCATCACAATGCACCATGCCCATCATCATAATGCTTCAGGCTATTGTCATCACAATGAAACCAAAATGCTCCATGACCTCTGTCATCACAATGCTCCAAATCCTTGAGATCAATATGTTCCATAACACTTATCATCACAACGCCCCATGACGTTCGTCATCACAATTATCCATGGTCTTCTCATCACAATGCTCCATGACCTTTGTCATCACAATACTCAATACCCTTGTCATCACAATGCTCCCTGACACTTGTTGTCAGTTTGCTTCTTGAGTCCTGTCATGACAAGGCTCCATGCCTTTTTCATCACAATGATCCATGCCCTTTTCATCACAGTGCTCCAGTACCTTGTCATCACAATGCTCCATGAACCCTGTCATCACAGTACTCCATGGACATTTTCAGCCCAATGCTCCATGACCTTCTCATCACAATGCGCCATGACCCCTGTCATCACAATGCTCCATGACCACTGTCATCACAACGCTCCATGAACCCTGACAACACAATGATCCGGGACTCTTGTCATTAAAATGCTCCATGACCATTGTCATCACAATGATCCATGCGCTTGTCATCCCAATGCTCCATGACCCTTGTAATCACAATGCTCCGTGATGCTTGTCATCACAGTGCTCCATGAACCTTGTCATCATAATGCTCCTTGCCTTTGTCAACAAAATGGTACATAATCTTGTCATCACAATTCTCCATGCACTTGTCATCACAATCCTCCATGACCATTGGAATCACATTGCTTCATGCCCTTGCCATCTCTCTCTCGCCTTTCTGGTTTTTACAGATATTCGGATGTCCCTTTTGACCGGTTGTAAGTGACAATTCTTTGTAGTTTGGATTTGTATTGCGCGCTTGCTTGATTGGCCAAAAAGGGCGTATGCGTTTTCTTCTGAATATATTCAGGAGAAAAGGCATACGCACTTTTTGGCCAAGTGCATCTCTGTCCAAGTTGGGATGCTTTTCCTGTGCTTTAAAGGTGATTCCAATTTACCTCTTGAAATATGTTTTGTGCAATTCTGCATCATTTTCAAGTCCGCTTCATTGCCTTCCCTCAACAGATTTTTGGAAGAGAGTAGTCCTTTATAAGTCTACAGGTTTGTGAATTGCTGTGCCCCTGAGATCCAATTTTCAAATCCCATCTTTGTGAGCTGGCCGCAAATCCACAATTTTGCTTCAGGACCTATACTGGTTCCAGGGGTCGCTATATTGGTTCCCTGTGGGTGGTTGAGGCTTTGGTTAATTCTTCTTCCTGCCGGGAACTTAGAGTGACATGTGCCCGTCCAAATGCCTACATCTACTCTCTGATTGGTTCTCCCTCTTCCCTTTCATCCTCTGCACAATTAGCAAACTGAGCGAACCAGGAGGTTATAGGGGCTGACTCTCCTAAGTTGGGAGATTGATAGTAAAGCAGTTGGAATGCCAAAGTGGAGCACAAGGAGAGGAAAAATTAGGAGAGTTTTAGAAACCTTTCGCCATCACAGGGTGTCCATTTTCTAGGTTTCCCATACATGTTATAATTGTAGTGATATAGCCTTCTACCTGGAGATTTGGGACACATGGAATGGTGGCATGCATTACTACTTTAAAAGGTCTGCATTTTCTCTCCCAATCTCACCAGTCCTCTCAGTCCCAAGTGTCCAGCCTTATGTCTCATCCAGCTGTCTTTGCAGATAGGGTCATTCCAGGTTTCATCAGAAACCCTGAAGGAATTGTGTAAGAATTTCGCTGTTTTTTGGGGGTTTTTTGAAATTCATTTTTATAATGGGGTAGAGCTGATTTTCACTGACGTGTTTATGCCAGTCTAGACACAATTGATTCCCTTATGGAGACATATCAATACATAGGTTTTAAGATTCTTAGTAGTCAGATATATTCCTCTGTGGAGCATAGGGGTGTTGAGTCCCGTTCACTGAGGAAGGTGTAGGTCTTGTCTATTCTGTATTTGGTTTATGGAATGGTACCTGTGCTAATATCAAACTCTGGTTTTATGCATCACCCCACCTCTCCTTTCCCCTGAAGCAGGCATAAGAGATTTTTGCTAAATGTGAGACCCTGTTCTCTTTCCTAATTCAGTTCATGTGTTGTGATATTGACATTCCCTCTATAAGTGATATCTTATGATAAGATTCTTTTTCTGTGTGACTAATTTCCCTTAAAATCATCATACCGAAATCCACTCTTTATGCTGCTACTGGCCTTATATACATTGATTTCACGTCTGAGTGATATTCCGTTGTACAAAATTACCACAAGTTCTTTATGCATTTCTCTTTTTCCTGGGATATTTTAGGTGTACCAAAGTTGAGGTTCTTGTATGCAGAGCAGCCCTAAACTTTGGGGTGCCTGTGTCTTATTGACATTTAGTCTTCCCAAGTTATATGTCCATGAGTTGAAGTCCCCTTGCTCCGGGGCTTTGTATTTTAGATGTTTTAAAAACAGCATACACTTCTTCAGAGTGGCTCTTGGATATTTATACCCCACCCATCAGCGTGACTAGGCTCCCTGTTTTCCATGGCCTCTCCTGCATTTCTGGTTTGTACACATTTTTTGGATGGCCTTTCTGAGCAGTGGAAATTGAGACTTCTTTGTTGTGCGGATTTGCATTTCCCTCTTGCTTGGTTGGCCAAAAACTCTGCATGTGTTTTTTTCCTGAAGATATTCACGAAAAAAACGCATACACCCTTTTGCCCAACCGCATCATTTTAGAAATTCTGCTGCTTTTCATATGCTTTAAATGTGAGTACAATCTACCTTTTGAAATCTGTTTCCTGCAATTCTGCCTCTCATTCAGATCCTCTTTGTTACCTTACCTGAATATATTTTTGGACGTTGGTTATCATTTATATCTTTGCAGGTCTTTGAATTGTCTGCTCCTGAGCTCCATTTTGCAACTCGCTTTTTTTGTGAGCTGGCCGCCAAACCATTGGATTACTTCTGGCCCTATTCTGGTTCTGGGGAGGCAGGCTGAGCCTTTGGTTAATTCTTCTTCCTAATGGGAAATTAGAGTGACATGTGCCTGTCAAAAGTCCTACAGCTCATCTCTCATTGGTTCCCCCGCTTCCCATTTATCCTCTGCACAAATTGCAAACTGTGTGAAACAGGAGGTTAAAGGTGCTGATTCTCCAAGTGGGGAGATTGTTAGTAATGTGGCTGGAATGGCGAACCCCAGCACCAGGAGATCAAAAATGAGGTGCATTTTAGACACCTTTCCTGAGCACACGGTGTACATTCATCTCGGTTTCCCAGGCATGTTTTCGCTGTCAGAAGATTCCCTTGAACCTGCAGATTTGGGACCCATGGAATGGGTACCAGGCAGTATTACTTTAAAAGGTCTGCATTTCCTCACCCAGCCTCTCTAACATCTCTTAGCGTGCATAGCTTCCAGCCTTATATAATCATCCTGCTGTGGGTCTACATGTGTTCAATCCATGTTACATCGTAGCCCTTCAACAAAAGTTGTAAGAATTTTTGTCTGTCTCACTGTTTTTATAAATAGTTTTAAATTTATTTTTATATTGATTACAGCTGATTTTCAAAGCTCTGTTTTTTGCTGCTGTACATCCACTTGATTCATGTACTGTGAGACAACAATAAATTCTTTTTCAGATGCGTACCAGTCATATGTATTATTTTCCAGTGACTTGAGTGGGCTGAGTGCAGTTCTTTGAGGTACCGTGTAGGCCTTGTCAGTTATTCAATTTGGTACTTGGAATGGTATCTTTGCTAATTTCAACCTCCTGGATAATACCTCACCATTCCCCACCTTTCCCATTTAGCAGCCTTATGTCTATTTTCTACATATTTGACTATGTTTCTGTTTTGTAATTTATTTCATGTGTAGCCATTTTTGATTCCACCTTTAAGTGACATCTTATGATATGTGTCTTTTTCTTTCTGACATATGTCACTCAGAATGATCGTATGTAACTCCTCCAGAGTTGTTACAACTGGCCTTATTTCATTGATTTCTGGATGAGTAATATTCCACTCTACATAAGTACCCCATCTCTTTTATCCATTTTATCCTTCCAGGGACATTTAGGTTATATCCAAGTTGAGGCCCTTTTTAACAGAGAGGTGGTAAACGTTCGGGTGCCTGTTTTCTGTCGATTTTTGTTTTTCCCAAGGTACACGCCCATGAGTGCAAGTGCCCTATGCTCTGTAGCTCATTTTTTAGATGTTTTAGCAAACACAATACACTTCTCCAGAGTGGCCGTTGGCAAATTACATTTCCACTATCAGCCTCACAGGGCTCCCTTTTCTCCTCGCCCTGTCCTGCATTTCTGGTGTTTACACTTTATGTGGATGGCCCTTCTGACTGATGTGAAGTGATACATTTTGTGATATTGATTTCCAGTGCCCACCTGTTTGGTTGGATAAAAAGTGTGTATGGCCTTTACTTGAATATATTCAGAAAAAATGCATACACCCTTTTTGGCCAACTGCATCATTGGCGATGTTCAGCCCCTTTTCTTGTGCTTTAATGGGGAGTCCTTTCTACCTCTTCAAATCTGTTTCCTGCCACTCTCCCTTGCTTACAAGTCCTTTTCTGTGACTTACCTCAAGACATTTTTCGACGATAGATATTTTCAACTCTGCAGTTTCATGAATTTTAGTGCCCCTGAGTTCCATTTTTCAACTTGTGTTTTTGGAAACTGGACACAAAACAGCGGGATTTCCTCTAGCCATATTCTGTTTCCGTGGGCAATTCTAGCCTTTGATGAATTTGTCTTCTGGATTGGAAATTAGAGTGGCATGTGCCTGTCCGAACACCTATGACTTGTCTCTAAATTTTTCTCATCCTTCCGCTTCATCCTCTGGACAAATTCCAAACTGTGTGCAACAGGATGTTGACGGTGCTGATATCCCCAAGTGAGGAGATTGTTAGGAAAGATGCTGGAGGGTTGAACCCGAGCACCAGGCGATGAGGAGATGAGGTGCCTTTTCCAAACTCTTTCCGATCAAACGGTGTACCATCCTCTAGGTGTGACAGGCGTGTTTTAGCTGTAGGAATGGTCCCGTGCACGTAAGGAGAACACCAGGGATTTTTCCAAATCAGTGCCTCCCCGAACCCCAAACTGGGGAATTTTTAAGCTACGGCTACACGTATGTCCTTTAAGGGCCTTGGGAAATAGGCAGAGCCCAAACTTTGGATGACTGAAATCTTCAGGGTCAGAAGCGCTCACCATCGGCCTTGCTTAGGTTACATTTTATCTGTCATTGATAGATGATGTCAATAAAAATATCTATTCTTTTTCAGATTATTTCCCCTTATAGGTTATTGCAAAATATTCAGTGTAGTTCCCTGTGCTATACAGTAGTTCCTTGTTGATGATCTATTTTATACATAGCAGTGTGTATGTGTTAATCCCAAACTGTTAATTTATCCCTTCTCCTACCTTTCCCCTTTGGTAATAATAAATTATAAGATTTTATACTTCTCAGAAATGGGGGAGCTGAAAGAGAGGTATCATTTTCAATGGAAAAGCATTCAAAACAAGATTGAAGCTTCAGCCAAGTGTATTCGATGTACATCCATGGAAATAAAGCACTTCATTTCTCTAATGTTGACCTGACAAATAAGACAGACGTTTTCACTGAACTTGCTTATAGGAAAGTGATGGAAATATCAAATGTAAGTCTTAGAAACATCTTATTTTACCCGAGCATTATACACTGCTCTATGTTAACTACAGTTTGGCTCACACATCTGTTCATTGAAGTTACAATGTTCTCAATTTCTGTTACTGATCCTCCAGAGTGGACCCCAACAGGAGTCCCCGTGCCCAGTGTCATTGGAGCCAACAGATCAAGACTGAGTTTGGTTCAGAAGCAAAGGAAACATTATTTTGAAAACAGAATGGAGAGGTGAGAGCGTGCACTCCCCCATGGGCTGTGGGCTGGGCTGCTGTGTAGGGTCCACGGCAGCGTCAGTGGGAGGGAGGGGATGGAGCTCTCGAGGGCTGCGTTGGCTGCAGCTCAGGCTCTATGCCGCGGAGTCTGCATGGGACCCCGCTAGCTGAGGTGTCGACCCAGCCATTCTGCACTAGGAAATCGGGTCTGAAGTGCCGGGTGTGGGACCTCTGCATGCGGAACCCTAGGAGCACGTGAAATTAGACAAAGCACAAAGGAAAAACAGGTTAGACTTTATTTTATTGCCCAGATTCTCTTTTTATCTCCCAGGAATTTTTAATGAACGTTGCCGGAGACGAACACCTCCTCTGCTTTTTCTTCCGTTCCTTATTCTTGGGGTGTTGAGGGTGCAGACCCCTCTTTTGTAACCGCTTCATGCTGTGGTGGGAGCCGTGATACATGGGAGGAGGGGCAAAACGTCTCCCCACCAGCCTCCTGGTGAGGTTGATTGTCCCAAGACCTCCTGCCTCACTTCTCGTCCGCCTGAGCACCAGCTTTGGAAGTGTTACAGATTCTAATGACCTTTAAGGGTCCAGGAAAGAGAGGCACAGAGATGCTGCGGTGGCAGGTTTCACCCCACCCCATATATGTTCGGCGACCTTAGGCTGACAGTTTTTGCCATACTAGATGCTCTGACCAGTAGTCTGTGCTTTCTTTAATTAGGTCCCTGAATTAATGTACAAACAGCACCATGTGTCAGAGCCCTGCCCGCGCAACTCCCAGACAGTCCAGGGTCAGTGGTGATCCAGGACCATGACGTCCACTGAGTCAATGGCCTTTAGAAGTAGCCAGCAGTCCAGCCGGTCATATTGGCCACCATCACCGCGGTGTCTGTAGGGTTTTCTATGGTGAAAGCGTGATATACGTTTCCCCCGCCAAGCTTATTAGCTCCCCTCTGGGTGCAGTAATTCCTGCAAGCAGTAGTCTGCTCTTTCGGGGCACAGTCTTGTCGTTTTCTGAGAGAAACTCCAGGTCAAGTGATGGTCACACGAGTCATCTTGGGGGCCCGTTGCCCCCGTTTATCTCTCTGGAGGTTGGAGTTGGAGGGCCTCCTCACTCGAGGTCAGTGTGTCCACAGAGCGACCCCTGCAACTTCAGGGCATGATGGGTGGTTAGGATCACCACGTGGGGTCCTTTTCCCTTAGGAGGGAGCTGGCCTTGCGAGCTGCTGATTTCCAGCTTTTTAGATACCCCAGTATCCTGGCCTGATGAGTCGGTGGGCAAAGCCCTTGGTGACCATAGTTTATCATACCTGAAGGGCATTCTTGTGTTGCTCCATTTCAAGTGGTCCCAGTTTTTGCACTAAGGCTCCAAGGGCGATTAACCTTTGACCGGGTATGTAAAGGTCAAAGGGTTTAGCTAAATTAGGGAGTTCCTGGGCAAGGGTCTGTATTGACTGCTCTTTCCATTCTTGAAAGGCTGCTTCTGGATTCTATTCAAAAGGATCATCATCTTTTCGTGTCAGTGTTTCATGTAGAGGCCCAGCTATTACACTGTAGTTAGGGATCCAGATGCAGAAAACCTTGGCCTCCCCAGGAACCCCTAAGCTATCTTCTAGTTTTAGAAGAGGTAAGGCTGCAAATGGCTTCTTCCCTATCCTGGGATGCGTTTCTCCGAATATCTGTGAGAATGAAGCCCAGGCATGTCACCTTAGCCTGGGATATTTGAGCGTTTTTCTTGGACACCTTCTATCCTTTCTTGGCTAGGTAGTTCAGAGGCGTCTTTAGTAGGCCTGGCGATCAGAATGTCATCTGCATATTGAAGGAGGGTTCCCTTTTACAGAGGTTGAACTTTTAGGTCTTTAGAGGACATTTCCCCAATGATGGTGTGGGGATTTTTGAACCATTGGGGCAGGACGGCCCAGCATTATTGCTTTTGTTGCATGTTGTGTCCTGCCACTCACAAGCCAAAAATTCTTGTGACTCTGAGATGAATGGAATACAGAAGAAGGCATCATTGAAGTCTAATACAGAATGCCATGGCCTGGTGGAAGGTAGAATGACCAGTAGGGTGTAGGAAATAGGAGCTACTGGATGTATATCCTCGGTGGCTTCACTGACTGTCCTGATATCCTTTACCAGGTCTCCAGCAGCCCATGGGGCTCTCGTGGTCAGGCCAATCCCAGGATATGGAGCTCACCTGGGCTGCACCCCTACCCCACAGCCCACGGGGCTCTCGTGGTCAAGTCCCTCCCAGGGTATGGAGCTCACCTCTGCAGCTACCCAGCAGCCCATGGGGCTCTCCTACTCAGGCCCTTCCCAGGATACGGAGCTCCCCTGTGCAGGTACCCCAGCAGGGCTGGACATACAGGAACTGTGCACATAGCCCACCTTGCAGAGAACCCCCAGATCACCTGTCACTCACAGCTGACACAGAATACCTCAGAGCAGGACTTGAACTAACAAACAGCAGCTCTGACAGGTCTGTGACCATGGCTATCACTCTCTGCAGGCTCTTTCTGCCTGGTCTTCCAGACACTTCCACTGCAGCCAGGGCACCAGGCCTCTGTCTCCACCCACCATCACTCCTCTCCCTGACTCCTGGGTTCCTCTCATTAGGAGAGTGTCTTCTTGAAGTTGTTTTCCACTCATGGACCAGATAAAATGATAAGAAAACAAGCCGCAGCTGCAGCCCCTTGTCTATCCTGACTCTCAAGAGCCCACACCTGTTCCTAGGGCCTGGCCCGTTTAGCAAGTTTCATTTTCTGCAACTGTGAGCCCCTGAGGGGTGAGGATTGGCTGATTTTGGTAGCCTGAAACTGCCTGCCAGCCCTCCACAGGTGTGCCTGGGTTGAGGGCAATATAAACAGCTCTCCAGTGAGCGACAGCCCTTGTAGCTGTGACTGACGCCATATTCTCTGCCCCGTAGGCAGTGCCGGGGCTGTGCTGGTGGGAGGGAGTGAGGGGCCGTGGCTTTGTGGGTGGCCCAGTGTGAGTGGGGCTCTGCTGGACTTTCTGCAGGAGTTGCCAGGCTGCGACCTGCTAAAGAAGAGGATGTGTCACCGATACCTGCCGCTGGAATTTCTCCCCAGGCAGAGGTGAGGAAGTAAAAAAGCAGTGGGGGCCGTGGCAGGAGGGGTATCTCAGGCAGGGAAATGGAAAGATTCCAGAAGAGCATCTGGGGCCAGGACCATCCTGACTGGCCTGCAGGCACCAAGTAGGCCTGTGTGCTGTCGCTGGTGTGGCTCCACAGCCCTTCCTCTAAGCTTGCAAGTTCTTGTACATATTCAGGTGTTTTACCTGGAAAGGGTGGGAAGAGTTCAGCTGCAGCAGGACTGGGGCTCAGCTCACGTTTACTCACAGATGCCTTGGAACGGTCCCCCAGCTTTGCAATGAGGACCCTCCTTGCTTGGGGGGTGGGCTGCTGGCTGTATGGGAGATGATTCCCCACCTCTGACCAATTTCAGAATTGTTTACCGCTGGAGCAAGTGCCCTGATAGGGTTTTCCTCTGTATAACTGGTGGGTTCAGGTTTTTTTCCTTTTTTGGTTCAAGTTAGATTTTATTCCTCTTTTATGTGTTTATTTATATAAGCATGGAAATAATTCATTCATATAAATACATCTGTGTGATGGGAAGAACTTTTTTCTCTTTTATTTTTAAATTTTATTTTTTTAAATTTTAAAGTTTAATTTTATTTATATTTTTATACAGCAGGTTATTATTAGTTATGTATTTTATGCATATACATGTATACAGGTCAATCCCAATCTCCCAACATATGCCACCAACACCACCCCATGGCTTCCCACACTTGGTGTCCATACGTGTGTTCTCTACCTCTGTGTCTCTATTTCTTCCCTGCAAACCAGTTCATCTATACCATATTTCTAGGTTCCACATATATGCATTAATATACAATATTTGTTTTTCTCTTTCTGACTTACTTCATTCTGTATGACAGTCTCTAGATCCATCGACGTCTCTACAAATGACCCAGTTTCATTCCTTCTTATGGCTGAGTAATATTCCATTTTATATATGTACCACATCTTTATCCATTCGTCTGTCTGTGGGTATTTAGGTGGCTTCCATTACCTGGCTATTGTAAATAGTGCTGTAATGAGCATTGTGGTGAATGTGCCTTTTTGATTTATGGTTTTCTCTGGGTATATGCCCAGAAGTGGGATTGCTGGATCATATGGTAATTCTATTTCTAGTTTTTTTAAGGAAACTCCATACTGTTCTCCATCGTGACTGTATCAATTTACATTTCCACCACTAGTGGAAGAGGGATCCTTTTGTCCACACCCTCCCCAGAATTCGTTGTTTGTAGATTTTCTGATGATGCCGATTCTAACAGGTGTGAGGTGATACCTCATTGTAGTTTTGATTTGCATTTCTCTAATAATTAGTGATGTTGAGCAGCTTTTCATGTTGGTCTTGGCCATCTCGGTGTCTTCTTTGAAGAAACGTCTCTTTAGATCTTCTGCACAATTTTGTATTGTGTTGTTTGTTTTTTTAATATTAAGCTGCATGAGCTCTTTATATATATTGGAGATTAAACCTTTGTCCATTGATTCGTTTGCAAATATTTTCGCCCATTCTGAGGGATGCTTTTTGCCATTCCCGTTTTTTTAACAAAAAAAGAAAGAAAGAAAAAGAAGCAGAACACTAATGTGTGTAAAATATGCCTTTTGAAACTCTCGTTTTGAAATATGGACGTCCTTTGAAATTTTTGGTCGATATATGAACCCAGGATTTGTTTTCAGGGCAGGTGTCATTTACAGGCCTGCAATGATTTTGAATATCAACTGACCATTAGCGCTGGGATTAATGCTGCTGTTTTGTGAAAAGGCCACAATGTGGCAGCAGTTCTCCCTTACCATATCTGGCTACTGGGGCAACAGAGCCTCAATGGAAGTCGTGTTCTAGATTGGAATGTAGAATGGAATGTACCAGGAGAAAGCCCCTCAAGTTTCTCTCACTACTTCTTGTTCGTGTTTTTAGTTTAATTATTTATTTTTTATTACAGCAAATTTGATTACAATGTTTGGCTTGTTGTAGGTGTGGAAGATGTGGTTCTTTTACACATATACATATGTCTGTTCTTCCTGGGATCCTTTTCCCATGTACCTTATGACAGAATGTTGAGTAGTCTTCTCTTGGTATTCTGTAGGTCTTTGGTGATTATATATGTCACCTGTGTTTGTATATGTCTGTTAACCCCAATATCAAAATGAAACCAATCCTCAAACCTTTCCATTGGTGAACCATTAGTTTGTTTAATGAATCTGTGATTGCCCTTCTGCGTGGAAATATCTGCCCTGGTATCCATTTTTCGGTCACACCTATAAGAGATATGATATGATATGTGTCTTTCACTTTCTGACTTGCTACAAGTCACGTGATTACCTCTAGACACACCTACGGTGCTGCAAATGGCATTGTGTTCTTTTATTCCTTGGCTTCTATTCTGCCTTAGCGAGGTCCATTTTCAACAATGTGATTCCCTGAGGGCTGAGGATTAGCTGACCTCGGTAGCCTGACCCTGCCGGCCGGCCCTCCCCAGGTGTGCCTGGGTTGAGGTCAATATAAACAGCGCTGCAGGCAGCAATAGCCCCTGAAGCTGTGCCTGACTCCATATTCTCTGCCCCGTCAGCAGTCTCGGGGCTGTGCTGGTGGGAGGGAGTGAGGGGCCACGGCTTTGTGGGTGGCCCGGTGTGAGTGGGTCTCTGCTGGACTTTCTGCAGGAGTTGTCAGGCTGCCACCTGTAAAGAAGAGGATGTGTCACCCATACATTCCGCTGGAATATCTCTCCGGAAATAGCTGAGGAAGGAAAAAAGCAGTGGGTGCCGGGACAGGAGGGGTATCTCAGGCAGGGCAATGGAAAGCTTCCAGAAGGGCGCCCAGGGCCAGGACCATCCTGGCTGGCCTGCAGGCACCAAGTTGGCCTGCGTTCTGTCGCTGGTGTGGCTCCACGGCCCTTCCTCTAGGCTTTCAAGCCCTTGTACATATTCAGGTGTTTTACCTGGGAAGGGTGGGAAAAGTTCAACAGCAGCTGGCCTGGGGCTCAGCTCACCGTTACTCACAGATGCCTCGGCATGGCCCCCAGCTTTGAAATGAGGACGCTCCTTGCGTAGGAGTGGGCTGCTGGCTCTATGGGAGATGATTCCCCACCTCTGACCAATTTCAGCATTGTTTACCGCTGGAGCAAGTGCCCTGATAGGATTTTGCTCTGTCTAACTCGTGGGTTCAGGGTTTTTTTTTTCTTTTTTGGTTCAAGTTAGATTTTATTCCTCTTTTATGTATTTATAGATATAAGCATGGAAATAATTCATTCATATAAATACATCTGTGTGAAGGGAAGAACTTTTTTCTGTTTTATTTTTAAATTTTATTTTTTAAAATTTTGAAATTTAATTTTATTTATTTTTTTATACAGCAGGTTATTATTAGTTATATATTTTATGCATATACATGTATACAGGGCAATCCCAGTCTCCCAACTCATCCCAACACCACCTACCGATGGCTTCCCACACTTGGTGTCCATACGTGTGTTCTCTACCTCTGTGTCTCTATTTCTTCCCAGCAAAGCAGTTCATCTGTACCATTTTTCTAGGTTCCACATATGTGCATTAATATACAATATTTGTTTTTCTCTTTCTGACTTACTTCATTCTGTATGACAGTCTCTAGACCCATCGACGTCTCTACAAATGACCCAGTTTCATTCCTTCTTATGGCTGAGTAATATTCCATTTTATATATGTACCATATCTTTATCCATTCGTCTCTCTGTGGGTATTTAGGTTGCTTCCATTACCTGGCTATTGTAAATAGTGCTGAAATGAGCATTGTGGTGAATGTGCCTTTTTGATTTATGGTTTTCTCTGGGTATATGCCCAGAAGTGGGATTGCTGGATCATATGGTAATTCTATTTCTAGTTTTTTTAAAGGAAACTCCATACTGTTCTCCATCGTGACTGTATCAATTTACATTTCCACCACTAGTGGAAGAGGGATCCTTTTGTCCACACCCTCCCCAGAATTCGTTGTTTGTATATTTTCTGATGATGCCGATTCTAACAGGTGTGAGGGGATACCTCATTGTAGTTTCGATTTGCATTTCTCTAATAATTAGTGATGTTGAGCAGCTTTTCATGTGCGTCTTGGCCATCTCTGTGTCTTCTTTGAAGAAACGTCTCTTTAGATCTTCTGCCCATTTTTGTATTGGGTTGTTTGTTTTTTTTAATATTACGCTGCATGAGCTCTTTGTATATATTGGAGATTAAACCTTTGTCCATTGATTCGTTTGCAAATATTTTCGCCCATTCTGAGGGATGCTTTTTGCCATTCCCGTTTTTTTAACAAAAAAAGAAAGAAAGAAAAAGAAGCAGAACACTAATGTGTGTAAAATATGCCTTTTGAAACTGTCGTTTTGAAATATGGACGTCCTTTGAAATTTTTGGTCAATATATGAATCCAGGATTTGTTTTCAGGGCAGGTGTCATTTACAGGCCTGCAATGATTTTGAATATCAACTGACCATTAGCGCTGGGATTAAAGCTGCTGTTGTGAGAAACGGCCACAAGGTGGCAGCAGTTCTCCCTTAACAAATCTGGTTACTGGGGCAACAGAGCCTCAATGGAAGTCCTGTTCTAGATTGGAATTTAGAATGGAATGTGCCAGGAGAAAGCCCCTCAAGTTTGTCTCACTACTTCTTGTTCCTGTTTTTAATTTAATTTTTTTATTTTTTATTACAACAAATTTGATTACAATGTTTGGCTTTTTGTAGGTGTGGAAGATGTGGTTCTTTTACACATATACATATGTCTGTTGTTCCTGGGATCCTTTTCCCATGTACCTTATGACAGAATGTTGAGTAGTCTTCTCTTGGTATTCTGTAGGTCTTTGGTGATTATATATGTCACCTGTGTTTGTATATGTCTGTTAACCCCAACATCATAATGAAACCAATCCTCACACCTTTCCATTGGTGAACCATAAGTTTGTTTAATGAATCTGTGATTGCCCTTCTCCGTGGAAATATCTGCCCTGGTATCCATTTTTTGGTCACACCTATAAGAGATATGATATGATATGTGTCTTTCATTTTCTGACTTACTACAAGTCACGTGATTACCTCTAGACACACCTACGGTGCTGCAAATGGCATTGTGTCCTTTTATTCCTTGGCTTCTATTCTGCCTTAGCGAGGTCCATTTTCAACAATGTGATTCCCTGAGGGCTGAGGATTAGCTGACCTGGGTAGCCTGACCCTGCCGGCCGGCCCTCCCCAGGTGTGCCTGGGTTGAGGTCAATATAAACAGCGCTGCAGGCAGCAATAGCCCCTGAAGCTGTGCCTGACTCCATGTTCTCTGACTCGTCAGCAGTCTCGGGGCTGTGGTGGTGGGAGGGAGTGTGGGGCCACGGCTTTGTAGGTGGCCCGGTGTGAGTGGGTCTCTGCTGGACTTTCTGCAGGAGTTGCCAGGATGCCACGTGTAAACAAGAAGATGTATCAACCACACCTTCCGTTGGAATTTCTCTCCGGACAGAGGTGAGGAAGGAAAAAAGCAGTGGGTGCCGGGACAGGAGGGGTATCTCAGGCAGGGCAATGGAAAGCTTCCAGAAGAGCGCCCAGGGACAGGACCATCCTGGCTGGCCTGCAGGCAACAAGTTGGCCGGCGTACTGTCGCTGGTGTGGCTCCACGGCCCTTCCTCTAAGCTTTCAAGCTCTTGTACATATTCAGGTGTTTTACCTGGGAAGGGTGGGAAAAGTTCAGCAGCAGCTGGCCTGGGGCTCAGCTCACCGTTACTCACAGATGCCTCAAGCCCCTTTCACTGAGGAAGGTGTAGGTCTTGTCTATTCCATAGTTTGTTTTTGGAACTGTACCTGTGCTTATATCAAACTCTGGTTTTATGCATCACCCCACCTCTCCTTCCCCCTTAAGCAGGCATAAGAGTGTTTTCCAAAGGTGAGACTCTGCTCTCTTTCCTAACTCAGTTCAAATGTAGCCATGTTTACAGGATCTTCATAAGTGATATCTTATGATAAGATTCTTTTTCTGTGTGACTTATTTCACTTAGAATCATCGTACCTGAATCCACCCATTTTGCTGCTACTGGTATTATGACATTGATTTCATGGCTGAGGGATATTCCATCGTATGTAAGTACCACAATTTTGTGAACCATTTTTATATTTCCGGGGATATTTAAGGTGTACCCAAGTTGAGGTCCTTGTAAGCAGTGCAGCCCTAAATTTTGGGGTGGCTCTGTCTTATTGATTTTCAGTTTTCCCAAGGTATATTCCCTAGACTGGAAGTGCCCTTGGCTGTGTAGCTCTGTTGTTTATTGTTTTAGGAAACACAATGCACTCCTCCAGGGAAGCAGTTGGCAATTTATATCCCACCCATCAGCATAACAAGGCTCCCTGTTCTCCAGGGCCTGTCTTGCCTTTCTGCTTTTTACACATTTTGTGGATGTCCCTTTTGACCGGTGGGAAGTGATACTTCTTTGTAGTGCAGATTTGCATTGCCCACTTGCTTGCTTGGCCAAAAAGGGCGTATGCGTTTTCTCCTGAATATATTCAGGAGAAAACGCATACGCCCTTTTTGGCCAAGTGCATCATTGTCGAAGTTGTGCCCCTCTTCCTGTGCTTTAAAGGGGATTCCAACGTACCTCTTGAAATCTGTTTCCTGCTATTCTGCCTCGCTTTCAAGTCCGCCTCGTTGCCTTCCCTCAACAGATTTTTGGACGATAGTTGTCCTTTATTACTCGGCCAGTTTGTGAATTGCTGTGCCCCTGAGCTCCATTATTCAACTCGTTTTGGGTGAGCTAACCGCAAGTCCAAAATTTTGGTTCAGGACCTATACTGGTTCCCGGTGGGTGGCTGAGACTTTGGTTAATTCTTCTTCCTGCCGGGAAATTAGAGTGATATGTGCCCGTCCAAATGCCTAACAGCTACTCTCTCATTGGTTCTCCCTCTTCCCTTTCATCCTCTGCCAAATTGGCAACCTGTGTGAACCAGGAGGTTAAAGGGGCTGTCTCTCCAAGTTGGGAGGTTGATAGGAAAGCAGATGGATAGTCAAACCCGAACACCAGGAGAGGGACTATTCGTTGAGTTTTAGAAACATTTCGTATTCACAGTGTCTCCGTTCTCTAGGTTTCCCGTACATGTTATAGCTGTAGTAATATTCCCTTTAATCTGGAGAGTTGTTACCCATGGAATGGGTGCCAGGCATTTGTGCTTTAAAGGGTCTGCATTTGCTCTCCCAATCTCACCAATCCTCTCAGTCCCAAGTGTCCAGCCATATGCCACATTCAGCTGTCATTGTACATAGGGTCATTCCAGGTTTCATCAGAGACCCTGAAGGAATTGTAAAGAATTTCCCAGTTTTTTTGTTTTGTTTTTGAAATTCCTTTTTATAGTGGGTTTGAGCTGATTCTCGCTGCCATGTTTATGCCAGTCTAGACACACTTGATTCCCTTACGGAGACATATCAATACATAGGTTTTAATATTCTTACTAGTCAGATATATTCCTCTGCGGGAACTATGGGATTTTGAGTCCATTTCAATGAGGAAGGTGTAGGTCTTGTCTATTCCATAGTTGGTTTTTGGAACGGTACCTGTGCTTATATCAAACTCTGGTTTTATGCATCACCCCACCTCTCCTTCCCCCTTAAGCAGGCATAAGAGTGTTTTCTAAATGTGAGACACTGTTCTCTTTCCTAACTCAGTTCAAGTGTAGCCATGTTTACAGGATCTTCATAAGTGATATCTTATGATAAGTTTCTTTTTCTGTGTGACTTATTTCACTTAGAATCATCGTACCTGAATCCACCCATTTTGCTGCTACTGGTCTTATGAAATTGATTTCATGGCTGAGGGATATTCCATCGTATGTAAGTACCACAATTTTTTGAACCATTTTTATATTTCCTGGGATATTTAAGGTGTACCCAAGTTGAGGTCCTTGTAAGCAGTGCAGCCCTAAATTTTGGGGTGGCTCTGTCTTATTGATTTTCAGTTTTCCCAAGATATATTCCCTAGACTGGAAGTGCCCTTGGCTCTGTAGCTCTGTTCTTTACTTGTTTTAGGGAACACAATGCACTCCTCCAGAGAAGCAGTTGGCAATTTATATCCCGCCCATCAGCATAACAAGGCTCCCTGTGCTCCAGGGCCTGTCTTGACTTTCTGCTTTTTACACATTTTGTGGATGTCCCATTTCACCGGTGGGACGTGATACTTCTTTGTAGTGCAGATTTGCATTGCCCGCTTGCTTGCTTGGCCAAAAAGGGCGTATGCGTTTTCTCCTGAATATATTCAGGAGAAAACGCATACGCACTTTTTGGCCAAGTGCATCATTGACGAAGTTGTGCCCCTCTTCCTGTGCTTTAAAGGCGATTCCAACGTACCTCTTGAAATCTGTTTCCTGCTATTCTGCCACGCTTTCAAGTCCGCCTCGTTGCCTTCCCTCATCAGATTTTTGGACGATAGTTGTCCTTTATTACTCGGCCAATTTGTGAATTGCTGTGCCCCTGAGCTCCATTTTTCAACTCGTTTTTGGTGGGCTGACCGCAAGTCCAAAATTTTGGTTCAGGACCTATGCTGGTTCCCGGTGGCGGGCTGAGACTTTGGTTAATTCTTCTTCCTGCCGGGAAGTTAGAGTGATATGTGCCCGTCCAAATGCCTAACAGTTACTCTCTTATTGGTTCTCCCTCTTCCCTTTCATCCTCTGCCAAATTGGCAACCTGTGCGAACCAGGAGGTTAAAGGGGCTGTCTCTCCAAGTTGGGAGGTTGATAGTAAAGCTGATGGAAAGTCAAACCGGAGCACCAGGAGAGGGACTATTCGTTGAGTTTTAGAAACCTTTCGTATTCACAGTGTGTCCGTTCTCTAGGTTTCCCGTACATGTTATAACTGTAGTAATATTCCCTTCAACCTGGAGAGTTGGGACCCATGGAATGGGTGCCATGCATTATTGCTTTGAAGGGTCTGCATTTGCTCACCCAATCTCACCAATCCTCTCAGTCCCAAGTGTCCAGCCTTATGCCACATCCAGCTGTCGTTGTAGATATGGTCCTTCCAGATTTCATCAGAGACCCTGAAGGAATTGTAAAGAATTTCCCAGTTTTTTTGTTTTATTTTTGAAATTCCTTTTTATAGTGGGTTTGAGCTGATTCTCGCTGCCATGTTTATGCCAGTCTAGACACACTTGATTCCCTTACGGAGACATATCAATACATAGGTTTTAAGATTCTTACTAGTCAGATATATTCCTCTGCGGGAAATATGGGGTTTTGAGTCCCTTTCACTGAGGAAGGTGTAGGTCTTGTCTATTCCATAGTTGGTTTGTGGAACGGTACCTGTTCTTATATCAAACTCTGGTTTTATGCATCACCCCACCTCTCCTTCCCCCTTAAGCAGGCATAAGAGTGTTTTCTAAATGTGAGACACTGTTCTCTTTCCTAACTCAGTTCAAGTGTAGCCATGTTTACAGGATCTTCATAAGTGATATCTTATGATAAGTTTCTTTTTCTGTGTGACTTATTTCACTTAGAATCATCGTGCCTGAATCCACCCATTTTGCTGCTACTGGTCTTATGACATTGATTTCATGGCTGAGGGATATTCCATCGTACGTAAGTACCACAATTTTTTGAACCATTTTTATATTTCTTGGGATATTTAAGCTGTACCCAAGTTGAGGTCCTTGTAAGCAGTGCAGCCCTAAATTTTGGGGTGGCTCTGTCTTATTGATTTTCAGTTTTCCCAAGGTATATTCCCTAGACTGGAAGTGCCCTTGGCTCTGTAGCTCTGTTGTTTACTTGTTTTAGGGAACACAATGCACTCCTCCAGAGAGGCAGTTGGCAATTTACATCCCGCCCATCAGCATAACAAGGCTCCCTGTTCTCCAGGGCCTGTCTTGCCTTTCTGGTTTTTACACATTTTGTGGATGTCCCTTTTGACTGGTGGGAAGTGATACTTCTTTGTAGTGCAGATTTGCATTGCCCGCTTGCTTGCTTGGCCAAAATGGGCGTATGCGTTTTCTCCTGAATATATTCAGGAGAAAACGCATACGCCCTTTTTGGCCAACTGCATCATTATCGAAGTTGTGCCCCTCTTCCTGTGCTTTAAAGGCGATTCCAACGTAACTCTTGAAATCTGTTTCCTGCTATTCTGCCTCGCTTTCAAGTCCGCCTCGGTGCCTTCCCTCAACAGATTTTTGGACGATAGTTGTCCTTTATTACTCGGCCAGTTTGTGAATTGCTGTTTCCCTGAGCTCCATTTTTCAACTCGTTTTTGGTGAGCTGACCGCAAGTCCAAAATTTTGGTTCAGGACCTATGCTGGTTCCTGGTGGGGGTTGAGTCTTTTGTTAATTTTTCTTCCTGCTGGGAAATTACAGTGATATGTGCCCGTTCAAATGCCTAACAGCTACTCTCTCATTGGTTCTCCCTCTTCCCTTTCATCCTCTGCCAAATTGGCAACCTGTGCGAACCAGGAGGTTAAAGGGGCTGTCTCTCAAAGTTGGGAGGATGATAGTAAAGCAGGTGGAAAGTAAAACCGGAGCACCAGGAGAGGGACTATTCGTTGAGTTTTAGAAACCATTCGTATTCACAGTGTGTCCGTTCTCTAGGTTTCCCGTACATGTTATAGCTGTAGTAATATTCCCTTCAACCTGGAGAGTTGGGACCCATGGAATGGGTGCCAGGCATTTGTGCTTTAAAGGGTCTGCATTTGCTCACCCAATCTCACCAATCCTGTCTGTCCCAAGTGTCCAGCCTTATGCCACATCCAGCTGTCGTTGTAGATAGGGTCATTCCAGGTTTCATCATAGACCCTGAAGGAATTGTAAAGAATTTCCCAGTTTTTTTGTTTTGTTTTTGAAATTCCTTTTTATAGTGGGTTTGAGCTGATTCTCGCTGCCATGTTTATGCCAGTCTAGACACACTTGATTCCCTTACGGAGACATATCTATACATAGATTTTAAGATTCTTACTAGTCAGATATATTCCTCTGCGGGAAATATGGGGTTTTGAGTCCCTTTCACTGAGGAAGGTGTAGGTCTTGTCTATTCCATAGTTGGTTTTTGGAACGGTACCTGTGCTTATATCAAACTCTGGTTTTATGCATCACCCCACCTCTCCTTCCCCCTTAAGCAGGCATAAGAGTGTTTTCTAAATGTGAGACACTGTTCTCTTTCCTAACTCAGTTCAAGTGTAGCCATGTTTACATGATCTTCATAAGTGATATCTTATGATAAGTTTCTTTTTCTGTGTGACTTATTTCACTTAGAATCATCGTACCTGAATCCACCCATTTTGCTGCTACTGGTCTTATGACATTGATTTCATGGCTGAGGGATATTCTATCGTACGTAAGTACCACAATTTTTTGAACCATTTTTATATTTCCTGGGATATTTAAGGTGTACGCAAGTTGAGGTCCTTGTAAGCAGTGCAGCCCTAAATTTTGGGGTGGCTCTGCCTTATTGATTTTCAGTTTTCCGAAGGTATATTCCCTAGACTGGAAGTGCCCTTGGCTCTGTAGCTCTGTTCTTTACTTGTTTTAGGGAAAACAATGCACTCCTCCAGAGAGGCAGCTGGCAATTTACATCCCACCCATCAGCATAACAAGGCTCCCTGTTCTCCAGGGCCTGTCTTGCCTTTCTGGTTTTTACACATTTTGTGGATGTCCCTTTTGACCGGTGGGAAGTGATACTTTTTGTAGTGCAGATTTGCATTGCCCACTTGCTTGCTTGGCCAAAAAGGGTGTATGCGTTTTCTCCTGAATATATTCAGGGGAAAACGCATACGCCCTTTTTGGCCAAGTGCATCATTGTCGAAGTTGTGACCCTCTTCCTGTGCTTTAAAGGCAATTCCAACGTACCTCTTGAAATCTGTTTCCTGCTATTCTGCCTCGCTTTCAAGTCCGCCTCGTTGCCTTCCCTCAACAGATTTTTGGACGATAGTTGTCCTTTATTACTCGGCCAGTTTGTGAATTGCTGTGCCCCTGAGCTCCATTTTTCAACTCGTTTATGGTGAGCTGACCGCAAGTCCAAAATTTTGGTTCAGGACCTATACTGGTTCCCGGTGGGTGGCTGAGACTTTGGTTAATTCTTCTTCCTGCCGGGAAATTACAGTGATATGTGCCCGTCCAAATGCCTAACAGCTACTCTCTCATTGGTTCTCCCACTTCCCTTTCATCCTCTGCCAAATTGGTAATCTGTGCGAACCAGGTGGTTAAAGGGGCTGTCTCTCCAAGTTGGGAGATTGATAGTAAAGCAGATGGAAAGTCAAACCGGAGCACCAGAGGAGGGACTATTCGTTGAGTTTTAGAGAACTTTCGTATTCACAGTGTGTCCGTTCTCTAGGTTTCCTGTACATATTATTGCTGTATTAATATTCCCTTCAACGTGGAGAGTTGGGACCCATGGAATGGGTGCCAGGCATTTGGGCTTTAAAGGGTCTGCATTTGCTCACCCAATCTCACCAATCGTCTCAGTCCCAAGTGTCCCTCCTTATGCCACATCCAGCTGTCGTTGTAGATAGGGTCATTCCAGGTTTCATCAGAGACCCTGAAGGAATTGTAAAAATTTCCCAGTTTTTTTGTTTTGTTTTTGAAATTCCTTTTTATAGTGGGTTTGAGCTGATTCTCGCTGCCATGTTTATGCCAGTCTAGACACACTTGATTCCCTTATGGAGACATATCAATACAGAGGTTTTAAGATTCTTACTAGTCAGATATATTCCTCTGCAGGAAATATGAGGTTTTGAGTCCCTTTCACTGAGGAAGGTGTAGGTCTTGTCTATTCCATAGTTGGTTTTTGGAACGGTACCTGTGCTTATATCAAACTCTGGTTTTATGCATCACCCCACCTCTCCTTCCCCCTTAAGCAGGCATAAGAGTGTTTCCTAAATGTGAGACACTGTTCGCTTTCCTAACTCAGTTCAAGTGTAGCCATGTTTACAGGATCTTCATAAGTGATATCTTATGATAAGTTTCTTTTTCTCTGTGACTTATTTCACTTAGAATCATCGTACCTGAATCCACCCATTTTGCTGCTACTGGTCTTATGACATTGATTTCATGGCTGAGGGATATTCCATCGTACGTAAGTACCACAATTTTTTGAAACATTTTTATATTTCCTGGGATATTTAAGGTGTACCCAAGTTGAGGTCCTTGTAAGCAGTGCAGCCCTAAATATTGGGGTGGCTCTGTCTTATTGATTTTCAGTTTTCCCAAGGTATATTCCCTAGACTGGAAGTGCCCTTGGCTCTGTAGCTCTGTTGTTTACTTGTTTTAGGGAACACAATGCACTCCTCCAGAGAGGCAGTTGGCAATTTACATCCCGCCCATCAGCATAACAAGGCTCCCTGTTCTCCAGGGCCTGTCTTGCCTTTCTGGTTTTTACACATTTTGTGGATGTCCCTTTTGACCGGTAGGATGTGATACTTCTTTGTAGTGCAGATTTGCATTGCCCGCTTGCTTGCTTGGCCAAAAAGGGCGTATGCGTTTTCTCCTGAATATATTCAGGAGAAAATGCATACGCCCTTTTTGGCCAAGTGCATCATTGTCGAAGTTGTGCCCCTCTTCCTGTGCTTTAAATGTGATTCCAACGTACCTCTTGAAATCTGTTTCCTGCTATTCTGCCTCGCATTCAAGTCCTCCTAGTTGCCTTCCCTTAAGAGATTTTTGCACGATAGTTGTCCATTATTACTCGGCCAGTTTTTGAATTGCTGTGCCCCTGAGCTACATTTTTCAACTCGTTTTTTGTGAGCTGACCGCAAGTCCAAAATTTTGGTTCAGGACCTATGCTGGTTCCCGGTGGGGGGCTGAGACTTTGGTTAATTTTTCTTCCTGCCGGGAAGTTAGAGTGATATGTGCCCGTCCAAATGCCAGCAGCTACTCTCTCATTGGATCTCCCTGTTCCCTTTCATCCTCTGCCAAACTGTGCGAACCAGGAGGTTAAAGGGGCTGTCTCTCCAAGTTGGGAGGTTGATAGTAAAGCAGATGGAAAGTCAAACCAGAGCACCAGGAGAGGGACTATTCGTTGAGTTTTAGAAACCTTTCGTATTCACAGTGTGTCCGTTCTCTAGGTTTCCCGTACATGTTATAACTGTAGTGATATTCCCTTCAACCTGGAGAGTTGGGACCCATGGAATGGGTGCCATGCATTATTGCTTTAAAGGGTCTGCATTTGCTCACCCAATCTCACCAATCCTCTCAGTCCCAAGTGTCCAGCCTTATGCCACATCCAGCTGTCGTTGTAGATAGGGTCATTCCAGGTTTCATCAGAGACCCTGAAGGAATTGTAAAGAATTTCCCAGTTTTTTTGTTTTGTTTTTGAAATTCCTTTTTATAGTGGGTTTGAGATGATTCTCGCTGCCATGTTTATGCCAGTCTAGACACACTTGATTCCCTTACAGAGACATATCAATACATAGGTTTTAAGATTCTTAATAGTCAGATATATTCCTCTGCGGCAAATATGGGGTTTTGAGTCCCTTTCACTGAGGAAGGTGTAGGTCTTGTCTATTCCATAGTTGGTTTTTGGAACGGTACCTGTGCTTATATCAAACTCTGGTTTTATGCATCACCCCACCTCTCCTTCCCTCTTAAGCAGGCATAAGAGTGTTTTCTAAATGTGAGACACTGTTCTCTTTCCTAACTCAGTTCAAGTGTAGCCATGTTTACAGGATCTTCATAAGTGATATCTTATGATAAGTTTCTTTTTCTGTGTGACTTATTTCACTTAGAATCATCGTAACTGAATCCACCCATTTTGCTGCTACTGGTCTTATGACATTGATTTCATGGCTGAGGGATATTCCATCGTACGTAAGTACCACAATTTTTTGAACCATTTTTATATTTCCTGGGATATTTAAGGTGTACCCAAGTTGAGGTCCTTGTAAGCAGTGCAGCCCTAAATTTTGGGGTGGCTCTGTCTTATTGATTTTCAGTTTTCCCAAGGTATATTCCCTAGACTGGAAGTGCCCTTGGCTCTGTAGCTCTGTTGTTTACTTGTTTTAGGGAACACAATGCACTCCTCCAGAGAGGCAGTTGGCAATTTACATCCCGCCCATCAGCATAACAAGGCTCCCTGTTCTCCAGGGCCTGTCTTGCCTTTCTGGTTTTTACACATTTTGTGGATGTCCCTTTTGACCGGTGGGATGTGATACTTCTTTGTAGTGCAGATTTGCATTGCCCGCTTGCTTGCTTGGCCAAAAAGGGCGTATGCGTTTTCTCCTGAATATATTCAGGAGAAAACGCATACGCCCTTTTTGGCCAAGTGCATCATTGTCGAAGTTGTGCCCCTCTTCCTGTGCTTTAAAGGTGATTCCAACGTACCTCTTGAAATCTGTTTCCTGCTATTCTGCCTCGCATTCAAGTCCTCCTAGTTGCCTTCCCTTAAGAGATTTTTGCACGATAGTTGTCCATTATTACTCGGCCAGTTTTTGAATTGCTGTGCCCCTGAGCTACATTTTTCAACTCGTTTTTTGTGAGCTGACTGCAAGTCCAAAATTTTGGTTCAGGACCTATGCTGGTTCCTGGTGGGGGGCTGAGACTTTGGTTAATTCTTCTTCCTGCCGGGAAGTTAGAGTGATATGTGCCCGTCCAAATGCCAGCAGCTACTCTCTCATTGGATCTCCCTGTTCCCTTTCATCCTCTGCCAAACTGTGCGAACCAGGAGGTTAAAGGGGCTGTCTCTCCAAGTTGGGAGGTTGATAGTAAAGCAGATGGAAAGTCAAACCAGAGCACCAGGAGAGGGACTATTCGTTGAGTTTTAGAAACCTTTCGTATTCACAGTGTGTCCGTTCTCTAGGTTTCCCGTACATGTTATAACTGTAGTGATATTCCCTTCAACCTGGAGAGTTGGGACCCATGGAATGGGTGCCATGCATTATTGCTTTAAAGGGTCTGCATTTGCTCACCCAATCTCACCAATCCTCTCAGTCCCAAGTGTCCAGCCTTATGCCACATCCAGCTGTCGTTGTAGATAGGGTCATTCCAGGTTTCATCAGAGACCCTGAAGGAATTGTAAAGAATTTCCCAGTTTTTTTGTTTCGTTTTTGAAATTCCTTTTTATAGTGGGTTTGAGATGATTCTCGCTGCCATGTTTATGCCAGTCTAGACACACTTGATTCCCTTACAGAGACATATCAATACATAGGTTTTAAGATTCTTAATAGTCAGATATATTCCTCTGCGGCAAATATGGGGTTTTGAGTCCCTTTCACTGAGGAAGGTGTAGGTCTTGTCTATTCCATAGTTGGTTTTTGGAACGGTACCTGTGCTTATATCAAACTCTGGTTTTATGCATCACCCCACCTCTCCTTCCCTCTTAAGCAGGCATAAGAGTGTTTTCTAAATGTGAGACACTGTTCTCTTTCCTAACTCAGTTCAAGTGTAGTCATGTTTACAGGATCTTCATAAGTGATATCTTATGATAAGTTTCTTTTTCTGTGTGACTTATTTCACTTAGAATCATCGTAACTGAATCCACCCATTTTGCTGCTACTGGTCTTATGACATTGATTTCATGGCTGAGGGATATTCCATCGTACGTAAGTACCACAATTTTTTGAACCATTTTTATATTTCCTGGGATATTTAAGGTGTACCCAAGTTGAGGTCCTTGTAAGCAGTGCAGCCCTAAATTTTGGGGTGGCTCTGTCTTATTGATTTTCAGTTTTCCCAAGGTATATTCCCTAGACTGGAAGTGCCCTTGGCTCTGTAGCTCTGTTGTTTTCTTGTTTTAGGGAACACAATGCACTCCTCCAGAGAGGCAGTTGGCAATTTACATCCCGCCCATCAGCATAACAAGGCTCCCTGTTCTCCAGGGCCTGTCTTGCCTTTCTGGTTTTTACACATTTTGTGGATGTCCCTTTTGACCGGTGGGATGTGATACTTCTTTGTAGTGCAGATTTGCATTGCCCGCTTGCTTGCTTGGCCAAAAAGGGCGTATGCGTTTTCTCCTGAATATATTCAGGAGAAAACGCATACGCCCTTTTTGGCCAAGTGCATCATTGTCGAAGTTGTGCCCCTCTTCCTGTGCTTTAAAGGTGATTCCAACGTACCTCTTGAAATCTGTTTCCTGCTATTCTGCCTCGCATTCAAGTCCTCCTAGTTGCCTTCCCTTAAGAGATTTTTGCACGATAGTTGTCCATTATTACTCGGCCAGTTTTTGAATTGCTGTGCCCCTGAGCTACATTTTTCAACTCGTTTTTTGTGAGCTGACCGCAAGTCCAAAATTTTGGTTCAGGACCTATGCTGGTTCCCGGTGGGGGGCTGAGACTTTGGTTAATTCTTCTTCCTGCCGGGAAGTTAGAGTGATATGTGCCCGTCCAAATGCCAGCAGCTACTCTCTCATTGGATCTCCCTGTTCCCTTTCATCCTCTGCCAAACTGTGCGAACCAGGAGGTTAAAGGGGCTGTCTCTCCAAGTTGGGAGGTTGATAGTAAAGCAGATGGAAAGTCAAACCCGAGCACCCGGAGAGGGACTATTCGTTGAGTTTTAGAAACCTTTCGTATTCACAGTGTGTCCGTTCTCTAGGTTTCCCGTACATGTTATAGCTGTAGTAATATTCCCTTTAACCTGGAGAGTTGGGACCCATGGAATGGGTGCCAGGCATTTGTGCTTTAACGGGACTGCATTTGCTCACCCAATCTCACCAATCCTCTAAGTCCCAAGTATCCAGCCTTATGCCACATCCAGCTGTCGTTGTACATACGGTCATTCCAGGTTTCATCAGAGACCCTGAAGGAATTGTAAAGAATTTCCCAGTTTTTTTTTGTTTTGTTTTTGAAATTCCTTTTTACAGTGGGTTAGAGCTGATTCTCGCTACCATGTTTATGCCAGTCTAGACACACTTGATTCCCTTACGGAGACATATCAATACATAGGTTTTAAGATTCTTACTAGTCAGATATATTCCTCTGCGGGAAATATGGGGTTTTGAGTCCCTTTCACTGAGGAACGTGTAGGTCTTGTCTATTCCATAGTTGGTTTTTGGAACGGTACCTGTGCTTATATCAAACTCTGGTTTTATGCATCACCCCACCTCTCCTTCCCTCTTAAGCAGGCATAAGAGTGTTTTCTAAATGTGAGACACTGTTCTCTTTCCTAACTCAGTTCAAGTGTAGCCATGTTTACAGGATCTTCATAAGTGATATCTTATGATAAGTTTCTTTTTCTGTGTGACTTATTTCACTTAGAATCATCGTACCTGAATCCACCCATTTTGCTGCTACTGGTCTTATGACATTGATTTCATGGCTGAGGGATATTCCATCGTACGTAAGTACCACAATTTTTTGAACCATTTTTATATTTCCTGGGATATTTAAGGTGTACCCAAGTTGAGGTCCTTGTAAGCAGTGCAGCCCAAAATTTTGGGGTGGCTCTGTCTTATCGATTTTCAGTTTTCCCAAGGTATATTCCCTAGACTGGAAGTGCCCTTGGCTCTGTAGCTCTCTTGTTTATTTGCTTTAGGGAACACAATGCACTCCTCCAGAGAGGCAGTTGGCAATTTACATCCCGCCCATCAGCATAACAAGGCTCCATGATATTCAGGGCCTGTCTTGCCTTTCTGGATTTTACACATTTTTTGGATGTCCCTTTTGACCGGTGGGAAGTGATACTTCTTTGTAGTGCAGATTTGCATTGCCCGCTTGCTTGCTTGGCCAAAAAGGGCGTATGAGTTTTCTCCTGAATATATTCAGGAGAAAACGCATACGCCCTTTTTGGCCAAGTGCATCATTGTCGAAGTTGTGCCCCTCTTCCTGTGCTTTAAAGGCGATTCCAACGTACCTCTTGAAATCTGTTTCCTGCTATTCTGCCTCGCTTTCAAGTCCGCCTCGTTGCCTTCCCTCAACAGATTTTTGGACGATAGTTGTCCTTTATTACTTGGCCCGTTTGTGAATTGCTGTGCCGTTGAGCTCCATTTTTCAACTCGTTTTTTGTGAGCTGACCGCAAGTCCAAAATTTTGGTTCAGGACCTATACTGGTTCCCGGTGGGTGGCTGAGACTTTGGTTAATTCTTCTTCCTGCCGGGAAATTAGAGTGATATGTGCCCGTCCAAATGCCTAACAGCTACTCTCTCATTGGTTCTCCCTCTTGCCTTTCATCCTCTGCCAAATTGGCAACCTGTGCGAACCAGGAGGTTAAAGGGGCTGTCTCTCCAAGTTGGGAGGTTGATAGTAAAGCAGATGGAAAGTCAAACCCGAGCACCAGGAGAGGGACTATTCGTTGAGTTTTAGAAACCTTTCATATTCACAGTATGTCCGTTCTCTAGGTTTCCCGTACATGTTATAGCTGTAGTAATATTCCCTTTAACCTGGAGAGTTGGGACCCATGGAATGGGTGCCAGGCATTTGAGCTTTAAGGGGTCTGCATTTGCTCACCCAATCACACCAATCCTCTCAGTCCCAAGTGTCCAGCCTTATGCCACATCCAGCTGTCATTGTAGATAGGGTCATTCCAGGTTTCATCAGAGACCCTGAAGGAATTGTAAAGAATTTCCCAGTTTTTTTGTTTTTTTTTCGAAATTCCTTTTTATAGTGGGTTTGAGCTGATTCTCTCTGCCATGTTTATGCCAGTCTAGACACACTTGATTCCCTTACGGAGACATATCAATACATAGGTTTTAAGATTCTTACTAGTCAGATATATTCCTCTGTGGGAAATATGGTGTTTTGAGTCCCTTTCACTGAGGAAGGAGTAGGTCTTGTCTATTCCATAGTTGGTTTTTGGAACGGTACAAGGGCTTATATCAAACTCTGGTTTTATGCATCTACCCACCTCTCCCACCCCCTTAAGCAGGCATAAGAGTGTTTTCTAAATGTGAGACACTCTTCTCTTTCCTAACTCAGTTCAAGTGTAGCCATGTTTATAGGATCTTCATAATTGATATCTTATGATAAGTTTCTTTTTCTGTGTGACTTATTTCACTTAGAATCATCGTACCTGAATCCACCCATTTTGCTGCTACTGGTCTTATGACATTGATTTCATGGCGGAGGGTTATTCCATCGTACATAAGTACCACAATTTTTTGAACCATTTTTATATTTCCTGGGATATTTAAGGTGTACCCAAGTTGAGGTCCTTGTAAGCAGTGCAGCCCTAAATTTTGGGGTGGCTCTGTCTTATTGATTTTCAGTTTTCCCAAGGTATATTCCCTAGACTGGAAGTGCCCTTGGCCCTTTAGCTCTGTTCTTTATTTGTTTTAGGGAACACAATGCACTCCTCCTGAGAGGCAGTTGGCAATTTACATCCCGCCTATCAGCATAAAAAGGCTCCCTGTTCTCCAGGGCCTGTCTTGCCTTTCTGGTTTTTACATATTTTGTGGATGTCCCTTTTGACCGGTGGGAAGTGATACTTCTTTGTAGTGCAGATTTGCATTGCCCGCTTGCTTGCTTGGCCAAAAAGAGCGTATGCGTTTTCTCCTGAATATATTCAGGAGAAAACGCATACGCCCTTTTTGGCCAAGTGCATCACTGTCGAAGTTGTGCCCCTCTTCCTGTGCTTTAAAGGTGATTCCAACGTACCTCTTGAAATCTGTTTCCTGCTATTCTTCCTCGCTTTCATGTCCGCCTCGTTGCCTTCCCTTAACAGATTTTTGGACGATAGTTGTCCTTTATTACCCTTTCAGTTTGTGAATTGCTGTGCCCTTGAGCTCCATTTTTCAACTCGTTTTTTGTGAGCTGACCGGGAGTCCAAAATTTTGGTTCAGGACCTATGCTGGTTCCCGGTGGGGGGCTGAGACTTTGGTTAATTCTTCTTCCTGCTGGGAAGTTAGAGTGATATGTGCCCGTCCTAATGCCTAACAGCTATTCTCTCATTGGTTCTCCCTCTTCCCTTTGATCCTGTGCCAAATTGGAAACCTGTGTGAGCCAGGAGGTTAAAGGGGCTGTCTCTCCAAGTTGGGAGATTGATAGTAAAGCAGATTGAAAGTCAAACAGGAGCACCAGGAGAGGGACTATTCGTTTAGTTTTAGAAACCTTTCGTATTCACAGTGTGTCCGTTCTCTAGGTTTACCGTATATGTTATAGCTGTAGTAATATTCCCTTCATCCTGGAGAGTTGGGACCCATGGAATGGGTGCCAGGCATTTCGGCTTTAATGGGTCTGCATTTGCTCACCCAATCTCACCAATCGTCTCAGTCCCAAGTGTCCAGCCTTATTCCACATCCAGCTGTCGTTGTAGATAGGGTCATTCCAGGTTTCATCAGAGACCCTGAAGGAATTGTAAAGAATTTCCCAGTTTTTTTGTTTTGTTTTTGAAATTCCTTTTTATAGTGGGTTTGAGCTGATTCTCGCTGCCATGTTTATGCCAGTCTAGACACACTTGATTCCCTTACGGAGACATATCAATACGTAGGTTTTAAGATTCTTACTAGTCAGATATATTCCTCGGCGGGAAATATGGGGTTTTGAGTCCCTTTCACTGAGGAAGGTGTAGGTCTTGTCTATTCCATAGTTGGTTTTTGGAGCGGTACCTGTGCTTATATCAAACTCTGGTTTTATGCATCACCCCACCTCTCCTTCCCCCTTAAGCAGGCATAAGAGTGTTTTCTAAATGTGAGACACTGTTCTCTTTCCTAACTCAGTTCAAGTGTAGCCATGTTTATAGGATCTTCATAAGTGATATCTTATGATAAGTTTCTGTTTCTCTGTGACTTATTTCACTTAGAATCATCGTACCTGAATCTAACCATTTTGCTGCTACTGGTCTTATGACATTGATTTCATGGCTGAGGGATATTCCATCGTACGTAAGTACCACAATATTTTGAACCATATTTATATTTCCTGGGACACTTAAGGTGTACCCAAGTTGAGGTCCTTGTAAGCAGTGCAGCCCTAAAATTTGGGGTGGCTCTGTCTTATTGATTTTCAGTTTTCCCAAGGTATATTCCCTCAACTGGAAGTGCCCTTGGCTCTGTAGCTCTGTTGTTTACTTGTTTTAGGGAACACAATGCACTCCTCCAGAGAGGCAGTTTGCAATTTACATCCCGCCCATCAGCATAACAAGGCTCCCTGTTCTCCAGGGCCTGTCTTGCCTTTCTGGTTTTTACACATTTTGTGGATGTCCCTTTTGACCGGTGGGAAGTGATATTTCTTTGTAGTGCAGATTTGCATTGCCCGCTTGCTTGCTTGGCCAAAAAGGGCGTATGCGTTTTCTCCTGAATATATTCAGGTGAAAATGCATACGCCCTTTTTGGCCAAGTGCATCATTGTCGAAGTTGTGCCCGTCTTCCTGTGCTTTAAAGGCGATTCCAACGTACCTCTTGAAATCAGTTTCCTGCTATTCTGCTTCGCTTTCAAGTCCTCCTCGTTGCCTTCCCTCAACAGATTTTTGGACGATAGTTGTCCTTTATTACTCTGGCAGTTTGTGAATTGCTGTGCCCCTGAGCTCCATTTTTCAACTCGTTTTTTGTGAGCTGACCACATGTCCAAAATTTTGGTTCAGGACCTTTGCTGGTTCCAGGTGGGTGGCTGAGACTTTGGTTAATTCTTCTTCCTGCCGGGAAATTAGAATGATATGTGCCAGTCCAAATGCCTAACAGCAACTCTCTCATTGGTTCTCCTTCTTCCCTTTCCTCCTCTGCCCAATTGGCAACCTGTGCGAACCAGGAGGTTAAAGGGGCTGTCTCTCCAATTTTCGAGGTTGATAGTAAAGCAGATGGGAAGTCAAACCGGAGCACCAGGAGCGGGACTATTCGTTGAGTTTTAGAAACCTATCTTATTCAGAGTGTGTCCGTTCTCTAGGTTTCCCGAACATGTTATAGCTGCAGTAATATTCCCTTCAACCTAGAGAGTTGGGACCCATGGAATGGGTGCCAGGCATTTGTGCTTTAAAGGGACTGCATTTGCTCACCCAATCTCACCAATCCTCTCAGTACCAAGTGTCCAGCCTTATGCCACATCCAGCTGTCGTTATAGATAGGGTCATTCCAGGTTTCATCAGAGACCCTGAAGGAATTGTAAAGAATTTCCCAGTTTTTTTGTTTTGTTTTTGAAATTCCTTTTTATAGTGGGTTTGAGCTGATTCTCGCTGCCATGTTTATGCCAGTCTAGACACACATGATTCCCTTACAGAGACATATCAATACATAGGTTTTAAGATTCTTACTAGTCAGATATATTCCTCTGCGGCAAATATGGGGTTTTGAGTCCCTTTCACTGAGGAAGGTGTAGGTCTTGTCTATTCCATAGTTGGTTTTTGGAACGGTACATGTGCTTATATCAAACTCTGGTTTTATGCATCACCCCACCTCTCCTGCCCCCTTAAGCAGGCATAAGAGTGTTTTCTAAATGTGAGACTCTGTTCTCTTTCCTAACTCAGTTCAAGTGTAGGCATGTTTACAAGATCTTCATAAGTGATATCTTATGATAAGTTTCTTTTTCTGTGTGACTTATTTCACTTAAATCATCGTACCTGAATCCACCCATTTTGCTGCTACTGGTCTTATGACATTGATTTCATGGCTGAGGGATATTCCATCGTACGTAGGTACCACAATTTTTTGAACCATTTTTATATTTCCTGGGAAATTTAAGGTGTACCGAAGTTGAGGTCCTTGTAAGCAGTGCAGCCCTAAATTTTGGAGTGGCTCTGTCTTATTGATTTTCAGTTTTCCCAAGGTATATTCCCTAGACTGGAAGTGCCCTTGGATCTGTAGCTCTGTTGTTTACCTGTTTTAGGGAACAGAATGCACTCCTCCAGAGAGGCAGTTGGCAATTTACATCCCGCACATCAGCATAACAAGGCTCCCTGTTCTCAGGGCCTGTCTTGCCTTTCTGGTTTTTACACATTTTGTGGATATCCCTTTTGACCAGTGGGAAGGGATACTTCTTTGTAGTGCAGATTTGCATTGCCCGCTTGCTTGCTTGGCCAAAAAGGGCGTATGCGTTTTCTCCTGAATATATTCAGGAGAAAAAGCATACGCCCTTTTTGGCCAAGTTCATCATTGTCGAAGTTGTGCCCCTCTTCCTGTGCTTTAAAGGCGATTCCAACGAACCTCTTGAAATCTGTTTCCACCTATTCTGCCTGGCTTTCATGTCTGCCTCCTTGCCTTCCTTTTAAATATATTCGGACTATAGTTGTCCTTTATTACTCGGCCAGTTTCTCAATTTCTGTGCCCCTGAGCTCCATTTTTCAACTCGTTTTTGGTGAGCTGACCAAAAGTCCAAAATTTTGGTTCAGGATCTATACTGGTTCCCGGTGGGTGGCTGAGACTTTGGTTAATTCTTCTTCCTGCTGGAAATTACAGTGATATGTGCCCATCTAAATGCCTAACAGCTACTCTCTCATTGGCTCTCCCTCTTCCCTTTCATCCTCTGCCAAATTGGCAACCTGTGAGAACCAGGAGGTTAAAGGGGCTGTCTCTCCAAGTTGGGAGGTTGATAGTAAAGCAGATGGAAAGTCAAACCCGAGTACCGCGAGAGGGACTATTCGTTGAGTTTTAGAAACCTTTCGTATTCACAGTATGTCCGTTCTCTAGGTTTCCCGTACATGTTATAGCTGAAGTAATATTCCCTTTAACCTGGAGAGTTGGGACCCATGGAATGGGTGCCAGGCATTTGTGCATTAAAGGGTCTGCATTTGCTCACCCAATCTCACCAATCCTCTCAGTCCCAAGTGTCAAGCCTTATGCCACATCCAGCTGTCGTTGTAGATAGGGTCATTCCAGGTTTCATCAGAGACCCTGAAGGAATTGTAAAGAATTTCCCAGTTTTTTTGTTTTGTTTTCGAAATTCCTTTTTATAGTGGGTTTGAGCTGATTCTCGCTGCCATGTTTATGCCAGTCTAGACACACTTGATTCCCTTATGGAGACATATCAATACATAGGTTTTAAGATTCTTACTAGTCAGATATATTCCTCTGTGGGAAATATGGTGTTTTGAGTCCCTTTCACTGAGGAAGGTGTAGGTCTTGTCTATTCCATAGTTGGTTTTTGGAACGGTACCAGGGCTTATATCAAACTCTGGTTTTATGCATTACCCCACCTCTCCCACCCCCTTAAGCAGGCATAAGAGTGTTTTCTAAATGTGAGACACTGTTCTCTTTCCTAACTCAGTTCAAGTGTAGCCATGTTTATAGGATCTTCATAATTGATATCTTATGATAAGATTCTTTTTCTGTGTGACATATTTCACTTAGAATCATCGTACCTGAATCCACCCATTTTGCTGCTACTGGTCTTATGACATTGATTTCATGGCTGAGGGATATTCCATCGTATGTAAGTACCACAATTTTTTGAACCATTTTTATATTTCCTGGGATATTTAAGGTGTACCCAAGTTGATGTCCTTGTAAGCAGTGCAGCCCTAAATTTTGGGGTGGCTCTGTCTTATTGATTTTCAGTTTTCCCAAGGTATATTCCCTAGACTGGAAGTGCCCTTGGCTCTGTAGCTCTGTTGTTTATTTGTTTTAGGCAACACAATGCACTCCTCCTGAGAGGCAGTTGGCAATTTACATCCCGCCTATCAACATAAAAAGGCTCCCTGTTCTCCAGGGCCTGTCTTGCCTTTCTGGTTTTTACATATTTTTTGGATGTCCCTTTTGACCGGTGGGAAGTGATACTTCTTTGTAGTGCAGATTTGCATTGCCCGCTTGCTTGCTTGGCCAAAAAGGGCGTATGCGTTTTCTCCTGAATATATTCAGGAGAAAACGCATACGCCCTTTTTGGCCAAGTGCATCATTGTCGAAGTTGTGCCCCTCTTCCTTTGCTTTAAAGGCGATTCCAACGTACCTCTTGAAATCTGTTTCCTGCTATTCTGCCTCGCTTTCAAGTCCGCCTCGTTGCCTTCCCTTAACAGATTTTTGGACGATAGTTGTCCTTTATTACTCTTTCAGTTTGTGAATTGCTGTGCCCTTGAGCTCCATTTTTCAACTCGTTTTTTGTGAGCTGACCGGGAGTCCAAAATTTTGGTTCAGGACCTATGCTGGTTCCCGGTGGGGGGCTGAGACTTTGGTTAATTCTTCTTCCTGCTGGAAATTACAGTGATATGTGCCCGTCTAAATGCCTAACAGCTACTCTCTCATTGGCTCTCCCTCTTCCCTTTCATCCTCTGCCAAATTGGCAACCTGTGACAACCAGGAGGTTAAAGGGGCTGTCTCTCCAAGTTGGGAGGTTGATAGTAAATCAGATGGAAAGTCAAACCGGAGCACCAGGAGAGGGACTATTCGTTGAGATGTAGAAACCTTTCGTATTCACAATGTGTCCATCCTCTAGGTTTGCCGTACATGTTATAGCTGTAGTAATATTCCCTTCAACCTGGAGAGTTGGGACCCATGGAATGGGTGCCAGGCATTTGTGCTTTAAAGGGTCTGCATTTGCTCACCCAATCTCACCAATCCTCTCAGTCCCAAGTGTCCAGCCTTATGCCACATCCAGCTGCCATTTTAGATAGGGTCATTCCAGGGTTCATCAGAGACCCTGAAGGAATTGTAAAGAATTTCCCAGTTTTTTTGTTTTCTTTTCGAAATTCCTTTTATAGTGGGTTTGAGCTGATTCTCGCTGCCATGTTTATGCCAGTCTAGACACACTTGATTCCCTTATGGAGAAATATCAATACATAGGTTTTAAGATTCTTACTAGTCAGATATATTCCTCTGCGGGAAATATGGGGTTTTGAGTCCCTTTCACTGAAGAAGGTGTAGGTCCCGTCTATTCCATAGTTGGTTTTTGGAACGGTACCTGTGCTTATATCAAACTCTGGTTTTATGCATCACCCCACCTCTCCTTCCCCCTTAAGCAGGCATAAGAGTGTTTTCTAAATGTGAGACACTGTTCTCTTTCCTAACTCAGTTCAAGTGTAGCCATGTTTACAGGATCTTCATAAGTGATATCTTATGATAAGTTTCTTTTTCTCTGTGACTTATTTCACTTAGAATCATCGTACCTGAATCTACCCATTTTGCTGCTACTTGTCTTATGACATTGATTTCATGGCTGAGGGATATTCCATCGTACGTAAGTACCACAATTTTTTGAACCATTTTTATATTTCCTGGGATATTTAAGGTGTACCCACGTTGAGGTCCTTTTAAGCAGTGCAGCCGTAAATTTTGGGGTGGCTCTGTCTTATTGATTTTCAGTTCTCCCAAGGTATATTCCCTAGACTGGAAGTGCCCTTGGCTCTGTAGCTCTGTTGTTTACTTGTTTTATGGAACACAATGCACTCCTCTGGAGAGGCTGTTGGCAATTTACATCCCGCCTATCAGCATAACAAGGCTCCCTGTTCCCCAGGGCCTGTCTTGCCTTTCTGGTTTTTACATATTTTGTGGATGTCCCTTTTGACCCGTGGGAATTGATACTTCTTTGTAGTGCAGATTTGCATTGCCCGCTTGCTTGCTTGGCCAAAAAGGACGTATGCGTTTTCTCCTGAATATATTCAGGAGAAAACGCATACTCCCTTTTTGGCCAAGTGCATCATTGTCGAAGTTGTGCCCCTCTTCCTGTGCTTTAAAGGCGATTCCAACGTACTTCTTGAAATCTGTTTCCTGCTATTCTGCCTCGCTTTCAAGTCCGCCTCGTTGCCTTCCCTCAACAGATTTTTGGACGATAGTTGTCCTTTAATACTCTGCCAGCTTGTGAATTGCTGTGCCCCTGAGTTCCATTTTTCAACTCGTTTTTGTGAGCTGACCGCATGTCCAAAATTTTGGTTCAGGACGTATGCTGGTTCCCGGTGGGGTTCTGAGACTTTGGTTAATCTTCTTCCTGCTGGGAAGTTAGAGTGATATGTGCCCGTCCAAAGGCCTAACAGCTACTCTCTCATTGGTTCTCCCTCTTCCCTTTCATCCTCTGCCAAATTGGCAACCTGTGCGAACCAGGAGGTTAAAGGGTTTGTCTCTCCAAGTTGGGAGATTGATAGTAAAGCAGATGGAAAGTCAAACCGGAGCACCAGGAGAGGGACTATTCGTTGAGTTTTAGAAACCTTTCGTATTCACAGGGGGTCCGTTCTCTTTGGTTCCCGTACATGTTGTAGCTGTAGTAATATTCACTTCAACCTGGAGAGTTGGGACCCATGGAATGGGTGCCAGGCATTTGTGCTTTAAAGGGACTGCATTTGCTCACCCAATCTCACCAATCCTCTCAGTCCCAAGTGTCCAGCCTTATGACACATCCAGCTGTCGTTGTAGATAGGGTCATTCCAGGGTTCATCAGAGACCCTGAAGGAATTGTAAAGAATTTCCCAGTTTTTTTGTTTTGTTTTTGAAATTCCTTTTTATAGGGGGTTTGAGCTGATTCTCGCTGCCATGTTTATGCAAGTCTAGACACACTTGATTCCCTTACGGAGACATATCAATACATAGGTTTTAAGATTCTTACTAGTCAGATATATTCTTTTGCGGGAAATATGGGGTTTTGAGTCCCTTTCGCTGAGGAAGGTGTAGGTCTTGTCTATTCCATAGTTGGTTTTTGGAACGGTACCTGTGCTTATATCAAATTCTGGTTTTATGCACCACCCCACCTCTCCTTCCCCCTTAAGCAGGCATAAGTGTGTTTTCTAAATGTGAGACACTGTTCTCTTTCCTAACTCAGTTCAAGTGTAGCCATGTTTACAGGATCTTCATGAGTGATATCTTATGTTAAGTTTCTTTTTCTCTGTGACTTATTTCACTTAGAATCATCGTACCTGAATCCACCCATTTTGCTGCTACTGGTCTTATGACATTGATTTCATGGCTGAGGGATATTCCATCGTACGTAAGTAGCACAATTTTTTAACCATTTTTATATTTCCTGGGATATTTAAGGTGTACCCAAGTTGAGGTCCTTGTAAGCAGTGCAGCCCTAAATTTTGGGGTGGCTCTGTCTTATTGATTTTCAGTTTTCCCAAGGTATATTCCCTAGACTGGAAGTGCCCTTGGCTCTGTAGCTCTGTTGTTTACTTGTTTTAGGGAACACAATGCACTCCTCCAGAGAGGCAGTTGGATATTTACATCCCGACCATCAGCATAACAAGGCTCCCTGTTCTCCAGGACCTGTCTTGCCTTTCTGGTTTTTACACATTTTGTGGATGTCCCTTTTGACTGGTGGGAAGTGATACTTCTTTGTAGTGCAGATTTGCATTGCCCGCTTGCTTGTTTGGCCAAAAAGGGCGTATGCGTTTTCTCCTGAATATATTCAGGAGAAAACGCATACGCCCTTTTTGGCCACGTGCATCATTGTCGAAGTTGTGCCCCTCTTCCAGTGCTTTAAAGGCGATTCCAACGTACCTATTGAAATCTGTTTCCTGCTATTCTGCCTCACTTTCAAGACCGCCTCGTTGCCTTCCCTCAACAGATTTTTGGAAGATAGTTGTCCTTTATTACTCTGCCAGTTTGTGAATTTCTGTGGCCTTGAGCTCCATTATTCAACTAGTTTTTTGTGAGCTGACCGCAAGCCCAAAATTTTGGTTCAGGACTTACGCTGGTTCACGGTGGGGGGCTGAGACTTTGGTTAATTCTTCTTCCTGCTGGGAAGTTAGAGTGATATGTGACCGTCCAAATGCCTAACAGCTACACTCTCATTGGTTCTCCCTCGTCCCTTTCATCCTCTGCCACACTGGAAATCTGTGCGAACCAGGAGGTTAAAGGGGCTGTCTCTCCAAGTTGGGAGATTGATAGTAAAGCAGATGGAAAGTCAAACCGGAGCACCAGAGGAGGGACTATTCGTTGAGTTTTAGAAAACTTTCGTATTCACAGTGTGTCCGTTCTCTAGGTTTCCTGTACATGTTATTGCTGTAGTAATATTCCCTTCAACGTGGAGAGTTGGGACCCATGGAAAGGGTGCCAGGCATTTGGGCTTTAAAGGGTCTGCATTTGCTCACCCTATCTCACCAATCCTCTCAGTCCCAAGTCTCCAGCCTTACGCCACATCCAGCTGTCGTGGTAGATAGGGTCATTCCAGGTTTCATCAGAGACCCGGAAGGAATTGTAAAGAATTACCCAGTTTTTTTGTTTTGTTTTTGAAATTCCTTTTTATAGTGGGTTTGAGCTGATTCTCGCTGCCATGTTTATGCCAGTCTAGACACACTTGATTCCCTTACGGAGACATATCAATACATAGGTTATAAGATTCTTACTAGTCAGATATATTCCTCTGCTGGAAATATGGGGTTTTGAGTCCCTTTCACTGAGGAAGGTGTAGGTCTTGTCTATTCCATAGTTGGTTTTTGAAATGGTACCTGTGCTTATATCAAACTCTGGTTTTATGCATCACCCCACCTCTCCTTCTCCCTTAAGCAGGCATAAGAGTGTTTCCTAAATGTGAGACACTGTTCTCTTTCCTAACTCAGTTCAAGTGTAGCCATGTTTACAGGATCTTCATAAGTGATATCTTATGATAAGTTTCTTTTTCTGTGTGACTTATTTCACTTAGAATCATCGTACCTGAATCCACCCATTTTGCTGCTACTGGTCTTATGACATTGATTTCATGGCTGAGGGATATTCCATCGTACGTAAGTACCACAATTTTTTGAACCATTTTTATATTTCCTGGGATATTTAAGGTGTACCCAAGTTGAGGTCCTTGTAAGCAGTGCAGCGCTAAATATTGGGGTGGCTCTGTCTTATTGATTTTCAGTTTTCCCAAGGTATATTCCCTAGACTGGAAGTGCCCTGGGCTCTGTAGCTCTGTTCTTTACTTGTTTTAGGGAACACAATTCACTCCTCCAGAGAGGCATTTGGCAATTTACATCCCGCCCAACAGCATAACAAGGCTCCGTGTTCTCTACGGCCTGTCTTGCCTTTCTGGTTTTTACACATTTTGTGGATGTCCCTTTTGACCGGTGGGATGTGATACTTCTTTGTAGTGCAGATTTGCATTGCCCGCTTGCTTGCTTGGCCAAAAAGGGCGTATGCGTTTTCTCCTGAATATATTCAGGAGAAAACGCATACGCCCTTTTTGGCCAAGTGCATCATTGTCGAAGTTGTGCCCCTCTTCCTGTGCCTTAAAGGAGATTCCAACGTACCTCTTGAAATCTGTTTCCTGCTATTCTGCCTCGCTTTCAAGTCCGCCTCGTTGCCTTCCCTCAACAGATTTTTGGACGATAGTTGTCCTTTATTACTCGGCCAGTTTGTGAATTGCTGTGCCCCTGAGCTCCATTATTCAACTCGTTTTGGGTGAGCTAACCGCAAGTCCAAAATTTTGGTTCAGGACCTATACTGGTTCCCGGTGGGTGGCTGAGACTTTGGTTAATTCTTCTTCCTGCCGGGAAATTAGAGTGATATGTGCCCGTCCAAATGCCTAACAGCTACTCTCTCATTGGTTCTCCCTCTTCCCTTTCATCCTCTGCCAAATTGGCAACCTGTGTGAACCAGGAGGTTAAAGGGGCTGTCTCTCCAAGTTGGGAGGTTGATAGGAAAGCAGATGGATAGTCAAACCCGAACACCAGGAGAGGGACTATTCGTTGAGTTTTAGAAACATTTCGTATTCACAGTGTCTCCGTTCTCTAGGTTTCCCGTACATGTTATAGATGTAGTAATATTCCCTTTAATCTGGAGAGTTGTTACCCATGGAATGGGTGCCAGGCATTTGTGCTTTAAAGGGTCTGCATTTGCTCTCCCAATCTCACCAATCCTCTCAGTCCCAAGTGTCCAGCCTTATGCCACATTCAGCTGTCATTGTACATAGGGTCATTCCAGGTTTCATCAGAGACCCTGAAGGAATTGTAAAGAATTTCCCAGTTTTTTTGTTTTGTTTTTGAAATTCCTTTTTATAGTGGGTTTGAGCTGATTCTCGCTGCCATGTTTATGCCAGTCTAGACACACTTGATTCCCTTACGGAGACATATCAATACATAGGTTTTAATATTCTTACTAGTCAGATATATTCCTCTGCGGGAACTATGGGATTTTGAGTCCATTTCAATGAGGAAGGTGTAGGTCTTGTCTATTCCATAGTTGGTTTTTGGAACGGTACCTGTGCTTATATCAAACTCTGGTTTTATGCATCACCCCACCTCTCCTTCCCCCTTAAGCAGGCATAAGAGTGTTTTCTAAATGTGAGACACTGTTCTCTTTCCTAACTCAGTTCAAGTGTAGCCATGTTTACAGGATCTTCATAAGTGATATCTTATGATAAGTTTCTTTTTCTGTGTGACTTATTTCACTTAGAATCATCGTACCTGAATCCACCCATTTTGCTGCTACTGGTCTTATGAAATTGATTTCATGGCTGAGGGATATTCCATCGTATGTAAGTACCACAATTTTTTGAACCATTTTTATATTTCCTGGGATATTTAAGGTGTACCCAAGTTGAGGTCCTTGTAAGCAGTGCAGCCCTAAATTTTGGGGTGGCTCTGTCTTATTGATTTTCAGTTTTCCCAAGATATATTCCCTAGACTGGAAGTGCCCTTGGCTCTGTAGCTCTGTTCTTTACTTGTTTTAGGGAACACAATGCACTCCTCCAGAGAAGCAGTTGGCAATTTATATCCCGCCCATCAGCATAACAAGGCTCCCTGTGCTCCAGGGCCTGTCTTGACTTTCTGCTTTTTACACATTTTGTGGATGTCCCATTTCACCGGTGGGACGTGATACTTCTTTGTAGTGCAGATTTGCATTGCCCGCTTGCTTGCTTGGCCAAAAAGGGCGTATGCGTTTTCTCCTGAATATATTCAGGAGAAAACGCATACGCACTTTTTGGCCAAGTGCATCATTGACGAAGTTGTGCCCCTCTTCCTGTGCTTTAAAGGCGATTCCAACGTACCTCTTGAAATCTGTTTCCTGCTATTCTGCCACGCTTTCAAGTCCGCCTCGTTGCCTTCCCTCATCAGATTTTTGGACGATAGTTGTCCTTTATTACTCGGCCAATTTGTGAATTGCTGTGCCCCTGAGCTCCATTTTTCAACTCGTTTTTGGTGGGCTGACCGCAAGTCCAAAATTTTGGTTCAGGACCTATGCTGGTTCCCGGTGGCGGGCTGAGACTTTGGTTAATTCTTCTTCCTGCCGGGAAGTTAGAGTGATATGTGCCCGTCCAAATGCCTAACAGTTACTCTCTTATTGGTTCTCCCTCTTCCCTTTCATCCTCTGCCAAATTGGCAACCTGTGCGAACCAGGAGGTTAAAGGGGCTGTCTCTCCAAGTTGGGAGGTTGATAGTAAAGCTGATGGAAAGTCAAACCGGAGCACCAGGAGAGGGACTATTCGTTGAGTTTTAGAAACCTTTCGTATTCACAGTGTGTCCGTTCTCTAGGTTTCCCGTACATGTTATAACTGTAGTAATATTCCCTTCAACCTGGAGAGTTGGGACCCATGGAATGGGTGCCATGCATTATTGCTTTGAAGGGTCTGCATTTGCTCACCCAATCTCACCAATCCTCTCAGTCCCAAGTGTCCAGCCTTATGCCACATCCAGCTGTCGTTGTAGATATGGTCCTTCCAGATTTCATCAGAGACCCTGAAGGAATTGTAAAGAATTTCCCAGTTTTTTTGTTTTATTTTTGAAATTCCTTTTTATAGTGGGTTTGAGCTGATTCTCGCTGCCATGTTTATGCCAGTCTAGACACACTTGATTCCCTTACGGAGACATATCAATACATAGGTTTTAAGATTCTTACTAGTCAGATATATTCCTCTGCGGGAAATATGGGGTTTTGAGTCCCTTTCACTGAGGAAGGTGTAGGTCTTGTCTATTCCATAGTTGGTTTGTGGAACGGTACCTGTTCTTATATCAAACTCTGGTTTTATGCATCACCCCACCTCTCCTTCCCCCTTAAGCAGGCATAAGAGTGTTTTCTAAATGTGAGACACTGTTCTCTTTCCTAACTCAGTTCAAGTGTAGCCATGTTTACAGGATCTTCATAAGTGATATCTTATGATAAGTTTCTTTTTCTGTGTGACTTATTTCACTTAGAATCATCGTGCCTGAATCCACCCATTTTGCTGCTACTGGTCTTATGACATTGATTTCATGGCTGAGGGATATTCCATCGTACGTAAGTACCACAATTTTTTGAACCATTTTTATATTTCTTGGGATATTTAAGCTGTACCCAAGTTGAGGTCCTTGTAAGCAGTGCAGCCCTAAATTTTGGGGTGGCTCTGTCTTATTGATTTTCAGTTTTCCCAAGGTATATTCCCTAGACTGGAAGTGCCCTTGGCTCTGTAGCTCTGTTGTTTACTTGTTTTAGGGAACACAATGCACTCCTCCAGAGAGGCAGTTGGCAATTTACATCCCGCCCATCAGCATAACAAGGCTCCCTGTTCTCCAGGGCCTGTCTTGCCTTTCTGGTTTTTACACATTTTGTGGATGTCCCTTTTGACTGGTGGGAAGTGATACTTCTTTGTAGTGCAGATTTGCATTGCCCGCTTGCTTGCTTGGCCAAAATGGGCGTATGCGTTTTCTCCTGAATATATTCAGGAGAAAACGCATACGCCCTTTTTGGCCAACTGCATCATTATCGAAGTTGTGCCCCTCTTCCTGTGCTTTAAAGGCGATTCCAACGTAACTCTTGAAATCTGTTTCCTGCTATTCTGCCTCGCTTTCAAGTCCGCCTCGGTGCCTTCCCTCAACAGATTTTTGGACGATAGTTGTCCTTTATTACTCGGCCAGTTTGTGAATTGCTGTTTCCCTGAGCTCCATTTTTCAACTCGTTTTTGGTGAGCTGACCGCAAGTCCAAAATTTTGGTTCAGGACCTATGCTGGTTCCTGGTGGGGGTTGAGTCTTTTGTTAATTTTTCTTCCTGCTGGGAAATTACAGTGATATGTGCCCGTTCAAATGCCTAACAGCTACTCTCTCATTGGTTCTCCCTCTTCCCTTTCATCCTCTGCCAAATTGGCAACCTGTGCGAACCAGGAGGTTAAAGGGGCTGTCTCTCAAAGTTGGGAGGATGATAGTAAAGCAGGTGGAAAGTAAAACCGGAGCACCAGGAGAGGGACTATTCGTTGAGTTTTAGAAACCATTCGTATTCACAGTGTGTCCGTTCTCTAGGTTTCCCGTACATGTTATAGCTGTAGTAATATTCCCTTCAACCTGGAGAGTTGGGACCCATGGAATGGGTGCCAGGCATTTGTGCTTTAAAGGGTCTGCATTTGCTCACCCAATCTCACCAATCCTGTCTGTCCCAAGTGTCCAGCCTTATGCCACATCCAGCTGTCGTTGTAGATAGGGTCATTCCAGGTTTCATCATAGACCCTGAAGGAATTGTAAAGAATTTCCCAGTTTTTTTGTTTTGTTTTTGAAATTCCTTTTTATAGTGGGTTTGAGCTGATTCTCGCTGCCATGTTTATGCCAGTCTAGACACACTTGATTCCCTTACGGAGACATATCTATACATAGATTTTAAGATTCTTACTAGTCAGATATATTCCTCTGCGGGAAATATGGGGTTTTGAGTCCCTTTCACTGAGGAAGGTGTAGGTCTTGTCTATTCCATAGTTGGTTTTTGGAACGGTACCTGTGCTTATATCAAACTCTGGTTTTATGCATCACCCCACCTCTCCTTCCCCCTTAAGCAGGCATAAGAGTGTTTTCTAAATGTGAGACACTGTTCTCTTTCCTAACTCAGTTCAAGTGTAGCCATGTTTACATGATCTTCATAAGTGATATCTTATGATAAGTTTCTTTTTCTGTGTGACTTATTTCACTTAGAATCATCGTACCTGAATCCACCCATTTTGCTGCTACTGGTCTTATGACATTGATTTCATGGCTGAGGGATATTCTATCGTACGTAAGTACCACAATTTTTTGAACCATTTTTATATTTCCTGGGATATTTAAGGTGTACGCAAGTTGAGGTCCTTGTAAGCAGTGCAGCCCTAAATTTTGGGGTGGCTCTGCCTTATTGATTTTCAGTTTTCCGAAGGTATATTCCCTAGACTGGAAGTGCCCTTGGCTCTGTAGCTCTGTTCTTTACTTGTTTTAGGGAAAACAATGCACTCCTCCAGAGAGGCAGCTGGCAATTTACATCCCACCCATCAGCATAACAAGGCTCCCTGTTCTCCAGGGCCTGTCTTGCCTTTCTGGTTTTTACACATTTTGTGGATGTCCCTTTTGACCGGTGGGAAGTGATACTTTTTGTAGTGCAGATTTGCATTGCCCACTTGCTTGCTTGGCCAAAAAGGGTGTATGCGTTTTCTCCTGAATATATTCAGGGGAAAACGCATACGCCCTTTTTGGCCAAGTGCATCATTGTCGAAGTTGTGACCCTCTTCCTGTGCTTTAAAGGCAATTCCAACGTACCTCTTGAAATCTGTTTCCTGCTATTCTGCCTCGCTTTCAAGTCCGCCTCGTTGCCTTCCCTCAACAGATTTTTGGACGATAGTTGTCCTTTATTACTCGGCCAGTTTGTGAATTGCTGTGCCCCTGAGCTCCATTTTTCAACTCGTTTATGGTGAGCTGACCGCAAGTCCAAAATTTTGGTTCAGGACCTATACTGGTTCCCGGTGGGTGGCTGAGACTTTGGTTAATTCTTCTTCCTGCCGGGAAATTACAGTGATATGTGCCCGTCCAAATGCCTAACAGCTACTCTCTCATTGGTTCTCCCACTTCCCTTTCATCCTCTGCCAAATTGGTAATCTGTGCGAACCAGGTGGTTAAAGGGGCTGTCTCTCCAAGTTGGGAGATTGATAGTAAAGCAGATGGAAAGTCAAACCGGAGCACCAGAGGAGGGACTATTCGTTGAGTTTTAGAGAACTTTCGTATTCACAGTGTGTCCGTTCTCTAGGTTTCCTGTACATATTATTGCTGTATTAATATTCCCTTCAACGTGGAGAGTTGGGACCCATGGAATGGGTGCCAGGCATTTGGGCTTTAAAGGGTCTGCATTTGCTCACCCAATCTCACCAATCCTCTCAGTCCCAAGTGTCCAGACTTATGCCACATCCAGCTGTCGTTGTAGATAGGGTCATTCCAGGTTTCATCAGAGACCCTGAAGGAATTGTAAAAATTTCCCAGTTTTTTTGTTTTGTTTTTGAAATTCCTTTTTATAGTGGGTTTGAGCTGATTCTCGCTGCCATGTTTATGCCAGTCTAGACACACTTGATTCCCTTATGGAGACATATCAATACAGAGGTTTTAAGATTCTTACTAGTCAGATATATTCCTCTGCAGGAAATATGAGGTTTTGAGTCCCTTTCACTGAGGAAGGTGTAGGTCTTGTCTATTCCATAGTTGGTTTTTGGAACGGTACCTGTGCTTATATCAAACTCTGGTTTTATGCATCACCCCACCTCTCCTTCCCCCTTAAGCAGGCATAAGAGTGTTTCCTAAATGTGAGACACTGTTCGCTTTCCTAACTCAGTTCAAGTGTAGCCATGTTTACAGGATCTTCATAAGTGATATCTTATGATAAGTTTCTTTTTCTCTGTGACTTATTTCACTTAGAATCATCGTACCTGAATCCACCCATTTTGCTGCTACTGGTCTTATGACATTGATTTCATGGCTGAGGGATATTCCATCGTACGTAAGTACCACAATTTTTTGAAACATTTTTATATTTCCTGGGATATTTAAGGTGTACCCAAGTTGAGGTCCTTGTAAGCAGTGCAGCCCTAAATATTGGGGTGGCTCTGTCTTATTGATTTTCAGTTTTCCCAAGGTATATTCCCTAGACTGGAAGTGCCCTTGGCTCTGTAGCTCTGTTGTTTACTTGTTTTAGGGAACACAATGCACTCCTCCAGAGAGGCAGTTGGCAATTTACATCCCGCCCATCAGCATAACAAGGCTCCCTGTTCTCCAGGGCCTGTCTTGCCTTTCTGGTTTTTACACATTTTGTGGATGTCCCTTTTGACCGGTAGGATGTGATACTTCTTTGTAGTGCAGATTTGCATTGCCCGCTTGCTTGCTTGGCCAAAAAGGGCGTATGCGTTTTCTCCTGAATATATTCAGGAGAAAATGCATACGCCCTTTTTGGCCAAGTGCATCATTGTCGAAGTTGTGCCCCTCTTCCTGTGCTTTAAATGTGATTCCAACGTACCTCTTGAAATCTGTTTCCTGCTATTCTGCCTCGCATTCAAGTCCTCCTAGTTGCCTTCCCTTAAGAGATTTTTGCACGATAGTTGTCCATTATTACTCGGCCAGTTTTTGAATTGCTGTGCCCCTGAGCTACATTTTTCAACTCGTTTTTTGTGAGCTGACCGCAAGTCCAAAATTTTGGTTCAGGACCTATGCTGGTTCCCGGTGGGGGGCTGAGACTTTGGTTAATTTTTCTTCCTGCCGGGAAGTTAGAGTGATATGTGCCCGTCCAAATGCCAGCAGCTACTCTCTCATTGGATCTCCCTGTTCCCTTTCATCCTCTGCCAAACTGTGCGAACCAGGAGGTTAAAGGGGCTGTCTCTCCAAGTTGGGAGGTTGATAGTAAAGCAGATGGAAAGTCAAACCAGAGCACCAGGAGAGGGACTATTCGTTGAGTTTTAGAAACCTTTCGTATTCACAGTGTGTCCGTTCTCTAGGTTTCCCGTACATGTTATAACTGTAGTGATATTCCCTTCAACCTGGAGAGTTGGGACCCATGGAATGGGTGCCATGCATTATTGCTTTAAAGGGTCTGCATTTGCTCACCCAATCTCACCAATCCTCTCAGTCCCAAGTGTCCAGCCTTATGCCACATCCAGCTGTCGTTGTAGATAGGGTCATTCCAGGTTTCATCAGAGACCCTGAAGGAATTGTAAAGAATTTCCCAGTTTTTTTGTTTTGTTTTTGAAATTCCTTTTTATAGTGGGTTTGAGATGATTCTCGCTGCCATGTTTATGCCAGTCTAGACACACTTGATTCCCTTACAGAGACATATCAATACATAGGTTTTAAGATTCTTAATAGTCAGATATATTCCTCTGCGGCAAATATGGGGTTTTGAGTCCCTTTCACTGAGGAAGGTGTAGGTCTTGTCTATTCCATAGTTGGTTTTTGGAACGGTACCTGTGCTTATATCAAACTCTGGTTTTATGCATCACCCCACCTCTCCTTCCCTCTTAAGCAGGCATAAGAGTGTTTTCTAAATGTGAGACACTGTTCTCTTTCCTAACTCAGTTCAAGTGTAGCCATGTTTACAGGATCTTCATAAGTGATATCTTATGATAAGTTTCTTTTTCTGTGTGACTTATTTCACTTAGAATCATCGTAACTGAATCCACCCATTTTGCTGCTACTGGTCTTATGACATTGATTTCATGGCTGAGGGATATTCCATCGTACGTAAGTACCACAATTTTTTGAACCATTTTTATATTTCCTGGGATATTTAAGGTGTACCCAAGTTGAGGTCCTTGTAAGCAGTGCAGCCCTAAATTTTGGGGTGGCTCTGTCTTATTGATTTTCAGTTTTCCCAAGGTATATTCCCTAGACTGGAAGTGCCCTTGGCTCTGTAGCTCTGTTGTTTACTTGTTTTAGGGAACACAATGCACTCCTCCAGAGAGGCAGTTGGCAATTTACATCCCGCCCATCAGCATAACAAGGCTCCCTGTTCTCCAGGGCCTGTCTTGCCTTTCTGGTTTTTACACATTTTGTGGATGTCCCTTTTGACCGGTGGGGTGTGATACTTCTTTGTAGTGCAGATTTGCATTGCCCGCTTGCTTGCTTGGCCAAAAAGGGCGTATGCGTTTTCTCCTGAATATATTCAGGAGAAAACGCATACGCCCTTTTTGGCCAAGTGCATCATTGTCGAAGTTGTGCCCCTCTTCCTGTGCTTTAAAGGTGATTCCAACGTACCTCTTGAAATCTGTTTCCTGCTATTCTGCCTCGCATTCAAGTCCTCCTAGTTGCCTTCCCTTAAGAGATTTTTGCACGATAGTTGTCCATTATTACTCGGCCAGTTTTTGAATTGCTGTGCCCCTGAGCTACATTTTTCAACTCGTTTTTTGTGAGCTGACTGCAAGTCCAAAATTTTGGTTCAGGACCTATGCTGGTTCCTGGTGGGGGGCTGAGACTTTGGTTAATTCTTCTTCCTGCCGGGAAGTTAGAGTGATATGTGCCCGTCCAAATGCCAGCAGCTACTCTCTCATTGGATCTCCCTGTTCCCTTTCATCCTCTGCCAAACTGTGCGAACCAGGAGGTTAAAGGGGCTGTCTCTCCAAGTTGGGAGGTTGATAGTAAAGCAGATGGAAAGTCAAACCAGAGCACCAGGAGAGGGACTATTCGTTGAGTTTTAGAAACCTTTCGTATTCACAGTGTGTCCGTTCTCTAGGTTTCCCGTACATGTTATAACTGTAGTGATATTCCCTTCAACCTGGAGAGTTGGGACCCATGGAATGGGTGCCATGCATTATTGCTTTAAAGGGTCTGCATTTGCTCACCCAATCTCACCAATCCTCTCAGTCCCAAGTGTCCAGCCTTATGCCACATCCAGCTGTCGTTGTAGATAGGGTCATTCCAGGTTTCATCAGAGACCCTGAAGGAATTGTAAAGAATTTCCCAGTTTTTTTGTTTCGTTTTTGAAATTCCTTTTTATAGTGGGTTTGAGATGATTCTCGCTGCCATGTTTATGCCAGTCTAGACACACTTGATTCCCTTACAGAGACATATCAATACATAGGTTTTAAGATTCTTAATAGTCAGATATATTCCTCTGCGGCAAATATGGGGTTTTGAGTCCCTTTCACTGAGGAAGGTGTAGGTCTTGTCTATTCCATAGTTGGTTTTTGGAACGGTACCTGTGCTTATATCAAACTCTGGTTTTATGCATCACCCCACCTCTCCTTCCCTCTTAAGCAGGCATAAGAGTGTTTTCTAAATGTGAGACACTGTTCTCTTTCCTAACTCAGTTCAAGTGTAGTCATGTTTACAGGATCTTCATAAGTGATATCTTATGATAAGTTTCTTTTTCTGTGTGACTTATTTCACTTAGAATCATCGTAACTGAATCCACCCATTTTGCTGCTACTGGTCTTATGACATTGATTTCATGGCTGAGGGATATTCCATCGTACGTAAGTACCACAATTTTTTGAACCATTTTTATATTTCCTGGGATATTTAAGGTGTACCCAAGTTGAGGTCCTTGTAAGCAGTGCAGCCCTAAATTTTGGGGTGGCTCTGTCTTATTGATTTTCAGTTTTCCCAAGGTATATTCCCTAGACTGGAAGTGCCCTTGGCTCTGTAGCTCTGTTGTTTTCTTGTTTTAGGGAACACAATGCACTCCTCCAGAGAGGCAGTTGGCAATTTACATCCCGCCCATCAGCATAACAAGGCTCCCTGTTCTCCAGGGCCTGTCTTGCCTTTCTGGTTTTTACACATTTTGTGGATGTCCCTTTTGACCGGTGGGATGTGATACTTCTTTGTAGTGCAGATTTGCATTGCCCGCTTGCTTGCTTGGCCAAAAAGGGCGTATGCGTTTTCTCCTGAATATATTCAGGAGAAAACGCATACGCCCTTTTTGGCCAAGTGCATCATTGTCGAAGTTGTGCCCCTCTTCCTGTGCTTTAAAGGTGATTCCAACGTACCTCTTGAAATCTGTTTCCTGCTATTCTGCCTCGCATTCAAGTCCTCCTAGTTGCCTTCCCTTAAGAGATTTTTGCACGATAGTTGTCCATTATTACTCGGCCAGTTTTTGAATTGCTGTGCCCCTGAGCTACATTTTTCAACTCGTTTTTTGTGAGCTGACCGCAAGTCCAAAATTTTGGTTCAGGACCTATGCTGGTTCCCGGTGGGGGGCTGAGACTTTGGTTAATTCTTCTTCCTGCCGGGAAGTTAGAGTGATATGTGCCCGTCCAAATGCCAGCAGCTACTCTCTCATTGGATCTCCCTGTTCCCTTTCATCCTCTGCCAAACTGTGCGAACCAGGAGGTTAAAGGGGCTGTCTCTCCAAGTTGGGAGGTTGATAGTAAAGCAGATGGAAAGTCAAACCCGAGCACCCGGAGAGGGACTATTCGTTGAGTTTTAGAAACCTTTCGTATTCACAGTGTGTCCGTTCTCTAGGTTTCCCGTACATGTTATAGCTGTAGTAATATTCCCTTTAACCTGGAGAGTTGGGACCCATGGAATGGGTGCCAGGCATTTGTGCTTTAACGGGACTGCATTTGCTCACCCAATCTCACCAATCCTCTAAGTCCCAAGTATCCAGCCTTATGCCACATCCAGCTGTCGTTGTACATACGGTCATTCCAGGTTTCATCAGAGACCCTGAAGGAATTGTAAAGAATTTCCCAGTTTTTTTTTGTTTTGTTTTTGAAATTCCTTTTTACAGTGGGTTAGAGCTGATTCTCGCTACCATGTTTATGCCAGTCTAGACACACTTGATTCCCTTACGGAGACATATCAATACATAGGTTTTAAGATTCTTACTAGTCAGATATATTCCTCTGCGGGAAATATGGGGTTTTGAGTCCCTTTCACTGAGGAACGTGTAGGTCTTGTCTATTCCATAGTTGGTTTTTGGAACGGTACCTGTGCTTATATCAAACTCTGGTTTTATGCATCACCCCACCTCTCCTTCCCTCTTAAGCAGGCATAAGAGTGTTTTCTAAATGTGAGACACTGTTCTCTTTCCTAACTCAGTTCAAGTGTAGCCATGTTTACAGGATCTTCATAAGTGATATCTTATGATAAGTTTCTTTTTCTGTGTGACTTATTTCACTTAGAATCATCGTACCTGAATCCACCCATTTTGCTGCTACTGGTCTTATGACATTGATTTCATGGCTGAGGGATATTCCATCGTACGTAAGTACCACAATTTTTTGAACCATTTTTATATTTCCTGGGATATTTAAGGTGTACCCAAGTTGAGGTCCTTGTAAGCAGTGCAGCCCAAAATTTTGGGGTGGCTCTGTCTTATCGATTTTCAGTTTTCCCAAGGTATATTCCCTAGACTGGAAGTGCCCTTGGCTCTGTAGCTCTCTTGTTTATTTGCTTTAGGGAACACAATGCACTCCTCCAGAGAGGCAGTTGGCAATTTACATCCCGCCCATCAGCATAACAAGGCTCCATGATATTCAGGGCCTGTCTTGCCTTTCTGGATTTTACACATTTTTTGGATGTCCCTTTTGACCGGTGGGAAGTGATACTTCTTTGTAGTGCAGATTTGCATTGCCCGCTTGCTTGCTTGGCCAAAAAGGGCGTATGAGTTTTCTCCTGAATATATTCAGGAGAAAACGCATACGCCCTTTTTGGCCAAGTGCATCATTGTCGAAGTTGTGCCCCTCTTCCTGTGCTTTAAAGGCGATTCCAACGTACCTCTTGAAATCTGTTTCCTGCTATTCTGCCTCGCTTTCAAGTCCGCCTCGTTGCCTTCCCTCAACAGATTTTTGGACGATAGTTGTCCTTTATTACTTGGCCCGTTTGTGAATTGCTGTGCCGTTGAGCTCCATTTTTCAACTCGTTTTTTGTGAGCTGACCGCAAGTCCAAAATTTTGGTTCAGGACCTATACTGGTTCCCGGTGGGTGGCTGAGACTTTGGTTAATTCTTCTTCCTGCCGGGAAATTAGAGTGATATGTGCCCGTCCAAATGCCTAACAGCTACTCTCTCATTGGTTCTCCCTCTTGCCTTTCATCCTCTGCCAAATTGGCAACCTGTGCGAACCAGGAGGTTAAAGGGGCTGTCTCTCCAAGTTGGGAGGTTGATAGTAAAGCAGATGGAAAGTCAAACCCGAGCACCAGGAGAGGGACTATTCGTTGAGTTTTAGAAACCTTTCATATTCACAGTATGTCCGTTCTCTAGGTTTCCCGTACATGTTATAGCTGTAGTAATATTCCCTTTAACCTGGAGAGTTGGGACCCATGGAATGGGTGCCAGGCATTTGAGCTTTAAGGGGTCTGCATTTGCTCACCCAATCACACCAATCCTCTCAGTCCCAAGTGTCCAGCCTTATGCCACATCCAGCTGTCATTGTAGATAGGGTCATTCCAGGTTTCATCAGAGACCCTGAAGGAATTGTAAAGAATTTCCCAGTTTTTTTGTTTTTTTTTCGAAATTCCTTTTTATAGTGGGTTTGAGCTGATTCTCTCTGCCATGTTTATGCCAGTCTAGACACACTTGATTCCCTTACGGAGACATATCAATACATAGGTTTTAAGATTCTTACTAGTCAGATATATTCCTCTGTGGGAAATATGGTGTTTTGAGTCCCTTTCACTGAGGAAGGAGTAGGTCTTGTCTATTCCATAGTTGGTTTTTGGAACGGTACAAGGGCTTATATCAAACTCTGGTTTTATGCATCTACCCACCTCTCCCACCCCCTTAAGCAGGCATAAGATTGTTTTCTAAATGTGAGACACTCTTCTCTTTCCTAACTCAGTTCAAGTGTAGCCATGTTTATAGGATCTTCATAATTGATATCTTATGATAAGTTTCTTTTTCTGTGTGACTTATTTCACTTAGAATCATCGTACCTGAATCCACCCATTTTGCTGCTACTGGTCTTATGACATTGATTTCATGGCGGAGGGTTATTCCATCGTACATAAGTACCACAATTTTTTGAACCATTTTTATATTTCCTGGGATATTTAAGGTGTACCCAAGTTGAGGTCCTTGTAAGCAGTGCAGCCCTAAATTTTGGGGTGGCTCTGTCTTATTGATTTTCAGTTTTCCCAAGGTATATTCCCTAGACTGGAAGTGCCCTTGGCCCTTTAGCTCTGTTCTTTATTTGTTTTAGGGAACACAATGCACTCCTCCTGAGAGGCAGTTGGCAATTTACATCCCGCCTATCAGCATAAAAAGGCTCCCTGTTCTCCAGGGCCTGTCTTGCCTTTCTGGTTTTTACATATTTTGTGGATGTCCCTTTTGACCGGTGGGAAGTGATACTTCTTTGTAGTGCAGATTTGCATTGCCCGCTTGCTTGCTTGGCCAAAAAGAGCGTATGCGTTTTCTCCTGAATATATTCAGGAGAAAACGCATACGCCCTTTTTGGCCAAGTGCATCACTGTCGAAGTTGTGCCCCTCTTCCTGTGCTTTAAAGGTGATTCCAACGTACCTCTTGAAATCTGTTTCCTGCTATTCTTCCTCGCTTTCATGTCCGCCTCGTTGCCTTCCCTTAACAGATTTTTGGACGATAGTTGTCCTTTATTACCCTTTCAGTTTGTGAATTGCTGTGCCCTTGAGCTCCATTTTTCAACTCGTTTTTTGTGAGCTGACCGGGAGTCCAAAATTTTGGTTCAGGACCTATGCTGGTTCCCGGTGGGGGGCTGAGACTTTGGTTAATTCTTCTTCCTGCTGGGAAGTTAGAGTGATATGTGCCCGTCCTAATGCCTAACAGCTATTCTCTCATTGGTTCTCCCTCTTCCCTTTGATCCTGTGCCAAATTGGAAACCTGTGTGAGCCAGGAGGTTAAAGGGGCTGTCTCTCCAAGTTGGGAGATTGATAGTAAAGCAGATTGAAAGTCAAACAGGAGCACCAGGAGAGGGACTATTCGTTTAGTTTTAGAAACCTTTCGTATTCACAGTGTGTCCGTTCTCTAGGTTTACCGTATATGTTATAGCTGTAGTAATATTCCCTTCATCCTGGAGAGTTGGGACCCATGGAATGGGTGCCAGGCATTTCGGCTTTAATGGGTCTGCATTTGCTCACCCAATCTCACCAATCGTCTCAGTCCCAAGTGTCCAGCCTTATTCCACATCCAGCTGTCGTTGTAGATAGGGTCATTCCAGGTTTCATCAGAGACCCTGAAGGAATTGTAAAGAATTTCCCAGTTTTTTTGTTTTGTTTTTGAAATTCCTTTTTATAGTGGGTTTGAGCTGATTCTCGCTGCCATGTTTATGCCAGTCTAGACACACTTGATTCCCTTACGGAGACATATCAATACGTAGGTTTTAAGATTCTTACTAGTCAGATATATTCCTCGGCGGGAAATATGGGGTTTTGAGTCCCTTTCACTGAGGAAGGTGTAGGTCTTGTCTATTCCATAGTTGGTTTTTGGAGCGGTACCTGTGCTTATATCAAACTCTGGTTTTATGCATCACCCCACCTCTCCTTCCCCCTTAAGCAGGCATAAGAGTGTTTTCTAAATGTGAGACACTGTTCTCTTTCCTAACTCAGTTCAAGTGTAGCCATGTTTATAGGATCTTCATAAGTGATATCTTATGATAAGTTTCTGTTTCTCTGTGACTTATTTCACTTAGAATCATCGTACCTGAATCTAACCATTTTGCTGCTACTGGTCTTATGACATTGATTTCATGGCTGAGGGATATTCCATCGTACGTAAGTACCACAATATTTTGAACCATATTTATATTTCCTGGGACACTTAAGGTGTACCCAAGTTGAGGTCCTTGTAAGCAGTGCAGCCCTAAAATTTGGGGTGGCTCTGTCTTATTGATTTTCAGTTTTCCCAAGGTATATTCCCTCAACTGGAAGTGCCCTTGGCTCTGTAGCTCTGTTGTTTACTTGTTTTAGGGAACACAATGCACTCCTCCAGAGAGGCAGTTTGCAATTTACATCCCGCCCATCAGCATAACAAGGCTCCCTGTTCTCCAGGGCCTGTCTTGCCTTTCTGGTTTTTACACATTTTGTGGATGTCCCTTTTGACCGGTGGGAAGTGATATTTCTTTGTAGTGCAGATTTGCATTGCCCGCTTGCTTGCTTGGCCAAAAAGGGCGTATGCGTTTTCTCCTGAATATATTCAGGTGAAAATGCATACGCCCTTTTTGGCCAAGTGCATCATTGTCGAAGTTGTGCCCGTCTTCCTGTGCTTTAAAGGCGATTCCAACGTACCTCTTGAAATCAGTTTCCTGCTATTCTGCTTCGCTTTCAAGTCCTCCTCGTTGCCTTCCCTCAACAGATTTTTGGACGATAGTTGTCCTTTATTACTCTGGCAGTTTGTGAATTGCTGTGCCCCTGAGCTCCATTTTTCAACTCGTTTTTTGTGAGCTGACCACATGTCCAAAATTTTGGTTCAGGACCTTTGCTGGTTCCAGGTGGGTGGCTGAGACTTTGGTTAATTCTTCTTCCTGCCGGGAAATTAGAATGATATGTGCCAGTCCAAATGCCTAACAGCAACTCTCTCATTGGTTCTCCTTCTTCCCTTTCCTCCTCTGCCCAATTGGCAACCTGTGCGAACCAGGAGGTTAAAGGGGCTGTCTCTCCAATTTTCGAGGTTGATAGTAAAGCAGATGGGAAGTCAAACCGGAGCACCAGGAGCGGGACTATTCGTTGAGTTTTAGAAACCTATCTTATTCAGAGTGTGTCCGTTCTCTAGGTTTCCCGAACATGTTATAGCTGCAGTAATATTCCCTTCAACCTAGAGAGTTGGGACCCATGGAATGGGTGCCAGGCATTTGTGCTTTAAAGGGACTGCATTTGCTCACCCAATCTCACCAATCCTCTCAGTACCAAGTGTCCAGCCTTATGCCACATCCAGCTGTCGTTATAGATAGGGTCATTCCAGGTTTCATCAGAGACCCTGAAGGAATTGTAAAGAATTTCCCAGTTTTTTTGTTTTGTTTTTGAAATTCCTTTTTATAGTGGGTTTGAGCTGATTCTCGCTGCCATGTTTATGCCAGTCTAGACACACATGATTCCCTTACAGAGACATATCAATACATAGGTTTTAAGATTCTTACTAGTCAGATATATTCCTCTGCGGCAAATATGGGGTTTTGAGTCCCTTTCACTGAGGAAGGTGTAGGTCTTGTCTATTCCATAGTTGGTTTTTGGAACGGTACATGTGCTTATATCAAACTCTGGTTTTATGCATCACCCCACCTCTCCTGCCCCCTTAAGCAGGCATAAGAGTGTTTTCTAAATGTGAGACTCTGTTCTCTTTCCTAACTCAGTTCAAGTGTAGGCATGTTTACAAGATCTTCATAAGTGATATCTTATGATAAGTTTCTTTTTCTGTGTGACTTATTTCACTTAAATCATCGTACCTGAATCCACCCATTTTGCTGCTACTGGTCTTATGACATTGATTTCATGGCTGAGGGATATTCCATCGTACGTAGGTACCACAATTTTTTGAACCATTTTTATATTTCCTGGGAAATTTAAGGTGTACCGAAGTTGAGGTCCTTGTAAGCAGTGCAGCCCTAAATTTTGGAGTGGCTCTGTCTTATTGATTTTCAGTTTTCCCAAGGTATATTCCCTAGACTGGAAGTGCCCTTGGATCTGTAGCTCTGTTGTTTACCTGTTTTAGGGAACAGAATGCACTCCTCCAGAGAGGCAGTTGGCAATTTACATCCCGCACATCAGCATAACAAGGCTCCCTGTTCTCAGGGCCTGTCTTGCCTTTCTGGTTTTTACACATTTTGTGGATATCCCTTTTGACCAGTGGGAAGGGATACTTCTTTGTAGTGCAGATTTGCATTGCCCGCTTGCTTGCTTGGCCAAAAAGGGCGTATGCGTTTTCTCCTGAATATATTCAGGAGAAAAAGCATACGCCCTTTTTGGCCAAGTTCATCATTGTCGAAGTTGTGCCCCTCTTCCTGTGCTTTAAAGGCGATTCCAACGAACCTCTTGAAATCTGTTTCCACCTATTCTGCCTGGCTTTCATGTCTGCCTCCTTGCCTTCCTTTTAAATATATTCGGACTATAGTTGTCCTTTATTACTCGGCCAGTTTCTCAATTTCTGTGCCCCTGAGCTCCATTTTTCAACTCGTTTTTGGTGAGCTGACCAAAAGTCCAAAATTTTGGTTCAGGATCTATACTGGTTCCCGGTGGGTGGCTGAGACTTTGGTTAATTCTTCTTCCTGCTGGAAATTACAGTGATATGTGCCCATCTAAATGCCTAACAGCTACTCTCTCATTGGCTCTCCCTCTTCCCTTTCATCCTCTGCCAAATTGGCAACCTGTGAGAACCAGGAGGTTAAAGGGGCTGTCTCTCCAAGTTGGGAGGTTGATAGTAAAGCAGATGGAAAGTCAAACCCGAGTACCGCGAGAGGGACTATTCGTTGAGTTTTAGAAACCTTTCGTATTCACAGTATGTCCGTTCTCTAGGTTTCCCGTACATGTTATAGCTGAAGTAATATTCCCTTTAACCTGGAGAGTTGGGACCCATGGAATGGGTGCCAGGCATTTGTGCATTAAAGGGTCTGCATTTGCTCACCCAATCTCACCAATCCTCTCAGTCCCAAGTGTCAAGCCTTATGCCACATCCAGCTGTCGTTGTAGATAGGGTCATTCCAGGTTTCATCAGAGACCCTGAAGGAATTGTAAAGAATTTCCCAGTTTTTTTGTTTTGTTTTCGAAATTCCTTTTTATAGTGGGTTTGAGCTGATTCTCGCTGCCATGTTTATGCCAGTCTAGACACACTTGATTCCCTTATGGAGACATATCAATACATAGGTTTTAAGATTCTTACTAGTCAGATATATTCCTCTGTGGGAAATATGGTGTTTTGAGTCCCTTTCACTGAGGAAGGTGTAGGTCTTGTCTATTCCATAGTTGGTTTTTGGAACGGTACCAGGGCTTATATCAAACTCTGGTTTTATGCATTACCCCACCTCTCCCACCCCCTTAAGCAGGCATAAGAGTGTTTTCTAAATGTGAGACACTGTTCTCTTTCCTAACTCAGTTCAAGTGTAGCCATGTTTATAGGATCTTCATAATTGATATCTTATGATAAGATTCTTTTTCTGTGTGACATATTTCACTTAGAATCATCGTACCTGAATCCACCCATTTTGCTGCTACTGGTCTTATGACATTGATTTCATGGCTGAGGGATATTCCATCGTATGTAAGTACCACAATTTTTTGAACCATTTTTATATTTCCTGGGATATTTAAGGTGTACCCAAGTTGATGTCCTTGTAAGCAGTGCAGCCCTAAATTTTGGGGTGGCTCTGTCTTATTGATTTTCAGTTTTCCCAAGGTATATTCCCTAGACTGGAAGTGCCCTTGGCTCTGTAGCTCTGTTGTTTATTTGTTTTAGGCAACACAATGCACTCCTCCTGAGAGGCAGTTGGCAATTTACATCCCGCCTATCAACATAAAAAGGCTCCCTGTTCTCCAGGGCCTGTCTTGCCTTTCTGGTTTTTACATATTTTTTGGATGTCCCTTTTGACCGGTGGGAAGTGATACTTCTTTGTAGTGCAGATTTGCATTGCCCGCTTGCTTGCTTGGCCAAAAAGGGCGTATGCGTTTTCTCCTGAATATATTCAGGAGAAAACGCATACGCCCTTTTTGGCCAAGTGCATCATTGTCGAAGTTGTGCCCCTCTTCCTTTGCTTTAAAGGCGATTCCAACGTACCTCTTGAAATCTGTTTCCTGCTATTCTGCCTCGCTTTCAAGTCCGCCTCGTTGCCTTCCCTTAACAGATTTTTGGACGATAGTTGTCCTTTATTACTCTTTCAGTTTGTGAATTGCTGTGCCCTTGAGCTCCATTTTTCAACTCGTTTTTTGTGAGCTGACCGGGAGTCCAAAATTTTGGTTCAGGACCTATGCTGGTTCCCGGTGGGGGGCTGAGACTTTGGTTAATTCTTCTTCCTGCTGGAAATTACAGTGATATGTGCCCGTCTAAATGCCTAACAGCTACTCTCTCATTGGCTCTCCCTCTTCCCTTTCATCCTCTGCCAAATTGGCAACCTGTGACAACCAGGAGGTTAAAGGGGCTGTCTCTCCAAGTTGGGAGGTTGATAGTAAATCAGATGGAAAGTCAAACCGGAGCACCAGGAGAGGGACTATTCGTTGAGATGTAGAAACCTTTCGTATTCACAATGTGTCCATCCTCTAGGTTTGCCGTACATGTTATAGCTGTAGTAATATTCCCTTCAACCTGGAGAGTTGGGACCCATGGAATGGGTGCCAGGCATTTGTGCTTTAAAGGGTCTGCATTTGCTCACCCAATCTCACCAATCCTCTCAGTCCCAAGTGTCCAGCCTTATGCCACATCCAGCTGCCATTTTAGATAGGGTCATTCCAGGGTTCATCAGAGACCCTGAAGGAATTGTAAAGAATTTCCCAGTTTTTTTGTTTTCTTTTCGAAATTCCTTTTATAGTGGGTTTGAGCTGATTCTCGCTGCCATGTTTATGCCAGTCTAGACACACTTGATTCCCTTATGGAGAAATATCAATACATAGGTTTTAAGATTCTTACTAGTCAGATATATTCCTCTGCGGGAAATATGGGGTTTTGAGTCCCTTTCACTGAAGAAGGTGTAGGTCCCGTCTATTCCATAGTTGGTTTTTGGAACGGTACCTGTGCTTATATCAAACTCTGGTTTTATGCATCACCCCACCTCTCCTTCCCCCTTAAGCAGGCATAAGAGTGTTTTCTAAATGTGAGACACTGTTCTCTTTCCTAACTCAGTTCAAGTGTAGCCATGTTTACAGGATCTTCATAAGTGATATCTTATGATAAGTTTCTTTTTCTCTGTGACTTATTTCACTTAGAATCATCGTACCTGAATCTACCCATTTTGCTGCTACTTGTCTTATGACATTGATTTCATGGCTGAGGGATATTCCATCGTACGTAAGTACCACAATTTTTTGAACCATTTTTATATTTCCTGGGATATTTAAGGTGTACCCACGTTGAGGTCCTTTTAAGCAGTGCAGCCGTAAATTTTGGGGTGGCTCTGTCTTATTGATTTTCAGTTCTCCCAAGGTATATTCCCTAGACTGGAAGTGCCCTTGGCTCTGTAGCTCTGTTGTTTACTTGTTTTATGGAACACAATGCACTCCTCTGGAGAGGCTGTTGGCAATTTACATCCCGCCTATCAGCATAACAAGGCTCCCTGTTCCCCAGGGCCTGTCTTGCCTTTCTGGTTTTTACATATTTTGTGGATGTCCCTTTTGACCCGTGTGAATTGATACTTCTTTGTAGTGCAGATTTGCATTGCCCGCTTGCTTGCTTGGCCAAAAAGGACGTATGCGTTTTCTCCTGAATATATTCAGGAGAAAACGCATACTCCCTTTTTGGCCAAGTGCATCATTGTCGAAGTTGTGCCCCTCTTCCTGTGCTTTAAAGGCGATTCCAACGTACTTCTTGAAATCTGTTTCCTGCTATTCTGCCTCGCTTTCAAGTCCGCCTCGTTGCCTTCCCTCAACAGATTTTTGGACGATAGTTGTCCTTTAATACTCTGCCAGCTTGTGAATTGCTGTGCCCCTGAGTTCCATTTTTCAACTCGTTTTTGTGAGCTGACCGCATGTCCAAAATTTTGGTTCAGGACGTATGCTGGTTCCCGGTGGGGTTCTGAGACTTTGGTTAATCTTCTTCCTGCTGGGAAGTTAGAGTGATATGTGCCCGTCCAAAGGCCTAACAGCTACTCTCTCATTGGTTCTCCCTCTTCCCTTTCATCCTCTGCCAAATTGGCAACCTGTGCGAACCAGGAGGTTAAAGGGTTTGTCTCTCCAAGTTGGGAGATTGATAGTAAAGCAGATGGAAAGTCAAACCGGAGCACCAGGAGAGGGACTATTCGTTGAGTTTTAGAAACCTTTCGTATTCACAGGGGGTCCGTTCTCTTTGGTTCCCGTACATGTTGTAGCTGTAGTAATATTCACTTCAACCTGGAGAGTTGGGACCCATGGAATGGGTGCCAGGCATTTGTGCTTTAAAGGGACTGCATTTGCTCACCCAATCTCACCAATCCTCTCAGTCCCAAGTGTCCAGCCTTATGACACATCCAGCTGTCGTTGTAGATAGGGTCATTCCAGGGTTCATCAGAGACCCTGAAGGAATTGTAAAGAATTTCCCAGTTTTTTTGTTTTGTTTTTGAAATTCCTTTTTATAGGGGGTTTGAGCTGATTCTCGCTGCCATGTTTATGCAAGTCTAGACACACTTGATTCCCTTACGGAGACATATCAATACATAGGTTTTAAGATTCTTACTAGTCAGATATATTCTTTTGCGGGAAATATGGGGTTTTGAGTCCCTTTCGCTGAGGAAGGTGTAGGTCTTGTCTATTCCATAGTTGGTTTTTGGAACGGTACCTGTGCTTATATCAAATTCTGGTTTTATGCACCACCCCACCTCTCCTTCCCCCTTAAGCAGGCATAAGTGTGTTTTCTAAATGTGAGACACTGTTCTCTTTCCTAACTCAGTTCAAGTGTAGCCATGTTTACAGGATCTTCATGAGTGATATCTTATGTTAAGTTTCTTTTTCTCTGTGACTTATTTCACTTAGAATCATCGTACCTGAATCCACCCATTTTGCTGCTACTGGTCTTATGACATTGATTTCATGGCTGAGGGATATTCCATCGTACGTAAGTAGCACAATTTTTTAACCATTTTTATATTTCCTGGGATATTTAAGGTGTACCCAAGTTGAGGTCCTTGTAAGCAGTGCAGCCCTAAATTTTGGGGTGGCTCTGTCTTATTGATTTTCAGTTTTCCCAAGGTATATTCCCTAGACTGGAAGTGCCCTTGGCTCTGTAGCTCTGTTGTTTACTTGTTTTAGGGAACACAATGCACTCCTCCAGAGAGGCAGTTGGATATTTACATCCCGACCATCAGCATAACAAGGCTCCCTGTTCTCCAGGACCTGTCTTGCCTTTCTGGTTTTTACACATTTTGTGGATGTCCCTTTTGACTGGTGGGAAGTGATACTTCTTTGTAGTGCAGATTTGCATTGCCCGCTTGCTTGTTTGGCCAAAAAGGGCGTATGCGTTTTCTCCTGAATATATTCAGGAGAAAACGCATACGCCCTTTTTGGCCACGTGCATCATTGTCGAAGTTGTGCCCCTCTTCCAGTGCTTTAAAGGCGATTCCAACGTACCTATTGAAATCTGTTTCCTGCTATTCTGCCTCACTTTCAAGACCGCCTCGTTGCCTTCCCTCAACAGATTTTTGGAAGATAGTTGTCCTTTATTACTCTGCCAGTTTGTGAATTTCTGTGGCCTTGAGCTCCATTATTCAACTAGTTTTTTGTGAGCTGACCGCAAGCCCAAAATTTTGGTTCAGGACTTACGCTGGTTCACGGTGGGGGGCTGAGACTTTGGTTAATTCTTCTTCCTGCTGGGAAGTTAGAGTGATATGTGACCGTCCAAATGCCTAACAGCTACACTCTCATTGGTTCTCCCTCGTCCCTTTCATCCTCTGCCAAACTGGAAATCTGTGCGAACCAGGAGGTTAAAGGGGCTGTCTCTCCAAGTTGGGAGATTGATAGTAAAGCAGATGGAAAGTCAAACCGGAGCACCAGAGGAGGGACTATTCGTTGAGTTTTAGAAAACTTTCGTATTCACAGTGTGTCCGTTCTCTAGGTTTCCTGTACATGTTATTGCTGTAGTAATATTCCCTTCAACGTGGAGAGTTGGGACCCATGGAAAGGGTGCCAGGCATTTGGGCTTTAAAGGGTCTGCATTTGCTCACCCTATCTCACCAATCCTCTCAGTCCCAAGTCTCCAGCCTTACGCCACATCCAGCTGTCGTGGTAGATAGGGTCATTCCAGGTTTCATCAGAGACCCGGAAGGAATTGTAAAGAATTTCCCAGTTTTTTTGTTTTGTTTTTGAAATTCCTTTTTATAGTGGGTTTGAGCTGATTCTCGCTGCCATGTTTATGCCAGTCTAGACACACTTGATTCCCTTACGGAGACATATCAATACATAGGTTATAAGATTCTTACTAGTCAGATATATTCCTCTGCTGGAAATATGGGGTTTTGAGTCCCTTTCACTGAGGAAGGTGTAGGTCTTGTCTATTCCATAGTTGGTTTTTGAAATGGTACCTGTGCTTATATCAAACTCTGGTTTTATGCATCACCCCACCTCTCCTTCTCCCTTAAGCAGGCATAAGAGTGTTTCCTAAATGTGAGACACTGTTCTCTTTCCTAACTCAGTTCAAGTGTAGCCATGTTTACAGGATCTTCATAAGTGATATCTTATGATAAGTTTCTTTTTCTGTGTGACTTATTTCACTTAGAATCATCGTACCTGAATCCACCCATTTTGCTGCTACTGGTCTTATGACATTGATTTCATGGCTGAGGGATATTCCATCGTACGTAAGTACCACAATTTTTTGAACCATTTTTATATTTCCTGGGATATTTAAGGTGTACCCAAGTTGAGGTCCTTGTAAGCAGTGCAGCGCTAAATATTGGGGTGGCTCTGTCTTATTGATTTTCAGTTTTCCCAAGGTATATTCCCTAGACTGGAAGTGCCCTGGGCTCTGTAGCTCTGTTCTTTACTTGTTTTAGGGAACACAATTCACTCCTCCAGAGAGGCATTTGGCAATTTACATCCCGCCCAACAGCATAACAAGGCTCCGTGTTCTCTACGGCCTGTCTTGCCTTTCTGGTTTTTACACATTTTGTGGATGTCCCTTTTGACCGGTGGGATGTGATACTTCTTTGTAGTGCAGATTTGCATTGCCCGCTTGCTTGCTTGGCCAAAAAGGGCGTATGCGTTTTCTCCTGAATATATTCAGGAGAAAACGCATACGCCCTTTTTGGCCAAGTGCATCATTGTCGAAGTTGTGCCCCTCTTCCTGTGCCTTAAAGGAGATTCCAACGTACCTCTTGAAATCTGTTTCCTGCTATTCTGCCTCGATTTCAAGTCCTCCTCGTTGCCTTCCCTTAACAGATTTTTGCACCATAGTTGTCCATTATTACTCGGCCAGTTTGTGAATTGCTGTGCCCCTGAGCTCCATGTTTCAACTCGTTTTTTGTGAGCTGACCGCAAATCCAAAATTTTGGTTCAGGACCTATGCTGGTTCCCTGTGGGGCGCTGAGACTTTGGTTAATTCTTCTTCCTGCCGGGAAGTTAGAGTGATATGTGCCCGTCCAAATGCCTAACAGCTACTCTCTCATTGGTTCTCCCTCTTCCCTTTCATCCTCTGCCAAACTGTGCGAACCAGGAGGTTAAAGGGGCTGTCTCTCCAAGTTGGGAGTTTGATAGTAAAGCAGATGGAAAGTCAAACCGGAGCACCAGGAGAGGGACTATTCGTTGAGTTTTAGAAACCTTTCGTATTCACAGTGTGGCCGTTCTCTATGTTTCCCGTACATGTTATAGCTGTAGTAATATTCCCTTCTACCTGGAGAGCTGGGACCCATGGAATGGGTGCCAGGCATTTGTGCTTTAAAGGGTCTGCATTTGCTCACCCACTCTCACCAATCGTCTCAGTCCCAAGTGTCCCTCCTTATGCCACATCCAGCTGTCACTGTAGATAGGGTCATTCCAGGTTTCATCAGAGACCCTGAAGGAATTGTAAATAATTTCCCAGTTTTTATGTTTTCTTTTTGAAATTCCTTTTTGTAGTGGGTTTGAGCTGATTCTCGCTGCCATGTTTATGCCAGTCTAGACACACTTGATTCCCTTACGGAGACATATAAATACATAGGTTTTATGATTCTTAATAGTCAGATATATTCCTCTGCGGGAAATATGGGGATTTGAGTCCCTTTCCCTGAGGAAGGTGTAGGTCTTGGCTATTCCATAGTTGGTTTTTGGAAGGGTACCTGTGCTTACATCAAACTCTGGTTTTATGCATCACCCCACCTCTCCTTCCCCCTTAAGCAGGCATAAGAGTGTTTTCTAAATGTGAGACACTGTTCTCTTTCCTAACTCAGGTCAAGTGTAGCCATGTTACAGGATCTTCATAAGTGATATCTTATGATAAGTTTCTTTATCTCTGTGACTTATTTCACTTAGAATCATCGTACCTGAATCGACCCATTTTGCTGCTACTGGTCTTATTACATGGATTTCATGGCTGAGGGATATTCCATCGTATGAAAGTACCACAATTTTTTGAACCATTTTTATATTTCCTTCGATAATTAAGGTGTACCCAAGTTGAGGTCCTTGTAAGCAGTGCAGCCTTAAATTTTTGGGTGGCTCTGTCTTATTGATTTTCAGTTTTCCCAAGGTATATTCCCTAGACTGGAGGTGCCCTTGGCTCTGTAGCTCTGTTCTTTACTTCTTTTAGGGAACACAATATACACCTCCAGAAATGCCGTTGGCAATGTACATCCCGCCCATCAGCATAACAAGGCTCCCTGTTCTCCAGGGCCTGTCTTGCCTTTCTGGATTTTACACATTTTGTGGATGTCCCTTTTGACCGGAGGGAAGTGATACTTCTTTGTAGTGCAGATTTGCATTGCCCGCTTGCTTGCTTGGCAAAAAAGGGCGTATGCGTTTTCTCCTGAATATATTCAGGAGAAAACGCATACGCCCTTTTTGGCCAAGTGCATCATTGTCGAAGTTGTGCCCCTCTTCCTGTGCTTTAAAGGCGATTCCAACGTATCTCTTGAAATCTGTTTCCTGCTATTCTGCCTCGCTTTCAAGTCCGCCTCGTTGCCTTCCCTCAACAGATTTTTGGACGATAGTTTTCCTTTATTACTCGGCCAGTTTGTGAATTGCTGTGACCCTGAGCTCCATTTTTCAACTCGTTTTTGGTGAGCTGGCCGCAAGTCCAAAATTTTGGTTCAGGACCTATACTGGTTCCCGGTGGGTGGCTGAGACTTTGGTTAATTCTTCTTCCTGCCGGGAAATTACAGTGATATGTGCCCGTCCAAATGCCTAACAGCTACTCTCTCATTGGTTCTCCCTCTTCCCTTTCATCCTCTGCCAAATGGGAAACCTGTGCGCACCAGGAGGTTAAAAGGGCTGTCTCTACAAGTTGGGAGGTTGATAGTAAAGCAGACGGAAAGTCAAACCGGAGCACCAGGAGAGGGACTATTCGTTGAGTTTTAGAAACCTTTCGTATTCACAGTGTGTCCGTTCTCTAGGTTTCCCGTACATGTTATAACTGTAGTAATATTCCCTTCAACCTGGAGAGTTGGAACCCATGGAATGGGTGCCAGGCATTTGTGCTTTACAGGGTCTGCATTTTTTCACCCAATCTCACCAATCCTCTCAGTCCCAAGTGTCCAGCCTTATGCCACATCCAGCTGTCGTTGTAGATAGGGTCATTCCTGGTTTCATCAGAGACCCTGAAGGAATTGTAAAGAATTTCCCAGTTTTTTTGTTTTGTTTTTGAAATTCCTTTCTATAGTGGGTTTGAGCTGATTCTCGCTGCCATGTTTATGCCAGTCTAGACACACTTGATTCCCTTATGGAGACATATCAATACATAGGTTTTAAGATTCTTACTAGTCAGATATATTCCTCTGCGGGAAATATGGGGTTTTGAGTCCCTTTCACTGAGGAAGGTGTAGGTCTTGTATATTCCATAGTTGGTTTTTGGAGCGGTACCTGTGCTTATATCAAACTCTGGTTTTATGCATCACCCCACCTCTCTTTCCCCCTTAAGCAGGCATAAGAATGTTTTCTAAATGTGAGACACTGTTCTCTTTCCTAACTCAGTTCAGGTGTAGCCATGTTTACAGGATCTTCATAAGTGATATCTTATGATAAGTTTCTTTTCCTGTGTGACTTATTTCACTTAGAATCACCGTACCTGAATCCACCCATTTTGCTGCTACTGGTCTTATGTCATTGATTTCATGGCTGAGGGATATTCCAACGTACGTAAGTACCACAATTTTTTGAACCATTTTTGTATTTCCTGGGATATTTAAGGTGTACTCAAGTTGAGGTCCTTGTAAGCAGTGCAGCCCTAAATTTTGGGGTTGCTCTGTCTTACTGATTTTCAATTTTCCCAAGGTATATTCCCTATACTGGAAGTGCCCTTGGCTCTGTAGCTCTGTTGTTTACTTGTTTTAGGGAACACAATGCACTCCTCCAGAGAGGCAGTTGGCAATTTACATCCCGCCCATCATCATAACAAGCCTCCCTGTTCTCCAGGGCCTGTCTTGCCTTTCTGGTTTTTACACATTTTTTGGATGTCCCTTTTGACCGGTGGGAAATGATACTTCTTTGTAGTGCAGATTTGCATTGCCCGCTTGCTTGCTTGGCCAAAAAGGGCGTATCCGTTTTCTCCTGAATATATTCAGGAGAAAACGCATACGCCCTTTTTGGCCAAGTGCATCATTGTCGAAGTTGTGTCCCTCTTCCTGTGCTTTAAAAGCGATTCCAACATACCTCTTGAAATCTGTTTCCTGCTATTCGGCCTCGCTTTCAAGTCCGCCTCGTTGCCTTCCCTCAACAGAATTTTGGACGATAGTTGTCCTTTATTACTCGGCCAGTTTGTGAATTGCTGTGCCCCTGAGCTCCATTTTTCAACTCGTTTTTGGTGAGCTGACCTCAAGTCCAAAATTTTGGTTCAGGACCTATACTGGTTCCCGGTGGGGGGCTGAGACTTTGGTTAATTCTTCTTCCTGCCGGGAAATTACAGTGATATGTGCCCGTCGAAATGCCTAACAGCTACTCTCTCATTGTTTCTCCCTCTTCCATTTCATCCTCTGTCAAATTGGCAACCTGTGTGAACCAGGAGGTTAAAGGCGCTGTCTCTCCAAGTTGGGAGGTTGATAGTAAAGCTGATGGAAAGTCAAACCGGAGCACCAGGAGAGGGACTATTCGTTGAGTTTTAGAAACCTTTCGTATTCACAGTGTGTCCATTCTCTAGGATTCCCGTACATGTTATAGCTGTAGTAATATTCCCTTCAACCTGGAGAGTTGGGACCCATGGAATGGGTGCCATGCATTATTGCTTTAAAGGGTCTGCATTTGCTCACCCAATCTCAACAAACCTCTCTGTCCCAATTGTCCAGCCTTATGCCACTTCCAGCTGTCGTTGTAGATAGGGTCATTCCAGGTTTCATCAGAGACCCTGAAGTAATTGTAAAGAATATCGCAGTTTTTTTGTTTTCTTTTCGAAATTCCTTTTTGTAGTGGGTTTGAGCTGATTCTCGCTGCCATGTTTATGCCAGTCTAGACACACTTGATTCCCTTACGGAGACATATCAATACATAGGTTTTAAGATTCTTACTAGTCAGATATATTCCACTGCGGGAAATATGGGGTTTTGAGTCCCTTTCACTGAGGAAGGTGTAGGTCTTGTCTATTCCATAGTTGGTTTTTGGAAAGGCACCTGTGCTTATATCAAACACTGGTTTTATGCATCACCCCACCTGTCCTTCCCCCTTAAGCAGGCATAAGAGTGTTTTCTAAATGTGAGACACTGTTCTCTTTCCTAACTCAGTTCAAGTGTAGCCATGTTTACAGGATCTTCATAAGTGATATCTTATGATAAGTTTCTTTTTCTGTGTGACTTATTTCACTTAGAATCATCGTACCTGAATCCGCCCATATTGCTGCTACTGGTCTCATGACATTGATTTCATGGCTGAGGGATACTCCATCGTATGTAGGTACCACAATTTTTTGAACCATTTTTATATTTCCTGGGATATTTAAGGTGTACCCAAGTTGAGGTCCTTGTAAGAAGTGCAGCCCTAAATTTTAGGGTGGCTCTGTCTTATTGATTTTCAGTTTTCCCAAGGTATATTCCCTAGACTGGAAGTGCCCTTGGCTCTGTAGCTCTGTTGTTTACTTGTTTTAGGGAACACAATGCACTCCTCCAGAGAGGCAGTTGGCAATTTACATCCCGCCCATTAGCATAACAAGGCTCCCTGTTCTCCAGGGCCTGTCTTGCCTTTCTGGTTTTTACACATTTTGTGGATGTCCTTTTTGACCGGTGGGAAGTGATACTTCTTTGTAGTGCAGATTTGCATTGCCCGCTTGCTTGCTTGGCCAAAAAGGGTGTATGCATTTTCTCCTGAATATATTCAGGAGAAAACGCATACGCCCTTTTAGGCCAAGTGCATCATTGTCGAAGTTGTGCCCCTCTTCCTGTGCTTTAAAGGCGTTTCCAACGTACCTCTTGAAATCTGTTTCCTGCTATTCTGCCTCACTTTGAAGTCTGCCTCGTTGCCTTCCCTCAACAGATTTTGGGACGATAGTTGTCCTTTATTACTCGGCCAGTTTGTGAATTGCTGTGCCCCTGAGCTCCATTTTTCATCTCGTTTTTTGTGAGCTGACCGCAAGTCCAAAATTTTGGTTCAGGACCTATACTGGTTCCCTGTGGGTGGCTGAGACTTTGGTTAATTCTTCTTCCTGCCGGGAAATTACAGTGATATGTGCCCTTCCAAATGCCTAACAGCTGCTCTCTCATTGGTTCTCTCTCTTCACTTTCATCCTGTGCCAAATTGGCAACCTGTGTGAACCAGGAGGTTAAAGGGGCTGTCTCTCCAAGTTGGGAGGTTGATAGTAAAGCAGATGGAAAGTCAAACCGGAGCACCAGGAGAGGGACTATTCGTTGAGTTTTACAAACCTTTCGTATTCAAAGTGTGTCCATTCTCTTGGTTTCCCGTACATGTTATAGCTGTAGTAATATTCCCTTCAACCTGGAGAGTTGGGACCCATGGAATAGGTGCCATGCATTATTGCTTTAAAGGGTCTGCATTTGCTCACCCTATCTCACCAATCGTCTCAGTCCCAAGTGTCCCTCCTTATGCCACATCCAGTTGTCATTGTAGATAGGGTCATTCCAGTTTTCATCAGAGACCCTGAAGGAATTGTAAAGAATTTCCCAGTTTTTTTGTTTTGTTTTTGAAATTCCTTTTTATAGTGGGTTTGAGCTGATTCTCGCTGCCATGTTTATGCCAGTCTAGACACACTTGATTCCCTTACGGAGACATATCAATACATAGGTTTTAAGATTCTTACTAGTCTGATATATTCCTCTGTGGGAAATATGGGGTTTTGAGTCCCTTTCACTGAGGAAGGTGTAGGTCTTGTCTATTCCATAGTTGGTTTTTGGAACGGTACCTGTGCTTATATCAAACTCTGGTTTTATGCATCACCCCACCTCTCCTTCCCCCTTAAGCAGGCATAAGAGTGTTTTCTAAATGTGAGACACTGTTCTCTTTCCAAACTCAGTTCAAGTGTAGCCATGTTTACAGGATCTTCATAAGTGATATCTTATGATAAGTTTCTTTTTCTCAGTGACTTATTTCACTTAGAATCATCGTGACTGAATCCACGCATTTTGCTGCTACTGGTCTTATGACACTGATTTCATAGCTGAGGGATATTCCATCGTACGTAAGTACCACAATTTTTGCACCATTTTTATATTTCCTGGGATATTTAAGGTGTACTCAAGTTGAGGTCCTTGTAAGCAGTGCAGCCCTAAATTTTGGGGTGGCTCTTTCTTATTGATTTTCAGTTTTCCCAAGGTATATTCCCTAGACTGGAAGTGTCCTTGGCTCTGTAGCTCTGTTCTTTACTTGTTTCAGGGAACACAATGCACTCCTCCAGAGAGGCAGTTGGCGATTTACATCCCGCCCATCAGCATAACAAGGCTCCCTGTTCTCCAGGGCCTGTCTTGCCTTTCTGGTTTTTACACATTTTGTGATTGTCCCTTTTGACCGGTGGGAAGTGATACTTCTTTGTAGTGCAGATTTGCATTGCCCGCTTGCTTGCTTGGCCAAAAAGGGCGTATGCGTTTTCTCCTGAATATATTCAGGAGAAAACGCATACGCCCTTTTTGGTCAAGTGCATCATTGTCGATGTTGTGCCCCTCTTCCTGTGCTTTAAAGGCGATTCCAACGTACCTCTTGAAATCTGTTTCCTGCAATTCTGCCTCGCTTTCAAGTGCACCTCGTTGCCTTCCCTCAACAGATTTTTGGACGATAGTTGTCCTTTATTACTCGACCAGTTTGTTAATTGCTGTGCCCCTGAGCTCCATTTTTCAACTCGTTTTTGGTGAGCTGACCGCAAGTCCAAAGTTTTGGTTCAGGGCCTATAGTGGTTCCCAGTGGGTGGCTGAGACTTTGGTTAATTCTTCTTCTTGCCGGGAAATTAGAGTGATATGTGCCCGTCCGAAGGCCTAACAGCTACTCTCTCATTGGTTCTCCCTCTTCCCTTTCATCCTCTCCCAATTTGGCAACCTGTGCGAACCAGGAGGTTAAAGGGGCTGTCTCTCCAAGTTGGGAGGTTGATAGTAAAGCAGATGGAAAGTCAAACCGGAGCACCAGGAGAGGGACTATTCGTTGAGTTTTAGAAACCTTTCGTATTCACAGTGTGTCCATTCTCTAGGTTTCCCGTACATGTTATAGCTGTAGTAATATTCCCTTCAACCTGGAGAGTTGGGACCCATGGAATGGGTGCCAGGCATTTGTGCTTTAAAGGGTCTGCATTTGCTCACCCAATCTCACCAATCCTCTCAGTCCCAAGTGTCCCTCCTTATGCCACATCCAGCTGTCATTGTAGATATGGTCATTCCAGGGTTCATCAGAGACCCTGAAGGAATTGTAAAGAATTTCCCAGTTTTTTTGTTTTGTTTTTGAAATTCCTGTTTATAGTGGGTTTGAGCTGATTCTCGCTGCCATGTTTATGCCAGTCTAGACACACTTGATTCCCTTACGGAGACATATCAATACATAGGTTTTAAGATTCTTACTAGTCAGATATATTCCTCTGCGGGAAATATGGGGTTTTGAGTCCCTTTCACTGAGGAAGGTGTAGGTCTTGTCTATTCCATAGTTGGTTTTTGGAACGGTACCTGTGCTTATATCAAACTCTGGTTTTATGCATCACCCCACCTCTCCTTCCCCCTTAAGCAGGCATAAGAGTGTTTTCTAAATGTCAGACTCTGTTCTCTTTCCTAAGTCAGTTCAAGTGTAGCCATGTTTACAGGATCTTCATAAGTGATATCTTATGATAAGTTTCTGTTTCTCTGTGACTTATTTCACTTAGAATCATCGTACCTGAATCCACCCATTTTGCTGCTACTGGTCTCATGACATTGATTTCATGGCTGAGGGATATTCCATCGTACGTAAGTACCACAATTTTTTGAACCATTTTTATATTTCCTGGGATATTTAAGGTGTACCCAAGTTGAGGTCCTTTTAAGCAGTGCAGCCCTAAATTTTGGGGTGGCTCTGTCTTATTGATTTTCAGTTTTCCCAAGGTATATTCCCTAGACTGGAAGTGCCCTTGGCTCTGTAGCTCTGTTGTTTACTTGTTTTAGGGAACACAATGCACTCCTCCAGAGAGGCAGTTGGCAATTTACATCCCGCCCATCAGCATAACAAGGCTCCCTGTTCTCCAGGGCCTGTCTTGCCTTTCTGGTTTTTACACATTTTGTGGATGTCCCTTTTGACCGGTGCGAAGTGATTCTTCTTTGTAGTGCAGATTTGCATTGCCCGCTTGCTTGCTTGGCCAAAAAGGGCGTATGCGTTTTCTCCTGAATATATTCAGGAGAAAATGCATACGCCCTTTTTGGCCAAGTGCATCATTGTCGAAGTTGTGCCCCTCTTCCTGTGCTTTAAAAGCGATTCCAACGTACCTCTTGAAATCTGTTTCCTGCTATTCTGCCTCGCTTTCAAGTCCGCCTCGTTGCCTTCCCTCAACAGATTTTTGGACGATAGTTGTCCTTTATTACTCGGCCAGTTTGTGCATTGCTGTGCCCCTGAGCTCCATTTTTCAACTCGTTTTTTGTGAGCTGACCGCAAGTCCAAAATTTTGGTTCAGGACCTATGCTGGTTCCCGGTGGGGGGCTGAGACTTTGGTTAATTCTTCTTCCTGCCGGGAAGTTAGAGTGATATGTGCCCGTCCAAATGCCTAACAGCTACTCTCTCATTGGTTCTCCCTCTTCCCTTTCATCCTCTGCCAAATTGGAAACCAGTGCGAACCAGGAGGTTAAAGGGGCTGTCTCTCCAAGTTGGGAGATTGATAGTAAAGCAGATGGAAAGTCAAACCGGAGCACCAGGAGAGGGACTATTCGTTGAGTTTTAGAAACCTTTCGTATTCACAGTGTGTCCGTTCTCTAGGTATCCCGTACATGTTATAACTGTAGTAATATTCCCTTCAACCTGGAGAGTTGGGACCCATGGAATGGGTGCCAGGCATTATTGCTTTAAAGGGTCTGCATTTGCTCACTCAATCTCACCAATCCTCTGAGTCCCAAATGTCCCTCCTTATGCCACATCCAGCTGTCGTTGTAGATAGGGTCATTTCAGGTTTCATCAGAGACCCTGAAGGAATTGTAAAGAATTTCCCAGTTTTTTTGTTTTGTTTTTGAAATTCCTTTTTATAGTGGGTTTGAGCTGATTCTCGCTGCCATGTTTATGCCAGTCTAGACACACTTGATTCCCTTACGGAGACATATCAATACATAGGTTTTAAGATTCTTACTAGTCTGATATATTCCTCTGCGGGAAATATGGGGTTTTGAGTCCCTTTCACCGAGGAAGGTGTAGGTTTCTCTATTCCATAGTTGGTTTTTGGAACGGTACCTGTGCTTATATCAAACTCTGGTTTTATGCATCACCCCACCTCTCCTTCCCCCTTAAGCAGGCATAAGAGTGTTTTCTAAATGTGAGACTCTGTTCTCTTTCCTAACTCAGTTCAAGTGTAGCCATGTTTACAGGATCTTCATAAGTGATATCTTATGATAAGTTTCTTTTTCTGTGTGACTTATTTCACTTAGAATCATCGTACCTAAATCCACCCATTTTGCTGCTACTGGTTTATGACATTGATTTCATGGCTGAGGGATATTCCATCGTACGTAAGTACCACAATTTTTGAAACATTTTTATATTTCCTGGGATATTTAAGGTGTACCCAAGTTGAGGTCCTTGTAAGCAGTGCAGCCCTAAATTTTGGGGTGGCTCTGTCTTATTGATTTTCAGTTTTCCCAAGGTATATTCCCTAGACTGGAAGTGCCCTTGGCTCTTTAGCTCTGTTCTTTACTTCTTTTAGGGAACACAATATACTCCTCCAGAGAGGCAGTTGGCAATTTACATCCCGCCCATCAGCATAACAAGGCTCCCTGTTCTCCAGGGATGTCTTGCCTTTCTGGTTTTTACACATTTTGTGGATGTCCCTTTTGACCGGTGGGAAGTGATACTTCTTTGTAGTGCAGATTTGCATTGCGCGCTTGCTTGCTTGGCCAAAAAGGGGGTATGCGTTTTCTCCTGAATATATTCAGGAGAAAACGCATACGCCCTTTTTGGCCAAGTGCATCATTGTCAAAGTTTTGCCTCTCTTCCTGTGCTTTAAAGGCGATTCTAACGTACCTCTTGAAATCTGTTTCCTGCTATTCTGCCTCGCTTTCAATTCCGCCTCGTTGCCTTCCCTCAACAGATTTTTGGACGATAGTTGTCCTTTATTACTCGGCCAGTTTGTGAATTGCTGTGCCCCTTAGCTCCATTTATCAACTCGTTTTTTGTGAGCTGACCGCAAGTCCAAAATTTTGGTTCAGGACCTATGCTGGTTCCTGGTGGGGGGCTGAGACTTTGGTTAATTCTTCTTCCTGCCGGGAAGTTAGAATGATATGTGCCCGTCCAAATGCCTAACAGCTACTCTCTCATTGGTTCTCCCTCTTCCCTTTCATCCTCTGCCAAATTGGAAACCTGTGCGAACCAGGAGGTTAAAGGGGCTGTCTCTCCAAGTTGGGAGATTGACAGTAAAGCAGATGGAAAGTCAAACCGGAGCACCAGGAGAGGGACTATTCGTTGAGTTTTAGAAACCTTTCGTATTCACAGTGTGTCCGTTCTCTAGGTTTCCCGTACATGTTATAACTGTAGTAATATTCCCTTCAACCTGGAGAGTTGGGACCCATGGAATGGGTGCCAGGCATTATTGCTTTAAAGGGTCTGCATTTGCTCACTCAATCTCACCAATCCTCTCAGTCCCAAGTGTCCCTACTTATGCCACATCCAGCTGTCGTTGTAGATAGGGTCATTCCAGGTTTCATCAGAGACCCTGAAGGAATAGTAAAGAATTTCCCAGTTTTTTTGTTTTGTTTTTGAAATTCCTTTTTATAGTGGGTTTGAGCTGATTCTCCCTGCCATGTTTATGCCAGTCTAGACACACTTGATTCCCTTACGGAGACATATCAATACATATGTTTTAAGATTCTTACTAGTCTGATATATTCCTCTGCGGGAAATATGGGGTTTTGAGTCCCTTTCACTGAGGAAGGTGTAGGTTTCTCTATTCCATAGTTGGTTTTTGGAACGGTACCTGTGCTTATATCAAACTCTGGTTTTATGCATCACCCCACCTCTCCTTCCCCCTTAAGCAGGCATAAGAGTGTTTTCTAAATGTGAGACTCTGTTCTCTTTCCTAACACAGTTCAAGTGTAGCCATGTTTACAGGATCTTCATAAGTGATATCTTATGTTAAGTTTCTTTTTCTCTGTGACTTATTTCACTTAGAATCATCGTACCTGATTCCACCCATTTTGCTGCTACTGGTTTATGACATTGATTTCATGGCTGAGGGATATTCCATCGTACGTAAGTACCACAATTTTTGAAACATTTTTATATTTCCTGGGATATTTAAGGTGTACCCAAGTTGAGGTCCTTGTAAGCAGTGCAGCCCTAAATATTGGGGTGGCTCTGTCTTATTGATTTTCAGTTTTCCCAAGGTATATTCCCTAGACTGGAAGTGTCCTTGGCTCTTTAGCTCTGTTCTTTACTTCTTTTAGGGAACACAATATAATCTTCCAGAGAGGCAGTTGGCAATTTACATCCCGCCCATCAGCATAACAAGGCTCCCTGTTATCCAGGGCCTGTCTTGCCTTTCTGGTTTTTACACATTTTGTGGATGTCCCTTTTGACCGGTGGGAAGTGATACTTCTTTGTAGGGCAGATTTGCATTGCCCGCTTGCTTGCTGGGCCAAAAAGGGCGTATGTGTTTTCTCCTGAATATATTCAGGAGAAAACGCATACGCCCTTTTTGGCCAAGTGCATCATTGTCAAACTTGTGCCCCTCTTCCTGTGCTTTAAAGGTGATTCCAACGTACCTCTTGAAATCTGTTTCCTGCTCTTCTGCCTCGCTTTCAATTCCACCTCGTTGCCTTCCCTCAACAGATATTTGGACGATAGTTGTCCTTTATTAATCGGCCAGTTTGTGAATTGCTGTGCCCCTTAGCCCCATTTTGCATCTCGTTTTTTGTGAGCTGACCGCAAGTCCAAAATTTTGGTTCATAATCTTTGCTTGGTCCCGGTGGGGGGCTGAGACTTTGGTTAATACTTCTTCCTGCCGGGAAGTTAGAGTGATATGTGCCCGTCCAAATGCCTAACAGCTACTCTCTCATTGGTTCTCCCTCTTCCCTTTCATCCTCTGCCAAATTGGAAACCTGTGCGAACCAGGAGGTTAAAGGGGCTGTCTCTCCAATTTGGGAGATTGATAGTAAAGCAGATGGAAAGTCAAACAGGAAAACCAGGAGAGGCACTATTCGTTGAGTTTTAGAAACCTTTCGTATTCACAGTGTGTCCGTTCTCTATGTTTCCCGTACATGTTATAGCTGTAGTAATATTCCCTTCAACCTGGAGAGTTGGGACCCATGGAATGGGTGCCAGGCATTTGTGCTTTATAGGGTCTGCATTTGCTCACCCAATCTCACCAATCCTCTCAGTCCCAAGTGTCCCTCCTAATGCCACATCCAGCAGTCATTGTAGATATGTTCATTCCAGGGTTCATCAGAGACCCTAAGTAATTGTAAAGAATTTCCCACATTATTTGTTTTGTTTTTGAAATTCCTGTTTATAGTGGGTTTGAGCTGATTCTCGCTGCCATGTTTATGCCAGTCTAGACACACTTGATTCCCATACGGAGACATAGCAATACATAGGTTTTAAGATTCTTACTAGTCAGATATATTCCTCTGCGGGAAATATGGGGTTTTGAGTCCATTTCACTGAGGAAGGTGTAGGCCTTGTCTATTCCATAGTTGGTTTTTGGAACGGTACCTGTGCTTATATCAAACTCTGGCTTTATGCATCACCCCACCTCTCCTTCCCCCTAAAGCAGGCATAAGAGAGTTTTCTAAGTGTGAGACATTCTTCTCTTTCCTAACTCAGTTCAAGTGTAGCCATGTTTACAGGATCTTCATAAGTGATATCTTATGATAAGTTTCTTTTTCTGTGTGACTTATTTCACTTAGAATCATCGTACCTGAATCCACCCATTTTGCTGCTACTGGTCTTATGACATTGATTTCATGGCTGAGGGATATTCCATCGTACGTAAGTACCACAATATTTTGAACCATTTTTATATTTCCAGGGATATTTAAGGTGTACCCAAGTTGAGGTCCTTGTAAGCAGTGCAGCCCTAAATTTTGGGGTGGCTCTGTCTTATTGATTTTCAGTTTTCCCAAGGTATATTCCCTAGACTGGAAGTGCCCTTGGCTCTGTAGCTCTGTTGTTTACTTGTTTTAGGGAACACAATGCACTCCTCCTGAGAGGCAGTTGGCAATGTACATCCTGCCCATCAGCATAACAAGGCTCCCTGTTCTCCAGGGCCTGTCTTACCTTTCTGGTTTTTACACATTTTGTGGATGTCCCTTTTGACCGGTGGGAAGTGATACTTCTTTGTAGTGCAGATTAGCATTGCCCGCTTGCTTGCTTGGCCAAAAAGTGCGTATGCGTTTTCTCCTGAATATATTCAGGAGAAAACGCATACGCCCTTTTTGGCCAAGTGCATCATTTTCGAAGTTGTGCCCCTCTTCCTGTGCTTTAAAGGCGATTCCAACGTACCTCTTGAAGTCTGTTTCCTGCTATTCTGCCTCGCTTTCAAGTCTGCCTCATTGCCTTCCCTCAACAGATTTTTGGACGATAGTTGTCCTTTATTACACGGCCAGTTTGTGAATTGCTGTGCCCCTTAGCTCCATTTTTCAACTCGTTTTTTGTGAGCTGACCGCAAGTCCAAAATTTTGGTTCACGACCTATAATGGTTCCCAGTGGGTGCATGAGACTTTGGTTAATTCTTCTTCTTGCCGCAAAATTAGAGTGATATGTGCCCGTCCAAATGCCTAACAGCTACTCTCTCATTGGTTCTCCCTCTTCCCTTTCATCCTCTCCCAATTTGGCAACCTGTGCGAACCAGGAGGTTAAAGGGGCTGTCTCTCCAAGTTGGGAGGTTGATAGTAAAGCAGATGGAAAGTCAAACAGGAGCACCAGGAGAGGGACTATTCGTTGAGTTTTAGAAACCTTTCGTATTCACAGTGTGTCCGTTATCTAGGTTTCCCGTACATGTTATAGCTGTAGTAATATTCCCTTCAACCTGGAGAGTTGGGACCCATGGAATGGGTGCCAGGCATTTGTGCTTTAAAGGGTCTGCATTTGCTCACCCAATCTCACCAGTCGTCTCAGTCCCAAGTGTCCCTCCTTATGCCACATCCAGCTGTCATTGTAGATATGGTCATTCCAGGGTTCATCAGAGACCCTGAAGGAATTGTAAAGAATTTCCCAGTATTTTTGTTTTGTTTTTGAAATTCCTGTTTATAGTGGGTTTGAGCTGATTCTCGCTGCCATGTTTATGCCAGTCTAGACACACTTGATTCCCTTACGGAGACATATCAATACATAGGTTTTAAGATTCTTACTAGTCAGATATATTCCTCTGCGGGAAATATGGGGTTTTGAGTCCCTTTCACTGAGGAAGGTGTAGGTCTTGTCTATTCCATAGTTGGTTTTTGGAACGGTACCTGTGCTTATATCAAACTCTGGTTTTATGCATCACCCCACCTCTCCTTCCCCCTTAAGCAGGCATAGGAGTGTTTTCTAAATGTCAGACTCTGTTCTCTTTCCTAACTCAGTTCAAGTGTAGCCATGTTTACAGGATCTTCATAAGTGATATCTTATGATAAGTTTCTTTTTCTCTGTAACTTATTTCACTTAGAATCATCATACGTGAATCCACCCATTTTGCTGCTACTGGTTTATGACATTGATTTCATGGCTGAGGGATATTCCATCGTACGTAAGTACCACAATTTTTGAACCATTTTTATATTTCCTGGGATATTTAAGGTGTACCCAAGTTGAGGTCCTTGTAAGCAGTGCAGCCCTAAATTTTGGGGTGACTCTTTCTTATTGATTTTCAGAATTCCCAAGGTATATTCCCTAGACTGGAAGTGCTCTTGGCTCTTTAGCTCTGTTCTTTACTTGTTTTAGGGAACACAATATACTCCTCCAGAGACGCAGTTGGAAATTTACATCCCACCCATCAGCATAACAAGGCTCCCTGTTCTCCAGGGCCTGTCTTGCCTTTCTGGTTTTTACACATTTTGTGGATGTCCCTTTTGATCGGTGGGAAGTGATACTTCTTTGTAGTGCAGATTTGCATTGCCCGCTTGCTTGCTTGGCCAAAAAGGGCGTATGCGTTTTCTCCTGAATATATTCAGGAGAAAACGCATACGCCCTTTTTGGCCAAGTGCATCATTTTCGTAGTTGTGTCCCTCTTCCTGTGCTTTAAAGGCGATTCCAACGTACCTCTAGAAATCTGTTTCCTGCTATTCTGCCTCGCTTTCAAGTCCGCCTCGTTGTCTTCCCTCAACAGATTTTTGGACGATAGTTGTCCTTTATTACTCGGCCAGTTTGTGAATTGCTGTGCCCCTTAGCTCCATTTATCAACTCGTTTTTTGTGAGCTGACCGCAAGTCCAAAATTTTGGTTTAGAACCTATACTGGTTCCCGGTGGGTGGCTGAGACTTTGGTTAATTCTTCTTCCTGCTGGGAAATTAGATTGATATGTGCCCGTCCAAATGCCTAACAGCTACTCTCTCATTGGTTCTCCCTCTTCCCTTTCATCCTCTGCCAAATTGGAAACCTGTGCGAACCAGGAGGTTAAAGGTGCTGTCTCTCCAAGTTGGGAGATTGATAGTAAAGCAGATGGAAAGTCAAACCGGAACACCAGGAGAGGGACTATTCGTTGAGTTTTAGAAACCTTTCGTATTCACATTGTGTCCGTTCTCTAGGTTTCCCGTACATGTTATAACAGTACTAATATTCCCTTCAACCTGGAGAGTTGGGACCCATGGAATGGGTGCCATGCATTATTGCTTTAAAGGGTCTGCATTTGCTCACTCAATCTCACCAATCGTCTCAGTCCCAAGTGTCCAGCCTTATGCCACATCCAGCTGTCGTTGTAGATAGGGTCACTCCAGGTTTCATCAGAGACCCTGAAGGAATTGTAAAGAATTTCCCAGTTTTTTTGTTTTGTTTTTCAAATTCCTGTTTATAGTGGGTTTGAGCTGATTCTCGCTGCCATGTTTATGCCAGTCTAGACACACTTGATTCCCTTACGGAGACATATCAATACATAGGTTTTAAGATTCTTTCTAGTCAGATATATTCCTCTGCGGGAAATATGGGGTTTTGAGTCCCTTTCACTGAGGAAGGTGTAGGTCTTGTCTATTCCATAGTTGGTTTTTGGAACGGTACCTGTGCTTATATCAAACTCTGGTTTTATGCATCACCCCACCTCTCCTTCCCCCTTAAGCAGGCATAAGAGTGTTTTCTAAATGTGAGACACTGTTCTCTTTCCTAACTCAGTTCAAGTGTAGCCATGTTTACAGGATCTTCATAAGTGATATCTTATGATAAGTTTCTTTTTCTCAGTGACTTATTTCACTTAGAATCATCGTACCTGAATCTACCAATTTTGCTGCTACTGGTCTTATGACATTGATTTCATGGCTGAGGGATATTCCATTGTACGTTAGTACCACAATTTTTGAACCATTTTTATATTTCCTGGGATATTTAAGGTGTACCCATGTTGAGGTCCTTGTAAGCAGTGCAGCCCTAAATTTTGGGGTGGCTCTGTCTTATTGATTTTCAGTTTTCCCAAGGTATATTCCCTAGACTGGAAGTGCCCTTGGCTCTGTAGCTCTGTTCTTTACATGTTTTAGGGAACACAATGCACTCCTCCAGAGAGGCAGTTGGCAATTTACATCCCGCCTATCAGCATAACAAGGCTTCCTGTTTTCAGGGCCTGTCTTGCCTTTCTGGTTTTTACACATTTTGTGGATGTCCCTTTTGACCGGTGGGAAGTGATACTTCTTTGTAGTGCAGATTTGCATTGCCCTCTTGCTTGCTTGGCCAAAAAGGGCGTATGCGTTTTCTCCTGAATATATTCAGGAGAAAACCCATACACCCTTTTTGGCCAAGTGCATCATTGTCGAAGTTGTGCCCCTCTTCCTGTGCTTTAAAGGCGATTCCAACGTACCTCTTGGAATCTGTTTCCTGCTATTCTGCCTCGCTTTCAAGTCCACCACGTTGCCTTCCCTCAACAGATTTTTGGACGATAGTTGTCCTTTATTACTTGGCCAGTTTGTTAATTGCTGTGCCCCTGAGCTCCATTTTTCAACTCGTTTTTGGTGAGCTGACCGCAAGTCCAAAATTTTGGTTCAGGACCTATAGTGGGTCCCAGTGGGTGGCTGAAACTTTGGTTAATTCCTCTTTTTGCCGGGAAATTAGAGTGATATGTGCCCGTCCAAATGCCTAACAGCTACTCTCTCATTGGTTCTCCCTCTTCCCTTTCATCATCTCCCAATTTGGCATCCTGTGCGAACCAGGAGGTTAAATGGGCTGTCTCTCCAAGTTGGGAGGTTGATAGTAAAGCAGATGGAAAGTCAAACCGGAGCACCAGGAGAGGGACTATTCGTTGAGTTTTAGAAACCTTTCGTATTCACAGTGTGTCCGTTCTCTAGGTTTCCCGTACATGTTATAGCTGTAGTAATATTCCCTTCAACCTGGAGAGTTGGGACCCATGGAATGGGTGCCAGGCATTTGTGTTTTAAAGGGTCTGCATTTGCTCACCCAATCTCACCATTCCTCTCAGTCCCAAGTGTCCCTCCTTATGCCACATCCAGCTGTCATTGTAGATATTGTCATTCCAGGGTTCATCAGAGACCCTGAAGGAATTGTAAAGAATTTCCCAGTATCTTTGTTTTGTTTTTGAAATTCCTGTTTATAGTGGGTTTGAGCTGATTCTCGCTGCCATGTTTATGCCAGTCTAGACACACTTGATTCCCTTACGGAGACATATCAATACATAGGTTTTAAGATTCTTACTAGTCAGATATATTCCTCTGCGGGAAATATGGGGTTTTGAGTCCCTTTCACTGAGGAAGGTGTAGGTCTTGTCTATTCCATAGTTGGTTTTTGGAACGGTACCTGTGCTTATATCAAACTCTGGTTTTATGCATCACCCCACCTCTCCTTCCCCCTTAAGCAGGCATAAGTGTGTTTTCTAAATATCAGACTCCGTTCTCTTTCCTAACTCAGTTCAAGTGTAGCCATGTTTACAGGATCTTCATAAGTGATATCTTATGTTAAATTTCTGTTTCTCTGTGACTTATTTCACTTAGAATCATCGTACCTGAATCCACCCATTTTGCTGCTACTGGTTTATGACATTGATTTCATGGCTGAGGGATATTCCATCGTACGTAAGTACCACAATTTTTGAAACATTTTTATATTTCCTGGGATATTTAAGGTGTACCCAAGTTGAGGTCCTTGTAAGCAGTGCAGCCCTAAATATTGGGGTGGCTCTGTCTTATTGATTTTCAGTTTTCCTAAGGTATATTCCCTAGACTGGTAGTGCCCTTGACTCTGTAGCTCTGTTCTTTACTTGTTTTATGGAACACAGTGAACTCCTCCAGAGAGGCAGTTGGCAATTTACATCCCACCCATCAGCATAACAAGGCTCCCTGTTCTCCAGGGCCTGTCTTGCCTTTCTGGTTTTTACACATTTTGTGGATGTCCCTTTTGACCGGTGGGAAGTGATACTTCTTTGTAGTGCAGATTTGCATTGCCCGCTTGCTTGCTTGGCCAAAAAGGGTGTATGCGTTTTCTCCTGAATATATTCAGGAGAAAACCCATACGCCCTTTTTGACCAAGTGCATCATTGTCGAAGTTGTGCCCCTCTTCCTGTGCTTTAAAGGCGATTCCAAAATACCTCTTGAAATCTGTTTCCTGCTATTCTGCCTCGCTTTCAAGTCCACCTCGTTGCCTTCCTTCAACAGATTTTTGGACAATAGTTGTCCATTATTACTCAGCCAGTTTGTGAATTGCTGTGCCCCTGAGGTCTATTATTCAACTCGTTTTGGTGAGCTGACCGCAAGTCCAAAATTTTGGTTCTGTACCTATACTGGTTCCCGTTGGGTGGCTGAGATTTTGGTTAATTCCTCTTCCTGCCAGGAAATTACAGTGATATGTTCCCGTCCAAATGCCTAACAGCTACTCTCTCATTGGTTCTCCCTCTTCCCTTTCATCCTCTGCCAAATTGGCAACCTGTGCGAACCAGGAGTTTAAAGGGGCTGTCTCTCCAAGTTGGGAGGTTGATAGTAAAGCAGATGGAAAGTCAAAACCGAGCACCAGGACAGGGACTATTCGTTGAGTTTTAGAAACCTTTCGTATTCACAGAGTGTCCGTTCTCTAGGTTTCCCGTACATGTTATAACTATAGTAATATTCCCTTCAACCTAGAGAGTTGGGACCCATGGAATGGGTGCTATGCATTATTGCTTTAAAGGGTCTGCATTTGCTCACCCAATCTCACCAATCCTCTCAGTCCCAAGTGTCCAGCCTTATGCCACATCCAGCTGTCGTTGTAGATAGGGTCATTCCTAGTTTCATGAGAGACTCTGAAGGAATTGTAAAGAATTTCCCAGTTTTTTGGTTTTGTTTTTGAAATTCCTTTTTATAGTGGGTTTGAGCTGATTCTCGCTGCCATGTTTATGCCAGTCTAGACACACTTGATTCCCTTACGGAGACATATCAGTACATAGGTTTTAAGATTCTTACTAGTCCGATATATTCCTCTGCGGGAAATATGGGGTTTTGAGTCCCTTTCACTGAGGAAGGTGTAGGTCTTGTCTATTTCATAGTTGGTTTTTGGAACGGTACCTGTGCTTATATCAAATTCTGGTTTTATGCATCACCCCACCTGTCCTTCCCCCGTAAGCAGGCATAAGAGTGTTTTCTAAATGTGAGACACTGTTCTCTTTCCTAACTCAGTTCAAGTGTAGCCATGTTTACAGGATCTTCATAAGTGATATCTTATGATAAGTTTCTTTTTCTGTGTGACTTATTTCACTTAGAATCATCGTACCTGTATCCACCCATTTTGCTGCTACTGGTCTTTTAACTTTGATTTCAAGGCTGAGGGATACTCCATCGTACGTAAGTACCACAATTTTTTGAACCATTTTTATATTTCCTGGCATACTTAAGGTGTACCCAAGTTGAGGTCCTTGTAAGCAGTGCAGCCCTAAATTTTGGGGTTGCTGTGTCTTATTGATTTTCAGTTTTCCCAAGGTATATTCCCTAGACTGGAAGTGCCCTTGGCTCTGTAGCTCTGTTCTTTAATTGTTTTAGGGAACACAATGCACTCCTCCAGAGAGGCAGTTGGCAATTTACATCCCGCCCGTCAGCATAACAAGGCTCCCTGTTCTCCAGGGCCTGTCTTGCCTTTCTGGTTTTTACATATTTTGTGGATGTCCCTTTTGACCGGTGGGAAGTGATACTTCTTTGTAGTGCAGATTTGCATTGCCCTCTTGCTTGCTTGGCCAAAAAGGGCGTATGCGTTTTCTCCTAAACATATTCAGGAGAAAACGCATACGCCCTTTTTGGCCAAGTGCATCATTGTCGAAGTTTTGCCCCTCTTCCAGTGCTTTAAAGGCGATTTCAACGTACCTCTTGAAATCTGTTTCCTGCTATTCTGCCTCGCTTTCAAGTCCGCCTCGTTGCCTTCCCTCAACAGATTTTTGGACGATACTTGTCCTTAATTACTCAGCCTGGTTGTGAATTGCTGTGCCCCTGAGCTCCATTTTTCAACTCTTTTTTTGTGAGCTGACCGCAAGTCCAAAATTTTGGTTCAGGACCTATGCTGGTTCCCGGTGGGGGGCTGAGACTTTGATTAATTCTTCTTCCTACCGGGAATTTAGAGTGATATGTGCCCGTCCAAATGCCTAACAGCTACTCTCTCATTGGTTCTCCCTCTTCCCTTTCATCCTCTGCCAAATTGGCAACCTGTGCGAACCAGGAGGTTAAAGGGGCTGTCTCTCCAAGTTGGGAGATTGATAGTAAAGCAGATGGAAAGTCAAACCGGAGCACCAGGAGAGGGACTATTCGTTGAGTTTTAGAAACCTTTCATATTCACAGTGTGTCCGTTCTCTAGGATTCCGTACATGTTATAGCTGTAGTAATATTCCCTATAACCTGGAGAGTTGGGACTCATGGAATGGGTGCCATGCATTATTGCTTTAAAGGGTCTGCATTTGCTCACCCAATCTCACCAATCCTCTCAGTCCCAAGTGTCCAGCCTTATGCCACATCCAGCTGTCGTTGTAGATAGGGTCATTCCAGGTTTCATCAGAGACCCTGAAGGAATTGTAAAGAATTTCCCAGTTTTTTTGTTTTGTTTTTAAAATTCCTTTTTATAGTGGGTTTGAGCTGATTCTCGCTGCCATGTTTATGCCAGTCTAGACACACTTGATTCCCTTACGGAGACATATCAATACATAGGTTTTAAGATTCTTACTTGTCAGATATATTCCTCTGCGGGAAATATGGGGTTTTGAGTTCCTTTCACTGAGGAAGGTGTAGGTCTTGTCTATTCCATAGTTGGTTTTTGGAACGGTACCTGTGCTTATATCAAACTCTTGTTTTATGCATCACCCCACCTCTCCTTCCCCCTTAAGCAGGCATAAGAGTGTTTTCTAAATGTTAGACACTGTTCTCTTTCCTAACTCAGTTCAAGTGTAGCCATGTTTACAGGATCTTCATAAGTGATATCTTATGATAAGTTTCTTTTTCTGTGTGACTTATTTCACTTAGAATCATCGTACCTGAATCCGCCCGTATTGCTGCTACTGGTCTTATGACATTGATTTCATGGCTGAGGGATACTCCATCGTATGTAGGTACCACAATTTTTTGAACCATTTTTATATTTCCTGGGATATTTAAGGTGTACCCAAGTTGAGGTCCTTGTAAGAAGTGCAGCCCTAAATTTTAGGGTGGCTCTGTCTTATTGATTTTCAGTTTTCCCAAGGTATATTCCCTAGACTGGAAGTGCCCTTGGCTCTGTAGCTCTGTTGTTTACTTGTTTTAGGGAACACAATGCACTCCTCCAGAGAGGCAGTTGGCAATTTACATCCCGCCCATCAGCATAACAAGGCTCCCTGTTCTCCAGGGCCTGTCTTGCCTTTCTGGTTTTTACACATTTTGTGGATGTCCCTTTTGACCGGTGGGAAGTGATACTTCTTTGTAGTGCAGATTTGCATTGCCCGCTTGCTTGCTTGGCCAAAAAGGGTGTATGCATTTTCTCCTGAATATATTCAGGAGAAAACGCATACACCCTTTTTGGCCAAGTGCATCATTGTCGAAGTTGTGCCCCTCTTCCTGTGCTTTAAAGGCATTTCCAACGTACCTCTTGAAATCTGTTTCCTGCTATTCTGCCTCACTTTGAAGTCTGCCTCGTTGCCTTCCCTCAACAGATTTTTGGACGATAGTTGTCCTTTATTACTCGGCCAGTTTGTGAATTGCTGTGCCCCTGAGCTCCATTTTTCATCTCGTTTTTTGTGAGCCGACCGCAAGTCCAAAATTTTGGTTCGGGACGTATACTGGTTCCCGGTGGGTGGCAGAGACTTTGGTTAATTCTTCTTCCTGCCGGGAAATTACAGTGATATGTGCCCTTCCAAATGCCTAACAGCTACTCTCTCATTGGTTCTCTCTCTTCACTTTCATCCTGTGCCAAATTGGCAACCTGTGTGAACCAGGAGGTTAAAGGGGCTGTCTCTCCAACTTGGGAGGTTGATAGTAAAGCAGATGGAAAGCCAAACCGGAGCACCAGGAGAGGTACTATTCGTTGAGTTTTAGAAACATTTCGTATTCACAGTGGGTCCGTTCTCTAGGTTTCCCGTACATGTTATAGCTGTAGTAATATTCCCTTCAACCTGGAGATTAGGGACCCATGGAATGGGTGCCAGACATTTGTGCTTTAAAGGGTCTGCATTTGATCACCCAATCTCACCAATCCTCTCAGTCCCAAGTGTCCAGCATATGCCACATACAGCTGTCGTTGTAGATAGGGTCATTCCAGGTTTCATTAGAGACCCTGAAGGAATTTTAAAGAATTTCCCAGTTTTTTTGTTTTGTTTTTGAAATTCCTTTTTATAGTGGGTTTGAGCTGATTCTCGTTCCCCTGTTTATGCCAGTCTAGACACACTTGATTCCCTTATGGAGACATATCAATACATAGGTTTTAAATTTCTTACTAGTCAGATATATTCCTCTGCGGGAAATATGGGGTTTTGAGTCCCTTTCACTGAGGAAGGTGTAGGTCTTGTCTATTCCATAGTTGGATTTTGGAACAGTACCTGTGCTTATATCAAACTCTGGTTTTATGCATCACCCCACCTCTCCTTCTCCCTTAAGCAGGCATAAGTGTGTTTTCTAAATGTGAGACACTGTTCTCTTTCCTAACTCAGTTCAAGTGTAGCCATGTTTACAGGATCTTCATAAGTGATATCTTATGATAAGTTTCTTTTTCTGTGTGACTTATTTCACTTAGAATCATCGTACCTGAATCCACCAATTTTGCTGCTACTGGTCTTATGACATTGATTTCATGGCTGAGGGATATTCCATCGTACGTAGGTACCACAATTTTTTGAACCATTTTTGTATTTCCTGGGATATTTAAGGTGTACTCAAGTTGAGGTCCTTGTAAGCAGTGCAGCCCAAAATTTTGGGGTGGCTCTGTCTTATTGATTTTCAATTTTCCCAAGGTATATTCCCTATACTGGAAGTGCCCTTGGCTCTGTAGCTCTGTTGTTTACTTGTTTTAGGGAACACAATGCACTCCTCCAGAGAGGCAGTTGGCAATTTACATCCCGCCCATCATCATAACAAGCCTCCCTGTTCTCCAGGGCCTGTCTTGCCTTTCTGGTTTTTACACATTTTGTGGATGTCCCTTTTGACCGGTGGGAAATGATACTTCTTTGTAGTGCAGATTTGCATTGCCCGCTTGCTTGCTTGGACAAAAAGGGCGTATGCGTTTTCTCCTGAATATATTCAGGAGAAAACGCATACGCCCTTTTTGGACAAGTGCATCATTGTCGAAGTTGTGCCCCTCTTCCTGTGCTTTAAAGGCGATTCCAACATACTTCTTGAAATCTGTTTCCTGCTATTCTGCCTCGCTTTCAAGTCCGCCTCGTTGCCTTCCCTCAACAGAATTTTGGACGATAGTTGTCCTTTATTACTCGGCCAGTATGTGAATTGATGTGCCCCTGAGCTCCATTTTTCAACTCGTTTTTGTTGAGCTGACCGCAAGTCCAAAATTTTGGTTCAGGACCTATACTGGTTCCCGGTGGGGGGCTGAGACTTTGGTTAATTCTTCTTCCTGCCGGGAAATTACAGTGATATGTGCCCGTCGAAATGCCTAACAGCTACTCTCTCATTGTTTCTCCCTCTTCCCTTTCATCCTCTGCCAAATTGGCAACCTGTGTGAACCAGGAGGTTAAAGGGGCTGTCTCTCCAAGTTTGGAGGTTGATAGTAAAGCAGATGGAAAGTCAAACCGGAGCACCAGGAGAGGGACTATTCGTTGAGTTTTAGAAACCTTTCGTATTCACAGTGTGTCCGTTCTCTAGGATTCTCGTACATGTTATACCTGTAGTAATATTCCCTTCAACCTGGAGAGTTGGGACCCATGGAATGGGTGCCATGCATTATTGCTTTAAAGGGTCTGCATTTGCTCACCCAATCTCAACAAACCTCTCTGTCCCAATTGTCCAGCCTTATGCCACTTCCAGCTGTCGTTGTAGATAGGGTCATTCCAGGTTTCATCAGAGACCCTGAAGTAATTGTAAAGAATATCCCAGTTTTTTTGTTTTCTTTTCGAAATTCCTTTTTGTAGTGGGTTTGAGCTGATTTTCGCTGCCATGTTTATGCCAGTCTAGACACACTTGATTCCCTTACGGAGACATATCAATACATAGGTTTTAAGATTCTTACTAGTCAGATATATTCCACTGCGGGAAATATGGGGTTTTGAGTCCCTTTCACTGAGGAAGGTGTAGGTCTTGTCTATTCCATAGTTGGTTTTTGGAAAGGCACCTGTGCTTATATCAAACACTGGTTTTATGCATCACCCCACCTGTCCTTACCACTTAAGCAGGTATAAGAGTGTTTTCTAAATGTGAGACACTGTTCTCTTTCCTAACTCAGTTCAAGTGTAGCCATGTTTACAGGATCTTCATAAGTGATATCTTATGATATGTTTCTTTTTCTGTGTGACTTATTTCACTTAGAATCATTGTACCTGAATCCACCCATTTTGCTGCTACTGGTCTTATGACATTGATTTCATGGCTGAGGGATATTCCATCGTACGTAAGTACCACAATTTTTTGAACCATTTTTATATTTCCTGGGATATTTAAGGTGTACCCAAGTTGAGGTCCTTGTAAGCAGTGCAGCCCTGAATTTTGGGGTGGCTCTGGCTTATTGATTTTCAGTTTTCCCGAGGTATATTCCCAAGACTGGAAGTGCCCTTGGCTCTGTAGCTCTGTTGTTTACTTGTTTTAGGGAACACAATGTACTCCTCCAGAGAGGCAGTTGGCAATTTACATCCCGCCCATCATCATAACAAGGCTCACTGTTCTCCAGGGCCTGTCTTGCCTTTCTGGTTTTTACACATTTTGTGGATGTCCCTTTTGACCGGTGGGAAGTGATACTTCTTTATAGTGCAGATTTGCATTGCCCGCTAGCTTGCTTGGCCAAAAAGGGCGTATGCGTTTTCTCCTGAATATATTCAGGAGAAAACGCATACGCCCTTTTTGGCCAAGTGCATCATTGTCGAAGTTGTGCCCCTCTTCCTGTGCTTTAAAGGCGATTCCAACCTACCTCTTGAAATCTGTTTCCTGCTATTCTGCCTCGCTTTCAAGTCCGCCTCGTTGCCTTCCCTCAACAGATTTTTGGACGATAGTTGTCCTTTATTACTCGGACAGTTTGTGAATTGCTGTGCCCCTGAGCTCCATTTTTCAACTCGTTTTTGTTGAGCTGACCGCAAGTCCAAAATTTTGGTTCAGGACCTATACTGGTTCCCGGTGGGGGGCTGAGACTTTGGTTAATTCTTCTTCCTGCCGGGAAGTTAGAGTGATATGTGCCCGTCCAAATGCCTAACAGCTACTCTCTCATTGTTTCTCCCTCTTCCCTTTCATCCTCTGCCAAATTGGCAACCTGTGTGAACCAGGAGGTTAAAGGGGCTGTCTCTCCAAGTTTGGAGGTTGATAGTAAAGCAGATGGAAAGTCAAACCGGAGCACCAGGAGAGGGACTATTCGTTGAGTTTTAGAAACCTTTCGTATTCACAGTGTGTCCGTTCTCTAGGATTCTCGTACATGTTATAGCTGTAGTAATATTCCCTTTAACCTGGAGAGTTGGGACCGATGGAATGGGTGCCATGCATTATTGCTTTAAAGGGTCTGCATTTGCTCACCCAATCTCAACAAACCTCTCTCTCACAAGTGTCCAGCCTTATGCCACTTCCAGCTGTCGTTGTAGATAGGGTCATTCCAGGTTTCATCAGAGACCCTGAAGTAATTGTAAAGAATATCCCAGTTTTTTTGTTTTGTTTTCGAAATTCCTTTTTGTAGTGGGTTTGAGCTGATTCTCGCTGCCATGTTTATGCCAGTCTAGACACACTTGATTCCCTTACGGAGACATATCAATACATAGGTTTTAAGATTCTTACTAGTCAGATATATTCCTCTGCGGGAAATATGGGGTTTTGAGTCCCTTTCACTGAGGAAGGTGTAGGTCTTGTCTATTCCATAGTTGGTTTTTGGAAAGGCACCTGTGCTTATATCAAACACTGGTTTTATGCATCACCCCACCTGTCCTTCCCCCTTAAGCAGGCATAAGAGTGTTTTCTAAATGTGAGACACTGTTCTCTTTCCTAACTCAGTTCAAGTGTAGCCATGTTTACAGGATCTTCATAAGTGATATCTTATGATAAGTTTCTTTTTCTCTGTGACTTATTTCACTTAGAATCATCGTACCTGAATCCGCCCATATTGCTGCTACTGGTCTCATGACATTGATTTCATGGCTGAGGGATACTCCATCGTACGTAGGTACCACAATTTTTTGAACCATTTTTATATTTCCTGGGATATTTAAGGTGTACCCAAGTTGAGGTCCTTGTAAGGAGTGCAGCCCTAAATTTTAGGGTGGCTCTGTCTTATTGATTTTCAGTTTTCCCAAGGTATATTCCCTAGACTGGAAGTGCCCTTGGCTCTGTAGCTCTGTTGTTTACTTGTTTTAGGGAACACAATGCACTCCTCCAGAGAGGCAGTTGGCAATTTACATCCCGCCCATCAGCATAACAAGGCTCCCTGTTCTCCAGGGCCTGTCTTGCCTTTCTGGTTTTTACACATTTTGTGGATGTCCCTTTTGACCGGTGAGAAGTGATACTTCTTTGTAGTGCAGATTTGCATTGCCCACTTGCTTGCTTGGCCAAAAAGGGTGTATGCATTTTCTCCTGAATATATTCAGGAGAAAACGCATACGCCCTTTTTGGCCAAGTGCATCATTGTCGAAGTTGTGCCCCTCTTCCTGTGCTTTAAAGGCGTTTCCAACGTACCTCTTGAAATCTGTTTCCTGCTATTCTGCCTCACTTTGAAGTCTGCCTCGTTGCCTTCCCTCAACAGATTTTTGGACGATAGTTGTCCTTTATTACTCGGCCAGTTTGTGAATTGCTGTGCCCCTGAGCTCCATTTTTCATCTCGTTTTTTATGAGCTGACCGCAAGTCCAAAATTTTGGTTCAGGACCTATACTGGTTCCCTGTGGGTGGCTGAGACTTTGGTTAATTCTTCTTCCTGCCGGGAAATTACAGTGATATGTGCCCTTCCAAATGCCTAACAGCTACTCTCTCATTGGTTCTCTCTTTTCACTTTCATCCTGTGCCAAATTGGCAACCTGTGTGAACCAGGAAGTTAAAGGGGCTGTCTCTCCAACTTGGGAGGTTGATAGTAAAGCAGATGGAAAGCCAAACCGGAGCACCAGGAGAGGGACTATTCGTTGAGTTTTAGAAACCTTTCGTATTCACAGAGTGTCCATTCTCTAATTTTCCCGTACATGTTATAGCTGTACTAATATTCCCTTCAACCTGGAGAGTTGGGACCCAAGGAATGGGTGCCAGACATTTGTGCTTTAAAGGGTCTGCATTTGATCACCCAATCTCACCAATCCTCTCAGTCCCAAGTGTCCAGCATATGCCACATACAGCTGTCGTTGTAGATAGGGTCATTCCAGGTTTCATCAGAGACCCTGAAGGAATTTTAAAGAATTTCCCAGTTTTTTTGTTTTGTTTTTGAAATTCCTTTTTATAGTGGGTTTGAGCTGATTCTCGTTCCCCTGTTTATGCCAGTCTAGACACACTTGATTCCCTTATGGAGACATATCAATACATAGGTTTTAAATTTCTTACTAGTCAGATATATTCCTCTGCGGGAAATATGGGGTTTTGAGTCCCTTTCACTGAGGAAGGTGTAGGTCTTGTCTATACCATAGTTGGATTTTGGAACAGTACCTGTGCTTATATCAAACTCTGGTTTTATGCATCACCCCACCTCTCCTTCCCCCTTAAGCAGGCATAAGTGTGTTTTCTAAATGTGAGACACTGTTCTCTTTCCTAACTCAGTTCAAGTGTAGCCATGTTTACAGGATCTTCATAAGTGATATCTTATGATAAGTTTCTTTTTCTGTGTGACTTATTTCACTTAGAATCATCGTACCTGAATCCAACCATTTTGCTGCTACTGGTCTTATGACATTAATTTCAAGGCTGAGGGATATTCCATCGTACCTAGGTACCACAATTTTTTGAACCATTTTTATATTTCCTTGGATATTTAAGGTGTACTCAAGTTGAGGTCCTTGTAAGCAGTGCAGCCCTAAATTTTGGGGTTGCTCTGTCTTATTGATTTTCAATTTTCCCAAGGTATATTCCCTATACTGGAAGTGCCCTTGGCTCTGTAGCTCTGTTGTTTACTTGTTTTAGGGAACACAATGCACTCCTCCAGAGAGGCAGTTGGCAATTTACATCCCGCCCATCAGCATAACAAGGCTCCCTGTTCTCCAGGGCCTGTCTTGCCTTTCTGGTTTTTACACATTTTGTGGATGTCCCTTTTGACCGGTGGGAAGTGATACTTCTTTATAGTGCAGATTTGCATTGCCCGCTTGCTTGCTTGGCCAAAAAGGGCGTATGCGTTTTCTCCTGAATATATTCAGGAGAAAACGCATACGCCCTTTTTGGCCAAGTGCATCATTGTCGAAGTTGTGCCCCTCTTCCTGTGCTTTAAAGGCGATTCCAACGTACCTCTTGAAATCTGTTTCCTGCTATTCTGCCTCGCTTTCAAGTCCGCCTCGTTGCCTTCCCTCAACAGATTTTTGGACGATAGTTGTCCTTTATTACTTGGCCAGTTTGTGAATTGCTGTGCCCCTGAGCTCCATTTTTCAACTCGTTTTTGTTGAGCTGACCGCAAGTCCAAAATTTTGGTTCAGGACCTATGTTGGTTCCCGGTGGTGGGCTGAGACTTTGGTTAATTCTTCTTCCTGCCGGGAAGTTAGAGTGATATGTGCCCGTCGAAATGCCTAACAGCTACTCTCTCATTGTTTCTCCCTCTTCCCTTTCATCCTCTGCCAAATTGGCAACCTGTGTGAACCAGGAGGTTAAAGGGGCTGTCTCTCCAAGTTTGGAGGTTGATAGTAAAGCAGATGGAAAGTCAAACCGGAGCACCAGGAGAGGGACTATTCGTTGAGTTTTAGAAACCTTTCGTATTCACAGTGTGTCCGTTTTCTAGGATTCTCGTACATGTTATAGCTGTAGTAATATTCCCTTCAACCTGGAGAGTTGGGACCCATGGAATGGGTGCCATGCATTATTGCTTTAAAGGGTCTGCATTTGCTCACCCAATCTCAACAAACCTCTCTGTCCCAAGTGTCCAGCCTTATGCCACTTCCAGCTGTCGTTGTAGATAGGGTCATTCCAGGTTTCATCAGAGACCTTGAAGTAATTGTAAAGAATATCCCAGTTTTTTTGTTTTGTTTACGAAATTCCTTTTTGTAGTGGGTTTGAGCTGATTCTCGCTGCCATGTTTATGCCAGTCTAGACACACTTGATTCCCTTACGGAGACATATCAATACATAGGTTTTAAGATTCTTACTAGTCAGATATATTCCTCTGCGGGAAATATGGGGTTTTGAGTCCCTTTCACTGAGGAAGGTGTAGGTCTTGTCTATTCCATAGTTGGCTTTTGGAAAGGCACCTGTGCTTATATCAAACACTGGTTTTATGCATCACCCCACCTGTCCTTCCCCCTTAAGCAGGCATAAGAGTGTTTTCTAAATGTGAGACACTGTTCTCTTTCCTAACTCAGTTCAAGTGTAGCCATGTTTACAGGATCTTCATAAGTGATATCTTATGATAAGTTTCTTTTTCTGTGTGACTTATTTCACTTAGAATCATCGTACCTGAATCCACCCATTTTGCTGCTACTGGTCTTATGACATTGATTTCATGGATGAGGGATATTCCATCGTACGTAAGTACCACAATTTTTTGAACCATTTTTATATTTCCTGGGATATTTAAGGTGTACCCAAGTTGAGGTCCTTGTAAGCAGTGCAGCCCTAAATTTTGGGGTGGCTCTGGCTTATTGATTTTCAGTTTTCCCGAGGTATATTCCCAAGACTGGAAGTGCCCTTGGCTCTGTAGCTCTGTTGTTTACTTGTTTTAGGGAACACAATGCACTCCTCCAGAGAGGCAGTTGGCAATTTACATCCCGCCCATCATCATAACAAGGCTCACTGTTCTCCAGGGCCTGTCTTGCCTTTCTGGTTTTTACACATTTTGGGGATGTCCTTTTTGACCGGTGGGAAGTGATACTTCTTTATAGTGCAGATTTGCATTGCCCGCTTGCTTGCTTGGCCAAAAAGGGCGTATGTGTTTTCTCCTGAATATATTCAGGAGAAAACGCATACGCCCTTTTTGGCCAAGTGCATCATTGTCGAAGTTGTGCCCCTCTTCCTGTGCTTTAAAGGCGATTCCAAAGTACCTCTTGAAATCTGTTTCCTGCTATTCTGCCTCGCTTTCAAGTCCGCCTCGTTGCCTTCCCTCAACAGATTTTTGGACGATAGTTGTCCTTTATTACTCGGCCAGTTTGTGAATTGCTGTGCCCCTGAGCTCCATTTTTCAACTCGTTTTTGTTGAGCTGACCGCAAGTCCAAAATTTTGCTTCAGGACCTATAGTGGTTCCCAGTGGGGGGCTGAGACTTTGGTTAATTCTTCTTCCTGCCGGGAAGTTAGAGTGATATGTGCCCGTCGAAATGCCTAACAGCAACTCTCTCATTGTTTCTCCCTCTTCCCTTTCATCCTCTGCCAAATTGGCAACCTGTGTGAACCAGGAGGTTAAAGGGGCTGTCTCTCCAAGTTTGGAGGTTGATAGTAAAGCAGATGGAAAGTCAAACCGGAGCACCAGGAGAGGGACTATTCGTTGAGTTTTAGAAACCTTTCGTATTCACAGTGTGTCCGTTCTCTAGGATTCTCGTACATGTTATACCTGTAGTAATATTCCCTTCAACCTGGAGAGTTGGGACCCATGGAATGGGTGCCATGCATTATTGCTTTAAAGGGTCTGCATTTGCTCACCCAATCTCAACAAACCTCTCTGTCCCAAGTGTCCAGCCTTATGCCACTTCCAGCTGTCGTTGTAGATAGGGTCATTCCAGGTTTCATCAGAGACCCTGAAGTAATTGTAAAGAATATCCCAGTTTTTTTGTTTTGTTTTCGAAATTCCTTTTTGTAGTGGGTTTGAGCTGATTCTCACTGCAATGTTTATGCCAGTCTAGACACACTTGATTCCCTTACGGAGACATATCAATACATATGTTTTAAGATTCTTACTAGTCAGATATATTCCTCTGCGGGAAATATGGTGTTTTGAGTCCCTTTCACTGAGGAAGGTGTAGGTCTTGTCTATTCCATAGTTGGTTTTTGGAAAGGCACCTGTGCTTATATCAAACACTGGTTTTATGCATCACCCCACCTGTCCTTACCCCTTAAGCAGGCATAAGAGTGTTTTCTAAATGTGAGACTCTGTTCTCTTTCCTAACTCAGTTCAAGTGTAGCCATGTTTACAGGATCTTCATAAGTGATATCTTATGATAAGTTTCTTTTTCTGTGTGACTTATTTCACTTAGAATCATTGTACCTGAATCCACCCATTTTGCTGCTACTGGTCTTATGACATTGATTTCATGGCTGAGGGATATTCCATCGTACGTAAGTACCACAATTTTTTGAACCATTTTTATATTTCCTGGGATATTTAAGGTGTACCCAAGTTGAGGTCCTTGTAAGCAGTGCAGCCCTAAATTTTGGGGTGGCTCTGGCTTATTGATTTTCAGTTTTCCCGAGGTATATTCCCAAGACTGGAAGTGCCATTTGCTCTGTAGCTCTGTTGTTTACTTGTTTTAGGGAACACAATGCACTCCTCCAGAGAGGCAGTTGGCAATTTACATCCCGCCCATCATCATAACAAGGCTCACTGTTCTCCATGGCCTGTCTTGCCTTTCTGGTTTTTACATATTTTGTGGATGTCCCTTTTGACCGGTGGGAAGTGATACTTCTTTATAGTGCAGATTTGCATTGCCCGCTTGCTTGCTTGGCCAAAAAGGGTGTATTCGTTTTCTCCTGAATATATTCAGGAGAAAACGCATACGCCCTTTTTGGCCAAGTGCATCATTGTCGAAGTTGTAACCCTCTTCCTGTGCTTTAAAGGCGATTCCAACGTACCTCTTGAAATCTGTTTCCTGCTATTCTGCCTCGCTTTCAAGTCTGCCTCGTTGCCTTCCCTCAACAGATTTTTGGACGATAGTTGTCCTTTATTACTCGGCCAGTTTGTGAATTGCTGTGCCCCTGAGCATCATTTTCAACTCATTTTTGGTGAGCTGACCGCAAGTCCAAAATTTTGGTTCAGGAACTATACTGGTTCCCGGTGGGTGGCTGAGACTTTGGTTAATTCTTCTTCCTGCCGGGAAATTACAGTGATATGTGCCCGTCCAAATGCCTAACAGCTACTCTCTCATTGGTTCTCCCTCTTCCCTTTCATCCTCTGCCAAATTGGCAGCCTGTGAGAACCAGGAGGTTAAAGGGGCTGTCTCTCCAAGTTGGGAGATTGATAGTAAAGCAGATGGAAAGTCAAACCACAGCACCAGGAGAGGGACTATTCGTTGAGTTTTAGAAACCTTTCGTATTCACAGTGTGTCCGTTCTCTAGATTTCCAGTACATGTTATAGCTGTAGTAATATTCCCTTCAACCTGGAGAGTTGGGACCCATGGAATGGGTGCCATGTATTATTGCTTTAAAGGGTCTGCATTTGCTCACCCAATCTCACCAATCCTCTCAGTCCCAAGTGTCCAGCCTTATGCCACATCCAGCTGTCGTTGTAGATAGGGTCATTCCAGGTTTCATCAGAGACCCTGAAGGAATTGTAAAGAATTTCCCAGTTTTTTTTGTTTTGTTTTTGAAATTCCTTTTTATAGTGGGTTTGAGCTGATTCTCGCTGCCATGTTTATGCCAGTGTAGACAAACTTGATTCCCTTACGGAGACATATCAATACATAGGTTTTAAGATTCTTACTAGTCAGATATATTCCTCTGCGGGAAATATGGGGTTTTGAGTCCCTTTCACTGAGGAAGGTGTAGGTCTTGTCTATTCCATAGTTGGTTTTTGGAACGGTACCTGTGCTTATATCAAACTCTGGTTTTATGCATCACCCCACCTCTCCTTCCTCCTTAAGCAGGCATAAGTGTGTTTTCTAAATGTGAGACACTCTTTTCTTTCCTAACTCAGTTCAAGTGTAGCCATGTTTACAGGATCTTCATAAGTGATATCTTATGATAAGTTTCTTTTTCTCTGTGACTTATTTCACTTAGAATCATCGTACCTGAATCCACCCATTTTGCTGCTACTGGTCTTATGACATTGATTTCATGGCTGAGGGATATTCCATCGTACGTGAGTACCACAATTTTTTGAACCATTTTTATATTTCCTGGCATATTTAAGGTGTACCCAAGTTGAGGTCCTTGTAAGCAGTGCAGCCCTAAATTTTGGGGTGGCTCTCGCTTATTGATTTTCAGTTTTCCCAAGGTATATTCCCTAGACTGGAAGTGCCCTTGGCTCTGTAGCTCTGTTGTTTACTTGTTTTAGGGAACACAAAGCACTCCTCCAGAGAGGCAGTTGGCAATTTACATCCCGCCCATCAGCATAACAAGGCTCCCTGTTCTCCAGGGCCTGTCTTGCATTTCTGGCTTTTACACATTTTGTGGATGTCCCTTTTGACCGGTGGGAAGTGATACTTCTTTGTAGTGCAGATTTGCATTGCCCGCTTGCTTGCTTGGCCAAAAAGGGCATATGCGTTTTCTCCTGAATATATTCAGGAGAAAACGCATACGCCCTTTTTGGCGAAGTGCAGCATTGTCGAAGTTGTGCCCCTCTTCCTGTGCTTTACAGGCGATTCCAACGTACCTCTTGAAATCTGTTTCCTGCTATTCTGCCTCGCTTTCAAGTCCGCCTCGTTGCCTTCCCTCAACAGAATTTTGGACGATAGTTGTCCTTTATTACTCGGCCAGTTTGTGAATTGCTGTGCCCCTGAGCTCCATTTTTCAACTCGTTTTTGGTGAGAAGACCGCAAGTCCAAAATTTTGGTTCAGGAACTATACTGGTTCCCGGTGGGTGGCCTAGACTTTGGTTAATTCTTCTTCCTGATGGGAAGTTAGAGTGATATGTGCCCGTCCAAATGCCTAACAGCTAGTCTCTCATTGGTTCTCCCTCTTCCTTTTCATCCTCTGCCAAATTGGCAACCTGTGCAAACCAGGAGTTTAAAGGGTCTGTCTCTCCAAGTTGGGAGGTTGATAGTAAAGGAGATGGAAAGTCAAACCGGAGCACCAGGAGAGGGACTATTCGTTGAGTTTTAGAAACCTTTCGTATTCACAGTGTGTCCGTTCTCTAGGTTTCCCGTATATGTTATAACTGTAGTAATATTCCCTTCAACCTGGAGAGTTGGGACCCATGGAATGGGTGCCATTCATTATTGCTTTAAAGGGTCTGCATTTGCTCACCCAATCTCACCAATCCTCTCAGTCCCAAGTGTCCAGCCTTATGCCACATCCAGCTGTCGTTGCAGAGAGGGTCATTCCAGGTTTCATCAGAGACCCTGAAGGAATTGTAAAGAATTTCACAGTTTTTTTGTTTTGTTTTTAAAATTCCTTTTTATAGTGGGTTTGAGCTGATTCTCGCTGCCATGTTTATGCCAGTCTAGACACACTTGATTCCCTTACGGAGACATATCAATACATAGGTTTTAAGATTCTTACTTGTCAGATATATCCCTCTGCGGGAAATATGGGGTTTTGAGTTCCTTTCACTGAGGAAGGTGTAGGTCTTGTCTATTCCATAGTTGGTTTTTGGAACGGTACCTGTGCTTATATCAAACTCTTGTTTTATGCATCACCCCACCTCTCCTTCCCCCTTAAGCAGGCATAAGAGTGTTTTCTAAATGTTAGACACTGTTCTCTTTCCTAACCCAGTTCAAGTGTAGCCATGTTTACAGGATCTTCATAAGTGATATCTTATGATAAGTTTCTTTTTCTGTGTGACTTATTTCACTTAGAATCATGGTACCTGAATCCGCCCGTATTGCTGCTACTGGTCTTATGACATTGATTTCATGGCTGAGGGATACTCCATCGTACGTAGGTACCACAATTTTTTGAACCATTTTTATATTTCCTGGGATATTTAAGGTGTACCCAAGTTGAGGTCCTTGTAAGAAGTGCAGCCCTAAATTTTAGGGTGGCTCTGTCTTATTGATTTTCAGTTTTCCCAAGGTATATTCCCTAGACTGGAAGTGCCCTTGGCTCTGTAGCTCTGTTGTTTACTTGTTTTAGGGAACACAATGCACTCCTCCAGAGAGGCAGTTGGCAATTTACATCCCGCCCATCAGCATAACAAGGCTCCCTGTTCTCCAGGGCCTGTCTTGCCTTTCTGGTTTTTACACATTTTGTGGATGTCCCTTTTGACCGGTGGGAAGTGATACTTCTTTGTAGTGCAGATTTGCATTGCCCGCTTGCTTGCTTGGCCAAAAAGGGTGTATGCATTTTCTCCTGAATATATTCAGGAGAAAACGCATACACCCTTTTTGGCCAAGTGCATCATTGTCGAAGTTGTGCCCCTCTTCCTGTGCTTTAAAGGCATTTCCAACGTACCTCTTGAAATCTGTTTCCTGCTATTCTGCCTCACTTTGAAGTCTGCCTCGTTGCCTTCCCTCAACAGATTTTTGGACGATAGTTGTCCTTTATTACTCGGCCAGTTTGTGAATTGCTGTGCCCCTGAGCTCCATTTTTCATCTCGTTTTTTGTGAGCCGACCGCAAGTCCAAAATTTTGGTTCGGGACGTATACTGGTTCCCGGTGGGTGGCAGAGACTTTGGTTAATTCTTCTTCCTGCCGGGAAATTACAGTGATATGTGCCCTTCCAAATGCCTAACAGCTACTCTCTCATTGGTTCTCTCTCTTCACTTTCATCCTGTGCCAAATTGGCAACCTGTGTGAACCAGGAGGTTAAAGGGGCTGTCTCTCCAACTTGGGAGGTTGATAGTAAAGCAGATGGAAAGCCAAACCGGAGCACCAGGAGAGGTACTATTCGTTGAGTTTTAGAAACATTTCGTATTCACAGTGGGTCCGTTCTCTAGGTTTCCCGTACATGTTATAGCTGTAGTAATATTCCCTTCAACCTGGAGATTAGGGACCCATGGAATGGGTGCCAGACATTTGTGCTTTAAAGGGTCTGCATTTGATCACCCAATCTCACCAATCCTCTCAGTCCCAAGTGTCCAGCATATGCCACATACAGCTGTCGTTGTAGATAGGGTCATTCCAGGTTTCATCAGAGACCCTGAAGGAATTTTAAAGAATTTCCCAGTTTTTTTGTTTTGTTTTTGAAATTCCTTTTTATAGTGGGTTTGAGCTGATTCTCGTTCCCCTGTTTATGCCAGTCTAGACACACTTGATTCCCTTATGGAGACATATCAATACATAGGTTTTAAATTTCTTACTAGTCAGATATATTCCTCTGCGGGAAATATGGGGTTTTGAGTCCCTTTCACTGAGGAAGGTGTAGGTCTTGTCTATTCCATAGTTGGATTTTGGAACAGTACCTGTGCTTATATCAAACTCTGGTTTTATGCATCACCCCACCTCTCCTTCCCCCTTAAGCAGGCATAAGTGTGTTTTCTAAATGTGAGACACTGTTCTCTTTCCTAACTCAGTTCAAGTGTAGCCATGTTTACAGGATCTTCATAAGTGATATCTTATGATAAGTTTCTTTTTCTGTGTGACTTATATCACTTAGAATCATCGTACCTGAATCCACCCATTTTGCTGCTACTGGTCTTATGACATTGATTTCATGGCTGAGGGATATTCCATCGTACGTAGGTACCACAATTTTTTGAACCATTTTTGTATTTCCTGGGATATTTAAGGTGTACTCAAGTTGAGGTCCTTGTAAGCAGTGCAGCCCAAAATTTTGGGGTGGCTCTGTCTTATTGATTTTCAATTTTCCCAAGGTATATTCCCTATACTGGAAGTGCCCTTGGCTCTGTAGCTCTGTTGTTTACTTGTTTTAGGGAACACAATGCACTCCTCCAGAGAGGCAGTTGGCAATTTACATCCCGCCCATCATCATAACAAGCCTCCCTGTTCTCCAGGGCCTGTCTTGCCTTTCTGGTTTTTACACATTTTGTGGATGTCCCTTTTGACCGGTGGGAAATGATACTTCTTTGTAGTGCAGATTTGCATTGCCCGCTTGCTTGCTTGGCCAAAAAGGGCGTATGCGTTTTCTCCTGAATATATTCAGGAGAAAACGCATACGCCCTTTTTGGACAAGTGCATCATTGTCGAAGTTGTGCCCCTCTTCCTGTGCTTTAAAGGCGATTCCAACATACTTCTTGAAATCTGTTTCCTGCTATTCTGCCTCGCTTTCAAGTCCGCCTCGTTGCCTTCCCTCAACAGAATTTTGGACGATAGTTGTCCTTTATTACTCGGCCAGTTTGTGAATTGATGTGCCCCTGAGCTCCATTTTTCAACTCGTTTTTGTTGAGCTGACCGCAAGTCCAAAATTTTGGTTCAGGACCTATACTGGTTCCCGGTGGGGGGCTGAGACTTTGGTTAATTCTTCTTCCTGCCGGGAAATTACAGTGATATGTGCCCGTCGAAATGCCTAACAGCTACTCTCTCATTGTTTCTCCCTCTTCCCTTTCATCCTCTGCCAAATTGGAAACCTGTGTGAACCAGGAGGTTAAAGGGGCTGTCTCTCCAAGTTTGGAGGTGGATAGTAAAGCAGATGGAAAGTCAAACCGGAGCACCAGGAGAGGGACTATTCGTTGAGTTTTAGAAACCTTTCGTATTCACAGTGTGTCCGTTCTCTAGGATTCTCGTACATGTTATACCTGTTGTAATATTCCCTTCAACCTGGAGAGTTGGGACCCATGGAATGGGTGCCATGCATTATTGCTTTAAAGGGTCTGCATTTGCTCACCCAATCTCAACAAACCTCTCTGTCCCAATTGTCCAGCCTTATGCCACTTCCAGCTGTCGTTGTAGATAGGGTCATTCCAGGTTTCATCAGAGACCCTGAAGTAATTGTAAAGAATATCCCAGTTTTTTTGTTTTCTTTTCGAAATTCCTTTTTGTAGTGGGTTTGAGCTGATTCTCGCTGCCATGTTTATGCCAGTCTAGACACACTTGATTCCCTTACGGAGACATATCAATACATAGGTTTTAAGATTCTTACTAGTCAGATATATTCCACTGCGGGAAATATGGGGTTTTGAGTCCCTTTCACTGAGGAAGGTGTAGGTCTTGTCTATTCCATAGTTGGTTTTTGGAAAGGCACCTGTGCTTATATCAAACACTGGTTTTATGCATCACCCCACCTGTCCTTACCACTTAAGCAGGTATAAGAGTGTTTTCTAAATGTGAGACACTGTTCTCTTTCCTAACTCAGTTCAAGTGTAGCCATGTTTACAGGAACTTCATAAGTGATATCTTATGATATGTTTCTTTTTCTGTGTGACTTATTTCACTTAGAATCATTGTACCTGAATCCACCCATTTTGCTGCTACTGGTCTTATGACATTGATTTCATGGCTGAGGGATATTCCATCGTACGTAAGTACCACAATTTTTTGAACCATTTTTATATTTCCTGGGATATTTAAGGTGTACCCAAGTTGAGGTCCTTGTAAGCAGTGCAGCCCTAAATTTTGGGGTGGCTCTGGCTTATTGATTTTCAGTTTTCCCGAGGTATATTCCCAAGACTGGAAGTGCCCTTGGCTCTGTAGCTCTGTTGTTTACTTGTTTTAGGGAACACAATGTACTCCTCCAGAGAGGCAGTTGGCAATTTACATCCCGCCCATCATCATAACAAGGCTCACTGTTCTCCAGGGCCTGTCTTGCCTTTCTGGTTTTTACACATTTTGTGGATGTCCCTTTTGACCGGTGGGAAGTGATACTTCTTTATAGTGCAGATTTGCATTGCCCGCTAGCTTGCTTGGCCAAAAAGGGCGTATGCGTTTTCTCCTGAATATATTCAGGAGAAAACGCATACGCCCTTTTTGGCCAAGTGCATCATTGTCGAAGTTGTGCCCCTCTTCCTGTGCTTTAAAGGCGATTCCAACGTACCTCTTGAAATCTGTTTCCTGCTATTCTGCCTCGCTTTCAAGTCCGCCTCGTTGCCTTCCCTCAACAGATTTTTGGACGATAGTTGTCCTTTATTACTCGGACAGTTTGTGAATTGCTGTGCCCCTGAGCTCCATTTTTCAACTCGTTTTTGTTGAGCTGACCGCAAGTCCAAAATTTTGGTTCAGGACCTATACTGGTTCTCGGTGGGGGGCTGAGACTTTGGTTAATTCTTCTTCCTGCCGGGAAGTTAGAGTGATATGTGCCCGTCCAAATGCCTAACAGCTACTCTCTCATTGTTTCTCCCTCTTCCCTTTCATCCTCTGCCAAATTGGCAACCTGTGTGAACCAGGAGGTTAAAGGGGCTGTCTCTCCAAGTTTGGAGGTTGATAGTAAAGCAGATGGAAAGTCAAACCGGAGCACCAGGAGAGGGACTATTCGTTGAGTTTTAGAAACCTTTCGTATTCACAGTGTGTCCGTTCTCTAGGATTCTCGTACATGTTATAGCTGTAGTAATATTCCCTTTAACCTGGAGAGTTGGGACCGATGGAATGGGTGCCATGCATTATTGCTTTAAAGGGTCTGCATTTGCTCACCCAATCTCAACAAACCTCTCTGTCCCAAGTGTCCAGCCTTATGCCACTTCCAGCTGTCGTTGTAGATAGGGTCATTCCAGGTTTCATCAGAGACCCTGAAGTAATTGTAAAGAATATCCCAGTTTTTTTGTTTTGTTTTCGAAATTCCTTTTTGTAGTGGGTTTGAGCTGATTCTCGCTGCCATGTTTATGCCAGTCTAGACACACTTGATTCCCTTACGGAGACATATCAATACATAGGTTTTAAGATTCTTACTAGTCAGATATATTCCTCTGCGGGAAATATGGGGTTTTGAGTCCCTTTCACTGAGGAAGGTGTAGGTCTTGTCTATTCCATAGTTGGTTTTTGGAAAGGCACCTGTGCTTATATCAAACACTGGTTTTATGCATCACCCCACCTGTCCTTCCCCCTTAAGCAGGCATAAGAGTGTTTTCTAAATGTGAGACACTGTTCTCTTTCCTAACTCAGTTCAAGTGTAGCCATGTTTACAGGATCTTCATAAGTGATATCTTATGATAAGTTTCTTTTTCTGTGTGACTTATTTCACTTAGAATCATCGTACCTGAATCCACCCATATTGCTGCTACTGGTCTCATGACATTGATTTCATGGCTGAGGGATACTCCATCGTACGTAGGTACCACAATTTTTTGAACCATTTTTATATTTCCTGGGATATTTAAGGTGTACCCAAGTTGAGGTCCTTGTAAGGAGTGCAGCCCTAAATTTTAGGGTGGCTCTGTCTTATTGATTTTCAGTTTTCCCAAGGTATATTCCCTAGACTGGAAGTGCCCTTGGCTCTGTAGCTCTGTTGTTTTCTTGTTTTAGGGAACACAATGCACTCCTCCAGAGAGGCAGTTGGCAATTTACATCCCGCCCATCAGCATAACAAGGCTCCCTGTTCTCCAGGGCCTGTCTTGCCTTTCTGGTTTTTACACATTTTGTGGATGTCCCTTTTGACCGGTGGGAAGTGATACTTCTTTGTAGTGCAGATTTGCATTGCCCACTTGCTTGCTTGGCCAAAAAGGGTGTATGCATTTTCTCCTGAATATATTCAGGAGAAAACGCATACGCCCTTTTTGGCCAAGTGCATCATTGTCGAAGTTGTGCCCCTCTTCCTGTGCTTTAAAGGCGTTTCCAACGTACCTCTTGAAATCTGTTTCCTGCTATTCTGCCTCACTTTGAAGTCTGCCTCGTTGCCTTCCCTCAACAGATTTTTGGACGATAGTTGTCCTTTATTACTCGGCCAGTTTGTGAATTGCTGTGCCCCTGAGCACCATTTTTCATCTCGTTTTTTGTGAGCTGACCGCAAGTCCAAAATTTTGGTTCAGGACCTATACTGGTTCCCTGTGGGTGGCTGAGACTTTGGTTAATTCTTCTTCCTGCCGGGAAATTACAGTGATATGTGCCCTTCCAAATGCCTAACAGCTACTCTCTCATTGGTTCTCTCTTTTCACTTTCATCCTGTGCCAAATTGGCAACCTGTGTGAACCAGGAAGTTAAAGGGGCTGTCTCTCCAACTTGGGAGGTTGATAGTAAAGCAGATGGAAAGCCAAACCGGAGCACCAGGAGAGGGACTATTCGTTGAGTTTTAGAAACCTTTCGTATTCACAGAGTGTCCATTCTCTAATTTTCCCGTACATGTTATAGCTGTAGTAATATTCCCTTCAACCTGGAGAGTTGGGACCCAAGGAATGGGTGCCAGACATTTGTGCTTTAAAGGGTCTGCATTTGATCACCCAATCTCACCAATCCTCTCAGTCCCAAGTGTCCAGCATATGCCACATACAGCTGTCGTTGTAGATAGGGTCATTCCAGGTTTCATCAGAGACCCTGAAGGAATTTTAAAGAATTTCCCAGTTTTTTTGTTTTGTTTTTGAAATTCCTTTTTATAGTGGGTTTGAGCTGATTCTCATTCCCCTGTTTATGCCAGTCTAGACACACTTGATTCCCTTATGGAGACATATCAATACATAGGTTTTAAATTTCTTACTAGTCAGATATATTCCTCTGCGGGAAATATGGGGTTTTGAGTCCCTTTCACTGAGGAAGGTGTAGGTCTTGTCTATACCATAGTTGGATTTTGGAACAGTACCTGTGCTTATATCAAACTCTGGTTTTATGCATCACCCCACCTCTCCTTCCCCCTTAAGCAGGCATAAGTGTGTTTTCTAAATGTGAGACACTGTTCTCTTTCCTAACTCAGTTCAAGTGTAGCCATGTTTACAGGATCTTCATAAGTGATATCTTATGATAAGTTTCTTTTTCTGTGTGACTTATTTCACTTAGAATCATCGTACCTGAATCCAACCATTTTGCTGCTACTGGTCTTATGACATTAATTTCAAGGCTGAGGGATATTCCATCGTACCTAGGTACCACAATTTTTTGAACCATTTTTATATTTCCTTGGATATTTAAGGTGTACTCAAGTTGAGGTCCTTGTAAGCAGTGCAGCCCTAAATTTTGGGGTTGCTCTGTCTTATTGATTTTCAATTTTCCCAAGGTATATTCCCTATACTGGAAGTGCCCTTGGCTCTGTAGCTCTGTTGTTTACTTGTTTTAGGGAACACAATGCACTCCTCCAGAGAGGCAGTTGGCAATTTACATCCCGCCCATCATCATAACAAGCCTCCCTGTTCTCCAGGGCCTGTCTTGCCTTTCTGGTTTTTACACATTTTGTGGATGTCCCTTTTGACCGGTGGGAAGTGATACTTCTTTATAGTGCAGATTTGCATTGCCCGCTTGCTTGCTTGGCCAAAAAGGGCGTATGCGTTTTCTCCTGAATATATTCAGGAGAAAACGCATACGCCCTTTTTGGCCAAGTGCATCATTGTTGAAGTTGTGCCCCTCTTCCTGTGCTTTAAAGGCGATTCCAACGTACCTCTTGAAATCTGTTTCCTGCTATTCTGCCTCGCTTTCAAGTCCGCCTCGTTGCCTTCCCTCAACAGATTTTTGGACGATAGTTGTCCTTTATTACTCGGCCAGTTTGTGAATTGCTGTGCCCCTGAGCTCCATTTTTCAACTCGTTTTTGTTGAGCTGACCGCAAGTCCAAAATTTTGGTTCAGGACCTATGCTGGTTCCCGGTGGTGGGCTGAGACTTTGGTTAATTCTTCTTCCTGCCGGGAAGTTAGAGTGATATGTGCCCGTCGAAATGCCTAACAGCTACTCTCTCATTGTTTCTCCCTCTTCCCTTTCATCCTCTGCCAAATTGGCAACCTGTGTGAACCAGGAGGTTAAAGGGGCTGTCTCTCCAAGTTTGGAGGTTGATAGTAAAGCAGATGGAAAGTCAAACCGGAGCACCAGGAGAGGGACTATTCGTTGAGTTTTAGAAACCTTTCGTATTCACAGTGTGTCCGTTCTCTAGGATTCTCGTACATGTTATAGCTGTAGTAATATTCCCTTCAACCTGGAGAGTTGGGACCCATGGAATGGGTGCCATGCATTATTGCTTTAAAGGGTCTGCATTTGCTCACCCAATCTCAACAAACCTCTCTGTCCCAAGTGTCCAGCCTTATGCCACTTCCAGCTGTCGTTGTAGATAGGGTCATTCCAGGTTTCATCAGAGACCTTGAAGTAATTGTAAAGAATATCCCAGTTTTTTTGTTTTGTTTACGAAATTCCTTTTTGTAGTGGGTTTGAGCTGATTCTCGCTGCCATGTTTATGCCAGTCTAGACACACTTGATTCCCTTACGGAGACATATCAATACATAGGTTTTAAGATTCTTACTAGTCAGATATATTCCTCTGCGGGAAATATGGGGTTTTGAGTCCCTTTCACTGAGGAAGGTGTAGGTCTTGTCTATTCCATAGTTGGTTTTTGGAAAGGCACCTGTGCTTATATCAAACACTGGTTTTATGCATCACCCCACCTGTCCTTCCCCCTTAAGCAGGCATAAGAGTGTTTTCTAAATGTGAGACACTGTTCTCTTTCCTAACTCAGTTCAAGTGTAGCCATGTTTACAGGATCTTCATAAGTGATATCTTATGATAAGTTTCTTTTTCTGTGTGACTTATTTCACTTAGAATCATCGTACCTGAATCCACCCATTTTGCTGCTACTGGTCTTATGACATTGATTTCATGGATGAGGGATATTCCATCGTACGTAAGTACCACAATTTTTTGAACCATTTTTATATTTCCTGGGATATTTAAGGTGTACCCAAGTTGAGGTCCTTGTAAGCAGTGCAGCCCTAAATTTTGGGGTGGCTCTGGCTTATTGATTTTCAGTTTTCCCGAGGTATATTCCCAAGACTGGAAGTGCCCTTGGCTCTGTAGCTCTGTTGTTTACTTGTTTTAGGGAACACAATGCACTCCTCCAGAGAGGCAGTTGGCAATTTACATCCCGCCCATCATCATAACAAGGCTCACTGTTCTCCAGGGCCTGTCTTGCCTTTCTGGTTTTTACACATTTTGGGGATGTCCTTTTTGACCGGTGGGAAGTGATACTTCTTTATAGTGCAGATTTGCATTGCCCGCTTGCTTGCTTGGCCAAAAAGGGCGTATGTGTTTTCTCCTGAATATATTCAGGAGAAAACGCATACGCCCTTTTTGGCCAAGTGCATCATTGTCGAAGTTGTGCCCCTCTTCCTGTGCTTTAAAGGCGATTCCAAAGTACCTCTTGAAATCTGTTTCCTGCTATTCTGCCTCGCTTTCAAGTCCGCCTCGTTGCCTTCCCTCAACAGATTTTTGGACGATAGTTGTCCTTTATTACTCGGCCAGTTTGTGAATTGCTGTGCCCCTGAGCTCCATTTTTCAACTCGTTTTTGTTGAGCTGACCGCAAGTCCAAAATTTTGCTTCAGGACCTATAGTGGTTCCCAGTGGGGGGCTGAGACTTTGGTTAATTCTTCTTCCTGCCGGGAAGTTAGAGTGATATGTGCCCGTCGAAATGCCTAACAGCAACTCTCTCATTGTTTCTCCCTCTTCCCTTTCATCCTCTGCCAAATTGGCAACCTGTGTGAACCAGGAGGTTAAAGGGGCTGTCTCTCCAAGTTTGGAGGTTGATAGTAAAGCAGATGGAAAGTCAAACCGGAGCACCAGGAGAGGGACTATTCGTTGAGTTTTAGAAACCTTTCGTATTCACAGTGTGTCCGTTCTCTAGGATTCTCGTACATGTTATACCTGTAGTAATATTCCCTTCAACCTGGAGAGTTGGGACCCATGGAATGGGTGCCATGCATTATTGCTTTAAAGGGTCTGCATTTGCTCACCCAATCTCAACAAACCTCTCTGTCCCAAGTGTCCAGCCTTATGCCACTTCCAGCTGTCGTTGTAGATAGGGTCATTCCAGGTTTCATCAGAGACCCTGAAGTAATTGTAAAGAATATCCCAGTTTTTTTGTTTTGTTTTCGAAATTCCTTTTTGTAGTGGGTTTGAGCTGATTCTCACTGCAATGTTTATGCCAGTCTAGACACACTTGATTCCCTTACGGAGACATATCAATACATATGTTTTAAGATTCTTACTAGTCAGATATATTCCTCTGCGGGAAATATGGTGTTTTGAGTCCCTTTCACTGAGGAAGGTGTAGGTCTTGTCTATTCCATAGTTGGTTTTTGGAAAGGCACCTGTGCTTATATCAAACACTGGTTTTATGCATCACCCCACCTGTCCTTACCCCTTAAGCAGGCATAAGAGTGTTTTCTAAATGTGAGACTCTGTTCTCTTTCCTAACTCAGTTCAAGTGTAGCCATGTTTACAGGATCTTCATAAGTGATATCTTATGATAAGTTTCTTTTTCTGTGTGACTTATTTCACTTAGAATCATTGTACCTGAATCCACCCATTTTGCTGCTACTGGTCTTATGACATTGATTTCATGGCTGAGGGATATTCCATCGTACGTAAGTACCACAATTTTTTGAACCATTTTTATATTTCCTGGGATATTTAAGGTGTACCCAAGTTGAGGTCCTTGTAAGCAGTGCAGCCCTAAATTTTGGGGTGGCTCTGGCTTATTGATTTTCAGTTTTCCCGAGGTATATTCCCAAGACTGGAAGTGCCCTTTGCTCTGTAGCTCTGTTGTTTACTTGTTTTAGGGAACACAATGCACTCCTCCAGAGAGGCAGTTGGCAATTTACATCCCGCCCATCATCATAACAAGGCTCACTGTTCTCCATGGCCTGTCTTGCCTTTCTGGTTTTTACATATTTTGTGGATGTCCCTTTTGACCGGTGGGAAGTGATACTTCTTTATAGTGCAGATTTGCATTGCCCGCTTGCTTGCTTGGCCAAAAAGGGTGTATTCGTTTTCTCCTGAATATATTCAGGAGAAAACGCATACGCCCTTTTTGGCCAAGTGCATCATTGTCGAAGTTGTAACCCTCTTCCTGTGCTTTAAAGGCGATTCCAACGTACCTCTTGAAATCTGTTTCCTGCTATTCTGCCTCGCTTTCCAGTCTGCCTCGTTGCCTTCCCTCAACAGATTTTTGGACGATAGTTGTCCTTTATTACTCGGCCAGTTTGTGAATTGCTGTGCCCCTGAGCATCATTTTCAACTCATTTTTGGTGAGCTGACCGCAAGTCCAAAATTTTGGTTCAGGAACTATACTGGTTCCCGGTGGGTGGCTGAGACTTTGGTTAATTCTTCTTCCTGCCGGGAAATTACAGTGATATGTGCCCGTCCAAATGCCTAACAGCTACTCTCTCATTGGTTCTCCCTCTTCCCTTTCATCCTCTGCCAAATTGGCAGCCTGTGAGAACCAGGAGGTTAAAGGGGCTGTCTCTCCAAGTTGGGAGATTGATAGTAAAGCAGATGGAAAGTCAAACCACAGCACCAGGAGAGGGACTATTCGTTGAGTTTTAGAAACCTTTCGTATTCACAGTGTGTCCGTTCTCTAGATTTCCAGTACATGTTATAGCTGTAGTAATATTCCCTTCAACCTGGAGAGTTGGGACCCATGGAATGGGTGCCATGTATTATTGCTTTAAAGGGTCTGCATTTGCTCACCCAATCTCACCAATCCTCTCAGTCCCAAGTGTCCAGCCTTATGCCACATCCAGCTGTCGTTGTAGATAGGGTCATTCCAGGTTTCATCAGAGACCCTGAAGGAATTGTAAAGAATTTCCCAGTTTTTTTTGTTTTGTTTTTGAAATTCCTTTTTATAGTGGGTTTGAGCTGATTCTCGCTGCCATGTTTATGCCAGTGTAGACAAACTTGATTCCCTTACGGAGACATATCAATACATAGGTTTTAAGATTCTTACTAGTCAGATATATTCCTCTGCGGGAAATATGGGGTTTTGAGTCCCTTTCACTGAGGAAGGTGTAGGTCTTGTCTATTCCATAGTTGGTTTTTGGAACGGTACCTGTGCTTATATCAAACTCTGGTTTTATGCATCACCCCACCTCTCCTTCCTCCTTAAGCAGGCATAAGTGTGTTTTCTAAATGTGAGACACTCTTTTCTTTCCTAACTCAGTTCAAGTGTAGCCATGTTTACAGGATCTTCATAAGTGATATCTTATGATAAGTTTCTTTTTCTCTGTGACTTATTTCACTTAGAATCATCGTACCTGAATCCACCCATTTTGCTGCTACTGGTCTTATGACATTGATTTCATGGCTGAGGGATATTCCATCGTACGTGAGTACCACAATTTTTTGAACCATTTTTATATTTCCTGGCATATTTAAGGTGTACCCAAGTTGAGGTCCTTGTAAGCAGTGCAGCCCTAAATTTTGGGGTGGCTCTCGCTTATTGATTTTCAGTTTTCCCAAGGTATATTCCCTAGACTGGAAGTGCCCTTGGCTCTGTAGCTCTGTTGTTTACTTGTTTTAGGGAACACAAAGCACTCCTCCAGAGAGGCAGTTGGCAATTTACATCCCGCCCATCAGCATAACAAGGCTCCCTGTTCTCCAGGGCCTGTCTTGCATTTCTGGCTTTTACACATTTTGTGGATGTCCCTTTTGACCGGTGGGAAGTGATACTTCTTTGTAGTGCAGATTTGCATTGCCCGCTTGCTTGCTTGGCCAAAAAGGGCGTATGCGTTTTCTCCTGAATATATTCAGGAGAAAACGCATACGCCCTTTTTGGCGAAGTGCAGCATTGTCGAAGTTGTGCCCCTCTTCCTGTGCTTTACAGGCGATTCCAACGTACCTCTTGAAATCTGTTTCCTGCTATTCTGCCTCGCTTTCAAGTCCGCCTCGTTGCCTTCCCTCAACAGAATTTTGGACGATAGTTGTCCTTTATTACTCGGCCAGTTTGTGAATTGCTGTGCCCCTGAGCTCCATTTTTCAACTCGTTTTTGGTGAGAAGACCGCAAGTCCAAAATTTTGGTTCAGGAACTATACTGGTTCCCGGTGGGTGGCCTAGACTTTGGTTAATTCTTCTTCCTGCTGGGAAGTTAGAGTGATATGTGCCCGTCCAAATGCCTAACAGCTAGTCTCTCATTGGTTCTCCCTCTTCCTTTTCATCCTCTGCCAAATTGGCAACCTGTGCAAACCAGGAGTTTAAAGGGTCTGTCTCTCCAAGTTGGGAGGTTGATAGTAAAGCAGATGGAAAGTCAAACCGGAGCACCAGGAGAGGGACTATTCGTTGAGTTTTAGAAACCTTTCGTATTCACAGTGTGTCCGTTCTCTAGGTTTCCCGTATATGTTATAACTGTAGTAATATTCCCTTCAACCTGGAGAGTTGGGACCCATGGAATGGGTGCCATTCATTATTGCTTTAAAGGGTCTGCATTTGCTCACCCAATCTCACCAATCCTCTCAGTCCCAAGTGTCCAGCCTTATGCCACATCCAGCTGTCGTTGCAGAGAGGGTCATTCCAGGTTTCATCAGAGACCCTGAAGGAATTGTAAAGAATTTCACAGTTTTTTGGTTTTGTTTTTGAAATTCCTTTTTATAGTGGGTTTGAGCTCGTTCTCGCTGCCATGTTTATGCCAGTCTAGACACACTTGATTCCCTTACGGAGACAAATCAATACATAGGTTTTAAGATTCTTACTAGTCAGATATATTCCTCTGCGGGAAATATGGGGTTTTGAGTCCCTTTCACTGAGGAAGGTGTAGGTCTTGTCTATTCGATAGTTGTTTTTTGGAAAGGAACCTGTGCTTATATCAAACTCTGGTTTTATGCATCACCCAACCTCTCCTTCCCCCTTAAGCAGGCATAAGAGTGTTTTCTAAATGTGAGACACTGTTCTCTTTCCTAACTCAGTTCAAGTGTAGCCATGTTTACAGGATCTTCATAAGTGATATCTTATGATAAGTTTCTTTTTCTGTGTGACTTATTTCACTTAGAATCTACGAACCTGAATCCACCCATTTTGCTGCTACTGGTCTTATGACATTGATTTCATGGCTGAGGGATATTCCATCGTACGTAAGTACCACAATTTTTTGAACCATTTTTATATCTCCTGGCATATTTAAGGTGTACCCAAGTTGAGGTCCTTGTAAGCAGTGCAGCCCTAAATTTTGGGGTGGCTCTGTCTTATTGATTTTCAGTTTTCCCAAGGTATATTCCCTAGACTGGAAGTGCCCTTGACTCTGTAGCTCTGTTCTTTACTTGTTTTAGGGAACACAATGCACTCCTCCAGAGAGGCAGTTGGCAATTTACATCCCGCCCATCAGCATAACAAGGCTCCCTGTTCTCCAGGGCCTGTCTTGCCTTTCTGGTTTTTACACATTTTGTGGATGTCCCTTTTGACGGGTGGGAAGTGATACTTCTTTGTAGTGCAGATTTGCATTGCCCGCTTGCTTGCTTGGCCAAAAAGGGCGTATGCGTTTACTCCTGAATATATTCAGGATAAAACGCATACAAACTTTTTGGCCAAGTGCATCATTTTCGTAGTTGTGCCCCTCTTCCTGTGCTTTAAAGGCGATTCCAACGTACCTCTTGAAATCTGTTTCCTGCTATTCTGCCTCGCTTTCAAGTCCGCCTCGTTGCCTTCCCTCAACAGATTTTTGGACGATAGTTATCCTTTATTACTCGGCCAGTTTGTGAATTGCTGTGCCCCTGAGCTCCATTTTTCAACTCGTTTTTGGTGAGCTGACCGCAAGTCCAAAATTTTGGTTCAGGACCTATACTGGTTCCCGGTGGGTGGCTGAGACTTTGGTTAATTCTTCTTCCTGCCGGGAAATTACAGTGATATGTGCCCGTCCAAATGCCTAACAGCTACTCTCTCTTTAGTTCTCCCTCTTCCCTTTCAGCCTCTGCCAAATTGGCAACCTATGCGAACCAGGAGTTTAAAGGGGCTGTCTCTCCAAGTTGGGAGGTTGATAGTAAAGCAGATGGAAAGTCAAACCGGAGCACCAGGAGAGGGACTATTCGTTGAGTTTTAGAAACCTTTCGTATTCACAGTGTGTCCGTTCTCTAGGTTTCCTGTACATGTTATACCTGTAGTAATATTCCCTTCAACCTGGAGAGTTGGGACCCATGGAATGGGTTCCATGCATTATTGCTTTAAAGGGTGTGAATTTGCTCACCCAATCTCACCAATCCTCTCAGTCCCAAGTGTCCAGCCTTATGCCACATCCAGCTGTCATTGTAGATAGGGTCATTCCAGGTTTCATCAGAGACCCTGAAGGAATTGTAAAGAATTTCCCAGTTTTTTGGTTTTGTTTTTGAAATTCCTTTTTATACTGGGTTTGAGCTGATTCTCGCTGCCATGTTTATGCCAGTCTAGACACACTTGATTCCCTTACGGAGACATATGAATACATAGGTTTTAAGATTCTTACTAGTCAGATATACTCCTTTGCGGGAAATATGGGGTTTTGAGTCCCTTTCACTGAGGAAGGTGAAGGTCTTGTCTATTCCATAGTTGGTTTTTGGAACGGTACCTGTGCTTATATCAAACTCTGGTTTTATGCATCACCCCACCTCTCCTTCCCCCTTAAGCAGGCATAAGAGTGTTTTCTAAATGTGAGACACTGTTCTCTTTCCTAACTCAGTTCAAGTGTAGCCATGTTTACAGGATCTTCATAAGTGATATCTTATGATAAGTTTCTTTTTCTGTGTGACTTATTTCACTTAGAATCATCGTACCTGAATCCACACATTTTGCTGCTACTGGTCTTATGATATTGATCTCATGGCTGAGGGATATTCCATCGTATGTAAGTACCACGATTTTTTGAACCATTTTTATATTTCCTTGGATACTTAAGGTGTACCCAAGTTGAGGTCCTTGTAAGCAGTGCAGCCCTAAATTTTGGAGTGGATCTGTCTTATTGATTTTCAGTTTTCCCAAGGTATATTCCCTAGACTGGAAGTGCCCTTGGCTCTGTAGCTCTGTTTTTTACTTGTTTTAGGGAACACAATGCACTCCTCCAGAGAGGCAGTTGGCAATTTACATCCCGCCCATCAGCATAACAAGGCTCCCTGTTCTCCACGGCCTGTCGTGCCTTTCTGGTTTTTACACATTTTGTGGATGTCCCTTTTGACCGGTGGGAAGTGATACTTCTTTATAGTGCAGATTTGCATTGCCCGCTTGCTTGCTTGGCCAAAATGGGCGTATGCGTTTTCTCATGAATATATTCAGGAGAAAACGCATACGCCCTTTTTGGCCAAGTGCATCATTGTCGAAGTTGTGCCCCTCTTCCTGTGCTTTAAAGGTGATTCCAACGTACCTCTTGAAATTTGTTTCCTGCTATTCTGCCTCGCTTTCAAGTCCGCCTCGTTGCCTTCCCTCAACAGATTTTTGGACGATAGTTGTCCTTTATTACTCGGCCAGTTTGTGAATTGCTGAGCCCCTGAGCTCCATTTTTCAACTCGTTTTTGGTGAGCTGACCGCAAGTCCAAAATTTTGGTTCAGGACCTATACTGGTTCCCGGTGGGTGGCTGAGACTTTGGTTAATTCTTCTTCCTGCCGGGAAATTACAGTGATATGTGCCCGTCCAAATGCCTAACTGCTACTCTCTCATGGGTTCTCCCTCTTCCCTTTCATCCTCTGCCAAATTGGAAACCTGTGCGAACCAGGAGGTTAAAGGGGCTGTCTCTCCAAGTTGGGAGGTTAATAGTAAAGCAGGTGGAAAGTCAAACTGGAGCACCAGGAGAGGGACTATTCGTTGAGTTTTAGAAACCTTTCGTATTCACAGTGTGTCCGTTCTCTAGGTTTCCCGTACATGTTATAGCTGTAGTAATATTCCCTTCTACCTGGAGAGTTAGGACCCATGGAATGGGTGCCATGCATTATTGCTTTAAAGGGTCTGCATTTGCTCACCCAATCTCACCAATCCTCTCAGTCCCAAGTGTCCCTCCTTATGCCACATCCAGCTGTCATTGTAGATAGGGTCATTCCAGGTTTCATCAGAGACCCTGAAGGAATTTTAAAGAATTTCCCAGTTTTTTTGTTTTGTTTTTGAAATTCCTTTTTATAGTGGGTTTGAGCTGATTCTCGCTGCCATGTTTATGCCTGTCAAGACACACTTGATTCCCTTACGGAGACATATCAATACATAGGTTTTAAGATTTTTACTAGTCAGATATATTCCTCTGTGGGAAATATGCGGTTTTGAGTCCCTTTCACTGAGGAAGGTGTAGGCCTTGTCTATTCCATAGTTAGTTTTTGGAAAGGAACCTGTCCTTATATCAAACTCTGGTTTTATGCATCACCCCACCTCTCCTTCCCCCTTAAGCAGGCATAAGAGTGTTTTCTAAATGTGAGACACTCTTCTCTTTCCTAACTCAGCTCAAGTGTAGCCATGTTTACAGGATCTTCATAAGTGATATCTTATGATAAGTTTATTTTTCTGTGTGACTTATTTCACTTAGAATCATCGTACCTGAATCCACCCATTTTGCTGCTACTGGTCTTATGACATTGATTTCATGGCTGAGGGATATTCCATCGTACGTAAGTACCACAATTTTTTGAACCATTTTTATAATTCCTGGGATATTTAAGGTGTACCCAAGTTGAGGTCCTTGTAAGCAGTGCAGCCCTAAATTTTGGAGTGGCTCTGTCTTATTGAATTTCAGTTTTCCCAAGGTATATTCCCTAGACTGGAAGTTCCCTTGGCTCTGTAGCTCTATTCTTTACGTGTTTTAGGGAACACAATGCACTCCTCCAGAGAGGCTGTTGGCAATTTACATCCCGCCCGTCAGCATAACAAGGCTCCCTGTTCTCCAGGGCCTGTCTTGCCTTTCTGGTTTTTACACATTTTGTGGATGTCCCTTTTGACCTGTGGGAAGTGATACTTCTCTGTAGTGCAGATTTGCATTGCCCGCTTGCTTGCTTGGCCAAAAAGGGCGTATGCGTTTTCTCCTGAATATATTCAGGAGAAAACGCATACGCCCTTTTTGGCCAAGTGCATCATTGTCGAAGTTGTGCCCCTCTTCCTGTGCTTTAAAGGCGATTCCAACGTACCTCTTGAAATCTGTTTCCTGCTATTCTGCCTCGCTTTCAAGTCCGCCTCGTTGCCTTCCCTCAACAGATTTTTGGCCGATAGTTGTCCTTTATTACTCGGCCAGTTTGTGAATTGCTGTGCCCCTGAGCTCCATTTTTCAACTCGTTTTTTGTGAGCTGACCGCAAGTCCAAAATTTTGGTTCAGGACCTATACTGGTTCCCGGTGGGTGCCTGAGACTTTGGTTAATTCTTCTTCCTGCCGGGAAATTACAGTGATATGTGCCCGTCCAAATGCCTAACAGCTACTCTCTCATTGGTTCTCCCTCTTCCCTTTCATCCTCTGCCAAATTCGCAACCTGTGCGAACCAGCAGGTTAAAGGGGCTGTCTCTCCAAGTTGGGAGGTTGATAGTAAAGCAGATGGAAAGTCAAACCGGAGCACCAGGAGAGGGACTATTCGTTGAGTTTTAGAAACCTTTCGTATTCACAGTGTGTCCGTTCTCTAGGTTTCCCGTACATGTTATAACTGTAGTAATATTCCCTTCAACCTGGAGAGTTGGGACCCATGGAATGGGTGCCAGGCATTTGTGCTTTAAAGGGTCTGCATTTGCTCACCCAATCTCACCAATCCTCTCAGTCCCAAGTGTCCCTCCTTATGCCACATCCAGCTGTCATTGTAGATAGGGTCATTCCAGGTTTCATCAGAGACCCTGAAGGAATTGTAAAGAATTTCCCAGTTTTTTTGTTTTGTTTTTGAAATTCTTTTTATAGTGGGTTTGAGCATATTCTCGCTGCCATGTTTATGCCAGTCTAGACACACTTGATTCCCTTACGGAGACATATCAATACATAGGTTTTAAGATTATTACTACTCAGATATATTCCTCTGCGGGAAATATGGGGTTTTGAGTCCCTTTCACTGAGGAAGGTATAGGTCTTGTCTATTCCATAGTTGGTTTTTGGAACGGTACCTGTGCTTATATCAAACTCTGGTTTTATGCATCACCCCACCTCTCCTTCCTCCTTAAGCAGGCATAAGAGTGTTTTCTAAATGTGAGACACTGTTCTCTTTCCTAACTCAGTTCAAGTGTAGCCATGTTTACAGGATCTTCATAAGTGATATCTTATGATAAGTTTCTTTTTCTGTGTGACTTACTTCACTTAGAATCATTGTACCTGAATCCACCCATTTTGCTGCTACTGGCCTTAAGACATTGATTTCATGGCTGAGGGATATTCCATCGTACGTAAGTACCACAATTTTTTGAACCATTTTTATATTTCCTGGGATATTTAAGCTGTACCCAAGTTGAGGTCCTTGTAAGAAGTGCAGCCCTAAATTTTGGGGTGGCTCTGTCTTATTGATTTCAGTTTTTCCAAGGTATATTCCCTAGACTGGAAGTGCCCTTGGCTCTGTAGCTCTGTTCTTTACTTGTTTTAGGGAACACAATGCACTCCTCCAGAGAGGCAGTTGGAAATTTACATCCCGCCCATCAGCATAACAAGGCTCCCTGTTCTCCAGGGTTTGTCTAGCCCTTCTGATTTTTACACATTTTGTGGATGTCCCTTTTGACCGGTGGGAAGTGATACTTCTTTATAGTGCAGATTTGCATTGCCCGCTTCCTTGCTTGGCCAAAAAGGGCGTATGCGTTTTCTCCTGAATATATTCAGGAGAAAACGTATACACGCTTTTTGGCCAAGTGCATCATTGTCGAAGTTGTGCCCCTCTTCCTGTGCTTTAAAGGCGATTCCAACGTACCTCTTGAAATCTGTTTCCTGCTATTCTGCCTCGCTTTCAAGTCCGCCACGTTGCATTCCCTCAACAGATTTTTGGACGATAGTTGTCCTTTATTACTCGGCCAGTTTTTTAATTGCTGTGTCCCTGAGCTCCATTTTTCAACTCGTTTTTGGTGATCTGACCGGAAGTCCAACATTTTGGTTCAGGACCTATACTGGTTCCCAGTGGGCGGCTGAGACTTTGCTTAATTCTTCTTCCTGCCGGGAAATTACAGTGATATGTGCCCGTCCAAATGCCTAACAGCTACTCTCTCATTGGTTCTCCCTCTTCCCTTTCATCCTCTGCCGAATTGGCAACCTGTGTTAACAAGGAGGTTAAAGGTTCTGTCTCTCCATGTTGGGAGGTTGATAGTAAAGCAGATGGAAAGTCAAACCGGAGCACCAGGAGAGGGACTATTCGTTGAGTTTTAGAAACCTTTCGTATTCACAGTGTGTCCGTTCTCTAGGTTTCCCGTACATGTTATAACTGTAGTAATATCCCCTTCAACCTGGAGAGTTGGGACCCATGGAATGGGTGCCAGGCATTTGTGCTTTAAAGGGTCTGCATTTGCTCACCCAATCTCACCAATCGTCTCAGTCCCAAGTGTCCTTCCTTATGCCACATCCAGCTGTCATTGTAGATAGGGTCATTCCAGGTTTCATCAGAGACCCTGAAGGAATTGTAAAGAATTTCCCAGTTTTTTTGTTTTGTTTTTGAAATTCCTTTTTATAGTGGGTTTGGGCACATTCTCGCTGCCATGTTTATGCCAGTCTAGACACACTTGATTCCCTTACGGAGACATATCAATCCATAGGTTTTAAGATTCTTACTAGTCAGATATATTCCTCTGTGGGAAATATGGGGTTTTGAGTCCCTTTCACTGAGGAAGGTGTAGGTCTTGTCTATTCCATAGTTGGTTTTTGGAACGGTACCTGTGCTTATATCAAACTCTGGTTTTATGCATCACCCCACCTCTCCTTCCCCCTTAAGCAGGCATAAGAGTGTTTTCTAAATGAGAGACACTGTTCTCTTTCCTAACTCAGTTCAAGTGTAGCCATGTTTACAGGATCTTCATAAGTGATATCTTATGATAAGTTTCTTTTTCTCAGTGACTTATTTCACTTAGAACCATCGTACCTGAATACACCCATTTTCCTGCTACTGTTCACATGACATTGATTTCGGGGCTGAGGGATATCCCATCGTACATAAGTACCACAATTTTTTGAACCATTTTTATATTTCCTGGGATATTTAAGGTGCACCCAAGTTGAGGTACTTGTAAGCAGTGCAGCCCTAAATTTTGGGGTGGCTCTGTCTTATCGATATTCACTTTTCCCAAGGTATATTCCCTAGACTGCAAGAGCCTTTGGCTCTGTAGCTCTGTTGTTTCTTGTTTTTAGGGAACACAATGCACACCTCCAGAGAGGCAGTTGGCAATTTACATCCCGCCTATCAGCATAACAAGGCTCCCTGTTCTCCACGGCCTGTTTTGCCTTTCTGGTTTGTACACATTTTGTGGATGTACCTTTTGACCGGTGGCAAGTGATACTTCTTTGTAGTGCAGATTTGCATTGCCCGCTTGCTTGCTTGGCCAAAAAGGGCGTATGCGTTCTCTCCTGAATATATTCAGGAGAAAACGCATACGCCCTTTTTGGACAAGTGAATCACTGTCGAATTTGTTCCCCTGTTCCTGTGCTTTAAAGGCGATTCGAACGTAACTCTTGAAATCTGTTTCCTGCTATTCTGCCTCGCTTTCAAGTCCGCCTCGTTGCCTTCCCTCAACAGATTTTTGGACGATAGTTGTCCTTTATTATTCGGCCAGTTTGTGCATTGCTGTGACCCTGAGCTCCATTTTTCAACTCGTTTTTTGTGAGCTGACCGCATGTTCAAAATTTTGGTTCAGGACCTATGCTGGTTCCCGGTGGGTGGCTGAGACTTTGGTTAATTCTTCTTCCTGCCGAGAAATTAGAGTGATATGTGCCCGTCCAAATGCCTAACAGCTACTCTCTCATTGGTTCTCCCTCTTCCCTTTCATCCTCTGCCAAATTGGCAACCTGTGCGAACCAGGAGATTAAAGGGGCTGTCTCTCCAAGTTGGGAGGTTGATAGTAAAGCAGATGGAAAGTCAAACCGGAGCACCAGGAGAGGGACTATTCGTTGAGTTTTAGAATCCTTTCTTATTCACAGTGTGTCCGTTCTCTAGGTTTCCCATACATGTTATAGCTGTAGTAATATTCCCTTCAAGCTGTTGAGTTGGGACCCATGGAATGGGTGCCAGGCATTTGTGCTTTAAAGGGTCTGCATTTGCTCACTCAATCTCACCAATCATCTCAGTCTCAAGTGTCCCTCCTTATGCCAAATCCATCTGTCATTGTAGATAGGGTCATTCCAGTTTTCAGCAGAGACCCTGAAGGTATTGTAAAGAATTTCCCAGTTTTTTTGTTTTGTTTTTGAAATTCCTTTTTATAGTGGGTTTGAGCTGATTCTCGCTGCCATGTTTATGCCAGTCTAGACACACTTGATTCCCTTACGGAGACATATCAATACATAGGTTTTAAGATTCTTACTAGTCAGATATATTCCTCTGTGGGAAATATGGGGTTTTGAGTCCCTTTCACTGAGGAAGGTGTAGGTCTTCTCTATTCCATAGTTTGTGTTTTGGAACGGTACCTGTGCTTATATCAAACTCTGGTTTCATGCATCACCCCACCTCTCTTTCCCCCTTAAGCAGGCATAAGAGTGTTTTCTAAATGAGAGACACTGTTCTCTTTCCTAACTCAGTTCAAGTGTAGCCATGTTTACAGGATCTTCATAAGTGATATCTTATGATAAGTTTCTTTTTCTGTGACTTATTTCACTTAGAATCATCGTACCTGAATCCACCCATTTTGCTGCTACTGGTCTTATGACATTGATTTCATGGCTGAGGGATATTCCATCGTACGTAAGTACCACAATTTTTTGAACCATTTTTATAATTCCTGGGATATTTAAGGTGTACCCAAGTTGAGGTACTTGTAAGCAGTGCAGCCCTAAATTTTGGGGTGGCTCTGTCTTATCGATATTCAGTTTTCCCAAGGTATATTCCCTAGACTGCAAGAGCCCTTGGCTCTGTAGCTCTGTTGTTTCTTTGTTTTAGGGAACACAGTGCACACCTCCAGAGAGGCAGTTGGCAATTTACATCCCGCCTATCAGCATAACAAGGCTCCCTGTTCTCCAGGGCCTGTCTTGCCTTTCTGGTTTGTACACATTTTGTGGATGTACCTTTTGACCGGTGGGAAGTGATACTTCTTTGTAGTGCAGATTTGCATTGCCCGCTTGCTTGCTTGGCCAAAAAGGGCGTATGCGTTTTCTTCTGAATATATTCAGGAGAAAACGCATACGCCCTTTTTGGCCAAGTGCATCATTGTCGAAGTTGTGCCCCTCTTCCTGTGCTTTAAAGGTGATTCCAACGTACCTCTTGAAATCTGTTTCCTGCTATTCTGCCTCGCTTTCAAGTCCGCCTCGTTGCCTTTCCTCAACAGATTTTTGGACGATAGTTGTCCTTTATTATTCGGCCAGTTTGTGCATTGCTGTGACCCTGAGCTCCATTTTTCAACTCGTTTTTTGTGAGCTGACCGCATGTCCAAAATTTTGGTTCAGGACCTATGCTGGTTCCCGGTGGGTGGCTGAGACTTTGGTTAATTCTTCTTCCTGCCGAGAAATTAGAGTGATATGTGCCCGTCCAAATGCCTAACAGCTACTCTCTCATTGGTTCTCCCTCTTCCCTTTCATCCTCTGCCAAATTGGCAACCTGTGCGAACCAGGAGATTAAAGGGGCTGTCTCTCCAAGTTGGGAGGTTGATAGTAAAGCAGATGGAAAGTCAAACCGGAGCACCAGGAGAGGGACTATTCGTTGAGTTTTAGAATCCTGTCTTATTCAGAGTGTGTCCCTTCTCTAGGTTTCCCATACATGTTATAGCTGTAGTAATATTCCCTTCAACCTGTTGAGTTGGGACCCATGGAATAGGTGCCAGGCATTTGTGCTTTAAAGGGTCTGCATTTGCTCACTCAATCTCACCAATCATCTCAGTCTCAAGTGTCCCTCCTTATGCCAAATCCATCTGTCATTGTAGATAGGGTCATTCCAGGTTTCAGCAGAGACCCTGAAGGTATTGTAAAGAATTTCCCAGTTTTTTTGTTTTGTTTTTGAAATTCCTTTTTATAGTGGGTTTGAGCTGATTCTCGCTGCCATGTTTATGCCAGTCTAGACACACTTGATTCCCTTACGGAGACATATCAATACATAGGTTTTAAGATTCTTACTAGTCAGATATATTCCTCTGTGGGAAATATGGGGTTTTGAGTCCCTTTCACTGCGGAAGGTGTAGGTCTTCTCTATTCCATAGTTTGTGTTTTGGAACGGTACCTGTGCTTATATCAAACTCTGGTTTCATGCATCACCCCACCTCTCTTTCCCCCTTAAGCAGGCATAAGAGTGTTTTCTAAATGAGAGACACTGTTCTCTTTCCTAACTCAGTTCAAGTGTAGCCATGTTTACAGGATCTTCATAAGTGATATCTTATGATAAGTTTCTTTTTCTGTGACTTATTTCACTTAGAATCATCGTACCTGAATCCACCCATTTTGCTGCTACTGGTCTTATGACATTGATTTCATGGCTGAGGGATATTCCATCGTACGTAAGTACCACAATTTTTTGAACCATTTTTATAATTCCTGGGATATTTAAGGTGTACCCAAGTTGAGGTACTTGTAAGCAGTGCAGCCCTAAATTTTGGGGTGGCTCTGTCTTATCGATATTCAGTTTTCCCAAGGTATATTCCCTAGACTGCAAGAGCCCTTGGCTCTGTTGCTCTGTTGTTTCTTTGTTTTAGGGAACACAATGCACACTTCCAGAGAGGCAGTTGGCAATTTACATCCCGCCTATCAGCATAACAAGGCTCCCTGTTCTCCAGGGCCTGTCTTGCCTTTCTGGTTTGTACACATTTTGTGGATGTACCTTTTGACCGGTGGAAAGTGATACTTCTTTGTAGTGCAGATTTGCATTGCCCGCTTGCTTGCTTGGCCAAAAAGGGCGTATGCGTTTTCTTCTGAATATATTCAGGAGAAAACGCATACGCCCTTTTTGGCCAAGTGCATCATTGTCGAAGTTGTGCCCCTCTTCCTGTGCTTTAAAGGCGATTCCAACCTACCTCTTGAAATCTGTTTCCTGCTATTCTGCCTCGCTTTCAAGTCCGCCTCGTTGCCTTTCCTCAACAGATTTTTGGACGATAGTTGTCCTTTATTATTCGGCCAGTTTGTGCATTGCTGTGACCCTGAGCTCCATTTTTCAACTCGTTTTTTGTGAGCTGACCGCATGTCCAAAATTTTGGTTCAGGACCTATGCTGGTTCCCGGTGGGTGGCTGAGACTTTGGTTAATTCTTCTTCCTGCCGAGAAATTAGAGTGATATGTGCCCGTCCAAATGCCTAACAGCTACTCTCTCATTGGTTCTCCCTCTTCCCTTTCATCCTCTGCCAAATTGGCAACCTGTGCGAACCAGGAGATTAAAGGGGCTGTCTCTCCAAGTTGGGAGGTTGATAGTAAAGCAGATGGAAAGTCAAACCGGAGCACCAGGAGAGGGACTATTCGTTGAGTTTTAGAATCCTTTCTTATTCACAGTGTGTCCGTTCTCTAGGTTTCCCATACATGTTATAGCTGTAGTAATATTCCCTTCAAGCTGTTGAGTTGGGACCCATGGAATGGGTGCCAGGCATTTGTGCTTTAAAGGGTCTGCATTTGCTCACTCAATCTCACCAATCATCTCAGTCTCAAGTGTCCCTCCTTATGCCAAATCCATCTGTCATTGTAGATAGGGTCATTCCAGGTTTCAGCAGAGACCCTGAAGGTATTGTAAAGAATTTCCCAGTTTTTTTGTTTTGTTTTTGAAATTCCTTTTTATAGTGGGTTTGAGCTGATTCTCGCTGCCATGTTTATGCCAGTCTAGACACACTTGATTCCCTTACGGAGACATATCAATACATAGGTTTTAAGATTCTTACTAGTCAGATATATTCCTCTGTGGGAAATATGGGGTTTTGAGTCCCTTTCACTGAGGAAGGTGTAGGTCTTCTCTATTCCATAGTTTGTGTTTTGGAACGGTACCTGTGCTTATATCAAACTTTGGTTTCATGCATCACCCCACCTCTCTTTCCCCCTTAAGCAGGCATAAGAGTGTTTTCTAAATGAGAGACACTGTTCTCTTTCCTAACTCAGTTCAAGTGTAGCCATGTTTACAGGATCTTCATAAGTGATATCTTATGATAAGTTTCTTTTTCTGTGACTTATTTCACTTAGAATCATCGTACCCGAATCCACCCATTTTGCTGCTACTGGTCTTATGACATTGATTTCATGGCTGAGGGATATTCCATCGTACGTAAGTACCACAATTTTTTGAACCATTTTTATAATTCCTGGGATATTTAAGGTGTACCCAAGTTGAGGTACTTGTAAGCAGTGCAGCCCTAAATTTTGGGGTGGCTCTGTCTTATCGATATTCAGTTTTCCCAAGGTATATTCCCTAGACTGCAAGAGCCCTTGGCTCTGTAGCTCTGTTGTTTCTTTGTTTTAGGGAACACAATGCACACCTCCAAAGAGGCAGTTGGCAATTTACATCCCGCCTATCAGCATAACAAGGCTCCCTGTTCTCCAGGGCCTGTCTTGCCTTTCTGGTTTGTACACATTTTGTGGATGTACCTTTTGACCGGTGGGAAGTGATACTTCTTTGTAGTGCAGATTTGCATTGCCCGCTTGCTTGCTTGGCCAAAAAGGGTGTATGCGTTTTCTTCTGAATATATTCAGGAGAAAACGCATACGCCCTTTTTGGCCAAGTGCATCATTGTCGAAGTTGTGCCCCTCTTCCTGTGCTTTAAAGGCGATTCCAACCTACCTCTTGAAATCTGTTTCCTGCTATTCTGCCTCGCTTTCAAGTCCGCCTCGTTGCCTTTCCTCAACAGATTTTTGGACGATAGTTGTCCTTTATTATTCGGCCAGTTTGTGCATTGCTGTGACCCTGAGCTCCATTTTTCAACTCGTTTTTTGTGAGCTGACCGCATGTCCAAAATTTTGGTTCAGGACCTATGCTGGTTCCCGGTGGGTGGCTGAGACTTTGGTTAATTCTTCTTCCTGCCGAGAAATTAGAGTGATATGTGCCCGTCCAAATGCCTAACAGCTACTCTCTCATTGGTTCTCCCTCTTCCCTTTCATCCTCTGCCAAATTGGCAACCTGTGCGAACCAGGAGATTAAAGGGGCTGTCTCTCCAAGTTGGGAGGTTGATAGTAAAGCAGATGGAAAGTCAAACCGGAGCACCAGGAGAGGGACTATTCGTTGAGTTTTAGAATCCTTTCTTATTCACAGTGTGTCCGTTCTCTAGGTTTCCCATACATGTTATAGCTGTAGTAATATTCCCTTCAACCTGGAGAGTTGGGACCCATGGAATAGGTGCCAGGCATTTGTGCTTTAAAAGGTCAGCATTTGCTCACTCAATCTCACCAATCGTCTCAGTCTCAAGTGTCCCTCCTTATGCCAAATCCAGCTGTCATTGTAGTTAGGGTCATTCCAGGTTTCATCAGAGACCCTGAAGGTATTGTAAAGAATTTCCGAGTTTTTTTGTTTTGTTTTCGAAATTCCTTTTTATAGTGGGTTTGAGCTGATTCTCGCTGCCATGTTTATGCCAGTCTAGACACACTTGATTCCCTTACGGAGACATATCAATACATAGGTTTTAAGATTCTTACTAGTCAGATATATTCCTCTGTGGGAAATATGGGATTTTGAGTCACTTTCACTGAGGAAGGTGTAGGTCTTGTCTATTCCATAGTTGGTTTTTGGAACGGTACCTGTGCTTATATCAAACTCTGGTTTTATGCATCACCCCACCTCTCCTTCCCCCTTAAGCAGGCATAAGAGTGTTTTCTAAATGTGAGACACTGTTCTCTTTCCTAACTCAGTTCAAGTGTAGCCATGTTTACAGGATCTTCATAAGTGATATCTTATGATAAGTTTCTTTTTCTGTGTGACTTATTTCACTTAGAATCATCGTACCTGAATCCACCCTCTTTGCTGCTACTGGTCTTATGACATTAATTTCATGGCCTAGGGATATTCCATCGTACGTAAGTACCACAATTTTTTGAACCATTTTTATATTTCCTGGGATATTTAAGGTGTACCCAAGTTGAGGTCCTTGTAAGCAGTGCAGCCCTAAATTTTGGGGTGGCTCTGTCTTAATGATTTTCAGTTTTCCCAGGGTATATTCCCTAGACTGGAAGTGCCCTTGGCTCTGTAGCTCTGTTCTTTACTTGTTTTAGGGAACACAATGTACTCCTCCAGAGAGGCAGTTGGCAATTTACATCCCGCCCATCAGCATAACAAGGCTCCCTGTTTTCCAGGGCCTGTCTTGCCTTTCTGGTTTTTACACATTTTGTGGATGTCGCTTTTGACCGATGGGAAGTGATACTTCTTTGTAGTGCAGATTTGCATTGCCCGCTTGCTTGCTTGGCCAAAAAGGGCGTATGCGTTTTCTCCTGAATATATTCAGGAGAAAACGCATAAGCCCTTTTTGGCCAAGTGCATCATTGTCGAAGTTGTGCCCCTCTTCCTGTGCTTTAAAGGCGATTCCAACGTACCTCTTGAAATCTGTTTCCTGCTATTCTGCTTCGTTTTCAAGTCCGCCTCGTTGCCTTCCCTCAACAGATTTTTGGACGATAGTTGTCCTTTATTACTCGGCCCGTTTGTGAATTGCTGTGCCCCTGAGCTCCATTTTTCAACTCGTTTTTGGTGAGCTGACCGCAAGTCCAAAATTTTGTTTCAGGACCTATGCTGGTTCCCGGTGGGTGGCTGAGACTTTGGTTAATTCTTCTTCCTGCCGGGAAATTACAGTGATATGTGCCCGTCCATATGCCTAACAGCTACTCTCTCATTGATTCTCCCTCTTCCCTTTCATCCTCTGCCAAATTTGCAACCTGTGCGAACCATGAGGTTAAAGGGGCTGTCTCTCCAAGTTGGGAGGTTGATAGTAAAGCAGATGGAAAGTCAAACCGGAGCACCAGGAGAGGGACTATTCGTTGAGTTTTACAAACCTTTCGTATTCAAAGTGTGTCCATTCTCTAGGTTTCCCGTACATGTTATAGCTGTAGTAATATTCCCTTCAACCTGGAGAGTTGGGACCCAAGGAGTGGGTGCCAGGCATTTGTGCTTTAAAGGGTCTGCATTTGCTCACCCTATCTCACCAATCGTCTCAGTCCCAAGTGTCCCTCCTTATGCCACATCCAGTTGTCATTGTAGATAGGGTCATTCCAGTTTTCATCAGAGACCCTGAAGGAATTGTAAAGAATTTCCCAGTTTTTTTGTTTTGTTTTTGAAATTCCTTTTTATAGTGGGTTTGAGCTGATTCTCGCTGCCATGTTTATGCCAGTCTAGACACACTTGATTCCCTTACGGAGACATATCAATACGTAGGTTTTAAGATTCTTTCTAGTCAGATATATTCCTCTGCGGAAAATATGGGGTTTTGAGTCCCTTTCACTGAGGAAGGTGTAGGTCTTGTCTATTCCATAGCTGGTTTTTGGAACGGTACTGTGCTTATATCAAACTCTGGATTTATGCATCACCCCATCTCTCCTTCCCCCTTAAGCAGGCATAAGAGTGTTTTCTAAATGTCAGACTCTGTTCTCTTTCCTAACTCAGTTCAAGTGTAGCCATGTTTAAAGGATCTTCATAAGTGATATCTTATGATAAGTTTCTTTTTCTCTGTGACTTATTTCAGTTAGAATCATCGTACCTGAATCCACCCATTTTGCTGCTACTGGTCTTATGACATTGATTTCATGGCTGAGGGATATTCCATCGTACGTAAGTACCACAATTTTTTGAACCATTTTTATATTTCCTGGGATATTTAAGGTGTACCCAAGTTGAGGTCCTTGTAAGCAGTGCAGCCCTAAATTTTGGGGTGGCTCTGTCTTATTGATTTTCAGTTTTCCCAAGGTATATTCCCTAGACTGGAAGTGCCCTTTGCTCTGTAGCTCTGTTGTTTACTTGTTTTAGGGAACACAACGCACTCCTCCAGAGAGGCAGTTGGCAATTTACATACCGCCCATGAGCATAACAAGGTTCCCTGTTCTCCAGGGCCTGTCTTGCCTTTCTGGTTTTTACACATTTTGTGGATGTCCCTTTTGACCGGTGGGAAGTGATACTTCTTTGTAGTGCAGATTTGCATTGCCCGCTTGCTTGCTTGGCCAAAAAGGGCGTATGCGTTTTCTCCTGAATATATTCAGGAGAAAACCCATACGCCCTTTTTGGCCAAGTGCATCATTTTCGTAGTTGTGCCCCTCTTCCTGTGCTTTAAAGGTGATTCCAACGTACCTCTTGAAATCTGTTTCCTGCTATTCTGCCTCGCTTTCAAGTCCGCCTCGTTGCCTTCCCTCAACAGATTTTTGGACGATAGTTGTCCTTTATTACTCGGCCAGTTTGTGAATTGCTGTGCCCCTGAGCTCCATTTTTCAACTCGTTTTTGGTGAGCTGACCGCAAGTCCAAAATTTTGGTTCAGGACCTATACTGGTTCCCAGTGGGTGCATGAGACTTTGGTTAATTCTTCTTCTTGCCGCGAAATTAGAGTGATATGTGCCCGTCCAAATGCCTAACAGCTACTCTCTTATTGGTTCTCCCTCTTCCCTTTCATCCTCTCCCAATTTGGCAACCTGTGCGAAGCAGGAGGTTAAAGGGTCTGTCTCTCCAAGTTGGGAGGTTGATAGTAAAGCAGATGGAAAGTCAAACCGGAGCACCAGGAGAGGGACTATTCGTTGAGTTTTAGAAACCTTTCGTATTCACAGTGTGTCCGTTATCTAGGTTTCCCGTACATGTTATAGCTGTAGTAATATTCCCTTCAACCTGGAGAGTAGGGACCCATGGAATGGGTGCCAGGCATTTGTGCTTTAAAGGGTCTGCATTTGCTCACCCAATCTCACCAATCGTCTCAGTCCCAAGTGTCCCTCCTTATGCCACATCCAGCTGTCATTGTAGATATGGTCATTCCAGGGTTCATCAGAGACCCTGAAGGAATTGTAAAGAATTTCCCAGTATTTTTGTTTTGTTTTTGAAATTCCTGTTTATAGTGGGTTTGAGCTGATTCTCGCTGCCATGTTTATGCCAGTCTAGACACACTTGATTCCCTTACGGACACATATCAATACATAGGTTTTAAATTCTTACTAGTCAGATATATTCCTCTGCGGGAAATATGGGGTTTTGAGTCCCTTTCACTGAGGAAGGTGTAGGTCTTGTCTATTCCATAGTTGGTTTTTGGAACGGTACCTGTGCTTATATCAAACTCTGTTTTTATGCATCACCCCACCTCTCCTTCCCCCTTAAGCAGGCATAAGAGTGTTTTCTAAATGTCAGACTCTGTTCTCTTTCCTAACTCAGTTGAAGTGTAGCCATGTTTACAGGATCTTCATAAGTGATATCTTACGATAAGTTTCTTTTTCTCTGTGACTTGTTTCACTTAGAATCATCATACCTGAATCCACCCATTTTGCTGCTACTGGTTTATGACATTGATTTCATGGCTGAGGGATATTCCATCGTACGTAAGTACCACAATTTTTGAACCATTTTTATATTTCCTGGGATATTTAAGGTGTACCCAAGTTGAGGTCCTTGTAAGCAGTGCAGCCCTAAATTTTGGAGTGGCTCTTTCTTATTGATTTTCAGAATTCCCAAGGTATATTCCCTAGACTGGAGGTGCCCTTGGCTCTTTAGCTCTGTTCTTTACTTGTTTTAGGGAACACAATATACTCCTCCAGAGACGCAGTTGGCAATTTACATCCAGCCCATCAGCATAACAAGGCTCCCTGTTCTCCAGGGCTTGTCTTGCATTACAGGTTTTTACACATTTTGTGGATTTCCCTTATGACCTGTGGGAAGTGATACTTCTTTGTAGTGCAGATTTCCATTGACCGCTTGCTTGCTTGGCCAAAAAGGGCGTATGCGTTTCCTCCTGAATATATTCAGGAGAAAACGCATACGCCCTTTTTGGCCAAGTGCATCATTGTCAAAGTTGTGCCTCTCTTCCTGTGCTTTAAAGGCGATTCCAACTTACATCTTGAAATCTGTTTCCTGCTATTCTGCCTCGCTTTCAAGTCCGCCTCGTTGCCTTCCCTCAACAGATTTTTGGACGATAGTTGTCCTTTATTACTAGGCCAGTTTGTGAATTGCTGTGCCCCTTAGCTCCATTTTTCAACTCGTTTTTTGTGAGCTGACCGCAAGTCCAAAATTTTGGTTCAGGACCTATGCTGGTTTCCGATGGGGGGCTGAGACTTTGGTTAATTCTTCTTCCTGCCGGGAAGTTAGAGTGATATGTGCCCATCCAAATGCCTAACAGCTACTCTCTCATTGGTTCTCCCTCTTCCCTTTCATCCTCTGCCAAATTGGCAACCTGTGCGAACCAGCAGGTTAAAGGGGCTGTCTCTCCAAGTTGGGAGATTGATAGTAAAGCAGATGGAAAGTCAAACCGGAGCACCAGGAGAGGGACTATTCGTTGAGTTTTAGAAACCTTTCGTATTCACAGTTTGTCCGTTCTCTATGTTTCCCATACATGTTATAACTGTACTAATATTCCCTTCAACCTGGAGAGTTGGGACCCATGGAATGGGTGCCATGCATTATTGCTTTAAAGGGTCTGCATTTGCTCACCCAATCTCACCAATCGTCTCAGTCCCAAGTGTCCAGCCTTATGCCACATCCAGCTGTCGTTGTAGATAGGGTCATTCCAGGTTTCATCAGAGACCCTGAAGGAATTGTAAAGAATTTCCCAGTTTTTTTGTTTTGTTTTTGAAATTCCTGTTTATAGTGGGTTTGAGCTGATTCTCTCTGCCATGTTTATGCCAGTCTAGACACACTTGATTCCCTTACGGACACATATCAATACATAGGTTTTAAGATTCTTTCTAGTCAGATATATTCCTCTGTGGGAAATATGGGGTTTTGAGTCCCTTTCACTGAGGAAGGTGTAGGTCTTGTCTATTCCATAGATGGTTTTTGGAACGGTACCTGTGCTTATATCAAACTCCGGTTTTATGCATCACCGCACCTCTCCTTCCCCCTTAAGCAGGCATAAGAGTGTTTTCTAAATGTGAGACACTGTTCTCTTTCCTAACTCAGTTCAAGTGTAGCCATGTTTACAGGATCTTCATAAGTGATATCTTATGATAAGTTTCTTTTTCTGTGGGACTTATTTCACTTAGAATCATCGTACCTGAATCCACCCATTTTGCTGCTACTGGTTTATGACATTGATTTCATGGCTGAGGGATATTCCATCGTACGTAAGTACCACAATTTTTGAACCATTTTTATATTTCCTGGGATATTTAAGGTGTACCCAAGTTGAGGTCCTTGTAAGCAGTGCAGCCCTAAATTTTGGGGTGGCTCTGTCTTATTGATTTTCAGAATTCCCAAGGTATATTCCCTAGACTGGAAGTGCCCTTGGCTCTTTAGCTCTGTTCTTTACTTCTTTTAGGGAACACAATATAATCCTCCAGAGAGGCAGTTGGCAATTTACATCCCGCCCATCAGCATAACAAGGCTCCCTGTTCTCCAGGGCCTGTCTTGCCTTTCAGGTTTTTACACATTTTGTGGATGTCCCTTTTGACCGGTGGGAAGTGCTACTTCTTTGTAGTGCAGATTTGCATTGCCCGCTTGCTTGCTTGGCCAAAAAGGGCGTATGCGTTTTCTCCTGAATATATTCAGGAGAAAACGCATACGCCCTTTTTGGCCAAGGGCATCACTTTCGTAGTTGTGCCCCTCTTCCTGTGCTTTAAAGGCGATTCCAACGTACCTCTTGAAATCTGTTTCCTGCTATTCTGCCTCGCTTTCAAGTCTGCCTCGTTGCCTTCCCTCAACAGATTTTTGGATGATAGTTGTCCTTTATTACTCGGCCAGTTTGTGAATTGCTGTGCCCCTTAGCTCCATTTTTCAACTCGTTTTTTGTGAGCTGACCGCAAGTCCAAAATTTTGGTTCAGGACCTATGCTGGTTCCCGATGGGGGGCTGAGACTTTGGTTAATTCTTCTTCCTGCTGGGAAGTTAGAGTGAAATGTGCCCGTCCAAATGCCTAACAGCTACTCTCTCATTGGTTCTCCCTCTTCCCTTTCATCCTCTGCCAAATTGGAAACCTGTGCGAACCAGGAGGTTAAAGGGGCTGTCTCTCCAAGTTGGGAGATTCATAGTAAAGCACATGGAAAGTCAAACCGGAACACCAGGAGAGGGACTATTCGTTGAGTTTTAGAATCCTTTCGTAATCACAGTGTGTCTGTTCTCTAGGTTTCCCGTACATGTTATAACTGTAGTAATATTCCCTTCAACCTGGAGAGTTGGGACCCATGGAATGGGTGCCATGCATTATTGCTTTAAAGGGTCTGCATTTGCTCACCCAATCTCACCAATCGTCTCAGTCCCAAGTGTCCAGCCATATGCCACATCCAGCTGTCGTTGTAGATAGGGTCATTCCAGGTTTCATCAGAGACCCTGAAGGAATTGTAAAGAATTTCCCAGTTTTTTTGTTTTGTTTTTGAAATTCCTGTTTATAGTGGGTTTGAGCTGATTCTCTCTGCCATGTTTATGCCAGTCTAGACACACTTGATTCCCTTACGGAGACATATCAATACATAGGTTTTAAGATTCTTTCTAGTCAGATATATTCCTCTGCGGGAAATATGGGGTTTTGAGTCCCTTTCACTGAGGAAGGTGTAGGTCTTGTCTATTCCATAGTTGGTTTTTGGAACGGTACCTGTGCTTATATCAAACTCTGGTTTTATGCATCACCCCACCTCTCCTTCCCCCTTAAGCAGGCATAAGAGTGTTTTCTAAATGTCAGACTCTGTTCTCTTTCCTAACTCAGTTCAAGTGTAGCCATGTTTACAGGATCTTCATAAGTGATATCTTATGATAAGTTTCTTTTTCTCTGTGACTTATTTCACTTAGAATCATCATACCTGAATCCACCCATTTTGCTGCTACTGGTTTATGACATTGATTTCATGGCTGAGGGATATTCCATCGTACGTAAGTACCACAATTTTTGAACCATTTTTATATTTCCTGGGATATTTAAGGTGTACCCAAGTTGAGGTCCTTGTAAGCAATGCAGCCCTAAATTTTGGAGTGGCTCTTTCTTATTGATTTTCAGAATTCCCAAGGTATATTCCCTAGACTGGAGGTGCCCTTGGCTCTTTAGCTCTGTTCTTTATTTGTTTTAGGGAACACAATATACTCCTCCAGAGATGCAGTTGGCAATTTACATCCATCCCATCAGCATAACAAGGCTCCCTGTTCTCCAGGGCATGTCTTGCCTTTCTGGTTTTTACACATTTTGTGGATGTCCCATTTGATCGGTGGGAAGTGATACTTCTTTGTAGTGCAGATTTGCATTGCCCGCTTGCTTGCTTGGCCAAAAAGGGCGTATGCGTTTTCTCCTGAATATATTCAGGAGAAAACGCATACGCCCTTTTTGGCCAAGTGCATCATTTTCGTAGTTGTGCCCCTCTTCCTGTGCTTTAAAGGCGATTCCAACGTACCTCTTGAAATCTGTTTCCTGCTATTCTGCCTCGCTTTCAAGTCCGCCTCGTTGCCTTCCCTCAACAGATTTTTGGACGATAGTTGTCCTTTATTACTAGGCCAGTTTGTGAATTGCTGTGCCCCTTAGCTCCATTTTTCAACTCGTTTTTTGTGAGCTGACCGCAAGTCCAAAATTTTGGTTCAGGACCTATGCTGGTTTCCGATGGGGGGCTGAGACTTTGGTTAATTCTTCTTCCTGCCGGGAAGTTAGAGTGATATGTGCCCATCCAAATGCCTAACAGCTACTCTCTCATTGGTTCTCCCTCTTCCCTTTCATCCTCTGCCAAATTGGCAACCTGTGCGAACCAGCAGGTTAAAGGGGCTGTCTCTCCAAGTTGGGAGATTGATAGTAAAGCAGATGGAAAGTCAAACCGGAGCACCAGGAGAGGGACTATTCGTTGAGTTTTAGAAACCTTTCGTATTCACAGTGTGTCCGTTCTCTAGGTTTCCCATACATGTTATAACTGTAGTAATATTCCCTTCAACCTGGAGAGTTGGGACCCATGGAATGGGTGCCATGCATTATTGCTTTAAAGGGTCTGCATTTGCTCACCCAATCTCACCAATCGTCTCAGTCCCAAGTGTCCAGCCTTATGCCATATCCAGCTGTCGTTGTAGATAGGGTCATTCCAGGTTTCATGAGAGACCCTGAAGGAATTGTAAAGAATTTCCCAGTTTTTTTGTTTTGTTTTTGAAATTCCTGTTTATAGTGGGTTTGAGCTGATTCTCTCTGCCATGTTTATGCCAGTCTAGACACACTTGATTCCCTTACGGAGACATATCAATACATAGGTTTTAAGATTCTTTCTAGTCAGATATATTCCTCTGCGGGAAATATGGGGTTTTGAGTCCCTTTCACTGAGGAAGGTGTAGGTCTTGTCTATTCCATAGTTGGTTTTTGGAACGGTACCTTTGCTTATATCAAACTCCGGTTTTATGCATCACCCCACCTCTCCTTCCCCCTTAAGCAGGCATAAGAGTGTTTCCTAAATATGAGACACTGTTCTCTTTCCTAACTCAGTTCAAGTGTAGCCATGTTTACAGGATCTTCATAAGTGATATCTTATGATAAGTTTCTTTTTCTGTGGGACTTATTTCACTTAGAATCATCGTACCTGAATCCACCCATTTTGCTGCTACTGGTTTATGACATTGATTTCATGGCTGAGGGATATTCCATCGTACGTAAGTACCACAATTTTTGAACCATTTTTATATTTCCTGGGATATTTAAGGTGTACCCAAGTTGAGGTCCTTGTAAGCAGTGCAGCCCTAAATTTTGGGGTGGCTCTGTCTTATTGATTTTCAGAATTCCCAAGGTATATTCCCTAGACTGGAAGTGCCCTTGGCTCTTTAGCTCTGTTCTTTACTTCTTTTAGGGAACACAATATACTCCTCCAGAGAGGCAGTTGGCAATTTACATCCCGCCCATCAGCATAACAAGGCTCCCTGTTCTCCAGGGCCTGTCTTGCCTTTCAGGTTTTTACACATTTTGTGGATGTCCCTTTTGACCAGTGGGAAGTGATACTTCTTTGTAGTGCAGATTTTCATTGCCCGCTTGCTTGCTTGGCCAAAAAGGGCGTATGCGTTTTCTCCTGAATATATTCAGGAGAAAACGCATACGCCCTTTTTGGCCATGGGCATCATTTTCGTAGTTGTGCCCCTCTTCCTGTGCTTTAAAGGCGATTCCAACGTACCTCTTGAAGTCTGTTTCCTGCTATTCTGCCTCGCTTTCAAGTCCGCCTCGTTGCCTTCCCTCAACAGAATTTTGGACGATAGTTGTCCTTTATTACTCGGCCAGTTTGTGAATTGCTGTGCCCCTTAGCTCCATTTTTCAACTCGTTTTTTGTGAGCTGACCGCAAGTCCAAAATTTTGGTTCAGGACCTATGCTGGTTCCCGATGGGGGGCTGAGACTTTGGTTAATTCTTCTTCCTGCTGGGAAGTTAGAGTGAAATGTGCCCGTCCAAATGCCTAACAGCTACTCTCTCATTGGTTCTCCCTCTTCCCTTTCATCCTCTGCCAAATTGGAAACCTGTGCGAAACAGGAGGTTAAAGGCGCTGTCTCTCCAAGTTGGAAGGTTGATAGTAAAGCAGATGGAAAGTCAAACCCGAGCACCAGGAGAGGGACTATTCGTTGAGTTTTGGAAACTTTTCGTGTTCACAGTGTGTCCGTTCTCCAGGTTTACCGTACATGTTATAGCTGTAGTAATATTCCCTTTAACCTGGAGAGTTGGGACCCATGGAATGGGTGCCAGGCATTTGTGCTTTAAAGAGTCTGCATTTGCTCACCCTATCTCACCAATCCTCTCAGTCTCAAGTGTCCAGCCTTATGCCTCATCCAGCTGTCGTTGTACATAGGGTCATTCCAGGTTTCATCAGAGACCGTGAAGGAATTGTAAAGAATTTCCCAGTTTTTTTGTTTTGTTTTTGCAATTCCTTTTTATAGTGGGTTTGAGCTGATTCTCGCTGCCATGTTTATGCCAGTCTAGACACACTTGATTCCCTTACGGAGACATATAAATTCATAGGTTTTAAGATTCTTACTAGTCAGATATATTCCTCTGTGGGAAATAAGGGGTTTTGAGTCCCTTTCACTGAGGAAGGTGTAGGTCTTGTTTATTCCATAGTTGGTTTTTGGAACGGGACCTGTGCTTATATTAAAGTCTGGTTTTATGCATCACCCGTCCTCTCCTTCCCCCTTAAGCAGGCATAAGGTGTTTTCTAAATGTGAGACACTGTTCTCTTTCCTAACTCAGTTCAAGTGTAGCCATGTTACAGGATCTTCATAAGTGATATCTTATGATAAGTTTCTTTTTCTGTGTGACTTATTTCACTTAGAATCATCGTACCTGAATCCACCCATTTTGCTGCTACTGGTTTATGACATTGATTTCATGGCTGAGGGATATTCCATCGTACGTAAGTACCACAATTTTTGAAACATTTTTATATTTCCTGGGATATTTAAGGTGTACCCAAGTTGAGGTCCTTGTAAGCAGTGCAGCCCTAAATTTTGGGGTGGCGCTGTCTTATTGATTTTCAGAATTCCCAATGTATATTCCCTAGACTGGAAGTGCCCTTGGCTCTTTAGCTCTGTTCTTTACTTGTTTTAGGGAACACAATATACTCCTCCAGAGAGGCAGTTGGCAATTTACATCCCGCCCATCAGCATAACAAGGCTCCCTGTTCTCCAGGGCCTGTCTTGCCTTTCTGGTTTTTACACATTTTGTGGATGTCCCTTTTGAACGGTGGGAAGTGATACTTCTTTGTAGTGCAGATTTGCATTGCCCGCTTGCTTGCTTGGCCAAAAAGGGCGTATGTGTTTTCTCCTGAATATATTCAGGAGAAAACGCATACGCCCTTTTTGGCCAAGTGCATCATTTTCGAAGTTGTGACCCTCTTCCTGTGCTTTAAAGGCGATTCCAACGTACCTCTTGAAATCTGTTTCCTGCTATTCTGCCTCGCTTTCAAGTCCACCTCGTTGCCTTCCCTCACCAGATTTTTCGACGATAGTTGTCCTTTATTACTCGGCCAGATTGTGAATTGCTGTGCCCCTGAGCTCCATTTTTCAACTCGTATTTGGTGAGCTGATTGCAAGTCCAAAATTTTGGTTCAGGACCTATACTGGTTCCCAGTGGGTGGCTGAGACTTTGGTTAATTCTTCTTCTTCCCGGGAATTTAGAGTGATATGTGCCCGTCCAAATGCCTAACAGCTACTCTCTCACTGGTTCTCCCTTTTCCCTTTCATCCTCTCCCAATTTGGCAACCTGTGTGAACCAGGAGGTTAAAGGGGCTGTCTCTCCACGTTGGGAGGTTGATAGTAAAGCAGATCGAAAGTCAAACCGGAGCACCAAGAGAGGGACTCTTCGTTGAGTTTTAGAAACCTTTCGTATTCACAGTGTGTCCGTTCTCTAGGTTTCCCGTACATGTTATAGCTGTAGTAATATTCCCTTCAACCTGGAGAGTTGGGACCCATGGAATGGGTGCCAGGCATGTGTGCTTTAAAGGGTCTGCATTTGCTCACCCAATCTCACCAATCCTCTCAGTCCCAAGTGTCCCTCCTTATGCCACATCCAGCTGTCATTGTAGATATGGTCATTCCAGGGGTCATCAGAGACCGTGAAGGAATTGTAAAGAATTTCCCAGTATTTATGTTTTGTTTTTGAAATTCCTGTTTATAGTGGGTTTGAGCTGATTCTCGCTGCCATGTTTATGCCAGTCTAGACAAACTTGTTTCCCTTACGGAGTCATATCAATACATAGGTTTTAAGATTCTTACTAGTCAGATATATTCCTTTGCGGGAAATATGGGGTTTTGAGTCCCTTTCACTGAGGAAGGTGTAGGTCTTGTCTATTCCATAGCTGGTTTTTGGAACGGTACCTGTGCTTATATCAAACTCTGGATTTATGCATCACCCCACCTCTCCTTCCCCCTTAAGCAGGCATAAGAGTGTTTTCTAAATGTCAGACTCTGTTCTCTTTCCTAACTCATTTCAAGTGTAGCCATGTTTAAAGGATCTTCATAAGTGATATCTTATGATAAGTTTCTTTTTCTCTGTGACTTATTTCAGTTAGAATCATCGTACCTGAATCCACCCATTTTGCTGCTACTGGTCTTATGACATAGATTTCATGGCTGAGGGATATTCCATCGTACGTAAGTACCACAATTTTTTGAACCATTTTTATAACTCCTGGGATATTTAAGGTGTACCCAAGTTGAGGTCCTTGTAAGCAGTGCAGCCCTAAATTTTGGGGTGGCTCTGTCTTATTGATTTTCAGTTTTCCCAAGGTATATTCCCTAGACTGGAAGTGCCCTTGGCTCTGTAGCTCTGTTGTTTACTTGTTTTAGGGAACACAATGCACTCCTCTAGAGAGGCAGTTGGCAATTTACATCACGCCCATCAGCATAACAAGGCTCCCTGTTCTCCAGGGCCTGTCTTGCCTTTCTGGTTTTTACACATTTTGTGGATGTCCCTTTTGACCGGTGGGAAGTGATACTTCTTTGTAGTGCAGATTTGCATTGCCCGCTTGCTTGCTTGGCCAAAAAGGGCGTATGCGTTTTCTCCTGAATATATTCAGGAGAAAACGCATACGCCCTTTTTGGCCAAGGGCATCATTGTCGAAGTTGTGCCCCTCTTCCTGTGCTTTAAAGGCGATTCCAACGTACCTCTTGAAATCTGTTTCCTGCTATTCTGCCTCGCTTTCAAGTCCACCTCGTTGCCTTCCCTCAACAGATTTTTGGACGATAGTTGTCCTTTATTACTCGGCCAGTTTGTGAATTGCTGTGCCCCTGAGCTCCATTTTTCAACTCGTTTTTGGTGAGCTGACCGCAAGTCCAAAATTTTGGTTCAGGACCTATACTGGTTCCCAGTGAGTGCATGAGACTTTGGTTAATTCTTCTTCTTGCCGCGAAATTAGAGTGATATGTGCCCGTCCAAATGCCTAACAGCTACTCTCTCATTGGTTCTCCCTCTTCCCTTTCATCCTCTCCCAATTTGGCAACCTGTGCGAAGCAGGAGGTTAAAGGGGCTGTCTCTCGAAGTTGGGAGGTTGATAGTAAAGCAGATGGAAAGTCAAACCGGAGCACCAGGAGAGGGACTATTCGTTGAGTTTTAGAAAACTTTCGTATTCACAGTGTGTCCGTTCTCTAGGTTTCCCGTACATGTTATAGCTGTAGTAATATTCCCTTCAACCTGGAGAGTTGGGACCCATGGAATGGGTGCCAGGCATTTGTGCTTTAAAGGGTCTGCATTTGCTCACCCAATCTCACCAATCCTCTCAGTCCCAAGTGTCCCTCCTTATGCCACATCCAGCTGTCATTGTAGATATGGTCATTCCACGGTTCATCAGAGACCCTGAAGGAATTTTAAAGAATTTCCCAGTATTTTTGTTTTGTTTTTGAAATTCCTGTTTATAGTGGGTTTGAGCTGATTCTCGCTGCCATGTTTATGCCAGTCTAGACACACTTGATTCCCTTAAGGAGACATATCAATACATAGGTTTTAAGATTCTTACTGGTCAGATATATTCCTCTGCGGGAAATATGAGGTTTTGAGTCCCTTTCACTGAGGAAGGTGTAGGTCTTCTCTATTCCATAGTTGGTTTTTGGAACGGTACCTGTGCTTATATCAAACTCTGGTTTTTTGCATCACCCCACCTCTCCTTCCCCCTTAAGCAGGCATAAGAGTGTTTTCTAAATGTCAGCCTCTGTTCTCTTTCCTAACTCAGTTCAAGTGTAGCCATGTTTACAGGATCTTCATAAGTGATCTCTTATGATAAGTTTCTTTTTCTCTGTGACTTGTTTCACTTAGAATCATCATACCTGAATCCATCCATTTTGCTGCTACTGGTTTATGACATTGATTTCATGGCTGAGGGATATTCCATCGTACGTAAGTACCACAATTTTTGAACCATTTTTATATTTCCTGGGATATTTAAGGTGTACCCAAGTTGAGGTCCTTGTAAGCAATGCAGCCCTAAATTTTGGAGTGGCTCTTTCTTATTGATTTTCAGAATTCCCAAGGTATATTCCCTAGACTGGGGGTGCCCTTGGCTCTTTAGCTCTGTTCTTTACTTGTTTTAGGGAACACAATATACTCCTCCAGAGATGCAGTTGGCAATTTACATCCAGCCCATCAGCATAACAAGGCTCCCTGTTCTCCAGGGCCTGTCTTGCCTTTCTGGTTTTTACACATTTTGTGGATGTCCCTTTTGAACCGTGGGAAGTGATACCTCTTTGTAGTGCAGATTTGCATTGCCCGCTTGCTTGCTTGGCCAAAAAGGGCGTATGTGTTTTCTCCTGAATATATTCAGGAGAAAACGCATACGCCCTTTTTGGCCAAGTGCATCATTTTCGAAGTTGTGACCCTCTTCCTGTGCTTTAAAGGCGATTCCAACGTACCTCTTGAAATCTGTTTCCTGCTATTCTGCCTCGCTTTCAAGTCCACCTCGTTGCCTTCCCTCAACAGATTTTTGGACGATAGTTGTCCTTTATTACTCGGCCAGATTGTGAATTGCTGTGCCCCTGAGCTCCATTTTTCAACTCGTATTTGGTGAGCTGATTGCAAGTCCAAAATTTTGGTTCAGGACCTATACTGGTTCCCAGTGGGTGGCTGAGACTTTGGTTAATTCTTCTTCTTCCCGGGAATTTAGAGTGATATGTGCCCGTCCAAATGCCTAACAGCTACTCTCTCACTGGTTCTCCCTTTTCCCTTTCATCCTCTCCCAATTTGGCAACCTGTGTGAACCAGGAGGTTAAAGGGGCTGTCTCTCCACGTTGGGAGGTTGATAGTAAAGCAGATCGAAAGTCAAACCGGAGCACCAAGAGAGGGACTCTTCGTTGAGTTTTAGAAACCTTTCGTATTCACAGTGTGTCCGTTCTCTAGGTTTCCCGTACATGTTATAGCTGTAGTAATATTCCCTTCAACCTGGAGAGTTGGGACCCATGGAATGGGTGCCAGGCATGTGTGCTTTAAAGGGTCTGCATTTGCTCACCCAATCTCACCAATCCTCTCAGTCCCAAGTGTCCCTCCTTATGCCACATCCAGCTGTCATTGTAGATATGGTCATTCCGGGGGTCATCAGAGACCGTGAAGGAATTGTAAAGAATTTCCCAGTATTTATGTTTTGTTTTTGAAATTCCTGTTTATAGTGGGTTTGAGCTGATTCTCGCTGCCATGTTTATGCCAGTCTAGACAAACTTGTTTCCCTTACGGAGTCATATCAATACATAGGTTTTAAGATTCTTACTAGTCAGATATATTCCTTTGCGGGAAATATGGGGTTTTGAGTCCCTTTCACTGAGGAAGGTGTAGGTCTTGTCTATTCCATAGCTGGTTTTTGGAACGGTACCTGTGCTTATATCAAACTCTGGATTTATGCATCACCCCACCTCTCCTTCCCCCTTAAGCAGGCATAAGAGTGTTTTCTAAATGTCAGACTCTGTTCTCTTTCCTAACTCATTTCAAGTGTAGCCATGTTTAAAGGATCTTCATAAGTGATATCTTATGATAAGTTTCTTTTTCTCTGTGACTTATTTCAGTTAGAATCATCGTACCTGAATCCACCCATTTTGCTGCTACTGGTCTTATGACATAGATTTCATGGCTGAGGGATATTCCATCGTACGTAAGTACCACAATTTTTTGAACCATTTTTATAACTCCTGGGATATTTAAGGTGTACCCAAGTTGAGGTCCTTGTAAGCAGTGCAGCCCTAAATTTTGGGGTGGCTCTGTCTTATTGATTTTCAGTTTTCCCAAGGTATATTCCCTAGACTGGAAGTGCCCTTGGCTCTGTAGCTCTGTTGTTTACTTGTTTTAGGGAACACAATGCACTCCTCTAGAGAGGCAGTTGGCAATTTACATCACGCCCATCAGCATAACAAGGCTCCCTGTTCTCCAGGGCCTGTCTTGCCTTTCTGGTTTTTACACATTTTGTGGATGTCCCTTTTGACCGGTGGGAAGTGATACTTCTTTGTAGTGCAGATTTGCATTGCCCGCTTGCTTGCTTGGCCAAAAAGGGCGTATGCGTTTTCTCCTGAATATATTCAGGAGAAAACGCATACGCCCTTTTTGGCCAAGGGCATCATTGTCGAAGTTGTGCCCCTCTTCCTGTGCTTTAAAGGCGATTCCAACGTACCTCTTGAAATCTGTTTCCTGCTATTCTGCCTCGCTTTCAAGTCCACCTCGTTGCCTTCCCTCAACAGATTTTTGGACGATAGTTGTCCTTTATTACTCGGCCAGTTTGTGAATTGCTGTGCCCCTGAGCTCCATTTTTCAACTCGTTTTTGGTGAGCTGACCGCAAGTCCAAAATTTTGGTTCAGGACCTATACTGGTTCCCAGTGAGTGCATGAGACTTTGGTTAATTCTTCTTCTTGCCGCGAAATTAGAGTGATATGTGCCCGTCCAAATGCCTAACAGCTACTCTCTCATTGGTTCTCCCTCTTCCCTTTCATCCTCTCCCAATTTGGCAACCTGTGCGAAGCAGGAGGTTAAAGGGGCTGTCTCTCGAAGTTGGGAGGTTGATAGTAAAGCAGATGGAAAGTCAAACCGGAGCACCAGGAGAGGGACTATTCGTTGAGTTTTAGAAAACTTTCGTATTCACAGTGTGTCCGTTCTCTAGGTTTCCCGTACATGTTATAGCTGTAGTAATATTCCCTTCAACCTGGAGAGTTGGGACCCATGGAATGGGTGCCAGGCATTTGTGCTTTAAAGGGTCTGCATTTGCTCACCCAATCTCACCAATCCTCTCAGTCCCAAGTGTCCCTCCTTATGCCACATCCAGCTGTCATTGTAGATATGGTCATTCCACGGTTCATCAGAGACCCTGAAGGAATTTTAAAGAATTTCCCAGTATTTTTGTTTTGTTTTTGAAATTCCTGTTTATAGTGGGTTTGAGCTGATTCTCGCTGCCATGTTTATGCCAGTCTAGACACACTTGATTCCCTTACGGAGACATATCAATACATAGGTTTTAAGATTCTTACTGGTCAGATATATTCCTCTGCGGGAAATATGAGGTTTTGAGTCCCTTTCACTGAGGAAGGTGTAGGTCTTCTCTATTCCATAGTTGGTTTTTGGAACGGTACCTGTGCTTATATCAAACTCTGGTTTTTTGCATCACCCCACCTCTCCTTCCCCCTTAAGCAGGCATAAGAGTGTTTTCTAAATGTCAGACTCTGTTCTCTTTCCTAACTCAGTTCAAGTGTAGCCATGTTTACAGGATCTTCATAAGTGATATCTTATGATAAGTTTCTTTTTCTCTGTGACTTGTTTCACTTAGAATCATCATACCTGAATCCATCCATTTTGCTGCTACTGGTTTATGACATTGATTTCATGGCTGAGGGATATTCCATCGTACGTAAGTACCACAATTTTTGAACCATTTTTATATTTCCTGGGATATTTAAGGTGTACCCAAGTTGAGGTCCTTGTAAGCAATGCAGCCCTAAATTTTGGAGTGGCTCTTTCTTATTGATTTTCAGAATTCCCAAGGTATATTCCCTAGACTGGGGGTGCCCTTGGCTCTTTAGCTCTGTTCTTTACTTGTTTTAGGGAACACAATATACTCCTCCAGAGATGCAGTTGGCAATTTACATCCAGCCCATCAGCATAACAAGGCTCCCTGTTCTCCAGGGCCTGTCTTGCCTTTCTGGTTTTTACACATTTTGTGGATGTCCCTTTTGAACCGTGGGAAGTGATACCTCTTTGTAGTGCAGATTTGCATTGCCCGCTTGCTTGCTTGGCCAAAAAGGGCGTATGCGTTTTCTCCTGAATATATTCAGGAGAAAACGCATACGCCCTTTTTGGCCAAGTGCATCATTTTCGAAGTTGTGACCCTCTTCCTGTGCTTTAAAGGCGATTCCAACGTACCTCTTGAAATCTGTTTCCTGCGATTCTGCCTCGCTTTCAAGTCCACCTCGTTGCCTTCCCTCAACAGATTTTTGGACGATAGTTGTCCTTTATTACTCGGCCAGATTGTGAATTGCTGTGCCCCTGAGCTCCATTTTTCAACTCGTATTTGGTGAGCTGATTGCAAGTCCAAAATTTTGGTTCAGGACCTATACTGGTTCCCAGTGGGTGGCTGAGACTTTGGTTAATTCTTCTTCTTCCCGGGAATTTAGAGTGATATGTGCCCGTCCAAATGCCTAACAGCTACTCTCTCACTGGTTCTCCCTTTTCCCTTTCATCCTCTCCCAATTTGGCAACCTGTGTGAACCAGGAGGTTAAAGGGGCTGTCTCTCTAAGTTGGGAGGTTGATAGTAAAGCAGATCGAAAGTCAAACCGGAGCACCAAGAGAGGGACTCTTCGTTGAGTTTTAGAAACCTTTCGTATTCACAGTGTGTCCGTTCTCTAGGTTTCCCGTACATGTTATAGCTGTAGTAATATTCCCTTCAACCTGGAGAGTTGGGACCCATGGAATGGGTGCCAGGCATGTGTGCTTTAAAGGGTCTGCATTTGCTCACCCAATCTCACCAATCCTCTCAGTCCCAAGTGTCCCTCCTTATGCCACATCCAGCTGTCATTGTAGATATGGTCATTCCGGGGGTCATCAGAGACCGTGAAGGAATTGTAAAGAATTTCCCAGTATTTATGTTTTGTTTTTGAAATTCCTGTTTATAGTGGGTTTGAGGTGATTCTCGCTGCCATGTTTATGCCAGTCTAGACAAACTTGTTTCCCTTACGGAGTCATATCAATACATAGGTTTTAAGATTCTTACTAGTCAGATATATTCCTTTGCGGGAAATATGGGGTTTTGAGTCCCTTTCACTGAGGAAGGTGTAGGTCTTGTCTATTCCATAGCTGGTTTTTGGAACGGTACCTGTGCTTATATCAAACTCTGGATTTATGCATCACCCCACCTCTCCTTCCCCCTTAAGCAGGCATAAGAGTGTTTTCTAAATGTCAGACTCTGTTCTCTTTCCTAACTCATTTCAAGTGTAGCCATGTTTAAAGGATCTTCATAAGTGATATCTTATGATAAGTTTCTTTTTCTCTGTGACTTATTTCAGTTAGAATCATCGTACCTGAATCCACCCATTTTGCTGCTACTGGTCTTATGACATAGATTTCATGGCTGAGGGATATTCCATCGTACGTAAGTACCACAATTTTTTGAACCATTTTTATAACTCCTGGGATATTTAAGGTGTACCCAAGTTGAGGTCCTTGTAAGCAGTGCAGCCCTAAATTTTGGGGTGGCTCTCTCTTATTTATTGTCAGTTTTCCCAAGGTATATTCCCTAGACTGGAAGTGCCCTTGGCTCTGTAGCTCTGTTGTTTACTTGTTTTAGGGAACACAATGCACTCCTCTAGAGAGGCAGTTGGCAATTTACATCACGCCCATCAGCATAACAAGGCTCCCTGTTCTCCAGGGCCTGTCTTGCCTTTCTGGTTTTTACACATTTTGTGGATGTCCCTTTTGACCGGTGGGAAGTGATACTTCTTTGTAGTGCAGATTTGCATTGCCCGCTTGCTTGCTTGGCCAAAAAGGGCGTATGCGTTTTCTCCTGAATATATTCAGGAGAAAACGCATACGCCCTTTTTGGCCAAGGGCATCATTGTCGAAGTTGTGCCCCTCTTCCTGTGCTTTAAAGGCGATTCCAACGTACCTCTTGAAATCTGTTTCCTGCTATTCTGCCTCACTTTCAAGTCCACCTCGTTGCCTTCCCTCAACAGATTTTTGGACGATAGTTGTCCTTTATTACTCGGCCAGTTTGTGAATTGCTGTGCCCCTGAGCTCCATTTTTCAACTCGTTTTTGGTGAGCTGACCGCAAGTCCAAAATTTTGGTTCAGGACCTATACTGGTTCCCAGTAAGTGCATGAGACTTTGGTTAATTCTTCTTCTTGCCGCGAAATTAGAGTGATATGTGCCCGTCCAAATGCCTAACAGCTACTCTCTCATTGGTTCTCCCTCTTCCCTTTCATCCTCTCCCAATTTGGCAACCTGTGCGAAGCAGGAGGTTAAAGGGGCTGTCTCTCGAAGTTGGGAGGTTGATAGTAAAGCAGATGGAAAGTCAAACCGGAGCACCAGGAGAGGGACTATTCGTTGAGTTTTAGAAAACTTTCGTATTCACAGTGTGTCCGTTATCTAGGTTTCCCGTACATGTTATAGCTGTAGTAATATTCCCTTCAACCTGGAGAGTTGGGACCCATGGAATGGGTGCCAGGCATTTGTGCTTTAAAGGGTCTGCATTTGCTCACCCAATCTCACCAATCCTCTCAGTCCCAAGTGTCCCTCCTTATGCCACATCCAGCTGTCATTGTAGATATGGTCATTCCACGGTTCATCAGAGACCCTGAAGGAATTTTAAAGAATTTCCAGGATTTTTGTTTTGTTTTGAAATTCCTGTTTATAGTGGGTTTGAGCTGATTCTCGCTGCCATGTTTATGCCAGTCTAGACACACTTGATTCCCTTACGGAGACATATCAATACATAGGTTTTAAGATTCTTACTAGTCAGATATATTCCTCTGTGGGAAATAAGGGGTTTTGAGTCCCTTTCACTGAGGAAGGTGTAGGTCTTCTCTATTCCATAGTTGGTTTTTGGAACGGGACCTGTGCTTATTATAAAGTCTGGTTTTAGGCATCACCCGACCTCTCCTTCCCCCTTAAGCAGGCATAAGGGTGTTTTCTAAATGTGAGACACTGTTCTCTTTCCTAACTCAGTTCAAGTGTAGCCATGTTACAGGATCTTCATAAGTGATATCTTATGATAAGTTTCTTTTTCTCTGTGACTTATTTCACTTAGAATCATCGTACCTGAATCCACCCATTTTGCTGCTACTGGTTTATGACATTGATTTCATGGCTGAGGGATATTCCATCGTACGTAAGTACCACAATATTTGAACCATTTTTATATTTCCTGGGATATTTAAGGTGTACCCAAGTTGAGGTCCTTGTAAGCAGTGCAGCCCTAAATTTTGGGGTGGCGCTGTCTTATTGATTTTCAGAATTCCCAATGAATATTCCCTAGACTGGAAGTGCCCTTGGCTCTTTAGCTCTGTTCTTTACTTCTTTTAGGGAACACAATATAATCCTCCAGAGAGGCAGTTGGCAATTTACATCCCGCCCATCAGCATAACAAGGCTCCCTGTTCTCCAGGGCCTGTCTTGCCTTTCAGGTTTTTACACATTTTGTGGATGTCCCTTTTGACCGGTGGGAAGTGCTACTTATTTGTAGTGCAGGTTTGCATTGCCCACTTGCTTGCTTGGCCAAAAAGGGCGTATGCGTTTTCTCCTGAATATATTCAGGAGAAAACGCATACGCCCTTTTTGGCCAAGGGCATCACTTTCGTAGTTGTGCCCCTCTTCCTGTGCTTTAAAGGCGATTCCAACGTACCTCTTGAAATCTGTTTCCTGCTATTCTGCCTCGCTTTCAAGTCCGCCTCGTTGCCTTCCCTCAACAGATTTTTGGACGATAGTTGTCCTTTATTACTCGGCCAGTTTGTGAATTGCTGTGCCCCTTAGCTCCATTTTTCAACTCGTTTTTTGTGAGCTGACCGCAAGTCCAAAATTTTGGTTCAGGACCTATGCTGGTTCCCGATGGGGGGCTGAGACTTTGGTTAATTCTTCTTCCTGCTGGGAAGTTAGAGTGAAATGTGCCCGTCCAAATGCCTAACAGCTACTCTCTCATTGGTTCTCCCTCTTCCCTTTCATCCTCTGCCAAATTGGAAACCTGTGCTTACCAGGAGGTTAAAGGGGCTGTCTCTCCATGTTGGGAGATTCATAGTAAAGCAGATGGAAAGTCAAACCGGAGCACCAGGAGAGGGACTATTCGTTGAGTTTTAGAAACCTTTCGTAATCACAGTGTGTCTGTTCTCTAGGTTTCCCGTACATGTTATAACTGTAGTAATATTCCCTTCAACCTGGAGAGTTGGGACCCATGGAATCGGTGCCATGCATTATTGCTTTAAAGGGTCTGCATTTGCTCACCCAATGTCACCAATCGTCTCAGTCCCAAGTGTCCAGCCATATGCCACATCCAGCTGTCGTTGTAGATAGGGTCATTCCAGGTTTCATCAGAGACCCTGAAGGAATTGTAAAGAATTTCCCAGTTTTTTTGTTTTGTTTTTGAAATTCCTTTTTATAGTGGGTTTGAGCTGATTCTCTCTGCCATGTTTATGCCAGTCTAGACACACTTGATTCCCTTACGGAGACATATCAATACATAGGTTTTAAGATTCTTTCTAGTCAGATATATTCCTCTGCGGGAAATATGGGGTTTTGAGTCCCTTTCACTGAGGAAGGTGTAGGTCTTGTCTATTCCATAGTTGGTTTATGGAACGGTACCTGTGCTTATATCAAACTCTGGTTTTATGCATCACCCCACCTCTCCTTCCCCCTTAAGCAGGCATAAGAGTGTTTTCTAAATGTCAGACTCTGTTCTCTTTCCTAACTCAGTTCAAGTGTAGCCATGTTTACAGGATCTTCATAAGTGATCTCTTATGATAAGTTTCTTTTTCTCTGTGACTTATTTCACTTAGAATCATCATACCTGAATCCACCCATTTTGCTGCTACTGGTTTATGACATTGATTTCATGGCTGAGGGATATTCCATCGTACGTAAGTACCACAATTTTTGAACCATTTTTATATTTCCTGGGATATTTAAGGTGTACCCAAGTTGAGGTCCTTGTAAGCAATGCAGCCCTAAATTTTGGAGTGGCTCTTTCTTATTGATTTTCAGAATTCCCAAGGTATATTCCCTAGACTGGAGGTGCCCTTGGCTCTTTAGCTCTGTTCTTTACTTGTTTTAGGGAACACAATATACTCCTCCAGAGATGCAGTTGGCAATTTACATCCTGCCCATCAGCATAACAAGGCTCCCTGTTCTCCAGGGCCTGTCTTGCCTTTCTGGTTTTTACACATTTTGTGGATGTCCCATTTGATCGGTGGGAAGTGATACTTCTTTGTAGTGCAGATTTGCATTGCCCGCTTGCTTGCTTGGCCAAAAAGGGCGTATGCGTTTTCTCCTGAATATATTCAGGAGAAAACGCATACGCCCTTTTTGGCCAAGTGCATCATTTTCGTAGTTGTGCCCCTCTTCCTGTGCTTTAAAGGCGATTCCAACGTACCTCTTGAAATCTGTTTCCTGCTATTCTGCCTCGCTTTCAAGTCCGCCTCGTTGCCTTCCCTCAACAGATTTTTGGACGATAGTTGTCCTTTATTACTAGGCCAGTTTGTGAATTGCTGTGCCCCTTAGCTCCATTTTTCAACTCGTTTTTTGTGAGCTGACCGCAAGTCCAAAATTTTGGTTCAGGACCTATGCTGGTTTCCGATGGGGGGCTGAGACTTTGGTTAATTCTTCTTCCTGCCGGGAAGTTAGAGTGATATGTGCCCATCCAAATGCCTAACAGCTACTCTCTCATTGTTTCTCCCTCTTCCCTTTCATCCTCTGCCAAATTGGCAACCTGTGCGAACCAGCAGGTTAAAGGGGCTGTCTCTCCAAGTTGGGAGATTGATAGTAAACAGATGGAAAGTCAAAACGGAGCACCAGGAGAGGGGACTATTCGTTGAGTTTTAGAAATCTTTCGTATTCACAGTGTGTCCGTTCTCTAGGTTTCCCATACATGTTATAACTGTAGTAATATTCCCTTCAACCTGGAGAGTTGGGACCCATGGAATGGGTGCCATGCATTATTGCTTTAAAGGGTCTGCATTTGCTCACCCAATCTCACCAATCGTCTCAGTCCCAAGTGTCCAGCCTTATGCCACATCCAGCTGTCGTTGTAGATAGGGTCATTCCAGGTTTCATCAGAGACCCTGAAGGAATTGTAAAGAATTTCCCAGTTTTTTTGTTTTCTTTTTGAAATTCCTGTTTATAGTGGGTTTGAGCTGATTCTCTCTCCCATGTTTATGCCAGTCTAGACACACTTGATTCCCTTACGGAGACATATCAATAAATAGGTTTTAAGATTCTTTCTAGTCAGATATATTCCTCTGCGGGAAATATGGGGTTTTGAGTCCCTTTCACTGAGGAAGGTGTAGGTCTTGTCTATTCCATAGTTGGTTTTTGGAACGGTACCTGTGCTTATATCAAACTCTGGTTTTATGCATCACCCCACCTCTCCTTCCCCCTTAAGCAGGCATAAGAGTGTTTTCTAAATGTCAGACTCTGTTCTCTTTCCTAACTCAGTTCAAGTGTAGCCATGTTTACAGGATCTTCATAAGTGATATCTTATGATAAGTTTCTTTTTCTCTGTGACTTATTTCACTTAGAATCATCATACCTGAATCCACCCATTTTGCTGCTACTGGTTTATGACATTGATTTCATGGCTGAGGGTTATTCCATCGTACGTACGTACCACAATTTTTGAACCATTTTTATATTTCCTGGGATATTTAAGGTGTACCCAAGTTGAGGTCCTTGTAAGCAATGCAGCCCTAAATTTTGGAGTGGCTCTTTCTTATTGATTTTCAGAATTCCCAAGGTATATTCCCTAGACTGGAGGTGCCCTTGGCTCTTTAGCTCTGTTCTTTACTTGTTTTAGGGAACACAATATACTCCTCCAGAGATGCAGTTGGCAATTTACATCCATCCCATCAGCATAACAAGGCTCCCTGTTCTCCAGGGCCTGTCTTGCCTTTCAGGTTTTTACACATTTTGTGGATGTCCCTTTTGACCAGTGGGAAGTGATACTTCTTTGTAGTGCAGATTTTCATTGCCCGCTTGCTTGCTTGGCCAAAAAGGGCGTATGCGTTTTCTCCTGAATATATTCAGGAGAAAACGCATACGCCCTTTTTGGCCAAGGGCATCATTTTCGTAGTTGTGCCCCTCTTCCTGTGCTTTAAAGGCGATTCCAACGTACCTCTTGAAGTCTGTTTCCTGCTATTCTGCCTCGCTTTCAAGTCCGCCTCGTTGCCTTCCCTCAACAGAATTTTGGACGATAGTTGTCCTTTATTACTCGGCCAGTTTGTGAATTGCTGTGCCCCTTAGCTCCATTTTTCAACTCGTTTTTTGTGAGCTGACCGCAAGTCCAAAATTTTGGTTCAGGACCTATGCTGGTTCCCGATGGGGGGCTGAGACTTTGGTTAATTCTTCTTCCTGCTGGGAAGTTAGAGTGAAATGTGCCCGTCCAAATGCCTAACAGCTACTCTCTCATTGGTTCTCCCTCTTCCCTTTCATCCTCTGCCAAATTGGAAACCTGTGCGAAACAGGAGGTTAAAGGCGCTGTCTCTCCAAGTTGGAAGGTTGATAGTAAAGCAGATGGAAAGTCAAACCCGAGCACCAGGAGAGGGACTATTCGTTGAGTTTTGGAAACTTTTCGTGTTCACAGTGTGTCCGTTCTCCAGGTTTACCGTACATGTTATAGCTGTAGTAATATTCCCTTTAACCTGGAGAGTTGGGACCCATGGAATGGGTGCCAGGCATTTGTGCTTTAAAGAGTCTGCATTTGCTCACCCTATCTCACCAATCCTCTCAGTCTCAAGTGTCCAGCCTTATGCCTCATCCAGCTGTCGTTGTACATAGGGTCATTCCAGGTTTCATCAGAGACCGTGAAGGAATTGTAAAGAATTTCCCAGTTTTTTTGTTTTGTTTTTGCAATTCCTTTTTATAGTGGGTTTGAGCTGATTCTCGCTGCCATGTTTATGCCAGTCTAGACACACTTGATTCCCTTACGGAGACATATAAATTCATAGGTTTTAAGATTCTTACTAGTCAGATATATTCCTCTGTGGGAAATAAGGGGTTTTGAGTCCCTTTCACTGAGGAAGGTGTAGGTCTTGTTTATTCCATAGTTGGTTTTTGGAACGGGACCTGTGCTTATATTAAAGTCTGGTTTTATGCATCACCCGTCCTCTCCTTCCCCCTTAAGCAGGCATAAGGTGTTTTCTAAATGTGAGACACTGTTCTCTTTCCTAACTCAGTTCAAGTGTAGCCATGTTACAGGATCTTCATAAGTGATATCTTATGATAAGTTTCTTTTTCTGTGTGACTTATTTCACTTAGAATCATCGTACCTGAATCCACCCATTTTGCTGCTACTGGTTTATGACATTGATTTCATGGCTGAGGGATATTCCATCGTACGTAAGTACCACAATTTTTGAAACATTTTTATATTTCCTGGGATATTTAAGGTGTACCCAAGTTGAGGTCCTTGTAAGCAGTGCAGCCCTAAATTTTGGGGTGGCGCTGTCTTATTGATTTTCAGAATTCCCAATGTATATTCCCTAGACTGGAAGTGCCCTTGGCTCTTTAGCTCTGTTCTTTACTTGTTTTAGGGAACACAATATACTCCTCCAGAGAGGCAGTTGGCAATTTACATCCCGCCCATCAGCATAACAAGGCTCCCTGTTCTCCAGGGCCTGTCTTGCCTTTCTGGTTTTTACACATTTTGTGGATGTCCCTTTTGAACGGTGGGAAGTGATACTTCTTTGTAGTGCAGATTTGCATTGCCCGCTTGCTTGCTTGGCCAAAAAGGGCGTATGTGTTTTCTCCTGAATATATTCAGGAGAAAACGCATACGCCCTTTTTGGCCAAGTGCATCATTTTCGAAGTTGTGACCCTCTTCCTGTGCTTTAAAGGCGATTCCAACGTACCTCTTGAAATCTGTTTCCTGCTATTCTGCCTCGCTTTCAAGTCCACCTCGTTGCCTTCCCTCACCAGATTTTTCGACGATAGTTGTCCTTTATTACTCGGCCAGATTGTGAATTGCTGTGCCCCTGAGCTCCATTTTTCAACTCGTATTTGGTGAGCTGATTGCAAGTCCAAAATTTTGGTTCAGGACCTATACTGGTTCCCAGTGGGTGGCTGAGACTTTGGTTAATTCTTCTTCTTCCCGGGAATTTAGAGTGATATGTGCCCGTCCAAATGCCTAACAGCTACTCTCTCACTGGTTCTCCCTTTTCCCTTTCATCCTCTCCCAATTTGGCAACCTGTGTGAACCAGGAGGTTAAAGGGGCTGTCTCTCCACGTTGGGAGGTTGATAGTAAAGCAGATCGAAAGTCAAACCGGAGCACCAAGAGAGGGACTCTTCGTTGAGTTTTAGAAACCTTTCGTATTCACAGTGTGTCCGTTCTCTAGGTTTCCCGTACATGTTATAGCTGTAGTAATATTCCCTTCAACCTGGAGAGTTGGGACCCATGGAATGGGTGCCAGGCATGTGTGCTTTAAAGGGTCTGCATTTGCTCACCCAATCTCACCAATCCTCTCAGTCCCAAGTGTCCCTCCTTATGCCACATCCAGCTGTCATTGTAGATATGGTCATTCCAGGGGTCATCAGAGACCGTGAAGGAATTGTAAAGAATTTCCCAGTATTTATGTTTTGTTTTTGAAATTCCTGTTTATAGTGGGTTTGAGCTGATTCTCGCTGCCATGTTTATGCCAGTCTAGACAAACTTGTTTCCCTTACGGAGTCATATCAATACATAGGTTTTAAGATTCTTACTAGTCAGATATATTCCTTTGCGGGAAATATGGGGTTTTGAGTCCCTTTCACTGAGGAAGGTGTAGGTCTTGTCTATTCCATAGCTGGTTTTTGGAACGGTACCTGTGCTTATATCAAACTCTGGATTTATGCATCACCCCACCTCTCCTTCCCCCTTAAGCAGGCATAAGAGTGTTTTCTAAATGTCAGACTCTGTTCTCTTTCCTAACTCATTTCAAGTGTAGCCATGTTTAAAGGATCTTCATAAGTGATATCTTATGATAAGTTTCTTTTTCTCTGTGACTTATTTCAGTTAGAATCATCGTACCTGAATCCACCCATTTTGCTGCTACTGGTCTTATGACATAGATTTCATGGCTGAGGGATATTCCATCGTACGTAAGTACCACAATTTTTTGAACCATTTTTATAACTCCTGGGATATTTAAGGTGTACCCAAGTTGAGGTCCTTGTAAGCAGTGCAGCCCTAAATTTTGGGGTGGCTCTGTCTTATTGATTTTCAGTTTTCCCAAGGTATATTCCCTAGACTGGAAGTGCCCTTGGCTCTGTAGCTCTGTTGTTTACTTGTTTTAGGGAACACAATGCACTCCTCTAGAGAGGCAGTTGGCAATTTACATCACGCCCATCAGCATAACAAGGCTCCCTGTTCTCCAGGGCCTGTCTTGCCTTTCTGGTTTTTACACATTTTGTGGATGTCCCTTTTGACCGGTGGGAAGTGATACTTCTTTGTAGTGCAGATTTGCATTGCCCGCTTGCTTGCTTGGCCAAAAAGGGCGTATGCGTTTTCTCCTGAATATATTCAGGAGAAAACGCATACGCCCTTTTTGGCCAAGGGCATCATTGTCGAAGTTGTGCCCCTCTTCCTGTGCTTTAAAGGCGATTCCAACGTACCTCTTGAAATCTGTTTCCTGCTATTCTGCCTCGCTTTCAAGTCCACCTCGTTGCCTTCCCTCAACAGATTTTTGGACGATAGTTGTCCTTTATTACTCGGCCAGTTTGTGAATTGCTGTGCCCCTGAGCTCCATTTTTCAACTCGTTTTTGGTGAGCTGACCGCAAGTCCAAAATTTTGGTTCAGGACCTATACTGGTTCCCAGTGAGTGCATGAGACTTTGGTTAATTCTTCTTCTTGCCGCGAAATTAGAGTGATATGTGCCCGTCCAAATGCCTAACAGCTACTCTCTCATTGGTTCTCCCTCTTCCCTTTCATCCTCTCCCAATTTGGCAACCTGTGCGAAGCAGGAGGTTAAAGGGGCTGTCTCTCGAAGTTGGGAGGTTGATAGTAAAGCAGATGGAAAGTCAAACCGGAGCACCAGGAGAGGGACTATTCGTTGAGTTTTAGAAAACTTTCGTATTCACAGTGTGTCCGTTATCTAGGTTTCCCGTACATGTTATAGCTGTAGTAATATTCCCTTCAACCTGGAGAGTTGGGACCCATGGAATGGGTGCCAGGCATTTGTGCTTTAAAGGGTCTGCATTTGCTCACCCAATCTCACCAATCCTCTCAGTCCCAAGTGTCCCTCCTTATGCCACATCCAGCTGTCATTGTAGATATGGTCATTCCACGGTTCATCAGAGACCCTGAAGGAATTTTAAAGAATTTCCCAGTATTTTTGTTTTGTTTTTGAAATTCCTGTTTATAGTGGGTTTGAGCTGATTCTCGCTGCCATGTTTATGCCAGTCTAGACACACTTGATTCCCTTACGGAGACATATCAATACATAGGTTTTAAGATTCTTACTAGTCAGATATATTCCTCTGCGGGAAATATGAGGTTTTGAGTCCCTTTCACTGAGGAAGGTGTAGGTCTTCTCTATTCCATAGTTGGTTTTTGGAACGGTACCTGTGCTTATATCAAACTCTGGTTTTTTGCATCACCCCACCTCTCCTTCCCCCTTAAGCAGGCATAAGAGTGTTTTCTAAATGTCAGACTCTGTTCTCTTTCCTAACTCAGTTCAAGTGTAGCCATGTTTACAGGATCTTCATAAGTGATATCTTATGATAAGTTTCTTTTTCTCTGTGACTTGTTTCACTTAGAATCATCATACCTGAATCCATCCATTTTGCTGCTACTGGTTTATGACATTGATTTCATGGCTGAGGGATATTCCATCGTACGTAAGTACCACAATTTTTGAACCATTTTTATATTTCCTGGGATATTTAAGGTGTACCCAAGTTGAGGTCCTTGTAAGCAATGCAGCCCTAAATTTTGGAGTGGCTCTTTCTTATTGATTTTCAGAATTCCCAAGGTATATTCCCTAGACTGGGGGTGCCCTTGGCTCTTTAGCTCTGTTCTTTACTTGTTTTAGGGAACACAATATACTCCTCCAGAGATGCAGTTGGCAATTTACATCCAGCCCATCAGCATAACAAGGCTCCCTGTTCTCCAGGGCCTGTCTTGCCTTTCTGGTTTTTACACATTTTGTGGATGTCCCTTTTGAACCGTGGGAAGTGATACCTCTTTGTAGTGCAGATTTGCATTGCCCGCTTGCTTGCTTGGCCAAAAAGGGCGTATGTGTTTTCTCCTGAATATATTCAGGAGAAAACGCATACGCCCTTTTTGGCCAAGTGCATCATTTTCGAAGTTGTGACCCTCTTCCTGTGCTTTAAAGGCGATTCCAACGTACCTCTTGAAATCTGTTTCCTGCTATTCTGCCTCGCTTTCAAGTCCACCTCGTTGCCTTCCCTCAACAGATTTTTGGACGATAGTTGTCCTTTATTACTCGGCCAGATTGTGAATTGCTGTGCCCCTGAGCTCCATTTTTCAACTCGTATTTGGTGAGCTGATTGCAAGTCCAAAATTTTGGTTCAGGACCTATACTGGTTCCCAGTGGGTGGCTGAGACTTTGGTTAATTCTTCTTCTTCCCGGGAATTTAGAGTGATATGTGCCCGTCCAAATGCCTAACAGCTACTCTCTCACTGGTTCTCCCTTTTCCCTTTCATCCTCTCCCAATTTGGCAACCTGTGTGAACCAGGAGGTTAAAGGGGCTGTCTCTCCAAGTTGGGAGGTTGATAGTAAAGCAGATCGAAAGTCAAACCGGAGCACCAAGAGAGGGACTCTTCGTTGAGTTTTAGAAACCTTTCGTATTCACAGTGTGTCCGTTCTCTAGGTTTCCCGTACATGTTATAGCTGTAGTAATATTCCCTTCAACCTGGAGAGTTGGGACCCATGGAATGGGTGCCAGGCATGTGTGCTTTAAAGGGTCTGCATTTGCTCACCCAATCTCACCAATCCTCTCAGTCCCAAGTGTCCCTCCTTATGCCACATCCAGCTGTCATTGTAGATATGGTCATTCCGGGGGTCATCAGAGACCGTGAAGGAATTGTAAAGAATTTCCCAGTATTTATGTTTTGTTTTTGAAATTCCTGTTTATAGTGGGTTTGAGGTGATTCTCGCTGCCATGTTTATGCCAGTCTAGACAAACTTGTTTCCCTTACGGAGTCATATCAATACATAGGTTTTAAGATTCTTACTAGTCAGATATATTCCTTTGCGGGAAATATGGGGTTTTGAGTCCCTTTCACTGAGGAAGGTGTAGGTCTTGTCTATTCCATAGCTGGTTTTTGGAACGGTACCTGTGCTTATATCAAACTCTGGATTTATGCATCACCCCACCTCTCCTTCCCCCTTAAGCAGGCATAAGAGTGTTTTCTAAATGTCAGACTCTGTTCTCTTTCCTAACTCATTTCAAGTGTAGCCATGTTTAAAGGATCTTCATAAGTGATATCTTATGATAAGTTTCTTTTTCTCTGTGACTTATTTCAGTTAGAATCATCGTACCTGAATCCACCCATTTTGCTGCTACTGGTCTTATGACATAGATTTCATGGCTGAGGGATATTCCATCGTACGTAAGTACCACAATTTTTTGAACCATTTTTATAACTCCTGGGATATTTAAGGTGTACCCAAGTTGAGGTCCTTGTAAGCAGTGCAGCCCTAAATTTTGGGGTGGCTCTCTCTTATTTATTGTCAGTTTTCCCAAGGTATATTCCATAGACTGGAAGTGCCCTTGGCTCTGTAGCTCTGTTGTTTACTTGTTTTAGGGAACACAATGCACTCCTCTAGAGAGGCAGTTGGCAATTTACATCACGCCCATCAGCATAACAAGGCTCCCAGTTCTCCAGGGCCTGTCTTGCCTTTCTGGTTTTTACACATTTTGTGGATGTCCCTTTTGACCGGTGGGAAGTGATACTTCTTTGTAGTGCAGATTTGCATTGCCCGCTTGCTTGCTTCGCCAAAAAGGGCGTATGCGTTTTCTCCTGAATATATTCAGGAGAAAACGCATACGCCCTTTTTGGCCAAGGGCATCATTGTCGAAGTTGTGCCCCTCTTCCTGTGCTTTAAAGGCGATTCCAACGTACCTCTTGAAATCTGTTTCCTGCTATTCTGCCTCACTTTCAAGTCCACCTCGTTGCCTTCCCTCAACAGATTTTTGGACGATAGTTGTCCTTTATTACTCGGCCAGTTTGTGAATTGCTGTGCCCCTGAGCTCCATTTTTCAACTCGTTTTTGGTGAGCTGACCGCAAGTCCAAAATTTTGGTTCAGGACCTATACTGGTTCCCAGTAAGTGCATGAGACTTTGGTTAATTCTTCTTCTTGCCGCGAAATTAGAGTGATATGTGCCCGTCCAAATGCCTAACAGCTACTCTCTCATTGGTTCTCCCTCTTCCCTTTCATCCTCTCCCAATTTGGCAACCTGTGCGAAGCAGGAGGTTAAAGGGGCTGTCTCTCGAAGTTGGGAGGTTGATAGTAAAGCAGATGGAAAGTCAAACCGGAGCACCAGGAGAGGGACTATTCGTTGAGTTTTAGAAAACTTTCGTATTCACAGTGTGTCCGTTATCTAGGTTTCCCGTACATGTTATAGCTGTAGTAATATTCCCTTCAACCTGGAGAGTTGGGACCCATGGAATGGGTGCCAGGCATTTGTGCTTTAAAGGGTCTGCATTTGCTCACCCAATCTCACCAATCCTCTCAGTCCCAAGTGTCCCTCCTTATGCCACATCCAGCTGTCATTGTAGATATGGTCATTCCACGGTTCATCAGAGACCCTGAAGGAATTTTAAAGAATTTCCAGGATTTTTGTTTTGTTTTTGAAATTCCTGTTTATAGTGGGTTTGAGCTGATTCTCGCTGCCATGTTTATGCCAGTCTAGACACACTTGATTCCCTTACGGAGACATATCAATACATAGGTTTTAAGATTCTTACTAGTCAGATATATTCCTCTGTGGGAAATAAGGGGTTTTGAGTCCCTTTCACTGAGGAAGGTGTAGGTCTTGTCTATTCCATAGTTGGTTTTTGGAACGGGACCTGTGCTTATTATAAAGTCTGGTTTTAGGCATCACCCGACCTCTCCTTCCCCCTTAAGCAGGCATAAGGGTGTTTTCTAAATGTGAGACACTGTTCTCTTTCCTAACTCAGTTCAAGTGTAGCCATGTTACAGGATCTTCATAAGTGATATCTTATGATAAGTTTCTTTTTCTCTGTGACTTATTTCACTTAGAATCATCGTACCTGAATCCACCCATTTTGCTGCTACTGGTTTATGACATTGATTTCATGGCTGAGGGATATTCCATCGTACGTAAGTACCACAATATTTGAACCATTTTTATATTTCCTGGGATATTTAAGGTGTACCCAAGTTGAGGTCCTTGTAAGCAGTGCAGCCCTAAATTTTGGGGTGGCGCTGTCTTATTGATTTTCAGAATTCCCAATGAATATTCCCTAGACTGGAAGTGCCCTTGGCTCTTTAGCTCTGTTCTTTACTTCTTTTAGGGAACACAATATAATCCTCCAGAGAGGCAGTTGGCAATTTACATCCCGCCCATCAGCATAACAAGGCTCCCTGTTCTCCAGGGCCTGTCTTGCCTTTCAGGTTTTTACACATTTTGTGGATGTCCCTTTTGACCGGTGGGAAGTGCTACTTATTTGTAGTGCAGGTTTGCATTGCCCACTTGCTTGCTTGGCCAAAAAGGGCGTATGCGTTTTCTCCTGAATATATTCAGGAGAAAACGCATACGCCCTTTTTGGCCAAGGGCATCACTTTCGTAGTTGTGCCCCTCTTCCTGTGCTTTAAAGGCGATTCCAACGTACCTCTTGAAATCTGTTTCCTGCTATTCTGCCTCGCTTTCAAGTCCGCCTCGTTGCCTTCCCTCAACAGATTTTTGGACGATAGTTGTCCTTTATTACTCGGCCAGTTTGTGAATTGCTGTGCCCCTTAGATCCATTTTTCAACTCGTTTTTTGTGAGCTGACCGCAAGTCCAAAATTTTGGTTCAGGACCTATGCTGGTTCCCGATGGGGGGCTGAGACTTTGGTTAATTCTTCTTCCTGCTGGGAAGTTAGAGTGAAATGTGCCCGTCCAAATGCCTAACAGCTACTCTCTCATTGGTTCTCCCTCTTCCCTTTCATCCTCTGCCAAATTGGAAACCTGTGCTTACCAGGAGGTTAAAGGGGCTGTCTCTCCATGTTGGGAGATTCATAGTAAAGCAGATGGAAAGTCAAACCGGAGCACCAGGAGAGGGACTATTCGTTGAGTTTTAGAAACCTTTCGTAATCACAGTGTGTCTGTTCTCTAGGTTTCCCGTACATGTTATAACTGTAGTAATATTCCCTTCAACCTGGAGAGTTGGGACCCATGGAATCGGTGCCATGCATTATTGCTTTAAAGGGTCTGCATTTGCTCACCCAATGTCACCAATCGTCTCAGTCCCAAGTGTCCAGCCATATGCCACATCCAGCTGTCGTTGTAGATAGGGTCATTCCAGGTTTCATCAGAGACCCTGAAGGAATTGTAAAGAATTTCCCAGTTTTTTTGTTTTGTTTTTGAAATTCCTTTTTATAGTGGGTTTGAGCTGATTCTCTCTGCCATGTTTATGCCAGTCTAGACACACTTGATTCCCTTACGGAGACATATCAATACATAGGTTTTAAGATTCTTTCTAGTCAGATATATTCCTCTGCGGGAAATATGGGGTTTTGAGTCCCTTTCACTGAGGAAGGTGTAGGTCTTGTCTATTCCATAGTTGGTTTATGGAACGGTACCTGTGCTTATATCAAACTCTGGTTTTATGCATCACCCCACCTCTCCTTCCCCCTTAAGCAGGCATAAGAGTGTTTTCTAAATGTCAGACTCTGTTCTCTTTCCTAACTCAGTTCAAGTGTAGCCATGTTTACAGGATCTTCATAAGTGATCTCTTATGATAAGTTTCTTTTTCTCTGTGACTTATTTCACTTAGAATCATCATACCTGAATCCACCCATTTTGCTGCTACTGGTTTATGACATTGATTTCATGGCTGAGGGATATTCCATCGTACGTAAGTACCACAATTTTTGAACCATTTTTATATTTCCTGGGATATTTAAGGTGTACCCAAGTTGAGGTCCTTGTAAGCAATGCAGCCCTAAATTTTGGAGTGGCTCTTTCTTATTGATTTTCAGAATTCCCAAGGTATATTCCCTAGACTGGAGGTGCCCTTGGCTCTTTAGCTCTGTTCTTTACTTGTTTTAGGGAACACAATATACTCCTCCAGAGATGCAGTTGGCAATTTACATCCTGCCCATCAGCATAACAAGGCTCCCTGTTCTCCAGGGCCTGTCTTGCCTTTCTGGTTTTTACACATTTTGTGGATGTCCCATTTGATCGGTGGGAAGTGATACTTCTTTGTAGTGCAGATTTGCATTGCCCGCTTGCTTGCTTGGCCAAAAAGGGCGTATGCGTTTTCTCCTGAATATATTCAGGAGAAAACGCATACGCCCTTTTTGGCCAAGTGCATCATTTTCGTAGTTGTGCCCCTCTTCCTGTGATTTAAAGGCGATTCCAACGTACCTCTTGAAATCTGTTTCCTGCTATTCTGCCTCGCTTTCAAGTCCGCCTCGTTGCCTTCCCTCAACAGATTTTTGGACGATAGTTGTCCTTTATTACTAGGCCAGTTTGTGAATTGCTGTGCCCCTTAGCTCCATTTTTCAACTCGTTTTTTGTGAGCTGACCGCAAGTCCAAAATTTTGGTTCAGGACCTATGCTGGTTTCCGATGGGGGGCTGAGACTTTGGTTAATTCTTCTTCCTGCCGGGAAGTTAGAGTGATATGTGCCCATCCAAATGCCTAACAGCTACTCTCTCATTGTTTCTCCCTCTTCCCTTTCATCCTCTGCCAAATTGGCAACCTGTGCGAACCAGCAGGTTAAAGGGGCTGTCTCTCCAAGTTGGGAGATTGATAGTAAACAGATGGAAAGTCAAAACGGAGCACCAGGAGGGGGACTATTCGTTGAGTTTTAGAAATCTTTCGTATTCACAGTGTGTCCGTTCTCTAGGTTTCCCATACATGTTATAACTGTAGTAATATTCCCTTCAACCTGGAGAGTTGGAACCCATGGAATGGGTGCCATGCATTATTGCTTTAAAGGGTCTGCATTTGCTCACCCAATCTCACCAATCGTCTCAGTCCCAAGTGTCCAGCCTTATGCCACATCGAGCTGTCGTTGTAGATAGGGTCATTCCAGGTTTCATCAGAGACCCTGAAGGAATTGTAAAAAATTTCCCAGTTTTTTTGTTTTGTTTTTGAAATTCCTTTTTATAGTGGGTTTGACCTGATTCTCGCTGCCATGTTTATGCCAGTCTAGACACACTTGATTCCCTTACGGAGACATATCAATACATAGGTTTTAAGATTCTTACTAGTCAGATATATTCCTCTGCGGGAAATATGGGGTTTTGAGTCCCTTTCACTGAGGAAGGTGTAGGTCTTGCCTATTCCATAGTTGGTTTTTGGAACGGTACCTGTGCTTATATCAAACTCTGGTTTTATGCATCACCCCACCTCTCCTTCCCCCTTAAGCAGGCATAAGAGTGTTTTCTAAATGTGAGACAGTGTTCTCTTTCCTATCTCAGTTCAAGTGTAGCCATGTTTACAGGATCATCATAAGTGATATCTTATGATAAGTTTCTTTTTCTGTGGGACTTATTTCACTTAGAATCATCGTACGTGAATCCACCCATTTTGCTGCTACTGGTCTTATGACATTGATTTCATGGCTGAGGGATATTCCATCGTACGTAAGTACAACAATTTTTTGAACCATTTTTATATTTCCTGGGATATTTAAGGTGTACCCAAGTTGAGGTCCTTGTAAACAGTGCAGCCATAAATTTTGGGGTAGCTCTGTCTTATCGATATTCAGTTTTACCAAGGTATATTCCCTAGACTGCAAGAGCCCTTGGCTCTGTAGCTCTGTTGTTTCATTGTTTTAGGGAACACAATGCACACCTCCAGAGAGGCAGTTGGCAATTTACATCCCGCCTATCAGAATAACAAGGCTCCCTGTTCTCCAGGGCCTGTCTTGCCTTTCTGGTTTTTACACATTTTGTGGATGTTCCTTTGACCGGTGGGAAGTGATACTTCTATGTAGTGCCGATTTGCATTGCCCGCTTGCTTGCTTGGCCAAAAAGGGCGTATGCGTTTTCTCCTGAATATATTCAGGAGAAAACGCATACGCCCTTTTTGGCCAAGTGCATCATTGTCGAAGTTGTGCCCCTCTTCCTGTGCCTTAAAGGCGATTCCAACGTACCTCTTGAAATCTGTTTCCTGCTATTCTGCCTCGCTTTCAAGTCCGCCTCGTTGCCTTCTCTCAACAGATTTTTGGACGATAGTTGTCCTTTATTACTCGGCCAGTTTGTGAATTGCTGTGTCCCTGAGTTCCATTTTTCAACTCGTTTTTGGTGAGCTGACCGCAAGTCCAAAATTTTGGTTCAGGACCTATACTGGTTCCCGGTGGGTGGCTGAGACTGTGGTTAATTCTTCTTCCTGCCTGGAAATTACAGTGATATGTGCCCGTCCAAATGCCTAACAGCTACTCTCTCATTGGTTCTCCCTCTTCCCTTTCATCCTCTGCCAAATTGGCAACCTGTGCGAACCAGGAGGTTAAAGGGGCTGTCTCTCCAAGTTGGGAGGTTGATAGTAAAGCAGATGGAAAGTCAAACCGGAGCACCAGGAGAGGGACTATTCGTTGAGTTTTAGAAACCTTTGGTATTCACAGTGTGTCCGTTCTCTAGGTTTCCCGTACATGTTACAGCTGTAGTAATATTCCCTTCAACCTGGAGAGTTGGGACCCATGGAATGGGTGCCAGGCATTTGTGCTTTAAAGGGTCTGCATTTGCTCACCCAATCTCACCAATCCTCTCAGTCCCAAGTGTCCCTGCTTATGCCACATCCAGATGTCATTGTAGATAGGGTCATTGCAGGTTTCATCAGAGACCCTGAAGGAATTGTAAAGAATTTCCCAGTTTTTTTGTTTTGTTTTTGAAATTCCTTTTTATAGTGGGTTTGAGCTGATTCTCGCTGCCATGTTTATGCCAGTCTAGGCACACTTGATTCCCTTACGGAGACATATCAATACATATGTTTTAAGATTCTTACTAGTCAGATATATTCCTCTGCGGGAAATATGGGGTTTTGATTCCCTTTCACTGAGGAAGGTGTAGGTCTTGTCTATTCCATAGTTGGTTTTTGGAACGGTACCTGTGCTTATATCAAACTCTGGTTTTATGCATCACCCCACCTCTCCTTCCCCCTTAAGCATGCATAAGAGTGTTTTCTAAATGTGAGACACTGTTCTCTTTCCTAACTCAGTTCAAGTGTAGCCAGGTTTACAGGATCTTCATAAGTGATATCTTATGATAAGTTTCTTTTTCTGTGTGACTTATTTCACTTAGAATCATCGTACCTGAATCCACCCATTTTGCTGCTACTGGTCTTATGACATTGATTAAATGGCTGAGGGATATTCCATCGTACGTAAGTACCACAATTTTTTGAACCATTTTTATATTTCCTGGGATATTTAAGGTGTACCCAAGATGAGGTCCTTGTAAGCAGTTCAGCCCTAAATTTTGGGGTGGCTCTGTCTTATTGATTTTCAGTTTCCCCAAGGTATATTCCCTAGACTAGAAGTGCCCATGGCTCTTTAGCTCTGTTCTTTACTTCTTTTAGGGAACACAATGCACTCCTCCAGAGAGGCAGTTGGCAATTTACATTCCAGCTATCAGAATAACAAGGCTCCCTGTTCTCCAGGGCCTGTCTTGCCTTTCTGGTTTTTACACATTTTGTGGATGTCCCTTTTGACCGGTGGGAAGTGATACTTCTTTGTAGTGCAGATTTGCATTGCCCGCTTGCTTGCTTGGCCAAAAAGGGCGTATGCGTTTTCTCCTGAATATATTCAGGAGAAAACGCATACGCCCTTTTTGGCCAAGTGCATCATTGTCGAAGTTGTGCCCCTCTTCCTGTGCTTTAAAGGCGATTCCAACGTACCTCTTGAAATCTGTTTCCTGCTATTCTGCCTCGCTTTGAAGTCTGCCTCTTTGCCTTCCCTCAACAGATTTTTGGACGATAGTTGTCCTTTATTACTCGGCCAGTTTGTGAATTGCTGTGTCCCTGAGTTCCATTTTTCAACTCGTTTTTGGTGAGCTGACCGCAAGTCCAAAATTTTGGTTCAGGACCTATACTGGTTCCCGGTGGGTGGCTGAGACTTTGGTTAATTCTTCTTCCTGCCTGGAAATTACAGTGATATGTGCAAGTCCAAATGCCTAACAGCTGCTCTCTCATTGGTTCTCCCTCTTCCCTTTCATCCTCTGCCAAATTGGCAACCTGTGCGAACCAGGAGATTAAAGGGGCTGTCTCTCCAAGTTGGGAGGTTGATAGTAAAGCAGATGGAAAGTCAAACCGGAGCACCAGGAGAGGGACTATTCGTTGAGTTTTATAAAACTTTGGTATTCACAGTGTGTCCGTTCTCTAGGTTTCCCGTACATGTTATAGCTGTAGTAATATTCCCTTCAACCTGGAGAGTTGGGACCCATGGAATGGGTGCCAGTCATTTGTGCTTTAAAGGGTCTGCATTTGCTCACCCAATCTCACCAATCCTCTCAGTCCCAAGTGTCCCTGCTTATGCCACATCCAGATGTCATTGTAGATAGGGTCATTCCAGGTTTCATCAGAGACCCTGAAGGAATTGTAAAGAATTTCCCAGTATTTTTGTTTTGTTTTTGAAATTCCTTTTTATAGTGGGTTTGAGCTGATTCTCGCTGCCATGTTTATGCCAGTCTAGACACACTTGATTCCCTTACGGAGACATATCAATACATAGGTTTTAAGATTCTTACTAGTCAGATATATTCCTCTGCGGGAAATATGGGGTTTTGAGTCCCTTTCACTGAGGAAGGTGTAGGTCTTGTCTATTCCATAGTTGGTTTTTGGAACGGTACCTGTGCTTATATCAAACTCTGGTTTTATGCATCACCCCACCTCTCCTTCCCCCTTAAGCAGGCATAAGAGTGTTTTCTAAATGTGAGACACTGCTCTCTTTCCCAACTCAGTTCAAGTGTAGCCATGTTTACAGGATATTCATAAGTGATATCTTATGATAAGTTTCTTTTTCTGTGTGACTTATTTCACTTAGAATCATCGTACCTCAATCCAACCATTTTGCTGCTACTGGTCTTATGACATTGATTTCATGGCTGAGGGATATTCCATCGTACGTAAGTACCACAATTTTTTGAACCATTTTTATATTTCCTGGGATATTTAAGGTGTACCCAAGTTGAGGTACTTGTAAGCAGTGCAACCCTAAATTTTGGGGTGGCTCTGTCTTATTGATTTTCATTTTTCCCAAGGTATATTCCCTAGACTGGAAGTTCCCTTGGCTCTGTAGCTCTGTTCTTTACTTGTTTTAGGGAACACAATGTACTCCTCCAGAGAGGCAGTTGACAATTTACATCCCGCCCATCAGCATAACAAGGCTCCCTGTTCTCCAGGGCCTGCCTTGCCTTTCTGGTTTTTACACATTTTTGTGGATGTCCCTTTTGACCGGTGGGAAGTGATACTTCTTTGTAGTGCAGATTTGCATTGCCCGCTTGCATGCTTGGTCAAAAAGGGCGTATGCGTTTTCTCCTGAATATATTCAGGAGAAAACGCATACGCCCTTTTTGGCCAAGTGCATCATTGTCGAAGTTGTGCCCCTCTTCCTGTGCTTTAAAGGCGATTCCAACGTACCTCTTGAAATATGTTTCCTGCTGTTCTGCCTCGATTTCAAGTCCGCCTCGCTGCCTTCCCTCAACAGATTTCTGGACGATAGTTGTCTTTATTACTCGGCCAGTTTGTGAATTGCTGTGCCTCTGAGCTCCATTTATCAACTCGTTTTTGGTGAGCTGACCGCAAGTCCGAAATTCTGGTTCAGGACCTACACTGGTTCCCAGTGGGTGGCTGAGACTTTGGTTAATTCTTCTTCCTGCTGGGAAATTACACTGATATGTGCCCGTCCAAATGCCTGACAGCTACTCTCTCATTGGTTCTCCCTCTTCCCTTTCATCCTCTGCCAAATTGGCAACCTGTGCGATCCAGGAGGTTAAAGGGGCGGTCTCTACAACTTAGGAGATTGATAGTAAAGCATATGGAAAGTCAAACCGGAGCACCACGAGAGGGACTATTCGTTGAGTTTTAGAAACCTTTCGTATTCACTGTGTGTCCGTTCTCTAGGTTTCCTGTACATGTTATAACTGTAGTATATGCCCTTCAACCTGGAGAGTTGGGAACCATGGAATGGGTGCCATGCATTATTGCTTTAAATGGTCTGCATTTGCTCACCCAATCTCACCAATCGTCTCAGTCCCAAGTGTCCAGCCTTATGCCACATCCAGCTGTCGTTGTAGATAGGGTCATTCCAGGTTTCATCAGAGACCCTGAAGGAATTGTAAAGAATTTCCCAGTTTTTATGTTTTGTTTTTGAAATTCCTTTTTATAGTGGGTTTGAGCTGATTCTCGCTGCCATGTTTATGCCAGTCTAGACACACTTGATTCCCTTACTGAGACATATCAATACATAGGTTTTAAGATTCTTACTAGTCAGATATATTCCTCTGCGGGATATATGGGTTTTTGAGTCCCTTTCACTGAAGAAGGTGTAGGTCTTGTCTATTCCATACTTGGTTTTTGGAACGGTACCTGTGCTTATATCAAACTCTGGTTTTATGCATCACCCCACCTCTCCTTCCCCCTTAAGCAGGCATAAGAGTGTTTTCTAAATGTGAGACACTCTTCTCTTTCCTAACTCAGTTCAAGTGTAGCCATGTTTACAGGATCTTCATATGTGATATCTTATGATAAGTTTCTTTTTCTGTGTGAGTTATTTCACTTAGAATCATCGTACCTGAATCCACCCATTTTGCTGCTACTGGTCTTATGACATTGATTTCATGGCTGAGGGATATTCCATCGTACGTAAGTACCACAATTTTTTGAACCATTTTATATTTCCTGGGATATTTAAGGTGTACCCAAGTTGAGGTCCTTGTAAGCAGTGCAGCCCTAAATTTTGGGGTGGCTCTGTCTTATTGATTTTCAGTTTTCCCAAGGTATATTCCCTAGACTGGAAGTGCTCTTGGCTCTGTAGCTCTGTTCTTTACTTGTTTTAGGGAACACAATGTACTCCTCCAGAGAGGCAGTTGGCAATTTACATCCCGCCCATCAGCATAACAAGGCTCCCTGTTCTCCAGGGCCTGTCTTGCCTTTCTGGTTTTTACACATTTTGTGGATGTCCCTTTTGACCGGTTGTAAGTGATACTTCTTTGTAGTGGAGATTTGCATTGCCCGCTTGCGTGCTTGTCCAAAAACGGCGTATGCGTTTTCTCCTGAATATATTCAGGAGAAAACGCATACGCCCTTTTTGGCCAAGTGCATCATTGTGGAAGTTGTGTCCCTATTCCTGTGCTTTAAAGGCGATTCCAACGTACCTCTTGAAATCTGTTTCCTGCTATTCTGCCTCGCTTTCAAGTCCGCCTCGTTGCCTTCCCTCAACAGATTTTTGGACGATAGTTGTCCTTTAATACTCGGCCAGTTTGTGAAATGCTGTGCCCCTGAGCTCCATTTTTCAACTCGTTTTTGGTGAGCTGACCGCAGGTCCAAAATTTTGGTTCAGGACCTATGCTTGTTCCCGTTGGGGGGCTGAGACTTTGGTTAATTCTTCTTCCTGCCGGGAAGTTAGAGTGATATGTTCCCGACCAAATGCCTAACAGCTACTCTCTCATTGGTTCTCCCTCTTCCCTTTCTTCCTCTGCCAAATTTGAATCCTGTGTGAACGAGGAGGTTAAAGGGGCTGTCTCTCCAAGTTGGGAGATTGATAGTAAAGCAGATGGAAAGTCAAACCGGAGCACCAGGAGAGGGACTATTCGTTGAGTTTTAGAAACCTTTCGTATTCACAGTGTGTCCGTTCTCTAGGTTTCCCGTACCTGTTATAGATTTAGGAATATTCCCTTCAACCTGGAGAGTTGGGACCCATGGAATGGGTGCCAGGCATTTGTGCTTTAAAGGGTCTGCATTTGCTCACCCAATCTCACCAATCCTCTCAGTCCCAAGTGTCCCTGCTTATGCCACATCCAGATGTCATTGTAGATAGGGTCATTCCAGGATTCATCAGAGACCCTGAAGGAATTGTAAAGAATTTCCCAGTTTTTTTGTTTTGTTTTTGAAATTCCTTTTTATAGTGGGTTTGAGCTGATTCTCGCTGCCATGTTTATGCCAGTCTAGACACACTTGATTCCCTTACGGAGACATATCAATACATAGGTTTTAAGATTCGTACTAGTCAGATATATTCCTCTGCGGGAAATATGGGGTTTTGAGTCCCTTTCACTGAGGAAGGTGTAGGTCTTGTCTATTCCATAGTTGGTTTTTGGAACGGTACCTGTGCTTATATCAAACTCTGGTTTTATGCATCACCCCACCTCTCCTTCCCCCTTAAGCAGGCATAAGAGTGTTTTCTAAATGTGAGACACTGCTCTCTTTCCCAACTCAGTTCAAGTGTAGCCATGTTTACAGGATATTCATAAGTGATATCTTATGATAAGTTTCTTTTTCTGTGTGACTTATTTCACTTAGAATCATCGTACCTCAATCCAACCATTTTGCTGCTACTGGTCTTATGACATTGATTTCATGGCTGAGGGATATTCCATCGTACGTAAGTACCACAATTTTTTGAACCATTTTTATATTTCCTGGGATATTTAAGGTGTACCCAAGTTGAGGTACTTGTAAGCAGTGCAACCCTAAATTTTGGGGTGGCTCTGTCTTATTGATTTTCATTTTTCCCAAGGTATATTCCCTAGACTGGAAGTTCCCTTGGCTCTGTAGCTCTGTTCTTTACTTGTTTTAGGGAACACAATGTACTCCTCCAGAGAGGCAGTTGACAATTTACATCCCGCCCATCAGCATAACAAGGCTCCCTGTTCTCCAGGGCCTGTCTTGCCTTTCTGGTTTTTACACATTTTTGTGGATGTCCCTTTTGACCGGTGGGAAGTGATACTTCTTTGTAGTGCAGATTTGCATTGCCCGCTTGCATGCTTGGTCAAAAAGGGCGTATGCGTTTTCTCCTGAATATATTCAGGAGAAAACGCATACGCCCTTTTTGGCCAAGTGCATCATTGTCGAAGTTGTGCCCCTCTTCCTGTGCTTTAAAGGCGATTCCAACGTACCTCTTGAAATATGTTTCCTGCTGTTCTGCCTCGATTTCAAGTCCGCCTCGCTGCCTTCCCTCAACAGATTTCTGGACGATAGTTGTCTTTATTACTCGGCCAGTTTGTGAATTGCTGTGCCCCTGAGCTCCATTTATCAACTCGTTTTTGGTGAGCTGACCGCAAGTCCGAAATTGTGGTTCAGGACCTACACTGGTTCCCAGTGGGTGGCTGAGACTTTGGTTAATTCTTCTTCCTGCTGGGAAATTACACTGATATGTGCCCGTCCAAATGCCTGACAGCTACTCTCTCATTGGTTCTCCCTCTTCCCTTTCATCCTCTGCCAAATTGGCAACCTGTGCGATCCAGGAGGTTAAAGGGGCGGTCTCTACAACTTAGGAGATTGATAGTAAAGCATATGGAAAGTCAAACCGGAGCACCACGAGAGGGACTATTCGTTGAGTTTTAGAAACCTTTCGTATTCACTGTGTGTCCGTTCTCTAGGTTTCCTGTACATGTTATAACTGTAGTATATGCCCTTCAACCTGGAGAGTTGGGACCCATGGAATGGGTGCCATGCATTATTGCTTTAAATGGTCTGCATTTGCTCACCCAATCTCACCAATCGTCTCAGTCCCAAGTGTCCAGCCTTATGCCACATCCAGCTGTCGTTGTAGATAGGGTCATTCCAGGTTTCATCAGAGACCCTGAAGGAATTGTAAAGAATTTCCCAGTTTTTATGTTTTGTTTTTGAAATTCCTTTTTATAGTGGGTTTGAGCTGATTCTCGCTGCCATGTTTATGCCAGTCTAGACACACTTGATTCCCTTACGGAGACATATCAATACATAGGTTTTAAGATTCTTACTAGTCAGATATATTCCTCTGCGGGATATATGGGTTTTTGAGTCCCTTTCACTGAAGAAGGTGTAGGTCTTGTCTATTCCATACTTGGTTTTTGGAACGGTACCTGTGCTTATATCAAACTCTGGTTTTATGCATCACCCCACCTCTCCTTCCCCCTTAAGCAGGCATAAGAGTGTTTTCTAAATGTGAGACACTCTTCTCTTTCCTAACTCAGTTCAAGTGTAGCCATGTTTACAGGATCTTCATATATGATATCTTATGATAAGTTTCTTTTTCTGTGTGAGTTATTTCACTTAGAATCATCGTACCTGAATCCACCCATTTTGCTGCTACTGGTCTTATGACATTGATTTCATGGCTGAGGGATATTCCATCGTACGTAAGTACCACAATTTTTTGAACCATTTTATATTTCCTGGTATATTTAAGGTGTACCCAAGTTGAGGTCCTTGTAAGCAGTGCAGCCCTAAATTTTGGGGTGGCTCTGTCTTATTGATTTTCAGTTTTCCCAAGGTATATTCCCTAGAATGGAAGTGCTCTTGGCTCTGTAGCTCTGTTCTTTACTTGTTTTAGGGAACACAATGTACTCCTCCAGAGAGGCAGTTGGCAATTTACATCCCGCCCATCAGCATAACAAGGCTCCCTGTTCTCCAGGGCCTGTCTTGCCTTTCTGGTTTTTACACATTTTGTGGATGTCCCTTTTGACCGGTTGTAAGTGATACTTCTTTGTAGTGGAGATTTGCATTGCCCGCTTGCGTGCTTGTCCAAAAACGGCGTATGCGTTTTCTCCTGAATATATTCAGGAGAAAACGCATACGCCCTTTTTGGCCAAGTGCATCATTGTGGAAGTTGTGTCCCTATTCCTGTGCTTTAAAGGCGATTCCAACGTACCTCTTGAAATCTGTTTCCTGCTATTCTGCCTCGCTTTCAAGTCCGCCTCGTTGCCTTCCCTCAACAGATTTTTGGACGATAGTTGTCCTTTAATACTCGGCCAGTTTGTGAAATGCTGTGCCCCTGAGCTCCATTTTTCAACTCGTTTTTGGTGAGCTGACCGCAGGTCCAAAATTTTGGTTCAGGACCTATGCTTGTTCCCGTTGGGGGGCTGAGACTTTGGTTAATTCTTCTTCCTGCCGGGAAGTTAGAGTGATATGTTCCCGACCAAATGCCTAACAGCTACTCTCTCATTGGTTCTCCCTCTTCCCTTTCTTCCTCTGCCAAATTTGAATCCTGTGTGAACGAGGAGGTTAAAGGGGCTGTCTCTCCAAGTTGGGAGATTGCTAGTAAAGCAGATGGAAAGTCAAACCGGAGCACCAGGAGAGGGACTATTCGTTGAGTTTTAGAAACCTATCGTATTCACAGTGTGTCCGTTCTCTAGGTTTCCCGTACCTGTTATAGATTTAGGAATATTCCCTTCAACCTGGAGAGTTGGGACCCATGGAATGGGTGCCAGGCATTTGTGCTTTAAAGGGTCTGCATTTGCTCACACAATCTCACCAATCGTCTCAGTCCCAAGTGTCCCTCCTTATGCCACATCCAGCTGTCGTTGTAGATAGGGTCATTCCAGGTTTCATCAGAGACCCTGAAGTAATTGTAAAGAATTTCCCAGTTTTTTTTGTTTTGTTTTTGAAATTCCTTTTTGTAGTGGGTTTGAGCTGATTCTATCTGCCATGTATATGCCAGTCTAGACACACTTGATTCCCTTACGGAGACATATCAATACATAGGTTTTAAGATTCTTACTAGTCAGATATATTCCTCTGCCGGAAATATGGGGTCTTGAGTCCCTTTCACTGAGGAAGGTGTAGGTCTTGTCTATTCCATAGTTGGTTTTTGGAACGGTACCTGTGCTTATATCAAACTCTGGTTTTATGCATCACCCCACCTCTCCGTCCCCATTAAGCAGGCATAAGTGTGTTTTCTAAATGTGAGACACTGTTCTCTTTCCTAACACAGTTCAAGTGTAGCCATGTTTACAGGATCGTCATAAGTGATATCTTATGGTAAGTTTCTTTTCTTCTGTGACTTATTTCAGTTAGAATCATCGTACCTGAATCCACCCTTTTTGCTGCTACTGGTCTTATGACATTGATTTCATGGCTGAGGGATATTCCATCGTACGTAAGTACCACAATTTTTTGAACCATTTTTATATTTCCTGGTATATTTAAGGTGTAACCAAGTTGAGGTCCTTGTAAGCAGTGCAGCCCTAAATTTTGGTGTGGCTCTGTCTTATTGAGTTTCAGTTTTCCCAAGGTATATTCCCTAGACTGGAAGTGCCCTTGGCTCTGTAGCTCTGTTCTTTACTTGTTTTAGGGAACACAATGCACTCCTCCAGAGAGGCAGTTGGCAATTTACATCCCGTCCATCAGCATAACAAGGCTCCCTGTTCTCCAGGGCCTCTCTTGCCTTTCTGGTTTTTACACATTTTGTGGATGTCCCTTTTGACCGGTGTGAAGTGATACTTCTTTGTAGTGCAGATTTGCATTGCCCGCTTGCATGCTTCGTCAAAAAGGGCGTATGCGTTTTCTCCTGAATATATTCAGGAGAAAACGCATACGCCCTTTTTGGCCAAGTGCATCATTGTCGAAGTTGTGCCCCTCTTCCTGTGCTTTAAAGGCGATTCCAACGTACCTCTTGAAATATGTTTCCTGCTGTTCTGCCTCGATTTCAAGTCCGCCTCGCTGCCTTCCCTCAACAGATTTTTGGACGATAGTTGTCTTTATTACTCGGCCAGTTTGTGAATTGCTGTGCCCCTGAGCTCCATTTATCAACTCGTTTTTGGTGAGCTGACCGCAAGTCAAAAATTGTGGTTCAGGACGTACACTGGTTCCCAGTGGGTGGCTGAGACTTTGGTTAATTATTCTTCTTGCCGGGAAATTAGTGTGATATGTGCCCGTCCAAATGCCTAACAGCTACTCTCTCATTGGTTCTCCCTCTTCCCTTTCATCCTCTCCCAATTTGGCAACCTGTGCGAACCAGGAGGTTAAAGGGGCTGTCTTTCCAAGTTGGGAGTTTGATAGTAAAGCAGATGGAAAGTCAAACCGGAGCACCAAGAGAGGGACTATTCGTTGAGTTTTAGAAACCTTTCGTATTCACAGTGTGTCCATTCTCTAGGTTTCCCGTACATGTTATAACTGTAGTAATATTCCCTTCAACCTGGAGAGTTGGGACCCATGGAATGGGTGCCATGCATTATTGCTTTAAAGAGTCTGCATTTGCTCACCCAATCTCACAAATCGTCTCCGTCCCAAGTGTCCAGCCATATGCCACATCCAGCTGTCGTTGTAGATAGGGTCATTCCAGGTTTCATCAGAGACCCTGAGAGAATTGTAAAGAATTTCCCAGTTTTTTTGTTTTGTTTTTGAAATTCCTGTTTATAGTGGGTTTGAGCTGATTCTCGCTGCCATGTTTATGCCAGTCTAGACACACTTGATTCCCTTACGGAGACATATCAATACATAGGTTTTAAGATTCTTTCTAGTCAGATATATTCCTCTGCGGGAAATATGGGGTTTTGAATCCCTTTCACTGAGGAAGGTGTAGGTCTTGTCTATTCCATAGTTGGTTTTTGGAACAGTACCTGTGCTTATATCAAACTCTGGTTTTATGCATCACCCCACCTCTCCTTCCCCCTTAAGCAGGCATAAGAGTGTTTTCTAAATGTGAGACACTGTTCTCTTTCCTAACTCAGTTCAAGTGTAGCCATGTTTACAGGATCTTCATAATTGATATCTTATGATAAGTTTCTTTTTTGTGTGACTTATTTCACTTAGAATCAACGTACCTGAATCCACGCATTTGGCTGCTACTGGTCTTATGACATTGATTTCATGGCTGAGAGATATTCCATCGTACGTAAGTACCACAATTTTTTGAACCATTTTTATATTTCCTGGGATATTTAAGGTGTACCCAAGTTGAGGTCCTTGTAAGCATTGCAGCCCTAAATTTTTGGGTGGCTCTGTTTTATTGATTGTCAGTTTTCCCAAGGTATATTCCCTAGACTGGAAGTGCCCTTGGCTCTTTAGCTCTGTTGTTTACTTGTTTTAGGGAACACAATGCACCCCTCCAGAGAGGCAGTTGGCAATTTACATCCCGCCCATCAGCATAACAAGGCTCCCTGTTCTCCAGGGCCTGTCTTGCCTTTCTGGTTTTTACACATTTTGTGGATGTCCCTTTTGACCGGTGGGAAGTGATACTTCTTTGTAGTGCAGATTTGCATTGCCCGCTTGCTTGCTTGGCCAAAAAGGGCGTATGCGTGTTCTCCTGAATATATTCAGGAGAAAACGCATACGCCCTTTTGGCCAAGTGCATCATTGTCGAAGTTGTGCCCCTCTTCCTGTGCTTTAAAGGCGATTCCAACGTACCTCTTGAAATCTGTTTCCTGCTATTCTGCCTCGATTTCAAGTCCACCTCGTTGCCTTCCCTCAACAGATTTTTGGACGATAGTTGTCCTTTATTACTCGGCCAGTTTGTGAATTGCTGTGCCCCTGAGCTCCATTTTTCAACTCGTTTTTTGTGAGCTGACCGCAAGTCCAAAATTTTTGTTCAGGACCTATGCTCGTTCCCGATGGGGGGCTGAGACTTTGGTTAATTCTTCTTCCTGCCGGGAAGTTAGAGTGATATGTGCCCATCCAAATGCCTAACAGCTACTCTCTCATTGGTTCTCCCTCTTCCCTTTCATCCTCTGCCAAATTGGCAACCTGTGCGAACCAGGAGGTTAAAGGGGCTGTCTCTCCAAGTTGGGAGATTGATAGTAAAGCAGATGGAAAGTCAAACCGGAGCACCAGGAGAGGGACTATTCGTTGAGTTTTAGAAACCTTTCGTATTCACAGTGTGTCCATTCTCTAGGTTTCCCGTACATGTTATAACTGTAGTAATATTCCCTTCAACCTGGAGAGTTGGGACCCATGGAATGGGTGCCATGCATTATTGCTTTAAAGGGTCTGCATTTGCTCACCCAATCTCACCAATCGTCTCAGTCCCAGGTGTACAGCCTTATGCCATATCCAGCTGTCGTTGTAGATAGGGTCATTCCAGGTTTCATCAGAGACCCTGAAGGAATTGTAAAGAATTTCCCAGTTTTTTTGTTTTATTTTTGAAATTCCTTTTTATAGTGGGTTTGAGCTGATTCTCGCTGCCATATTTATCCCAGTCTAGACACACTTGATTCCCTTACGGAGACATATCAATACATAGGTTTTAAGATTCTTACTAGTCAGATATATTCCTCTGTGGGAAATATGGTGTTTTGAGTCCCTTTCACTGAGGAAGGTGTAGGTCTTGTCTATTCCATAGTTGGTTTTTGGAACGGTACCTGTGCTTATATCAAACTCTGGTTTTATGCATCACCCCACCTCTCCTTCCCCCTTAAGCAGGCATAAGAGTGTTTTCTAAATGTCAGACTCTGTTCTCTTTCCTAACTCAGTTCAAGTGTAGCCATGTTTACAGGATCTTCATAAGTGATACCTTATGATGTTTCTTTTTCTCTGTGACTTATTTCACTTAGAATCATCATACCTGAACCCACCCATTTTGCTGCTACTGGTTTATGACATTGATTTCATGGCTGAGGGATATTCCATCGTACGTATGTACCACAATTTTTGAACCATTTTTATATTTCCTGGGATATTTAAGGTGTACCCAAGTTGAGGTCCTTGTAAGCAATGCAGCCCTAAATTTTGGAGTGGCTCTTTCTTATTGATTTTCAGAATTCCCAAGGTATATTCCCTAGACTTGAGGTGCCCTTGGCTCTTTAGCTCTGTTCTTTACTTGTTTTAGGGAACACAATATACTTCTCTAGAGATGCAGTTGGCAATTTACATCCAGCCCATCAGCATAACAAGGCTCCTTGTTCTCCAGGGCCTGTCTTGCCTTTCTGGTTTTTACACATTTTGTGGATGTCCCATTTGACCGGTGGGAAGTGATTCTTCTTTGTAGTGCAGATTTGCATTGCCCGCTTGCTTGCTTGGCCAAAAAGGGCGTATGCGTTTTCTCCTGAATATATTCAGGAGAAAACGCATACGCCCTTTTTGGCCAAGTGCATCATTGTCGAAGTTGTGCCCCTCTTCCTGTGCTTTAAAGGTGATTCCAACGTACCTCTTGAAATCTGTTTCCTGCTATTCTGCCTCGCTTTCAAGTCCGCCTCGTTGCCTTCCCTCAACAGATTTTTGGACGATAGTTGTCCTTTATTACTCGGCCAGTTTGTGAATTGCTGTGCCCCTGAGATCCATTTTTCAACTCGTTTTTGGTGAGCTGACCGCATGTCCAAAATTTTGGTTCATTACCTATACTGGTTCCCAGTGGGTGCATGAGACTTTGGTTAATTCTTCTTCTTGCCGCGAAATTAGAGTGATATGTGCCCGTCCAAACGCCTAACAGCTACTCTCTCATTGGTTCTCCCTCTTCCCTTTCATCCTCTCCCAATTTGGCAACCTGTGTGAACCAGGAGGTTAAAGGGGCTGTCTCTCCAATTTGGGAGGTTGATAGTAAAGCAGATGGAAAGTCAAACCGTTGCACCAGGAGAGGGACTATTCGTTGAGTTTTAGAAACCTTTCGTATTCACAGTGTGTCCGTTCTCTAGGTTTCCTGTACATGTTATAACTGTAGTAATATTCCCTTCAACCTGGAGAGTTGGGACCCATGGAATGGGTGCCATGCATTATTGCTTTAAAGGGTCTGCATTTGCTCACCGAATCTCACCAATCGTCTCAGTCCCAAGTGTCCAGCCATATGCCACATCCAGCTGTCGTTGTAGATAGCGTAATTGCAGGTTTCATCAGAGACCCTGAAGGAATTGTAAAGAATTTCCCAGTATTTTTGTTTTGTTTTTGAAATTCCTGTTTATAGTGGGTTTGAGCTGATTCTCGCTGCCATGTTTATGCCAGTCTAGACACACTTGATTCCCTTACGGTGACATATCAATACATAGGTTTTAAGATTTTTCTAGTCAGATATATTCCTCTGCGGGAAATATGGGGTTTTGAGTCCCTTTCACTGAGGAAGGTGTAGGTCTTGTGTATTCCATAGTTGGTTTATGGAACGGTACCTGTGCTTATATCAAACTCTGGTTTTATGCATCACCCCACCTCTCCTTCCCCCTTAAGCAGGCATAAGAGTGTTTTCTAAATGTGAGACACTGTTTTCTTTCCTAACTCAGTTCAAGTGTAGCCATGTTTACAGGATCTTCATAAGTGATATCTTATGATAAGTTTCTTTTTCTGTGTGACTTATTTCACTTAGAATCATCGTACCTGAATCCACCCATTTTGCTGCTACTGGTCTTATGACATTGATTTCATGGCTGAGGGATATTCCATCGTACGTAAGTACCACAATTTTTTGAACCATTTTTATATTTCCTGGGATATTTAAGGTGTACCCAAGTTGAGGTCCTTGTAAGCTGTGCGGCCCTAAATTTTGGGGTGGCTCTGTCTTATTGATTTTCAGTTTTCCCAAGGTATATTCCCTAGACTGGAAGTGCCCTTGGCTCTGTAGCTCTGTTGTTTACTTGTTTTAGGGAACACAATGCACTCCTCCAGAGAGGCAGTTGGCAATTTACATCCCGCCCATCAGCATAACAAGGCTCCCTGTTCTCCAGGGCCTGTCTTGCCTTTCTGGTTTTTCCATTTTTTGTGGATGTCCCTTTTGACCGGTGGGAAGTGATACTTCTTTGTAGTGCAGATTTGCATTGCCCGCTTGCTTGCTTGGCCAAAAAGGGCGTAGGCGTTTTCTCCTGAATATATTCAGGAGAAAACGCATACGCCCTTTTTGGCCAAGTGGATCATTTTCGTAGTTGTGTCCCTCTTCCTGTGCTTTAAAGCGATTCCAACGTACCTCTTGAAATCTGTTTCCTGCTATTCTGCCTCACTTTCAAGTCCGCCTCCTTGCCTTCCCTCAACAGATTTTTGGACGATAGTTGTCCTTTATTACTCGGCCAGTTTGTGAATTGCTGTGCCCCTTAGCTCGATTTTTCATCTCGTTTTTTGTGAGCTGACCGCAAGTACAAAATTTTGGTTCAGGACATATGCTGATTCCCGATGGGGGGCTGAGACTTTGGTTAATTCTTCTTCCTGCTTGGAAGTTAGAGTGAAATGTGCCCGTCCAAATGCCTAACAGCTACTCTCTCATTGGTTCTCCCTCTTCCCTTTCATCCTCTCCCAATTTGGCAACCTGTGCGAACCAGGAGGTTAAAGGGGCTGTCTCTCCAAGTTGGGAGGTTGATAGTAAAGCAGATGGAAAGTCAAACCGGAGCACCAGGAGAGGGACTATTCGTTGAGTTTTAGAAACCTTTCGTATTCACAGTGTGTCCGTTATCTAGGTTTACCGTACATTTTATAACTGTAGTAATATTCCCTTCAACCTGGAGAGTTGGGACCCATGGAATGGGTGCCAGGCATTTGTGCTTTAAAGGGTCTGCATTTGCTCACCCAATCTCACCAATGCTCTCAGTCCCAAGTGTCCCTCCTTATGCCAAATCCAGCTGTCATTGTAGATATGGTCATTCCAGGGTTCATCAGAGACCCTGAAGGAATTGTAAAGAATTTCCCATTTTTTTGTTTTGTTTTTGAAATTCCTTTTTATAGTGGGTTTGAGCTGATTCTCGCTGCCATGTTTTTGCCAGTCTAGACACACTTGATTCCCTTACGGAGACATATCAATACATAGGTTTTAAGATTCTTACTAGTCAGATATATTCCTCTCCGGGAAATATGGGGTTTTGAGTCCCTTTCACTGAGGAAGGTGTAGGTTTTGTCTATTCCATAGTTGGTTTTTGGAACGGTACCTGTGCTTATATCAAACTCTGGTTTTATACATCACCCCACCTCTCCTTCCCCCTTAAGCAGGCATAAGAGTGTTTTCTAAATGTGAGACACTGTTCTCTTTCCTAACTGAGTTCAAGTGTAGCCATGTTTACAGGATCTTCATAAGTGATATCTTATGATAAGTTTCTTTTTCTCTGTGACTTATTTCACTTAGAATCATCGTACCTGAATCTACCCATTTTGCTGATACTGGTCTTATGACATTGATTTCATGGCTGACGGATATTCCATCATACGTAAGTACCACAATTTTTTGAACCATTTTTATATTTCCTGGGATATTTAAGGTGTACCCAAGTTGAGGTCCTTGTAAGCAGTGCAGCCCTAAATTTTGGGCTTGCTCTGTCTATTGAGTTTAAGTTTTCCCAAGGTATATTCCCTAGACTGGAAGTGCCCTTGGCTCTGTAGATCTGTTGTTTACTTGTTTTAGGGAACACAATGCACTCCTCCAGAGAAGCAGTTGTCAATTTACATCCCGCCCATCAGCATAACAAGGCTCCCTGTTCTCCAGGGCCTGTCTTGCCTTTCTGGTTTTTACACATTTTGTGGATGTCCCTTTTGACCGGTGGGAAGTGATACTTCTCTGTAGTGCAGATTTGCATTGCCCGCTTGCTTGCTTGGCCAAAAAGGGCGTATGCGTTTTCTCCTGAATATATTCAGGAGAAAACGCATACGCCCTTTTTGGCCAAGTGCATCACTGTCAAAGTAGTGCCCCACTTCCTGTGCTTTAAAGGCGATTCCAACGTACCTCTTGAAATGTCTTTCCTGCTATTCTGCCTCGCTTTGAAGTCCGCCTCGTTGCCTTCCCTCAACAGATTTTTGGACGATAGTTGTCCTTTATTACTCAGCCAGTTTGTGAATTGCTATGCCCCGGAGCTCCATTTTTCAACTCGTTTTTTGTGAGCTGACCGCAAGTCCAAAATTTTGGTTCAGGACCTCTGCTGGTTCCCGGTGAGGGGCTGAGTCTTTGGGTAATTCTTCTTCCTGCCGGGAAGTTAGAGTGATATGTGCCCGTCCAAATGCCTAACAGCTACTCTCTCATTGGTTCTCCCTCTTCCCTTTCATCCTCTGCCAAATTGGCAACTTGTGCGAACCAGGAGGTTAAAGGGGCTGTCTCTCCAAGTTGGGAGATTGATAGTAAAGCAGATGGAAAGTCAAACCGGAGCACCAGGAGAGGGACTATTCGTTGAGTTTTAGAAAACTTTCGTATTCACAGTGTGTCCGTTCTCTAGGTTTCCCGCACATGTTATAGCTGTAGTAATATTCCCTTCAACCTGGAGAGTTCGGACCCATGGAATGGGTGCCATGCATTATTGCTTTAAAGGGTCTGCATTTGCTCGCCCAATCTCACCAATCGTCTCAGTCCCAAGTGTCCCTCCTTATGCCACATCCAGCTGTCGTTGTAGATAGGGTCATTCCAGCTTTCATCAGAGACCCTGAAGGAATTGTAAAGAATTTCCCAGTTTTTTTGTTTTGTTTTTGAAATTCCTTTTTATAGTGGGTTTGAGCTGATTGTCGCTGCCATGTTTATGCCAGTCTAGACACACTTGATTCCCTTATGGAGATATATCAATCCATAGGTTTTAAGATTCTTACTAGTCAGATATATTCCTCTGCGGGAAATATGGGATTTTGAGTCCCTTTCACTGAGGAAGGTGTAGGTCTTGTCTATTCCATAGTTGGTTTTTGGAACGGTACCTGTGCTTATAGCAAACTCTGGTTTTATGCATCACCCCACCTCTCCTTCCCCCTTAAGCAGGCAAAAGAAAGTTTTCTAAATGTGAGACTCTGTTCTTTTTCCTAAATCAGTTCAAGTGTAGCCATGTTTACAGGATCTTCATGAGTGATATCTTATGATAAGTTTCTTTTTTTGTGTGACTTATTTCACGTAGAATCATCGTACCTGAATCCACTCATTTTGCTGCTAATGGTATTATAACATTTATTTAATGGCTAAGGGATATTCCATCGTACATAAGGACAACAATTTTTTGAACCATTTTTATATTTCCTGGGATATTTAAGGTGTATCCAAGTTGAGGTTCCTTTAATCAGTGCAGCTCTAAATTTTGGGCTGGCTCTGTCTTATTGAGTTTCAGTTTTCCCAAGGTATATTCCCTAGACTGTAGGTGCCCTTGGCTCTTTAGCTCTGTTCTTTACTTGTTTTAGGGAACACAATATACTCCTCCAGAGATGTAGTTGGCAATTTACATCCCGCCCATCAGCATAACAAGGCTCCCTGTTCTCCAGGACCTGTCTTGCCTTTCTGGTTTTTACACATTTTGTGGATGTCCCTTTTGACCGGTGGGAAGTGCTACTTCTCTGTAGTGCAGATTTGCATTGCCCGCTTGCTTGCTTGGCCAAAATGTGCGTATGCGTTTTCTCCTGAATATATTCAGGAGAAAACGCATACGCCCTTTTTGGCCAAGTGCATCTTTGTCGAAGTTGTGCCCCTCTTCCTGTGATTTAAACGTGATTCCAACGTACCTCTTTGAATCTGTTTCCTGCTATTCTGCCTCGCTTTCAAGTCCGCCTCGTTGCCTTCCCTCAACAGATTTTTGGACGATAGTTGTTCTTTATTACTCGGCCAGTTTGTGAATTGCTGTGCCCCTGAGCTCCATTTTTCAACTCGTTTTTTGTGAGCTGACTGCAAGTCCAAAATTTTGGTTCAGGACCTATACTGTTTCCCGGGGTGTGGCTGAGAATTTGGTAAATTCTTCTTCCTGCCAGGAAATTAGAGTGAAATGTGTCCGTCCAAATGCCTAACAGCTACTCTCTCATTGGTTCTCCCTCTTCCCTTTCATCCTCTGCCAAATTGGAAACCTGTGCGAACCAGGAGGTTAAAGGGGCTGTCTCTCCAAGTTGGGAGATTGATAGTAAAGCTGATGGAAAATCAAACTGGAGCACAAGGAGAGGGACTATTCTTTGAGTTTTAGAAACCTTTTGTATACACAGTTTTTCCGTTCTCTAGGTTTCCCGTACATGTTATAGCTGTAGTAATAGTTCCTTCAACCTGGAGAGTTGGGACCCATGGAATGGGTGCCACATATTATTGTTTTAAAGTGTCTTCATTTGTTCACCCAATCTCACCAATCCTCTCAGTCCCAAGTGTCCAGCCTTATGCCACCTCCAGCTGTCGTTGTTGATAGGGTCATACCAGGTTTCATCAGAGACCCTGAAGGAATTGTAAAAATTTCCCTGTTTTTTGTTTTGTTTTTGAATTTCCTTTTCTAGTGGGTTTGAGCTGATTCTCGCTGCCATGTTTATGCCAGTCTAGACACACTTGATTCCCTTACAGAGACATATCAATACATAGGTTTTAAGATTCTTACTAGTAAGATATATTCCTCTGCGGGAAATATGGAGTTTTGAGTCCCGTTCTCAGAGGAAATAGTAGGTCTTGTGTATTCTGTATTTGGATTATGGAACCGTACCTGTGCTAATATCAAACTCTGGTTTTATTCATCATCCCACCTCTGCTTTCCCCTTAAGCATGCATAAGAGTGTTTTCTAAATATGAGACTCTGTTCCCTTTCCTAATTCATTCCATGTGTAGCCATGTTTATATACCCTTCATAAGTGATATCTTATGATAAGTTTCTTTTTCTGTGTGATTTTTTCAGTTAGAATCATCGTACATGAATCCCGTCATTATGCTGCTACTGGCCTTATGACATTGACTTCATGGTTGAGGGATATTCCATCATACGTATGTACCACAATTTCTTTACCATTTTTGTCTTTCCTGGGATATATAAGGTGTCCCGAAGTCGAGGTTCTTGTAAGCAGTGCTGCCATAAATTTTGGGGTGGCTGTGTCTTATTGATTTTCAATTTTCCCAAGGTATATTCCCGTGACTGGAAGTGCATTAGGTTGTGAAGCACTGTTGTTTACTTCTTTTTGGGTACACAATGCACTCCTCCAGAGTGGCTGTTGGCAATTTACATCCCACCCATCCGCATAACAAGGCTCCCTCTTCTCCAGATCCTGTCTTGCCTTTCTTGTTTTTACACATTTTACGGATGTCCCTTTTGACCGGTTGGAAGTGATACTTCTTTGTAGTGCAGATTTGCATTGTGTGGTTGCTTGGTTGGACAAAATGTGCGTATGCGTTTTCTCCTGAATATATTCAGGAGAAAACGCATGCGCCCTTTATGGACAATTCCATAATTGTCGAAGTTGTGATGCTTTTCCTGTGTTTAAAGGCTATTCCAATGTACTTCTGGAAATCTGTTTCGTGCACTTCTGCCTCACTTTCAAGTCCGCCTCATGGCTTTCTCTCAACAGATTTTTGGAAGAGAGTAGTCCTTTATAACTCTGCAAGTTAGTGAATTTCTGTGCCCCTGAGCTCCATTTTTCAACTCGCGTTTTTGTGAGCTGACTGCCAATCCACAATTTTGCTTCAGGACCTATAGTGTTTCCATTGGGGGGGCTGGCTCAGAGTTTGTTAATTCTTCTTCGTGACGGGAATTTAGAGTGACATGTGGCCATCCAAATGCCTACAGCTACTCTCTAATTGTTTCTCCCTATTCCCTTGTATCCTCTGCACAACGTGCCAACTGTGCGAACCAGGAGGTTAAAGGTGCTGACTCTCCAATTTGGGAGATTGATACTAAAGCAGTTGGAATGTCAAACTGGTGCACAAGGAGAGAAAAAAATTAGTAGAGTTTTAGAAACATTTCACCATCAGATGGTGTCCATTCTCTAGGTTTCCCATACATGTTATAACTGTAGTGATATTCCCTTCTACCTGGAGAGTTGGGAACCATGGAATGGGTGCCAGGTATTATTGCTTAAAACGGTCTGCATTTTCTCACCCAATCTCACCAATCCTCTCAGTCCCAAGTGAACAGCCTTATGCCACATCCAGCTGTCGTTGTAGATAGGGTCATTCTAAGTTTCATCAGAACCCCTGAAGGTATTGTGTAAGAATTTCACTGTTTATTTGTTTTGTTTTGAAATTCATTTTTATAGTGGGTTTGAGCTGATTCTCACTGCCGTGTTTATGTCGTTCTAGACACACTTGGTTACCTTATGGAGACATATCAATACATAGGTTTTAAGATTCTTACTAGTCAGATATACTACTCTGCGGGGAATAGGGTTGTTGAGCCCCATTCAGTGAGGAAAGAGTAGGTCTTGTCTATTCTGTATTTGGATTATGCAACCGTACCTGTGCTAATATCAAACTCTGGTTTTATGCATCACCCCTCCTCTCCTTTCCTCTTGAGCAGGCATAAGAGTGTTTTCTAAATGTGAGACTCTTCTCTTTCCTAATTCATTTCATGTGTAGCCATGTTTACAAGACCTTCATAAGTGATATCTTATGATAAGTTTCTTTTTCTGTGTGACTTATTTCAGTTAGAATCATCCTACATGAATCCACTCATTATGCTGCTACTGGCCTTATGACATTGATTTCATGGCTGAGGGATATTCCATCGTACGTATGTACCACAATTTCTTTACTATTTTTGTCTTTCCTGGGATATTTAAGGTGTCCCGAAGTCGAGGTTCTTGTAAGCAGTGCTGCCCTATATTTTGGGTTGGCTGTGTCTTATTGATTTTCAATTTCCCCAAGGTATATTCCCATGACTGGAAGTGCCTTAGGTTGTGAAGCTCTGTTGTTTAATTATTTTAGGGAACACAATGCACTCCTCCAGAGTGGCTGTTGGCAATCTACATCCCACCCATCAGCATAACAAGGCTCCCTGTTCTCCAGAGCCCCTCTTGCCTTTCTGGCTTTTACACATTTTACGGATATCCCTTTTGACTGGTGGGAAGTGATACTTCTTTGTAGTGCAGATTTGCATTGTGCGGTTGCTTGGTTGGACAAAATGGGTGTATGCGTTTTCTCCTGAATATATTCAGGAGAAAACGCATGCACCCTTTATGGACAATTCCATAATTGTCGAAGTTGTGATGCTTTTCCTGTGTTTAAAGGCGATTCCAATGTACTTCTGGAAATCTGTTTCGTGCAAATGTCCCTCATTTTCAAGTCCGCCTCATGGCTTTTCCTCAACAGATTTTTGGAAGAGAGTAGTCCTGTATAACTCTGCAACTTAGTGAATTGCTGTGCCCGTGAGCTCCATTTTTCATCTTGTGTTTTTGTGAGCTGACCGCAAACCCACAATTTTGCTTCAGGACCTATACTAGTTATGGGTGTGGGGCAGGCTGAGAGTGTGGTTAATTCTTCTTCGTGACGGGAAATTAGAGTGACATGTGGCCGTCCAAATGCCTACAGCTACTCTCTCATTGGTTCTCCCTCTTCCCTTATATCCTCTGCACAATGTGCCAACTCTGCGAACCAGGAGGTTATAGGGGCTGACTCTCCAAGTTGGGAGATTGATATTAAAGCAGTTGGAATGTCAAGCTGGAGCACATGGAGAGAAAAAAATTAGTAGAGTTTTAGAAACCTTTCACCATCAGAGAGTGTCCATTCTCTAGGTTTCCCATACATGTTATAACTGTAGTGATATTCCCTTCTACCTGGAGAGTTGGGAACCATGGAATCAGTGGCAGGCATTATTGCTTTAAAGCGTCTGCATTTTCACACCCAATCTCACCAATCCTCTCAGTCTCAAGTGAACAGCCTTATGCCACATCCAGCTGTTGTTGTAGATAGGGTCATTCCAAGTTTCATCAGAACCCCTGAAGGTATTGTGTAAGAATTTCACTGTTTCTTTGTTTTGTTTTGAAATTCCTTTTTATAGTGGGTTTGAGCTGATTCTCACTGCCGTGTTTATGTCATTCTAGACACACTTGGTTCCCTTATGGAGACATATCAATACATAGGTTTTAAGATCCTTACTAGTCAGATATATTTCTCTGTGGGGAATAGGGGTGTTGAGTCCCATTCACTGAGGAAGTAGTCGGGCTTGTCTCTTCTGTATTTGGATTATGGAACGGTACCTGTGTTAATATCAAACTCTGGTTTTGTGTGTCTCCCCACCTCTCCTTCCCCCTTAAGCAAGCATAAGAGTGTTTTCTAAATCTGAGACTCTGTTCTCTTTCCTAATTCAGTTCATATGTAGCCAAGTTTACATTCCTTTCATAAGTGCTATCTTATATCAGAATGCACCATGGCCCTTGTCATAATAATGCTCCATGACCCCTGTCATCACAATGCTCCATTCCCTGGTTATCACAATGCTCCATGTCCCTTGTCATAACAATTCTCCACGTACTTGTCATCACAATGCTACATGACACTTCTCATCACAAAGTTACATGCTCGTTTCATCACAATTCTCCATGCACTTGTCATTGCAATGTTCCATGACCCCTGTCATAGCAAGCTCCAAGTGTTTGTCATCACAATGCTTCACGACTTTATCATCAAAATTCTCAATGGCACTTTTCATCACAATGTTCCGTACCCTTGTCATCACAATGCTCCATGCCCTTGTCATCACAATGCTTCATGACCCCTGTCATCACAATGCTCCCTGACACCTGTCATCACAATGCTTCATGCCCCTTGTCATTACAGTGCTCCATGATGCTCGTCATCACAATTACCCAAGGTCTTCTCATCACAATGCTCCACGGCTTTGCCATCACAATGCTCCATGCCTTGGTCATCTCAAAGCTCAATGTCCCTTGTCCTCACAATTCTCCATGTCCTTGTCATCACAATGCTCCATGGCACTTCTCATCACAATGTTATATGCTCTTGTCATAACAATACTCCATGCACTTGTCATCGCAATGCTCCATGACCCCTGTCATAGGAAGCTCCATGCGCTTGTCATCAAAATGTTTCACGACATGGACATTAAAATTATCAATGGCCCTTGTCATCTCAATGCTCCATGCGCTTATCATCACAATGCTCCTTTACCTTTGTCACAACAATCCTCCATGACACTTGGCATCACAATGCTCCGTGCTATTGTCATCACAATGGAACATGACATATGTCATCACAATGCTCCCTGACACCTGTCTTCACAATACTCCATGACCTTGTCATCACAATGCTCCATGCCCTTGTCATCACAATGTGCCATGCCCACTGTCATCAAAATAATCCATGAAATTTGTCAGACCAAAGCTCCATGCCACCTTTCATCACAATGCTCCATGAACCCTGTCATCACAATGCACCATGCCCATCATCATAATGCTTCATGCTCTTGTTATCACAATGAAATCAAAATGCTCCATGACCTCTGTCATCACAATGCTCCAAACCCTTGTGATCACAATGTTCCATAACACTTGTCATCACAATACCCCATGACGCTACTCATCACAATTATCCATGGACTTCTCATCACAATGCCCCATGACATTTGTCATCACAATGCGCAATACACATGTCATCACAATGCTCCCTGACTCTTGCCATCAGTATGCTCCCTGAACCCTTTCATGACAAGGCTGCATGCCTTTTTCATCACAATGATCCATGCCATTTTCATCACAATGCTCCAAGACCCCTGTAATCACAATGCTCCATGCCCTTGTCATCACAAAGCTCCATGATGCATGTTATCAGAATGATCCATGGCCTTCTCATCACAATGCTCCATGCCCTTGCCATCACAATGCTCCAAGACCCCTGTAATCACAATGGTCCATGCTCCTTTTCATCAGAATGCTCCATGAGACTTGTCATCACAAGGCTCCATGGTCTTCTCATCACAATGCTCCAGGACATTTTCATCAAAATGCCCCATTCCCTTATCATCACAATGCTCCATGACCCCTGTCATCACAATACTCCATGAACATTTTCATCCCAATGCTCCATGACCTTCTCATCACAATGCTCCATGACCAATATCATCACAATGCTCCATGACCACAGTCATCACAACGCTCAATATCACCTGACAACACAATGATCCGGGACTCTTGTCATCACAATGCTCCATTCCCTAGTCATCACAATGCTCCATGACCCCTGTCATCACAATACTCCATGAACATTTTCAGCCCAATGCTCCATGACACTTGTCATCACAATGATGCATGCCCTTGTCATCCCAATGCTCCATGACCCCTGTAATCACAATGCTCCGTGACGCTTGTCATCACAGTGCTCCATGACACCTGTCATCACAATGCTCCATGCCTTTGTCAGCAAAATGCTACATGACCTTGTCATTACAATGTTCTATGCACTTGTCATCACAATACTCCATTACCATTGCCATCACAATCCTCCATGAACCTTGGGATCACATTGCTCCATGCCCTTGTCATCACAATGCTCCATGCTCCTTGAAATCAAAATGATCCATGACCTCTGTCATCACAATGCTCCAAACCCTTGTGATCACAATGTTCCATAACACTTGTCATCACAATGCTCCATGATGCCTGTCATCACAATACTCCATGCCCTTTTCATCACAATGCTCCATGACCTTTGTCATCACAATTCTCGATACACTTGTCATCACAATGCTCCCTGACACTTGTCGTCAGAATGCTCCTTGAACCCTGTCACAAAAAGGCTCCATGCCTTTTTCATCAAAGTGCACCATGCCTTTTTCATCACAATGCTCCATGCCATTGTCATCAAAATACTCCACAAGCTTGTCATCAGAATGCTCCATGTCCCTTGTCATCACAATTTTCCATGAACTTGTCAGCACAATGCCCCCTGACCCTTGTCATCACAATGCTCCAAGCCATTGTCATCACAATGCTCCATTACCTTTGTCATCAGAATCCTCCATGACACTTGGCATCACAATGCTCCATGGCATTGTCATCACAATGGGCCATTACATATGTAATCACAATGCTCCCTGACACCTGGCTTCACAATAATGAATGACCTGGTCATCACAATGCTCCATGCCCTTGTCATCACAATGCGCCATTCCAACTGTCATCGCAATAAGCCATGAAACTTATTAGACCAATGCTCCATGCCCTTGTCATCACAATGCCCCATGTCCTTGTTATCACAATGCTCCATGACACCTGTCATCACAATGCTCCGTGACTCCAGTCATCACAAGGCTTCATGACCTTTGTCATCACAATGGTCCATGCCCTTGTCATCAACAGTCTCTGTGACCTTTTTAACCACAATGCTTCATGAACTTTTCATCACAATGCTCTTTGACCCTTGTCATCACAATGCTCTATGCCTTTCTCAGCACAATGCTCCATGACCCATGTCATCACAATGCACCATGCGCTTGTCGTCACAGTGCTCCACAATCTTGTCATCACAATGTTCCATAAACCTTGTCATCGCAATGCTCCATGCACTTCAAATCAAAATGCTCTCTCACCACTGATATCACAATGTTACATCACTGTTCATCACAATACTCCCTCAACCCTGTCATCACAATGTTCCATGACTCCTGTCATCACAATGCTACATGCACTTATCTTCACAATGTTTGATGATCCCTGACATCACAATGTTCCATAACCCCTGTCATCAAAATGCTCCATGACCCTTTTCATCAAAATGCTCCATGACCCCTGACATCACAATGTTACATAACGCCTCTCATCAAAATGTTCCATGACACTTTTCATCAAATTGGTCCATGACAATGTCATCACAATGTTCCCTGCCCTTCTCATCACAATGCACCATGCCCTTGTCATCAAAATGCTCCATGACCTTTGTCATCACAAAGCTCCATGACCCTTGGCATCACAATGCTCCATGCCATTGTCATCACAATACTCCATGAAACCTCTCATCACATTGTTCCATGCAATTGTCATCAAAAAGCTCTATGGTGCTTGTCATCACACTGCTCGATGCCCTTCTCATCACAATGCTCCATGCCCTTGTCATTACAATCCTCCATGACCCATGTATCACTGTGTTCCGTGCCCTTGTCATCACAATGCTCCATGCCCACTCTCATCACAATAATCCATGAAACATTTCAGACAAATGTTCCATGCCCTTGTCATCACAATGCTCCATTACCCCTGTCATAACAATGCTCCATGACCCCTTCCATCACAATTTTCCACGGCCTTGTCATCACAAGGCTCCATGACCCTTGTCATCACAATGCTCCAAGACCCCTGTAATCACAGTGCTCCATGCCCTTGTCATCACAAAGCTCCATGATGCATGTCATCAGAATGCTCCATGCCCTTGCCATCACAATGCTCAATTACCCCTGTGATAACAATGTTCCATGACCCCTGCCATCACGATGTTGCATGGCCTTGTCATCACAAGGCTCCATGACCCTTCTCATCACAATGCTCCAAGACCCCTGTAATCACAATGCTCCATGTCCCTTTTTATCTCAATGATCCATGAACCCTGTCATCACAATGCACCATGCCCATCATCATAATGCTTCAGGCTATTGTCATCACAATGAAATCAAAATGCTCCATGACCTCTGTCATAACACTGCTCCAAACCCTTGTGATCACAATATTCCATAACACTTGTCATCACAATGCCCCATGACGCTCGTCATCACAATTATCTATGGTCTTCTCTTCACAATGCTCCATGACCTTTGTCATCACAATGCTCAATACACTTGTCATCAAAATGCTCCCTGACACTTGTTCTCTGTATGCTCCTTGAACCCTGTCATGACAAGGCTCCATGCCTTTTTCATCACAATGATCCATGCCTTTTTCATCACAATGCTCCAAGACGCCTGTAATTACAATGCTCCATGCCCTTGTCATCACAAAGCTCAATGACGCATGTCATCAGACTGCTCCTTGGCCTTCTCATCACAATGCTCCATGCCCTTGTCATCACAATTTTCCAAGACACTCTAATCACAATGCTCCATGCCCCTTTTCATCAGTATGCTCCATGAGACTTGTCTCACAAGGCTCCGTGGTTTTCTCATCACAATGATCCAGCACCTTGTCATCACAATGCTTCACGACTTGTCATGAAAATTTTCAATGGCCCTTGTCATCATAATGCTCCAAGCCCTAGTCATCTCAATGCTCCATTATATTTGTCATCACAATCCTCCATTACATTTGGCATCACAATGCTCCATGCCATTGTCATCGCAATGGACCATGACATATGTCATCACAGTGCTCCCTGACACCTGTCTTCACAATACTCCATGACCTTCTCATCACAATGCCCCATGCCCTTGTCATCACAATGCCCCATGCCCACTGTCATCACAATAATCTATTAAACTTGTCAGACCAATGCTCCATGCCCCTGTCATCACAATGCTCCATGCCCTTGTCATCACAATGCTCCATGACTCCTGTCATCACAATGCTCTGTGACTCCAGTCATCACAATGCTTCATAACATTTGTCATTACAGTGGTCCATGCCCACATCATCACAAGGCTCTGTGACCTTTGTAACCACAATACTCCATGAACTTTTCATCACAATGCTCCATGACCCCTGCCATCACAATGTTCCACACCATTGTCAGCACAAGGCTCCATGACCCTTGTCATCACAATGCTCCAAGACCCCTGTAATCACAATGCTCCATGCCCTTGTCATCACAAAGCTTAATGACACATGTCATCAGAATGCTCCATGGCCTTCTCATCACAATGCTCCTTGCCCTTGTCATCACAATGCTCCAAGACCCCTGTAATCACAATGCTCCATGCCCCTTTTCATCTCAATGCTCCATGAACGCTGTCATCACAATGCACCATGCCCATCACCATAATGCTTCAGGCTATTGTCATCACAATGAAATCAAAATGCTCCATGACCTCTGTCATCACAATGCTCCAAACCCTTGTGATCACAATGTTCCATAAAACTTATCATCACAACACCCCATGACGCTCATCATCAAAATTATCCATGGTCTTCTCATCACAATGCTCCATGAACTTTGTCATCACAATGCTCAATACACTTGTCATCACAATGCTCCGTGACACTTGTCGTCAGTATGCTCCTTGAACCCTGTCATGACAAGGCTCCATGCCTTTTTCATAACAATGATCCATGCCATTTTCATCACAATACTCCATGCCCTTGTCAGCACAAAGCTCCATGACGCATGTCATCAGAATGCTCCATGGCCTTCTCATCACATTACTACATGCCCTTGTCATCACAATGCTCCAAGACCCCTGTAATCACAATGCTCCATGCCCCTTTTCATCAGAATGTTCCATGAGAATTGTCATCACAAGGCTCCATGGACTTCCCATCACAATGCTCCAGGACCTTGTCATCACAGTGCTCAATTCCCTTCTCATTACAATGTTCCTTGACCCCTGTCATCACAATACTCCATGAACATTTTCAGCCCAATGCTTCATGACCTTCTCATCACAATGCTCCATGACCCATATCATCACAATCCTCCATGACCACTGTCATCACAACACTCCATGACCCCTGACAACACAATGATCCGGGACTCTTGTCATCACAATGCTCCATTCCCTTGTCATCACAATGCTCCATGAACATTTTCAGCCCAATGCTCCATGACACTTGTCATCACAATGATCCATGCCCTTGTCATCCCAATGCTCCATGACCCCTGTAATCACAATGCTCCGTGAAGCTTATCATCACAGTGCTCCATGACCCTTATCATCACAATTCTCCATGCCTGTGTCATCAAAATCCTACATGACTTGTCATCACAATGCTCCATGAGCTTGTCATCACAATACTCCATTACCATTTTCATCACAATCCTCCATGAACCTTGGGATCACATTGCTCCATGCCCTTGTCATCACAATGCTCCATGCTCCTTGAAATCAAAATGGTCCATGACCTCTGTCATCACAATGCTCCAACCCCTTGTGATCACAATGTTCCATAACACTTGTCATCACAACACTCCATGATGACTGTCATGACAATACTCCATGCACTTGTCGTCACAATGCTCCATGACCTTTGTCATCACAATTCTCAATACACTTGTCATCACAATGCTCCCTGACACTTGTCGTCAGAATACTCCTTGAACACTGTCATGAAAAGGCTCCATGCCTTTTTCATAAGAATGCTCCATGCCCTTTTCATCACAACGCTCCATGTCATTGTCATCACAATACTCCACAAGCTTGTCATCAGAATGCTCCCTCATCATTGTCTTCAGAATGCTCCATGACCCCTGTCATCAAAATGCTCCATACCCCTTGTCATTACAGTGTTCCATGACGCTCGTCATCACAATTATCCATGGTCTTCTCATCACAATGCTCCACGGTCTTGCCATCACAATGCTCCATGCCTTGGTCATCACGATGCTCCATGTCCTCAGTCATCACAATGCTCCATGACCCCTGTCATCACAATGCTCCATACCCCTTGTCATGACAGTGCTCCATAAAGCTCGTCATCACAATTATCCATGGTCTTCTCATCACAACGCTCCACGGTCTTGCCATCACAATGCTCTATGCCCTGGTCATCACAATACTCCATGTCCCCTGTCATCACAATTCTCCACGTTCTTGGCATCACTATGCTCCATGATACTTCTCATCACAGTGTTACATGTTTTGTCATCACAATTCTCAATGCACTTGTCATCGTAATGCTCCATGACCCCTGTCATAGCAAGCTCCATGTGATTGTCATCACAATGCTTCATGAACATGTCATCAAAATTCTCAATGGCCCTTGTTATCACAATGTGCCATGACCCTTGTCATCACAATGCTCCAAGCCCTTGTCATCAAAATGCTCCATTACCTTTTTCATCACAATCCTCCATGACACTTGGCATCACAATGCTACATTCCATTGTCATTGCAATAGACCATGACATATGTCATCACAATGCTCCCTGACACCCTTCTTCACAATACTCCATGACCTTCTCATCACAATGCTCCATGCCTTTGTCAGCACATTACTCCATGACACATGGCATCAAATGTGCCATGCGCTTGTCATCACAATGCTCCACATCGTTGTCATCACAATGCTCCATAAACCTTGTCATCACAATGCTCCATGCGTTTGTCAGCACAATGTTCCATGACCCATGTCATCACAATGTGCCCTGCGTTTCTCATCAAAATGCTCCACAGCCTTGTCATCACAATGCTCCATGCACCTCTCATCAAAATGCTCACTCACCACTGATATCAAAATGTTCCATTACTAGTCAACACAATACTCCCTCCACCCTGTCATCCCAATGTCCCACGACCCTTGTCACAACAATGCTATATGCTCTTATCATCACAATGCTCCATGACCCCTGACATCACAATGCTCCATGACCCCTGACATCACAATGTTCCATAACCCCTGTCATCACAATGCTCCATGACCCCTAACATCACAATGTTCCATAAATACTGTCATCAAAATGTTCCATGACCCTTTTCATCCAATTGCTCCATGACCCTGTCATCACAATGCTCCCTGCCCTTCTCAACACAATGCACCACACCCTTGTCATCAAAATGCTCCATGGCCTATGTCATCACAAAGCTCCATGACCCTTAGAATCACAATGCTCCATGCCATTGTCATCACAAACCTCCATGAAACCTCTCATCACATTGCTCCATGCCGTTGTCATCACAAAGCTCCATGACGCTTGTCATCACAATTCTCCATGCCCTTGTCATTGCAATCCTCCATGACACATGTATCACTGTGTTCCGTGCCCTTGTCATCACAATGCTCCATGCTCACTCTCATCACAATAATCCATGAAACTTTTCAGACCAATGCTCCATGCCCTTGTCATCACAATGCTCCATTACACATGTCATCACAATGCTCCATGACCCCTGCCATCACAATATTCTACGGCCTTGTCATCACAAGACTCCATGGCCCTTGTCATCACAATGCTCCAAGACCCCTCTAATCACAATGCTCCATGCCCATGTCATCACAAAGTTCCCTGACGCATGTCATCAGAATGCTCCATGACCTTCTAATCACAATACTCCATGCCCTTGTCATCACAATGCTCCAAGACCCTTGTTATTACAATGATCCATGCCTCTTTTCATCTCAATGCTCCATGAACCCTGTCATCACAATGAACCATGCCCATCATCATAATGCTTCAGGCTATTGTCATCACAATGAAATCAAAATGCTCCATGACCTCTCTCATCACAATGCTCCAAACCCTTGTGATCACAATGTTCCATAACACTTGTCATCACAACGCTCCATGACGTTGGTCATCACAATTATCCATGGACTTCACATCACAATGCTCCATGACCTTTGTCATCACAATTCTCAATGCACTTGTCATCACAATGCTCCCTGACACTTGTCATCAGTATGCTCATTGAACCCTGTCATGACAAGTCTCCATGCCTTTTTCATCACAATGATCCATGCCCTTTTCATCACAATGCTTCATGCCATTGTCATCACAATACTCCACAAGCTTGTCAACAGAAAGCTCCGTGACCCTTGTCATCTCAATGATCCATGACCCCTGTCATCACAATGCTCCATGACACCTGTCATCACAATGCTCCATGCCCCTTGTCATTACAGTGCTCCATGATGTTCGTCATCACAATTATCCACGGTCTTCTCATCACAGTGCTCCACGGTCTTGCCATCACAATGCTCCATGCTCTGGTCATCACAATGCTCCATGTCCCCAGTCATTACAATGCTCCATGACCCCTGTCATCACAATGCTCCATACTGCTTGTCATTACAGTGCTCCATGACACTCGTAATCACAATTGTCCATGGTCTTCTCATCACAATGCTCCACGCCCTTGTCATCAAAATGCTCCATGACACTTGTCATCACAATGCTCCATGACCACTGTCATAACAATGCTCCATGACCCCTGTCATCACAAGGCTCCATACCACTTGTCATTACAGTGCTCCATGACGCTCCTCATCACAATTATCCATGGTCTTCTCATCACAATGCTCCACGGTCTTGCCATCACAGTGCTCCATGCCTTGGGCATCACAATGCTCCATGTCCCCGGTCATCACAATGCTCCATGACCACTGTCATCACAGTGCTCTATACCCCTTGTCATTACAGTGCTCCATGACCCTCGTCATCACAATTATCCATGGTCTTCTCATCACAATGCTCCACGATCTTGCCATCGCAATGCTCCATGCCCTGGTCATCACAATGCTCCATGTCCCCTGTCATCACAATTGTCCACGATCTTGGCATCACTATGCTCCATGACACTTCTCATCACAGTGTTACATGCTTTGTCATCACAATTCTCTATGCACTTGTCATCGCAATGCTCCATGACCCCGTCATAGCAAGCTCCATGTGCTTGTCATCACAATACTCCATGCCCTTGTCGTCACAATTCTCTATGACCTTTGTCATCACAATGCTCCCTGACACTTGTCGTCAGAATGCTCCCTGAAAACTTTCATGAAAAGGCTCCATGTCTTTTTCATCACAATGCCCCATGCCATTTTCATCAAAATGCTCCATGTCATTGTCATCAAAATACTCCACAAGCTTGTCATCAGAATGCTCCATGAAACTTGTCATCACAATGCTCCATGACCCCTGTTATCACAATGTTCCATACCCCTTGTCATTACAGTGCTCCATGACGCTCATCATCACAATTATCCATGGTCTTCTCATCACAATGCTCCACGGTCTTTCCATCACAATACTCCATGCCCTGGTCATCACAATGCTCCATGTCCCCTGTCATCACAATTCTCCACGTTCTTGGCATCACTGTGCTCCATGATGCTTTTCATCACAGTGTTACATGCTTTGTCATCACAATTCTCTATGCCCTTGTCATCGCAATGCTCCATGATCCCTGTCACAGCAAGCTCCATGTGATTGTCATCACAATGCTTCATGAACATGTCATCAAAATTCTCAATGGCCCTTGTTATCACAATGCGCCATGACCCTTGTCATCACAATGCCCCAAGCGCTTGTCATCAAAATGCTCCATTACCTTTGTCATCACAATCCTCCATGACACTTGGCATCACAATGCTCCATTCCATTGTCATCGCAATGGACCATGACATATCTCATCACAATGCTCCCTGACACCCTTCTTCACAATACTCCATGACCTTCTCATCACAATGCTCCATGCCCTTGTCATCACAATGTGCCATGCCCACTGTCATCACAATAATCCCGGAAACTTTTCAAACCAATGCAACATGCCCCTGTCATCACAATGCTCCATGCCCTTTCATCACAATGCTCTATGACCCCTGTCATCACAATGCTCCGTGACTCCAGTCATCACAATGCTTCATGACCTTTGTCATCACAATGGTCCATGCCCTCGTCATCACAAGGCTCTGTGACCTTTGTCACCACAGCGCTCCATGAATATTTCATCACAATGCTCGGTGACCCTTGTCCTCCCAATGCTCAATGCCTTTGTTAGCACAATACTCCATGACCTATGGCATCAGAATGTGCCATGTGCTTGTCATCACAATGCTCCACATCTTTGTCATCACAATGCTCCATAAACCTTGTCATCACACTGCTCCATGCACTTCTCATCAAAATGCTCTCTCACCACTGATATCACAATGTTCCATCACTAGTCAACACAATACTCCCTCACCCCTGTCATCACAATATTCCATGACCCTTGTCACAACAATGCTACATGCCTTTATCATCACAATGCTCCATTCCCCTGACATCACAATGTTCCATAACCCCTGTCATCACAATGCTCCCTGCCCTTCACAACAGAATGCACCACACCCTTGTCATCAAAATGCTCCATGACCTTTGTCATCACAAAGCTCAATGACCCTTGTCATCACAATGCTGCATGCCATTGTCATCACAATGCTCCATGAACCCTCTCATCACATTGTTCCATGCCCTTGTCATCACAGGCTCCATGATGCTTTTCATCACAATGCTCGATGCCATTCTTATCACAATGCTCCATGCGCTTGTCATTACAATCCTGCATGACCCATGTATCACAGTGTTCCATACCCTTGTCATCACAATGCTCCTTGCCCCCTCTCATCACAATAATCCATGAAACTTTTCAGACCAATGCTCCATGCCCTTGTCATCACAATGCTCCATTACCCCTGTCATAACAATGCTCCATGACCCCTGCCATCACAATGTTCCACAGCCTTGTCATCACAAGGCTCCATGACCCTGGTCATCACAATGCTCCAAGACCCCTGTAATCACAATGCTCCATGCACTTGTCATCACAAAGCTCCATGACGCATGTCAACAGAATGCTCCATGGCCTTCTCATTCACGATGTTCCATGCCTTTGTCATCACAATGCTCCAAGACTCCTGTAATCGCAATGCTCCATGCCCCTTTTCATCTCAATGCTCCATGAACCCTGTCATCACAATGCACCATGCCCATCATCATAATGCTTCAGGCTATTGTCATCACAATGAAACCAAAATGCTCCATGACCTCTGTCATCACAAGGCTCCAAATCCTTGTGATCAATATGTTCCATAACACTTATCATCACAACGCCCCATGACGCTCGTCATCACAATTATCCATGGTCTTCTCATCACAATGCTCCATGACCTTTGTCATCACAATACTCAATACCCTTGTCATCACAATGCTCCCTGACACTTGTTGTCAGTTTGCTCCTTGAACCCTGTCATGACAAGGCTCCATGCCGTTTTCATCACAATGATCCATGCCCTTTTCATCACAGTGCTCCAAGACCGCTGTAATCACAATGCTCCATGCCCTTGTCATCACAAAGCTCCATGATGCATGTCATCAGTACGCTCCATGGCCTTCTCATCCCAATGCTCCATGCCCTTGTCATCACAGTGCTCCAAGACCCCTGTAATCACAATGCTCCATGGCACTTTTCATCAGAATGCTCCATGAGACTTGTCATCACAAGGCTCCATGGTCTTCTCATCACAGTGCTCCAGTACCTTGTCATCACAATGCTCCATGACCCCTGTCATCACAGTACTCCATGGACATTTTCAGCCCAATGCGCCATGACCCCTGTCATCACAATGCTCCATGACCACTGTCATCACAACGCTCCATGAACCCTGACAACACAATGATCCGGGACTCTTGTCATTAAAATGCTCCATGACCATTGTCATCACAATGATCCATGCGCTTGTCATCCCAATGCTCCATGACCCCTGTAATCACTATGCTCCGTGATGCTTGTCATCACAGTGCTCCATGAACCTTGTCATCATAATGCTCCTTGCCTTTGTCAACAAAATGGTACATAATCTTGTCATCACAATTCTCCATGCGCTTGTCATCACAATCCTCCATGACCATTGGGATCACATTGCTTCATGCCCTTGCCATCTCTCTCTTGCCTTTCTGGTTTTTACAGATATTCGGATGTCCCTTTTGACCGGTGGTAAGTGACAATTCTTTGTAGTGTGGATTTGTATTGCGTGCTTGCTTGATTGGCCAAAAAGGGCGTATGCGTTTTCTTCTGAATATATTCAGGAGAAAAGGCATACGCCCTTTTTGGCCAAGTGCATCTCTGTCCAAGTTGGGATGCTTTTCCTGTGCTTTAAAGGCGATTCCAATTTACCTCTTGAAATATGTTTTGTGCAATTCTGCCTCATTTTCAAGGCCGCTTCATTTCCTTCCCTCAACAGATTTTTGGAAGAGAGTAGTCCTTTATAAGTCTGCAGGTTTGTGAATTGCTGTGCCCCTGAGCTCCAATTTTCAAATCCCATCTTTGTGAGCTGGCCGCAAATCCACAATTTTGCTTCAAGACCTATACTGGTTCCAGGGGTGGCTATATTGGTTCCCTGTGGGTGGCTGAGGCTTTGGTTAATTCTTCTTCCTGCCGGGAAATTAGAGTGACATGTGCCCGTCCAAATGCCTACATCTACTCTCTGATTGGTTCTCCCTCTTCCCTTTCATCCTCTGCACAATTAGCAAACTGTGCGAACCAGGAGGTTATAGGGGCTGACTCTCCTAAGTTGGGAGATTGATAGTAAAGCAGTTGGAATGTCAAAGTGGAGCACAAGGAGAGGAAAAATTTGCAGAGTTTTAGAAACCTTTCGCCATCACAGGGTGTCCATTTTCTAGGTTTCCCATACATGTTATAATTGTAGTGATATTCCCTTCTACCTGGAGATTTGGGACACATGGAATGGTGGCATGCATTACTACTTTAAAAGGTCTGCATTTTCTCTCCCAATCTCACCAGTCCTCTCAGTCCCAAGTGTCCAGCCTTATGTCTCATCCAGCTGCCTTTGCAGATAGGGTCATTCCAGGTTTCATCAGAACCCCTGAAGGAATTGTGTAAGAATTTCGCTGTTTTTTTGGGGTTTTTTGAAATTCATTTTTATAATGGGGTTGAGCTGATTTTCACTGACGTGTTTATGCCAGTCTAGACACAATTGATTCCCTTACGGAGACATATCAATACATAGGTTTTAAGATTCTTAGTAGTCAGATATATTCCTCTGTGGGGCATAGGGGTGTTGAGTCCCGTTCACTGAGGAAGGTGTAGGTCTTGTCTATTCTGTATTTGGTTTATGGAATGGTACCTGTGCTAATATCAAACTCTGGTTTTATGCATCACCCCACCTCTCCTTTCCCCTGAAGCAGGCATAAGAGATTTTTGCTAAATGTGAGACTCTGTTCTCTTTCCTAATTCAGTTCATGTGTTGTGATATTGACATTCCCTCTATAAGTCATATCTTATGATAAGATTCTTTTTCTGTGTGACTAATTTCCCTTAAAATCATCATACGTAAATCCACTCATTATGCTGCTACTGGCCTTATATACATTGACTTCACGTCTGAGTGATATTCCGTTGTACAAAATTACCACAAGTTCTTTATGCATTTCTCTTTTTCCTGGGATATTTTAGGTGTACCAAAGTTGAGGTTCTTGTATGCAGAGCAGCCCTAAACTTTGGGGTGCCTGTGTCTTATTGACATTTAGTCTTCCCAAGTTATATGTCCATGAGTTGAAGTCCCCTTGCTCCGGGGCTTTGTATTTTAGATGTTTTAAAAGCAGCATACACTTCTTCAGAGTGGCTCTTGGATATTTATACCCCACCCATCAGCGTGACTAGGCTCCCTGTTTTCCATGGCCTCTCCTGCATTTCTGGTTTGTACACATTTTTTGGATGGCCTTTCTGAGCAGTGGAAATTGAGACTTCTTTGTTGTGCGGATTTGCATTTCCCTCTTGCTTGGTTGGCCAAAAACTCTGCATGTGTTTTTTTCCTGAAGATATTCACGAAAAAAACGCATACACCCTTTTGCCCAACCGCATCATTTTAGAAATTCTGCTGCTTTTCATATGCTTTAAATGTGAGTACAATCTACCTTTTGAAATCTGTTTCCTGCAATTCTGCCTCTCATTCAGATCCTCTTCGTTACCTTACCTGAATATATTTTTGGACGTTGGTTATCATTTATATCTTTGCAGGTCTTTGAATTGTCTGCTCCTGAGCTCCATTTCGCAACTCGCTTTTTTTGTGAGCTGGCCGCCAAACATTTGGATTACTTCTGGCCCTATTCTGGTTCTGGGGAGGCAGGCTGAGCCTTTGGTTAATTCTTCTTCCTAATGGGAAATTAGAGTGACATGTGCCTGTCAAAAGTCCTACAGCTAATCTCTCATTGGTTCACCCGCTTCCCATTTATCCTCTGCACAAATTGCAAACTGTGTGAAACAGGAGGTTAAAGGTGCTGATTCTCCAAGTGGGGAGATTGTTAGTAATGTGGCTGGAATGGCGAACCCCAGCACCAGGAGATCAAAAATGAGGTGCATTTTAGACACCTTTCCTGAGCACACGGTGTACATTCATCTCGGTTTCCCAGGCATGTTTTCGCTGTCAGAAGATTCCCTTGAACCTGCAGATTTGGGACCCATGGAATGGGTACCAGGCAGTATTACTTTAAAAGGTCTGCATTTCCTCACCCAGCCTCTCTAACATCTCTTAGCGTGCATAGCTTCCAGCCTTATATAATCATCCTGCTGTGGGTCTACATGTGTTCAATCCATGTTACATCGTAGCCCTTCAACAAAAGTTGTAAGAATTTTTGTCTGTCTCACTGTTTTTATAAATAGTTTTAAATTTATTTTTATATTGGTTACAGCTGATTTTCAAAGCTCTGTTTTTTGCTGTTGTACATCCACTTGATTCATGTACTGTGAGACAACAATAACTTCTTTTTCAGATGCTTACCAGTCATATGTATTATTTTCCAGTGACTTGAGTGGGCTGAGTGCAGTTCTTTGAGGTACCGTGTAGGCCTTGTCAGTTATTCAATTTGGTACTTGGAATGGTATCTTTGCTAATTTCAACCTCCTGGATAATACCTCACCATTCCCCACCTTTCCCATTTAGCAGCCTTATGTCTATTTTCTACATATTTGACTATGTTTCTGTTTTGTAATTTATTTCATGTGTAGCCATTTTTGATTCCACCTTTAAGTGACATCTTATGATATGTGTCTCTTTCTTTCTGACATATGTCACTTAGAATGATCATATGTAACTCCTCCAGAGTTGTTACAACTGGCCTTATTTCATTGATTTCTGGATGAGTAATATTCCACTCTACATAAGTACCCCATCTCTTTTATCCATTTTATCCTTCCAGGGACATTTAGGTTATATCCAAGTTGAGGCCCTTTTTAACAGAGAGGTGGTAAACGTTCGGGTGCCTGTTTTCTGTCGATTTTTGTTTTTCCCAAGGTACACGCCCATGAGTGCAAGTGCCCTATGCTCTGTAGCTCATTTTTTAGATGTTTTAGCAAACACAATACACTTCTCCAGAGTGGCCGTTGGCAAATTACATTTCCACTATCAGCCTCACAGGGCTCCCTTTTCTCCTCGCCCTGTCCTGCATTTCTGGTGTTTACACTTTATGTGGATGGCCCTTCTGACTGATGTGAAGTGATACATTTTGTGATATTGATTTCCAGTGCCCACCTGTTGGGTTGGATAAAAAGTGTGTATGGCCTTTACTTGAATATATTCAGAAAAAATGCATACACCCATTTTGGCCAACTGCATCATTGGTGATGTTCAGCCCCTTTTCTTGTGCTTTAATGGGGAGTCCTTTCTACCTCTTCAAATCTGTTTCCTGCCACTCTCCCTTGCTTACAAGTCCTTTTCTGTGACTTACCTCAAGACATTTTTCGACAATAGATATTTTCAACTCTGCAGTTTCATGAATTTTAGTGCCCCTGAGTTCCATTTTTCAACTTGTGTTTTTGGAAACTGGACACAAAACAGCGGGATTTCCTCTAGCCCTATTCTGTTTCCGTGGGCAATTCTAGCCTTTGATGAATTTGTCTTCTGGATTGGAAATTAGAGTGGCATGTGCCTGTCCAAACACCTAAGACTTGTCTCTAAATTTTTCTCATCCTTCCGCTTCATCCTCTGGACAAATTCCAAACTGTGTGCAACAGGATGTTGACGGTGCTGATATCCCCAAGTGAGGAGATTGTTAGGAAAGATGCTGGAGGGTTGAACGCGAGCACCAGGCGATGAGGAGATGAGGTGCCTTTTCCAAACTCTTTCCAATCAAACGGTGTACCATCCTCTAGGTGTGACAGGCATGTTTTAGCTGTAGGAAGGGTCCCGTGCATGTAAGGAGAACACCAGGGATTTTTCCAAATCAGTGCCTCCCCGAAGCCCAAACTGGGGAATTTTTAAGCTACGGCTACACGTATGTCCTTTAAGGGCCTTGGGAAATAGGCAGAGCCCAAACTTTAGATGACTGAAATCTTCAGGGTCAGAAGCGCTCACCATCGTCCTTGCTTAGGTTACATTTTATCTGTCATTGATAGATGATGTCAATAAAAATATCTATTATTTTTCAGATTATTTCCCCTTGTAGGTTATTGCAAAATATTCAGTGTAGTTCACTGTGCTATACAGTAGTTCCTTGTTGATGATCTATTTTATACATAGCAGTGTGTATGTGTTAATCCCAAACTGTTAATTTATCCCTTCTCCTACCTTTCCCCTTTGGTAATAATAAATTATAAGATTTTATACTTCTCAGAAATGGGGGAGCTGAAAGAGAGGTATCATTTTCAATGGAAAAGCATTCAAAACAAGATTGAAGCTTCAGCCAAGAGTATTCGATGTACATCCATGGAAATAAATCACTTCATTTCTCTAATGTTGACCTGACAAATAAGACAGACGTCTTCACTGAACTTGCTTATAGGAAAGTGATGGAAATATCAAATGTAAGTCTTAGAAACATCTTATTTTACCCGAGCATTATACACTGCTCTATGTTAACTACAGTTTGGCTCACACATCTGTTCATTGAAGTTACAATGTTCTCAATTTCTGTTACTGATCCTCCCGAGTGGACCCCAACAGGAGTCCCCGTGCCCAGTGTCATTGGAGCCAACAGATCAAGACTGAGTTTGGTTCAGAAGCAAAGGAAACATTATTTTGAAAACAGAATGGAGAGGTGAGAGCGTGCACTCCCCCATGGGCTGTGGGCTGGGCTGCTGTGTAGGGTCCCCGGCAGCGTCAGTGGGAGGGAGGGGATGGAGCTCTCGAGGGCTGCGTTGGCTGCAGCTCAGGCTCTATGCCGCGGAGTCTGCATGGGACCCCGCTAGCTAAGGTGTCGACCCAGCCATTCTGCACTAGGAAATCGGGTCTGAAGTGCCGGGTGTGGGACCTCTGCATGCGGAACCCTAGGAGCACGTGAAATTAGACAAAGCACAAAGGAAAAACAGGTTAGACTTTATTTTATTGCCCAGATTCTCTTTTTATCTCCCAGGAATATTTAATGAACGTTGCCGGAGACGAACACCTCCTCTGCTTTTTGTTCCGTTCCTTATTCTTGGGGTGTTGAGGGTGCAGACCCCGCTTTTGTAACTGCTTCATGCTGTGGTGGGAGCCCTGATACATGGGGGGAGGGGCAAAACGTCTCCCCTCCAGCCTCCTGGTGAGGTTGATTGTCCCAAGGCCTCCTGCCTCACTTCTCGTCCGCCTGAGCACCAGCATTGGAAGTGTTACAGATTCTAATGACCTTTAAGGGTCCAGGAAAGAGAGGCGCAGAGATGCTGCGGTGGCAGGTTTCACCCCACCCCACATATGTTCGGCGACCTTAGGCTGACGGTTTTTGCCAGACTAGATGCTCTCACCAGTAGTCTGTGCTTTCTTTAATTAGGTCCCTGAATTAATGTACAAACAGCACCATGTGTCAGAGCCCTGTCCGCGCAACTCCCAGACAGTCCAGGGTCAGTGGTGATCCAGGACCATGACGTCCACTGAGTCAACGGCCTTTAGAAGTAGCCAGCAGTCCAGCCGGTCATATTGGCCACCATCACCGCGGTGTCTGTAGGGTTTTCTATGGTGAAAGCATGATATACGTTTCCCCCGCCAAGCTTATTAGCTCCCCTCTGGGTGCAGTAAGTCCTGCAAGCAGTAGTCTGCTCTTTCGGGGCACAGTCTTGTCGTTTTCTGAGAGAAACTCCAGGTCAAGTGATGGTCACACGAGTCATCTTGGGGGCCCGTTGCCCCCGTTTATCTCTCTGGAGGTTGGAGTTGGAGGGCCTCCTCACTCGAGGTCAGTGTGTCCACAGAGCGACCCCTGCAACTTCAGGGCATGATGGGTGGTTAGGATCACCACGTGGGGTCCTTTTCCCTTAGGAGGGAGCTGGCCTTGCGGGCTGCTGATTTCCAGCTTTTTAGATACCCCAGTATCCTGGCCTGATGAGTCGGTGGGCAAAGCCCTTGGTGACCATAGTTTATCATACCTGAAGGGCATTCTTGTGTTGCTCCATTTCAAGTGGTCCCAGTTTTTGCACTAAGGCTCCAAGGGGGATTAACCTTTGACCGGGTATGTAAAGGTCAAAGGGTTTAGCTAAATTAGGCAGTTCCTGGGCAAGGGTCTGTATTGACTGCTCTTTCCATTCTTGAAAGGCTGCTTCTGGATTCTATTCAAAAGGATCATCATCTTTTCGTGTCAGTTTTTCATGTAGAGTCCCAGCTATGACACTGTAGTTAGGGATCCAGATGCAGAAAACCTTGGCCTCCCCAGGAACCCCTAAGCTGTCTTCTAGTTTTAGAAGACGTAAGGCTGCAAATGGCTTCTTCCCTATCCTGGGATGCGTTTCTCCGAATATCTGTGAGAATGAAGCCCAGGCATGTCACCTTAGCCTGGGATATTTGAGCGTTTTTCTTGGACACCTTCTATCCTTTCTTGGCTAGGTAGTTCAGAGGCGTCTTTAGTAGGCCTGGCGATCAGAATGTCATCTGCATATTGAAGGAGGGTTCCCTTTTAAAGAGGTTGAACTTTTAGGTCTTTAGAGGACATTTCCCCAATGATGGTGTGGGGATTTTTGAACCATTGTGGCAGGACGGCCCAGCATTATTGCTTTTGTTGCATGTTGTGTCCTGCCACTCACAAGCCAAAAATTCTTGTGACTCTGAGATTAATGGAATACAGAAGAAGGCATCATTGAAGTCTAATACAGAATGCCATGGCCTGGTGGAAGGTAGAATGACCAGCAGGGAGTAGGAAATAGGAGCTACTGGATGTATATCCTCGGTGGCTTCACTGACTGTCCTGATATACTTTATCAGGTCTCCAGCAGCCCATGGGGCTCTCGTGGTCAGGCCAATCTCAGGATATGGAGCTCACCTGGGCTGCACCCCTACCCCACAGCCCACGGGGCTCTCGTGGTCAAGTCCCTCCCAGGGTATGGAGCTCACCTCTGCAGCTACCCAGCAGCCCATTGGGCTCTCCTACTCAGGCCCTTCCCAGGATACGGAGCTCCCCTGGGCAGGTACCCCAGCAGGGCTGGACACACAGGAACTGTGCACATAGCCCACCTTGCAGAGAACCCCCTGCTCACCTGTCGCTCACAGCTGACACAGAATACCTCAGAGCAGGACTTGAACTAACAAACAGCAGTTCTGACAGGTCTGTGACCATGGCTATCACTCTCTGCAGGCTCTTTCTGCCTGGTCTTCCAGACACTTCCACTGCAGCCAGGGCACCAGGCCTCTGTCTCCACCCACCATCACTCCTCTCCCTGACTCCTGGGTTCCTCTCATTAGGATAGTGTCTTCTTGAAGTTGTTTTCCACTCATGGACCAGATAAAATGATAAGAAAACAAGCCGCAGCTGCAGCCCCTTGTCTATCCTGACTCTCAAGAGCCCACACCTGTTCCTAGGGCCTGGCCCGTTTAGCAAGTTTCATTTTCTGCAACTGTGAGCCCCTGAGGGGTGAGAATTGGCTGATTTTGGTAGCCTGAAACTGCCTGCCAGCCCTCCACAGGTGTGCCTGGGTTGAGGGCAATATAAAGAGCTCTCCAGTGAGCGACAGCCCTTGTAGCTGTGACTGACGCCATATTCTCTGCCCCGTAGGCAGTGCCGGGGCTGTGCTGGTGGGAGGGAGTGAGGGGCCGTGGCTTTGTGGGTGGCCAGGTGTGAGTGGGGCTCTGCTGGACTTTCTGCAGGAGTTGTCAGGCTGCCACCTGCTAAAGAAGAGGATGTGTCACCGATACCTGCCGCTGGAATTTCTCCCCAGGCAAAGGAGAGGAAGTAAAAAAGCAGTGGGGGCCGTGGCAGGAGGGGTATCTCAGGCAGGGAAATGGAAAGCTTTCAGAAGAGCATCTGGGGCCAGGACCATCCTGATTGGCCTGCAGGCACCAAGTCGTCCTGTGTGCTGTCGCTGGTGTGGCTCCACAGCCCTTCCTCTAAGCTTGCAAGATCTTGTACATATTCAGGTGTTTTACCTGGGAAGGGTGGGAAAAGTTCAACAGCAGCAGGACTGGGGCTCAGCTCACCGTTACTCACAGATGCCTCGGCATGGCCCCCCCTTTGCAATGAGGACGCTCCTTGCATAGGAGTGGGCTGCTGGCTCTATGGGAGATGATTCCCCAACTCTGACCAATTTCAGAATTGTTTACCGCTGGAGCAAGTGCCCTGATAGGGTTTTCCTCTGTCTAACTCGTGGGTTCAGGTTTTTTTTTTTTCTTTTTTTGTTCAAGTTAGGTTTTATTCCTCTTTTATGTATTTATACATATAAGCATGGAAATAATTCATTCATATAAATACATCTGTGTGAAGGGAAGAACTTTTTTCTGTTTTATTTTTAAATTTTATTTTTAAAAATTTTGAAATTTAATTTTATTTATTTTTTTATACAGCAGGTTATTATTAGTTATGTGTTTTATGCATATACATGTATACAGGTCAATCCCAGTCTCACAACTCATCCCAACACCACCTCCCCATGGCTTCCCACACTTGGTGTCCATACGTGTGTTCTCTACCTCTGTGTCTCTATTTCTTCCCTGCAAACCAGTTCATCTGTACCATTTTTCTAGGTTCCACATATATGCATTAATATACAATATTTGTTTTTCTATTTCTGACTTACTTCATTCTGTATGACAGTCTCTAGATCCATCGACGTCTCTACAAATGACCCAGTTTCATTCATTCTTATGGCTGAGTAATATTCCATTTTATATATGTACCACATCTTTATCCATTCGTCTGTCTGTGGGTATTTAGGTTGCTTCCATTACCTGGCTATCGTAAATAGTGCTGAAATGAGCATTGTGGTGAATGTGCCTTTTTGATTTATGGTTTTCTCTGGGTATATGCCCAGAATTGGGATTACTGGATCATATGGTAATTCTATTTCTAGTTTTTTTAAGGAAACTCCATACTGTTCTCCATCGTGACTGTATCAATTTACATTTCCACCACTAGTGGAAGAGGGATCCTTTTGCCCACACCCTCCCCAGAATTCGTTGTTTGTAGATTTTCTGATGATGCCGATTCTAACAGGTGTGAGGTGATACCTCATTGTAGTTTTGATTTGCATTTCTCTAATAATTAGTGATGTTGAGCAGCTTTTCATGTGCGTCTTGGCCATCTCTGTGTCTTCTTTGAAGAAACGTCTCTTTAGATCTTCTGCCCATTTTTGTATTGGGTTGTTTGTTTTTTTAATATTAAGCTGCATGAGCTCTTTATATATATTGGAGATTAAACCTTTGTCCATTTATTCGTTTGCAAATATTTTCGCCCATTCTGAGGGATGCTTTTTTCCATTCCCGTTTTTTTTTAACAAAAAAAGAAAGAAAGAAAAAGAAGCAGAACACTAATGTGTGTAAAATATGCCTTTTGAAACTGTCGTTTTGAAATATGGACATCCTTTGAATTTTTTGGTCGATATATGATCCCAGGATTTGTTTTCAGGGCAGGTGTCATTTACAGGCCTGCAATGATTTTGAATATCAACTGACCATTAGCGATGGGATTAAAGCTGCTGTTGTGTGAAACGGCCACAAGCTGGCAGCAGTTCTCCCTTACCAAATCTGGTTACTGGGGCAACAGAGCCTCAATGGAAGTCGTGTTCTAGATTGGAATTTAGAATGGAATGTGCCAGGAGAAAGCCCCTCAAGTTTGTCTCACTACTTCTTGTTCGTGTTTTTAATTTAATTTTTTATTTTTTATTACAGGTAATTTGATTACAGTGTTTGGCTTGTTGTAGGTGTGGAAGGTGTGGCTCTTTTACACATACACATATGTCTGTTATTCCTGAAATCCTTTTCCCATGTACCTTATGACAGAATGTTGAGTAGTCTTCTCTTGGTATTCTGTAGGTCTTTGGTCATTATATATGTCACCTGTGTTTGTATATGTCTGTTAACCCCAATATAATAATGAAACAAATCCTCACACCTTTCCATTGGTGAACCATAAGTTTGTTAAATGAATCTGTGATTTCCCTTCTCCGTGGAAATATCTGCCCTGGTATCCATTTTTTGGTCACACCTATAAGAAATATGATATGATATGTGTCTTTCACTTTCTGACTTACTACAAGTCACGTGATTACATCTAGACACACCTACATTGCTGCAAATGGCATTGTGTCCTTTTATTCCTTGGCTTCTATTCTGCCTTAGTGAGGTCCATTTTCAACAATGTGATTCCCTGAGGGCTGAGGATTAGCTGACCTGGGTAGCCTGACCCTGCCGGCCGGCCCTCCCCAGGTGTGCCTGGGTTGAGGTCAATATAAACAGCGCTGCAGGCAGCAATAGCCCCTGAAGCTGTGCCTGACTCCATATTCTCTGCCCCGTCAGCAGTCTTGGGGCTGTGCTGGTGGGAGGGAGTGAGGGGCCATGGCTTTGTGGGTGGCCCGGTGTGAGTGGGTCTCTGCTGGACTTTCTGCAGGAGTTGCCAGGCTTCCACCTGTAAAGAAGAGGATGTGTCACCTCTACCATCCACTGGAATTTCTCTCCGGACAGAGGTGAGGAAGGAAAAAAGCAGTGGGTGCTGGGAAAGGAGGGGTATCTCAGGCAGGGCAATGGAAAGTTTCCAGAAGAGCGCCCAGGGCCAGGACCATCCTGGCTGGCCTGCTGGCACCAAGTTGGCCTGTGTGCTGTCGCTGGTGTGGCTCCACGCCCCTTCCTCTAGGCTTTCAAGCCCTTGTACATATTCAGGTGTTTTACCTGGGAAGGGTGGGAAAAGTTCAAGAGCAGCTGGCCTGGGGCTCAGCTCACGATTACTCACAAATGTCTCAGCATTGTCCCCAGCTTTGCAATGAGGACGCCCCTTGCATAGGAGTGGGCTGCTGGCTCTATGGGAGATGATTCCCCACCTCTGACCAATTTCAGAATTGTTTATCACTGGAACAAGTGCCCTGATAGGGTTTTCCTCTGTCTATCTGCTGGGTTCAGTTTTTTTTTTTTCTTTTTTGGTTCAAGTTAGATTTTATTCCTCTTTTATGTATTTATAGATATAAGCATGGAAATAATTCATTCATATAAATTCATCTGTGTGAAGGGAAGAACTTTTTCCTCTTTTATTTTTAAATTTTATTTTTTAAAGTTTTGAAATTTAATTTTATTTATTTTTTTATACAGCAGGTTATTATTAGTTATGTATTTTATGCATATACATGTATACAGGTCAATCCCAATCTCCCAACTCATCCAACCACCACCACCCCATGGCTTCCCACACTTGGTGTCCATACGTCTGTTCTCTACTTCTGTCTCTATTTCTTCCCTGCAAACCAGTTCATCTGTACCATTTTTCTAGGTTCCACATATATGCATTAATATACAATATTTGTTTTTCTCTTTCTGACTTACTTCATTCTGTATGACTGTCTCTAGATCCATCGACGTCTCTACAAATGACCCAGTTTCATTCCTTCTTATGGCTGAGTAATATTCCATTTTATATATGTACCACATCTTTATCCATTCGTCTGTCTGTGGCTATTTAGGTTGCTTCCATTACCTGGCTATCGCAAATAGTGCTGAAATGAGCATTGTGGTGAATGTGCCTTTTTGATTTATGGTTTTCTCTGGGTATATGCCCAGAAGTGGAATTGCTGGATCATATGGTAATTCTATTTCTAGTTTTTTTAAGGAAACTCCATACTGTTCTCCACCGTGACTGTATCAATTTACATTTCCACCACTAGTGGAAGAGGGATCCTTTTGTCAACACCCTCCCCAGAATTCGTTGTTTGTAGATATTCTGATGATGCCAATTGTAACAGGTGTGAGGTGATATCTCAGTGGAGTTTTGATTTGCATTTCTCTAATAATTAGTGATGTTGAGCAGCTTTTCATGTGCGTCTTGGCCATCTCTGTGTCTTCTTTGAAGAAACGTCTCTTTAGATCTTCTGCCCATTTTTGTATTGGGTTGTTTGTTTTTTTAATATTAAGCTGCATGAGCTCTTTATATATATTGGAGATTAAACTTTTGTCCATTGATTCGTTTGCAAATATTTTCGCCCATTCTGAGGGATGCTTTTTGCCATTCCCCTTTTTTTTTAACAAAAAAAGAAAGAAAGAAAAAGAAGCAGAACACTAATGTGTGTAAAATATGCCTTTTGAAACTGTCGTTTTGAAATATGGACGTCCTTTGAATTTTTTGGTCGATATATGAACCCAGGATTTGTTTTCAGGGCAGGTGTCATTTACAGTCCTACAATGATTTTGAATATCAACTGACCATTAGCGCTGGGATTAAAGCTGCTGTTGTGTGAAATGGCCACAAGGTGGCACCAGGTCTCCCTTACCAAATCTGGTTACTGGGGCAACAGAGCCTCAAAGGTGGTCATGTTCTAGATTGGAATTTAGAATGGAATGTGCCAGGAGAAAGCCCCTCAAGTTTGTCTCACTACTTCTTGTTCATGTTTTTAATTTATTTTTTTATTTTTTATTACAGCAAATTTGATTACAATGTTTGGCTTGTTGTAGTTGTGGAAGATGTGGTTCTTTTACACATATACATATGTCTGTTCTTCCTGGGATCCTTTTCCCATGTACCTTATGACAGAATGTTGAGTAGTCTTCTCTTGGTATTCTGTAGGTCTTTGGTGATTATATATGTCACCTGTGTTTGTATATGTCTGTTAACCCCAATATCATAATGAAACCAATCCTCACACCTTTCCATTGGTGAACCATAAGTTTGTTGAATGAATCTCTGATTGCCCTTCTCCGTGGAAATATCTGCCCTGGTATCCGTTTTTCGGTCACACCTATAAGAGATATGATATGATATGTGTCTTTCACTTTCTGACTTACTAAAAGTCACGTGATTACCTCTAGACACACCTACGGTGCTGCAAATGGCATTATGTCCTTTTATTCCTTGGCTTCTATTCTGCCTTAGCGAGGTCCATTTTCAACAATGTGATTTCCTGAGGGCTGAGGATTAGCTGACCTGGGTAGCCTGACCTTGCCGGCCGGCCCTCCCCAGGTGTGCCTGGGTTGAAGTCAATATAAACAGCACTTCAGGCAGCAATAGCCCCTGAAGCTGTGCCTGACTCCATATTCTCTGCCCCGTCAGCAGTGTCGGGGCTGTGCTGTTGGGAGGGAGTGAGGGGCCACAGCTTTGTGGGTGGCCCGGTGTGAGTGGGTCTCTGCTGGACTTTCTGCAGGAGTTGCCAGGCTTCCACCTGTAATGAAGAGGATGTGTCACCCATACCTTCCGCTGGAATTTCTCTCCGGACAGAGGTGAGGAAGGAAAAAAGCAGTGGGTGCCGGGACAGTAGGGGTATCTCAGGCAGGGCAATGGAAAGCTTCCAGAAGAGCGCCCAGGGCTAGGACCATCCTGACTGGCCTGCAGGCACCAAGTTGGCCTGCGTGCTGTCGCTGGTGTGGCTCCACGGCCCTTCCTCTAGGCTTTCAAGCCGTTGTACATATTCAGGTGTTTTACCTGGGAAGGGTGGGAAAAGTTCAACAGCAGCTGGCCTGGGGCTCAGCTCACGGTTACTCACAGATGCCTCGGCATGGCACCCCGCTTTGCAATGAGGACGCTCCTTGTGTAGGAGTGGGCTGCTGGCTCTATGGGAGATGATTCCCCACCTCTGACCAATTTCAGAATTGTTTACCGCTGGAGCAAGTGCCCTGATTGTGTTTTCCTCTGTCTAACTCGTGGGTTCAGGTTTTTTTTTTCTTTTTTGGTTCAAGTTAGATTTTATTCCTCTTTTATGTATTTATAGATATAAGCATGGAAATAATTCATTCATATAAATACATCTGTGTGAAGGGAAGAACTTTTTTCTGTTTTATTTTTACATTTTATTTTTTTAAATTTTGAAATTTAATTTTATTTATTTTTTTATACAGCAAGTTTTTATTGGTTATGTATTTTATGCATATACATGTATACAGATCAATCCCAATCTCCCAACTCATCCCAACACCACCTCCCCATGGCTTCCCACACTTGGCGTCCATACGTGTGTTCTCTACCTCTGTGTCTCTATTTCTTCCCTGCAAACTAGTTCATCTGTACCATTTTTCTAGGTTCCACATATATGCATTAATATACAATATTTGTTTTTCTCTTTCTGACTTACTTCATTCTGTATGACAGTCTCTAGATCCATCGACGTCTCTACAAATGACCCAGTTTCATTCCTTCTTATGGCTGAGTAATATTCCGTTTTATATATGTACCACATCTTTATCCATTCGTCTGTCTGTGGGTATTTAGGTTGCTTCCATTACCTGGCTATCGTAAATAGTGCTGAAATGAGCATTGTGGTGAATGTGCCTTTTTGATTTATGGTTTTCTCTGGGTATATGCCCAGAAGTGGGATTGCTGGATCCTATGGTAATTGTATTTCTAGTTTTTTTAAGGAAACTCCATACTGTTCTCCATCGTGACTGTATCAATTTACATTTCCACCACTAGTGGAAGAGGGATCCTTTTGTCCACACCCTCCCGAGAATTCGTTGTTTGTAGATTTTCTGATGATGCCAGTTGTAACAGGTGTGAGGTGATACCTCATTGTAGTTTTGATTTGCATTTCTCTAATAATTAGTGATGTTGAGCAGCTATTCATGTGAGTCTTGGCCATCTCTGTGTCTTCTTTGAAGAAACGTCTCTTTAGATCTTCTGCCCATTTTTGTATTGGGTTGTTTGTTTTTTTAATATTAAGCTGCATGAGCTCTTTATATATATTGGAGATTAAACTTTTGTCCATTGATTCGATTGCAAATATTTTCGCCGATTCTGAGGGATGTTTTTTGCCATACCCGTTTTATTAACAAAAAAAGAAAGAAAGAATAAGAAGCAGAACACTAATGTGTGTAAAATATGCCTTTTGAAACTGTCGTTTTGAAATATGGACGTCCTTTGAATTTTTTGGTCGATATATGAACCCAGGATTTGTTTTCAGGGCAGGTGTCATTTACAGGCCTGCAATGATTTTGAATATCAACTGACCATTAGCGCTGGGATTAAAGCTGCTGTTGTGTGAAACGGCCACAAGGTGGCAGCAGGTCTCCCTTACCAAATCTGGTTACTGGGGCAACAGAGCCTCAATGGAAGTCGTGTTCTAGATTGGAATTTAGAATGGAATGTGCCAGGAGAAAGCCCCTCAAGTTTGTCTCACTACTTCTTGTTCGTGTTTTTAATTTAATTTTTTATTTTTTATTACAGGTAATTTGATTACAGTGTTTGGCTTGTTCTAGGTGTGGAAGATGTGGCTCTTTTACACATACACATATGTCTGTTATTCCTGAAATCCTTTTCCCATGTACCTTATGACAGAATGTTGAGTAGTCTTCTCTTGGTATTCTGTAGGCCTTTGGTCATTATATATGTCACCTGTGTTTGTATATGTCTGTTAACCCCAATATCATAATGAAACAAATCCTCACACCTTTCCATTGGTGAACCATAAGTTTGTTGAATGAATCTGTGATTGCCCTTCTCCGTGGAAATATCTGCCCTGATATCCATTTTTTGGTCACACCTATAAGAAATATGATATGATATGTGTCTTTCACTTTCTGACTTACTAAAAGTCACGTGATTACCTCTAGTCACACTTACGGTGCTGCAAATGGCATTATGTCCTTTTATTCCTTGGCTTCTATTCTGCCTTAGCGAGGTCCATTTTCAACAATGTGATTCCCTGAGGGCTGAGGATTAGCTGACCTGGGTAGCCTGACCCTGCCGGCCGGCCCTCCCCAGTTGTGCCTGGGTTGAGGTCAATATAAACAGCGCTGCAGGCAGCAATAGCCCCTGAAGCTGTGCCTGACTCCATATGCTCTGCCCCGTCAGCAGTCTCGGGGCTGTGCTGGTGGGAGGGATTGAGGGGCCACGGCTTTGTGGGTGGCCCGGTGTGAGTGGGTCTCTTCTGGACTTTCTGCAAGAGTTGCCAGGCTGCCACCTGTAAAGAAGAGGATGTGTCACCTCTACCATCCACTGGAATTTCTCTCCGGACAGAGGTGAGGAAGGAAAAAAGCAGTGGGTGCCGGGACAGTAGGGGTATCTCAGGCAGGGCAATGGAAAGTTTCCAGAAGAGCGCCCAGGGCCAGGACCATCCTGGCTGGCCTGCAGGCACCAAGTTGGCCTGAGTGCTGTCGCTGGTGTGGCTCCACGCCCCTTCCTCTAGGCTTTCAAGCCCTTGTACATATTCAGGTGTTTTACCTGGGAAGGGTGGGAAAAGTTCAAGAGCAGCTGGCCTCGGGCTCAGCTCACGGTTACTCACAGATGTCTCGGCATTGCCCCCAGCTTTGCAATGAGGACGCTCCTTGCGTAGGAGTGGGCTGCTGGCTCTATGGGAGATGATTCCCCACCTCTGACCAAATTCAGAATTGTTTACCGATGGAGCAAGTGCCCTGATTGTGTTTTCCTCTGTCTAACTCGTGGGTTCAGGTTTTTTTTTTCTTTTTTGGTTCAAGTTAGATTTTATTCCTCTTTTATGTATTTATAGATATAAGCATGGAAATAATTCATTCATATAAATACATCTGTGTGAAGGGAAGAACTTTTTTCTGTTTTATTTTTAAATTTTATTTTTTAAAATTTTGAAATTTAATTTTATTTATTTTTTTATACAGCAGGTTATTATTAGTTATGTATTTTATGCATATACATGTATACAGGTCAATCCCAATCTCCCAATTCACCCCAACACCACCTCCCCATGGCTTCCCACACTTGGTGTCCATACGTCTGTTCTCTACCTCTGTGTCTCTATTTCTTCCCTGCAAACCAGTTCATTTGTACCATTTTTCTAGGTTCCACATATATGCATTAATATACAATATTTGTTTGTCTCTTTCTGACTTACTTCATTCTGTATGACAGTCTCTAGATCCATCGACGTCTCTACAAATGACCCAGTTTCATTCCTTCTTATGCCTGAGTAATATTCCATTTTATATATGTACCACATCTTTATCCATTCGTCTGTCTGTGGGTATTTAGGTTGCTTCCATTACCTGGCTATCTTAAATAGTGCTGAAATGAGCATTGTGGTGAATGTGCCTTTTTGATTTATGGTTTTCTCTGGGTATATGCCCAGAAGTGGGATCGCTGGATCATATGGTAATTCTATTTCTGTTTTTTTTAAGGAAACTCCATACTGTTCTCCATCGTGACTGTATCAATTTACATTTCCACCACTAGTGGAAGAGGGATCCTTTTGTCCACACCCTCCCCAGAATTCGTTGTTTGTAGATTTTCTGATGATGCCAATTGTAACAGGTGTGAGGTGATACCTCACTGTAGTTTTGATTTGCATTTCTCTAATAATTAGTGATGTTGAGCAGCTTTTCATGTGTGTCTTGGCCATCTCTGTGTCTTCTTTGAAGAAACGTCTCTTTAGATCTTCTGCCCATTTTTGTATTGGGTTGTTTGTTTTTTTTAATATTAAGCTGCATGAGCTCTTTATATATATTGGAGATTAAACCTTTGTCCATTGATTCGTTTGCAAATATTTTCGCCCATTCTGAGAGATGCTTTTTGCCATTCCCGTTTTTTTAACAAAAAAAGAAAGAAAGAAAAAGAAGCAGAACACTAATGTGTGTAAAATATGCCTTTTGAAACTGTCGTTTTGAAATATGGACGTCCTTTGAATTTTTTGGTCGATATATGAACCCAGGATTTGTTTTCAGGGCAGGTGTCATTTACAGGCCTGCAATGATTTTGAATATCAACTGACCATTAGCGCTGGGATTAAAGCTGCTGTTGTGTGAAACGGCCACAAGGTGGCAGCAGGTCTCCCTTACCAAATCTGGTTACTGGGGCAACAGAGCCTCAATGGAAGTCGTGTTCTAGATTGGAATTTAGAATGGAATGTGCCAGGAGAAAGCCCCTCAAGTTTGTCTCACTACTTCTTGTTCGTGTTTTTAATTTAATTTTTTATTTTTTATTACAGCAAATTTGATTACAATGTTTGGCTTGTTGTAGGTGTGGAAGATGTGGTTCTTTTACACATACACATATGTCTGTTCTTCCTGGGATCCTTTTCCTATGTACCTTATGACAGAATGTTGAGTAGTCTTCTCTTTGTATTCTGTAGGTCTTTGGTGATTCTATATGTCACCTGTGTTTGTATATGTCTGTTAACCCCAATAACATAATGAAACCAATCCTCACACCTTTCCATTGGTGAACCATAAGTTTGTTGAATGAATCTCTGATTGCCCTTCTCCGTGGAAATATCTGCCCTGTTATCCATTTTTCGGTCACACCTATAAGAGATATGATATGATATGTGTCTTTCACTTTCTGACTTACAACAACTCACGTGCTTACCTCTAGACACACCTACGGTGCTGCAAATGGCATTGTGTCCTTTTATGCCTTGGCTTCTATTCTGCCTTAGCGAGGTCCATTTTCAACAATGTGATTCCCTGAGGGCTGAGGATTAGCTGACCTGGGTAGCCTGACACTGCTGGCCGGCCCTCCCCAGGTGTGCCTGGGTTGAGGTCAATATAAACAGCGCTGCAGGCAGCAATAGCCCCTGAAGCTGTGGCTGACTCCATATTCTCTGCCCCGTCAGCAGTCTCGGGGCTGTGCTGGTGGGAGGGAGTGAGGGGCCATGGCTTTGTTGGTGGCCCGGTGTGAGTGGGTCTCTGCTGGACATTCTGCAGGAGTTGCCAGGCTTCCACCTGTAAAGAAGAGGATGTGGCACACATACCTTCCACTGGAATTTCTCTCCGGACAGAGGTGAGGAAGGAAAAAAGCAGTGGGTGCCGGCACAGGAGGGGTATCTCAGGCAAGGCAATGGAAAGCTTCCAGAAGAGCGACCAGGTCCAGGACCATACTGGCTGGCCTGCAGGCACCAAGTTGGCCTGTGTGCTGTCGCTGGTGTGGCTCCACGCCCCTTCCTCTAGGCTTTCAAGCCCTTGTACATATTCAGGTGTTTTACCTGGGAAGGGTGGGAAAACTTCAACAGCAGCTGGCCTGGGGCTCAGCTCACGGTTACTCACAGATGCCTCGGGTCCCTTTCACTGACGAAGGTGTAGGTCTTGTCTATTCCATAGTTTGTGTTTGGAACGGTACCTGTGCTTATATCAAACTCTGGTTTTATGAATCACCCCACCTCTCATTCCCCCTTAAGCAGGCATCAGATTGTTTTCCAAAGATGAGACTCTGTTCTCTTTCTTAACTGAGTTCCAGTGTAGCCATGTTTACAGGATCTTCATAAGTGATATCTTAATATAAGTTTCTTTTTCTGTGTGACTTATTTCACTTAGAAGCATCATACCTCAATCCTCTCATTTTGCTGCTACTGGTCTTATGCCATTGATTGCATGGCTGAGGGATATTCCATCGTACAGAAGTACCACAAATTTTTGAACCATTTTTATATTTCCTGGGATATTTAAGGTGTACCCAAGTTGAGGTTCTTGTAAGCAGTGCACCCCTAAATTTTGGGGTGGCTCTGTCTTATTGATTTTCAGGTTTCCCAAGGTATATTCCCTAGACTGGAAGTGCCCTTGGCTCTGTAGCTCTGTTCTTTACTTGTTTTAGGGAACACAATGCACTCCTCCAGAGATGCAGTTGGCAGTTTACAACCCGCCCATCAGCAAAACAAGCCTCCCTGTTCTCCAGGGCCGGTCTTGCCTTTCTGGATTTTACACATTTTGTGGATGTCCCTTTTGAACAGTCGGAAGTGATACTTCTTTGTAGTGCAGATTTGCATTTCCCGCTTGATTGCTTGGCCAAAAAGGGCGTATGCGTTTTCTCCTGAATATATTCAGGAGAAAAAGCATATGCCCTTTTTGCTCAAGTGCAACATTGTTGAAGTTGTGCCCCTCATCCTGTGCTTTAAATTCAATTCCAACGTACCACTTGAAATCTGTTTCCTGCTATTCTGCCTAGCTTTGAAGTCCACCTCGTTGCCTTCCCTCACCAGATTTTTGATGATATTTGTCCTTTATTACTCTGCCAATTTGTGAATTGCTGTGCCCCTGAGCTCCATTATTCTACTCGTTTTTTGTGAGCTGACCGCAAGTCCAAAATTTTCGTTCAGGACCTATACTGGATTCCGATGGGGGCGTGAGACTTTGGTTAATACTTCTTCCTGCTGGGAAATTAGATAGACATGTGCCCGTCCAAATGCCTAACAGCTACTCTCTCATTGGTTCTCCCTCTTCACTTTCATCCTCAGCCAAACTGGCATCCTGTGCGAACCAGTAGGTTAAAGGGGCTGTCTCTCCAAGTTGGGAGATTGATAGTAAAGCAGTTGGAAAGTCAAACGGAAGCACCAGGAGCAGGACTATTCGTTGAGTTTTAGAAACCTTTCGTATTCACAGTGTGTCCTTTCTCTAGGTTTCCCGTACATATTATAGCTGTAGTAATATTCCCATCAACCTGGAGAATTGGGACCCAGGGAATTGGTGCCATGCATTATTGCTTTAAAGGGTCTGCATTTGCTCACCCAATCTCACCAATCTTCTCATTCCCAAGTGTCCAGCCTTATGCCACATCCAGCTGTCACTGTAGATAGGGTCATTCCAGGTTTCATCAGAGATCTTGAAGGAATTGTGAAGAATTTCCTTTTTTGTTTTGTTTTGTTTTTGTAATTCCTTTTCATAGTGGGTTTGAGCTGATTCTCGCTGCCATGTTTATGCCAGTCTAGACACACTTGATTCCCTTACGGAGAGATATCAATACATAGGTTTTAAGATTCTTACTAGTCAGATATATTCCTCTGTGGGAAATATTGTGTTTTGAATCCCTTTCTCTGAGGAAGGTATAGGTCTTGTCTATTCCTTAGTTGGTTTTTGGAATGGTACCTGTGCTTATATCAAACTCTGGTTTTATGCATCACCCCACCTCTCCTTCCCCCTTAAGCAGGAATAAGAGTGTTTACCGAATGTGAGACTCTGTTCTCTTTCCTAACTCAGTTCAAGTGTAGCCATGTTTACAGGATCTTCATAAGTGATATCTTATGATAAGTTTCTTTTTCTGTGTGACGTATTACACTTAGAATCATCGTACCTGAATCCTCTCATTTTGCTGCTACTGTTCTTGTGACATTGATTGTATGGGTGAGAGATATTCCATTGTATGTAAGTACCACAATGTTTTGAACCATTTTTATCTTTCCTGGGATATTTATGGTGTACCCAAGTTGAGGTTCTTGTAAGCAGTGCAGCCCTAAATATTGGGGTGGCTCTGTCTTATTGATTTTCAGTTTTCCCAATGTATATTCCCTAGACTGGAAGTGCCCTTGGCTCTGTAGCTCTGTTGTTTACTTGTTTTAGGGAACACAATGAACTCCTCCAGAGAGGCAGATGGCAATTTACATCACTCGCATCAGCACAAGAAGCCTGTCTGTTCTCCAGGGCATGTCTGGCCTTTCTGAATTTTACACATTTTGTGGATGTCCCTTTTGAATGGTCGGAAGTGATACTTCTTTGTAGTTAAGATTTGCATTGCCCGCTTGCTTGCTTGGTCAAAAAGGGCGTATGCGTTTTCTCCTGAATATATTCAGGAGAAAACGCATACGCCCTTTTTGGTCAAGTGGACCATTGTTGAAGTTGTGCCCGTCTTCCTGTGCTTTAAAGGCGATTCCAACGTACCTCTCGAAATCTGTTTCCTGCTATTTTGCCTGGCTTTCAAGTCCGCCTCGTTGCCTTCCCTCAACAGATTTTTGGATGATAGTTGTCTTTTATTACTCTGCCAGTTTGTGAGTTGCTGTGCCCCTGAGCTCTATTATTAAACTCGTTTTTTGTGAGCTGACCGCAAGTCCAAAAGTTTTGTTCAGGACCTGTACTGGTTCCAGGTTGGTGGCTGAGGCTTTGGTTAATTCTTCTTCCTGCCGGGAAATTAGAGTGATATGTGCCCGTCCAAATGCCTAAGAGCTACTCTCTCATTGGTTCTCCCTCTTCCCTTTCATCCTCTGCCAAATTGGCAACCTGTGCGAACCAGGAGGTTAAAGGGGCTGTCTCTCCAAGTTGAGAGATTGACACTAAAGGAGTGGAAAATCAAACCAGAGCACCATGAGAGGGACTATTTGTTGAGTTTTAGAAATCTTTCATATTCACAGTGTGTCCATTCTCTAGGTTTCCCATACATGTTATAGCTATACTAATATTCCCTTCAACCTGGAGAGTTGGGACCCAGGGAATGGGTGCCATGCATTATTGCTTTAAAGGGTCTGCATTTGCTCACGCCATCTCACCAATCTTCTCAGTCCCAACTGTCCAGCCTTATGCCACATCCAGCTGTCATTGTAGATAGGGTCATTTCAGGTTTCATCAGAGACCCTGAAGGAATTGTAAAGAATTTTCCTGTTTTTTTGTTTTGTTTTTGAAATTCCTTTTATAGTGGGTTTGAGCTGATTCTCTGTGACATGTTTATGCCAGTCTAGACACACTTGATTCCCTTATGGAGACATATCAATACATAGGTTTTAAGATTCTTACTAGTCAGATATATTCCTCTGGGGGAAATATGTGGTTTTCAGTAACTTTCACTGATGAAGGTGTAGGTCTTGTCTATTCCATAGTTGGTTTTTGGAACGGTACCTCTGCTTATATCAAACTCTGGTTTTATGCATCACCCCACCTCTGCTTCCCCCTTAAACAGGCATAAGAGTGTTTTCTAAATGTGAGACTCTGTTCTCTTTCCTAACTCAGTTCAAGTGTAGACATGTTTACAGGATCTTCATGTGTGATATCTTATGATAAGTTTCTTTTTCTGTGTGACTAATTTCACTTAGAATCATCGTACCTGAATCCACTCATTTTGCTACTACTGGTCTTATGACATTGATTAAATGGCTGAGGGATATTCCATGTTACGTAAGTACCACAATTTTTTGAACCGTTTTTATATTTCCTGGGATATTTTTGTTGTACCCAAGTTGAGGTTTCTCTAAGCAGTGCAGCCCTAAATTTTGGGTTGGCTGTGTCTTTTTGAGTTTCAGTTTTCCCAAGGTATATTCCCTAGACTGGAAGTGCCCTTGGCTCTGTAGCTCTGTTGTCTACTTATTTTAGGGAACACAATGCACTCCTCCAGAGAGGCAGTTGGCAATTTACATCCCGCCCATCAGCATAACAAGGCTCCCTGTTCTACAGGGCCTGTCTTGCCTTTCTGGTTTTTACACATTTTGTGGATATCCCTTTTGACCGGTGGGAAGTGACATTTCTTTGTAGTGCAGATTTGCATTGCCCGCTTGCTTGCTTGGCCAAAAAGGGCGTATGCGTTTTCTCCTGAATATATTCAGGAGAAAACGCATACGCCCTTTTTGGCCAAGTGCATCATTGTCGAAGTTTTGCCCCTTTTCCTGTGCTTTAAAGGCGATTCCAACGTACTTCTTGAAATCTGTTTGCTGCTATTCTGCCTCACTTTCAAGTCCGCCTCGTTGCCTTCCCTCAACAGATTTTTGGACGATAGTTGTCCTTTATTACTCTGCCAGTTTGTGAATTGCTGTGACCCTGATCTCCATTTTTCAACTCGTTTTTTGTGAGCTGACTGCAAGTCCAAAATTTTGGTTCAGGACCTATACAGGTCCCCAGTGGGTGGCTGAGACTTTGGTTAATTCTTCTTCCTGCCAGGAAATTAGAGTGACTTGTGCCCGTCCAAATGCCTAACAGCTACTCTCTCATTGGTTCTCCCTCTTCCCCTTCATCCTCTGCCAAATTGGCAACCTGTGCGAACCAGGAAGTTAAATGCGCTGTCTCTCCAAGTTGGGAGATTGATAGTAAAGCAGTTGGAAAGTCAAAGCAGAGCACCAGGCGAGGGACTATTCGTTGAGATTTAGAAACCTTTCGTATTCACAGTTTGTCAATTCTCTAGTTTTCCTTTACATGTTATAGCTGTAGTAATATTCCCTTCAACCTGGAGAGCTGGGACCCATGGAATGGGTGCCATGCATTATTGCTTTAAAGGGTTTGCATTTGCTCGCCCAATCTCACCAATCCTCGCAGACCCAAGTGTCCAGCATTATGCCACATCCAGCTGTCATTGTAGATAGGGTCATTCCAGGTTTCATCAGAGACCCTGAAGGAATTGTAAAGAATTTCCCATTTTTTTTGTTTTGTTTTTGAAATTCCTTTTTATAGTGGGTTTGAGCTGATTCTCGCTGTCATGTTTATGCCAGTCTAGACACACTTGATTCCCTTATGGAGACATATCAATACATAGGTTTTAAGATTCTTACTAGTCTGATATATTCCTCTGTGGGAAATATGGGGTTTTGAGTCCCTTTCACTGAGGAAGGTGTAGGTCTTGTCTATTCCATAGTTGGTTTTTGGAGCGGAACCTGTGCTTATATCAAACTCTGGTTTTATGCATCACCCGACCTCTCCTTCCCCCTTAAGCAGGCATAAGTGTGTTTTCTAAATGTTGGACTCTGTTCCCTTTTCTAACTCAGTTCAAGTGTAGCCATGTTTACAGGATCTTCATGAGTGATATCTTATGATAAGTTTCTTTTTCTGTGTGACTTATTTCACTTAGAATCATCGTACCTGAATCCACTCATTTTGCTGCTACTGGTCTTATGACATTGATTTCATGGCTGAGGGATATCCCATCTTAGGTAAGTACCACAATTTTTTGAACCAATTTTATATTTCCTGGGATATTTAAGGTGTACTCAAGATGAGGTTCTTGAAGCAGTGCAGCCCTAAATATTGGGCTGGCTCAGTCTTATTGATTTTCAGTTTTCCCAAAGTATATATCCTAGACTGGAAGTGACCTTTGCTCTGTAGCTCTGTTGTTTACTTGTTTTAGGGAACACAATGCACTCCTCCAGATAGGCAGTTGGCAATTTACATCCCGCCCATCAGCACATCATGGCTCCCTGTTCTACAGAGCCTCTCTTGCCTTTCTGGTTTTTACACATTTTCTGGAAGTCCCTTTTGACTGGTGGGAAGTGATACTTCTTTGTAGTGCAGATTTGCATTGCCCGCTTGCTTGCTTGGCCAAAAAAGGCATATGCGTTTTCTCCTGAATATATTCAGAGGAAAACGCATACGCATTTTTTGGCCAAGTGCATCATTTTCGAAGTTGTGCCTCTCTTCCTCTGCTTTACAGGCGATTCCAACGTACCTCTTGAAATCTGTTTCCTGCTATTCTGCCTCGCTTTCAAGTCCGCCTCGTTGCCTAGCCTTCACAGATTTTTGGACGATAGTTGTCCTTTATTACTCTGCCAGTTTGTGAATTGCTGTGCCCCTGAGCTCCATTTTTCAACTCGTTTTTGGTGAGCTGACCGCAAGTCCAAAATTTTGGTTCAGGACCTATGCTGGTTCCCGGTGGGGGGCTGAGACTTTGGTTACTTCTTCTTCCTGCCGGGAAGTTAGAGAGATATGTGCCCGTCCAAATGCCTTACAGCTACTCTCTCATTGGTTCTCCCTCTTCCCTTTCATCCACTGCCAAATTGGTAACCTGTGCGAACCAGGAGGTTAAAGGGGCTGTCTGTCCAAGATGGGAGATTGATAGTAAAGCAGATGGAAAGTCAAACCAGAGCACCAGGAGAGGGACTATTCGTTGAGTTTTAGAAACCTTTAGTATTCACAGTGTGTCTGTTCTCTAGGTTTCCCATACATGTTATAGCTGTAGTAATATTCCATTCAACCTGGAGAGTTGGGACCCATGGAATGGGTGCCATGCATTATTGCTTTAAAGGGTCTGCATTTGCTCACCCAATCTCACCAATCCTCTCAGTCCCAAGTGTCCAGCCTTATGCCACATCCAGGTGTCGTTGTAGATAGGGCCATTCCAGGTTTCATCAGAGACCCTGAAGGAATTGTAAAGAATTTCCCAGTTTTTTTGTTTGTTTTTGAAATTCCTTTTTATAGTGGGTTTGAGCTGATTCTCGCTGCCATGTTTATGCCAGTGTAGACACACTTGATTCCCTTATGGAGACATATCAATACATAGGTTTTAAGATTCTTACTAGTCAGATATATTCCTCTGTGGGAAATATGGGGTTTTGAGTCCCTTTCACTGAGGAAGGTGTAGGTCTTGATTATTCCATAGTTGGTTTTTGGAACGGTACCTGTGCTTATATCAAACTCTGGTTTTATGCATCACCCCACCTCTCCTTCCCCCTTAAGCAGGCATAAGAGTGTTTTCTAAATGTGAGACTCTGTTCTCTTTCCTAACTCAGTTCAAGTGTAGCCATGTTTACAGGATCTTCATAAGTGATATCTTATGATAAGTTTCTTTTTCTCTGTGACTTATTTCACTTAGAATCATCGTACCTGAATCCACCCATTTTGCTGCTACTGGTCTTATGACATTGACTTCATGGCTGAGGGATATTCCATCGTACGTAAGTACCACAATTTTTTGAACCGTTTTTATATTTCCTGGGATATTTAAGGTGTACACAAGTTGAGGTCCTTGTAATCAGTGCAGCCCTAAATTTTGGGGTGGCTCTGTGTTATTGATTTTCAGTTTTCCCAAGGTATATTCCCTAGACTGGAAGTGCCCTTGGCTCTGTAGCTCTGTTGTTTACTTGTTTTAGGGAACACAATGCACTCCTCCAGAGAGGCAGCTGGCAATTTACATCCCGCCCATCAGCATAACAAGGCTGCCTGTTCTCCAGGGCCTGTCTTGCCTTTCTGGTTTTTACACATTTTGTGGATGTCCCTTTTGACCCGTGGGAAGTGATACTTCTTTGTAGTGCAGATTTGCATTCCCTGCTTGCTTGCTTAGCCAAAAAGGGTGTATGCGTTTTCTCCTGAATATATTCAGGAGAAAAACATACACCCTTTTTGGCCAAGTGCATCATTGTGGAAGTTGTGCCCCTCTTCCTGTGCTTTAAAGGCGATTCCAACGTACCTCTTGAAATCTGTTTCCTGCTAATCTGCCTCGCTTTCAAGTCCGTCTCGTTGCCTGCCCTTAACAGATTTTTGGACGATAGTTGTCCTTTATTACTCGGCCAGTTTGTGAATTGCTGTGCCCCTGAGCTCCATTTTTCAACTCGTTTTTTGTGAGCTGACCGCAAGTCCAAAAGTTTGGTTCAGGACCTATACTCGTTCCCGGTGGGTGGCTGAGATTTTGGTTAATTCTTCTTCCTGCCGGGAAAATAGAGTGATATTGGCCCGTCCAAATGCCTAACAGCTACTCTCTCATTGCTTCTCCCTCTTCCCTTACATCCTCTGGCAAATTGGCAACCTGTGCGAACCAGGAGGTTAAAGGGGCTGTCTCTGCATGTTGGGAGATTGATAGTAAAGCAGATGGAAAGTCAAACAGGAGTACCAGGAGAGGGACTATTCGTTGAGTTTTAGAAACCTTTAGTATTCACAGTGTGTCTGTTCTCTAGGTTTCCCATACATGTTATAGCTGTAGTAATATTCCATTCAACCTGGAGAGTTGGGACCCATGGAATGGGTGCCATGCATTATTGCTTTAAATGGTCTGCATTTGCTCACCCAATCTCACCAATCCTCTCAGTCCCAAGTGTCCAGCCTTATGCCACATCCAGGTGTCGTTGTAGATAGGGCCATTCCAGGTTTCATCAGAGACCCTGAAGGAATTGTAAAGAATTTCCCAGTTTTTTTGTTTGTTTTTGAAATTCCTTTTTATAGTGGGTTTGAGCTGATTCTCGCTGCCATGTTTATGCTAGTCTAGACACACTTGATTCCCTTATGGAGACATATCAATACATAGGTTTTAAGATTCTTACTAGTCAGATATATTCCTCTGCGGGAAATATGGGGTTTTGAGTTCCTTTCACTGAGGAAGGTGTAGGTCTTGACTATTCCATAGTTGGTTTTTGGAACGGTACCTGTGCTTATATCAAACTCTGGTTTTATGCATCACCCCACCTCTCCTTCCCCCTTAAGCAGGCATAAGAGTGTTTTCTAAATGTGAGACTCTGTTCTCTTTCCTAACTCAGTTCAAGTGTAGCCATGTTTACAGGATCTTCATAAGTGATATCTTATGATAAGTTTCTTTTTCTCTGTGACTTATTTCACTTAGAATCATCGTACCTGAATCCACCCATTTTGCTGCTACTGGTCTTATGACATTGACTTCATGGCTGAGGGATATTCCATCGTACGTAAGTACCACAATTTTTTGAACCGTTTTTATATTTCCTGGGATATTTAAGGTGTACACAAGTTGAGGTCCTTGTAATCAGTGCAGCCCTAAATTTTGGGGTGGCTCTGTGTTATTGATTTTCAGTTTTCCCAAGGTATATTCCCTAGACTGGAAGTGCCCTTGGCTCTGTAGCTCTGTTGTTTACTTGTTTTAGGGAACACAATGCACTCCTCCAGAGAGGCAGCTGGCAATTTACATCCCGCCCATCAGCATAACAAGGCTGCCTGTTCTACAGGGCCTGTCTTGCCTTTCTGGGTTTTACACATTTTGTGGATGTCCCTTTTGACCCGTGGGAAGTGATACTTCTTTGTAGTGCAGATTTGCATTCCCTGCTTGCTTGCTTAGCCAAAAAGGGTGTATGCGTTTTCTCCTGAATATATTCAGGAGAAAAACATACACCCTTTTTGGCCAAGTGCATCATTGTGGAAGTTGTGCCCCTCTTCCTGTGCTTTAAAGGCGATTCCAACGTACCTCTTGAAATCTGTTACCTGCTAATCTGCCTCGCTTTCAAGTCCGTCTCGTTGCCTGCCCTTAACAGATTTTTGGACGATAGTTGTCCTTTATTACTCGGCCAGTTTGTGAATTGCTGTGCCCCTGAGCTCCATTTTTCAACTCGTTTTTTGTGAGCTGACCGCAAGTCCAAAAGTTTGGTTCAGGACCTATACTCGTTCCCGGTGGGTGGCTGAGATTTTGGTTAATTCTTCTTCCTGCCGGGAAAATAGAGTGATATTGGCCCGTCCAAATGCCTAACAGCTACTCTCTCATTGCTTCTCCCTCTTCCCTTACATCCTCTGGCAAATTGGCAACCTGTGCGAACCAGGAGGTTAAAGGGGCTGTCTCTGCATGTTGGGAGATTGATAGTAAAGCAGATGGAAAGTCAAACAGGAGTACCAGGAGAGGGACTATTCGTTGAGTTTTAGAAACCTTTAGTATTCACAGTGGGTCCTTTCTCTAGGTTTCCTGTTTATGTTATAGCTGTAGTAATATTCCCTTCAACCTGGAGAGTTGTGACCCATGGAATGGCTGCCATGCATTATTGCTTTAAACGGTCTGCATTTGCTCACCCAATCTCACCAATCCTCTCAGTCCCAAGTGTCCAGCCTTATGCCTCATCCAGCTGTCATTATACATAGGGTCATTCCAGGTTTCATCAGTGACCCTGAAGTAATTGTAAAGAATTTCCCAGTTTTCTTGTTTTGTTTTTGAAATTCTTTTTATAGTGGGTTTGAACTGATTCTCGCTGCCATGTTTATGCCAGTCTAGACACACTTGATTCCCTTACGGAGACATATCAATACATAGGTTTTAAGATTCTTACTAGTCAGATATATTCCTCTGCGGGAAGTATGAGGTTTTGAGTCCCTTTCACTGAGGAAGGTGTAGGTCTTGTGTATTCCATAGTTGGTTTTTGGAACGGTACCTGTGCTTATATCAAACTCTGGTTTTATGCATCACCCAACCTCTCCTTCCCCCTTAAGCAGGCATAAGAGTGTTTTCTTAATATGAGAAAATGTCTTATTTCCTAACTCAGTTAAAGTGTAGCCATGTTTACAGGATCTTCATAAGTGATATCTTATTATAAGTTTTTTTTTCTCTGTGACTTATTTCACTTAGAATCATCGTACCTGAATCCACCCATTTTGCTGCTACTGGTCTTATGACATTGATTTCATTCCTGAGGTATATTCCATCGTACGTAAGTACCACAATTTTTTGAACCATTTTTATATTTCCTGGGATATTTAAGGTGTACCCAAGTTGAGGTCCTTGTAAGCAGTGCAGCCCTAAATTTTGGGGTGGCTCTGTCTTATTGATTTTCAGTTTTCCCAAGGTATATTCCCCAGACTGGAAGGGCCCTTGGCTCTGTAGCTCTGTTGTTTACTTGTTTTAGGGAACACAATGCACTCCTCCAGAGAGGCAGTTGGCAATTTACAACCCGCCCATCAGCATAACAAGGCTCCCTGTTCTCCAGGGCCTGTCCTGCCTTTCTGGTTTTTACACATTTTGTGGATGTCCCTTTTGACCGGTGGGAAGTGATACTTCTTTGTAGTGCAGATTTGCATTGCCCGCTTGCTTGCATGGCCAAAAAGGGTGTATGCGTTTTCTCCTGAATATATTCAGTAGAAAACGCATATGCCCTTTTTGGCCAAGTTCATCATTGTCGAAGTTGTGCCCCTCTTCCTGTGCTTTAAAGGCGATTCCAACGTACCTCTTGAAATCTGTTTCATGCTATTCTGCCTCGCTTTCAAGTCCGCCTCGTTGCCTTCCCTCAACAGATTTTTGGAGGATAGTTGTCCTTTATTACTCGGCCAGTTTGTGAATTGCTGTGCCCCTGAGCTCCATTTTTCAACTCGTTTTTTGTGAGCTGACCGCATGTCCAAAATTTTGTTTCACGACCTATGCTGGTTCCCGGTGGGTGGCTGAGACTTTGGTTAATTCTTCTTCCTGCCGCGAAATTAGAGTGATATGTGCCCGTCCAAATGCCTAACAGCTACTCTCTCATTGGTTCTCCCTCTTCCCTTTCATCCTCTGCCAAATTGGCCACCTTTGCGAACCAGGAGGTTAAAGGGGCTGTCTCTCCAAGTTGGGAGGTTGATAGTAAAGAAGATGGCAAGTCAAACCGGAGCACCAGGAGAGGGACAATTCGTTTAGTTTTAGAAACCTTTCGTATTCTCAGTGTGTCCATTCTCTAGGTTTCCCGTACATGTTATAGCTGTAGTAATATTCCCTTCAACCTGGAGAGTTGGGACCCATGGAATGGGTGCCAGGCATTTTTGCTTTAAAGGGTCTGCATTTGCTCACCAAATCTCACCAATCCTCTCAGTCCCACGTGTCCAGCCTTATGCCACATCCAGCTGTCGTTGTAGATAGGGTCATTCCAGGTTTCATCAGAGACCCTGAAGGAATTGGAAAGAATTTCCCAGTTTTTTTGTTTTGTTTTTGAAATTCCTTTTTATAGTGGGTTTGATCTGATTCTCGCTGCCATGTTTATGCCTGTCTAGACACACGTGATTCCCTTACGGAGACATATCAATACATAGGTTTTAAGATTCTTACTAGTCAGATATATTCCACTGCGGGAAATATGGGGTTTTGAGTCCCTTTCACTGAGGAAGGTGTGGGTCTTGTCTATTCCATATTTGGTTTTTTGAATGGTACCTGTGCTTATATCAAGCTCTGGTTTTATGCATCACCCCACCTCTCCTTCACCCTTAAGCAGGCATAAGAGTGTTTTCTAAATGTGAGACACTGTTCTCTTTCCTAACTCAGTTCAAGTGTAGCCATGTTTACAGGATCTTCATAAGTGATATCTTATGGTAAGTTTCTTTTTCTGCGTGACTTATTTCACTTAGAATCATCGTACCTGAATCCACCCATTTTGCTGCTACTGGTCTTATGACATTGATTTCATGGCTGAGGGATATTCCATTGTACGTAAATACCACAATTTTTTGAACCATTTTTATATTTCCCGGGATATTTATGGTGTACCCAAGTTGAGGTTCTTGTAAGCAGTGCAGCCCTAAATTTTGGGGTGGCTCTGTCTTATTGATTTTCAGTTTTCCCAAGGTATATTCCCTAGACTGGAAGTGCCCTTGGCTCTGTAGCTCTGTTGTTTACTTGTTTTATGGAAGACAATGCACTCTTCCAGAGAGGCAGTTGGCAGTTTACATCCCGCCCATCAGCATAACAAGGCTCCCTGTTCTCCAGGGCCTGTCTTGCCTTTCTGGTTTTTACACATTTTGTGGATGTCCCTTTTGACTGGTGGGAAGTGATACTTCTTTGTAGTGCAGATTTGCATTGCCCGCTTGCTTGCTTGGCCAAAAAGGGCGTATGCATTTTCTACTGAATATATTCAGGAGAAAAGGCATACGCCCTTTTTGGCCAAGTGCATCATTGTCGAAGTTGTGCCCCTCTTCCTGTGCTTTAAAGGCGATTCCAATGTACCTCTTGAAATCTGTTTCCTGCTATTCTGCCTCACTTTCAAGTCTGCCTCGTTGCCTTCCCTCAACAGATTTTTGGACGAAGGTTTTCCTTTATTACTCGGCCTGTTTGTGTATTGCTGTGACCCTGAGCTCCATTTTTCAACTCGTTTTTTGTTAGCTGACCGCATGTCCAAAATTTTGGTTCAGGACCCATGCTGGTTCCCGGTGGGTGGTTGAGACTTTGGTTAATTCTTCTTTCTGCTGGGAAGTTAGAGTGATATGTGCCCGCACAAATGCCTGACAGCTACTCCCTCATTGGTTCTCCCTCTTCCCTTTCATCTCTGCCAAATTGGAAACCTGTGCGAACCAGGAGCTTAAAGGGGCTGTCTCTCCAAGTTGGGAAATTAATAGTAAAGCAGAAGGAAAGTCGAACCGGAGCACCAGGAGAGGGACTATTCGTTGAGTTTTAGAAACCTTTCGTATTCACAGTGTGTCCGTTCTCTAGGTTTCCCGTACATTTTATAACTGTAGTAATATTCCCTTCAACCTGGAGAGTTGGGACCCATGGAATGGGTGCCATGCATTATTGCTTTAAAGGGTCTGCGTTTGCTCACCCAATCTCACCAATCCTCTCAGTCCCAAGTGTCCAGCCTTATGCCACATCCAGCTGTCGTTGTAGATAGGGTCATTCCAGGTTTCATCAGAGACCCTTAAGGAATTGTAAAGAATTTCCCAGCTTTTTTGTTTTGTTTTTGAAATTTCTTTTTATAGTGGGTTTGAGCTGATTCTCGCTGCCATGTTTATGCCAGTCTAGACACACTTGATTCCCTTACGGAGACATATCAATACATAGGTTTTAAGATTCTTACTAGTCAGATATATTCCTCTGCGGGAAATATGGGGTTTTGAGTCCCTTTCACTGAGGAAGGTGTAGGTCTTGTCTATTCCATAGCTGGTGTTTGGAACGATACCTGTGCTTATATCAAACTCTGGTTTTGTTCATCACCCCACCTCTCCTTCCCCCTTAAGGAGGCATAAGATTGTTTTCTAAATGTGAGACACTGTTCTCTTTCCTAACTCAGTTCAAGTGTAGCCATGTTTACAGGATCTTCATAAGTGATATCTTATGATAAGTTTCTTTTTCTCTGTGACTTATTTCACTTAGAATCATCGTACCTGAATCCACCCATTTTGCTGCTACTGGTCTTATGACATTGATTTCATGGCTGAGAGATATTCCATCGAACATAAGTACCACAATATTTTGAACCATTTTTATATTTCCTGGGATATTTAAGGTGTACCCAAGTTGAGGTCCTTGTAAGCAGTGCAGCCCTAAATTTTGGGGTGGCTCTGTCTTATTGATTTTCAGTTTTCCCAAGGTATATTCCCTAGACTGGAAGTGCCCTTGGCTATGTAGCTCTGTAGTTTACTTCTTTTAGGGAACACAATGCACTCCTCCAGAGAGGCATTTGCCAACTTTCATCCCGCCCATCAGCATTACAAGGCTCCCTGTTCTCCAGGGCCTGTCTTGCCTTTCTGGTTTTTACACATTTTGTGGATGTCCCTTTTGACCGGTGGGAAGTGATACTTCTTTGTAGTGCAGATTTGCATTGCCCGCTTGCTTGCATGGCCAAAAAGGGCGTATGCGTTTTCTCCTGAATATATTCAGGAGAAAACGCATACGCCTTTTTTGGCCAAGTGCATCATTGTCGAAATTGTGCCCCTCTTCCTGTACTTTAAAGGCGATTCCAACGTACCTCTTGAAATCTGTTTCCTGCTATTCTGCCTCGCTTTCAAGTCCGCCTCGTTGCCTTCCCTCAACAGATTTTTGGATGATAGTTGTCCTTTATTACTCGGCCAGTTTGTGAATTGCTGTGCGCCTGAGCTCCATTTTTCTACTCGTTTTCTGTGAGCTGACCGCAAGTCCAAAATTTTGGTTGAGGACCTATGCTGGTTCCCGGTGGGTGGCTGAGACTTTGGTTAATTCTTCTTCCTGCCAGGAAATTACAGTGATATGTGCCTGTCCTAATGCCTAACAGCTACTCTCTCATTGGTTCTCCCTCTTCCCTTTCATCCTCTGCCAAATTGTCAACCTGTGCGAACCAGGAGGTTAAAGGTGCTGTCTCTCCAAGTTGGGAGGTTGATAGTAAAGCAGATGGAAAGTCAAACCGGAGCACCAGGAGAGGGACTATTCGTTGAGTTTTAGATACCTTTCGTATTCACAGTGTGTCCGTTCTCTAGGTTTCCCGTACATGTTATAGCTGTAGTAATATTTCCTTCAACCTGGAGATATGGGACCCATGGATTGGGTGCCAGGCATTTGTGGTTTAAAAGGTCTGCATTTGCTCACCCAATCTCACCAATCCTCTCAGTCCCAAGTGTCCCTCCTTATGCCACATCCAGCTGTCATTGTAGATAGGGTCATTCCAGGTTTCATCAGAGACCCTGAAGGAATTGTAAAGAATTTCCCAGTTTTTTTTTTGTTTTTGAAATTCATTTTTATAGTGGGTTTGAGCTGATTCTCGCTGCCATGTTTATGCCAGTCTTGACACACTTGATTCCCTTACGGAGACATATCAATACATAGGTTTTAAGATTCTTACTAGTCAGATATATTCCTCTGCGGGAAATATGGGGTTTTGAGTCCCTTTCACTGAGGAAGGTGTAGGTCTTGTCTATTCCATAGTTGGTTTTTGGAACGGTACCTGTGCTTATATCAAACTCTGGTTTTATGAATCACCCCACCTCTCCTTCCCCCTTAAGCAGGCATAAGAGTGTTTTCTAAATGTGAGACACTGTTCTCTTTCCTAACTCAGTTCAAGTGTAGCCATGTTTACAGGATCTTCATAAGTGATATCTTATGATAAGTTTCTTTTTCTGTGTGACTTATTTCACTTAGAATCATCGTACCTGAATACACCCATTTTGCTGCTACTGTTCTTATGACATTGATTTCATGGCTGAGGGATATTCCATCGTACGTAAGTACCACAATTTTTTGAACCATTTTTATATTTCCTGGGATATTTAAGGTGTACCCAAGTTGAGGTCCTTGTAAGCAGTGCAGCCCTAAATTTTGGGGTGGCTCTGTCTTATTGATTTTCAGTTTTCCCAAGGTATATTCCCTAGACTGGAAGTGCCCTTGGCTCTGTAGCTCTGTTCTTTACTTGTTTTAGGGAACACAATGTACTCCTCCAGAGAGGCAGTTGGCAATTTACATCCCGCCCATCAGCATAACAAGGCTCCCTGTTCTCCAGGGCCTGTCTTGCCTTTCTGGTTTTTACACATTTTGTGGATGTCCCTTTTGACCGGTGGGAAGTGATACTTCTTTGTAGTGCAGATTTGCATTGCCCGCTTGCTTGCTTGGCCAACAAGGGCGTATGCGTTTTCTCCTGAATATATTCAGGAGAAAACGCATACGCCCTTGTTGGCCAAGTGCATCATTGTCGAAGTTGTGCCCCTCTTCCTGTGCTTTAAATGCGATTCCAACGTACCTCTTGAAATCTGTTTCCTGCTATTCTGCCTCGCTTTCAAGTCCGCCTCGTTGCCTTCCCTCAACAGATTTTTGGATGATAGTTGTCCTTTATTACTCGGCCAGTTTGTGAAATGCTGTGCCCCTGAGCTCCATTTTTCAACTCGTTTTTGGTGACCTGACCACATGTCCAAAATTTTGGATCAGGACCTATACTGGTTCCCGGTGGGAGGCTGAGATTTTGGTTAATTCTTCTTCCTGCCGGGAAGTTAGAGTGATATGTGCCCGTCCAAATGCCTAACAGCTACTCTCTAATTGGTTCTCCCTCTTCCCTTTCATCCTCTGCCAAATTGGAAACCTATGCGAACCAGGAGGTTAAAGGGGCTGTCTCTCCAATTTGGGAGGTTGATAGTAAAGCAGATGGAAAGTCAAATCGGAGCACCAGGAGAGGGACTATTCGTTGAGTTTTAGAAACTTTTCGTATTCACAGTGTGTCCGTTCTCTAGGTTTCCCATACATGTTATAACTGTAGTAATATTCCCTTCAACCTGGAGAGATGGGACCCAAGGAATGGGTGCCATGCATTATTGCTTTAAAGGGTCTGCATTTGCTCACCCAATATCACCAATCCCCTCAGTCCCAAGTGTCCAGCCTTATGCCACATCCAGCTGTCGTTGTAGATAGGGTCATTCCAGGTTTCATCATTGACCCTGAAGGAATTGTAAAGAATTTCCCAGTTTTTTTGTTTTGTTTTTGAAATTCTTTTTATAGTGGGTTTGAGCTGATTCTCGCTGCCATGTTTATGCCAGTCTAGACACACTTGATTCCCTTACGGAGACATATCAATACATAGGTTTTAAGATTCTTACTAGTCAGATATATTCCTCTGCGGGAAATATGGTGTTTTGAGTCCCTTTCACTGAGGAAGGTGTAGGTCTTGTCTATTCCATAGTTGGTTTTTGGAACGGTACCTGTGCTTATATCAAACTCTGGTTTTATGCATCACCCCACCTCTCCTTCCCCCTGAAGCAGGCATAAGAGTGTTTGCTAAATGTGAGACACTGTTCTCTTTCCTAACTCAGTTCAAGTGTAGCCATGTTTACAGTATCTTCATAAGTGATATCTTATGATATGTTTCTTTTTCTGTGTGACTTATTTCACTTAGAATCATCGTACCTGAATCCACCCATTTTGCTGCTACTGGTCTTATGACATTGATTTCATTCATGAGGTATATTCCATCGTACGTAAGTACCACAATTTTTTGAACCATTTTTATATTTCCTGGGATATTTAAGGTGTACCCAAGTTGAGGTCCTTGTAAGCAGTGCAGCCCTAAATTTAGGGGTGGCTCTGTCTTATTGATTTTCTGTTTTCCCAAAGTATATTCCCTAGACTGGAAGTGCCCTTGGCTCTGTAGCTCTGTTCTTTACTTGTTTTAGGGAACACAATGTACTCCTCCAGAGAGGCAGTTGGCAATTTACATCCCGCCCATCAGCATAACAAGGCTCCCTGTTCTCCAGGGCCTGTCTTGCCTTTCTGGTTTTTACACATTTTGTGGATGTCCCTTTTGACCGGTGGGAAGTGATACTTCTTTGTAGTGAAGATTTGCATTGCCCGCTTGCTTGCTTGGCCAAAAAGGGCGTATGCGTTTTCTCCTGAATATATTCAGGAGAAAACGCATACGCCCTTTTTGGCCAAGTGCATCATTGTCGAAGTTGTGCCCCTCTTCCTGTGCTTTAAAGGCGATTCCAACGTACCTCTTGAAATCTGTTTCCTGATATTCTGCCTCTCTTTCAAGTCCGCCTCGTTGCCTTCCCTCAACAGATTTTTGGACGATAGTTGTCCTTTATTACTCGGCCAGTTTGCGAATTGCTGTACCCCTGAGCTCCATTTTTCAACTCGTTTTTGGTGAGCTGACCGCAAGTCCAAAATTTTGGTTCAGGACCTATGCTGGTTCCCGGTGGGGGGCTGAGACTTTGGTTAATTCTTCTTCCTGCCGGGAAATTAGAGTGATATGTGCCGGTCCAAATGCCTAACAGCTACTCTCTCATTGGTTCTCCCTCTTCCCTTTCATCCTCTGCCAAATTGGCAACCAGTGCGAACCAGGAGGTTAAAGGGGCTGTCTCTCCAAGTTGGGAGGTTGATAGTAAAGCAGGTGGAAAGTCAAACCGGAGCACCAGGAGAGGGACTATTCGTTGAGTTTTAGAAACCTTTCGAATTCACAGTGTGTCCGTTCTCTAGGTTTCCCGTACATGTTATAACTGTAGTAATATTCCCTTCAACCTGGAGAGTTGGGACCCATGGAATGGGTGCCATGCATTAATGCTTTAAAGGTTCTGCATTTGTTCACCCAATCCCACCAATCCTCTCAGTCCAAAGTGTCCCGCCTTATGCCACATCCAGCTGTCGTTGTAGATAGGGTCATTCCAGGTTTCATCAGAGACTCAGAAGGAATTGTAAAGAATTTCCCAGTTTTTTTGTTTTGTTTTTGAAATTCCTTTTTATAGTGGGTTTGAGCTGATCCCGCTGCCATGTTTATGCCAGTCTAGACACACTTGATTCCCTTACGGAGACATATCAATACATAGGTTTTAAGATTCTTACTAGTCAGATATATTCCTCTGCGGGAAATATGGGGTTTTGAGTCCCTTTCACTGAGGAAGGTGTAGGTCTTGTCTATTCCATAGTTGGTTTTTGGAACGGTACCTGTGCTTATATCAAACTCTGGTTTTATGCATCACCCCACCTCTCCTTCCCCCTTAAGCAGGTATAAGAGTGTTTTCTAAATGTCAGACACTGTTCTCTTTCCTAACTCAGTTCAAGTGTAGCCATGTTTACAGGATCTTCATAAGTGATATCTTATGATAAGTTTCTTTTTCTCTGTGACTTATTTCACTTAGAATCATCGTACCTGAATCCACCCATTTTGCTGCTACTGGTCTTATGACATTGATTTCATGGCTGAGGGATATTCCATCGTACGTAAGTACGACAATTTTTTGAACCATTTTTATATTTCCTGGGATATTTAAGGTGAACCAAAGTTGAGGTCCTTGTAAGCAGTGCAGCCCTAATTTTGGGGTGGCCCTGTCTTATTGATTTTCAGTTTTCCCGAGGTATATACCCTAGACTGGAAGTGCCCTTGGCTCTGTAGCTCTGTTCTTTACTTGTTTTAGGGAACACAATGCACTCCTCCAGAGAGGCAGTTGGCAGTTTACATCCCGCCCATCAGCATAACAAGGCTCCCTGTTCTCCAGGGCCTGTCTTGCCTTTCTGGTTTTTACACATTTTGTGGATGTCCCTTTTGACCGGTGGGAAGTGATACTTCTTTGTAGTGCAGATTTGCATTGCCCGCTTGCTTGCTTGGCCAAAAAGGGCGTATGCATTTTCTCCTGAATATATTCAGGAGAAAACGCACACGCCCATTTTGGCCAAATGCATCATTGTCGAAGTTGTGCCCCTCTTCCTGTGCTTTAAAGGCGATTCCAACGTACCTCTTGAAATCTGTTTCCTGCTCTTCTGCCTCGCTTTCAGGTCCGCCTCATTGCCTTCCCTCAACAGATTTTTGGATGATAGTTGTCCTTTATTACTGGGCCAGTTTGTGAATTGCTGTGCCCCTAGCTCCATTATTCAACTCGTTTTTGGTGAGCGGACCGCAAGTCCAAAATTTTGGTTCAGGACCTATACTGGTTCCCGGTGGGTGGCTGAGACTTTGGGTAATTCTTCTTCCTGCCGGGAAATTACAGTGATATGTGCCCGTCCAAATACCTAACAGCTACTCTCTCATTGGTTCTCCCACTTCCCTTTCATCCTCTGCCAAATTGGCAACCTGTGCGAACCAGGAGGTTAAAGGGGCTGTCTCTCCAAGTTGGGAGGTTGATAGTAAAGCAGATGGAAAGTCAAACCGGAGCACCAGGAGAGGGACTATTCGTTGAGTTTTAGAAACCTTTCGTATTCACAGTGTGTCCGTTGTCTAGGTTTCCCGTACATGTTATAACTGTAGTAATATTCCCTTCAACCTGGAGAGTTGGGACCCATGAAATGGGTGCCATGCGTTATTGCTTTAAAGGGTCTGCATTTGCTCACCCAATCTCACCAATCCTCTCAGTCCCAAGTGTCCAGCCTTATGCCACATCAAGCTGTCATTTAGATAGGGTCATTCCAGGTTTCATCAGAGACCGTGAAGGAATTGTAAAGAATTTCCCAGTTTATTTGTTTTGTTTTTGAAATTCCTTTTTATGGTGGGTTTGAGCTGATTCTCGCTGCCATGTTTATGCCAGTCTAGACACACTTGATTCCCTTACGGAGACATATCAATACATAGGTTTTAAGATTCTTACTAGTCAGATATATTCCTCTGCGGGAAATATGGGGTTTTGAGTCCCTTTCACTGAGGAAGGTGTAGGTCTTGTCTATTCCATAGATGGTTTTTGGAACGGTACCTGTGCTTATATCAAACTCTGGTTTTATGCATCACCCCACCTCTCATTCCCCCTTAAGCAGGCATAAGAGTGTTTTCCAAAGGTGAGACTCTGTTCTCTTTCCTAACTGAGTTCAAGTGTAGCCATGTTTACAGGATCTTCATAAGTGATATCTTAATATAAGTTTCTTTTTCTGTGTGACTTATTTCACTTAGAAGCATCATACCTCAATCCACTCATTTTGCTCCTACTGGTCTTATGCCATTGATTGCATGGCTGAGGGATATTCCATCGTACGGAAGTACCACAATTTTTTGAACCATTTTTATATTTCCTGGGATATTTAAGGTGTACCCAAGTTGAGGTTTTTGTAAGCAGTGCAGCCCTAAATTTTGGGGTGGCTCTGTCTAATTGATTTTCAGGTTTCCCAAGGTATATTCCCTAGACTGGAAGTGCTCATGGCTCTGTTGATCTGTTGTTTACTTGTTTTAGGGAACACAATGCACTCCTCCAGAGAGGCAGTTGGCAACGTACATCCCGCCCATCAGCATAACAAGGCTCCCTGTTCTCCAGGGCCTGTCTTACCTTTCTGGTTTTTACACATTTTGTGGATGTCCCTTTTGACAGGTGGGAAGTGATACTTCTTTGTAGTGCAGATTTGCATTGCCCGCTTGCTTGCTTGGCAAAATAGGGTGTATGCATTTTATCCTGAATATATTCAGGAGAAAACGCATACGCCCTTTTTGGCCAAGTGCATCATTGTCGAAATTGTGCCCCTCTTCCTGTGCTTTAAGGGCGATTCCAACGTACCTCTTGAAATCTAATTCCTGCTATTCTGCCTCGCTTTCAAGTCCGCCTCGTTGCCTTCCCTCAACAGATTTTTGGACGATAGTTGTCCTTTATTACTCGGCCAGTTTGTGAATTGCTGTGCCCCTGAGCTCCATTTATCAACTCGTTTTTTGTGAGCTGACCGCATGTCCAAAATTTTGGTTCAGGGCCTATGCTGGTTACCGGTGGGGGGCTGAGACTTTGGTTAATTCTTCTTTCTGCTGGGAATTTAGTGTGATATGTGCCCGTCCAAATGCCTAACAGCTACTCTCTCATTGGTTCTCACTCTTCCCTTTCATCCTCTGCCAAATTGGCAACCTGTGAGAACCAGGAGGTTAAAGGGGCTGTCTCTCCAAGTTGGGAGATTGATAGTAAAACCGATGGAAAGTCAAACCGGAGCACGAGGAGAGGGAATATTCGTTGAGATTTAGAAAGCTTTCATATTCACAGTGTGTTCGTTCTCTAGGTTTCCCGTATATGTTATAGCTGTAGTAATATTCCCTTCAACCTGGAGAGTTGGGACCCATGGAATGGTTGCCATGCATTATTGCTTTAAAGGTTCTGCATTTGCTCACCCAATCTCACCAATCCTCTCAGTCCCAAGTGTCCAGCCTTATCCAACATCCAGCTGTCGTTGTACATAGGGTCATTCCAGGTTTCATCAGAGACTGTGAAGGAATTGTAAAGAATTTCCCAGTTTTTTTGTTTTGTTTTTGAAATTCCTTTTTATAGTGGGCTTGAGCTGATTCCCGCTGCCATGTTTATGGCAGTCTAGACACACTTGATTCCCTTACGGATACATATCAATACATAGGTTTTAAGATTCTTACTAGTCAGATATATTCCTCTGCGGGAAATATGGTGTTTTGAGTCCCTTTAACTGAGGAAGGTGTAGGTCTTGTCTATTCCATAGTTGGTTTTTGGAACGGTACCTGTGCTTATATCAAACTCTGGTTTTATGCATCACGCCACCTCTCCTTCCCCCTTAATCAGGCATAAGAGTGTTTTCTAAATGTGAGACACTGTTCTCTTTCCTAACTCAGTTCAAGTGTAGCCATGTTTACAGAATCTTCATAAGTGATATCTTATGATAAGTATCTTTTTCTGTGTGACTTATTTACTTAGAATCATCGTATCTGAATCCACCCATTTTGCTGCTACTGGTCTTATGACATTGATTTCATGGCTGAGGGATATTCCATCGTACATAAATACCACAATTTTTTGAACCATTTTTATATTTCCTGGGATACATAAGTTGTATCCAAGTTGAGGTCTTTGTAAGCAGTGCAGCCCTAATTTTGGGGTGGCTCTGTCTTATTGATTTTCAGCTTTCCCAAGGTATATTCCCTAGACTGGAAGTGCCCTTGGCTCTGTAGCTCTGTTGTTTACTTGTTTTAGGGAACACAATGCACTCCTCCAGAGAGGCAGTTGGCAATTTACATCCCGCCCATCAGCATAACAAGGCTCCCTGTTATCCAGGGCCTGTCTTGCCTTTCTGGTTTTTACACATTTTGTGGATGTCCCTTTTGACCGGTGGGAAGTGATACTTCTTTGTAGTGCAGATTTGCATTGCCCGCTTGCTTGCTTGGCCAAAAAGGGCGTATGCGTTTTCTCCTGAATATATTCAGGAGAAAACGCTTATGCGCTTTTTGCCCAAGTGCATCATTGTCGACGTTGTGCCCCTCTTCCTGTGCTTTAAAGGCGATTCCAACGTACCTCTTGAAATCTGTTTCCTGCTATTCTGCTTCGCTTTCAAGTCCGCCTCGATGCCTTCCCTCAACAGATTTTTGGACGATAGTTGCCTTTTATTACTCGGCCAGTTTGTGAATTGCTGTGCCCCTGAGCTCCATTTTTCAACTCGTTTTTGGTGAGCTGACCGCAAGTCCAAAATTTTGTTTCAGGACCTATACTGGTTCCCGGTGGGTGGCTGAGACTTTGGTTAATTCTTCTTCCTGCCGGGAAATTACAGTGACATGTGGCGGTCCAGATGCCTAACAGCTACTCTCTCATTGGTTCTCCCTCTTCCCTTTCATCCTCTGCCAAATTGGCAACCTGTGTGAACCAGAAGGTTAAAGGGGCTGTCTCTCCAAGATGGGAGGTTGATAGTATAGCAGATGAAATGTCAAACCGGAGCACCAGGAGAGGGACTATTCGTTGAGTTTTAGAAACCTTTCGTATTCACAGTGTGTCCGTTCTCTAGGTTTCCCGTACATGTTATAGCTGTAGTAATATTCCCTTCAACCTGGAGAGTTGCGGCCCACGGAATGGGTGCCATGCATTATTGCCTTAAAGGGTCTGCATTTGCTCACCCAATCTCACCAATCCTCTCAGTCCCAAGTGTCCCTCCTTATGCCACATCCAGCTGTCGTTGTAGATAGGGTCATTCCAGGTTTTATCAGAGACCCTGAAGGAATTGTAAAGAATTTCCCAGTTTTTTTGTTTTGTTTTTGAAATTCCTTTTTATAGTGGGTTTGAGCTGATTCTCGCTGCCATGTTTATGCCAGTCTAGACACACTTGATTCCCTTACGGAGACATATCAATACATAGGTTTTAAGTTTCTTACTAGTCAGATATATTCCTCTGTGGGAAATATGGGGTTTTGAGTCCCTTTCACTGAGGAAGGTGTAGGTCTTGTCTATTCCATAGTTGGTTTTTGGAACGGTACCTGTGCTTATATCAAACTCTGGTTTTATGCATCACCCCACCTCTCCTTCCCCCTTAAGCAGGCATAAGAGTGTTTTCTAAATATGAGACACTGTTCTCTTTCCTAACTCAGTTCAAGTGTAGCCATGTTTATAGGGTCTTCATAAGTGATATCTTATGATAAGTTTCTTTTTCTGTGTGACTTATTTCACTTAGAATCATCGTACCTTAATCCACCAATTTTGCTGCTACTGGTCTTATGACATTGATTTCATGGCTGAGGGATATTCCATCGTACGTAAGTACCACAATTTTTTGAACCATTTTTATATTTCTTGGGATATTTAAGGTGTACCCAAGTTGAGGTCCTTGTAAGCAGTGCAGCCCTAAATTTTGGGGTGGCTCTGTCTTATTGATTTTCAGTTTTTCCAAGGTATATTCCCTAGACTGGAAGTGCCCTTGGCTCTGTAGCTCTGTTCTTTACTTGTTTTAGGGAACACAATGTACTCCTCCAGAGAGGCAGTTGTCAATTTACATGCCGCCCATCAGCATAACAAGGCTCCGTGTTCTCCAGGGCCTGTCTTGCCTTTCTGGTTTTTACACATTTTGTGGATGTCCATTTTGATCGGTGGGAAGTGATACTTCTTTGTAGTGCAGATTTGCATTGCCCGCTTGCTTGCTTGGCCAAAAAGGGCGTATGCGTTTTCTCCTGAATATATTCAGGAGAAAACGCATACGCCCTTTTTGGCCAAGTGCATCATTGTCGAGGTTGTGCCCCTCTTCCTGTGCTTTAAAGGCAATTCCAAAGTACCTCTTGAAATCTGTTTCCTGCTACTCTGCCTCGCTTTCAAGTCCGCTTCATTGCCTGCCCTCAACAGAGTTTTGGACGTTACTTGTCCTTTATTACTTGGCCAGTTTGTGAATTGCTGTGCCTCTGAGCTCCATTGTTCAACTCGTTTTTTGTGAGCTGACCGCAAGTCCAAAATTTTGGTTCAGGACCTATGCTGGTTCCCGGTGGGGGGCTGAGACTTTGGTTAATTCTTCTTCCTGCCGGGAAATTACAGTGATATGTGCCAGTATAAGTGCCTAACAGCTACTGTCTCATTGGTTCTCTCTCTTCCCTTTCATCCTCTGCCAAATGGGCAACCTGTGTGCACTGGGAGGTTAAAGGGGCTCTCTCTCGAAGTTGGGAGGTTGATAGTAAAGCAGATGGAAAGTCAAAACGGAGCACCAGGAGACGGACTATTCGTTGAGTTTTAGAAACCTTTCGTATTCACAGTGTGTCCATTCTCTAGGTTTCCCGTACGTGTTATAACTGTAGTAATATTCCCTTCAACCTGGAGAGTTGGGACCCATGGAATGGGTGCCATGCATCATTGCTTTAAAGGGTCTGCATTTGCTCACCCAATCTCACCAATCCTCTCAGTCCCAAGTGTCCAGCCTTATGCCACATCCAGCTGTCATTGTAGATAGGGTCATTCCAGGTTTCATCAGAGACACTGAAGGAATTGTAAAGAATTTCCCAGTTTTCTTGTTTTGTTTTTGAAATTCCTTTTTATAGTGGGTTTGAGCTGATTCTCGCTGCCATGTTTATGCCAGTCTAGACACACTTGATTCCCTTACGGAGACATATCAATACATAGGTTTTAAGATTCTTACTAGTCAGATATATTCCTCTGCGGGAAATATGGGGTTTTGAGTACCTTTCACTGAGGAAGGTGTAGGTCTTGTCTATTCCATAGTTGGTGTTTGGAACGGTACCTGTGCTTATATCAAACTCTGGTTTTATGGATCACTCTACCTCTCCATCCCCCTTAAGCAGGCATAAGAGTGTTTTCTAAATGTGTGACACTGTTCTCTTTCCTAACTCATTTCAAGTGTAGCCATGTTTACAGGATCTTCATAAGTGATATCTTATGATAAGTTTCTTTTTCTGTATGACTTATTTCACTTAGAATCATCGTACCTGAATCCAACCATTTTGCTGCTACTGGTCTTATGACATTGATTTCATGGCTGAGGGATATTCCATCGTATATAAGTACCACAATTTTTTGAACCATTTTTATATTTCCTGGGATATTTAAGGTGTACCCAAGTTGAGGTCCTTGTAAGCAGTGCAGCCCTAAATTTTGGGGTGGCTCTGTCTTATTGATTTTCAGTTTTCCCAAGGTATATTCCCTAGACTTGAAGTGCCCTTTGCTCTGTAGCTCTGTTCTCTACTTGTTTTAGGGAACACAATGTACTCCTCCAGAGAGGCAGTTGTCAATTTATATGCCACCCATCAGCATAACAAGGCTCCCAGTTCTCCAGGGCCTGTCTTGTTTTTCTGGTTTTTACACATTTTGTGGATGTCCCTTTTGACCGGTGGGAAGTGATACTTCTTTGTAATGCAGATTTCCATTGCCCGCTTGCTTGCTTGGCCAAAAAGGGCGTATGCGTTTTCTCCTGGATATATTCAGGAGAAAACACATACGCCCTTTTTGGCCAAGTGCATCATTGTCGAAGTTGTGCCCCTCTTCCTGTGTTTTAAAGGCGATTCCAACGTACCTCTTGAAATCTGTTTCCTGCTATTCTGCCTCGCATTCAACTCCTCTTCGTTGCCTTCCCTCAACAGATTTTTGGACGATACTTGTCCTTTATTACTTGGCCAGTTTGTGCATTGCTGTGCTCCTGAGCTCCATTTTTCAACTCGTTTTTTGTGAGCTGACCGCATGTCCAAAATGTTGGTTGAGGACCTATGCTGGTTCCCGGTGGGGGGCTGAGACTTTGGTTAATTCTTCTTCCTGCCGGGAAGTTAGAGTGATATGTGCCCGTCCAAATGCCTAACAGCTACTCTCTCATTGGTTCTCCCTATTCCCTTTCATCCTCTGCCAAATTGGAAACCTGTGCGAACCAGGAGGTTAAAGGGGCTGTCTCTCCAATTTAGGAGATTGATAGTAAAGCAGATGGAAATTCAAACCGGAGCACCAGGAGAGGGAGTATTCGTTGAGGTTTAGAAACCTTTCATATTCACAGTGTGTCCGTTCTCTAGGTTTCCCGTACATGTTATAGCTGTAGTAATATTCCCTTCAACCTGGAGAGTTGGGAAACATTGAATGGGTGCCAGGCATTTGTGCTTTAAAGGGTCTGCATTTGCTTACCCAATCTCACAAATCGTCTCAGTCCCAAGTGTCCCTCCTTATGCCACATCCAGCTGTCGTTGTAGATAGGGTCATTCCAGGTTTCATCAGAGACCGTGAAGGAATTGCAAAGAATTTCCCAGTTTTTTTGTTTTGTTTTTGAAATTCCTTTTTATAGTGGCTTTGAGCTGATTCTCGCTGCCATGTTTATGCCAGTCTAGACACACTTGATTCCCTTACGGAGACATATCAATACATAGGTTTAAAATTCTTACTAGTCAGATATATTCCTCTGTGGGAAATATGGGGTTTTGAGTCCCTTTCACTGAGGAAGGTGTAGGTGTTGTCTATTCCATAGTTGGTTTTTGGAACGGTACCTTGGCTTATATCAAACTCTGGTTTTATGCATCACCCCACCTCTCCTTCCCCCTTAAGCAGGCATAAGAGTGTTTTCTAAATGTGAGACACTGTTCTCTTTCCTACCTCAGTTCAAGTGTAGCCATGTTTACAGGATCTTCATAAGTGATATCTTATGATAAGTTTCTTTTTCTGTGTGACTTATTTCACTAGGAATCATCGTACCTGAATCCACCCATTTTGCTGCTACTGGTCTTATGACATTGATTTCATGGCTGAGGGATATTCCATCGTATGTAAGTACCACAATTTTTTGAACCATTTTTATATTTCCTGGGATATTTAAGGTGTACCCAAATTGAGGTCCTTGTAAGCAGTGCAGCCCTAAATTTTGGGGTGGCTCTGTCTTATTGATTTTCAGTTTTCCCAAGGTATATTCCCTAGACTGGAAGTGCCCTTGGCTCTGTAGCTCTGTTCTTTACTTGTTTTAGGGTACAGAATGTACTCTTCTAGAGAGGCAGTTGTCAATTTACATGCCGCCCATCAGCATAACAAGGCTCCCTGTTCTCCAGGGCCTGTCTTGCCTTTCTGGTTTTTACACATTTTGTGGATGTCCCTTTTGACCGGTGGGAAGTGATACTTCTTTGTAGTGCAGATTTGCATTGCCCGCTTGCTTGCTTGGCCAAAAAGGACGTATGTGTTTTCTCCTGAATATATTCAGGACAAAACGCATACGCCCTTTTTGGCCAAGTGCATCATTGTCGAAGTTGTGCCCCTCTTCCTGTGCTTTAAAGGCGATTCCAACGTACCTCTTGAAATCTGTTTCCTGCTATTCTGCCTCGCATTCAAGTCCGCCTCGTTGCCTTCCCTCAACAGATTTTTGGACGATAGTTGTCCTTTATTACTCGGCCAGTTTGTGAATTGCTGTGCCCCTGAGCTCCATTTTTCAACTCGTTTTTGGTGAGCTGACCGCAAGTCCAAAACTTTGGTTCAGTACCTATACTGGTTCTCGGTGGGTGGCTGAGACTTTGGTTAATTCTTCTTCCTGCCGGGAAATTACAGTGATATGTGCCCGTCCAAATGCCTAACAGCTAATCTCTCATTGGTTCTCCCTCTTCCCTTTCATCCTCTGCCAAATTGGCAACCTGTGCGAACCAGGAGGTTAAAGGGGCTGTCTCTCCAAGTTGGGAGGTTGATAGTAAAGCAGATGGAAAGTCAAACCGGAGCACCAGGAGAGGGACAGTTCGTTGAGTTTTAGAAACCTTTCGTATTCACAGTGTGTCCGTTCTCTAGGTTTCCCGTACATGTTATAGCTGTAGTAATATTCCCTTCAACCTGGAGAGTTGGGACCCATGGAATGGGTGCCAGGCATTTGTGCTTTAAAAGGTCTGCATTTGCTCACCCAATCTCACCAATCATCTCAGTCCCAAGTGTCCCTCCTTATGCCACATCCAGCTGTCATTGTAGATAAGGGCATTCCAGGTTTCATCAGAGACCCTGAAGGAATTGTAAAGAATTTCCTAGTTTTTTTGTTTTGGTTTTGAAATTCCTTTTTATAGTGGGTTTGAGCTGATTCTCGCTGCCATGTTTATGCCAGTCTAGAAACACTTGATTCCCTTACGGAGACATATCAATACATAGGTTTTAAGATTCTTACTAGTCAGATATATTCCTCTGTGGGAAATATGGGGTTTTGAGTCCCTTTCACTGAGGAAGGTGTAGGTCTTGTCTATTCCATAGTTGGTTTTTGGAACGGTACCTGTGCTTATATCAAACTCTGGTTTTATGCATCACCCCACCTCTCCTTCCCCCTTAAGCAGGCATAACTGTGTTTTCTAAATGTGAGACCCTGTTTTCTTTCCTAACTCAGTTCAAGTATAGCCATGTTTACAGGATCTTCATAAGTGATATCTTATGATAAGTTTCATCTTCTGTGTTACTTATTTCACTTAGAATCATCGTACCTGAATCCACCCATTTTGCTGCTACTGGTCTTATGACATTGATTTCATGGCTGAGAGATATTCCATCATACGTAAGTATGACAATTTTTTGAACCATTTTTATATTTCCTGAGATATTTAAGGTGTACCCAAGTTGAGGTCCTTGTAAGCAGTGCAGCCCTAAATTTTGGGGTGTCTCTGTCTTATTGATTTTCATTTTTTCCAAGGTATATTCCCTTGACTGGAGGTGCCCTTGGCTCTGTAGCTCTGTTCTTTACTTGTTTTAGGGAACACAATGCACTCCTCCAGAGAGGCAGTTGGCAGTTTACATCCCGCCCATCAGCATAACAAGGCTCCCTGTTCTCCAGAGCCTGTCTTGCCTTTAGGGTTTTTACACATTTTGCGGATGTCCCTTTTGACCGGTGGGAAGTGATACTTCTTTGTAGTGCAGATTTGCATTCCCCGCTTGCTTGCTTGGCCAAAAAGGGCGTATGCGTTTTCTCCTGAATATATTCAGGAGAAAACGCATACGCCCATTTTGGCCAAGTGCATCATTGTCGAAGTTGTGCCCCTCTTCCTGTGCTTTAAAGGCGATTCCAACGTACCTCTTGAAATCTGTTTCCTGCTATTCTGCCTCGCTTTCAGTTCCACCTCGTTGCCTTCCCTCAACAGATTTTTGGACGATAGTTGTCCATTATTACTCGGCCAGTTTGTGAATTGCTGTGCCCCTGAGCTCCATTATTCAACTCGTGTTTGGTGAGCTGACCGCAAGTCCAAAACTTTGGTTCAGGACCTATACTGGTTCCCGGTGGGTGGCTGAGACTTTGGTTAATTCTTCTTCCTGCCAGGAAATTACAGTGATATGTGCCCGTCCAAATGCCTAACAGCTACTCTCTCATTGGTTCTCCCACTTCCCTTTCATCCTCTGCCAAATTGGCAACCTGTGCGAACCAGGAGGTTAAAGGTGCTGTCTCTCCAAGTTGGGAGGTTGATAGTAAAGCAGATGGAAAGTCAAACCGGAGCACCAGGAGAGGGACAGTTCGTTGAGTTTTAGAAACCTTTCGTATTCACAGTGTGTCCGTTCTCTAGGTTTCCCGTACATGTTATAGCTGTAGTAATATTCCCTTCAACCTGGAGAGTTGGGACCCATGGAATGGGTGCCATGCATTATTGCTTTAAAGGGTCTGCATTTGCTCACCCAATCTCACCAATCCTCTCAGTCCCAAGTGTCCAGCCTTATGCCACATCCAGCTGTCATTGTAGATAGGGTCATTCCAGGTTTCATCAGAGATCCTGAAGGAATTGTAAAGAATTTCCTAGTTTTTTTGTTTTGTTTTTGAAATTCCTTTTTATAGTGTGTTTGAGCTGATTCTCGCTGCCATGTTTATGCCAGTCTAGACACACTTGATTCCCTTACGGAGACATATCAATACATAGGTTTTAAGATTCTTACTAGTCAGATACTTTCCTCTGCGGGAAATATGGGGTTTTGAGTCCCTTTCACTGAGGACGGTGTAGGTCTTGTCTATTCCATAGATGGTTTTTGGAACGGTACCTGTGCTTATATCAAACTCTGGTTTTATGCATCACCCCACCTCTCCTTCCCCCTTAAGCAGGCATAAGAGTGTTTTCTAAATGTGAGACACTGTTCTCTTTCCTAACTCAGTTCAAGTGCAGCCATGTTTACAGGATCTTCATAAGTGATATCTTATGATAAGTTTCTTTTTCTGTGTGACTTATTTCACTTAGAATCATCGTACCTGAAACCACCCATGTTCCTGCTACTGGTCTTATGACATTGATTTCATGGCTGAGGGATATTCCATCGTACGTAAGTACCACAATTTTTTGAACCATTTTTATATTCCCTTGGATATTTAAGGTGTACCCAAGTTGAGGACCTTGTAAGCAGTTCAGCCCTAAATTTTGGGGTGGCTCTGTCTTATTGATTTTCAGTTTTCCCAAGGTATATTCCCTAGACTGGAAGTGCTCTTGGCTCTGTAGCTCTGTTCTTTACTTGTTTTAGGGAACACAATGTACTCCTCCAGAGAGGCAGTTTGCAATTTACATCCCGCCCATCAGCATAACAAGGCTCCCTGTTCTTCAGGGCCTGTCTTGCCTTTTTGGTTTTTACACATTTTGTGGATGTCCATTTTGACCTGTGGGAAGTGATACTTCTTTGTAGTGCAGATTTGCATTGCCCGCTTGCTTGCTTGACCAAAAAGGGCGTATGCGTTTTCTCCTGAATATATTCAGGAGAAAACGCATACGCCCTTTTTGGCCAAGTGCATCATTGTCGAAGTTGTGCCCCTCTTCCTGTGCTTTAAAGGAGATTCCAACGTACCTCTTGAAATCTGTTTCCTGCTATTCTGCCTCGCTTTCAAGTCTGCCTCGTTGCCGTCCCTCAACAGATTTTTGGACGATAGTTGTCCTTTATTACTCGGCCAGTTTGTGAATTGCTGTGCCCCTGAGCTCCATTTTTCAACTCTTTTTTTTGTGAGCCTACCGCAAGTACAAAATTTTGGTTCAGGACATATGCTGGTTCCCGGTGGGGGCCTGAGACTTTGGTTAATACTTCTTCCTGCCGGGAAGTTAGAGTGATATGTGCCCGTCCAAATGCCTAACAGCTACTCTCTCATTGGTTCTCCCTCTTCCCTTTCATCCTCTGCCAAATTGGAAACCTGTGCGAACCAGGAGGTTAAAGGAGCTGTCTCTCCAAGTTGGGAGATTGATAGTAAAGCAGATGGAAAGTCAAACCAGAGCACCAGGAGAGGGACAATTCGTTGAGTTTTAGAAACCATTCGTATTCACAGTGTGTCCGTTCTCTAGGTTTCCCGTACATGTTATAACTGTAGTAATATTCCCTTCAACCTGGAGAGTTGGGACCCATGGAATGGGTGCCATGCATTATTGCTTTAAAGGGTCTGCATTTGCTCACCCAATCTCACCATTCCTCTCAGTCCCAAGTGTCCAGCCTTATGCCACATTCATATGTCGTTGTAGATAGGGTCATTCCAGGTTTCATCAGAGACCCAGAAGGAATTGTTTAGAATTTCCCAGTTTTTTGTTTTGTTTTTGAAATTCCTTTTTATAGTAGGTTTGAGCTGATTCTCGCTGCCATGTTTATGCCAGTCTAGACACACTTGATTCCCTTACGGAGACATATCAATACATAGGTTTTAAGATTCTTACTAGTCAGATACTTTCCTCTGCGGGAAATATGGGGTTTTGAGTCCCTTTCACTGAGGAAGGTGTAGGTCTTGTCTATTCCATAGTTGGTTTTTGGAACGGTACCTGTGCTTATATCAAACTCTGGTTTTATGCATCACCCCACCTCTCCTTCCCCCTTAAGCAGGCATAAGAGTGTTTTCTAAATATGAGACACTGTTCTCTTTCCTAACTCAGTTCAAGTGTAGCCATGTTTACAGGATCTTCATAAGTGATATCTTATGATAAGTTTCTTTTTCTGTGTGACTTATTTCACTTAGAATCATCGTACCTTAATCCACCCATTTTGTTGCTACTGGTCTTATGACATTGATTTCATGGCTGAGGGATATTCCATCGTACGTAAGTACCACAATTTTTTGAACCATGTTTATATTTTCTGGGATACTTAAGGTGTATCCAAGTTGAGGTCCTTGTATGCAGTGCAGCCCTAAATTTTGGGGTGGCTCTGTCTTATTGATTTTCAGTTTTCCCAAGGTATATTCCCTAGACTGGTAGTGCCCTTGGCTCTGTAGCTCTGTTCTTTACTTGTTTTAGGGAACAGAATGCACTCCTCCAGAGAGGCAGTTGGCAATTTACATCCCGCCCATCAGCATAACAAGGCTCCCTGTTCTCCAGGGCCTGTCTTGCCTTTCTTGTTCTTACACATTTTGTGGATGTCCCTTTTGACCGGTGGGAAGTCATTCTACTTTGTAGTGCAGATTTGCATTGCCCGCTTGCTTGCTTGGCCAAAAAGGGCGTATGCGTTTTCTCCTGAATATATTCAGGAGAAAACGCATACGCCCGTTTTGGCCAAGTGAATCATTGTCGAAGTTGTGCCCCTCTTCCTGTGCTTTAAAGGCGATTCCAACGTACCTCTTGAAATCTGTTTCCTGCTATTCTGCCTCGCTTTCAAGTCCGCCTCGTTGCCTTCCCTCAACAGATTTTTGGACGATAGTTGTCCTTTATTACTCGGCCAGTTTGTGAATTGCTGTGCCCCTGAGCTCCATTTTTCAACTCGTTTTTGGTGAGCTGACCGCAAGTCCAAAATTTTGGTTCAGGACCTATACTGGTTCCCGGTGGGTGGCTGAGAATTTGGTTAATTCTTCTTCCTGCCGGGAAATTACAGTGATATGTGCCCGTCCAAATGCCTAACAGCTACTCTCTCATTGGTTCTCCCTCTTCCCTTTCATCCTCTGCCAAATTGGAAACCTGTGCGAACCAAGAGGTTAAAGGGGCTGTCTCTCCAAGTTGGGAGGTTGATAGTAAAGCAGACGGAAAGTCAAACCGGAGCACCAGGAGAGGGACTATGCGTTGAGTTTTAGAAACCTTTCGTATTCACAGTGTGTCCGTTCCCTTGGTTTCCCGCACATGTTATAGCTGTAGTAATATTCCCTTCAACCTGGAGAGTTCGGACCCATGGAATGGGTGCCATGCATTATTGCTTTAAAGGGTCTGCATTTGCTCACCCAATCTCACCAATCATCTCAGTCCCAAGTGTCCCTCCTTATGCCACATCCAGCTGTCGTTGTAGATAGGGTCATTCCAGATTTCATCAGAGACCCTGAAGGAATTGTAAAGAATTTCCCAGTTTTTTTGTTTTGTTTTTGAAATTCCTTTTTATAGTGGGTTTGAGCTGATTCTCGCTGCCATGTTTATGCCAGTCTAGACACACTTGATTCCCTTACGGAGATATATCAATACATAGGTTTTAAGATTCTTACTAGTCAGATATTTTCCTCTGCGGGAAATATGGTGTTTTGAGTCCCTTTCACTGAGGACGGTGTAGGTCTTGTCTATTCCATAGTTGGTTTTTGGAACGGTACCTGTGCTTATATCAAACTCTGGTTTTATGCATCACCCCACCTCTCCTTCCCCCTTAAGCAGGTATAAGAGTGTTTTCTAAATGTCAGACACTGTTCTCTTTCCTAACTCAGTTCAAGTGTAGCCATGTTTACAGGATCTTCATAAGTGATATCTTATGATAAGTTTCTTTTTCTGTGTGACTTATTTCACTTAGAATCATCGTACCTGAATCCACCCATTTTGCTGCTACTGGTCTTATGACATTGATTTCATGGCTGAGGGATATTCCATCGTACGTAAGTACCACAATTTTTTGAACCATGTTTATATTTTCTGGGATACTTAAGGTGTATCCAAGTCGAGGTCCTTGTATGCAGTGCAGCCCTAAATTTTGGGGTGGCTCTGTCTTATTGATTTTCAGTTTTCCCAAGGTATATTCCCTAGACTGGTAGTGCCCTTGGCTCTGTAGCTCTGTTCTTTACTTGTTTTAGGGAACAGAATGCACTCCTCCAGAGAGGCAGTTGGCAATTTACATCCCGCCCATCAGCATAACAAGGCTCCCTGTTCTCCAGGGCCTGTCTTGCCTTTCTTGTTCTTACACATTTTGTGGATGTCCCTTTTGACCGGTGGGAAGTGATACTTCTTTGTAGTGCAGATTTGCATTGCCCGCTTGCTTGCTTGGCCAAAAAGGGCGTATGCGTTTTCTCCTGAATATATTCAGGAGAAAACGCATACGCCCTTTTTGGCCAAGTGCATCATTGTCGAAGTTGTGCCCCTCTTCCTGTGCTTTAAAGGCGATTCCAACGTACCTCTTGAAATCTGTTTCCTGCTATTCTGCCTCGCTTTCAAGTCCGCCTCGTTGCCTTCCCTCAACAGATTTTTGGACGATAGTTGTCCTTTATTACTCGGCCAGTTTGTGAATTGCTGTGCCCCTGAGCTCCATTTTTCAACTCGTTTTTGGTGAGCTGACCGCAAGTCCAAAATTTTGGTTCAGGACCTATACTGGTTCCCAGTGGGTGGCTGAGAATTTGGTTAATTCTTCTTCCTGCCGGGAAATTACAGTGATATGTGCCCATCCAAATGCCTAACAGCTACTCTCTCATTGGTTCTCCCTCTTCCCTTTCATCCTCTGCCAAATTGGAAACCTGTGCGAACCAAGAGGTTAAAGGGGCTGTCTCTCCAAGTTGGGAGGTTGATAGTAAAGCAGACGGAAAGTCAAACCGGAGCACCAGGAGAGGGACTATGCGTTGAGTTTTAGAAACCTTTCGTATTCACTGTGTGTCCGTTCCCTAGGTTTCCCGCACATGTTATAGCTGTAGTAATATTCCCTTCAACCTGGAGAGTTCGGACCCATGGAATGGGTGCCATGCATTATTGCTTTAAAGGGTCTGCATTTGCTCACCCAATCTCACCAATCATCTCAGTCCCAAGTGTCCCTCCTTATGCCACATCCAGCTGTCGTTGTAGATAGGGTCATTCCAGCTTTCATCAGAGACCCTGAAGGAATTGTAAAGAATTTCCCAGTTTTTTTGTTTTGTTTTTGAAATTCCTTTTTATAGTGGGTTTGAGCTGATTCTCGCTGCCATGTTTATGCCAGTCTAGACACTCTTGATTCCCTTACGGAGACATATCAATACATAGGTTTTAAGATTCTTACTAGTCAGATACTTTCCTCTGCGGGAAATATGGGGTTTTGAGTCCCTTTCACTGAGGACGGTGTAGGTCTTGTCTATTCCATAGTTGGTTTTTGGAACGGTACCTGTGCTTATATCAAACTCTGGTTTTATGCATCACCCCACCTCTCCTTCCCCCTTAAGCAGGTATAAGAGTGTTTTCTAAATGTGAGACACTGTTCTCTTTCCTAACTCAGTTCAAGTGTAGCCATGTTTACAGGATCTTCATAAGTGATATCTTATGATAAGTTTCTTTTTCTGTGTGACTTATTTCACTTAGAATCATCGTACCTGAATCCACCCATTTTGTTGCTACTGGTCTTATGACATTGATTTCATGGCTGAGGGATATTCCATCGTACGTAAGTACCACAATTTTTTGAACCATGTTTATATTTTCTGGGATACTTAAGGTGTATCCAAGTTGAGGTCCTTGTATGCAGTGCAGCCCTAAATTTTGGGGTGGCTCTGTCTTATTGATTTTCAGTTTTCCCAAGGTATATTCCCTAGACTGGTAGTGCCCTTGGCTCTGTAGCTCTGTTCTTTACTTGTTTTAGGGAACAGAATGCACTCCTCCAGAGAGGCAGTTGGCAATTTACATCCCGCCCATCAGCATAACAAGGCTCCCTGTTCTCCAGGGCCTGTCTTGCCTTTCTTGTTCTTACACATTTTGTGGATGTCCCTTTTGACCGGTGGGAAGTGATACTTCTTTGTAGTGCAGATTTGCATTGCCCGCTTGCTTGCTTGGCCAAAAAGGGCGTATGCGTTTTCTCCTGAATATATTCAGGAGAAAACGCATACGCCCTTTTTGGCCAAGTGCATCATTGTCGAAGTTGTGCCCCTCTTCCTGTGCTTTAAAGGCGATTCCAACGTACCTCTTGAAATCTGTTTCCTGCTATTCTGCCTCGCTTTCAAGTCCGCCTCGTTTCCTTCCCTCAACAGATTTTTGGACGATAGTTGTCCTTTATTACTCGGCCAGTTTGTGAATTGCTGTGCCCCTGAGCTCCATTTTTCAACTCGTTTTTGGTGAGCTGACCGCAAGTCCAAAATTTTGGTTCAGGACCTATACTGGTTCCCGGTGGGTGGCTGAGAATTTGGTTAATTCTTCTTCCTGCCGGGAAATTACAGTGATATGTGCCCGTCCAAATGCCTAACAGCTACTCTCTCATTGGTTCTCCCTCTTCCCTTTCATCCTCTGCCAAATTGGAAACCTGTGCGAACCAAGAGGTTAAAGGGGCTGTCTCTCCAAGTTGGGAGGTTGATAGTAAAGCAGACGGAAAGTCAAACCGGAGCACCAGGAGAGGGACTATGCGTTGAGTTTTAGAAACCTTTCGTATTCACTGTGTGTCCGTTCCCTAGGTTTCCCGCACATGTTATAGCTGTAGTAATATTCCCTTCAACCTGGAGAGTTCGGACCCATGGAATGTGTGCCATGCATTATTGCTTTAAAGGGTCTGCATTTGCTCACCCAATCTCACCAATCGTCTCAGTCCCAAGTGTCCCTCCTTATGCCACATCCAGCTGTCGTTGTAGATAGGGTCATTCCAGCTTTCATCAGAGACCCTGAAGGAATTGCAAAGAATTTCCCAGTTTTTTTGTTTTGTTTTTGAAATTCCTTTTTATAGTGGGTTTGAGCTGATTCTCGCTGCCATGTTTATGCCAGTCTAGACACACTTGATTCCCTTACGGAGACATATCAATACATAGGTTTTAAGATTCTTACTAGTCAGGTATTTTCCTCTGCGGGAAATATGGGGTTTTGAGTCCCTTTCACTGAGGACGGTGTAGGTCTTGTCTATTCCATAGTTGGTTTTTGGAACGGTACCTGTGCTTATATCAAACTCTGGTTTTATGCATCACCCCACCTCTCCTTCCCCCTTACGCAGGTATAAGAGTGTTTTCTAAATGTGAGACACTGTTCTCTTTCCTAACTCAGTTCAAGTGTAGCCATGTTTACAGGATCTTCATAAGTGATATCTTATGATAAGTTTCTTTTTCTGTGTGACTTATTTCACTTAGAATCATCGTACCTGAATCCACCCATTTTGCTGCTACTGGTCTTATGACATTGATTTCATGGCTGAGGGATATTCCATCGTACGTAAGTACCACAATTTTTTGAACCATGTTTATATTTTCTGGGATACTTAAGGTGTATCCAAGTCGAGGTCCTTGTATGCAGTGCAGCCCTAAATTTTGGGGTGGCTCTGTCTTATTGATTTTCAGTTTTCCCAAGGTATATTCCCTAGACTGGTAGTGCCCTTGGCTCTGTAGCTCTGTTCTTTACTTGTTTTAGGGAACAGAATGCACTCCTCCAGAGAGGCAGTTGGCAATTTACATCCCGCCCATCAGCATAACAAGGCTCCCTGTTCTCCAGGGCCTGTCTTGCCTTTCTTGTTCTTACACATTTTGTGGATGTCCCTTTTGACCGGTGGGAAGTGATACTTCTTTGTAGTGCAGATTTGCATTGCCCGCTTGCTTGCTTGGCCAAAAAGGGTGTATGCGTTTTCTCCTGAATATATTCAGGAGAAAACGCATACACCCTTTTTGGCCAAGTGCATCATTGTCGAAGTTGTGCCCCTCTTCCTGTGCTTTAAAGGCGATTCCAACGTACCTCTTGAAATCTGTTTCCTGCTATTCTGCCTCGCTTTCAAGTCCGCCTCGTTGCCTTCCCTCAACAGATTTTTGGACGATAGTTGTCCTTTATTACTCGGCCAGTTTGTGAATTGCTGTGCCCCTGAGCTCCATTTTTCAACTCGTTTTTGGTGAGCTGACCGCAAGTCCAAAATTTTGGTTCAGGACCTGTACTGGTTCCCGGTGGGTGGCTGAGAATTTGGTTAATTCTTCTTCCTGCCGGGAAATTACAGTGATATGTGCCCGTCCAAATGCCTAACAGCTACTCTCTCATTGGTTCTCCCTCTTCCCTTTCATCCTCTGCCAAATTGGCAACCTGTGCGAAGCAAGAGGTTAAAGGGGCTGTCTCTCCAAGTTGGGAGGTTGATAGTAAAGCAGACGGAAAGTCAAACCGGAGCACCAGGAGAGGGACTATTCGTTGAGTTTTAGAAACCTTCCGTATTCACAGTGTGTCCGTTCTCTAGGTTTCCCGCACATGTTATAGCTGTAGTAATATTCCCTTCAACCTGGAGAGTTCAGACCCATGGAAAGGGTGCCATGCATTATTGCTTTAAAGGGTCTTCATTTGCTCGCCAAATCTCACCAATCGTCTCAGTCCCAAGTGTCCCTCCTTATGCCACATCCAGCTGTCGTTGTAGATAGGGTCATTCCAGCTTTCATCAGAGACCCTGAAGGAATTGTAAAGAATTTCCCAGTTTTTTTGTTTTGTTTTTGAAATTCCTTTTTATAGTGGGTTTGAGCTGATTCTCGCTGCCATGTTTATGCCAGTCTAGACACACTTGATTCCCTTACGGAGACATATCAATACATAGGTTTTAAGATTCTTACTAGTCAGGTATTTTCCTCTGCGGGAAATATGGGGTTTTGAGTCCCTTTCACTGAGGACGGTGTAGGTCTTGTCTATTCCATAGTTGGTTTTTGGAACGGTACCTGTGCTTATATCAAACTCTGGTTTTATGCATCACCCCACCTCTCCTTCCCCCTTAAGCAGGTATAAGAGTGTTTTCTAAATGTGAGACACTGTTCTCTTTCCTAACTCAGTTCAAGTGTAGCCATGTTTACAGGATCTTCATAAGTGATATCTTATGATAAGTTTCTTTTTCTGTGTGACTTATTTCACTTAGAATCATCGTACCTGAATCCACCCATTTTGCTGCTACTGGTCTTATGACATTGATTTCATGGCTGAGGGATATTCCATCGTACGTAAGTACCACAATTTTTTGAACCATGTTTATATTTTCTGGGATACTTAAGGTGTATCCAAGTCGAGGTCCTTGTATGCAGTGCAGCCCTAAATTTTGGGGTGGCTCTGTCTTATTGATTTTCAGTTTTCCCAAGGTATATTCCCTAGACTGGTAGTGCCCTTGGCTCTGTAGCTCTGTTCTTTACTTGTTTTAGGGAACAGAATGCACTCCTCCAGAGAGGCAGTTGGCAATTTACATCCCGCCCATCAGCATAACAAGGCTCCCTGTTCTCCAGGGCCTGTCTTGCCTTTCTTGTTCTTACACATTTTGTGGATGTCCCTTTTGACCAGTGGGAAGTGATACTTCTTTGTAGTGCAGATTTGCATTGCCCGCTTGCTTGCTTGGCCAAAAAGGGTGTATGCGTTTTCTCCTGAATATATTCAGGAGAAAACGCATACACCCTTTTTGGCCAAGTGCATCATTGTCGAAGTTGTGCCCCTCTTCCTGTGCTTTAAAGGCGATTCCAACGTACCTCTTGAAATCTGTTTCCTGCTATTCTGCCTCGCTTTCAAGTCCGCCTCGTTGCCTTCCCTCAACAGATTTTTGGACGATAGTTGTCCTTTATTACTCGGCCAGTTTGTGAATTGCTGTGCCCCTGAGCTCCATTTTTCAACTCGTTTTTGGTGAGCTGACCACAAGTCCAAAATTTTGGTTCAGGACCTATACTGGTTCCCGGTGGGTGGCTGAGAATTTGGTTAATTCTTCTTCCTGCCGGGAAATTACAGTGATATGTGCCCGTCCAAATGCCTAACAGCTACTCTCTCATTGGTTCTCCCTCTTCCCTTTCATCCTCTGCCAAATTGGCAACCTGTGCGAAGCAAGAGGTTAAAGGGGCTGTCTCTCCAAGTTGGGAGGTTGATAGTAAAGCAGACGGAAAGTCAAACCGGAGCACCAGGAGAGGGACTATTCGTTGAGTTTTAGAAACCTTCCATATTCACAGTGTGTCCGTTCTCTAGGTTTCCCGCACATGTTATAGCTGTAGTAATATTCCCTTCAACCTGGAGAGTTCAGACCCATGGAATGGGTGCCATGCATTATTGCTTTAAAGGGTCTTCATTTGCTCGCCAAATCTCACCAATCGTCTCAGTCCCAAGTGTCCCTCCTTATGCCACATCCAGCTGTCGTTGTAGATAGGGTCATTCCAGCTTTCATCAGAGACCCTGAAGGAATTGTAAAGAATTTCCCAGTTTTTTTGTTTTGTTTTTGAAATTCCTTTTTATAGTGGGTTTGAGCTGATTCTCGCTGCCATGTTTATGCCAGTCTAGACACACTTGATTCCCTTACGGAGACATATCAATACATAGGTTTTAAGATTCTTACTAGTCAGATATTTTCCTCTGCGGGAAATATGGGGTTTTGAGTCCCTTTCACTGAGGACGGTGTAGGTCTTGTCTATTCCATAGTTGGTTTTTGGAACGGTACCTGTGCTTATATCAAACTCTGGTTTTATGCATCACCCCACCTCTCCTTCCCCCTTAAGCAGGTATAAGAGTGTTTTCTAAATGTGAGACACTGTTCTCTTTCCTAACTCAGTTCAAGTGTAGCCATGTTTACAGGATCTTCATAAGTGATATCTTATGATAAGTTTCTTTTTCTGTGTGACTTATTTCACTTAGAATCATCGTACCTGAATCCACCCATTTTGCTGCTACTGGTCTTATGACATTGATTTCATGGCTGAGGGATATTCCATCGTACGTAAGTACCACAATTTTTTGAACCATGTTTATATTTTCTGGGATACTTAAGGTGTATCCAAGTCGAGGTCCTTGTATGCAGTGCAGCCCTAAATTTTGGGGTGGCTCTGTCTTATTGATTTTCAGTTTTCCCAAGGTATATTCCCTAGACTGGTAGTGCCCTTGGCTCTGTAGCTCTGTTCTTTACTTGTTTTAGGGAACAGAATGCACTCCTCCAGAGAGGCAGTTGGCAATTTACATCCCGCCCATCAGCATAACAAGGCTCCCTGTTCTCCAGGGCCTGTCTTGCCTTTCTTGTTCTTACACATTTTGTGGATGTCCCTTTTGACCGGTGGGAAGTGATACTTCTTTGTAGTGCAGATTTGCATTGCCCGCTTGCTTGCTTGGCCAAAAAGGGTGTATGCGTTTTCTCCTGAATATATTCAGGAGAAAACGCATACACCCTTTTTGGCCAAGTGCATCATTGTCGAAGTTGTGCCCCTCTTCCTGTGCTTTAAAGGCGATTCCAACGTACCTCTTGAAATCTGTTTCCTGCTATTCTGCCTCGCTTTCAAGTCCGCCTCGTTGCCTTCCCTCAACAGATTTTTGGACGATAGTTGTCCTTTATTACTCGGCCAGTTTGTGAATTGCTGTGCCCCTGAGCTCCATTTTTCAACTCGTTTTTGGTGAGCTGACCGCAAGTCCAAAATTTTGGTTCAGGACCTATACTGGTTCCCAGTGGGTGGCTGAGAATTTGGTTAATTCTTCTTCCTCCCGGGAAATTACAGTGATATGTGCCCGTCCAAATGCCTAACAGCTACTCTCTCATTGGTTCTCCCTCTTCCCTTTCATCCTCTGCCAAATTGGAAACCTGTGCGAACCAAGAGGTTAAAGGGGCTGTCTCTCCAAGTTGGGAGGTTCATAGTAAAGCAGACGGAAAGTCAAACCGGAGCACCAGGAGAGGGACTATGCGTTGAGTTTTAGAAACCTTTCGTATTCACTGTGTGTCCGTTCCCTAGGTTTCCCGCACATGTTATAGCTGTAGTAATATTCCCTTCAACCTGGAGAGTTCGGACCCATGGAATGGGTGCCATGCATTATTGCTTTAAAGGGTCTGCATTTGCTCACCCAATCTCACCAATCGTCTCAGTCCCAAGTGTCCCTCCTTATGCCACATCCAGCTGTCGTTGTAGATAGGGTCATTCCAGCTTTCATCAGAGACCCTGAAGGAATTGCAAAGAATTTCCCAGTTTTTTTGTTTTGTTTTTGAAATTCCTTTTTATAGTGGGTTTGAGCTGATTCTCGCTGCCATGTTTATGCCAGTCTAGACACACTTGATTCCCTTACGGAGACATATCAATACATAGGTTTTAAGATTCTTACTAGTCAGGTATTTTCCTCTGCGGGAAATATGGGGTTTTGAGTCCCTTTCACTGAGGACGGTGTAGGTCTTGTCTATTCCATAGTTGGTTTTTGGAACGGTACCTGTGCTTATATCAAACTCTGGTTTTATGCATCACCCCACCTCTCCTTCCCCCTTAAGCAGGTATAAGAGTGTTTTCTAAATGTGAGACACTGTTCTCTTTCCTAACTCAGTTCAAGTGTAGCCATGTTTACAGGATCTTCATAAGTGATATCTTATGATAAGTTTCTTTTTCTGTGTGACTTATTTCACTTAGAATCATCGTACCTGAATCCACCCATTTTGCTGCTACTGGTCTTATGACATTGATTTCATGGCTGAGGGATATTCCATCGTACGTAAGTACCACAATTTTTTGAACCATGTTTATATTTTCTGGGATACTTAAGGTGTATCCAAGTCGAGGTCCTTGTATGCAGTGCAGCCCTAAATTTTGGGGTGGCTCTGTCTTATTGATTTTCAGTTTTCCCAAGGTATATTCCCTAGACTGGTAGTGCCCTTGGCTCTGTAGCTCTGTTCTTTACTTGTTTTAGGGAACAGAATGCACTCCTCCAGAGAGGCAGTTGGCAATTTACATCCCGCCCATCAGCATAACAAGGCTCCCTGTTCTCCAGGGCCTGTCTTGCCTTTCTTGTTCTTACACATTTTGTGGATGTCCCTTTTGACCGGTGGGAAGTGATACTTCTTTGTAGTGCAGATTTGCATTGCCCGCTTGCTTGCTTGGCCAAAAAGGGTGTATGCGTTTTCTCCTGAATATATTCAGGAGAAAACGCATACACCCTTTTTGGCCAAGTGCATCATTGTCGAAGTTGTGCCCCTCTTCCTGTGCTTTAAAGGCGATTCCAACGTACCTCTTGAAATCTGTTTCCTGCTATTCTGCCTCGCTTTCAAGTCCGCCTCGTTGCCTTCCCTCAACAGATTTTTGGACGATAGTTGTCCTTTATTACTCGGCCAGTTTGTGAATTGCTGTGCCCCTGAGCTCCATTTTTCAACTCGTTTTTGGTGAGCTGACCGCAAGTCCAAAATTTTGGTTCAGGACCTATACTGGTTCCCGGTGGGTGGCTGAGAATTTGGTTAATTCTTCTTCCTGCCGGGAAATTACAGTGATATGTGCCCGTCCAAATGCCTAACAGCTACTCTCTCATTGGTTCTCCCTCTTCCCTTTCATCCTCTGCCAAATTGGCAACCTGTGCGAAGCAAGAGGTTAAAGGGGCTGTCTCTCCAAGTTGGGAGGTTGATAGTAAAGCAGACGGAAAGTCAAACCGGAGCACCAGGAGAGGGACTATTCGTTGAGTTTTAGAAACCTTCCGTATTCACAGTGTGTCCGTTCTCTAGGTTTCCCGCACATGTTATAGCTGTAGTAATATTCCCTTCAACCTGGAGAGTTCAGACCCATGGAATGGGTGCCATGCATTATTGCTTTAAAGGGTCTTCATTTGCTCGCCAAATCTCACCAATCGTCTCAGTCCCAAGTGTCCCTCCTTATGCCACATCCAGCTGTCGTTGTAGATAGGGTCATTCCAGCTTTCATCAGAGACCCTGAAGGAATTGTAAAGAATTTCCCAGTTTTTTTGTTTTGTTTTTGAAATTCCTTTTTATAGTGGGTTTGAGCTGATTCTCGCTGCCATGTTTATGCCAGTCTAGACACACTTGATTCCCTTACGGAGACATATCAATACATAGGTTTTAAGATTCTTACTAGTCAGATATTTTCCTCTGCGGGAAATATGGGGTTTTGAGTCCCTTTCACTGAGGACGGTGTAGGTCTTGTCTATTCCATAGTTGGTTTTTGGAACGGTACTTGTGCTTATATCAAACTCTGGTTTTATGCATCACCCCACCTCTCCTTCCCCCTTAAGCAGGTATAAGAGTGTTTTCTAAATGTGAGACACTGTTCTCTTTCCTAACTCAGTTCAAGTGTAGCCATGTTTACAGGATCTTCATAAGTGATATCTTATGATAAGTTTCTTTTTCTGTGTGACTTATTTCACTTAGAATCATCGTACCTGAATCCACCCATTTTGCTGCTACTGGTCTTATGACATTGATTTCATGGCTGAGGGATATTCCATCGTACGTAAGTACCACAATTTTTTGAACCATGTTTATATTTTCTGGGATACTTAAGGTGTATCCAAGTCGAGGTCCTTGTATGCAGTGCAGCCCTAAATTTTGGGGTGGCTCTGTCTTATTGATTTTCAGTTTTCCCAAGGTATATTCCCTAGACTGGTAGTGCCCTTGGCTCTGTAGCTCTGTTCTTTACTTGTTTTAGGGAACAGAATGCACTCCTCCAGAGAGGCAGTTGGCAATTTACATCCCGCCCATCAGCATAACAAGGCTCCCTGTTCTCCAGGGCCTGTCTTGCCTTTCTTGTTCTTACACATTTTGTGGATGTCCCTTTTGACAAGTGGGAAGTGATACTTCTTTGTAGTGCAGATTTGCATTGCCCGCTTGCTTGCTTGGCCAAAAAGGGTGTATGCGTTTTCTCCTGAATATATTCAGGAGAAAACGCATACACCCTTTTTGGCCAAGTGCATCATTGTCGAAGTTGTGCCCCTCTTCCTGTGCTTTAAAGGCGATTCCAACGTACCTCTTGAAATCTGTTTCCTGCTATTCTGCCTCGCTTTCAAGTCCGCCTCGTTGCCTTCCCTCAACAGATTTTTGGACGATAGTTGTCCTTTATTACTCGGCCAGTTTGTGAATTGCTGTGCCCCTGAGCTCCATTTTTCAACTCGTTTTTGGTGAGCTGACCGCAAGTCCAAAATTTTGGTTCAGGACCTATACTGGTTCCCAGTGGGTGGCTGAGAATTTGGTTAATTCTTCTTCCTGCCGGGAAATTACAGTGATATGTGCCCGTCCAAATGCCTAACAGCTACTCTCTCATTGGTTCTCCCTCTTCCCTTTCATCCTCTGCCAAATTGGAAACCTGTGCGAACCAAGAGGTTAAAGGGGCTGTCTCTCCAAGTTGGGAGGTTGATAGTAAAGCAGACGGAAAGTCAAACCGGAGCACCAGGAGAGGGACTATTCGTTGAGTTTTAGAAACCTTCCGTATTCACAGTGTGTCCGTTCTCTAGGTTTCCCGCACATGTTATAGCTGTAGTAATATTCCCTTCAACCTGGAGAGTTCGGACCCATGGAATGGGTGCCATGCATTATTGCTTTAAAGGGTCTTCATTTGCTCGCCAAATCTCACCAATCGTCTCAGTCCCAAGTGTCCCTCCTTATGCCACATCCAGCTGTCGTTGTAGATAGGGTCATTCCAGCTTTCATCAGAGACCCTGAAGGAATTGTAAAGAATTTCCCAGTTTTTTTGTTTTGTTTTTGAAATTCCTTTTTATAGTGGGTTTGAGCTGATTCTCGCTGCCATGTTTATGCCAGTCTAGACACACTTGATTCCCTTACGGAGACATATCAATACATAGGTTTTAAGATTCTTACTACTCAGATATTTTCCTCTGCGGGAAATATGGGGTTTTGAGTCCCTTTCACTGAGGACGGTGTAGGTCTTGTCTATTCCATAGTTGGTTTTTGGAACGGTACTTGTGCTTATATCAAACTCTGGTTTTATGCATCACCCCACCTCTCCTTCCCCCTTAAGCAGGTATAAGAGTGTTTTCTAAATGTGAGACACTGTTCTCTTTCCTAACTCAGTTCAAGTGTAGCCATGTGTACAGGATCTTCATAAGTGATATCTTATGATAAGTTTCTTTTTCTGTGTGACTTATTTCACTTAGAATCATCGTACCTGAATCCACCCATTTTGCTGCTACTGGTCTTATGACATTGATTTCATGGCTGAGGGATATTCCATCGTACGTAAGTACCACAATTTTTTGAACCATGTTTATATTTTCTGGGATACTTAAGGTGTATCCAAGTCGAGGTCCTTGTATGCAGTGCAGCCCTAAATTTTGGGGTGGCTCTGTCTTATTGATTTTCAGTTTTCCCAAGGTATATTCCCTAGACTGGTAGTGCCCTTGGCTCTGTAGCTCTGTTCTTTACTTGTTTTAGGGAACAGAATGCACTCCTCCAGAGAGGCAGTTGGCAATTTACATCCCGCCCATCAGCATAACAAGGCTCCCTGTTCTCCAGGGCCTGTCTTGCCTTTCTTGTTCTTACACATTTTGTGGATGTCCCTTTTGACCGGTGGGAAGTGATACTTCTTTGTAGTGCAGATTTGCATTGCCCGCTTGCTTGCTTGGCCAAAAAGGGTGTATGCGTTTTCTCCTGAATATATTCAGGAGAAAACGCATACACCCTTTTTGGCCAAGTGCATCATTGTCGAAGTTGTGCCCCTCTTCCTGTGCTTTAAAGGCGATTCCAACGTACCTCTTGAAATCTGTTTCCTGCTATTCTGCCTTGCTTTCAAGTCCGCCTCGTTGCCTTCCCTCAACAGATTTTTGGACGATAGTTGTCCTTTATTACTCGGCCAGTTTGTGAATTGCTGTGCCCCTGAGCTCCATTTTTCAACTCGTTTTTGGTGAGCTGACCGCAAGTCCAAAATTTTGGTTCAGGACCTATACTGGTTCCCGGTGGGTGGCTGAGAATTTGGTTAATTCTTCTTCCTGCCGGGAAATTACAGTGATATGTGCCCGTCCAAATGCCTAACAGCTACTCTCTCATTGGTTCTCCCTCTTCCCTTTCATCCTCTGCCAAATTGGCAACCTGTGCGAAGCAAGAGGTTAAAGGGGCTGTCTCTCCAAGTTGGGAGGTTGATAGTAAAGCAGACGGAAAGTCAAACCGGAGCACCAGGAGAGGGACTATTCGTTGAGTTTTAGAAACCTTCCGTATTCACAGTGTGTCCGTTCTCTAGGTTTCCCGCACATGTTATAGCTGTAGTAATATTCCCTTCAACCTGGAGAGTTCAGACCCATGGAATGGGTGCCATGCATTATTGCTTTAAAGGGTCTTCATTTGCTCGCCAAATCTCACCAATCGTCTCAGTCCCAAGTGTCCCTCCTTATGCCACATCCAGCTGTCGTTGTAGATAGGGTCATTCCAGCTTTCATCAGAGACCCTGAAGGAATTGTAAAGAATTTCCCAGTTTTTTTGTTTTGTTTTTGAAATTCCTTTTTATAGTGGGTTTGAGCTGATTCTCGCTGCCATGTTTATGCCAGTCTAGACACACTTGATTCCCTTACGGAGACATATCAATACATAGGTTTTAAGATTCTTACTAGTCAGATATTTTCCTCTGCGGGAAATATGGGGTTTTGAGTCCCTTTCACTGAGGACGGTGTAGGTCTTGTCTATTCCATAGTTGGTTTTTGGAACGGTACCTGTGCTTATATCAAACTCTGGTTTTATGCATCACCCCACCTCTCCTTCCCCCTTAAGCAGGTATAAGAGTGTTTTCTAAATGTGAGACACTGTTCTCTTTCCTAACTCAGTTCAAGTGTAGCCATGTTTACAGGATCTTCATAAGTGATATCTTATGATAAGTTTCTTTTTCTGTGTGACTTATTTCACTTAGAATCATCGTACCTGAATCCACCCATTTTGCTGCTACTGGTCTTATGACATTGATTTCATGGCTGAGGGATATTCCATCGTACGTAAGTACCACAATTTTTTGAACCATGTTTATATTTTCTGGGATACTTAAGGTGTATCCAAGTCGAGGTCCTTGTATGCAGTGCAGCCCTAAATTTTGGGGTGGCTCTGTCTTATTGATTTTCAGTTTTCCCAAGGTATATTCCCTAGACTGGTAGTGCCCTTGGCTCTGTAGCTCTGTTCTTTACTTGTTTTAGGGAACAGAATGCACTCCTCCAGAGAGGCAGTTGGCAATTTACATCCCGCCCATCAGCATAACAAGGCTCCCTGTTCTCCAGGGCCTGTCTTGCCTTTCTTGTTCTTACACATTTTGTGGATGTCCCTTTTGACCGGTGGGAAGTGATACTTCTTTGTAGTGCAGATTTGCATTGCCCGCTTGCTTGCTTGGCCAAAAAGGGTGTATGCGTTTTCTCCTGAATATATTCAGGAGAAAACGCATACACCCTTTTTGGCCAAGTGCATCATTGTCGAAGTTGTGCCCCTCTTCCTGTGCTTTAAAGGCGATTCCAACGTACCTCTTGAAATCTGTTTCCTGCTATTCTGCCTCGCTTTCAAGTCCGCCTCGTTGCCTTCCCTCAACAGATTTTTGGACGATAGTTGTCCTTTATTACTCGGCCAGTTTGTGAATTGCTGTGCCCCTGAGCTCCATTTTTCAACTCGTTTTTGGTGAGCTGACCGCAAGTCCAAAATTTTGGTTCAGGACCTATACTGGTTCCCAGTGGGTGGCTGAGAATTTGGTTAATTCTTCTTCCTGCCGGGAAATTACAGTGATATGTGCCCGTCCAAATGCCTAACAGCTACTCTCTCATTGGTTCTCCCTCTTCCCTTTCATCCTCTGCCAAATTGGAAACCTGTGCGAACCAAGAGGTTAAAGGGGCTGTCTCTCCAAGTTGGGAGGTTCATAGTAAAGCAGACGGAAAGTCAAACCGGAGCACCAGGAGAGGGACTATGCGTTGAGTTTTAGAAACCTTTCGTATTCACTGTGTGTCCGTTCCCTAGGTTTCCCGCACATGTTATAGCTGTAGTAATATTCCCTTCAACCTGGAGAGTTCGGACCCATGGAATGGGTGCCATGCATTATTGCTTTAAAGGGTCTGCATTTGCTCACCCAATCTCACCAATCGTCTCAGTCCCAAGTGTCCCTCCTTATGCCACATCCAGCTGTCGTTGTAGATAGGGTCATTCCAGCTTTCATCAGAGACCCTGAAGGAATTGCAAAGAATTTCCCAGTTTTTTTGTTTTGTTTTTGAAATTCCTTTTTATAGTGGGTTTGAGCTGATTCTCGCTGCCATGTTTATGCCAGTCTAGACACACTTGATTCCCTTACGGAGACATATCAATACATAGGTTTTAAGATTCTTACTAGTCAGGTATTTTCCTCTGCGGGAAATATGGGGTTTTGAGTCCCTTTCACTGAGGACGGTGTAGGTCTTGTCTATTCCATAGTTGGTTTTTGGAACGGTACCTGTGCTTATATCAAACTCTGGTTTTATGCATCACCCCACCTCTCCTTCCCCCTTAAGCAGGTATAAGAGTGTTTTCTAAATGTGAGACACTGTTCTCTTTCCTAACTCAGTTCAAGTGTAGCCATGTTTACAGGATCTTCATAAGTGATATCTTATGATAAGTTTCTTTTTCTGTGTGACTTATTTCACTTAGAATCATCGTACCTGAATCCACCCATTTTGCTGCTACTGGTCTTATGACATTGATTTCATGGCTGAGGGATATTCCATCGTATGTAAGTACCACAATTTTTTGAACCATGTTTATATTTTCTGGGATACTTAAGGTGTATCCAAGTCGAGGTCCTTGTATGCAGTGCAGCCCTAAATTTTGGGGTGGCTCTGTCTTATTGATTTTCAGTTTTCCCAAGGTATATTCCCTAGACTGGTAGTGCCCTTGGCTCTGTAGCTCTGTTCTTTACTTGTTTTAGGGAACAGAATGCACTCATCCAGAGAGGCAGTTGGCAATTTACATCCCGCCCATCAGCATAAAAAGGCTCCCTGTTCTCCAGGGCCTGTCTTGCCTTTCTTGTTCTTACACATTTTGTGGATGTCCCTTTTGACCGGTGGGAAGTGATACTTCTTTGTAGTGCAGATTTGCATTGCCCGCTTGCTTGCTTGGCCAAAAAGGGTGTATGCGTTTTCTCCTGAATATATTCAGGAGAAAACGCATACACCCTTTTTGGCCAAGTGCATCATTGTCGAAGTTGTGCCCCTCTTCCTGTGCTTTAAAGGCGATTCCAACGTACCTCTTGAAATCTGTTTCCTGCTATTCTGCCTCGCTTTCAAGTCCGCCTCGTTGCCTTCCCTCAACAGATTTTTGGACGATAGTTGTCCTTTATTACTCGGCCAGTTTGTGAATTGCTGTGCCCCTGAGCTCCATTTTTCAACTCGTTTTTGGTGAGCTGACCGCAAGTCCAAAATTTTGGTTCAGGACCTATACTGGTTCCCGGTGGGTGGCTGAGAATTTGGTTAATTCTTCTTCCTGCCGGGAAATTACAGTGATATGTGCCCGTCCAAATGCCTAACAGCTACTCTCTCATTGGTTCTCCCTCTTCCCTTTCATCCTCTGCCAAATTGGCAACCTGTGCGAAGCAAGAGGTTAAAGGGGCTGTCTCTCCAAGTTGGGAGGTTGATAGTAAAGCAGACGGAAAGTCAAACCGGAGCACCAGGAGAGGGACTATTCGTTGAGTTTTAGAAACCTTCCGTATTCACAGTGTGTCCGTTCTCTAGGTTTCCCGCACATGTTATAGCTGTAGTAATATTCCCTTCAACCTGGAGAGTTCAGACCCATGGAATGGGTGCCATGCATTATTGCTTTAAAGGGTCTTCATTTGCTCGCCAAATCTCACCAATCGTCTCAGTCCCAAGTGTCCCTCCTTATGCCACATCCAGCTGTCGTTGTAGATAGGGTCATTCCAGCTTTCATCAGAGACCCTGAAGGAATTGTAAAGAATTTCCCAGTTTTTTTGTTTTGTTTTTGAAATTCCTTTTTATAGTGGGTTTGAGCTGATTCTCGCTGCCATGTTTATGCCAGTCTAGACACACTTGATTCCCTTACGGAGACATATCAATACATAGGTTTTAAGATTCTTACTAGTCAGATATTTTCCTCTGCGGGAAATATGGGGTTTTGAGTCCCTTTCACTGAGGACGGTGTAGGTCTTGTCTATTCCATAGTTGGTTTTTGGAACGGTACTTGTGCTTATATCAAACTCTGGTTTTATGCATCACCCCACCTCTCCTTCCCCCTTAAGCAGGTATAAGAGTGTTTTCTAAATGTGAGACACTGTTCTCTTTCCTAACTCAGTTCAAGTGTAGCCATGTTTACAGGATCTTCATAAGTGATATCTTATGATAAGTTTCTTTTTCTGTGTGACTTATTTCACTTAGAATCATCGTACCTGAATCCACCCATTTTGCTGCTACTGGTCTTATGACATTGATTTCATGGCTGAGGGATATTCCATCGTACGTAAGTACCACAATTTTTTGAACCATGTTTATATTTTCTGGGATACTTAAGGTGTATCCAAGTCGAGGTCCTTGTATGCAGTGCAGCCCTAAATTTTGGGGTGGCTCTGTCTTATTGATTTTCAGTTTTCCCAAGGTATATTCCCTAGACTGGTAGTGCCCTTGGCTCTGTAGCTCTGTTCTTTACTTGTTTTAGGGAACAGAATGCACTCCTCCAGAGAGGCAGTTGGCAATTTACATCCCGCCCATCAGCATAACAAGGCTCCCTGTTCTCCAGGGCCTGTCTTGCCTTTCTTGTTCTTACACATTTTGTGGATGTCCCTTTTGACCGGTGGGAAGTGATACTTCTTTGTAGTGCAGATTTGCATTGCCCGCTTGCTTGCTTGGCCAAAAAGGGTGTATGCGTTTTCTCCTGAATATATTCAGGAGAAAACGCATACACCCTTTTTGGCCAAGTGCATCATTGTCGAAGTTGTGCCCCTCTTCCTGTGCTTTAAAGGCGATTCCAACGTACCTCTTGAAATCTGTTTCCTGCTATTCTGCCTCGCTTTCAAGTCCGCCTCGTTGCCTTCCCTCAACAGATTTTTGGACGATAGTTGTCCTTTATTACTCGGCCAGTTTGTGAATTGCTGTGCCCCTGAGCTCCATTTTTCAACTCGTTTTTGGTGAGCTGACCGCAAGTCCAAAATTTTGGTTCAGGACCTATACTGGTTCCCAGTGGGTGGCTGAGAATTTGGTTAATTCTTCTTCCTCCCGGGAAATTACAGTGATATGTGCCCGTCCAAATGCCTAACAGCTACTCTCTCATTGGTTCTCCCTCTTCCCTTTCATCCTCTGCCAAATTGGAAACCTGTGCGAACCAAGAGGTTAAAGGGGCTGTCTCTCCAAGTTGGGAGGTTCATAGTAAAGCAGACGGAAAGTCAAACCGGAGCACCAGGAGAGGGACTATGCGTTGAGTTTTAGAAACCTTTCGTATTCACTGTGTGTCCGTTCCCTAGGTTTCCCGCAGATGTTATAGCTGTAGTAATATTCCCTTCAACCTGGAGAGTTGGGACCCATGGAATGGGTGCCATGCATTATTGCTTTAAAGGGTCTGCATTTGCTCACCCAATCTCACCAATCGTCTCAGTCCCAAGTGTCCCTCCTTATGCCACATCCAGCTGTCGTTGTAGATAGGGTCATTCCAGCTTTCATCAGAGACCCTGAAGGAATTGCAAAGAATTTCCCAGTTTTTTTGTTTTGTTTTTGAAATTCCTTTTTATAGTGGGTTTCAGCTGATTCTCGCTGCCATGTTTATGCCAGTCTAGACACACTTGATTCCCTTACGGAGACATATCAATACATAGGTTTTAAGATTCTTACTAGTCAGGTATTTTCCTCTGCGGGAAATATGGGGTTTTGAGTCCCTTTCACTGAGGACGGTGTAGGTCTTGTCTATTCCATAGTTGGTTTTTGGAACGGTACCTGTGCTTATATCAAACTCTGGTTTTATGCATCACCCCACCTCTCCTTCCCCCTTAAGCAGGTATAAGAGTGTTTTCTAAATGTGAGACACTGTTCTCTTTCCTAACTCAGTTCAAGTGTAGCCATGTTTACAGGATCTTCATAAGTGATATCTTATGATAAGTTTCTTTTTCTGTGTGACTTATTTCACTTAGAATCATCGTACCTGAATCCACCCATTTTGCTGCTACTGGTCTTATGACATTGATTTCATGGCTGAGGGATATTCCATCGTACGTAAGTACCACAATTTTTTGAACCATGTTTATATTTTCTGGGATACTTAAGGTGTATCCAAGTCGAGGTCCTTGTATGCAGTGCAGCCCTAAATTTTGGGGTGGCTCTGTCTTATTGATTTTCAGTTTTCCCAAGGTATATTCCCTAGACTGGTAGTGCCCTTGGCTCTGTAGCTCTGTTCTTTACTTGTTTTAGGGAACAGAATGCACTCCTCCAGAGAGGCAGTTGGCAATTTACATCCCGCCCATCAGCATAACAAGGCTCCCTGTTCTCCAGGGCCTGTCTTGCCTTTCTTGTTCTTACACATTTTGTGGATGTCCCTTTTGACCGGTGGGAAGTGATACTTCTTTGTAGTGCAGATTTGCATTGCCCGCTTGCTTGCTTGGCCAAAAAGGGTGTATGCGTTTTCTCCTGAATATATTCAGGAGAAAACGCATACACCCTTTTTGGCCAAGTGCATCATTGTCGAAGTTGTGCCCCTCTTCCTGTGCTTTAAAGGCGATTCCAACGTACCTCTTGAAATCTGTTTCCTGCTATTCTGCCTCGCTTTCAAGTCCGCCTCGTTGCCTTCCCTCAACAGATTTTTGGACGATAGTTGTCCTTTATTACTCGGCCAGTTTGTGAATTGCTGTGCCCCTGAGCTCCATTTTTCAACTCGTTTTTGGTGAGCTGACCGCAAGTCCAAAATTTTGGTTCAGGACCTATACTGGTTCCCGGTGGGTGGCTGAGAATTTGGTTAATTCTTCTTCCTGCCGGGAAATTACAGTGATATGTGCCCGTCCAAAAGCCTAACAGCTACTCTCTCATTGGTTCTCCCTCTTCCCTTTCATCCTCTGCCAAATTGGCAAACTGTGCGAAGCAAGAGGTTAAAGGGGCTGTCTCTCCAAGTTGGGAGGTTGATAGTAAAGCAGACGGAAAGTCAAACCGGAGCACCAGGAGAGGGACTATTCGTTGAGTTTTAGAAACCTTCCGTATTCACAGTGTGTCCGTTTTCTAGGTTTCCTGCACATGTTATAGCTGTAGTAATATTCCCTTCAACCTGGAGAGTTCAGACCCATGGAATGGGTGCCATGCATTATTGCTTTAAAGGGTCTTCATTTGCTCGCCAAATCTCACCAATCGTCTCAGTCCCAAGTGTCCCTCCTTATGCCACATCCAGCTGTCGTTGTAGATAGGGTCATTCCAGCTTTCATCAGAGACCCTGAAGGAATTGTAAAGAATTTCCCAGTTTTTTTGTTTTGTTTTTGAAATTCCTTTTTATAGTGGGTTTGAGCTGATTCTCGCTGCCATGTTTATGCCAGTCTAGACACACTTGATTCCCTTACGGAGACATATCAATACATAGGTTTTAAGATTCTTACTAGTCAGATATTTTCCTCTGTGGGAAATATGGGGTTTTGAGTCCCTTTCACTGAGGACGGTGTAGGTCTTGTCTATTCCATAGTTGGTTTTTGGAACGGTACCTGTGCTTATATCAAACTCTGGTTTTATGCATCACCCCACCTCTCCTTCCCCCTTAAGCAGGTATAAGAGTGTTTTCTAAATGTGAGACACTGTTCTCTTTCCTAACTCAGTTCAAGTGTAGCCATGTTTACAGGATCTTCATAAGTGATATCTTATGATAAGTTTCTTTTTCTGTGTGACTTATTTCACTTAGAATCATCGTACCTGAATCCACCCATTTTGCTGCTACTGGTCTTATGACATTGATTTCATGGCTGAGGGATATTCCATCGTACGTAAGTACCACAATTTTTTGAACCATGTTTATATTTTCTGGGATACTTAAGGTGTATCCAAGTCGAGGTCCTTGTATGCAGTGCAGCCCTAAATTTTGGGGTGGCTCTGTCTTATTGATTTTCAGTTTTCCCAAGGTATATTCCCTAGACTGGTAGTGCCCTTGGCTCTGTAGCTCTGTTCTTTACTTGTTTTAGGGAACAGAATGCACTCCTCCAGAGAGGCAGTTGGCAATTTACATCCCGCCCATCAGCATAACAAGGCTCCCTGTTCTCCAGGGCCTGTCTTGCCTTTCTTGTTCTTACACATTTTGTGGATGTCCCTTTTGACCGGTGGGAAGTGATACTTCTTTGTAGTGCAGATTTGCATTGCCCGCTTGCTTGCTTGGCCAAAAAGGGTGTATGCGTTTTCTCCTGAATATATTCAGGAGAAAACGCATACACCCTTTTTGGCCAAGTGCATCATTGTCGAAGTTGTGCCCCTCTTCCTGTGCTTTAAAGGCGATTCCAACGTACCTCTTGAAATCTGTTTCCTGCTATTCTGCCTCGCTTTCAAGTCCGCCTCGTTGCCTTCCCTCAACAGATTTTTGGACGATAGTTGTCCTTTATTACTCGGCCAGTTTGTGAATTGCTGTGCCCCTGAGCTCCATTTTTCAACTCGTTTTTGGTGAGCTGACCGCAAGTCCAAAATTTTGGTTCAGGACCTATACTGGTTCCCAGTGGGTGGCTGAGAATTTGGTTAATTCTTCTTCCTCCCGGGAAATTACAGTGATATGTGCCCGTCCAAATGCCTAACAGCTACTCTCTCATTGGTTCTCCCTCTTCCCTTTCATCCTCTGCCAAATTGGAAACCTGTGCGAACCAAGAGGTTAAAGGGGCTGTCTCTCCAAGTTGGGAGGTTCATAGTAAAGCAGACGGAAAGTCAAACCGGAGCACCAGGAGAGGGACTATGCGTTGAGTTTTAGAAACCTTTCGTATTCACTGTGTGTCCGTTCCCTAGGTTTCCCGCACATGTTATAGCTGTAGTAATATTCCCTTCAACCTGGAGAGTTGGGACCCATGGAATGGGTGCCATGCATTATTGCTTTAAAGGGTCTGCATTTGCTCACCCAATCTCAACAATCGTCTCAGTCCCAAGTTTCCCTCCTTATGCCACATCCAGCTGTCGTTGTAGATAGGGTCATTCCAGCTTTCATCAGAGACCCTGAAGGAATTGCAAAGAATTTCCCAGTTTTTTTGTTTTGTTTTTGAAATTCCTTTTTATAGTGGGTTTCAGCTGATTCTCGCTGCCATGTTTATGCCAGTCTAGACACACTTGATTCCCTTACGGAGACATATCAATACATAGGTTTTAAGATTCTTACTAGTCAGGTATTTTCCTCTGCGGGAAATATGGGGTTTTGAGTCCCTTTCACTGAGGACGGTGTAGGTCTTGTCTATTCCATAGTTGGTTTTTGGAACGGTACCTGTGCTTATATCAAACTCTGGTTTTATGCATCACCCCACCTCTCCTTCCCCCTTAAGCAGGTATAAGAGTGTTTTCTAAATGTGAGACACTGTTCTCTTTCCTAACTCAGTTCAAGTGTAGCCATGTTTACAGGATCTTCATAAGTGATATCTTATGATAAGTTTCTTTTTCTGTGTGACTTATTTCACTTAGAATCATCGTACCTGAATCCACCCATTTTGCTGCTACTGGTCTTATGACATTGATTTCATGGCTGAGGGATATTCCATCGTACGTAAGTACCACAATTTTTTGAACCATGTTTATATTTTCTGGGATACTTAAGGTGTATCCAAGTCGAGGTCCTTGTATGCAGTGCAGCCCTAAATTTTGGGGTGGCTCTGTCTTATTGATTTTCAGTTTTCCCAAGGTATATTCCCTAGACTGGTAGTGCCCTTGGCTCTGTAGCTCTGTTCTTTACTTGTTTTAGGGAACAGAATGCACTCCTCCAGAGAGGCAGTTGGCAATTTACATCCCGCCCATCAGCATAACAAGGCTCCCTGTTCTCCAGGGCCTGTCTTGCCTTTCTTGTTCTTACACATTTTGTGGATGTCCCTTTTGACCGGTGGGAAGTGATACTTCTTTGTAGTGCAGATTTGCATTGCCCGCTTGCTTGCTTGGCCAAAAAGGGTGTATGCGTTTTCTCCTGAATATATTCAGGAGAAAACGCATACACCCTTTTTGGCCAAGTGCATCATTGTCGAAGTTGTGCCCCTCTTCCTGTGCTTTAAAGGCGATTCCAACGTACCTCTTGAAATCTGTTTCCTGCTATTCTGCCTCGCTTTCAAGTCCGCCTCGTTGCCTTCCCTCAACAGATTTTTGGACGATAGTTGTCCTTTATTACTCGGCCAGTTTGTGAATTGCTGTGCCCCCGAGCTCCATTTTTCAACTCGTTTTTGGTGAGCTGACCGCAAGCCCAAAATTTTGGTTCAGGACCTATACTGGTTCCCGGTGGGTGGCTGAGAATTTGGTTAATTCTTCTTCCTGCCGGGAAATTACAGTGATATGTGCCCGTCCAAATGCCTAACAGCTACTCTCTCATTGGTTCTCCCTCTTCCCTTTCATCCTCTGCCAAATTGGCAACCTGTGCGAAGCAAGAGGTTAAAGGGGCTGTCTCTCCAAGTTGGGAGGTTGATAGTAAAGCAGACGGAAAGTCAAACCGGAGCACCAGGAGAGGGACTATTTGTTGAGTTTTAGAAACCTTCCGTATTCACAGTGTGTCCGTTCTCTAGGTTTCCCGCACATGTTATAGCTGTAGTAATATTCCCTTCAACCTGGAGAGTTCAGACCCATGGAATGGGTGCCATGCATTATTGCTTTAAAGGGTCTTCATTTGCTCGCCAAATCTCACCAATCGTCTCAGTCCCAAGTGTCCCTCCTTATGCCACATCCAGCTGTCGTTGTAGATAGGGTCATTCCAGCTTTCATCAGAGACCCTGAAGGAATTGTAAAGAATTTCCCAGTTTTTTTGTTTTGTTTTTGAAATTCCTTTTTATAGTGGGTTTGAGCTGATTCTCGCTGCCATGTTTATGCCAGTCTAGACACACTTGATTCCCTTACGGAGACATATCAATACATAGGTTTTAAGATTCTTACTAGTCAGGTATTTTCCTCTGCGGGAAATATGGGGTTTTGAGTCCCTTTCACTGAGGACGGTGTAGGTCTTGTCTATTCCATAGTTGGTTTTTGGAACGGTACCTGTGCTTATATCAAACTCTGGTTTTATGCATCACCCCACCTCTCCTTCCCCCTTAAGCAGGTATAAGAGTGTTTTCTAAATGTGAGACACTGTTCTCTTTCCTAACTCAGTTCAAGTGTAGCCATGTTTACAGGATCTTCATAAGTGATATCTTATGATAAGTTTCTTTTTCTGTGTGACTTATTTCACTTAGAATCATCGTACCTGAATCCACCCATTTTGCTGCTACTGGTCTTATGACATTGATTTCATGGCTGAGGGATATTCCATCGTACGTAAGTACCACAATTTTTTGAACCATGTTTATATTTTCTGGGATACTTAAGGTGTATCCAAGTCGAGGTCCTTGTATGCAGTGCAGCCCTAAATTTTGGGGTGGCTCTGTCTTATTGATTTTCAGTTTTCCCAAGGTATATTCCCTAGACTGGTAGTGCCCTTGGCTCTGTAGCTCTGTTCTTTACTTGTTTTAGGGAACAGAATGCACTCCTCCAGAGAGGCAGTTGGCAATTTACATCCCGCCCATCAGCATAACAAGGCTCCCTGTTCTCCAGGGCCTGTCTTGCCTTTCTTGTTCTTACACATTTTGTGGATGTCCCTTTTGACCGGTGGGAAGTGATACTTCTTTGTAGTGCAGATTTGCATTGCCCGCTTGCTTGCTTGGCCAAAAAGGGTGTATGCGTTTTCTCCTGAATATATTCAGGAGAAAACGCATACACCCTTTTTGGCCAAGTGCATCATTGTCGAAGTTGTGCCCCTCTTCCTGTGCTTTAAAGGCGATTCCAACGTACCTCTTGAAATCTGTTTCCTGCTATTCTGCCTCGCTTTCAAGTCCGCCTCGTTGCCTTCCCTCAACAGATTTTTGGACGATAGTTGTCCTTTATTACTCGGCCAGTTTGTGAATTGCTGTGCCCCTGAGCTCCATTTTTCAACTCGTTTTTGGTGAGCTGACCACAAGTCCAAAATTTTGGTTCAGGACCTATACTGGTTCCCGGTGGGTGGCTGAGAATTTGGTTAATTCTTCTTCCTGCCGGGAAATTACAGTGATATGTGCCCGTCCAAATGCCTAACAGCTACTCTCTCATTGGTTCTCCCTCTTCCCTTTCATCCTCTGCCAAATTGGCAACCTGTGCGAAGCAAGAGGTTAAAGGGGCTGTCTCTCCAAGTTGGGAGGTTGATAGTAAAGCAGACGGAAAGTCAAACCGGAGCACCAGGAGAGGGACTATTCGTTGAGTTTTAGAAACCTTCCGTATTCACAGTGTGTCCGTTCTCTAGGTTTCCCGCACATGTTATAGCTGTAGTAATATTCCCTTCAACCTGGAGAGTTCAGACCCATGGAATGGGTGCCATGCATTATTGCTTTAAAGGGTCTTCATTTGCTCGCCAAATCTCACCAATCGTCTCAGTCCCAAGTGTCCCTCCTTATGCCACATCCAGCTGTCGTTGTAGATAGGGTCATTCCAGCTTTCATCAGAGACCCTGAAGGAATTGTAAAGAATTTCCCAGTTTTTTTGTTTTGTTTTTGAAATTCCTTTTTATAGTGGGTTTGAGCTGATTCTCGCTGCCATGTTTATGCCAGTCTAGACACACTTGATTCCCTTACGGAGACATATCAATACATAGGTTTTAAGATTCTTACTAGTCAGATATTTTCCTCTGCGGGAAATATGGGGTTTTGAGTCCCTTTCACTGAGGACGGTGTAGGTCTTGTCTATTCCATAGTTGGTTTTTGGAACGGTACCTGTGCTTATATCAAACTCTGGTTTTATGCATCACCCCACCTCTCCTTCCCCCTTAAGCAGGTATAAGAGTGTTTTCTAAATGTGAGACACTGTTCTCTTTCCTAACTCAGTTCAAGCGTAGCCATGTTTACAGGATCTTCATAAGTGATATCTTATGATAAGTTTCTTTTTCTGTGTGACTTATTTCACTTAGAATCATCGTACCTGAATCCACCCATTTTGCTGCTACTGGTCTTATGACATTGATTTCATGGCTGAGGGATATTCCATCGTACGTAAGTACCACAATTTTTTGAACCATGTTTATATTTTCTGGGATACTTAAGGTGTATCCAAGTTGAGGTCCTTGTATGCAGTGCAGCCCTAAATTTTGGGGTGGCTCTGTCTTATTGATTTTCAGTTTTCCCAAGGTATATTCCGTAGACTGGTAGTGCCCTTGGCTCTGTAGCTCTGTTCTTTCTTGTTTTAGGGAACAGAATGCACTCCTCCAGAGAGGCAGCTGGAAATTTACATCCCGCCCATCAGCATAACAAGGCTCCCTGTTCTCCAGGGCCTGTCTTGCCTTTCTTGTTCTTACATATTTTGTGGATGTCCCTTTTGACCGGTGGGAAGTGATACTTCTTTGTAGTGCAGATTTGCATTGCCCGCTTGCTTGCTTGGCCAAAAAGGGCGTATGCGTTTTCTCCTGAATATATTCAGGAGAAAACGCATACGCCCTTTTTGGCCAAGTGCATCATTGTCGAAGTTGTGCCCCTCTTCCTGTGCTTTAAAGGCGATTCCAACGTACCTCTTGAAATCTGTTTCCTGCTATTCTGCCTCGCTTTCAAGTCCGCCTCGTTGCCTTCCCTCAACAGATTTTTGGACGATAGTTGTCCTTTATTACTCGGCCAGTTTGTGAATTGCTGTGCCCCTGAGCTCCATTTTTCAACTCGTTTTTGGTGAGCTGACCGCAAGACCAAAATTTTGGTTCAGGACCTATACTGGTTCCCGGTGGGTGGCTGAGAATTTGGTTAATTCTTCTTCCTGCCGGGAAATTACAGTGATATGTGCCCGTCCAAATGCCTAACAGCTACTCTCTCATTGGTTCTCCCTCTTCCCTTTCATCCTCTGCCAAATTGGCAACCTGTGCGAACCAAGAGGTTAAAGGGGCTGTCTCTCCAAGTTGGGAGGTTGATAGTAAAGCAGACGGAAAGTCAAACCGGAGCACCAGGAGAGGGACTATTTGTTGAGTTTTAGAAACCTTCCGTATTCACAGTATGTCCGTTCGCTAGGTTTCCCGCACATGTTATAGCTGTAGTAATATTCCCTTCAACCTGGAGAGTTCGGACCCATGGAATGGGTGCCATGCATTATTGCTTTAAAGGGTCTGCATTTGCTCGCCAAATCTCACCAATCGTCTCAGTCCCAAGTGTCCCTCCTTATGCCATATCCAGCTGTCGTTGTAGATGGGGTCATTCCAGCTTTCATCAGAGACCCTGAAGGATTTGAAAAGAATTTCCCAGTTTTTTTGTTTTGTTTTTGAAATTCCTTTTTATAGTGGGTTTGAGCTGATTCTCGCTGCCATGTTTATGCCAGTCTAGACACACTTGATTCCCTTACGGAGACATATCAATACATAGGTTTTAAGATTCTTACTAGTCAGATATTTTCCTCTGCGGGAAATATGGGGTTTTGAGTCCCTTTCACTGAAGACGGTGTAGGTCTTGTCTATTCCATAGTTGGTTTTTGGAACGGTACCTGTGCTTATATCAAACTCTGGTTTTATGCATCACCCCACCTCTCCTTCCCCCTTAAGCAGGTATAAGAGTGTTTTCTAAATGTGAGACACTGTTCTCTTTCCTAACTCAGTTCAAGTGTAGCCATGTTTACAGGATCTTCATAAGTGATATCTTATGATAAGTTTCTTTTTCTGTGTGACTTATTTCACTAGGAATCATCGTACCTGAATCCACCCATTTTGCTGCTACTGGTCTTATGACATTGATTTCATGGCTGAGGGATATTCCATCGTACGTAAGTACCACTATTTTTTGAACCATGTTTATATTTTCTGGGATACTTAAGGTGTATCCAAGTTGAGGTCCTTGTATGCAGTGCAGCCCTAAATTTTGGGGTGGCTCTGTCTTATTGATTTTCAGTTTTCCCAAGGTATATTCCCTAGACTGGTAGTGCCCTTGGCTCTGTAGCTCTGTTCTTTACTTGTTTTAGGGAACAGAATGCACTCCTCCAGAGAGGCAGTTGGCAATTTACATCCCGCCCATCAGCATAACAAGGCTCCCTGTTCTCCAGGGCCTGTCTTGCCTTTCTTGTTCTTACACATTTTGTGGATGTCCCTTTTGACCGGTGGGAAGTGATACTTCTTTGTAGTGAAGATTTGCATTGCCCGCTTGCTTGCTTGGACAAAAAGGGCGTATGCGTTTTCTCCTGAATATATTCAGGAGAAAACGCATACGCCCTTTTTGGCCAAGTGCATCATTGTCGAAGTTGTGCCCCTCTTCCTGTGCTTTAAAGGCGAGTCCAACGTACCTCTTGAAATCTGTTTCCTGCTATTCTGCCTCGCTTTCAAGTCCGCCTCGTTGCCTTCCCTCAACAGATTTTTGGACGATAGTTGTCCTTTATTACTCGGCCAGTTTGTGAATTGCTGTGCCCCTGAGCTCCATTATTCAACTCGTTTTTGGTGAGCTGACCGCAAGTCCAAAATTTTGCTTCAGGACCTATACTGGTTCCCGGTGGGTGGCTGAGAATTTGGTTAATTCTTCTTCCTGCCGGGAAATTACAGTGATATGTGCCCGTCCAAATGCCTAACTGCTACTCTCTCATTGGTTCTCCCGCTTCCCTTTCATCCTCTGCCAAATTGGCAACCTGTGTGAACCAAGAGGTTAAAGGGGCTGTCTCTCCAAGTTGGGAGGTTGATAGTAAAGCAGACGGAAAGTCAAACCGGAGCACCAGGAGAGGGACTATTCGTTGAGTTTTAGAAACCTTTCGTATTCACATTGTGTCCGTTCTCTAGGTTTCCCGCACATGTTATAGCTGTAGTAATATTCCCTTCAACCTGGAGAGTTCGGACCCATGGAATGGGTGCCATGCATTATTGCTTTAAAGGGTCTGCATTTGCTCACCCTATCTCACCAATCGTCTCAGTCCCAAGTGTCCCTCCTTATGCCACATCCAGCTGTCGTTGTAGATAGGGTCATTCCAGCTTTCATCAGAGACCCTGAAGGAATTGTAAAGAATTTCCCAGTTTTTTGTTTTGTTTTTGAAATTCCTTTTTATAGTGGGTTTGAGCTGATTCTCGCTGCCATGTTTATGCCAGTCTAGACACACTTGATTCCCTTACGGAGACATATCAATACATAGGTTTTAAGATTCTTACTAGTCAGATACTTTCCTCTGCGGGAAATATGGGGTTTTGAGTCCCTTTCACTGAGGACGGTGTAGGTCTTGTCTATTCCATAGTTGGTTTTTGGAACGGTACCTGTGCTTATATCAAACTCTGGTTTTATGCATCACCCCACCTCTCCTTCCCCCTTAAGCAGGTATAAGAGTGTTTTCTAAATGTGAGACACTGTTCTCTTTCCTAACTCAGTTCAAGTGTAGCCATGTTTACAGGATCTTCATAAGTGATATCTTATGATAAGTTTCTTTTTCTGTGTGACTTATTTCACTTAGAATCATCGTACCTGAATCCACCCATTTTGTTGCTACTGGTCTTATGACATTGATTTCATGGCTGAGGGATATTCCATCGTACGTAAGTACCACAATTTTTTGAACCATGTTTATATTTTCTGGGATACTTAAGGTGTATCCAAGTTGAGGTCCTTGTATGCAGTGCAGCCCTAAATTTTGGGGTGGCTCTGTCTTATTGATTTTCAGTTTTCCCAAGGTATATTCCCTAGACTGGTAGTGCCCTTGGCTCTGTAGCTCTGTTCTTTACTTGTTTTAGGGAACAGAATGCACTCCTCCAGAGAGGCAGTTGGCAATTTACATCCCGCCCATCAGCATAACAAGGCTCCCTGTTCTCCAGGGCCTGTCTTGCCTTTCTTGTTCTTACACATTTTGTGGATGTCCCTTTTGACCGGTGGGAAGTGATACTTCTTTGTAGTGCAGATTTGCATTGCCCGCTTGCTTGCTTGGACAAAAAGGGCGTATGCGTTTTCTCCTGAATATATTCAGGAGAAAACGCATACGCCCTTTTTGGCCAAGTGCATCATTGTCGAAGTTGTGCCCCTCTTCCTGTGCTTTAAAGGCGATTCCAACGTACCTATTGAAATCTGTTTCCTGCTATTCTACCTCGCTTTCAAGTCCGCCTCGTTGCCTTCCCTCAACAGATTTTTGGACGATAGTTGTCCTTTATTACTCGGCCAGTTTGTGAATTGCTGTGCCCCTGAGCTCCATTTTTCAACTCGTTTTTGGTGAGCTGACCGCAAGTCCAAAATTTTGGTCCAGGACCTATACTGGTTCCCGGTGGGTGGCTGAGAATTTGGTTAATTCTTCTTCCTGCCGGGAAATTACAGTGATATGTGCCCGTCCAAATGCCTAACAGCTACTCTCTCATTGGTTCTCCCTCTTCCCTTTCATCCTCTGCCAAATTGGAAACCTGTGCGAACCAAGAGGTTAAAGGGGCTGTCTCTCCAAGTTGGGAGGTTGATAGTAAAGCAGATGGAATGTCAAACCGGAGCACCAGGAGAGGGACTATTCATTGAGTTTTAGAAATCTTCCGTATTCACAGTGTGTCCGTTCTCTAGGTTTCCCACACATGTTATAGCTGTAGTAATATTCCCTTCAACCTGGAGAGTTCGGACCCATGGAATGGGTGCCATGCATTATTGCTTTAAAGGGTCTGCATTTGCTCACCAAATCTCACCAATCGTCTCAGTCCCAAGTGTCCCTCCTTATGCCACATCCAGCTGTCGTTGTAGGTAGGGTCATTCCAGCTTTCATCAGAGACCCTGAAGGAATTGTAAAGAATTTCCCAGTTTTTTTGTTTTGTTTTTGAAATTCCTTTTTATAGTGGGTTTGAGCTGATTCTCGCTGCCATGTTTATGCCAGTCTAGACACACTTGATTCCCTTACGGAGACATATCAATACATAGGTTTTAAGATTCTTACTAGTCAGATATTTTCCTCTGCGGGAAATATGGGGTTTTCAGTCCCTTTCACTGAGGACGGTGTAGGTCTTGTCTATTCCATAGTTGGTTTTTGGAACGGTACCTGTGCTTATATCAAACTCTGGTTTTATGCATCACCCCACCTCTCCTTCCCCCTTAAGCAGGTATAAGAGTGTTTTCTAAATGTGAGACACTGTTCTCTTTCCTAACTCAGTTCAAGTGTACCCATGTTTACAGGATCTTCATAAGTGATATCTTATGAGAAGTTTCTTTTTCTGTGTGACTTATTTCACTAGGAATCATCGTACCTGAATCCACCCATTTTGCTGCTACTGGTCTTATGACATTGATTTCATGGCTGAGGGATATTCCATCGTACGTAAGTACCACAATTTTTTGAACCATGTTTATATTTTCTGGGATACTTAAGGTGTATCCAAGTTGAGGTCCTTGTATGCAGTGCAGCCCTAAATTTTGGGGTGGCTCTGTCTTATTGATTTTCAGTTTTCCCAAGGTATATTCCCTAGACTGGTAGTGCCCTTGGCTCTGTAGCTCTGTTCTTTACTTGTTTTAGGGAACAGAATGCACTCCTCCAGAGAGGCAGTTGGCAATTTACATCCCGCCCATCAGCATAACAAGGCTCCCTGTTCTCCAGGGCCTGTCTTGCCTTTCTTGTTCTTACACATTTTGTGGATGTCCCTTTTGACCGGTGGGAAGTGATACTTCTTTGTAGTGCAGATTTGCATTGCCCGCTTGCTTGCTTGGCCAAAAAGGGCGTATGCGTTTTCTCCTGAATATATTCAGGAGAAAACGCATACGCCCTTTTTGGCCAAGTGCATCATTGTCGAAGTTGTGCCCCTCTTCCTGTGCTTTAAAGGCGATTCCAACGTACCTCTTGAAATCTGTTTCCTGCTATTCTGCCTCGCTTTCAAGTCCGCCTCGTTGCCTTCCCTCAACAGATTTTTGGACGATAGTTGTCCTTTATTACTCGTCCAGTTTGTGAATTGCTGTGCCCCTGAGCTCCATTTTTCAACTCGTTTTTGGTGAGCTGACCGCAAGTCCAAAATTTTGCTTCAGGACCTATACTGGTTCCCGGTGGGTGGCTGAGAATTTGGTTAATTCTTCTTCCTGCCGGGAAATTACAGTGATATGTGCCCGTCCAAATGCCTAACAGCTACTCTCTCATTGGTTCTCCCTCTTCCCTTTCATCCTCTGCCAAATTGGAAACCTGTGCGAACCAAGAGGTTAAAGGGGCTGTCTCTCCAAGTTGGGAGGTTGATAGTAAAGCAGACGGAAAGTCAAACCGGAGCACCAGGAGAGGGACTATTCGTTGAGTTTTAGAAACCTTTCGTATTCACAGTGTGTCCGTTCTCTAGGTTTCCCGCACATGTTATAGCTGTAGTAATATTCCCTTCAACCTGGAGAGTTCGGACCCATGGAATGGGTGCCATGCATTATTGCTTTAAAGGGTCTGCATTTGCTCACCCAATCTCACCAATCGTCTCAGTCCCAAGTGTCCCTCCTTATGCAACATCCAGCTGTCGTTGTAGATAGGGTCATTCCAGCTTTCATCAGAGACCCTGAAGGAATTGTAAAGAATTTCCCAGTTTTTTTGTTTTGTTTTTGAAATTCCTTTTTATAGTGGGTTTGAGCTGATTCTCGCTGCCATGTTTATGCCAGTCTAGACACACTTGATTCCCTTACGGAGACATATCAATACATAGGTTTTAAGATTCTTACTAGTCAGATATTTTCCTCTGCGGGAAATATGGGATTTTGAGTCCCTTTCACTGAGGACGGTGTAGGTCTTGTCTATTCCATAGTTGGTTTTTGGAACAGTACCTGTGCTTATATCAAACTCTGGTTTTATGCATCACCCCACCTCTCCTTCCCCCTTAAGCAGGCATAAGAGTGTTTTCTAAATGTGAGACACTGTTCTCTTTCCTAACTCAGTTCAAGTGTACCCATGTTTACAGGATCTTCATAAGTGATATCTTATGATAAGTTTCTTTTTCTGTGTGACTTATTTCACTAGGAATCATCGTACCTGAATCCACCCATTTTGCTGCTACTGGTCTTATGACATTGATTTCATGGCTGAGGGATATTCCATCGTACGTAAGTACCACAATTTTTTGAACCATGTTTATATTTTCTGGGATACTTAAGGTGTATCCAAGTTGAGGTCCTTGTATGCAGTGCAGCCCTAAATTTTGGGGTGGCTCTGTCTTATTGATTTTCAGTTTTCCCAAGGTATATTCCCTAGACTGGTAGTGCCCTTGGCTCTGTAGCTTTGTTCTTTACTTCTTTTAGGGAACACAATGCACTCCTCCAGAGAGGCAGTTGGCAATTTACATCCCACCCATCAGCATAACAAGGCTCCCTGTTCTCCATGGCCTGTCTTGCCTTTCTTGTTCTTACACATTTTGTGGATGTCCCTTTTGACCGGTGGGAAGTGATACTTCTTTGTAGTGCAGATTTGCATTGCCCGCTTGCTTGCTTGGACAAAAAGGGCGTATGCGTTTTCTCCTGAATATATTCAGGAGAAAACGCATACGCCCTTTTTGGCCAAGTGCATCATTGTCGAAGTTGTGCCCCTCTTCCAGTGCTTTAAAGGCGATTCAAACGTACCTCTTGAAATCTGTTTCCTGCTATTCTGCCTCGCTTTCAAGTCCGCCTCGTTGCCTTCCCTCAACAGATTTTTGGACGATAGTTGTCCTTTATTACTCGGCCAGTTTGTGAATTGCTGTGCCCCTGAGCTCCATTTTTCAACTCGTTTTTGGTGAGCTGACCGCAAGTCCAAAATTTTGGTTCAGGACCTATACTGGTTCCCGGGGGGTGGCTGAGAATTTGGTTAATTCTTCTTCCTGCCGGGAAATTACAGTGATATGTGCCCGTCCAAATGCCTAACAGCTACTCTCTCATTGGTTCTCCCTCTTCCCTTTCATCCTCTGCCAAATTGGCAACCTGTGCGAACCAAGAGGTTAAAGGGGCTGTCTCTCCAAGTTGGGAGGTTGATAGTAAAGCAGACGGAAAGTCAAACCAGAGCACCAGGAGAGGGACTATTCGTTGAGTTTTAGAAACCTTTCATATTCACAGTGTGTCCGTTCTCTAGGTTTCCCGCACATGTTATAGCTGTAGTAATATTCCCTTCAACCTGGAGAGTTCGGACCCATGGAATGGGTGCCATGCATTATTGCTTTAAAGGGTCTGCATTTGCTCACCCAATCTCACCAATCGTCTCAGTCCCAAGTGTCCCTCCTTATGCCACATCCAGCTGTCGTTGTAGATAGGGTCATTCCAGCTTTCATCAGAGACCCTGAAGGAATTGTAAAGAATTTCCCAGTTTTTTTGTTTTGTTTTTGAAATTCCTTTTTATAGTGGGTTTGAGCTGATTCTCGCTGCCATGTTTATGCCAGTCTAGACACACTTGATTCCCTTACGGAGACATATCAATACATAGGTTTTAAGATTCTTACTAGTCAGATATTTTCCTCTGCGGGAAATATGGGATTTTGAGTCCCTTTCGCTGAGGACGGTGTAGGTCTTGTCTATTCCATAGTTGGTTTTTGGAACGGTACCTGTGCTTATATCAAACTCTGGTTTTATGCATCACCCCACCTCTCCTTCCCCCTTAAGCAGGCATAAGAGTGTTTTCTAAATGTGAGACACTGTTCTCTTTCCTAACTCAGTTCAAGTGTACCCATGTTTACAGGATCTTCATAAGTGATATCTTATGATAAGTTTCTTTTTCTGTGTGACTTATTTCACTAGGAATCATCGTACCTGAATCCACCCATTTTGCTGCTACTGGTCTTATGACATTGATTTCATGGCTGAGGGATATTCCATCGTACGTAAGTACCACAATTTTTTGAACCATGTTTATATTTTCTGGGATACTTAAGGTGTATCCAAGTTGAGGTCCTTGTATGCAGTGCAGCCCTAAATTTTGGGGTGGCTCTGTCTTATTGATTTTCAGTTTTCCCAAGGTATATTCCCTAGACTGGTAGTGCCCTTGGCTCTGTAGCTCTGTTCTTTACTTGTTTTAGGGAACAGAATGCACTCCTCCAGAGAGGCAGTTGGCAATTTACATCCCGCCCATCAGCATAACAAGGCTCCCTGTTCTCCAGGGCCTGTCTTGCCTTTCTTGTTCTTACACATTTTGTGGATGTCCCTTTTGACCGGTGGGAAGTGATACTTTTTTGTAGTGCAGATTTGCATTGCCCGCTTGCTTGCTTGGCCAAAAAGGGCGTATGCGTTTTCTCCTGAATATATTCAGGAGAAAACGCATACGCCCTTTTTGGCCAAGTGCATCATTGTCGAAGTTGTGCCCCTCTTCCTGTGCTTTAAAGGCGATTCCAACGAACCTCTAGAAATCTGTTTCCTGCTATTCTGCCTCGCTTTCAAGTCCGCCTCGTTGCCTTCCCTCAACAGATTTTTGGACGATAGTTGTCCTTTATTACTCGGCCAGTTTGTGAATTGCTGTGCCCCTGAGCTCCATTTTTCAACTCGTTTTTGGTGAGCTGACCGCAAGTCCAAAATTTTGGTTCAGGACCTATACTGGTTCCCGGTGGGTGGCTGAGAATTTGGTTAATTCTTCTTCCTGCCGGGAAATTACAGTGATATGTGCCCGTCCAAATGCCTAACAGCTACTCTCTCATTGGTTCTCCCTCTTCCCTTTCATCCTCTGCCAAATTGGAAACCTGTGCGAACCAAGAGGTTAAAGGGGCTGTCTCTCCAAGTTGGGAGGTTGATAGTAAAGCAGACGGAAAGTCAAACCGGAGCACCAGGAGAGGGACTATTCGTTGAGTTTTAGAAACCTTTCGTATTCACAGTGTGTCCGTTCTCTAAGTTTCCAGCACATGTTATAGCTGTAGTAATATTCCCTTCAACCTGGAGAGTTCGGACCCATGGAATGGGTGCCATGCATTATTGCTTTAAAGGGTCTGCATTTGCTCACCCAATCTCACCAATCGTCTCAGTCCCAAGTGTCCCTCCTTATGCCACATCCAGCTGTCATTGTAGATAGGGTCATTCCAGCTTTCATCAGAGACCCTGAAGGAATTGTAAAGAATTTCCCAGTTTTTTTGTTTTGTTTTTGAAATTCCTTTTTATAGTGGGTTTGAGCTGATTCTCGCTGCCATGTTTATGCCAGTCTAGACACACTTGATTCCCTTACGGAGACATATCAATACATAGGTTTTAAGATTCTTACTAGTCAGATATTTTCCTCTGCGGGAAATATGGGGTTTTGAGTCCCTTTCACTGAGGACGGTGTAGGTCTTGTCTATTCCATAGTTGGTTTTTGGAACGGTACCTGTGCTTATATCAAACTCTGGTTTTATGCATCACCCCACCTCTCCTTCCCCCTTAAGCAGGTATAAGAGTGTTTTCTAAATGTGAGACACTGTTCTCTTTCCTAACTCAGTTCAAGTGTAGCCATGTTTACAGGATCTTCATAAGTGATATCTTATGATAAGTTTCTTTTTCTGTGTGACTTATTTCACTTAGAATCATCGTACCTGAATCCACCCATTTTGCTGCTACTGGTCTTATGACATTGATTTCATGGCTGAGGGATATTCCGTCGTACGTAAGTACCACAATTTTTTGAACCATGTTTATATTTTCTGGGATACTTAAGGTGTATCCAAGTTGAGGTCCTTGTATGCAGTGCAGCCCTAAATTTTGGGGTGGCTCTGTCTTATTGATTTTCAGTTTTCCCAAGGTATATTCCCTAGACTGGTAGTGCCCTTGGCTCTGTAGCTCTGTTCTTTACTTGTTTTAGGGAACAGAATGCACTCCTCCAGAGAGGCAGTTGGCAATTTACATCCCGCCCATCAGCATAACAAGGCTCCCTGTTCTCCAGGGCCTGTCTTGCCTTTCTTGTTCTTACACATTTTGTGGATGTCCCTTTTGACCGGTGGGAAGTGATACTTTTTTGTAGTGCAGATTTGCATTGCCCGCTTGCTTGCTTGGCCAAAAAGGGCGTATGCGTTTTCTCCTGAATATATTCAGGAGAAAACGCATACGCCCTTTTTGGCCAAGTGCATCATTGTCGAAGTTGTGCCCCTCTTCCTGTGCTTTAAAGGCGATTCCAACGTACCTCTTGAAATCTGTTTCCTGCTATTCTGCCTCGCTTTCAAGTCCGCCTCGTTGCCTTCCCTCAACAGATTTTTGGACGATAGTTGTCCTTTATTAATCGGCCAGTTTGTGAATTGCTGTGCCCCTGAGCTCCATTTTTCAACTCGTTTTTGGTGAGCTGACCGCAAGTCCAAAATTTTGCTCCAGGACCTATACTGGTTCCCGGTGGGTGGCTGAGAATTTGGTTAATTCTTCTTCCTGCCGGGAAATTACAGTGATATGTGCCCGTCCAAATGCCTAACAGCTACTCTCTCATTGGTTCTCCCTCTTCCCTTTCATCCTCTGCCAAATTGGCAACCTGTGCGAAGCAAGAGGTTAAAGGGGCTGTCTCTCCAAGTTGGGAGGTTGATAGTAAAGCAGACGGAAAGTCAAACCGGAGCACCAGGAGAGGGACTATTCGTTGAGTTTTAGAAACCTTTCATATTCACAGTGTGTCCGTTCTCTAGGTTTCCCGCACATGTTATAGCTGTAGTAATATTCCCTTCAACCTGGAGAGTTCGGACCCATGGAATGGGTGCCATGCATTATTGCTTTAAAGGGTCTGCATTTGCTCACCCAATCTCACCAATCGTCTCAGTCCCAAGTGTCCCTCCTTATGCCACATCCAGCTGTCATTGTAGATAGGGTCATTCCAGCTTTCATCAGAGACCCTGAAGGAATTGTAAAGAATTTCCCAGTTTTTTTGTTTTGTTTTTGAAATTCCTTTTTATAGTGGGTTTGAGCTGATTCTCGCTGCCATGTTTATGCCAGTCTAGACACACTTGATTCCCTTACGGAGACATATCAATACATAGGTTTTAAGATTCTTACTAGTCAGATATTTTCCTCTGCGGGAAATATGGGGTTTTGAGTCCCTTTCACTGAGGACGGTGTAGGTCTTGTCTATTCCATAGTTGGTTTTTGGAACGGTACCTGTGCTTATATCAAACTCTGGTTTTATGCATCACCCCACCTCTCCTTCCCCCTTAAGCAGGCATAAGAGTGTTTTCTAAATGTGAGACACTGTTCTCTTTCCTAACTCAGTTCAAGTGTAGCCATGTTTACAGGATCTTCATAAGTGATATCTTATGATAAGTTTCTTTTTCTGTGTGACTTATTTCACTTAGAATCATCGTACCTGAATCCACCCATTTTGCTGCTACTGGTCTTATGACATTGATTTCATGGCTGAGGGATATTCCATCGTACGTAAGTACCACAATTTTTTGAACCATGTTTATATTTTCTGGGATACTTAAGGTGTATCCAAGTTGAGGTCCTTGTATGCAGTGCAGCCCTAAATTTTGGGGTGGCTCTGTCTTATTGATTTTCAGTTTTCCCAAGGTATATTCCCTAGACTGGTAGTGCCCTTGGCTCTGTAGCTCTGTTCTTTACTTGTTTTAGGGAACAGAAAGCACTCCTCCAGAGAGACAGTTGACAATTTACATCCCGCCCATCAGCATAACAAGGCTCCCTGTTCTCCAGGGCCTCTCTTGCCTTTCTTGTTCTTACACATTTTGTGGATGTCCCTTTTGACCGGTGGGAAGTGATACTTCTTTGTAGTGCAGATTTGCATTGCCCGCTTGCTTGCTTGGCCAAAAAGGGCGTATGCGTTTTCTCCTGAATATATTCAGGAGAAAACGCATACGCCCTTTTTGGCCAAGTGTATCATTGTCGAAGTTGTGCCCCTCTTCCTGTGCTTTAAAGGCGATTCCAACGTACCTCTTGAAATCTGTTTCCTGCTATTCTGCCTCGCTTTCAAGTCCGCCTCGTTGCCTTCCCTCAACAGATTTTTGGACGATAGTTGTCCTTTATTACTCGGCCAGTTTGTGAATTGCTGTGCCCCTGAGCTCCATTTTTCAACTCGTTTTTGGTGAGCTGACCGCAAGTCCAAAATTTTGGTTCAGGACCTATACTGGTTCCCGGTGGGTGGCTGAGAATTTGGTTAATTCTTCTTCCTGCCGGGAAATTACAGTGATATGTGCCCGTCCAAATGCCTAACAGCTACTCTCTCATTGGTTCTCCCTCTTCCCTTTCATCCTCTGCCAAATTGGCAACCTGTGCGAACCAAGAGGTTAAAGGGGCTGTCTCTCCAAGTTGGGAGGTTGATAGTAAAGCAGACGGAAAGTCAAACCGGAGCACCAGGAGAGGGACTATTCGTTGAGTTTTAGAAACCTTTCGTATTCACAGTGTGTCCGTTCTCTAGGTTTCCCGCACATGTTATAGCTGTAGTAATATTCCCTTCAACCTGGAGAGTTCGGACCCATGGAATGGGTGCCATGCATTATTGCTTTAAAGGGTCTGCATTTGCTCACCCAATCTCACCAATCGTCTCAGTCCCAAGTGTCCCTCCTTATGCCACATCCAGCTTTCGTTGTAGATAGGGTCATTCCAGCTTTCATCAGAGACCCTGAAGGAATTGTAAAGAATTTCCCAGTTTTTTTGTTTTGTTTTTGAAATTCCTTTTTATAGTGGGTTTGAGCTGATTCTCGCTGCCATGTTTATGCCAGTCTAGACACACTTGATTCCCTTACGGAGACATATCAATACATAGGTTTTAAGATTCTTACTAGTCAGATATTTTCCTCTGCGGAAAATATGGGATTTTGAGTCCCTTTCGCTGAGGACGGTGTAGGTCTTGTCTATTCCATAGTTGGTTTTTGGAACGGTACCTGTGCTTATATCAAACTCTGGTTTTATGCATCACCCCACCTCTCCTTCCCCCTTAAGCAGGCATAAGAGTGTTTTCTAAATGTGAGACACTGTTCTCTTTCCTAACTCAGTTCAAGTGTAACCATGTTTACAGGATCTTCATAAGTGATATCTTATGATAAGTTTCTTTTTCTGTGTGACTTATTTCACTTAGAATCATCGTACCTGAATCCACCCATTTTGCTGCTACTGGTCTTATGACATTGATTTCATGGCTGAGGGATATTCCATCGTATGTAAGTACCACAATTTTTTGAACCATGTTTATATTTTCTGGGATACTTAAGGTGTATCCAAGTTGAGGTCCTTGTATGCAGTGCAGCCCTAAATTTTGGGGTGGCTCTGTCTTATTGATTTTCAGTTTTCCCAAGGTATATTCCCTAGACTGGTAGTTCCCTTGGCTCTGTAGCTCTGTTCTTTACTTGTTTTAGGGAACAGAATGCACTCCTCCAGAGAGGCAGTTGGCAATTTACATCCCGCCCATCAGCATTATAAGGCTCCCTGTTCTCCAGGGCCTGTCTTGCCTTTCTTGTTCTTACACATTTTGTGGATGTCCCTTTTGACCGGTGGGAAGTGATACTTCTTTGTAGTGCAGATTTGCATTGCCCGCTTGCTTGCTTGGCCAAAAAGGGCGTATGCGTTTTCTCCTGAATATATTCAGGAGAAAATGCATACGCCCTTTTTGGCCAAGTGCATCATTGTCGAAGTTGTGCCCCTCTTCCTGTGCTTTAAAGGCGATTCCAACGTACCTCTTGAAATCTGTTTCCTGCTATTCTGCCTCGCTTTCAAGTCCGCCTCGTTGCCTTCCCTCAACAGATTTTTGGACGATAGTTGTCCTTTATTACTCGGCCAGTTTGTGAATTGCTGTGCCCCCGAGCTCCATTTTTCAACTCGTTTTTGGTGAGCTGCCCGCAAGTCCAAAATTTTGCTTCAGGACCTATACTGGTTCCCGGTGGGTGGCTGAGAATTTGGTTAATTCTTCTTCCTGCCGGGAAATTACAGTGATATGTGCCCGTCCAAATGCCTAACAGCTACTCTCTCATTGGTTCTCCCTCTTCCCTTTCATCCTCTGCCAAATTGGAAACCTGTGCGAACCAAGAGGTTAAAGGGGCTGTCTCTCCAAGTTGGGAGGTTGATAGTAAAGCAGACGGAAAGTCAAACCGGAGCATCAGGAGAGGGACTATTCGTTGAGTTTTAGAAACCTTTCGTATTCACAGTGTGTCCGTTCCCTAGGTTTCCCGCACATGTTATAGCTGTAGTAATATTCCCTTCAACCTGGAGAGTTCGGACCCATGGAATGGGTGCCATGCATTATTGCTTTAAAGGGTCTGCATTTGCTCACCCAATCTCACCAATCGTCTCAGTCCCAAGTGTCCCTCCTTATGCCACATCCAGCTGTCATTGTAGATAGGGTCATTCCAGCTTTCATCAGAGACCCTGAAGGAATTGTAAAGAATTTCCCAGTTTTTTTGTTTTGTTTTTGAAATTCCTTTTTATAGTGGGTTTGAGCTGATTCTCGCTGCCATGTTTATGCCAGTCTAGACACACTTGATTCCCTTACGGAGACATATCAATACATAGGTTTTAAGATTCTTACTAGTCAGATATTTTCCTCTGCGGGAAATATGGGGTTTTGAGTCCCTTTCGCTGAGGACGGTGTAGGTCTTGTCTATTCCATAGTTGGTTTTTGGAACGGTACCTGTGCTTATATCAAACTCTGGTTTTATGCATCACCCCACCTCTCCTTCCCCCTTAAGCAGGTATAAGAGTGTTTTCTAAATGTGAGACACTGTTCTCTTTCCTAACTCAGTTCAAGTGTAGCCATGTTTACAGGATCTTCATAAGTGATATCTTATGATAAGTTTCTTTTTCTGTGTACCTTATTTCACTTAGAATCATCGTACCTGAATCCACCCATTTTGCTGCTACTGGTCTTATGACATTGATTTCATGGCTGAGGGATATTCCATCGTATGTAAGTACCACAATTTTTTGAACCATGTTTATATTTTCTGGGATACTTAAGGTGTATCCAAGTTGAGGTCCTTGTATGCAGTGCAGCCCTAAATTTTGGGGTGGCTCTGTCTTATTGATTTTCAGTTTTCCCAAGGTATATTCCCTAGACTGGTAGTTCCCTTGGCTCTGTAGCTCTGTTCTTTACTTGTTTTAGGGAACAGAATGCACTCCTCCAGAGAGGCAGTTGGCAATTTACATCCCGCCCATCAGCATTACAAGGCTCCCTGTTCTCCAGGGCCTGTCTTGCCTTTCTTGTTCTTACACATTTTGTGTATGTCCCTTTTGACCGGTGGGAAGTGATACTTCTTTGTAGTGCAGATTTGCATTGCCCGCTTGCTTGCTTGGCCAAAAAGGGCGTATGCGTTTTCTCCTGAATATATTCAGGAGAAAACGCATACGCCCTTTTTGGCCAAGTGCATCATTGTCGAAGTTGTGCCCCTCTTCCTGTGCTTTAAAGGCGATTCCAACGTACCTCTTGAAATCTGTTTCCTGCTATTCTGCCTCGCTTTCAAGTCCGCCTCGTTGCCTTCCCTCAACAGATTTTTGGACGATAGTTGTCCTTTATTACTCGGCCAGTTTGTGAATTGCTGTGCCCCTGAGCTCCATTTTTCAAAGCGTTTTTGGTGAGCTGACCGCAAGTCCAAAATTTTGGTTCAGGACCTATACTGGTTCCCGGTGGGTGGCTGATAATTTGGTTAATTCTTCTTCCTGCCGGGTAATTACAGTGATATGTACCCATCCAAATGCCTAACAGCTACTCTCTCATTGGTTCTCCCTCTTCCCTTTCATCCTCTGCCAAATTGGCAACCTGTGCGAACCAAGAGGTTAAAGGGGCTGTCTCTCCAAGTTGGGAGGTTGATAGTAAAGCAGACGGAAAGTCAAACCGGAGCACCAGGAGAGGGACTATTCGTTGAGTTTTAGAAACCTTTCGTATTCACAGTGTGTCCGTTCCCTAGGTTTCCCGCACATGTTATAGCTGTAGTAATATTCCCTTCAACCTGGAGAGTTCGGACCCATGGAATGGGTGCCATGCATTATTGCTTTAAAGGGTCTGCATTTGCTCACCCAATCTCACCAATCATCTCAGTCCCAAGTGTCCCTCCTTATGCCACATCCAGCTGTCGTTGTAGATAGGGTCATTCCAGCATTCATCAGAGACCCTGAAGGAATTTTAAAGAATTTCCCAGTTTTTTTGTTTTGTTTTTGAAATTCCTTTTTATAGTGGGTTTGAGCTGATTCTCGCTGCCATGTTTATGCCAGTCTAGACACACTTGATTCCCTTATGGAGACATATCAATACATAGGTTTTAAGATTCTTACTAGTCAGATACTTTCCTCTGCGGGAAATATGGGGTTTTGAGTCCCTTTCACTGAGGACGGTGTAGGTCTTGTCTATTCGATAGTTGGTTTTTGGAACGGTACCTGTGCTTATATCAAACTCTTGTTTTATGCATCACCCCACCTCTCCTTCCCCCTTAAGCAGGTATAAGAGTGTTTTCTAAATGTGAGACACTGTTCTCTTTCCTAACTCAGTTCAAGTGTAGCCATGTTTACAGGATCTTCATAAGTGATATCTTATGATAAGTTTCTTTTTCTGTGTGACTTATTTCACTTAGAATCATCGTACCTGAATCCACCCATTTTGCTGCTACTGGTCTTATGACATTGATTTCATGGCTGAGGGATATTCCATCGTACGTAAGTACCACAATTTTTTGAACCATGTTTATATTTTCTGGGATACTTAAGGTGTATCCAAGTTGAGGTCCTTGTATGCAGTGCAGCCCTAAATTTTGGGGTGGCTCTGTCTTATTGATTTTCAGTTTTCCCAAGGTATATTCCCTAGACTGGTAGTGCCCTTGGCTCTGTAGCTCTGTTCTTTACTTGTTTTAGGGAACAGAATGCACTCCTCCAGAGAGGCAGTTGGCAATTTACATCCCGCCCATCAGCATAACAAGGCTCCCTGTTCTCCAGGGCCTGTCTTGCCTTTCTTGTTGTTACACATTTTGTGGATGTCCCTTTTGACCAGTGGGAAGTGATACTTCTTTGTAGTGCAGATTTGCATTGCCCGCTTGCTTGCTTGGCCAAAAAGGGCGTATGCGTTTTCTCCTGAATATATTCAGGAGAAAACGCATACGCCCTTTTTGGCCAAGTGCATCATTGTCGAAGTTGTGCCCCTCTTCCTGTGCTTTAAAGGCGATTCCAACGTACCTCTTGAAATCTGTTTCCTGCTATTCTGCCTCGCTTTCAAGTCCGCCTCGTTGCCTTCCCTCAACAGATTTTTGGACGATAGTTGTCCTTTATTACTCGGCCAGTTTGTGAATTGCTGTGCCCCTGAGCTCCATTTTTCAACTCGTTTTTGGTGAGCTGACCGCAAGTCCAAAATTTTGGTTCAGGACCTATACTGGTTCCCGGTGGGTGGCTGAGAATTTGGTTAATTCTTCTTCCTGCCGGGAAATTACAGTGATATGTGCCCGTCCAAATGCCTAACAGCTACTCTCTCATTGGTTCTCCCTCTTCCCTTTCATCCTCTGCCAAATTGGCAACCTGTGCGAACCAAGAGGTTAAAGGGGCTGTCTCTCCAAGTTGGGAGGTTGATAGTAAAGCAGACGGAAAGTCAAACCGGAGCACCAGGAGAGGGACTATTCGTTGAGTTTTAGAAACCTTTCGTATTCACAGTGTGTCCGTTCTCTAGGTTTGCCGCACATGTTATAGCTGTAGTAATATTCCCTTCAACCTGGAGAGTTCGGACCCATGGAATGGGTGCCATGCATTATTGCTTTAAAGGGTCTGCATTTGCTCACCCAATCTCACCAATCGTCTCAGTCCCAAGTGTCCCTCCTTATGCCACATCCAGCTGTCGTTGTAGATAGGGTCATTCCAGCTTTCATCAGAGACCCTGAAGGAATTGTAAAGAATTTCCCAGTTTTTTTGTTTTGTTTTTGAAATTCCTTTTTATAGTGGGTTTGAGCTGATTCTCGCTGCCATGTTTATGCCAGTCTAGACACACTTGATTCCCTTACGGAGACATATCAATACATAGGTTTTAAGATTCTTACTACTCAGATATTTTCCTCTGCGGGAAATATGGGGTTTTGAGTCCCTTTCGCTGAGGACGGTGTAGGTCTTGTCTATTCCATAGTTGGTTTTTGGAACGGTACCTGTGCTTGTATCAAACTCTGGTTTTATGCATCACCCCACCTCTCCTTCCCCCTTAAGCAGGCATAAGAGTGTTTTCTAAATGTGAGACACTGTTCTCTTTCCTAACTCAGTTCAAGTGTAGCCATGTTTACAGGATCTTCATAAGTGATATCTTATGATAAGTTTCTTTTTCTGTGTGACTTATTTCACTTAGAATCATCGTACCTGAATCCACCCATTTTGCTGCTACTGGTCTTATGACATTGATTTCATGGCTGAGGGATATTCCATCGTACGTAAGTACCACAATTTTTTGAACCATGTTTATATTTTCTGGGATACTTAAGGTGTATCCAAGTTGAGGTCCTTGTATGCAGTGCAGCCCTAAATTTTGGGGTGGCTCTGTCTTATTGATTTTCAGTTTTCCCAAGGTTTATTTCCTAGACTGGTAGTGCCCTTGGCTCTGTAGCTCTGTTCTTTACTTGTTTTAGGGAACAGAATGCACTCCTCCAGAGAGGCAGTTGGCAATTTACATCCCGCCCATCAGCATAACAAGGCTCCCTGTTCTCCAGGGCCTGTCTTGCCTTTCTTGTTCTTACACATTTTGTGGATGTCCCTTTTGACCGGTGGGAAGTGATACTTCTTTGTAGTGCAGATTTGCATTGCCCGCTTGCTTGCTTGGCCAAAAAGGGCGTATGCGTTTTCTCCTGAATATATTCAGGTGAAAACACATACGCCCTTTATGGCCAAGTGCATCATTGTCGAAGTTGTGCCCCTCTTCCTGTGCTTTAAAGGCAATTCCAACGTACCTCTTGAAATCTGTTTCCTGCTATTCTGCCTCGCTTTCAAGTCCGCCTCGTTGCCTTCCCTCAACAGATTTTTGGACGATAGTTGTCCTTTATTACTCGGCCAGTTTGTGAATTGATGTGCCCCCGAGCTCCATTTTTTAACTCGTTTTTGGTGAGCTGACCGCAAGTCCAAAATTTTGGTTCAGGACCTATACTGGTTCCCGGTGGGTGGCTGAGAATTTGGTTAATTCTTCTTCCTGCCGGGAAATTACAGTGATATGTGCCCGTCCAAATGGCTAACAGCTACTCTCTCATTGGTTCTCCCTCTTCCCTTTCATCCTCTGCCAAATTGGCAACCTGTGCGAACCAAGAGGTTAAAGGGGCTGTCTCTCCAAGTTGGGAGGTTGATAGTAAAGCAGACGGAAAGTCAAACCAGAGCACCAGGAGAGGGACTATTCGTTGAGTTTTAGAAACTTTTCGTATTCACAGTGTGTCCGTTCTCTAGGTTTCCCGCACATGTTATAGCTGTAGTAATATTCCCTTCAACCTGGAGAGTTCGGACCCATGGAATGGGTGCCATGCATTATGGCTTTAAAGGGTCTGCATTTGCTCACCCAATCTCACCAATCGTCTCAGTCCCAAGTGTCCCTCTTTATGCCACATCCAGCTGTCGTTGTAGATAGGGTCATTCCAGCTTTCATCAGAGACCCTGAAGGAATTGTAAAGAATTTCCCAGTATTTTTGTTTTGTTTTTGAAATTCCTTTTTATAGTGGGTTTGAGCTGATTCTCGCTGCCATGTTTATGCCAGTCTAGACACACTTGATTCCCTTACGGAGACATATCAATACATAGGTTTTAAGATTCTTACTAGTCAGATATTTTCCTCTGCGGGAAATATGGGGTTTTGAGTCCCTTTCACTGAGGACGGTGTAGGTCTTGTCTATTCCATAGTTGGTTTTTGGAAAGGTACCTGTGCTTATATCAAACTCTGGTTTTATGCATCACCCCACCTCTCCTTCCCCCTTAAGCAGGTATAAGAGTGTTTTCTAAATGTGAGACACTGTTCTCTTTCCTAACTCAGTTCAACTGTAGCCATGTTTACAGGATCTTCATAAGTGATATCTTATGATAAGTTTCTTTTTCTGTGTGACTTATTTCACTTAGAATCATCGTACCTGAATCCACCCATTTTGCTGCTACTGGTCTTATGACATTGATTTCATGGCTGAGGGATATTCCATCTTACGTAAGTACCACAATTTTTTGAACCATGTTTATATTTTCTGGGATACTTAAGGTGTATCCAAGTTGAGGTCCTTGTATGCAGTGCAGCCCTAAATTTTGGGGTGGCTCTGTCTTATTGATTTTCAGTTTTCCCAAGGTATATTCCCTAGACTGGTAGTGCCCTTGGCTCTGTAGCTCTGTTCTTTACTTGTTTTAGGGAACAGAATGCACTCCTCCAGAGAGGCAGTTGGCAATTTACATCCCGCCCATCAGCATAACAAGGCTCCCTGTTCTCCAGGGCCTGTCTTGCCTTTCTTGTTCTTACACATTTTGTGGATGTCCCTTTTGACCGGTGGGAAGTGATACTTCTTTGTAGTGCAGATTTGCATTGCCCGCTTGCTTGCTTGGCCAAAAAGGGCGTATGCGTTTTCTCCTGAATATATTCAGGAGAAAACGCATACGCCCTTTTTGGCCAAGTGCATCATTGTCGAAGATGTGCCCCTCTTCCTGTGCTTTAAAGGCGATTCCAACGTACCTCTTGAAATCTGTTTCCTGCTATTCTGCCTCGCTTTCAAGTCCGCCTCGTTGCCTTCCCTCAACAGATTTTTGGACGATAGTTGTCCTTTATTACTCGGCCAGTTTGTGAATTGCTGTGCCCCCGAGCTGCATTTTTCAACTCGTTTTTGGTGAGCTGACCGCAAGTCCAAAATTTTGGTTCAGGACCTATACTGGTTCCCGGTGGGTGGCTGAGAATTTGGTTAATTCTTCTTCCTGCCGGGAAATTACAGTGATATGTGCCCGTCCAAATGCCTAACAGCTACTCTCTCATTGGTTCTCCCTCTTCCCTTTCATCCTCTGCCAAATTGGCAACCTGTGTGAACCAAGAGGTTAAAGGGGCTGTCTCTCCAAGTTGGGAGGTTGATAGTAAAGCAGACGGAAAGTCAAACCGGAGCACCAGGAGAGGGACTATTCGTTGAGTTTTAGAAACCTTTCGTATTCACAGTGTGCCCGTTCTCTAGGTTTCCCGCACATGTTATAGCTGTAGTAATATTCCCTTCAACCTGGAGAGTTCAGACCCATGGAATGGGTGCCATGCATTATTGCTTTAAAGGGTCTGCATTTGCTCACCCAATCTCACCAATCGTCTCAGTCCCAAGTGTCCCTCCTTATGCCACATCCAGCTGTCGTTGTAGATAGGGTCATTCCAGCTTTCATCAGAGACCCTGAAGGAATTGTAAAGAATTTCCCAGTTTTTTTGTTTTGTTTTTGAAATTCCTTTTTATAGTGGGTTTGAGCTGATTCTCGCTGCCATGTTTATGCCAGTCTAGACACACTTGATTCCCTTACGGAGACATATCAATACATAGGTTTTAAGATTCTTACTAGTCAGATATTTTCCTCTGCGGAAAATATGGGGTTTTGAGTCCCTTTCGCTGAGGACGGTGTAGGTCTTGTCTATTCCATAGTTGGTTTTTGGAACGGTACCTGTGCTTATATCAAACTCTGGTTTTATGCATCACCCCACCTCTCCTTCCCCCTTAAGCAGGTATAAGAGTGTTTTCTAAATGTGAGACACTGTTCTCTTTCCTAACTCAGTTCAAGTGTAGCCATGTTTACAGGATCTTCATAAGTGATATCTTATGATAAGTTTCTTTTTCTGTGTGACTTATTTCACTTAGAATCATCGTACCTGAATCCACCCATTTTGCTGCTACTGGTCTTATGACATTGATTTCATGGCTGAGGGATATTCCATCGTACGTAAGTACCACAATTTTTTGAACCATGTTTATATTTTCTGGGATACTTAAGGTGTATCCAAGTTGAGGTCCTCGTATGCAGTGCAGCCCTAAATTTTGGGGTGGCTCTGTCTTATTGATTTTCAGTTTTCCCAAGGTATATTCCCTAGACTGGTAGTGCCTTTGGCTCTGTAGCTCTGTTCTTTACTTGTTTTAGGGAACAGAATGCACTCCTCCAGAGAGGCAGTTGGCAATTTACATCCCGCCCATCAGCATAACAAGGCTCCCTGTTCTCCAGGGCCTGTCTTGCCTTTCTTGTTCTTACACATTTTGTGGATGTCCCTTTTGACCGGTGGGAAGTGATACTTCTTTGTAGTGCAGATTTGCATTGCCCGCTTGCTTGCTTGGCCAAAAAGGGCGTATGCGTTTTCTCCTGAATATATTCAGGAGAAAACGCATACGCCCTTTTTGGCCAAGTGCATCATTGTCGAAGTTGTGCCCCTCTTCCTGTGCTTTAAAGGCGATTCCAACGTACCTCTTGAAATCTGTTTCCTGCTATTCTGCCTCGCTTTCAAGTCCGCCTCTTTGCCTTCCCTCAACAGATTTTTGGACGATAGTTGTCCTTTATTACTCGGCCAGTTTGTGAATTGCTGTGCCCCTGAGCTCCATTTTTCAACTCGTTTTTGGTGAGCTGACCGCAAGTCCAAAATTTTGGTTCAGGACCTATACTGGTTCCTGGTGGGTGGCTGAGAATTTGGTTAATTCTTCTTCCTGCCGGGAAATTACAGTGATATGTGCCCGTCCAAATGCCTAACAGCTACTCTCTCATTGTTTCTCCCTCTTCCCTTTCATCCTCTGCCAAATTGGAAACCTGTGCGAACCAAGAGGTTAAAGGGGCTGTCTCTCCAAGTTGGGAGGTTGATAGTAAAGCAGACGGAAAGTCAAACCGGAGCACCAGGAGAGGGACTATTTGTTGAGTTTTAGAAACCTTTCGTATTCACAGTGTGTCCGTTCTCTAGGTTTCCCGCACATGTTATAGCTGTAGTAATATTCCCTTCAACCTGGAGAGTTCGGACCCATGGAATGGGTGCCATGCATTATTGCTTTAAAGGGTCAGCATTTGCTCACCCAATCTCACCAATCGGCTCAGTCCCAAGTGTCCCTCCTTATGCCACATCCAGCTGTCGTTGTAGATAGGGTCATTCCAGCTTTCATCAGAGACCCTGAAGGAATTGTAAAGAATTTCCCAGTTTTTTTGTTTTGTTTTTGAAATTCCTTTTTATAGTGGGTTAGAGCTGATTCTCGCTGCCATGTTTATGCCAGTCTAGACACACTTGATTCCCTTACGGAGACATATCAATACATAGGTTTTAAGATTCTTACTAGTCAGATATTTTCCTCTGTGGGAAATATGGGGTTTTGAGTCCCTTTCACTGAGGACGGTGTAGGTCTTGTCTATTCCATAGTTGGTTTTTGGAACGGTACCTGTGCTTATATCAAACTCTGGTTTTATGCATCACCCCACCTCTCCTTCCCCCTTAAGCAGGTATAAGAGTGTTTTCTAAATGTGAGACACTGTTCTCTTTCCTAACTCAGTTCAAGTGTAGCCATGTTTACAGGATCTTCATAAGTGATATCTTATGATAAGTTTCTTTTTCTGTGTGACTTATTTCACTTAGAATCATCGTACCTGAATCCACCCATTTTGCTGCTACTGGTCTTATGACATTGATTTCATGGCTGAGGGATATTCCATCGTACGTAAGTACCACAATTTTTTGAACCATGTTTATATTTTCTGGGATACTTAAGGTGTATCCAAGTTGAGGTCCTCGTATGCAGTGCAGCCCTAAATTTTGGGGTGGCTCTGTCTTATTGATTTTCAGTTTTCCCAAGGTATATTCCTTAGACTGGTAGTGCCCTTGGCTCTGTAGCTCTGTTCTTTACTTGTTTTAGGGAACAGAATGCACTCCTCCAGAGAGGCAGTTGGCAATTTACATCCCGCCCATCAGCATAACAAGGCTCCCTGTTCTCCAGGGCCTGTCTTGCCTTTCTTGTTCTTACACATTTTGTGGATGTCCCTTTTGACCGGTGGGAAGTGATACTTCTTTGTAGTGCAGATTTGCATTGCCCGCTTGCTTGCTTGGCCAAAAAGGGCGTATGCGTTTTCTCCTGAATATATTCAGGAGAAAACGCATACGCCCTTTTTGGCCAAGTGCATCATTGTCGAAGTTGTGCCCCTCTTCCTGTGCTTTAAAGGCGATTCCAACGTACCTCTTGAAATCTGTTTCCTGCTATTCTGCCTCGCTTTCAAGTCCGCCTCGTTGCCTTCTCTCAACAGATTTTTGGACGATAGTTGTCCTTTATTACTCGGCCAGTTTGTGAATTGCTGTGCCCCTGAGCTCCATTTTTCAACTCGTTTTTGGTGAGCTGACCGCAAGTCCAAAATTTTGGTTCAGGACCTATACTGGTTCCCGGTGGGTGGCTGAGAATTTGGTTAATTCTTCTTCCTGCCGGGAAATTACAGTGATATGTGCCCGTCCAAATGCCTAACAGCTACTCTCTCATTGGTTCTCCCTCTTCCCTTTCATCCTCTGCCAAATTGGCAACCTGTGCGAACCAAGAGGTTAAAGGAGCTGTCTCTCCAAGTTGGGAGGTTGATAGTAAAGCAGACGGAAAGTCAAACCGGAGCACCAGGAGAGGGACTATTCGTTGAGTTTTAGAAACCTTTCATATTCACAGTGTGTCCGTTCTCTAGGTTTCCCGCACATGTTATAGCTGTAGTAATATTCCCTTCAACCTGGAGAGTTCGGACCCATGGAATGGGTGCCATGCATTATTGCTTTAAAGGGTCTGCATTTGCTCACCCAATCTCACCAATCGTCTCAGTCCCAAGTGTCCCTCCTTATGCCACATCCAGCTGTCGTTGTAGATAGGGTCATTCCAGCTTTCATCAGAGACCCTGAAGGAATTGTAAAGAATTTCCCAGTTTTTTTGTTTTGTTTTTGAAATTCCTTTTTATAGTGGGTTTGAGCTGATTCTCGCTGCCATGTTTATGCCAGTCTAGACACACTTGATTCCCTTACGGAGACATCTCAATACATAGGTTTTATGATTCTTACTAGTCAGATATTTTCCTCTGTGGGAAATATGGGGTTTTGAGTCCCTTTCACTGAGGACGGTGTAGGTCTTGTCTATTCCATAGTTGGTTTTTGGAACGGTACCTGTGCTTATATCGAACTCTGGTTTTATGCATCACCCCACCTCTCCTTCCCCCTTAAGCAGGTATAAGAGTGTTTTCTAAATGTGAGACACTGTTCTCTTTCCTAACTCAGTTCAAGTGTAGCCATGTTTACAGGATCTTCATAAGTGATATCTTATGATAAGTTTCTTTTTCTGTGTGACTCATTTCACTTAGAATCATCGTACCTGAATCCACCCATTTTGCTGCTACTGGTCTTATGACATTGATTTCATGGCTGAGGGATATTCCATCATACGTAAGTACCACAATTTTTTGAACCATGTTTATATTTTCTGGGATACTTAAGGTGTATCCAAGTTGAGGTCCTTGTATGCAGTGCAGCCCTAAATTTTGGGGTGGCTCTGTCTTATTGATTTTCAGTTTTCCCAAGGTATATTCCCTAGACTGGTAGTGCCCTTGGCTCTGTAGCTCTGTTCTTTACTTGTTTTAGGGAACAGAATGCACTCCTCCAGAGAGGCAGTTGGCAATTTACATCCCGCCCATCAGCATAACAAGGCTCCCTGTTCTCCAGGGCCTGTCTTGCCTTTCTTGTTCTTACACATTTTGTGGATGTCCCTTTTGACCGGTGGGAAGTGATACTTCTTTGTAGTGCAGATTTGCATTGCCCGCTTGCTTGCTTGGCCAAAAAGGGCGTATGCATTTTCTCCTGAATATATTCAGGAGAAAACGCATACACACTTTTTGGCCAAGTGCATCATTGTCGAAGTTGTGCCCCTCTTCCTGTGCTTTAAAGGCGATTCCAACAAACCTCTAGAAATCTGTTTCCTGCTATTCTGCCTCGCTTTCAAGTCCGCCTCGTTGCCTTCCCTCAACAGATTTTTGGACGATAGTTGTCCTTTATTACTCGGCCAGTTTGTGAATTGCTGTGCCCCTGAGCTCCATTTTTCAACTCGTTTTTGGTGAGCTGACCGCAAGTCCAAAATTTTGGTTCAGGACCTATACTGGTTCCCGGTGGGTGGCTGAGAATTTGGTTAATTCTTCTTCCTGCCGGGAAATTACAGTGATATGTGCCCGTCCAAATGGCTAACAGCTACTCTCTCATTGGTTCTCCCTCTTCCCTTTCATCCTCTGCCAAATTGGCAACCTGTGCGAACCAAGAGGTTAAAGGGGCTGTCTCTCCAAGTTGGGAGGTTGATAGTAAAGCAGACGGAAAGTCAAACCGGAGCACCAGGAGAGGGACTATTCGTTGAGTTTTAGAAACCTTTCGTATTCACAGTGTGTCCGTTCTCTAGGTTTCCCGCACATGTTATAGCTGTAGTAATATTCCCTTCAACCTGGAGAGTTCGGACCCATGGAATGGGTGCCATGCATTATTGCTTTAAAGGGTCTGCATTTGCTCACCCAATCTCACCAATCGTCTCAGTCCCAAGTGTCCCTCCTTATGCCACATCCAGCTGTCATTGTAGATAGGGTCATTCCAGCTTTCATCAGAGACCCTGAAGGAATTGTAAAGAATTTCCCAGTTTTTTTGTTTTGTTTTTGAAATTCCTTTTTATAGTGGGTTTGAGCTGATTCTCGCTGCCATGTTTATGCCAGTGTAGACACACTTGATTCCCTTACGGAGACATATCAATACATAGGTTTTAAGATTCTTACTAGTCAGATATTTTCCTCTGCGGGAAATATGGGGTTTTGAGTCCCTTTCACTGAGGACGGTGTAGGTCTTGGCTATTCCATAGTTGGTTTTTGGAACGGTACCTGTGCTTATATCAAACTCTGGTTTTATGCATCACCCCACCTCTCCTTCCCCCTTAAGCAGGTATAAGAGTGTTTTCTAAATGTGAGACACTGTTCTCTTTCCTAACTCAGTTCAACTGTAGCCATGTTTACAGGATCTTCATAAGTGATATCTAATGATAAGTTTCTTTTTTTGTGTGACTTATTTCACTTAGAATCATCGTACCTGAATCCACCCATTTTGCTGCTACTGGTCTTATGACATTGATTTCATGGCTGAGGGATATTCCATCGTACGTAAGTACCACAATTTTTTGAACCATGTTTATATTTTCTGGGATACTTAAGGTGTATCCAAGTTGAGGTCCTTGTATGCAGTGCAGCCCTAAATTTTGGGGTGGCTCTGTCTTATTGATTTTCAGTTTTCCCAAGGTATATTCCCTAGACTGGTAGTGCCCTTGGCTCTGTAGCTCTGTTCTTTACTTGTTTTAGGGAACAGAATGCACTCCTCCAGAGAGGCAGTTGGCAATTTACATCCCGCCCATCAACATAACAAGGCTCCCTGTTCTCCAGGGCCTGTCTTGCCTTTCTTGTTCTTACACATTTTGTGGATGTCCCTTTTGACCGGTGGGAAGTGATACTTCTTTGTAGTGCAGATTTGCATTGCCCGCTTGCTTGCTTGGCCAAAAAGGGCGTATGCGTTTTCTCCTGAATATATTCAGGAGAAAACGCATATGCCCTTTTTGGCCAAGTGCATCATTGTCGAAGTTGTGCCCCTCTTCCTGTGCTTTAAAGGCGATTCCAACGTACCTCTTCAAATCTGTTTCCTGCTATTCTGCCTCGCTTTCAAGTCCGCCTCGTTGCCTTCCCTCAACAGATTTTTGGACGATAGTTGGCCTTTATTACTCGGCCAGTTTGTGAATTGCTGTGCCCCCGAGCTCCATTTTTCAACTCGTTTTTGGTGAGCTGACCGCAAGTCCAAAATTTTGGTTCAGGACCTATACTGGTTCCAGGTGGGTGGCTGAGAATTTGGTTAATTCTTCTTCCTGCCGGGAAATTACATTGATATGTGCCCGTCCAAATGGCTAACAGCTACTCTCTCATTGGTTCTCCCTCTTCCCTTTCATCCTCTGCCAAATTGGCAACCTGTGCGAACCAAGAGGTTAAAGGGGCTGTCTCTCCAAGTTGGGAGGTTGATAGTAAAGCAGACGGAAAGTCAAACCGGAGCACCAGGAGAGGGACTATTCGTTGAGTTTTAGAAACCTTTCGTATTCACAGTGTGTCCGTTCTCTAGGTTTCCCGCACATGTTATAGCTGTAGTAATATTCCCTTCAACCTGGAGAGTTCGGACCCATGGAATGGGTGCCATGCATTATTGCTTTAAAGGGTCTGCATTTGCTCACCCAATCTCACCAATCGTCTCAGTCCCAAGTGTCCCTCCTTATGCCACATCCAGCTGTCGTTGTAGATAGGGTCATTCCAGCTTTCATCAGAGACCCTGAAGGAATTGTAAAGAATTTCCCAGTTTTTTTGTTTTGTTTTTGAAATTCCTTTTTATAGTGGGTTTGAGCTGATTCTCGCTGCCATGTTTATGCCAGTCTAGACACACTTGATTCCCTTACGGAGACATATCAATACATAGGTTTTAAGATTCTTACTAGTCAGATATTTTCCTCTGCGGGAAATATGGGGTTTTGAGTCCCTTTCGCTGAGGACGGTGTAGGTCTTGTCTATTCCATAGTTGGTTTTTGGAACGGTACCTGTGCTTATATCAAACTCTGGTTTTATGCATCACCCCACCTCTCCTTCCCCCTTAAGCAGGTATAAGAGTGTTTTCTAAATGTGAGACACTGTTCTCTTTCCTAACTCAGTTCAAGTGTAGCCATGTTTACAGGATCTTCATAAGTGATATCTTATGATAAGTTTCTTTTTCTGTGTGACTTATTTCACTTAGAATCATCGTACCTGAATCCACCCATTTTGCTGCTACTGGTCTTATGACATTGATTTCATGGCTGAGGGATATTCCATCGTACGTAAGTACCACAATTTTTTGAACCATGTTTATATTTTCTGGGATACTTAAGGTGTATCCAAGTTGAGGTCCTTGTATGCAGTGCAGCCCTAAATTTTGGGGTGGCTCTGTCTTATTGATTTTCAGTTTTCCCAAGGTATATTCCCTAGACTGGTAGTGCCCTTGGCTCTGTAGCTCTGTTCTTTAATTGTTTTAGGGAACAGAATGCACTCCTCCAGAGAGGCAGTTGGCAATTTACATCCCGCCCATCAGCATAACAAGGCTCCCTGTTCTCCAGGGTCTGTCTTGCCTTTCTTGTTCTTACACATTTTGTGGATGTCCCTTTTGACCGGTGGGAAGTGATACTTCTTTGTAGTGCAGATTTGCATTGCCCGCTTGCTTGCTTGGCCAAAAAGGGCATATGCGTTTTCTCCTGAATATATTCAGGAGAAAACGCATACGCCCTTTTTGGCCAAGTGCATCAATGTCGAAGTTGTGCCCCTCTTCCTGTGCTTTAAAGGCGATTCCAACGTACCTCTTGAAATCTGTTTCCTGCTATTCTGCCTCGCTTTCAAGTCCGCCTCGATGCCTTCCCTCAACAGATTTTTGGACGATAGTTGTCCTTTATTACTCGGCCAGTTTGTGAATGGCTGTGCCCCTGAGCTCCATTTTTCAACTCGTTTTTGGTGAGCTGACCGCAAGTCCAAAATTTTGGTTCAGGACCTATACTGGTTCCCGGTGGGTGGCTGAGAATTTGGTTAATTCTTCTTCCTGCCGGGAAATTACAGTGATATGTGCCCGTCCAAATGCCTAACAGCTACTCTCTCATTGGTTCTCCCTCTTCCCTTTCATCCTCTGCCAAATTGGAAACCTGTGCGAACCAAGAGGTTAAAGGGGCTGTCTCTCCAAGTTGGGAGGTTGATAGTAAAGCAGACGGAAAGTCAAACCGGAGCACCAGGAGAGGGACTATTCGTTGAGTTTTAGAAACCTTTCGTATTCACAGTGTGTCCGTTCTCTAAGTTTCCAGCACATGTTATAGCTGTAGTAATATTCCCTTCAACCTGGAGAGTTCGGACCCATGGAATGGGTGCCATGCATTATTGCTTTAAAGGGTCTGCATTTGCTCACCCAATCTCACCAATCGTCTCAGTCCCAAGTGTCCCTCCTTATGCCACATCCAGCTGTCATTGTAGATAGGGTCATTCCAGCTTTCATCAGAGACCCTGAAGGAATTGTAAAGAATTTCCCAGTTTTTTTGTTTTGTTTTTGAAATTCCTTTTTATAGTGGGTTTGAGCTGATTCTCGCTGCCATGTTTATGCCAGTCTAGACACACTTGATTCCCTTACGGAGACATATCAATACATAGGTTTTAAGATTCTTACTAGTCAGATATTTTCCTCTGCGGGAAATATGGGGTTTTGAGTCCCTTTCACTGAGGACGGTGTAGGTCTTGTCTATTCCATAGTTGGTTTTTGGAACGGTACCTGTGCTTATATCAAACTCTGGTTTTATGCATCACCCCACCTCTCCTTCCCCCTTAAGCAGGTATAAGAGTGTTTTCTAAATGTGAGACACTGTTCTCTTTCCTAACTCAGTTCAAGTGTAGCCATGTTTACAGGATCTTCATAAGTGATATCTTATGATAAGTTTCTCTTTCTGTGTGACTTATTTCACTTAGAATCATCGTACCTGAATCCACCCATTTTGCTGCTACTGGTCTTATGACATTGATTTCATGGCTGAGGGATATTCCATCGTACGTAAGTACCACAATTTTTTGAACCATGTTTATATTTTCTGGGATACTTAAGGTGTATCCAAGTTGAGGTCCTTGTATGCAGTGCAGCCCTAAATTTTGGGGTGGCTCTGTCTTATTGATTTTCAGTTTTCCCAAGGTATATTCCCTAGACTGGTAGTGCCCTTGGCTCTGTAGCTCTGTTCTTTACTTGTTTTAGGGAACAGAATGCACTCCTCCAGAGAGGCAGTTGGCAATTTACATCCCGCCCATCAGCATAACAAGGCTCCCTGTTCTCCAGGGCCTGTCTTGCCTTTCTTGTTCTTACACATTTTGTGGATGTCCCTTTTGACCGGTGGGAAGTGATACTTTTTTGTAGTGCAGATTTGCATTGCCCGCTTGCTTGCTTGGCCAAAAAGGGCGTATGCGTTTTCTCCTGAATATATTCAGGAGAAAACGCATATGCCCTTTTTGGCCAAGTGCATCATTGTCGAAGTTGTGCCCCTCTTCCTGTGCTTTAAAGGCGATTCCAACGTACCTCTTGAAATCTGTTTCCTGCTATTCTGCCTCGCTTTCAAGTCCGCCTCGATGCCTTCCCTCAACAGATTTTTGGACGATAGTTGTCCTTTATTACTCGGCCAGTTTGTGAATGGCTGTGCCCCTGAGCTCCATTTTTCAACTCGTTTTTGGTGAGCTGACCGCAAGTCCAAAATTTTGGTTCAGGACCTATACTGGTTCCCGGTGGGTGGCTGAGAATTTGGTTAATTCTTCTTCCTGCCGGGAAATTACAGTGATATGTGCCCGTCCAAATGCCTAACAGCTACTCTCTCATTGGTTCTCCCTCTTCCCTTTCATCCTCTGCCAAATTGGAAACCTGTGCGAACCAAGAGGTTAAAGGGGCTGTCTCTCCAAGTTGGGAGGTTGATAGTAAAGCAGACGGAAAGTCAAACCGGAGCACCAGGAGAGGGACTATTCGTTGAGTTTTAGAAACCTTTCGTATTCACAGTGTGTCCGTTCTCTAAGTTTCCAGCACATGTTATAGCTGTAGTAATATTCCCTTCAACCTGGAGAGTTCGGACCCATGGAATGGGTGCCATGCATTATTGCTTTAAAGGGTCTGCATTTGCTCACCCAATCTCACCAATCGTCTCAGTCCCAAGTGTCCCTCCTTATGCCACATCCAGCTGTCATTGTAGATAGGGTCATTCCAGCTTTCATCAGAGACCCTGAAGGAATTGTAAAGAATTTCCCAGTTTTTTTGTTTTGTTTTTGAAATTCCTTTTTATAGTGGGTTTGAGCTGATTCTCGCTGCCATGTTTATGCCAGTCTAGACACACTTGATTCCCTTACGGAGACATATCAATACATAGGTTTTAAGATTCTTACTAGTCAGATATTTTCCTCTGCGGGAAATATGGGGTTTTGAGTCCCTTTCACTGAGGACGGTGTAGGTCTTGTCTATTCCATAGTTGGTTTTTGGAACGGTACCTGTGCTTATATCAAACTCTGGTTTTATGCATCACCCCACCTCTCCTTCCCCCTTAAGCAGGTATAAGAGTGTTTTCTAAATGTGAGACACTGTTCTCTTTCCTAACTCAGTTCAAGTGTAGCCATGTTTACAGGATCTTCATAAGTGATATCTTATGATAAGTTTCTTTTTCTGTGTGACTTATTTCACTTAGAATCATCGTACCTGAATCCACCCATTTTGCTGCTACTGGTCTTATGACATTGATTTCATGGCTGAGGGATATTCCATCGTACGTAAGTACCACAATTTTTTGAACCATGTTTATATTTTCTGGGATACTTAAGGTGTATCCAAGTTGAGGTCCTTGTATGCAGTGCAGCCCTAAATTTTGGGGTGGCTCTGTCTTATTGATTTTCAGTTTTCCCAAGGTATATTCCCTAGACTGGTAGTGCCCTTGGCTCTGTAGCTCTGTTCTTTACTTGTTTTAGGGAACAGAATGCACTCCTCCAGAGAGGCAGTTGGCAATTTACATCCCGCCCATCAGCATAACAAGGCTCCCTGTTCTCCAGGGCCTGTCTTGCCTTTCTTGTTCTTACACATTTTGTGGATGTCCCTTTTGACCGGTGGGAAGTGATACTTTTTTGTAGTGCAGATTTGCATTGCCCGCTTGCTTGCTTGGCCAAAAAGGGCGTATGCGTTTTCTCCTGAATATATTCAGGAGAAAACGCATACGCCCTTTTTGGCCAAGTGCATCATTGTCGAAGTTGTGCCCCTCTTCCTGTGCTTTAAAGGCGATTCCAACGTACCTCTTGAAATCTGTTTCCTGCTATTCTGCCTCGCTTTCAAGTCCGCCTCGTTGCCTTCCCTCAACAGATTTTTGGACGATAGTTGTCCTTTATTACTCGGCCAGTTTGTGAATTGCTGTGCCCCTGAGCTCCATTTTTCAACTCGTTTTTGGTGAGCTGACCGCAAGTCCAAAATTTTGGTTCAGGACCTATACTGGTTCCCGGTGGGTGGCTGAGAATTTGGTTAATTCTTCTTCCTGCCGGGAAATTACAGTGATATGTGCCCGTCCAAATGCCTAACAGCTACTCTCTCATTGGTTCTCCCTCTTCCCTTTCATCCTCTGCCAAATTGGCAACCTGTGCGAACCAAGAGGTTAAAGGGGCTGTCTCTCCAAGTTGGGAGGTTGATAGTAAAGCAGACGGAAAGTCAAACCGGAGCACCAGGAGAGGGACTATTCGTTGAGTTTTAGAAACCTTTCGTATTCACAGTGTGTCCGTTCTCTAGGTTTCCCGCACATGTTATAGCTGTAGTAATATTCCCTTCAACCTGGAGAGTTCGGACCCATGGAATGGGTGCCATGCATTATTGCTTTAAAGGGTCTGCATTTGCTCACCCAATCTCACCAATCGTCTCAGTCCCAAGTGTCCCTCCTTATGCCACATCCAGCTGTCGTTGTAGATAGGGTCATTCCAGCTTTCATCAGAGACCCTGAAGGAATTGTAAAGAATTTCCCAGTTTTTTTGTTTTGTTTTTGAAATTCCTTTTTATAGTGGGTTTGAGCTGATTCTCGCTGCCATGTTTATGCCAGTCTAGACACACTTGATTCCCTTACGGAGACATATCAATACATAGGTTTTAAGATTCTTACTAGTCAGATATTTTCCTCTGCGGGAAATATGGGGTTTTGAGTCCCTTTCGCTGAGGACGGTGTAGGTCTTGTCTATTCCATAGTTGGTTTTTGGAACGGTACCTGTGCTTATATCAAACTCTGGTTTTATGCATCACCCCACCTCTCCTTCCCCCTTAAGCAGGTATAAGAGTGTTTTCTAAATGTGAGACACTGTTCTCTTTCCTAACTCAGTTCAAGTGTAGCCATGTTTACAGGATCTTCATAAGTGATATCTTATGATAAGTTTCTTTTTCTGTGTGACTTATTTCACTTAGAATCATCGTACCTGAATCCACCCATTTTGCTGCTACTGGTCTTATGACATTGATTTCATGGCTGAGGGATATTCCATCGTACGTAAGTACCACAATTTTTTGAACCATGTTTATATTTTCTGGGATACTTAAGGTGTATCCAAGTTGAGGTCCTTGTATGCAGTGCAGCCCTAAATTTTGGGGTGGCTCTGTCTTATTGATTTTCAGTTTTCCCAAGGTATATTCCCTAGACTGGTAGTGCCCTTGGCTCTGTAGCTCTGTTCTTTAATTGTTTTAGGGAACAGAATGCACTCCTCCAGAGAGGCAGTTGGCAATTTACATCCCGCCCATCAGCATAACAAGGCTCCCTGTTCTCCAGGGTCTGTCTTGCCTTTCTTGTTCTTACACATTTTGTGGATGTCCCTTTTGACCGGTGGGAAGTGATACTTCTTTGTAGTGCAGATTTGCATTGCCCGCTTGCTTGCTTGGCCAAAAAGGGCATATGCGTTTTCTCCTGAATATATTCAGGAGAAAACGCATACGCCCTTTTTGGCCAAGTGCATCAATGTCGAAGTTGTGCCCCTCTTCCTGTGCTTTAAAGGCGATTCCAACGTACCTCTTGAAATCTGTTTCCTGCTATTCTGCCTCGCTTTCAAGTCCGCCTCGATGCCTTCCCTCAACAGATTTTTGGACGATAGTTGTCCTTTATTACTCGGCCAGTTTGTGAATGGCTGTGCCCCTGAGCTCCATTTTTCAACTCGTTTTTGGTGAGCTGACCGCAAGTCCAAAATTTTGGTTCAGGACCTATACTGGTTCCCGGTGGGTGGCTGAGAATTTGGTTAATTCTTCTTCCTGCCGGGAAATTACAGTGATATGTGCCCGTCCAAATGCCTAACAGCTACTCTCTCATTGGTTCTCCCTCTTCCCTTTCATCCTCTGCCAAATTGGAAACCTGTGCGAACCAAGAGGTTAAAGGGGCTGTCTCTCCAAGTTGGGAGGTTGATAGTAAAGCAGACGGAAAGTCAAACCGGAGCACCAGGAGAGGGACTATTCGTTGAGTTTTAGAAACCTTTCGTATTCACAGTGTGTCCGTTCTCTAAGTTTCCAGCACATGTTATAGCTGTAGTAATATTCCCTTCAACCTGGAGAGTTCGGACCCATGGAATGGGTGCCATGCATTATTGCTTTAAAGGGTCTGCATTTGCTCACCCAATCTCACCAATCGTCTCAGTCCCAAGTGTCCCTCCTTATGCCACATCCAGCTGTCATTGTAGATAGGGTCATTCCAGCTTTCATCAGAGACCCTGAAGGAATTGTAAAGAATTTCCCAGTTTTTTTGTTTTGTTTTTGAAATTCCTTTTTATAGTGGGTTTGAGCTGATTCTCGCTGCCATGTTTATGCCAGTCTAGACACACTTGATTCCCTTACGGAGACATATCAATACATAGGTTTTAAGATTCTTACTAGTCAGATATTTTCCTCTGCGGGAAATATGGGGTTTTGAGTCCCTTTCACTGAGGACGGTGTAGGTCTTGTCTATTCCATAGTTGGTTTTTGGAACGGTACCTGTGCTTATATCAAACTCTGGTTTTATGCATCACCCCACCTCTCCTTCCCCCTTAAGCAGGTATAAGAGTGTTTTCTAAATGTGAGACACTGTTCTCTTTCCTAACTCAGTTCAAGTGTAGCCATGTTTACAGGATCTTCATAAGTGATATCTTATGATAAGTTTCTTTTTCTGTGTGACTTATTTCACTTAGAATCATCGTACCTGAATCCACCCATTTTGCTGCTACTGGTCTTATGACATTGATTTCATGGCTGAGGGATATTCCATCGTACGTAAGTACCACAATTTTTTGAACCATGTTTATATTTTCTGGGATACTTAAGGTGTATCCAAGTTGAGGTCCTTGTATGCAGTGCAGCCCTAAATTTTGGGGTGGCTCTGTCTTATTGATTTTCAGTTTTCCCAAGGTATATTCCCTAGACTGGTAGTGCCCTTGGCTCTGTAGCTCTGTTCTTTACTTGTTTTAGGGAACAGAATGCACTCCTCCAGAGAGGCAGTTGGCAATTTACATCCCGCCCATCAGCATAACAAGGCTCCCTGTTCTCCAGGGCCTGTCTTGCCTTTCTTGTTCTTACACATTTTGTGGATGTCCCTTTTGACCGGTGGGAAGTGATACTTTTTTGTAGTGCAGATTTGCATTGCCCGCTTGCTTGCTTGGCCAAAAAGGGCGTATGCGTTTTCTCCTGAATATATTCAGGAGAAAACGCATATGCCCTTTTTGGCCAAGTGCATCATTGTCGAAGTTGTGCCCCTCTTCCTGTGCTTTAAAGGCGATTCCAACGTACCTCTTGAAATCTGTTTCCTGCTATTCTGCCTCGCTTTCAAGTCCGCCTCGATGCCTTCCCTCAACAGATTTTTGGACGATAGTTGTCCTTTATTACTCGGCCAGTTTGTGAATGGCTGTGCCCCTGAGCTCCATTTTTCAACTCGTTTTTGGTGAGCTGACCGCAAGTCCAAAATTTTGGTTCAGGACCTATACTGGTTCCCGGTGGGTGGCTGAGAATTTGGTTAATTCTTCTTCCTGCCGGGAAATTACAGTGATATGTGCCCGTCCAAATGCCTAACAGCTACTCTCTCATTGGTTCTCCCTCTTCCCTTTCATCCTCTGCCAAATTGGAAACCTGTGCGAACCAAGAGGTTAAAGGGGCTGTCTCTCCAAGTTGGGAGGTTGATAGTAAAGCAGACGGAAAGTCAAACCGGAGCACCAGGAGAGGGACTATTCGTTGAGTTTTAGAAACCTTTCGTATTCACAGTGTGTCCGTTCTCTAAGTTTCCAGCACATGTTATAGCTGTAGTAATATTCCCTTCAACCTGGAGAGTTCGGACCCATGGAATGGGTGCCATGCATTATTGCTTTAAAGGGTCTGCATTTGCTCACCCAATCTCACCAATCGTCTCAGTCCCAAGTGTCCCTCCTTATGCCACATCCAGCTGTCATTGTAGATAGGGTCATTCCAGCTTTCATCAGAGACCCTGAAGGAATTGTAAAGAATTTCCCAGTTTTTTTGTTTTGTTTTTGAAATTCCTTTTTATAGTGGGTTTGAGCTGATTCTCGCTGCCATGTTTATGCCAGTCTAGACACACTTGATTCCCTTACGGAGACATATCAATACATAGGTTTTAAGATTCTTACTAGTCAGATATTTTCCTCTGCGGGAAATATGGGGTTTTGAGTCCCTTTCACTGAGGACGGTGTAGGTCTTGTCTATTCCATAGTTGGTTTTTGGAACGGTACCTGTGCTTATATCAAACTCTGGTTTTATGCATCACCCCACCTCTCCTTCCCCCTTAAGCAGGTATAAGAGTGTTTTCTAAATGTGAGACACTGTTCTCTTTCCTAACTCAGTTCAAGTGTAGCCATGTTTACAGGATCTTCATAAGTGATATCTTATGATAAGTTTCTTTTTCTGTGTGACTTATTTCACTTAGAATCATCGTACCTGAATCCACCCATTTTGCTGCTACTGGTCTTATGACATTGATTTCATGGCTGAGGGATATTCCATCGTACGTAAGTACCACAATTTTTTGAACCATGTTTATATTTTCTGGGATACTTAAGGTGTATCCAAGTTGAGGTCCTTGTATGCAGTGCAGCCCTAAATTTTGGGGTGGCTCTGTCTTATTGATTTTCAGTTTTCCCAAGGTATATTCCCTAGACTGGTAGTGCCCTTGGCTCTGTAGCTCTGTTCTTTACTTGTTTTAGGGAACAGAATGCACTCCTCCAGAGAGGCAGTTGGCAATTTACATCCCGCCCATCAGCATAACAAGGCTCCCTGTTCTCCAGGGCCTGTCTTGCCTTTCTTGTTCTTACACATTTTGTGGATGTCCCTTTTGACCGGTGGGAAGTGATACTTTTTTGTAGTGCAGATTTGCATTGCCCGCTTGCTTGCTTGGCCAAAAAGGGCGTATGCGTTTTCTCCTGAATATATTCAGGAGAAAACGCATACGCCCTTTTTGGCCAAGTGCATCATTGTCGAAGTTGTGCCCCTCTTCCTGTGCTTTAAAGGCGATTCCAACGTACCTCTTGAAATCTGTTTCCTGCTATTCTGCCTCGCTTTCAAGTCCGCCTCGTTGCCTTCCCTCAACAGATTTTTGGACGATAGTTGTCCTTTATTAATCGGCCAGTTTGTGAATTGCTGTGCCCCTGAGCTCCATTTTTCAACTCGTTTTTGGTGAGCTGACCGCAAGTCCAAAATTTTGCTCCAGGACCTATACTGGTTCCCGGTGGGTGGCTGAGAATTTGGTTAATTCTTCTTCCTGCCGGGAAATTACAGTGATATGTGCCCGTCCAAATGCCTAACAGCTACTCTCTCATTGGTTCTCCCTCTTCCCTTTCATCCTCTGCCAAATTGGCAACCTGTGCGAACCAAGAGGTTAAAGGGGCTGTCTCTCCAAGTTGGGAGGTTGATAGTAAAGCAGACGGAAAGTCAAACCGGAGCACCAGGAGAGGGACTATTCGTTGAGTTTTAGAAACCTTTCATATTCACAGTGTGTCCGTTCTCTAGGTTTCCCGCACATGTTATAGCTGTAGTAATATTCCCTTCAACCTGGAGAGTTCGGACCCATGGAATGGGTGCCATGCATTATTGCTTTAAAGGGTCTGCATTTGCTCACCCAATCTCACCAATCGTCTCAGTCCCAAGTGTCCCTCCTTATGCCACATCCAGCTGTCATTGTAGATAGGGTCATTCCAGCTTTCATCAGAGACCCTGAAGGAATTGTAAAGAATTTCCCAGTTTTTTTGTTTTGTTTTTGAAATTCCTTTTTATAGTGGGTTTGAGCTGATTCTCGCTGCCATGTTTATGCCAGTCTAGACACACTTGATTCCCTTACGGAGACATATCAATACATAGGTTTTAAGATTCTTACTAGTCAGATATTTTCCTCTGCGGGAAATATGGGGTTTTGAGTCCCTTTCACTGAGGACGGTGTAGGTCTTGTCTATTCCATAGTTGGTTTTTGGAACGGTACCTGTGCTTATATCAAACTCTGGTTTTATGCATCACCCCACCTCTCCTTCCCCCTTAAGCAGGCATAAGAGTGTTTTCTAAATGTGAGACACTGTTCTCTTTCCTAACTCAGTTCAAGTGTAGCCATGTTTACAGGATCTTCATAAGTGATATCTTATGATAAGTTTCTTTTTCTGTGTGACTTATTTCACTTAGAATCATCGTACCTGAATCCACCCATTTTGCTGCTACTGGTCTTATGACATTGATTTCATGGCTGAGGGATATTCCATCGTACGTAAGTACCACAATTTTTTGAACCATGTTTATATTTTCTGGGATACTTAAGGTGTATCCAAGTTGAGGTCCTTGTATGCAGTGCAGCCCTAAATTTTGGGGTGGCTCTGTCTTATTGATTTTCAGTTTTCCCAAGGTATATTCCCTAGACTGGTAGTGCCCTTGGCTCTGTAGCTCTGTTCTTTACTTGTTTTAGGGAACAGAATGCACTCCTCCAGAGAGACAGTTGGCAATTTACATCCCGCCCATCAGCATAACAAGGCTCCCTGTTCTCCAGGGCCTGTCTTGCCTTTCTTGTTCTTACACATTTTGTGGATGTCCCTTTTGACCGGTGGGAAGTGATACTTCTTTGTAGTGCAGATTTGCATTGCCCGCTTGCTTGCTTGGCCAAAAAGGGCGTATGCGTTTTCTCCTGAATATATTCAGGAGAAAACGCATACGCCCTTTTTGGCCAAGTGCATCATTGTCGAAGTTGTGCCCCTCTTCCTGTGCTTTAAAGGCGATTCCAACGTACCTCTTGAAATCTGTTTCCTGCTATTCTGCCTCGCTTTCAAGTCCGCCTCGTTGCCTTCCCTCAACAGATTTTTGGACGATAGTTGTCCTTTATTACTCGGCCAGTTTGTGAATTGCTGTGCCCCTGAGCTCCATTTTTCAACTCGTTTTTGGTGAGCTGACCGCAAGTCCAAAATTTTGGTTCAGGACCTATACTGGTTCCCGGTGGGTGGCTGAGAATTTGGTTAATTCTTCTTCCTGCCGGGAAATTACAGTGATATGTGCCCGTCCAAATGCCTAACAGCTACTCTCTCATTGGTTCTCCCTCTTCCCTTTCATCCTCTGCCAAATTGGAAACCTGTGCGAACCAAGAGGTTAAAGGGGCTGTCTCTCCAAGTTGGGAGGTTGATAGTAAAGCAGACGGAAAGTCAAACCGGAGCACCAGGAGAGGGACTATTCGTTGAGTTTTAGAAACCTTTCGTATTCACAGTGTGTCCGTTCTCTAGGTTTCCCGCACATGTTATAGCTGTAGTAATATTCCCTTCAACCTGGAGAGTTCGGACCCATGGAATGGGTGCCATGCATTATTGCTTTAAAGGGTCTGCATTTGCTCACCCAATCTCACCAATCGTCTCAGTCCCAAGTGTCCCTCCTTATGCCACATCCAGCTGTCGTTGTAGATAGGGTCATTCCAGCTTTCATCAGAGACCCTGAAGGAATTGTAAAGAATTTCCCAGTTTTTTTGTTTTGTTTTTGAAATTCCTTTTTATAGTGGGTTTGAGCTGATTCTCGCTGCCATGTTTATGCCAGTCTAGACACACTTGATTCCCTTACGGAGACATATCAATACATAGGTTTTAAGATTCTTACTAGTCAGATATTTTCCTCTGCGGGAAATATGGGGTTTTGAGTCCCTTTCGCTGAGGACGGTGTAGGTCTTGTCTATTCCATAGTTGGTTTTTGGAACGGTACCTGTGCTTATATCAAACTCTGGTTTTATGCATCACCCCACCTCTCCTTCCCCCTTAAGCAGGTATAAGAGTGTTTTCTAAATGTGAGACACTGTTCTCTTTCCTAACTCAGTTCAAGTGTAGCCATGTTTACAGGATCTTCATAAGTGATATCTTATGATAAGTTTCTTTTTCTGTGTGACTTATTTCACTTAGAATCATCGTACCTGAATCCACCCATTTTGCTGCTACTGGTCTTATGACATTGATTTCATGGCTGAGGGATATTCCATCGTACGTAAGTACCACAATTTTTTGAACCATGTTTATATTTTCTGGGATACTTAAGGTGTATCCAAGTTGAGGTCCTTGTATGCAGTGCAGCCCTAAATTTTGGGGTGGCTCTGTCTTATTGATTTTCAGTTTTCCCAAGGTATATTCCCTAGACTGGTAGTGCCCTTGGCTCTGTAGCTCTGTTCTTTACTTGTTTTAGGGAACAGAATGCACTCCTCCAGAGAGGCAGTTGGCAATTTACATCCCGCCCATCAGCATAACAAGGCTCCCTGTTCTCCAGGGTCTGTCTTGCCTTTCTTGTTCTTACACATTTTGTGGATGTCCCTTTTGACCGGTGGGAAGTGATACTTCTTTGTAGTGCAGATTTGCATTGCCCGCTTGCTTGCTTGGCCAAAAAGGGCATATGCGTTTTCTCCTGAATATATTCAGGAGAAAACGCATACGCCCTTTTTGGCCAAGTGCATCAATGTCGAAGTTGTGCCCCTCTTCCTGTGCTTTAAAGGCGATTCCAACGTACCTCTTGAAATCTGTTTCCTGCTATTCTGCCTCGCTTTCAAGTCCGCCTCGATGCCTTCCCTCAACAGATTTTTGGACGATAGTTGTCCTTTATTACTCGGCCAGTTTGTGAATGGCTGTGCCCCTGAGCTCCATTTTTCAACTCGTTTTTGGTGAGCTGACCGCAAGTCCAAAATTTTGGTTCAGGACCTATACTGGTTCCCGGTGGGTGGCTGAGAATTTGGTTAATTCTTCTTCCTGCCGGGAAATTACAGTGATATGTGCCCGTCCAAATGCCTAACAGCTACTCTCTCATTGGTTCTCCCTCTTCCCTTTCATCCTCTGCCAAATTGGAAACCTGTGCGAACCAAGAGGTTAAAGGGGCTGTCTCTCCAAGTTGGGAGGTTGATAGTAAAGCAGACGGAAAGTCAAACCGGAGCACCAGGAGAGGGACTATTCGTTGAGTTTTAGAAACCTTTCGTATTCACAGTGTGTCCGTTCTCTAAGTTTCCAGCACATGTTATAGCTGTAGTAATATTCCCTTCAACCTGGAGAGTTCGGACCCATGGAATGGGTGCCATGCATTATTGCTTTAAAGGGTCTGCATTTGCTCACCCAATCTCACCAATCGTCTCAGTCCCAAGTGTCCCTCCTTATGCCACATCCAGCTGTCATTGTAGATAGGGTCATTCCAGCTTTCATCAGAGACCCTGAAGGAATTGTAAAGAATTTCCCAGTTTTTTTGTTTTGTTTTTGAAATTCCTTTTTATAGTGGGTTTGAGCTGATTCTCGCTGCCATGTTTATGCCAGTCTAGACACACTTGATTCCCTTACGGAGACATATCAATACATAGGTTTTAAGATTCTTACTAGTCAGATATTTTCCTCTGCGGGAAATATGGGGTTTTGAGTCCCTTTCACTGAGGACGGTGTAGGTCTTGTCTATTCCATAGTTGGTTTTTGGAACGGTACCTGTGCTTATATCAAACTCTGGTTTTATGCATCACCCCACCTCTCCTTCCCCCTTAAGCAGGTATAAGAGTGTTTTCTAAATGTGAGACACTGTTCTCTTTCCTAACTCAGTTCAAGTGTAGCCATGTTTACAGGATCTTCATAAGTGATATCTTATGATAAGTTTCTTTTTCTGTGTGACTTATTTCACTTAGAATCATCGTACCTGAATCCACCCATTTTGCTGCTACTGGTCTTATGACATTGATTTCATGGCTGAGGGATATTCCATCGTACGTAAGTACCACAATTTTTTGAACCATGTTTATATTTTCTGGGATACTTAAGGTGTATCCAAGTTGAGGTCCTTGTATGCAGTGCAGCCCTAAATTTTGGGGTGGCTCTGTCTTATTGATTTTCAGTTTTCCCAAGGTATATTCCCTAGACTGGTAGTGCCCTTGGCTCTGTAGCTCTGTTCTTTACTTGTTTTAGGGAACAGAATGCACTCCTCCAGAGAGGCAGTTGGCAATTTACATCCCGCCCATCAGCATAACAAGGCTCCCTGTTCTCCAGGGCCTGTCTTGCCTTTCTTGTTCTTACACATTTTGTGGATGTCCCTTTTGACCGGTGGGAAGTGATACTTTTTTGTAGTGCAGATTTGCATTGCCCGCTTGCTTGCTTGGCCAAAAAGGGCGTATGCGTTTTCTCCTGAATATATTCAGGAGAAAACGCATATGCCCTTTTTGGCCAAGTGCATCATTGTCGAAGTCGTGCCCCTCTTCCTGTGCTTTAAAGGCGATTCCAACGTACCTCTTGAAATCTGTTTCCTGCTATTCTGCCTCGCTTTCAAGTCCGCCTCGATGCCTTCCCTCAACAGATTTTTGGACGATAGTTGTCCTTTATTACTCGGCCAGTTTGTGAATGGCTGTGCCCCTGAGCTCCATTTTTCAACTCGTTTTTGGTGAGCTGACCGCAAGTCCAAAATTTTGGTTCAGGACCTATACTGGTTCCCGGTGGGTGGCTGAGAATTTGGTTAATTCTTCTTCCTGCTGTGAAATTACAGTGATATGTGCCCGTCCAAATGCCTAACAGCTACTCTCTCATTGGTTCTCCCTCTTCCCTTTCATCCTCTGCCAAATTGGAAACCTGTGCGAACCAAGAGGTTAAAGGGGCTGTCTCTCCAAGTTGGGAGGTTGATAGTAAAGCAGACGGAAAGTCAAACCGGAGCACCAGGAGAGGGACTATTCGTTGAGTTTTAGAAACCTTTCGTATTCACAGTGTGTCCGTTCTCTAAGTTTCCAGCACATGTTATAGCTGTAGTAATATTCCCTTCAACCTGGAGAGTTCGGACCCATGGAATGGGTGCCATGCATTATTGCTTTAAAGGGTCTGCATTTGCTCACCCAATCTCACCAATCGTCTCAGTCCCAAGTGTCCCTCCTTATGCCACATCCAGCTGTCATTGTAGATAGGGTCATTCCAGCTTTCATCAGAGACCCTGAAGGAATTGTAAAGAATTTCCCAGTTTTTTTGTTTTGTTTTTGAAATTCCTTTTTATAGTGGGTTTGAGCTGATTCTCGCTGCCATGTTTATGCCAGTCTAGACACACTTGATTCCCTTACGGAGACATATCAATACATAGGTTTTAAGATTCTTACTAGTCAGATATTTTCCTCTGCGGGAAATATGGGGTTTTGAGTCCCTTTCACTGAGGACGGTGTAGGTCTTGTCTATTCCATAGTTGGTTTTTGGAACGGTACCTGTGCTTATATCAAACTCTGGTTTTATGCATCACCCCACCTCTCCTTCCCCCTTAAGCAGGTATAAGAGAGTTTTCTAAATGTGAGACACTGTTCTCTTTCCTAACTCAGTTCAAGTGTAGCCATGTTTACAGGATCTTCATAAGTGATATCTTATGATAAGTTTCTTTTTCTGTGTGACTTATTTCACTTAGAATCATCGTACCTGAATCCACCCATTTTGCTGCTACTGGTCTTATGACATTGATTTCATGGCTGAGGGATATTCCATCGTACGTAAGTACCACAATTTTTTGAACCATGTTTATATTTTCTGGGATACTTAAGGTGTATCCAAGTTGAGGTCCTTGTATGCAGTGCAGCCCTAAATTTTGGGGTGGCTCTGTCTTATTGATTTTCAGTTTTCCCAAGGTATATTCCCTAGACTGGTAGTGCCCTTGGCTCTGTAGCTCTGTTCTTTACTTGTTTTAGGGAACAGAATGCACTCCTCCAGAGAGGCAGTTGGCAATTTACATCCCGCCCATCAGCATAACAAGGCTCCCTGTTCTCCAGGGCCTGTCTTGCCTTTCTTGTTCTTACACATTTTGTGGATGTCCCTTTTGACCGGTGGGAAGTGATACTTTTTTGTAGTGCAGATTTGCATTGCCCGCTTGCTTGCTTGGCCAAAAAGGGCGTATGCGTTTTCTCCTGAATATATTCAGGAGAAAACGCATACGCCCTTTTTGGCCAAGTGCATCATTGTCGAAGTTGTGCCCCTCTTCCTGTGCTTTAAAGGCGATTCCAACGTACCTCTTGAAATCTGTTTCCTGCTATTCTGCCTCGCTTTCAAGTCCGCCTCGTTGCCTTCCCTCAACAGATTTTTGGACGATAGTTGTCCTTTATTAATCGGCCAGTTTGTGAATTGCTGTGCCCCTGAGCTCCATTTTTCAACTCGTTTTTGGTGAGCTGACCGCAAGTCCAAAATTTTGCTCCAGGACCTATACTGGTTCCCGGTGGGTGGCTGAGAATTTGGTTAATTCTTCTTCCTGCCGGGAAATTACAGTGATATGTGCCCGTCCAAATGCCTAACAGCTACTCTCTCATTGGTTCTCCCTCTTCCCTTTCATCCTCTGCCAAATTGGCAACCTGTGCGAACCAAGAGGTTAAAGGGGCTGTCTCTCCAAGTTGGGAGGTTGATAGTAAAGCAGACGGAAAGTCAAACCGGAGCACCAGGAGAGGGACTATTCGTTGAGTTTTAGAAACCTTTCATATTCACAGTGTGTCCGTTCTCTAGGTTTCCCGCACATGTTATAGCTGTAGTAATATTCCCTTCAACCTGGAGAGTTCGGACCCATGGAATGGGTGCCATGCATTATTGCTTTAAAGGGTCTGCATTTGCTCACCCAATCTCACCAATCGTCTCAGTCCCAAGTGTCCCTCCTTATGCCACATCCAGCTGTCATTGTAGATAGGGTCATTCCAGCTTTCATCAGAGACCCTGAAGGAATTGTAAAGAATTTCCCAGTTTTTTTGTTTTGTTTTTGAAATTCCTTTTTATAGTGGGTTTGAGCTGATTCTCGCTGCCATGTTTATGCCAGTCTAGACAGACTTGATTCCCTTACGGAGACATATCAATACATAGGTTTTAAGATTCTTACTAGTCAGATATTTTCCTCTGCGGGAAATATGGGGTTTTGAGTCCCTTTCACTGAGGACGGTGTAGGTCTTGTCTATTCCATAGTTGGTTTTTGGAACGGTACCTGTGCTTATATCAAACTCTGGTTTTATGCATCACCCCACCTCTCCTTCCCCCTTAAGCAGGCATAAGAGTGTTTTCTAAATGTGAGACACTGTTCTCTTTCCTAACTCAGTTCAAGTGTAGCCATGTTTACAGGATCTTCATAAGTGATATCTTATGATAAGTTTCTTTTTCTGTGTGACTTATTTCACTTAGAATCATCGTACCTGAATCCACCCATTTTGCTGCTACTGGTCTTATGACATTGATTTCATGGCTGAGGGATATTCCATCGTACGTAAGTACCACAATTTTTTGAACCATGTTTATATTTTCTGGGATACTTAAGGTGTATCCAAGTTGAGGTCCTTGTATGCAGTGCAGCCCTAAATTTTGGGGTGGCTCTGTCTTATTGATTTTCAGTTTTCCCAAGGTATATTCCCTAGACTGGTAGTGCCCTTGGCTCTGTAGCTCTGTTCTTTACTTGTTTTAGGGAACAGAATGCACTCCTCCAGAGAGACAGTTGGCAATTTACATCCCGCCCATCAGCATAACAAGGCTCCCTGTTCTCCAGGGCCTGTCTTGCCTTTCTTGTTCTTACACATTTTGTGGATGTCCCTTTTGACCGGTGGGAAGTGATACTTCTTTGTAGTGCAGATTTGCATTGCCCGCTTGCTTGCTTGGCCAAAAAGGGCGTATGCGTTTTCTCCTGAATATATTCAGGAGAAAACGCATACGCCCTTTTTGGCCAAGTGCATCATTGTCGAAGTTGTGCCCCTCTTCCTGTGCTTTAAAGGCGATTCCAACGTACCTCTTGAAATCTGTTTCCTGCTATTCTGCCTCGCTTTCAAGTCCGCCTCGTTGCCTTCCCTCAACAGATTTTTGGACGATAGTTGTCCTTTATTACTCGGCCAGTTTGTGAATTGCTGTGCCCCTGAGCTCCATTTTTCAACTCGTTTTTGGTGAGCTGACCGCAAGTCCAAAATTTTGGTTCAGGACCTATACTGGTTCCCGGTGGGTGGCTGAGAATTTGGTTAATTCTTCTTCCTGCCGGGAAATTACAGTGATATGTGCCCGTCCAAATGCCTAACAGCTACTCTCTCATTGGTTCTCCCTCTTCCCTTTCATCCTCTGCCAAATTGGCAACCTGTGCGAACCAAGAGGTTAAAGGGGCTGTCTCTCCAAGTTGGGAGGTTGATAGTAAAGCAGACGGAAAGTCAAACCGGAGCACCAGGAGAGGGACTATTCGTTGAGTTTTAGAAACCTTTCGTATTCACAGTGTGTCCGTTCTCTAGGTTTCCCGCACATGTTATAGCTGTAGTAATATTCCCTTCAACCTGGAGAGTTCGGACCCATGGAATGGGTGCCATGCATTATTGCTTTAAAGGGTCTGCATTTGCTCACCCAATCTCACCAATCGTCTCAGTCCCAAGTGTCCCTCCTTATGCCACATCCAGCTTTCGTTGTAGATAGGGTCATTCCAGCTTTCATCAGAGACCCTGAAGGAATTGTAAAGAATTTCCCAGTTTTTTTGTTTTGTTTTTGAAATTCCTTTTTATAGTGGGTTTGAGCTGATTCTCGCTGCCATGTTTATGCCAGTCTAGACACACTTGATTCCCTTACGGAGACATATCAATACATAGGTTTTAAGATTCTTACTAGTCAGATATTTTCCTCTGCGGAAAATATGGGATTTTGAGTCCCTTTCGCTGAGGACGGTGTAGGTCTTGTCTATTCCATAGTTGGTTTTTGGAACGGTACCTGTGCTTATATCAAACTCTGGTTTTATGCATCACCCCACCTCTCCTTCCCCCTTAAGCAGGCATAAGAGTGTTTTCTAAATGTGAGACACTGTTCTCTTTCCTAACTCAGTTCAAGTGTAACCATGTTTACAGGATCTTCATAAGTGATATCTTATGATAAGTTTCTTTTTCTGTGTGACTTATTTCACTTAGAATCATCGTACCTGAATCCACCCATTTTGCTGCTACTGGTCTTATGACATTGATTTCATGGCTGAGGGATATTCCATCGTATGTAAGTACCACAATTTTTTGAACCATGTTTATATTTTCTGGGATACTTAAGGTGTATCCAAGTTGAGGTCCTTGTATGCAGTGCAGCCCTAAATTTTGGGGTGGCTCTGTCTTATTGATTTTCAGTTTTCCCAAGGTATATTCCCTAGACTGGTAGTTCCCTTGGCTCTGTAGCTCTGTTCTTTACTTGTTTTAGGGAACAGAATGCACTCCTCCAGAGAGGCAGTTGGCAATTTACATCCCGCCCATCAGCATAACAAGGCTCCCTGTTCTCCAGGGCCTGTCTTGCCTTTCTTGTTCTTACACATTTTGTGGATGTCCCTTTTGACCGGTGGGAAGTGATACTTCTTTGTAGTGCAGATTTGCATTGCCCGCTTGCTTGCTTGGCCAAAAAGGGCGTATGCGTTTTCTCCTGAATATATTCAGGAGAAAACGCATACGCCCTTTTTGGCCAAGTGCATCATTGTCGAAGTTGTGCCCCTCTTCCTGTGCTTTAAAGGTGATTCCAACGTACCTCTTGAAATCTGTTTCCTGCTATTCTGCCTCGCTTTCAAGTCCGCCTCGTTGCCTTCCCTCAACAGATTTTTGGACGATAGTTGTCCTTTATTACTCGGCCAGTTTGTGAATTGCTGTGCCCCCGAGCTCCATTTTTCAACTCGTTTTTGGTGAGCTGCCCGCAAGTCCAAAATTTTGCTTCAGGACCTATACTGGTTCCCGGTGGGTGGCTGAGAATTTGGTTAATTCTTATTCCTGCCGGGAAATTACAGTGATATGTGCCCGTCCAAATGCCTAACAGCTACTCTCTCATTGGTTCTCCCTCTTCCCTTTCATCCTCTGCCAAATTGGAAACCTGTGCGAACCAAGAGGTAAAAGGGGCTGTCTCTCCAAGTTGGGAGGTTGATAGTAAAGCAGACGGAAAGTCAAACCGGAGCATCAGGAGAGGGACTATTCGTTGAGTTTTAGAAACCTTTCGTATTCACAGTGTGTCCGTTCTCTAGGTTTCCCGCACATGTTATAGCTGTAGTAATATTCCCTTCAACCTGGAGAGTTCGGACCCATGGAATGGGTGCCATGCATTATTGCTTTAAAGGGTCTGCATTGGCTCACCCAATCTCACCAATCGTCTCAGTCCCAAGTGTCCCTCCTTATGCCACATCCAGCTGTCATTGTAGATAGGGTCATTCCAGCTTTCATCAGAGACCCTGAAGGAATTGTAAAGAATTTCCCAGTTTTTTTGTTTTGTTTTTGAAATTCCTTTTTATAGTGGGTTTGAGCTGATTCTCGCTGCCATGTTTATGCCAGTCTAGACACACTTGATTCCCTTACGGAGACATATCAATACATAGGTTTTAAGATTCTTACTAGTCAGATATTTTCCTCTGCGGGAAATATGGGGTTTTGAGTCCCTTTCGCTGAGGACGGTGTAGGTCTTGTCTATTCCATAGTTGGTTTTTGGAACGGTACCTGTGCTTATATCAAACTCTGGTTTTATGCATCACCCCACCTCTCCTTCCCCCTTAAGCAGGTATAAGAGTGTTTTCTAAATGTGAGACACTGTCCTCTTTCCTAACTCAGTTCAAGTGTAGCCATGTTTACAGGATCTTCATAAGTGATATCTTATGATAAGTTTCTTTTTCTGTGTACCTTATTTCACTTAGAATCATCGTACCTGAATCCACCCATTTTGCTGCTACTGGTCTTATGACATTGATTTCATGGCTGAGGGATATTCCATCGTATGTAAGTACCACAATTTTTTGAACCATGTTTATATTTTCTGGGATACTTAAGGTGTATCCAAGTTGAGGTCCTTGTATGCAGTGCAGCCCTAAATTTTGGGGTGGCTCTGTCTTATTGATTTTCTGTTTTCCCAAGGTATATTCCCTAGACTGGTAGTTCCCTTGGCTCTGTAGCTCTGTTCTTTACTTGTTTTAGGGAACAGAATGCACTCCTCCAGAGAGGCAGTTGGCAATTTACATCCCGCCCCTCAGCATAACAAGGCTCCCTGTTCTCCAGAGCCTGTCTTGCCTTTCTTGTTCTTACACATTTTGTGGATGTCCCTTTTGACCGGTGGGAAGTGATACTTCTTTGTAATGCAGATTTGCATTGCCCGCTTGCTTGCTTGGCCAAAAAGGGCGTATGCGTTTTCTCCTGAATATATTCAGGAGAAAACGCATACGCCCTTTTTGGCCAAGTGCATCATTGTCGAAGTTGTGCCCCTCTTCCTGTGCTTTAAAGGCGATTCCAACGTACCTCTTGAAATCTGTTTCCTGCTATTCTGCCTCGCTTTCAAGTCCACCTCGTTGCCTTCCCTCAACAGATTTTTGGACGATAGTTGTCCTTTATTACTCGGCCAGTTTGTGAATTGCTGTGCCCCTGAGCTCCATTTTTCAAAGCGTTTTTGGTGAGCTGACCGCAAGTCCAAAATTTTGGTTCAGGACCTATACTGGTTCCCGGTGGGTGGCTGATAATTTGGTTAATTCTTCTTCCTGCCGGGTAATTACAGTGATATGTACCCGTCCAAATGCCTAACAGCTACTCTCTCATTGGTTCTCCCTCTTCCCTTTCATCCTCTGCCAAATTGGCAACCTTTGCGAACCAAGAGGTTAAAGGGGCTGTCTCTCCAAGTTGGGAGGTTGATAGTAAAGCAGACGGAAAGTCAAACCGGAGCACCAGGAGAGGGACTATGCGTTGAGTTTTAGAAACCTTTCGTATTCACAGTGTGTCCGTTCCCTAGGTTTCCCGCACATGTTATAGCTGTAGTAATATTCCCTTCAACCTGGAGAGTTCGGACCCATGGAATGTGTGCCATGCATTATTGCTTTAAAGGGTCTGCATTTGCTCACCCAATCTCACCAATCATCTCAGTCCCAAGTGTCCCTCCTTATGCCACATCCAGCTGTCGTTGTAGATAGGGTCATTCCAGCATTCATCAGAGACCCTGAAGGAATTTTAAAGAATTTCCCAGTTTTTTTGTTTTGTTTTTGAAATTCCTTTTTATAGTGGGTTTGAGCTGATTCTCGCTGCCATGTTTATGCCAGTCTAGACACACTTGATTCCCTTATGGAGACATATCAATACATAGGTTTTAAGATTCTTACTAGTCAGATACTTTCCTCTGCGGGAAATATGGGGTTTTGAGTCCCTTTCACTGAGGACGGTGTAGGTCTTGTCTATTCGATAGTTGGTTTTTGGAACGGTACCTGTGCTTATATCAAACTCTTGTTTTATGCATCACCCCACCTCTCCTTCCCCCTTAAGCAGGTATAAGAGTGTTTTCTAAATGTGAGACACTGTTCTCTTTCCTAACTCAGTTCAAGTGTAGCCATGTTTACAGGATCTTCATAAGTGATATCTTATGATAAGTTTCTTTTTCTGTGTGACTTATTTCACTTAGAATCATCGTACCTGAATCCACCCATTTTGCTGCTACTGGTCTTATGACATTGATTTCATGGCTGAGGGATATTCCATCGTATGTAAGTACCACAATTTTTTGAACCATGTTTATATTTTCTGGGATACTTAAGGTGTATCCAAGTTGAGGTCCTTGTATGCAGTGCAGCCCTAAATTTTGGGGTGGCTCTGTCTTATTGATTTTCAGTTTTCCCAAGGTATATTCCCTAGACTGGTAGTTCCCTTGGCTCTGTAGCTCTGTTCTTTACTTGTTTTAGGGAACAGAATGCACTCCTCCAGAGAGGCAGTTGGCAATTTACATCCCGCCCATCAGCATAACAAGGCTCCCTGTTCTCCAGGGCCTGTCTTGCCTTTCTTGTTCTTACACATTTTGTGGATGTCCCTTTTGACCGGTGGGAAGTGATACTTCTTTGTAGTGCAGATTTGCATTGCCCGCTTGCTTGCTTGGCCAAAAAGGGCGTATGCGTTTTCTCCTGAATATATTCAGGAGAAAACGCATACGCCCTTTTTGGCCAAGTGCATCATTGTCGAAGTTGTGCCCCTCTTCCTGTGCTTTAAAGGCGATTCCAACGTACCTCTTGAAATCTGTTTCCTGCTATTCTGCCTCGCTTTCAAGTCCGCCTCGTTGCCTTCCCTCAACAGATTTTTGGACGATAGTTGTCCTTTATTACTCGGCCAGTTTGTGAATTGCTGTGCCCCCGAGCTCCATTTTTCAACTCGTTTTTGGTGAGCTGCCCGCAAGTCCAAAATTTTGCTTCAGGACCTATACTGGTTCCCGGTGGGTGGCTGAGAATTTGGTTAATTCTTCTTCCTGCCGGGAAATTACAGTGATATGTGCCCGTCCAAATGCCTAACAGCTACTCTCTCATTGGTTCTCCCTCTTCCCTTTCATCCTCTGCCAAATTGGAAACCTGCGCGAACCAAGAGGTTAAAGGGGCTGTCTCTCCAAGTTGGGAGGTTGATAGTAAAGCAGACGGAAAGTCAAACCGGAGCATCAGGAGAGGGACTATTCGTTGAGTTTTAGAAACCTTTCGTATTCACAGTGTGTCCGTTCTCTAGGTTTCCCGCACATGTTATAGCTGTAGTAATATTCCCTTCAACCTGGAGAGTTCGGACCCATGGAATGGGTGCCATGCATTATTGCTTTAAAGGGTCTGCATTTGCTCACCCAATCTCACCAATCGTCTCAGTCCCAAGTGTCCCTCCTTATGCCACATCCAGCTGTCATTGTAGATAGGGTCATTCCAGCTTTCATCAGAGACCCTGAAGGAATTGTAAAGAATTTCCCAGTTTTTTTGTTTTGTTTTTGAAATTCCTTTTTATAGTGGGTTTGAGCTGATTCTCGCTGCCATGTTTATGCCAGTCTAGACACACTTGATTCCCTTACGGAGACATATCAATACATAGGTTTTAAGATTCTTACTAGTCAGATATTTTCCTCTGCGGGAAATATGGGGTTTTGAGTCCCTTTCGCTGAGGACGGTGTAGGTCTTGTCTATTCCATAGTTGGTTTTTGGAACGGTACCTGTGCTTATATCAAACTCTGGTTTTATGCATCACCCCACCTCTCCTTCCCCCTTAAGCAGGTATAAGAGTGTTTTCTAAATGTGAGACACTGTTCTCTTTCCTAACTCAGTTCAAGTGTAGCCATGTTTACAGGATCTTCATAAGTGATATCTTATGATAAGTTTCTTTTTCTGTGTACCTTATTTCACTTAGAATCATCGTACCTGAATCCACCCATTTTGCTGCTACTGGTCTTATGACATTGATTTCATGGCTGAGGGATATTCCATCGTATGTAAGTACCACAATTTTTTGAACCATGTTTATATTTTCTGGGATACTTAAGGTGTATCCAAGTTGAGGTCCTTGTATGCAGTGCAGCCCTAAATTTTGGGGTGGCTCTGTCTTATTGATTTTCTGTTTTCCCAAGGTATATTCCCTAGACTGGTAGTTCCCTTGGCTCTGTAGCTCTGTTCTTTACTTGTTTTAGGGAACAGAATGCACTCCTCCAGAGAGGCAGTTGGCAATTTACATCCCGCCCATCAGCATAACAAGGCTCCCTGTTCTCCAGAGCCTGTCTTGCCTTTCTTGTTCTTACACATTTTGTGGATGTCCCTTTTGACCGGTGGGAAGTGATACTTCTTTGTAATGCAGATTTGCATTGCCCGCTTGCTTGCTTGGCCAAAAAGGGCGTATGCGTTTTCTCCTGAATATATTCAGGAGAAAACGCATACGCCCTTTTTGGCCAAGTGCATCATTGTCGAAGTTGTGCCCCTCTTCCTGTGCTTTAAAGGCGATTCCAACGTACCTCTTGAAATCTGTTTCCTGCTATTCTGCCTCGCTTTCAAGTCCACCTCGTTGCCTTCCCTCAACAGATTTTTGGACGATAGTTGTCCTTTATTACTCGGCCAGTTTGTGAATTGCTGTGCCCCTGAGCTCCATTTTTCAAAGCGTTTTTGGTGAGCTGACCGCAAGTCCAAAATTTTGGTTCAGGACCTATACTGGTTCCCGGTGGGTGGCTGATAATTTGGTTAATTCTTCTTCCTGCCGGGTAATTACAGTGATATGTACCCGTCCAAATGCCTAACAGCTACTCTCTCATTGGTTCTCCCTCTTCCCTTTCATCCTCTGCCAAATTGGCAACCTGTGCGAACCAAGAGGTTAAAGGGGCTGTCTCTCCAAGTTGGGAGGTTGATAGTAAAGCAGACGGAAAGTCAAACCGGAGCACCAGGAGAGGGACTATGCGTTGAGTTTTAGAAACCTTTCGTATTCACAGTGTGTCCGTTCCCTAGGTTTCCCGCACATGTTATAGCTGTAGTAATATTCCCTTCAACCTGGAGAGTTCGGACCCATGGAATGTGTGCCATGCATTATTGCTTTAAAGGGTCTGCATTTGCTCACCCAATCTCACCAATCATCTCAGTCCCAAGTGTCCCTCCTTATGCCACATCCAGCTGTCGTTGTAGATAGGGTCATTCCAGCATTCATCAGAGACCCTGAAGGAATTTTAAAGAATTTCCCAGTTTTTTTGTTTTGTTTTTGAAATTCCTTTTTATAGTGGGTTTGAGCTGATTCTCGCTGCCATGTTTATGCCAGTCTAGACACACTTGATTCCCTTATGGAGACATATCAATACATAGGTTTTAAGATTCTTACTAGTCAGATACTTTCCTCTGCGGGAAATATGGGGTTTTGAGTCCCTTTCACTGAGGACGGTGTAGGTCTTGTCTATTCGATAGTTGGTTTTTGGAACGGTACCTGTGCTTATATCAAACTCTTGTTTTATGCATCACCCCACCTCTCCTTCCCCCTTAAGCAGGTATAAGAGTGTTTTCTAAATGTGAGACACTGTTCTCTTTCCTAACTCAGTTCAAGTGTAGCCATGTTTACAGGATCTTCATAAGTGATATCTTATGATAAGTTTCTTTTTCTGTGTGACTTATTTCACTTAGAATCATCGTACCTGAATCCACCCATTTTGCTGCTACTGGTCTTATGACATTGATTTCATGGCTGAGGGATATTCCATCGTACGTAAGTACCACAATTTTTTGAACCATGTTTATATTTTCTGGGATACTTAAGGTGTATCCAAGTTGAGGTCCTTGTATGCAGTGCAGCCCTAAATTTTGGGGTGGCTCTGTCTTATTGATTTTCAGTTTTCCCAAGGTATATTCCCTAGACTGGTAGTGCCCTTGGCTCTGTAGCTCTGTTCTTTACTTGTTTTAGGGAACAGAATGCACTCCTCCAGAGAGGCAGTTGGCAATTTACATCCCGCCCATCAGCATAACAAGGCTCCCTGTTCTCCAGGGCCTGTCTTGCCTTTCTTGTTGTTACACATTTTGTGGATGTCCCTTTTGACCAGTGGGAAGTGATACTTCTTTGTAGTGCAGATTTGCATTGCCCGCTTGCTTGCTTGGCCAAAAAGGGCGTATGCGTTTTCTCCTGAATATATTCAGGAGAAAACGCATACGCCCTTTTTGGCCAAGTGCATCATTGTCGAAGTTGTGCCCCTCTTCCTGTGCTTTAAAGGCGATTCCAACGTACCTCTTGAAATCTGTTTCCTGCTATTCTGCCTCGCTTTCAAGTCCGCCTCGTTGCCTTCCCTCAACAGATTTTTGGACGATAGTTGTCCTTTATTACTCGGCCAGTTTGTGAATTGCTGTGCCCCTGAGCTCCATTTTTCAACTCGTTTTTGGTGAGCTGACCGCAAGTCCAAAATTTTGGTTCAGGACCTATACTGGTTCCCGGTGGGTGGCTGAGAATTTGGTTAATTCTTCTTCCTGCCGGGAAATTACAGTGATATGTGCCCGTCCAAATGCCTAACAGCTACTCTCTCATTGGTTCTCCCTCTTCCCTTTCATCCTCTGCCAAATTGGCAACCTGTGCGAACCAAGAGGTTAAAGGGGCTGTCTCTCCAAGTTGGGAGGTTGATAGTAAAGCAGACGGAAAGTCAAACCGGAGCACCAGGAGAGGGACTATTCGTTGAGTTTTAGAAACCTTTCGTATTCACAGTGTGTCCGTTCTCTAGGTTTCCCGCACATGTTATAGCTGTAGTAATATTCCCTTCAACCTGGAGAGTTCGGACCCATGGAATGGGTGCCATGCATTATTGCTTTAAAGGGTCTGCATTTGCTCACCCAATCTCACCAATCGTCTCAGTCCCAAGTGTCCCTCCTTATGCCACATCCAGCTGTCGTTGTAGATAGGGTCATTCCAGCTTTCATCAGAGACCCTGAAGGAATTGTAAAGAATTTCCCAGTTTTTTTGTTTTGTTTTTGAAATTCCTTTTTATAGTGGGTTTGAGCTGATTCTCGCTGCCATGTTTATGCCAGTCTAGACACACTTGATTCCCTTACGGAGACATATCAATACATAGGTTTTAAGATTCTTACTACTCAGATATTTTCCTCTGCGGGAAATATGGGGTTTTGAGTCCCTTTCGCTGAGGACGGTGTAGGTCTTGTCTATTCCATAGTTGGTTTTTGGAACGGTACCTGTGCTTATATCAAACTCTGGTTTTATGCATCACCCCACCTCTCCTTCCCCCTTAAGCAGGCATAAGAGTGTTTTCTAAATGTGAGACACTGTTCTCTTTCCTAACTCAGTTCAAGTGTAGCCATGTTTACAGGATCTTCATAAGTGATATCTTATGATAAGTTTCTTTTTCTGTGTGACTTATTTCACTTAGAATCATCGTACCTGAATCCACCCATTTTGCTGCTACTGGTCTTATGACATTGATTTCATGGCTGAGGGATATTCCATCGTACGTAAGTACCACAATTTTTTGAACCATGTTTATATTTTCTGGGATACTTAAGGTGTATCCAAGTTGAGGTCCTTGTATGCAGTGCAGCCCTAAATTTTGGGGTGGCTCTGTCTTATTGATTTTCAGTTTTCCCAAGGTATATTCCCTAGACTGGTAGTGCCCTTGGCTCTGTAGCTCTGTTCTTTACTTGTTTTAGGGAACAGAATGCACTCCTCCAGAGAGGCAGTTGGCAATTTACATCCCGCCCATCAGCATAACAAGGCTCCCTGTTCTCCAGGGCCTGTCTTGCCTTTCTTGTTCTTACACATTTTGTGGATGTCCCTTTTGACCGGTGGGAAGTGAAACTTCTTTGTAGTGCAGATTTGCATTGCCCGCTTGCTTGCTTGGCCAAAAAGGGCGTATGCGTTTTCTCCTGAATATATTCAGGAGAAAACACATACGCCCTTTATGGCCAAGTGCATCATTGTCGAAGTTGTGCCCCTCTTCCTGTGCTTTAAAGGCAATTCCAACGTACCTCTTGAAATCTGTTTCCTGCTATTCAGCCTCGCTTTCAAGTCCGCCTCGTTGCCTTCCCTCAACAGATTTTTGGACGATAGTTGTCCTTTATTACTCGGCCAGTTTGTGAATTGATGTGCCCCCGAGCTCCATTTTTCAACTCGTTTTTGGTGAGCTGACCGCAAGTCCAAAATTTTGGTTCAGGACCTATACTGGTTCCCGGTGGGTGGCTGAGAATTTGGTTAATTCTTCTTCCTGCCGGGAAATTACAGTGATATGTGCCCGTCCAAATGGCTAACAGCTACTCTCTCATTGGTTCTCCCTCTTCCCTTTCATCCTCTGCCAAATTGGCAACCTGTGCGAACCAAGAGGTTAAAGGGGCTGTCTCTCCAAGTTGGGAGGTTGATAGTAAAGCAGACGGAAAGTCAAACCAGAGCACCAGGAGAGGGACTATTCGTTGAGTTTTAGAAACCTTTCGTATTCACAGTGTGTCCGTTCTCTAGGTTTCCCGCACATGTTATAGCTGTAGTAATATTCCCTTCAACCTGGAGAGTTCGGACCCATGGAATGGGTGCCATGCATTATTGCTTTAAAGGGTCTGCATTTGCTCACCCAATCTCACCAATCGTCTCAGTCCCAAGTGTCCCTCTTTATGCCACATCCAGCTGTCGTTGTAGATAGGGTCATTCCAGCTTTCATCAGAGACCCTGAAGGAATTGTAAAGAATTTCCCAGTATTTTTGTTTTGTTTTTGAAATTCCTTTTTATAGTGGGTTTGAGCTGATTCTCGCTGCCATGTTTATGCCAGTCTAGACACACTTGATTCCCTTACGGAGACATATCAATACATAGGTTTTAAGATTCTTACTAGTCAGATATTTTCCTCTGCGGGAAATATGGGGTTTTGAGTCCCTTTCACTGAGGACGGTGTAGGTCTTGTCTATTCCATAGTTGGTTTTTGGAACGGTACCTGTGCTTATATCAAACTCTGGTTTTATGCATCACCCCACCTCTCCTTCCCCCTTAAGCAGGTATAAGAGTGTTTTCTAAATGTGAGACACTGTTCTCTTTCCTAACTCAGTTCAACTGTAGCCATGTTTACAGGATCTTCATAAGTGATATCTTATGATAAGTTTCTTTTTCTGTGTGACTTATTTCACTTAGAATCATCGTACCTGAATCCACCCATTTTGCTGCTACTGGTCTTATGACATTGATTTCATGGCTGAGGGATATTCCATCTTACGTAAGTACCACAATTTTTTGAACCATGTTTATATTTTCTGGGATACTTAAGGTGTATCCAAGTTGAGGTCCTTGTATGCAGTGCAGCCCTAAATTTTGGGGTGGCTCTGTCTTATTGATTTTCAGTTTTCCCAAGGTGTATTCCCTAGACTGGTAGTGCCCTTGGCTCTGTAGCTCTGTTCTTTACTTGTTTTAGGGAACAGAATGCACTCCTCCAGAGAGGCAGTTGTCAATTTAAATCCCGCCCATCAGCATAACAAGGCTCCCTGTTCTCCAGGGCCTGTCTTGCCTTTCTTGTTCTTACACATTTTGTGGATGTCCCTTTTGACCGGTGGGAAGTGATACTTCTTTGTAGTGCAGATTTGCATTGCCCGCTTGCTTGCTTGGCCAAAAAGGGCGTATGCGTTTTCTCCTGAATATATTCAGGAGAAAACGCATACACCCTTTTTGGCCAAGTGCATCATTGTCGAAGTTGTGCCCCTCTTCCTGTGCTTTAAAGGCGATTCCAACGTACCTCTTCAAATCTGTTTCCTGCTATTCTGCCACGCTTTCAAGTCCGCCTCGTTGCTTTCCCTCAACAGATTTTTGGACGATAGTTGTCCTTTATTACTCGGCCAGTTTGTGAATTGCTGTGCCCCTGAGCTCCATTTTTCAACTCGTTTTAGGTGAGCTGACCGCAAGTCCAAAATTTTGGTTCAGGACCTATACTGGTTCCCGGGGGGTGGCTGAGAATTTGGTTAATTCTTCTTCCTGCCGGGAAATTACAGTGATATGTGCCCGTCCAAATGCCTAACAGCTACTCTCTCATTGGTTCTCCCTCTTCCCTTTCATCCTCTGCCAAATTGGCAACCTGTGTGAACCAAGAGGTTAAAGGGGCTGTCTCTCCAAGTTGGGAGGTTGATAGTAAAGCAGACGGAAAGTCAAACCGGAGCACCAGGAGAGGGACTATTCGTTGAGTTTTAGAAACCTTTCGTATTCACAGTGTGCCCGTTCTCTAGGTTTCCCGCACATGTTATAGCTGTAGTAATATTCCCTTCAACCTGGAGAGTTCAGACCCATGGAATGGGTGCCATGCATTATTGCTTTAAAGGGTCTGCATTTGCTCACCCAATCTCACCAATCGTCTCAGTCCCAAGTGTCCCTCCTTATGCCACATCCAGCTGTCGTTGTAGATAGGGTCATTCCAGCTTTCATCAGAGACCCTGAAGGAATTGTAAAGAATTTCCCAGTTTTTTTGTTTTGTTTTTGAAATTCCTTTTTATAGTGGGTTTGAGCTGATTCTCGCTGCCATGTTTATGCCAGTCTAGACACACTTGATTCCCTTACGGAGACATATCAATACATAGGTTTTAAGATTCTTACTAGTCAGATATTTTCCTCTGCGGAAAATATGGGGTTTTGAGTCCCTTTCGCTGAGGACGGTGTAGGTCTTGTCTATTCCATAGTTGGTTTTTGGAACGGTACCTGTGCTTATATCAAACTCTGGTTTTATGCATCACCCCACCTCTCCTTCCCCCTTAAGCAGGTATAAGAGTGTTTTCTAAATGTGAGACACTGTTCTCTTTCCTAACTCAGTTCAAGTGTAGCCATGTTTACAGGATCTTCATAAGTGATATCTTATGATAAGTTTCTTTTTCTGTGTGACTTATTTCACTGAGAATCATCGTACCTGAATCCACCCATTTTGCTGCTACTGGTCTTATGACATTGATTTCATGGCTGAGGGATATTCCATCGTACGTAAGTACCACAATTTTTTGAACCATGTTTATATTTTCTGGGATACTTAAGGTGTATCCAAGTTGAGGTCCTTGTATGCAGTGCAGCCCTAAATTTTGGGGTGGCTCTGTCTTATTGATTTTCTGTTTTCCCAAGGTATATTCCCTAGACTGGTAGTTCCCTTGGCTCTGTAGCTCTGTTCTTTACTTGTTTTAGGGAACAGAATGCACTCCTCCAGAGAGGCAGTTGGCAATTTACATCCCGCCCATCAGCATAACAAGGCTCCCTGTTCTCCAGGGCCTGTCTTGCCTTTCTTGTTCTTACACATTTTGTGGATGTCCCTTTTGACCGGTGGGAAGTGATACTTCTTTGTAGTGCAGATTTGCATTGCCCGCTTGCTTGCTTGGCCAAAAAGGGCGTATGCGTTTTCTCCTGAATATATTCAGGAGAAAACGCATACGCCCTTTTTGGCCAAGTGCATCATTGTCGAAGTTGTGCCCCTCTTCCTGTGCTTTAAAGGCGATTCCAACGTACCTCTTGAAATCTGTTTCCTGCTATTCTGCCTCGCTTTCAAGTCCGCCTCGTTGCCTTCTCTCAACAGATTTTTGGACGATAGTTGTCCTTTATTACTCGGCCAGTTTGTGAATTGCTGTGCCCCTGAGCTCCATTTTTCAACTCGTTTTTGGTGAGCTGACCGCAAGTCCAAAATTTTGGTTCAGGACCTATACTGGTTCCCGGTGGGTGGCTGAGAATTTGGTTAATTCTTCTTCCTGCCGGGAAATTACAGTGATATGTGCCCGTCCAAATGCCTAACAGCTACTCTCTCATTGGTTCTCCCTCTTCCCTTTCATCCTCTGCCAAATTGGCAACCTGTGCGAACCAAGAGGTTAAAGGAGCTGTCTCTCCAAGTTGGGAGGTTGATAGTAAAGCAGACGGAAAGTCAAACCGGAGCACCAGGAGAGGGACTATTCGTTGAGTTTTAGAAACCTTTCATATTCACAGTGTGTCCGTTCTCTAGGTTTCCCGCACATGTTATAGCTGTAGTAATATTCCCTTCAACCTGGAGAGTTCGGACCCATGGAATGGGTGCCATGCATTATTGCTTTAAAGGGTCTGCATTTGCTCACCCAATCTCACCAATCGTCTCAGTCCCAAGTGTCCCTCCTTATGCCACATCCAGCTGTCGTTGTAGATAGGGTCATTCCAGCTTTCATCAGAGACCCTGAAGGAATTGTAAAGAATTTCCCAGTTTTTTTGTTTTGTTTTTGAAATTCCTTTTTATAGTGGGTTTGAGCTGATTCTCGCTGCCATGTTTATGCCAGTCTAGACACACTTGATTCCCTTATGGAGACATCTCAATACATAGGTTTTATGATTCTTACTAGTCAGATATTTTCCTCTGTGGGAAATATGGGGTTTTGAGTCCCTTTCACTGAGGACGGTGTAGGTCTTGTCTATTCCATAGTTGGTTTTTGGAACGGTACCTGTGCTTATATCGAACTCTGGTTTTATGCATCACCCCACCTCTCCTTCCCCCTTAAGCAGGTATAAGAGTGTTTTCTAAATGTGAGACACTGTTCTCTTTCCTAACTCAGTTCAAGTGTAGCCATGTTTACAGGATCTTCATAAGTGATATCTTATGATAAGTTTCTTTTTCTGTGTGACTTATTTCACTTAGAATCATCGTACCTGAATCCACCCATTTTGCTGCTACTGGTCTTATGACATTGATTTCATGGCTGAGGGATATTCCATCGTACGTAAGTACCACAATTTTTTGAACCATGTTTATATTTTCTGGGATACTTAAGGTGTATCCAAGTTGAGGTCCTTGTATGCAGTGCAGCCCTAAATTTTGGGGTGGCTCTGTCTTATTGATTTTCAGTTTTCCCAAGGTATATTCCCTAGACTGGTAGTGCCCTTGGCTCTGTAGCTCTGTTCTTTACTTGTTTTAGGGAACAGAATGCACTCCTCCAGAGAGGCAGTTGGCAATTTACATCCCGCCCATCAGCATAACAAGGCTCCCTGTTCTCCAGGGCCTGTCTTGCCTTTCTTGTTCTTACACATTTTGTGGATGTCCCTTTTGACCGGTGGGAAGTGATACTTCTTTGTAGTGCAGATTTGCATTGCCCGCTTGCTTGCTTGGCCAAAAAGGGCGTATGCATTTTCTCCTGAATATATTCAGGAGAAAACGCATACACACTTTTTGGCCAAGTGCATCATTGTCGAAGTTGTGCCCCTCTTCCTGTGCTTTAAAGGCGATTCCAACAAACCTCTAGAAATCTGTTTCCTGCTATTCTGCCTCGCTTTCAAGTCCGCCTCGTTGCCTTCCCTCAACAGATTTTTGGACGATAGTTGTCCTTTATTACTCGGCCAGTTTGTGAATTGCTGTGCCCCTGAGCTCCATTTTTCAACTCGTTTTTGGTGAGCTGACCGCAAGTCCAAAATTTTGGTTCAGGACCTATACTGGTTCCCGGTGGGTGGCTGAGAATTTGGTTAATTCTTCTTCCTGCCGGGAAATTACAGTGATATGTGCCCGTCCAAATGGCTAACAGCTACTCTCTCATTGGTTCTCCCTCTTCCCTTTCATCCTCTGCCAAATTGGCAACCTGTGCGAACCAAGAGGTTAAAGGGGCTGTCTCTCCAAGTTGGGAGGTTGATAGTAAAGCAGACGGAAAGTCAAACCGGAGCACCAGGAGAGGGACTATTCGTTGAGTTTTAGAAACCTTTCGTATTCACAGTGTGTCCGTTCTCTAGGTTTCCCGCACATGTTATAGCCGTAGTAATATTCCCTTCAACCTGGAGAGTTCGGACCCATGGAATGGGTGCCATGCATTATTGCTTTAAAGGGTCTGCATTTGCTCACCCAATCTCACCAATCGTCTCAGTCCCAAGTGTCCCTCCTTATGCCACATCCAGCTGTCATTGTAGATAGGGTCATTCCAGCTTTCATCAGAGACCCTGAAGGAATTGTAAAGAATTTCCCAGTTTTTTTGTTTTGTTTTTGAAATTCCTTTTTATAGTGGGTTTGAGCTGATTCTCGCTGCCATGTTTATGCCAGTGTAGACACACTTGATTCCCTTACGGAGACATATCAATACATAGGTTTTAAGATTCTTACTAGTCAGATATTTTCCTCTGCGGGAAATATGGGGTTTTGAGTCCCTTTCACTGAGGACGGTGTAGGTCTTGGCTATTCCATAGTTGGTTTTTGGAACGGTACCTGTGCTTATATCAAACTCTGGTTTTATGCATCACCCCACCTCTCCTTCCCCCTTAAGCAGGTATAAGAGTGTTTTCTAAATGTGAGACACTGTTCTCTTTCCTAACTCAGTTCAACTGTAGCCATGTTTACAGGATCTTCATAAGTGATATCTAATGATAAGTTTCTTTTTTTGTGTGACTTATTTCACTTAGAATCATAGTACCTGAATCCACCCATTTTGCTGCTACTGGTCTTATGACATTGATTTCATGGCTGAGGGATATTCCATCGTACGTAAGTACCACAATTTTTTGAACCATGTTTATATTTTCTGGGATACTTAAGGTGTATCCAAGTTGAGGTCCTTGTATGCAGTGCAGCCCTAAATTTTGGGGTGGCTCTGTCTTATTGATTTTCAGTTTTCCCAAGGTATATTCCCTAGACTGGTAGTGCCCTTGGCTCTGTAGCTCTGTTCTTTACTTGTTTTAGGGAACAGAATGCACTCCTCCAGAGAGGCAGTTGGCAATTTACATCCCGCCCATCAACATAACAAGGCTCCCTGTTCTCCAGGGCCTGTCTTGCCTTTCTTGTTCTTACACATTTTGTGGATGTCCCTTTTGACCGGTGGGAAGTGATACTTCTTTGTAGTGCAGATTTGCATTGCCCGCTTGCTTGCTTGGCCAAAAAGGGCGTATGCGTTTTCTCCTGAATATATTCAGGAGAAAACGCATACGCCCTTTTTGGCCAAGTGCATCATTTTCGAAGTTGTGCCCCTCTTCCTGTGATTTAAAGGCGATTCCAACGTACCTCTTGAAATCTGTTTCCTGCTATTCTGCCTCGCTTTCAAGTCCGCCTCGTTGCCTTCCCTCAACAGATTTTTGGACGATAGTTGTCCTTTATTACTCGGCCAGTTTGTGAATTGCTGTGCCCCTGAGCTCCATTTTTCAACTCGTTTTTGGTGAGCTGACCGCAAGTCCAAAATTTTGGTTCAGGACCTATACTGGTTCCCGGTGGGTGGCTGAGAATTTGGTTAATTCTTCTTCCTGAAGGGAAATTACAGTGATATGTGCCCGTCCAAATGGCTAACAGCTACTCTCTCATTGGTTCTCCCTCTTCCCTTTCATCCTCTGCCAAATTGGCAACCTGTGCGAACCAAGAGGTTAAAGGGGCTGTCTCTCCAAGTTGGGAGGTTGATAGTAAAGCAGACGGAAAGTCAAACCGGAGCACCAGGAGAGGGACTATTCGTTGAGTTTTAGAAACCTTTCGTATTCACAGTGTGTCCGTTCTCTAGGTTTCCCGCACATGTTATAGCTGTAGTAATATTCCCTTCAACCTGGAGAGTTCGGACCCATGGAATGGGTGCCATGCATTATTGCTTTAAAGGGTCTGCATTTGCTCACCCAATCTCACCAATCGTCTCAGTCCCAAGTGTCCCTCCTTATGCCACATCCAGCTGTCGTTGTAGATAGGGTCATTCCAGCTTTCATCAGAGACCCTGAAGGAATTGTAAAGAATTTCCCAGTTTTTTTCTTTTGTTTTTGAAATTCCTTTTTATAGTGGGTTTGAGCTGATTCTCGCTGCCATGTTTATGCCAGTCTAGACACACTTGATTCCCTTACGGAGACATATCAATACATAGGTTTTAAGATTCTTACTAGTCAGATATTTTCCTCTGCGGGAAATATGGGGTTTTGAGTCCCTTTCGCTGAGGACGGTGTAGGTCTTGTCTATTCCATAGTTGGTTTTTGGAACGGTACCTGTGCTTATATCAAACTCTGGTTTTATGCATCACCCCACCTCTCCTTCCCCCTTAAGCAGGTAAAAGAGTGTTTTCTAAATGTGAGACACTGTTCTCTTTCCTAACTCAGTTCAAGTGTAGCCATGTTTACAGGATCTTCATAAGTGATATCTTATGATAAGTTTCTTTTTCTGTGTGACTTATTTCACTTAGAATCATCGTACCTGAATCCACCCATTTTACTGCTACTGGTCTTATGACATTGATTTCATGGCTGAGGGATACTCCATCGTACGTAAGTACCACAATTTTTTGAACCATGTTTATATTTTCTGGGATACTTAAGGTGTATCCAAGTTGAGGTCCTTGTATGCAGTGCAGCCCTAAATTTTGGGGTGGCTCTGTCTTATTGATTTTCAGTTTTCCCAAGGTATATTCCCTAGACTGGTAGTGCCCTTGGCTCTGTAGCTCTGTTCTTTACTTGTTTTAGGGAACAGAATGCACTCCTCCAGAGAGGCAGTTGGCAATTTACATCCCGCCCATCAGCATAACAAGGCTCCCTGTTCTCCAGGGCCTGTCTTGCCTTTCTTGTTCTTACACATTTTGTGGATGTCCCTTTTGACCGGTGGGAAGTGATACTTCTTTGTAGTGCAGATTTGCATTGCCCGCTTGCTTGCTTGGCCAAAAAGGGCCTATGCGTTTTCTCCTGAATATATTCAGGAGAAAACACATACGCCCTTTTTGGCCAAGTGCATCATTGTCGAAGTTGTGCCCCTCTTCCTGTGCTTTAAAGGCGATTCCAACGTACCTCTTGAAATCTGTTTCCTGCTATTCTGCCTCGCTTTCAAGTCCGCCTCGTTGCCTTCCCTCAACAGATTTTTGGACGATAGTTGGCCTTTATTACTCGGCCAGTTTGTGAATTGCTGTGCCCCCGAGCTCCATTTTTCAACTCGTTTTTGGTGAGCTGACCGCAAGTCCAAAATTTTGGTTCAGGACCTATACTGGTTCCCGGTGGGTGGCTGAGAATTTGGTTAATTCTTCTTCCTGCCGGGAAATTACAGTGATATGTGCCCGTCCAAATGGCTAACAGCTACTCTCTCATTGGTTCTCCCTCTTCCCTTTCATCCTCTGCCAAATTGGCAACCTGTGCGAACCAAGAGGTTAAAGGGGCTGTCTCTCCAAGTTGGGAGGTTGATAGTAAAGCAGACGGAAAGTCAAACCGGAGCACCAGGAGAGGGACTATTCGTTGAGTTTTAGAAACCTTTCGTATTCACAGTGTGTCCGTTCTCTAGGTTTCCCGCACATGTTATAGCTGTAGTAATATTCCCTTCAACCTGGAGAGTTCGGACCCATGGAATGGGTGCCATGCATTATTGCTTTAAAGGGTCTGCATTTGCTCACCCAATCTCACCAATCGTCCCAGTCCCAAGTGTCCCTCCTTATGCCACATCCAGCTGTCGTTGTAGATAGGGTCATTCCAGCTTTCATCAGAGACCCTGAAGGAATTGTAAAGAATTTCCCAGTTTTTTTGTTTTGTTTTTGAAATTCCTTTTTATAGTGGGTTTGAGCTGATTCTCGCTGCCATGTTTATGCCAGTCTAGACACACTTGATTCCCTTACGGAGACATATCAATACATAGGTTTTAAGATTCTTACTAGTCAGATATTTTCCTCTGCGGGAAATATGGGGTTTTGAGTCCCTTTCACTGAGGACGGTGTAGGTCTTGTCTATTCCATAGTTGGTTTTTGGAACGGTACCTGTGCTTATATCAAACTCTGGTTTTATGCATCACCCCACCTCTCCTTCCCCCTTAAGCAGGTATAAGAGTGTTTGCTAAATGTGAGACACTGTTCTCTTTCCTAACTCAGTTCAAGTGTAGCCATGTTTACAGGATCTTCATAAGTGATATCTTATGATAAGTTTCTTTTTCTGTGTGACTTATTTCACTTAGAATCATCGTACCTGAATCCACCCATTTTGCTGCTACTGGTCTTATGACATTGATTTCATGGCTGAGGGATATTCCATCGTACGTAAGTACCACAATTTTTTGAACCATGTTTATATTTTCTGGGATACTTAAGGTGTATCCAAGTTGAGGTCCTTGTATGCAGTGCAGCCCTAAATTTTGGGGTGGCTCTGTCTTATTGATTTTCAGTTTTCCCAAGGTATATTCCCTAGACTGGTAGTGCCCTTGGCTCTGTAGCTCTGTTCTTTACTTGTTTTAGGGAACAGAATGCACTCCTCCAGAGAGGCAGTTGGCAATTTACATCCCGCCCATCAGCATAACAAGGCTCCCTGTTCTCCAGGGTCTGTCTTGCCTTTCTTGTTCTTACACATTTTGTGGATGTCCCTTTTGACCGGTGGGAAGTGATACTTCTTTGTAGTGCAGATTTGCATTGCCCGCTTGCTTGCTTGGCCAAAAAGGGCGTATGCGTTTTCTCCTGAATATATTCAGGAGAAAACGCATACGCCCTTTTTGGCCAAGTGCATCAATGTCGAAGTTGTGCCCCTCTTCCTGTGCTTTAAAGGTGATTCCAACGTACCTCTTGAAATCTGTTTCCTGCTATTCTGCCTCGCTTTCAAGTCCGCCTCGATGCCTTCCCTCAACAGATTTTTGGACGATAGTTGTCTTTATTACTCGGCCAGTTTGTGAATGGCTGTGCCCCTGAGCTCCATTTTTCAACTCGTTTTTGGTGAGCTGACCGCAAGTCCAAAATTTTGGTTCAGGACCTATACTGGTTCCCGGTGGGTGGCTGAGAATTTGGTTAATTCTTCTTCCTGCCGGGAAATTACAGTGATATGTGCCCGTCCAAATGCCTAACAGCTACTCTCTCATTGGTTCTCCCTCTTCCCTTTCATCCTCTGCCAAATTGGAAACCTGTGCGAACCAAGAGGTTAAAGGGGCTGTCTCTCCAAGTTGGGAGGTTGATAGTAAAGCAGACGGAAAGTCAAACCAGAGCACCAGGAGAGGGACTATTCGTTGAGTTTTAGAAACCTTTCGTATTCACAGTGTGTCCGTTCTCTAGGTTTCCCGCACATGTTATAGCTGTAGTAATATTCCCTTCAACCTGGAGAGTTCGGACCCATGGAATGGGTGCCATGCATTATTGCTTTAAAGCGTCTGCATTTGCTCACCCAATCTCACCAATCGTCTCAGTCCCAAGTGTCCCTCCTTATGCCACATCCAGCTGTCGTTGTAGATAGGGTCATTCCAGCTTTCATCAGAGACCCTGAAGGAATTGTAAAGAATTTCCCAGTTTTTTTGTTTTGTTTTTGAAATTCCTTTTTATAGTGGGTTTGAGCTGATTCTCACTGCCATGTTTATGCCAGTCTAGACACACTTGATTCCCTTACGGAGACATATCAATACATAGGTTTTAAGATTCTTACTAGTCAGATATTTTCCTCTGCGGGAAATATGGGGTTTTGAGTCCCTTTCGCTGAGGACGGTGTAGGTCTTGTCTATTCGATAGTTGGTTTTTGGTACGGTTCCTGTGCTTATATCAAACTCTGGTTTTATGCATCACCCCACCTCTCCTTCCCCCTTAAGCAGGTATAAGAGTGTTTTCTAAATGTGAGACACTGTTCTCTTTCCTAACTCAGTTCAAGTGTAGCCATGTTTACAGGATCTTCATAAGTGATATCTTATGATAAGTTTCTTTTTCTGTGTGACTTATTTCACTTAGAATCATCGTACCTGAATCCACCCATTTTGCTGCTACTGGTCTTATGACATTGATTTCATGGCTGAGGGATATTCCATCGTACGTAAGTACCACAATTTTTTGAACCATGTTTATATTTTCTGGGATACTTAAGGTGTATCCAAGTTGAGGTCCTTGTATGCAGTGCAGCCCTAAATTTTGGGGTGGCTCTGTCTTATTGATTTTCAGTTTTCCCAAGGTATATTCCCTAGACTGGTAGTGCCCTTGGCTCTGTAGCTCTGTTCTTTACTTGTTTTAGGGAACAGAATGCACTCCTCCAGAGAGGCAGTTGGCAATTTACATCCCGCCCATCAGCATAACAAGGCTCCCTGTTCTCCAGGGCCTGTCTTGCCTTTCTTGTTCTTACACATTTTGTGGATGTCCCTTTTGACCGGTGGGAAGTGATACTTCTTTGTAGTGCAGATTTGCATTGCCCGCTTGCTTGCTTGGCCAAAAAGGGCGTATGCGTTTTCTCCTGAATATATTCAGGGGAAAACACATACGCCCTTTTTGGCCAAGTGCATCATTGTCGAAGTTGTGCCCCTCTTCCTGTGCTTTAAAGGCGATTCCAACGTACCTCTTAAAATCTGTTTCCTGCTATTCTGCCTCGCTTTCAAGTCCGCCTCGTTGCCTTCCCTCAACAGATTTTTGGACGATAGTTGTCCTTTATTACTCGGCCAGTTTGTGAATGGCTGTGCCCCTGAGCTCCATTTTTCAACTCGTTTTTGGTGAGCTGACCGCAAGTCCAAAATTTTGGTTCAGGACCTATACTGGTTCCCGGTGGGTGGCTGAGAATTTGGTTAATTCTTCTTCCTGCCGGGAAATTACAGTGATATGTGCCCGTCCAAATGCCTAACAGCTACTCTCTCATTGGTTCTCCCTCTTCCCTTTCATCCTCTGCCAAATTGGAAACCTGTGCGAACCAAGAGGTTAAAGGGGCTGTCTCTCCAAGTTGGGAGGTTGATAGTAAAGCAGACGGAAAGTCAAACCGGAGCACCAGGAGAGGGACTATTTGTTGAGTTTTAGAAACCTTTCGTATTCACAGTGTGTCCGTTCTCTAGGTTTCCCGCACATGTAATAGCTGTAGTAATATTCCCTTCAACCTGGAGAGTTCGGACCCATGGAATGGGTGCCATGCATTATTGCTTTAAAGGGTCAGCATTTGCTCACCCAATCTCACCAATCGTCTCAGTCCCAAGTGTCCCTCCTTATGCCACATCCAGCTGTCATTGTAGATAGGGTCATTCCAGCTTTCATCAGAGACCCTGAAGGAATTGTAAAGAATTTCCCAGTTTTTTTGTTTTGTTTTTGAAATTCCTTTTTATAGTGGGTTTGAGCTGATTCTCGCTGCCATGTTTATGCCAGTCTAGACACACTTGATTCCCTTACGGAGACATATCAATACATAGGTTTTAAGATTCTTACTAGTCAGATATATTCCTCTGCCGGAAATATGGGGTTTTGAGTCCCTTTCACTGAGGACGGTGTAGGTCTTGTCTATTCCATAGTTGGTTTTTGGAACGGTACCTGTGCTTATATCAAACTCTGGTTTTATGCATCACCCCACCTCTCCTTCCCCCTTAAGCAGGTATAAGAGTGTTTTCTAAATGTGAGACACTGTTCTCTTTCCTAACTCAGTTCAAGTGTAGCCATGTTTACAGGATCTTCATAAGTGATATCTTATGATAAGTTTCTTTTTCTGTGTGACTTATTTCACTTAGAATCATCGTACCTGAATCCACCCATTTTGCTGCTACTGGTCTTATGACATTGATTTCATGGCTGAGGGATATTCCATCGTACGTAAGTACCACAATTTTTTGAACCATGTTTATATTTTCTGGGATACTTAAGGTGTATCCAAGTTGAGGTCCTTGTATGCAGTGCAGCCCTAAATTTTGGGGTGGCTCTGTCTTATTGATTTTCAGTTTTCCCAAGGTATATTCCCTAGACTGGTAGTGCCCTTGGCTCTGTAGCTCTGTTCTTTACTTGTTTTAGGGAACAGAATGCACTCCTCCAGAGAGGCAGTTGGCAATTTACATCCCGCCCATCAGCATAACAAGGCTCCCTGTTCTCCAGGGCCTGTCTTGCCTTTCTTGTTCTTACACATTTTGTGGATGTCCCTTTTGACCGGTGGGAAGTGATACTTCTTTGTAGTGCAGATTTGCATTGCCCGCTTGCTTGCTTGGCCAAAAAGGGCGTATGCGTTTTCTCCTGAATATATTCAGGAGAAAACGCATACGCCCTTTTTGGCCAAGTGCCTCATTGTCGAAGTTGTGCCCCTCTTCCTGTGCTTTAAAGGTGATTCCAATGTACCTCTTGAAATCTGTTTCCTGCTATTCTGCCTCACTTTCAAGTCCGTCTCGTTGCCTTCCCTCAACAGATTTTTGGACGATAGTTGTCCTTTATTACTCGGCCAGTTTGTGAATTGCTGTGCCCCTGAGCTCCATTTTTCAACTCGTTTTTGGTGAGCTGACCGCAAGTCCAAAATTTTGGTTCAGGACCTATACTGGTTCCCGGTGGGTGGCTGAGAATTTGGTTAATTCTTCTTCCTGCCGGGAAATTACAGTGATATGTGCCCGTCCAAATGCCTAACAGCTACTCTCTCATTGGTTCTCCCTCTTCCCTTTCATCCTCTGCCAAATTGGCAACCTGTGTGAACCAAGAGGTTAAAGGGGCTGTCTCTCCAAGTTGGGAGGTTGATAGTAAAGCAGACGGAAAGTCAAACCAGAGCACCAGGAGAGGGACTATTCGTTGAGTTTTAGAAACCTTTCGTATTCACAGTGTGTCCGTTCTCTAGGTTTCCCGCACATGTTATAGCTGTAGTAATATTCCCTTCAACCTGGAGAGTTCGGACCCATGGAATGCGTGCCATGCATTATTGCTTTAAAGGGTCTGCATTTGCTCGCCCAATCTCACCAATCGTCTCAGTCCCAAGTGTCCCTCCTTATGCCACATCCAGCTGTCGTTGTAGATAGGGTCATTCCAGCTTTCATCAGAGACCCTGAAGGAATTGTAAAGAATTTCCCAGTTTTTTTGTTTTGTTTTTGAAATTCCTTTATATAGTGGGTTTGAGCTGATTCTCGCTGCCATGTTTATGCCAGTCTAGACACACTTGATTCCCTTACGGAGACATATCAATACATAGGTTTTAAGATTCTTACTAGTCAGATATTTTCCTCTGCGGGAAATATGGGGTTTTGAGTCCCTTTCACTGAGGACGGTGTAGGTCTTGTCTATTCCATAGTTGGTTTTTGGAACGGTACCTGTGCTTATATCAAACTCTGGTTTTATGCATCACCCCACCTCTCCTTCCCCCTTAAGCAGGTATAAGAGTGTTTTCTAAATGTGAGACACTGTTCTCTTTCCTAACTCAGTTCAAGTGTAGCCATGTTTACAGGATCTTCATAAGTGATATCTTATGATAAGTTTCTTTTTCTGTGTGACTTATTTCACTTAGAATCATCGTACCTGAATCCACCCATTTTGCTGCTACTGGTCTTATGACATTGATTTCATGGCTGAGGGATATTCCATCGTACGTAAGTACCACAATTTTTTGAACCATGTTTATATTTTCTGGGATACTTAAGGTGTATCCAAGTTGAGGTCCTTGTATGCAGTGCAGCCCTAAATTTTGGGGTGGCTCTGTCTTATTGATTTTCAGTTTTCCCAAGGTATATTCCCTAGACTGGTAGTGCCCTTGGCTCTGTAGCTCTGTTCTTTACTTGTTTTAGGGAACAGAATGCACTCCTCCAGAGAGGCAGTTGGCAATTTACATCCCGCCCATCAGCATAACAAGGCTCCCTGTTCTCCAGGGTCTGTCTTGCCTTTCTTGTTCTTACACATTTTGTGGATGTCCCTTTTGACCGGTGGGAAGTGATACTTCTTTGTAGTGCAGATTTGCATTGCCCGCTTGCTTGCTTGGCCAAAAAGGGCGTATGCGTTTTCTCCTGAATATATTCAGGAGAAAACGCATACGCCCTTTTTGGCCAAGTGCATCAATGTCGAAGTTGTGCCCCTCTTCCTGTGCTTTAAAGGCGATTCCAACGTACCTCTTGAAATCTGTTTCCTGCTATTCTGCCTCGCTTTCAAGTCCGCCTCGATGCCTTCCCTCAACAGATTTTTGGACGATAGTTGTCCTTTATTACTCGGCCAGTTTGTGAATGGCTGTGCCCCTGAGCTCCATTTTTCAACTCGTTTTTGGTGAGCTGACCGCAAGTCCAAAATTTTGGTTCAGGACCTATACTGGTTCCCGGTGGGTGGCTGAGAATTTGGTTAATTCTTCTTCCTGCCGGGAAATTACAGTGATATGTGCCCGTCCAAATGCCTAACAGCTACTCTCTCATTGGTTCTCCCTCTTCCCTTTCATCCTCTGCCAAATTGGAAACCTGTGCGAACCAAGAGGTTAAAGGGGCTGTCTCTCCAAGTTGGGAGGTTGATAGTAAAGCAGACGGAAAGTCAAACCAGAGCACCAGGAGAGGGACTATTCGTTGAGTTTTAGAAACCTTTCGTATTCACAGTGTGTCCGTTCTCTAGGTTTCCCGCACCTGTTATAGCTGTAGTAATATTCCCTTCAACCTGGAGAGTTCGGACCCATGGAATGGGTGCCATGCATTATTGCTTTAAAGGGTCTGCATTTGCTCACCCAATCTCACCAATCGTCTCAGTCCCAAGTGTCCCTCCTTATGCCACATCCAGCTGTCGTTGTAGATAGGGTCATTCCAGCTTTCATCAGAGACCCTGAAGGAATTGTAAAGAATTTCCCAGTTTTTTTGTTTTGTTTTTGAAATTCCTTTTTATAGTGGGTTTGAGCTGATTCTCGCTGCCATGTTTATGCCAGTCTAGACACACTTGATTCCCTTACGGAGACATATCAATACATAGGTTTTAAGATTCTTACTAGTCAGATATTTTCCTCTGCGGGAAATATGGGGTTTTGAGTCCCTTTCGCTGAGGACGGTGTAGGTCTTGTCTATTCGATAGTTGGTTTTTGGTACGGTACCTGTGCTTATATCAAACTCTGGTTTTATGCATCACCCCACCTCTCCTTCCCCCTTAAGCAGGTATAAGAGTGTTTTCTAAATGTGAGACACTGTTCTCTTTCCTAACTCAGTTCAAGTGTACCCATGTTTACAGGATCTTCATAAGTGATATCTTATGATAAGTTTCTTTTTCTGTGTGACTTATTTCACTTAGAATCATCGTACCTGAATCCACCCATTTTGCTGCTACTGGTCTTATGACATTGATTTCATGGCTGAGGGATATTCCATCGTACGTAAGTACCACAATTTTTTGAACCATGTTTATATTTTCTGGGATACTTAAGGTGTATCCAAGTTGAGGTCCTTGTATGCAGTGCAGCCCTAAATTTTGGGGTGGCTCTGTCTTATTGATTTTCAGTTTTCCCAAGGTATATTCCCTAGACTGGTAGTGCCCTTGGCTCTGTAGCTCTGTTCTTTACTTGTTTTAGGGAACAGAATGCACTCCTCCAGAGAGGCAGTTGGCAATTTACATCCCGCCCATCAGCATAACAAGGCTCCCTGTTCTCCAGGGCCTGTCTTGCCTTTCTTGTTCTTACACATTTTGTGGATGTCCCTTTTGACCGGTGGGAAGTGATACTTCTTTGTAGTGCAGATTTGCATTGCCCGCTTGCTTGCTTGGCCAAAAAGGGCGTATGCGTTTTCTCCTGAATATATTCAGGAGAAAACACATACGCCCTTTTTGGCCAAGTGCATCATTGTCGAAGTTGTGCCCCTCTTCCTGTGCTTTAAAGGCGATTCCAACGTACCTCTTGAAATCTCTTTCCTGCTATTCTGCCTCGCTTTCAAGTCCGCCTCGTTGCCTTCCCTCAACAGATTTTTGGACGATAGTTGTCCTTTATTACTCGGCCAGTTTGTGAATGGCTGTGCCCCTGAGCTCCATTTTTCAACTCGTTTTTGGTGAGCTGACCGCAAGTCCAAAATTTTGGTTCAGGACCTATACTGGTTCCCGGTGGGTGGCTGAGAATTTGGTTAATTCTTCTTCCTGCCGGGAAATTACAGTGATATGTGCCCGTCCAAATGCCTAACAGCTACTCTCTCATTGGTTCTCCCTCTTCCCTTTCATCCTCTGCCAAATTGGAAACCTGTGCGAACCAAGAGGTTAAAGGGGCTGTCTCTCCAAGTTAGGAGGTTGTTAGTAAAGCAGACGGAAAGTCAAACCGGAGCACCAGGAGAGGGACTATTTGTTGAGTTTTAGAAACCTTTCGTATTCACAGTGTGTCCGTTCTCTAGGTTTCCCGCACATGTAATAGCTGTAGTAATATTCCCTTCAACCTGGAGAGTTCGGACCCATGGAATGGGTGCCATGCATTATTGCTTTAAAGGGTCAGCATTTGCTCACCCAATCTCACCAATCGTCTCAGTCCCAAGTGTCCCTCCTTATGCCACATCCAGCTGTCATTGTAGATAGGGTCATTCCAGCTTTCATCAGAGACCCTGAAGGAATTGTAAAGAATTTCCCAGTTTTTTTGTTTTGTTTTTGAAATTCCTTTTTATAGTGGGTTTGAGCTGATTCTCGCTGCCATGTTTATGCCAGTCTAGACACACTTGATTCCCTTACGGAGACATATCAATACATAGGTTTTAAGATTCTTACTAGTCAGATATATTCCTCTGCCGGAAATATGGGGTTTTGAGTCCCTTTCACTGAGGACGGTGTAGGTCTTGTCTATTCCATAGTTGGTTTTTGGAACGGTACCTGTGCTTATATCAAACTCTGGTTTTATGCATCACCCCACCTCTCCTTCCCCCTTAAGCAGGTATAAGAGTGTTTTCTAAATGTGAGACACTGTTCTCTTTCCTAACTCAGTTCAAGTGTAGCCATGTTTACAGGATCTTCATAAGTGATATCTTATGATAAGTTTCTTTTTCTGTGTGACTTATTTCACTTAGAATCATCGTACCTGAATCCACCCATTTTGCTGCTACTGGTCTTATGACATTGATTTCATGGCTGAGGGATATTCCATCGTACGTAAGTACCACAATTTTTTGAACCATGTTTATATTTTCTGGGATACTTAAGGTGTATCCAAGTTGAGGTCCTTGTATGCAGTGCAGCCCTAAATTTTGGGGTGGCTCTGTCTTATTGATTTTCAGTTTTCCCAAGGTATATTCCCTAGACTGGTAGTGCCCTTGGCTCTGTAGCTCTGTTCTTTACTTGTTTTAGGGAACAGAATGCACTCCTCCAGAGAGGCAGTTGGCAATTTACATCCCGCCCATCAGCATAACAAGGCTCCCTGTTCTCCAGGGCCTGTCTTGCCTTTCTTGTTCTTACACATTTTGTGGATGTCCCTTTTGACCGGTGGGAAGTGATACTTCTTTGTAGTGCAGATTTGCATTGCCCGCTTGCTTGCTTGGCCAAAAAGGGCGTATGCGTTTTCTCCTGAATATATTCAGGAGAAAACGCATACGCCCTTTTTGGCCAAGTGCATCATTGTCGAAGTTGTGCCCCTCTTCCTGTGCTTTAAAGGTGATTCTAATGTACCTCTTGAAATCTGTTTCCTGCTATTCTGCCTCGCTTTCAAGTCCGTCTCGTTGCCTTCCCTCAACAGATTTTTGGACGATAGTTGTCCTTTATTACTCGGCCAGTTTGTGAATTGCTGTGCCCCTGAGCTCCATTTTTCAACTCGTTTTTGGTGAGCTGACCGCAAGTCCAAAATTTTGGTTCAGGACCTATACTGGTTCCCGGTGGGTGGCTGAGAATTTGGTTAATTCTTCTTCCTGCCGGGAAATTACAGTGATATGTGCCCGTCCAAATGCCTAACAGCTACTCTCTCATTGGTTCTCCCTCTTCCCTTTCATCCTCTGCCAAATTGGCAACCTGTGTGAACCAAGAGGTTAAAGGGGCTGTCTCTCCAAGTTGGGAGGTTGATAGTAAAGCAGACGGAAAGTCAAACCAGAGCACCAGGAGAGGGACTATTCGTTGAGTTTTAGAAACCTTTCGTATTCACAGTGTGTCCGTTCTCTAGGTTTCCCGCACATGTTATAGCTGTAGTAATATTCCCTTCAACCTGGAGAGTTCGGACCCATGGAATGGGTGCCATGCATTATTGCTTTAAAGGGTCTGCATTTGCTCGCCCAATCTCACCAATCGTCTCAGTCCCAAGTGTCCCTCCTTATGCCACATCCAGCTGTCGTTGTAGATAGGGTCATTCCAGCTTTCATCAGAGACCCTGAAGGAATTGTAAAGAATTTCCCAGTTTTTTTGTTTTGTTTTTGAAATTCCTTTATATAGTGGGTTTGAGCTGATTCTCGCTGCCATGTTTATGCCAGTCTAGACACACTTGATTCCCTTACGGAGACATATCAATAAATAGGTTTTAAGATTCTTACTAGTCAGATATTTTCCTCTGCGGGAAATATGGGATTTTGAGTCCCTTTCGCTGAGGACGGTGTAGGTCTTGTCTATTCCATAGTTGGTTTTTGGAACGGTACCTGTACTTATATCAAACTCTGGTTTTATGCATCACCCCACCTCTCCTTCCCCCTTAAGCAGGCATAAGAGTGTTTTCTAAATGTCAGACACTGTTCTCTTTCCTAACTCAGTTCAAGTGTAGCCATGTTTACAGGATCTTCATAAGTGATATCTTATGATAAGTTTCTTTTTCTGTGTGACTTATTTCACTTAGAATCATCGTACCTGAATCCACCCATTTTGCTGCTACTGGTCTTATGACATTGATTTCATGGCTGAGGGATATTCCATCGTACGTAAGTACCACAATTTTTTGAACCATGTTTATATTTTCTGGGATACTTAAGGTGTATCCAAGTTGAGGTCCTTGTATGCAGTGCAGCCCTAAATTTTGGGGTGGCTCTGTCTTATTGATTTTCAGTTTTCCCAAGGTATATTCCCTAGACTGGTAGTGCCCTTGGCTCTGTAGCTCTGTTCTTTACTTGTTTTAGGGAACAGAATGCACTCCTCCAGAGAGGCAGTTGGCAATTTACTTCCCGCCCATCAGCATAACAAGGCTCCCTGTTCTCCAGGGCCTGTCTTGCCTTTCTTGTTCTTACACATTTTGTGGATGTCCCTTTTGACCGGTGGGAAGTGATACTTCTTTGTAGTGCAGATTTGCATTGCCCGCTTGCTTGCTTGGCCAAAAAGGGCGTATGCGTTTTCTCCTGAATATATTCAGGAGAAAACGCATATGCCCTTTTTGGCCAAGTGCATCATTGTCGAAGTTGTGCCCCTCTTCCTGTGCTTTAAAGGCGATTCCAACGTACCTCTTGAAATCTGTTTCCTCCTATTCTGGCTCGCTTTCAAGTCCGCCTCGTTGCCTTCCCTCAACAGATTTTTGGACGATAGTTGTCCTTTATTACTCGGCCAGTTTGTGAATTGCTGTGCCCCTGAGCTCCATTTTTCAACTCGTTTTTTGTGAGCTGACCGCAAGTCCAAAATTTTGGTTTAGGACCTATACTGGTTCCCGGTGGGTGGCTGAGAATTTGGTTAATTCTTCTTCCTGCCGGGAAATTACAGTGATATGTGCCCGTCCAAATGCCTAACAGCTACTCTCTCATTGGTTCTCCCTCTTCCCTTTCATCCTCTGCCAAATTGGAAACCTGTGCGAACCAAGAGGTTAAAGGGGCTGTCTCTCCAAGTTGGGAGGTTGATAGGAAAGCAGACGGAAAGTCAAACCGGAGCACCAGGAGAGGGACTATTCGTTGAGTTTTAGAAACCTTTCGTATTCACAGTGTGTCCGTTCTCTAGGTTTCCCGCACATGTTATAGCTGTAGTAATATTCCCTTCAACCTGGAGAGTTCGGACCCATGGAATGGGTGCCATGCATTATTGCTTTAAAGGGTCTGCATTTGCTCACCCAATCTCACCAATCGTCTCAGTCCCAAGTGTCCCTCCTTATGCCACATCCAGCTGTCGTTGTAGATAGGGTCATTCCAGCTTTCATCAGAGACCCTGCAGGAATTGTAAAGAATTTCCCAGTTTTTTTGTTTTGTTTTCGAAATTCCTTTTTATAGTGGGTTTGAGCTGATTCTCGCTGCCATGTTTATGCCAGTCTAGACACACTTGATTCCCTTACGGAGACATATCAATACATAGGTTTTAAGATTCTTACTAGTCAGATATTTTCCTCTGCGGGAAATATGGGGTTTTGAGTCCCTTTCACTGAGGACGGTGTAGGTCTTGTCTATTCCATAGTTGGTTTTTGGAACGGTACCTGTGCTTATATCAAACTCTGGTTTTATGCATCACCCCACCTCTCCTTCCCCCTTAAGCAGGTATAAGAGTGTTTTCTAAATGTGAGACACTGTTCTCTTTCCTAACTCAGTTCAAGTGTAGCCATGTTTACAGGATCTTCATAAGTGATATCTTATGATAAGTTTCTTTTTCTGTGTGACTCATTTCACTTAGAATCATCGTACCTGAATCGACCCATTTTGCTGCTACTGGTCTTATGACATTGATTTCATGGCTGAGGGATATTCCGTCGTACGTAAGTACCACAATTTTTTGAACCATGTTTATATTTTCTGGGATACTTAAGGTGTATCCAAGTTGAGGTCCTTGTATGCAGTGCAGCCCTAAATTTTGGGGTGGCTCTGTCTTATTGATTTTCAGTTTTCCCAAGGTATATTCCCTAGACTGGTAGTGCCCTTGGCTCTGTAGCTCTGTTCTTTACTTGTTATAGGGAACAGAATGCACTCCTCCAGAGAGGCAGTTGGCAATTTACATCCCGCCCATCAGCATAACAAGGCTCCCTGTTCTCCAGGGCCTGTCTTGCCTTTCTTGTTCTTACACATTTTGTGGATGTCCCTTTTGACCGGTGGGAAGTGATACTTCTTTGTAGTGCAGATTTGCATTGCCCGCTTGCTTGCTTGGCCAAAAAGGGCGTATGCGTTTTCTCCTGAATATATTCAGGAGAAAACGCATACGCCCTTTTTGGCCAAGTGCATCATTGTCGAAGTTGTGCCCCTCTTCCTGTGCTTTAAAGGCGATTCCAACGTACCTCTTGAAATCTGTTTCCTGCTATTCTGCCTCGCTTTCAAGTCCGCCTCGTTGCCTTCCCTCAACAGATTTTTGGACGATAGTTGTCCTTTATTACTCGGCCAGTTTGTGAATTGCTGTGCCCCTGAGCTCCATTTTTCAACTCATTTTAGGTGAGCTGACCGCAAGTCCAAAATTTTGGTTCAGGACCTATACTGTTTCCCGGAGGGTGGCTGAGAATTTGGTTAATTCTTCTTCCTGCCGGGAAATTACAGTGATATGTGCCCGTCCAAATGCCTAACAGCTACTCTCTCATTGGTTCTCCCTCTTCCCTTTCATCCTCTGCCAAATTGGCAACCTGTGCGAACCAAGAGGTTAAAGGAGCTGTCTCTCCAAGTTTGGAGGTTGATAGTAAAGCAGACGGAAAGTCAAACCCGAGCACCAGGAGAGGGACTATTCGTTGAGTTTTAGACACCTTTCATATTCACAGTGTGTCCGTACTCTAGGTTTCCCACACATGTTATAGCTGTAGTAATATTCCCTTCAACCTGGAGACTTCGGACCCATGGAATGGGTGCCATGCATTATTGCTTTAAAGGGTCTGCATTTGCTCACCCAATCTCACCAATCGTCTCAGTCCCAAGTGTACCTCCTTATGCCACATCCAGCTGTCGTTGTAGATAGGGTCATTCCAGCTTTCATCAGAGACCCTGAAGGAATTGTAAAGAATTTCCCAGTTTTTTTGTTTTGTTTTTGAAATTCCTTTTTATAGTGGGTTTGAGCTGATTCTCGCTGCCATGTTTATGCCAGTCTAGACACACTTGATTCCCTTACGGAGACATATCAATACATAGGTTTTAAGATTCTTACTAGTCAGATATTTTCCTCTGCGGGAAATATGGGGTTTTGAGTCCCTTTCACTGAGGACGGTGTAGGTCTTGTCTATTCCATAGTTGGTTTTTGGAACGGTACCTGTGCTTATATCAAACTTTAGTTTTATGCATCACCCCACCTCTCCTTCCCCCTTAAGCAGGTATAAGAGTGTTTTCTAAATGTGAGACACTGTTCTCTTTCCTAACGCAGTTCAAGTGTAGCCATGTTTACAGGATCTTCATAAGTGATATCTTATGATAAGTTTCTTTTTCTGTGTGACTCATTTCACTTAGAATCATCGTACCTGAATCCACCCATTTTGCTGCTACTGGTCTTATGACATTGATTTCATGGCTGAGGGATATTCCGTCGTACGTAAGTACCACAATTTTTTGCACCATGTTTATATTTTCTGGGATACTTAAGGTGTATCCAAGTTGAGGTCCTTGTATGCAGTGCAGCCCTAAATTTTGGGGTGGCTCTGTCTTATTGATTTTCAGTTTTCCCAAGGTATATTCCCTAGACTGGAAGTGCCCTTGGCTCTGTAGCTCTGTTCTTTACTTGTTTTAGGGAACAGAATGCACTCCTCCAGAGAGGCAGTTGGCAATTTACATCCCGCCCATCAGCATAACAAGGCTCCCTGTTCTCCAGGGCCTGTCTTGCCTTTCTTGTTCTTACATATTTTGTGTATGTCCCTTTTGACCGGTGGGAAGTGATACTTCTTTGTAGTGCAGATTTGCATTGCCCGCTTGCTTGCTTGGCCAAAAAGGGCGTATGCGTTTTCTCCTGAATATATTCAGGAGAAAACACATACGCACTTTTTGGCCAAGTGCATCATTGTCGAAGTTGTGCCCCTCTTCCTGTGCTTTAAAGGCGATTCCAACGTACCTCTTGAAATCTGTTTCCTGCTATTCTGCCTCGCTTTCAAGTCCGCCTCGTTGCCTTCCCTCAACAGATTTTTGGACGATAGTTGTCCTTTATTACTCGGCCAGTTTGTGAATTGCTGTGCCCCCGAGCTCCATTTTTCAACTCGTTTTTGGTGAGCTGACCGCAAGTCCAAATTTTGGTTCAGGACCTATACTGGTTCCCAGTGGGTGGCTGAGAATTTGGTTAATTCTTCTTCCTGCCGGTAAATTACAGTGATATGTGCCCGTCCAAATGGCTAACAGCTACTCTCTCATTGGTTCTCCCTCTTCCCTTTCATCCTCTGCCAAATTGGCAACCTGTGCGAACCAAGAGGTTAAAGGGGCTGTCTCTCCAAGTTGGGAGGTTGATAGTAAAGCAGACGGAAAGTCAAACCGGAGCACCAGGAGAGGGACTATTCGTTGAGTTTTAGAAACCTTTCGTATTCACAGTGTGTCCGTTCTCTAGGTTTCCCGCACATGTTATAGCTGTAGTAATATTCCCTTCAACCTGGAGAGTTCGGACCCATGGAATGGGTGCCATGCATTATTGCTTTAAAGGGTCTGCATTTGCTCACCCAATCTCACCAATCGTCTCAGTCGCAAGTGTCCCTCTTTATGCCACATCCAGCTGTCGTTGTAGATAGGGTCATTCCAGCTTTCATCAGAGACCCTGAAGGAATTGTAAAGAATTTCCCAGTTTTTTTGTTTTGTTTTTGAAATTCCTTTTTATAGTGGGTTTGAGCTGATTCTCGCTGCCATGTTTATGCCAGTCTAGACACACTTGATTCCCTTACGGAGACATATCAATACATAGGTTTTAAGATTCTTACTAGTCAGATATTTTCCTCTGCGGGAAATATGGGGTTTTGAGTCCCTTTCACTGAGGACGGTGTAGGTCTTGTGTATTCCATAGTTGGTTTTTGGAACGGTACCTGTGCTTATATCAAACTCTGGTTTTATGCATCACCCCACCTCTCCTTCCCCCTTAAGCAGGTATAAGAGTGTTTTCTAAATGTGAGACACTGTTCTCTTTCCTAACTCAGTTCAAGTGTAGCCATGTTTACAGGATCTTCATAAGTGATATCTTATGATAAGTTTCTTTTTCTGTGTGACTTATTTCACTTAGAATCATCGTACCTGAATCCACCCATTTTGCTGCTACTGGTCTTATGACATTGATTTCATGGCTGAGGGATATTCCATCGTACGTAAGTACCACAATTTTTTGAACCATGTTTATATTTTCTGGGATACTTAAGGTGTATCCAAGTTGAGGTCCTTGTATGCAGTGCAGCCCTAAATTTTGGGGTGGCTCTGTCTTATTGATTTTCAGTTTTCCCAAGGTATATTCCCTAGACTGGTAGTGCCCTTGGCTCTGTAGCTCTGTTCTTTACTTGTTTTAGGGAACAGAATGCACTCCTCCAGAGAGGCAGTTGGCAATTTACATCCCGCCCATCAGCATAACAAGGCTCCCTGTTCTCCAGGGCCTGTCTTGCCTTTCTTGTTCTTACACATTTTGTGGATGTCCCTTTTGACCGGTGGGAAGTGATACTTCTTTGTAGTGCAGATTTGCATTGCCCGCTTGCTTGCTTGGCCAAAAAGGGCGTATGCGTTTTCTCCTGAATATATTCAGGAGAAAACGCATACGCCCTTTTTGGCCAAGTGCATCATTGTCGAAGTTGTGCCCCTCTTCCTGTGCTTTAAAGGCGATTCCAACGTACCTCTTGAAATCTGTTTCCTGCTATTCTGCCTCGCTTTCAAGTCCGCCTCGTTGCCTTCCCTCAACAGATTTTTGGACGATAGTTGTCCTTTATTACTCGGCCAGTTTGTGAATTGCTGTGCCCCTGAGCTCCATTTTTCAACTCGTTTTTGGTGAGCTGACCGCAAGTCAAAAATTTTGGTTCAGGACCTATACTGGTTCCCGGTGGGTGGCTGAGAATTTGGTTAATTCTTCTTCCTGCCGGGAAATTACAGTGATATGTGCCCGTCCAAATGCCTAACAGCTACTCTCTCATTGGTTCTCCCTCTTCCCTTTCATCCTCTGCCAAATTGGAAACCTGTGCGAACCAAGAGGTTAAAGGGGCTGTCTCTCCAAGTTGGGAGGTTGATAGTAAAGCAGACGGAAAGTCAAACCGGAGCACCAGGAGAGGGACTATTCGTTGAGTTTTAGAAACCTTTCGTATTCACAGTGTGTCCGTTCTCTAGGTTTCCCGCACATGTTATAGCTGTAGTAATATTCCCTTCAACCTGGAGAGTTCGGACCCATGGAATGGGTGCCATGCATTATTGCTTTAAAGGGTCTGCATTTGCTCACCCAATCTCACCAATCGTCTCAGTCCCAAGTGTCCCTCCTTATGCCACATCCAGCTGTCGTTGTAGATACGGTCATTCCAGCTTTCATCAGAGACCCTGAAGGAATTGTAAAGAATTTCCCAGTTTTTTTGTTTTGTTTTTGAAATTCCTTTTTATAGTGGGTTTGAGCTGATTCTCGCTGCCATGTTTATGCCAGTCTAGACACACTTGATTCCCTTACGGAGACATATCAATACATAGGTTTTAAGATTCTTACTAGTCAGATATTTTCCTCTGTGGGAAATATGGGGTTTTGAGTCCCTTTCACTGAGGACGGTGTAGGTCTTGTGTATTCCATAGTTGGTTTTTGGAACGGTACCTGTGCTTATATCAAACTCTGGTTTTATGCATCACCCCACCTCTCCTTCCCCCTTAAGCAGGTATAAGAGTGTTTTCTAAATGTGAGACACTGTTCTCTTTCCTAACTCAGTTCAAGTGTACCCATGTTTACAGGATCTTCATAAGTGATATCTTATGATAAGTTTCTATTTCTGTGTGACTTATTTCACTTAGAATCATCGTACCTGAATCCACCCATTTTGCTGCTACTGGTCTTAAGACATTGATTTCATGGCTGAGGGATATTCCATCGTACGTAAGTACCACAATTTTTTGAACCATGTTTATATTATCTGGGATACTTAAGGTGTATCCAAGTTGAGGTCCTTGTATGCAGTGCAGCCCTAAATTTTGGGGTGGCTCTGTCTTATTGATTTTCAGTTTTCCCAAGGTATATTCCCTAGACTGGTAGTGCCCTTGGCTCTGTAGCTCTGTTCTTTACTTGTTTTAGGGAACAGAATGCACTCCTCCAGAGAGGCAGTTGGCAATTTACATCCCGCCCATCAGCATAACAAGGCTCCCTGTTCTCCAGGGCCTGTCTTGCCTTTCTTGTTCTTACACATTTTGTGGATGTCCCTTTTGACCGGTGGGAAGTGATACTTCTTTGTAGTGCAGATTTGCATTGCCCGCTTGCTTGCTTGGCCAAAAAGGGCGTATGCGTTTTCTCCTGAATATATTCAGGAGAAAACGCATACGCCCTTTTTGGCCAAGTGCATCATTGTCGAAGTTGTGCCCCTCTTCCTGTGCTTTAAAGGCGATTCCAACGTACCTCTTGAAATCTGTTTCCTGCTATTCTGCCTCGCTTTCAAGTCCGCCTCGTTGCCTTCCCTCAACAGATTTTTGGACGATAGTTGTCCTTTATTACTCGGCCAGTTTGTGAATTGCTGTGCCCCTGAGCTCCATTTTTCAACTCGTTTTAGGTGAGCTGACCGCAAGTCCAAAATTTTGGTTCAGGACCTATACTGGTTCCCGGGGGGTGGCTGAGAAGTTGGTTAATTCTTCTTCCTGCCGGGAAATTACAGTGATATGTGCCCGTCCAAATGCCTAACAGCTACTCTCTCATTGGTTCTCCCTCTTCCCTTTCATCCTCTGCCAAATTGGCAACCTGTGCGAACCAAGAGGTTAAAGGAGCTGTCTCTCCAAGTTGGGAGGTTGATAGTAAAGCAGACGGAAAGTCAAACCGGAGCACCAGGAGAGGGACTATTCGTTGAGTTTTAGACACCTTTCATATTCACAGTGTGTCCGTACTCTAGGTTTCCCACACATGTTATAGCTGTAGTAATATTCCCTTCAACCTGGAGAGTTCGGACCCATGGAATGGGTGCCATGCATTATTGCTTTAAAGGGTCTGCATTTGCTCACCCAATCTCACCAATCGTCTCAGTCCCAAGTGTCCCTCCTTATGCCACATCCAGCTGTCGTTGTAGATAGGGTCATTCCAGCTTTCATCAGAGATCCTGAAGGAATTGTAAAGAATTTCCCAGTTTTTTTGTTTTGTTTTTGAAATTCCTTTTTATAGTGGGTTTGAGCTGATTCTCGCTGCCATGTTTATGCCAGTCTAGACACACTTGATTCCCTTACGGAGACATATCAATACATAGGTTTTAAGATTCTTACTAGTCAGATATTTTCCTCTGCGGGAAATATGGGGTTTTGAGTCCCTTTCACTGAGGACGGTGTAGGTCTTGTCTATTCCATAGTTGGTTTTTGGAACGGTACCTGTGCTTATATCAAACTCTGGTTTTATGCATCACCCCACCTCTCCTTCCCCCTTAAGCAGGTATAAGAGTGTTTTCTAAATGTGAGACACTGTTCTCTTTCCTAACTCAGTTCAAGTGTAGCCATGTTTACAGGATCTTCATAAGTGATATCTTATGATAAGTTTCTTTTTCTGTGTGACTTATTTCACTTAGAATCATCGTACCTGAATCCACCCATTTTGCTGCTACTGGTCTTATGACATTGATTTCATGGCTGAGGGATATTCCATCGTACGTAAGTACCACAATTTTTTGAACCATGTTTATATTTTCTGGGATACTTAAGGTGTATCCAAGTTGAGGTCCTTGTATGCAGTGCAGCCCTAAATTTTGGGGTGGCTCTGTCTTATTGATTTTCAGTTTTCCCAAGGTATATTCCCTAGACTGGTAGTGCCCTTGGCTCTGTAGCTCTGTTCTTTACTTGTTTTAGGGAACAGAATGCACTCCTCCAGAGAGGCAGTTGGCAATTTACATCCCGCCCATCAGCATAACAAGGCTCCCTGTTCTCCAGGGCCTGTGTTGCCTTTCTTGTTCTTACACATTTTGTGGATGTCCCTTTTGACCGGTGGGAAGTGATACTTCTTTGTAGTGCAGATTTGCATTGCCCGCTTGCTTGCTTGGCCAAAAAGGGCGTATGCGTTTTCTCCTGAATATATTCAGGAGAAAACGCATACGCCCTTTTTGGCCAAGTGCATCATTGTCGAAGTTGTGCCCCTCTTCCTGTGCTTTAAAGGCGATTCCAACGTACCTCTTGAAATCTGTTTCCTGCTATTCTGCCTCGCTTTCAAGTCCGCCTCGTTGCCTTCCCTCAACAGATTTTTGGACGATAGTTGTCCTTTATTACTCGGCCAGTTTGTGAATTGCTGTGCCCCTGAGCTCCATTTTTCAACTCGTTTTTGGTGAGCTGACCGCAAGTCCAAAATTTTGGTTCAGGACCTATACTGGTTCCCGGTGGGTGGCTGAGAATTTGGTTAATTCTTCTTCCTGCCGGGAAATTACAGTGATATGTGCCCGTCCAAATGCCTAACAGCTACTCTCTCATTGGTTCTCCCTCTTCCCTTTCATCCTCTGCCAAATTGGAAACCTGTGCGAACCAAGAGGTTAAAGGGGCTGTCTCTCCAAGTTGGGAGGTTGATAGTAAAGCAGACGGAAAGTCAAACCGGAGCACCAGGAGAGGGACTATTCGTTGAGTTTTAGAAACCTTTCGTATTCACAGTGTGTCCGTTCTCTAGGTTTCCCGCACATGTTATAGCTGTAGTAATATTCCCTTCAACCTGGAGAGTTCGGACCCATGGAATGGGTGCCATGCATTATTGCTTTAAAGGGTCTGCATTTGCTCACCCAATCTCACCAATCGTCTCAGTCCCAAGTGTCCCTCCTTATGCCACATCCAGCTGTCATTGTAGATAGGGTCATTCCAGCTTTCATCAGAGACCCTGAAGGAATTGTAAAGAATTTCCCAGTTTTTTTGTTTTGTTTTTGAAATTCCTTTTTATAGTGGGTTTGAGCTGATTCTCGCTGCCATGTTTATGCCAGTCTAGACACACTTGATTCCCTTACGGAGACATATCAATACATAGGTTTTAAGATTCTTACTAGTCAGATATTTTCCTCTGCGGGAAATATGGGGTTTTGAGTCCCTTTCACTTAGGACGGTGTAGGTCTTGTCTATTCCATAGTTGGTTTTTGGAACGGTACCTGTGCTTATATCAAACTCTGGTTTTATGCATCACCCCACCTCTCCTTCCCCCTTAAGCAGGTATAAGAGTGTTTTCTAAATGTGAGACACTGTTCTCTTTCCTAACTCAGTTCAAGTGTAGCCATGTTTACAGGATCTTCATAAGTGATATCTTATGATAAGTTTCTTTTTCTGTGTGACTTATTTCACTTAGAATCATCGTACCTGAATCCACCCATTTTGCTGCTACTGGTCTTATGACATTGATTTCATGGCTGAGGGATATTCCATCGTACGTAAGTACCACAATTTTTTGAACCATGTTTATATTTTCTGGGATACTTAAGGTGTATCCAAGTTGAGGTCCTTGTATGCAGTGCAGCCCTAAATTTTGGGGTGGCTCTGTCTTATTGATTTTCAGTTTTCCCAAGGTATATTCCCTAGACTGGTAGTGCCCTTGGCTCTGTAGCTCTGTTCTTTACTTGTTTTAGGGAACAGAATGCACTCCTCCAGAGAGGCAGTTGGCAATTTACATCCCGCCCATCAGCATAACAAGGCTCCCTGTTCTCCAGGGCCTGTCTTGCCTTTCTTGTTCTACACATTTTGTGGATGTCCCTTTTGACCGGTGGGAAGTGATACTTCTTTGTAGTGCAGATTTGCATTGCCCGCTTGCTTGCTTGGCCAAAAAGGGCGTATGCGTTTTCTCCTGAATATATTCAGGAGAAAACACATACGCCCTTTTTGGCCAAGTGCATCATTGTCGAAGTTGTGCCCCTCTTCCTGTGCTTTAAAGGCGATTCCAACGTACCTCTTGAAATCTGTTTCCTGCTATTCTGCCTCGCTTTCAAGTCCGCCTCGTTGCCTTCCCTCAACAGATTTTTGGACGATAGTTGTCCTTTATTACTCGGCCAGTTTGTGAATTGCTGTGCCCCCGAGCTCCATTTTTCAACTCGTTTTTGGTGAGCTGACCGCAAGTCCAAAATTTTGGTTCAGGACCTATACTGGTTCCCGGGGGGTGGCTGAGAATTTGGTTAATTCTTCTTCCTGCCGGGAAATTACAGTGATATGTGCCCGTCCAAATGCCTAACAGCTACTCTCTCATTGGTTCTCCCTCTTCCCTTTCATCCTCTGCCAAATTGGCAACCTGTGCGAACCAAGAGGTTAAAGGAGCTGTCTCTCCAAGTTGGGAGGTTGATAGTAAAGCAGACGGAAAGTCAAACCGGAGCACCAGGAGAGGGACTATTCGTTGAGTTTTAGAAACCTTTCGTATTCACAGTGTGTCCGTTCTCTAGGTTTCCCGCACATGTTATAGCTGTAGTAATATTCCCTTCAACCTGGAGAGTTCGGACCCATGGAATGGGTGCCATGCATTATTGCTTTAAAGGGTCTGCATTTGCTCACCCAATCTCACCAATCGTCTCAGTCCCAAGTGTCCCTCCTTATGCCACATCCAGCTGTCGTTGTAGATAGGGTCATTCCAGCTTTCATCAGAGACCCTGAAGGAATTGTAAAGAATTTCCCAGTTTTTTTGTTTTGTTTTTGAAATTCATTTTTATAGTGGATTTGAGCTGATTCTCGCTGCCATGTTTATGCCAGTCTAGACACACTTGATTCCCTTACGGAGACATATCAATACATAGGTTTTAAGATTCTTACTAGTCAGATATTTTCCTCTGCGGGAAATATGGGGTTTTGAGTCCCTTTCACTGAGGACGATGTAGGTCTTGTCTATTCCATAGTTGGTTTTTGGAACGGTACCTGTGCTTATATCAAACTCTGGTTTTATGCATCACCCCACCTCTCCTTCCCCCTTAAGCAGGTATAAGAGTGTTTTCTAAATGTGAGACACTGTTCTCTTTCCTAACTCAGTTCAAGTGTAGCCATGTTTACAGGATCTTCATAAGTGATATCTTATGATAAGTTTCTTTTTCTGTGTGACTTATTTCACTTAGAATCATCGTACCTGAATCCACCCATTTTGCTGCTACTGGTCTTATGACATTGATTTCATGGCTGAGGGATATTCCATCGTACGTAAGTACCACAATTTTTTGAACCATGTTTATATTTTCTGGGATACTTAAGGTGTATCCAAGTTGAGGTCCTTGTATGCAGTGCAGCCCTAAATTTTGGGGTGGCTCTGTCTTATTGATTTTCAGTTTTCCCAAGGTATATTCCCTAGACTGGTAGTGCCCTTGGCTCTGTAGCTCTGTTCTTTACTTGTTTTAGGGAACAGAATGCACTCCTCCAGAGAGGCAGTTGGCAATTTACATCCCGCCCATCAGCATAACAAGGCTCCCTGTTCTCCAGGGCCTGTCTTGCCTTTCTTGTTCTACACATTTTGTGGATGTCCCTTTTGACCGGTGGGAAGTGATACTTCTTTGTAGTCCAGATTTGCATTGCCCGCTTGCTTGCTTGGCCAAAAAGGGCGTATGCGTTTTCTCCTGAATATATTCAGGAGAAAACACATACGCCCTTTTTGGCCAAGTGCATCATTGTCGAAGTTGTGCCCCTCTTCCTGTGCTTTAAAGGCGATTCCAACGTACCTCTTGAAATCTGTTTCCTGCTATTCTGCCTCGCTTTCAAGTCCGCCTCGTTGCCTTCCCTCAACAGATTTTTGGACGATAGTTGTCCTTTATTACTCGGCCAGTTTGTGAATTGCTGTGCCCCCGAGCTCCATTTTTCAACTCGTTTTTGGTGAGCTGACCGCAAGTCCAAAATTTTGGTTCAGGACCTATACTGGTTCCCGGGGGGTGGCTGAGAATTTGGTTAATTCTTCTTCCTGCCGGGAAATTACAGTGATATGTGCCCGTCCAAATGCCTAACAGCTACTCTCTCATTGGTTCTCCCTCTTCCCTTTCATCCTCTGCCAAATTGGCAACCTGTGCGAACCAAGAGGTTAAAGGAGCTGTCTCTCCAAGTTGGGAGGTTGATAGTAAAGCAGACGGAAAGTCAAACCGGAGCACCAGGAGAGGGACTATTCGTTGAGTTTTAGAAACCTTTCGTATTCACAGTGTGTCCGTTCTCTAGGTTTCCCGCACATGTTATAGCTGTAGTAATATTCCCTTCAACCTGGAGAGTTCGGACCCATGGAATGGGTGCCATGCATTATTGCTTTAAAGGGTCTGCATTTGCTCACCCAATCTCACCAATCGTCTCAGTCCCAAGTGTCCCTCCTTATGCCACATCCAGCTGTCGTTGTAGATAGGGTCATTCCAGCTTTCATCAGAGACCCTGAAGGAATTGTAAAGAATTTCCCAGTTTTTTTGTTTTGTTTTTGAAATTCATTTTTATAGTGGATTTGAGCTGATTCTCGCTGCCATGTTTATGCCAGTCTAGACACACTTGATTCCCTTACGGAGACATATCAATACATAGGTTTTATGATTCTTACTAGTCAGATATTTTCCTCTGCGGGAAATATGGGGTTTTGAGTCCCTTTCACTGAGGACGATGTAGGTCTTGTCTATTCCATAGTTGGTTTTTGGAACGGTACCTGTGCTTATATCAAACTCTGGTTTTATGCATCACCCCACCTCTCCTTCCCCCTTAAGCAGGTATAAGAGTGTTTTCTAAATGTGAGACACTGTTCTCTTTCCTAACTCAGTTCAAGTGTAGCCATGTTTACAGGATCTTCATAAGTGATATCTTATGATAAGTTTCTTTTTCTGTGTGACTTATTTCACTTAGAATCATCGTACCTGAATCCACCCATTTTGCTGCTACTGGTCTTATGACATTGATTTCATGGCTGAGGGATATTCCATCGTACGTAAGTACCACAATTTTTTGAACCATGTTTATATTTTCTGGGATACTTAAGGTGTATCCAAGTTGAGGTCCTTGTATGCAGTGCAGCCCTAAATTTTGGGGTGGCTCTGTCTTATTGATTTTCAGTTTTCCCAAGGTATATTCCCTAGACTGGTAGTGCCCTTGGCTCTGTAGCTCTGTTCTTTACTTGTTTTAGGGAACAGAATGCACTCCTCCAGAGAGGCAGTTGGCAATTTACATCCCGCCCATCAGCATAACAAGGCTCCCTGTTCTCCAGGGCCTGTCTTGCCTTTCTTGTTCTACACATTTTGTGGATGTCCCTTTTGACCGGTGGGAAGTGATACTTCTTTGTAGTGCAGATTTGCATTGCCCGCTTGCTTGCTTGGCCAAAAAGGGCGTATGCGTTTTCTCCTGAATATATTCAGGAGAAAACACATACGCCCTTTTTGGCCAAGTGCATCATTGTCGAAGTTGTGCCCCTCTTCCTGTGCTTTAAAGGCGATTCCAACGTACCTCTTGAAATCTGTTTCCTGCTATTCTGCCTCGCTTTCAAGTCCGCCTCGTTGCCTTCCCTCAACAGATTTTTGGACGATAGTTGTCCTTTATTACTCGGCCAGTTTGTGAATTGCTGTGCCCCCGAGCTCCATTTTTCAACTCGTTTTTGGTGAGCTGACCGCAAGTCCAAAATTTTGGTTCAGGACCTATACTGGTTCCCGGGGGGTGGCTGAGAATTTGGTTAATTCTTCTTCCTGCCGGGAAATTACAGTGATATGTGCCCGTCCAAATGCCTAACAGCTACTCTCTCATTGGTTCTCCCTCTTCCCTTTCATCCTCTGCCAAATTGGCAACCTGTGCGAACCAAGAGGTTAAAGGAGCTGTCTCTCCAAGTTGGGAGGTTGATAGTAAAGCAGACGGAAAGTCAAACCGGAGCACCAGGAGAGGGACTATTCGTTGAGTTTTAGAAACCTTTCGTATTCACAGTGTGTCCGTTCTCTAGGTTTCCCGCACATGTTATAGCTGTAGTAATATTCCCTTCAACCTGGAGAGTTCGGACCCATGGAATGGGTGCCATGCATTATTGCTTTAAAGGGTCTGCATTTGCTCACCCAATCTCACCAATCGTCTCAGTCCCAAGTGTCCCTCCTTATGCCACATCCAGCTGTCGTTGTAGATAGGGTCATTCCAGCTTTCATCAGAGACCCTGAAGGAATTGTAAAGAATTTCCCAGTTTTTTTGTTTTGTTTTTGAAATTCATTTTTATAGTGGATTTGAGCTGATTCTCGCTGCCATGTTTATGCCAGTCTAGACACACTTGATTCCCTTACGGAGACATATCAATACATAGGTTTTAAGATTCTTACTAGTCAGATATTTTCCTCTGCGGGAAATATGGGGTTTTGAGTCCCTTTCACTGAGGACGGTGTAGGTCTTGTCTATTCCATAGTTGGTTTTTGGAACGGTACCTGTGCTTATATCAAACTCTGGTTTTATGCATCACCCCACCTCTCCTTCCCCCTTAAGCAGGTATAAGAGTGTTTTCTAAATGTGAGACACTGTTCTCTTTCCTAACTCAGTTCAAGTGTAGCCATGTTTACAGGATCTTCATAAGTGATATCTTATGATAAGTTTCTTTTTCTGTGTGACTCATTTCACTTAGAATCATCGTACCTGAATCCACCCATTTTGCTGCTACTGGTCTTATGACATTGATTTCATGGCTGAGGGATATTCCGTCATACGTAAGTACAACAATTTTTTGAACCATGTTTATATTTTCTGGGATACTTAAGGTGTATCCAAGTTGAGGTCCTTGTATGCAGTGCAGCCCTAAATTTTGGGGTGGCTCTGTCTTATTGATTTTCAGTTTTCCCAAGGTATATTCCCTAGACTGGTAGTGCCCTTGGCTCTGTAGCTCTGTTCTTTACTTGTTTTAGGGAACAGAATGCACTCCTCCAGAGAGGCAGTTGGCAATTTACATCCCGCCCATCAGCATAACAAGGCTCCCTGTTCTCCAGGGCCTGTCTTGCCTTTCTTGTTCTTACACATTTTGTGGATGTCCCTTTTGACCGGTGGGAAGTGATACTTCTTTGTAGTGCAGATTTGCATTGCCCGCTTGCTTGCTTGGCCAAAAAGGGCGTATGCGTTTTCTCCTGAATATATTCAGGAGAAAACGCATACACACTTTTTGGCCAAGTGCATCATTGTCGAAGTTGTGCCCCTCTTCCTGTGCTTTAAAGGCGATTCCAACGTACCTCTTGAAATCTGTTTCCTGCTATTCTGCCTCGCTTTCAAGTCCGCCTCGTTGCCTTCCCTCAACAGATTTTTGGACGATAGTTGTCCTTTCTTACTCGGCCAGTTTGTGAATTGCTGTGCCCCTGAGCTCCATTTTTCAACTCGTTTTTGGTGAGCTGACCGCAAGTCCAAAATTTTGGTTCAGGACCTATACTGGTTCCCGGTGGGTGGCTGAGAATTTGGTTAATTCTTCTTCCTGCCGGGAAATTACAGTGATATGTGCCCGTCCAAATGCCTAACAGCTACTCTCTCATTGGTTCTCCCTCTTCCCTTTCATCCTCTGCCAAATTGGAAACCTGTGCGAACCAAGAGGTTAAAGGGGCTGTCTCTCCAAGTTGGGAGGTTGATAGTAAAGCAGACGGAAAGTCAAACCGGAGCACCAGGAGAGGGACTATTCGTTGAGTTTTAGAAACCTTTCGTATTCACAGTGTGTCCGTTCTCTAGGTTTCCCGCACATGTTATAGCTGTAGTAATATTCCCTTCAACCTGGAGAGTTCGGACCCATGGAATGGGTGCCATGCATTATTGCTTTAAAGGGTCTGCATTTGCTCACCCAATCTCACCAATCGTCTCAGTCCCAAGTGTCCCTCCTTATGCCACATCCAGCTGTCATTGTAGATAGGGTCATTCCAGCTTTCATCAGAGACCCTGAAGGAATTGTAAAGAATTTCCCAGTTTTTTTGTTTTGTTTTTGAAATTCCTTTTTATAGTGGGTTTGAGCTGATTCTCGCTGCCATGTTTATGCCAGTCTAGACACACTTGATTCCCTTACGGAGACATATCAATACATAGGTTTTAAGATTCTTACTAGTCAGATATTTTCCTCTGCGGGAAATATGGGGTTTTGAGTCCCTTTAACTGAGGATGGTGTAGGTCTTGTCTATTCCATAGTTGGTTTTTGGAACGGTACCTGTGCTTATATCAAACTCTGGTTTTATGCATCACCCCACCTCTCCTTCCCCCTTAAGCAGGTATAAGAGTGTTTTCTAAATGTGAGACACTGTTCTCTTTCCTAACTCAGTTCAAGTGTAGCCATGTTTACAGGATCTTCATAAGTGATATCTTATGATAAGTTTCTTTTTCTGTGTGACTTATTTCACTTAGAATCATCGTACCTGAATCCACCCATTTTGCTGCTACTGGTCTTATGACATTGATTTCATGGCTGAGGGATATTCCATCGTACGTAAGTACCACAATTTTTTGAACCATGTTTATATTTTCTGGGATACTTAAGGTGTATCCAAGTTGAGGTCCTTGTATGCAGTGCAGCCCTAAATTTTGGGGTGGCTCTGTCTTATTGATTTTCAGTTTTCCCAAGGTATATTCCCTAGACTGGTAGTGCCCTTGGCTCTGTAGCTCTGTTCTTTACTTGTTTTAGGGAACAGAATGCACTCCTCCAGAGAGGCAGTTGGCAATTTACATCCCGCCCATCAGCATAACAAGGCTCCCTGTTCTCCAGGGCCTGTCTTGCCTTTCTTGTTCTACACATTTTGTGGATGTCCCTTTTGACCGGTGGGAAGTGATACATCTTTGTAGTGCAGATTTGCATTGCCCGCTTGCTTGCTTGGCCAAAAAGGGCGTATGCGTTTTCTCCTGAATATATTCAGGAGAAAACACATACGCCCTTTTTGGCCAAGTGCATCATTGTCGAAGTTGTGCCCCTCTTCCTGTGCTTTAAAGGCGATTCCAACGTACCTCTTGAAATCTGTTTCCTGCTATTCTGCCTCGCTTTCAAGTCCGCCTCGTTGCCTTCCCTCAACAGATTTTTGGACGATAGTTGTCCTTTATTACTCGGCCAGTTTGTGAATTGCTGTGCCCCCGAGCTCCATTTTTCAACTCGTTTTTGGTGAGCTGACCGCAAGTCCAAAATTTTGGTTCAGGACCTATACTGGTTCCCGGGGGGTGGCTGAGAATTTGGTTAATTCTTCTTCCTGCCGGGAAATTACAGTGATATGTGCCCGTCCAAATGCCTAACAGCTACTCTCTCATTGGTTCTCCCTCTTCCCTTTCATCCTCTGCCAAATTGGCAACCTGTGCGAACCAAGAGGTTAAAGGAGCTGTCTCTCCAAGTTGGGAGGTTGATAGTAAAGCAGACGGAAAGTCAAACCGGAGCACCAGGAGAGGGACTATTCGTTGAGTTTTAGAAACCTTTCGTATTCACAGTGTGTCCGTTCTCTAGGTTTCCCGCACATGTTATAGCTGTAGTAATATTCCCTTCAACCTGGAGAGTTCGGACCCATGGAATGGGTGCCATGCATTATTGCTTTAAAGGGTCTGCATTTGCTCACCCAATCTCACCAATCGTCTCAGTCCCAAGTGTCCCTCCTTATGCCACATCCAGCTGTCGTTGTAGATAGGGTCATTCCAGCTTTCATCAGAGACCCTGAAGGAATTGTAAAGAATTTCCCAGTTTTTTTGTTTTGTTTTTGAAATTCATTTTTATAGTGGATTTGAGCTGATTCTCGCTGCCATGTTTATGCCAGTCTAGACACACTTGATTCCCTTACGGAGACATATCAATACATAGGTTTTAAGATTCTTACTAGTCAGATATTTTCCTCTGCGGGAAATATGGGGTTTTGAGTCCCTTTCACTGAGGACGGTGTAGGTCTTGTCTATTCCATAGTTGGTTTTTGGAACGGTACCTGTGCTTATATCAAACTCTGGTTTTATGCATCACCCCACCTCTCCTTCCCCCTTAAGCAGGTATAAGAGTGTTTTCTAAATGTGAGACACTGTTCTCTTTCCTAACTCAGTTCAAGTGTAGCCATGTTTACAGGATCTTCATAAGTGATATCTTATGATAAGTTTCTTTTTCTGTGTGACTCATTTCACTTAGAATCATCGTACCTGAATCCACCCATTTTGCTGCTACTGGTCTTATGACATTGATTTCATGGCTGAGGGATATTCCGTCATACGTAAGTACAACAATTTTTTGAACCATGTTTATATTTTCTGGGATACTTAAGGTGTATCCAAGTTGAGGTCCTTGTATGCAGTGCAGCCCTAAATTTTGGGGTGGCTCTGTCTTATTGATTTTCAGTTTTCCCAAGGTATATTCCCTAGACTGGTAGTGCCCTTGGCTCTGTAGCTCTGTTCTTTACTTGTTTTAGGGAACAGAATGCACTCCTCCAGAGAGGCAGTTGGCAATTTACATCCCGCCCATCAGCATAACAAGGCTCCCTGTTCTCCAGGGCCTGTCTTGCCTTTCTTGTTCTTACACATTTTGTGGATGTCCCTTTTGACCGGTGGGAAGTGATACTTCTTTGTAGTGCAGATTTGCATTGCCCGCTTGCTTGCTTGGCCAAAAAGGGCGTATGCGTTTTCTCCTGAATATATTCAGGAGAAAACGCATACACACTTTTTGGCCAAGTGCATCATTGTCGAAGTTGTGCCCCTCTTCCTGTGCTTTAAAGGCGATTCCAACGTACCTCTTGAAATCTGTTTCCTGCTATTCTGCCTCGCTTTCAAGTCCGCCTCGTTGCCTTCCCTCAACAGATTTTTGGACGATAGTTGTCCTTTCTTACTCGGCCAGTTTGTGAATTGCTGTGCCCCTGAGCTCCATTTTTCAACTCGTTTTTGGTGAGCTGACCGCAAGTCCAAAATTTTGGTTCAGGACCTATACTGGTTCCCGGTGGGTGGCTGAGAATTTGGTTAATTCTTCTTCCTGCCGGGAAATTACAGTGATATGTGCCCGTCCAAATGCCTAACAGCTACTCTCTCATTGGTTCTCCCTCTTCCCTTTCATCCTCTGCCAAATTGGAAACCTGTGCGAACCAAGAGGTTAAAGGGGCTGTCTCTCCAAGTTGGGAGGTTGATAGTAAAGCAGACGGAAAGTCAAACCGGAGCACCAGGAGAGGGACTATTCGTTGAGTTTTAGAAACCTTTCGTATTCACAGTGTGTCCGTTCTCTAGGTTTCCCGCACATGTTATAGCTGTAGTAATATTCCCTTCAACCTGGAGAGTTCGGACCCATGGAATGGGTGCCATGCATTATTGCTTTAAAGGGTCTGCATTTGCTCACCCAATCTCACCAATCGTCTCAGTCCCAAGTGTCCCTCCTTATGCCACATCCAGCTGTCATTGTAGATAGGGTCATTCCAGCTTTCATCAGAGACCCTGAAGGAATTGTAAAGAATTTCCCAGTTTTTTTGTTTTGTTTTTGAAATTCATTTTTATAGTGGATTTGAGCTGATTCTCGCTGCCATGTTTATGCCAGTCTAGACACACTTGATTCCCTTACGGAGACATATCAATACATAGGTTTTAAGATTCTTACTAGTCAGATATTTTCCTCTGCGGGAAATATGGGGTTTTGAGTCCCTTTCACTGAGGACGGTGTAGGTCTTGTCTATTCCATAGTTGGTTTTTGGAACGGTACCTGTGCTTATATCAAACTCTGGTTTTATGCATCACCCCACCTCTCCTTCCCCCTTAAGCAGGTATAAGAGTGTTTTCTAAATGTGAGACACTGTTCTCTTTCCTAACTCAGTTCAAGTGTAGCCATGTTTACAGGATCTTCATAAGTGATATCTTATGATAAGTTTTTTTTCTGTGTGACTCATTTCACTTAGAATCATCGTACCTGAATCCACCCATTTTGCTGCTACTGGTCTTATGACATTGATTTCATGGCTGAGGGATATTCCGTCATACGTAAGTACCACAATTTTTTGAACCATGTTTATATTTTCTGGGATACTTAAGGTGTATCCAATTTGAGGTCCTTGTATGCAGTGCAGCCCTAAATTTTGGGGTGGCTCTGTCTTATTGATTTTCAGTTTTCCCAAGGTATATTCCCTAGACTGGTAGTGCCCTTGGCTCTGTAGCTCTGTTCTTTACTTGTTTTAGGGAACAGAATGCACTCCTCCAGAGAGGCAGTTGGCAATTTACATCCCGCCCATCAGCATAACAAGGGTCCCTGTTCTCCAGGGCCTGTCTTGCCTTTCTTGTTCTTACACATTTTGTGGATGTCCCTTTTGACCGGTGGGAAGTGATACTTCTTTGTAGTGCAGATTTGCATTGCCCGCTTGCTTGCTTGGCCAAAAAGGGCGTATGCGTTTTCTCCTGAATATATTCAGGAGAAAACGCATACGCCCTTTTTGGCCAAGTGCATCATTGTCGAAGTTGTGCCCCTCTTCCTGTGCTTTAAAGGCGATTCCAACGTACCTCTTGAAATCTGTTTCCTGCTATTCTGCCTCGCTTTCAAGTCCGCCTCGTTGCCTTCCCTCAACAGATTTTTGGACGATAGTTGTCCTTTATTACTCGGCCAGTTTGTGAATTGCTGTGCCCCCGAGCTCCATTTTTCAACTCGTTTTTGGTGAGCTGACCGCAAGTCCAAAATTTTGGTTCAGGACCTATACTGGTTCCCGGTGGGTGGCTGAGAATTTGGTTAATTCTTCTTCCTGCCGGGAAATTACAGTGATATGTGCCCGTCCAAATGCCTAACAGCTACTCTCTCATTGGTTCTCCCTCTTCCCTTTCATCCTCTGCCAAATTGGCAACCTGTGCGAACCAAGAGGTTAAAGGGGCTGTCTCTCCAAGTTGGGAGGTTGATAGTAAAGCAGACGGAAAGTCAAACCGGAGCACCAGGAGAGGGACTATTCGTTGAGTTTTAGAAACCTTTCGTATTCACAGTGTGTCCGTTCTCTAGGTTTCCCGCACATGTTATAGCTGTAGTAATATTCCCTTCAACCTGGAGAGTTCGGACCCATGGATGGGTGCCATGCATTATTGCTTTAAAGGGTCTGCATTTGCTCACCCAATCTCACCAATCGTCTCAGTCCCAAGTGTCCCTCTTTATGCCACATGCAGCTGTCGTTGTAGATAGGGTCATTCCAGCTTTCATCAGAGACCCTGAAGGAATTGTAAAGAATTTCCCAGTTTTTTTGTTTTGTTTTTGAAATTCCTTTTTATAGTGGCTTTGAGCTGATTCTCGCTGCCATGTTTATGCCAGTCTAGACACACTTGATTCCCTTACGGAGACATATCAATACATAGGTTTTAAGATTCTTACTAGTCAGATATTTTCCTCTGCGGGAAATATGGGGTTTTGAGTCCCTTTCACTGAGGACGGAGTAGGTCTTGTCTATTCCATAGTTGGTTTTTGGAACGGTACCTGTGCTTATATCAAACTCTGGTTTTATGCATCACCCCACCTCTCCTTCCCCCTTAAGCAGGTATAAGAGTGTTTTCTAAATGTGAGACACTGTTCTCTTTCCTAACTCAGTTCAAGTGTAGCCATGTTTACAGGATCTTCATAAGTGATATCTTATGATAAGTTTCTTTTTCTGTGTGACTCATTTCACTTAGAATCATCGTACCTGAATCGACCCATTTTGCTGCTACTGGTCTTATGACATTGATTTCATGGCTGAGGGATATTCCATCGTACGTAAGTACCACAATTTTTTGAACCATGTTTATATTTTCTGGGATACTTAAGGTGTATCCAAGTTGAGGTCCTTGTATGCAGTGCAGCCCTAAATTTTGGGGTGGCTCTGTCTTATTGATTTTCAGTTTTCCCAAGGTATATTCCCTAGACTGGTAGTGCCCTTGGCTCTGTAGCTCTGTTCTTTACTTGTTTTAGGGAACAGAATGCACTCCTCCAGAGAGGCAGTTGGCAATTTACATCCCGCCCATCAGCATAACAAGGCTCCCTGTTCTCCAGGGCCTGTCTTGCCTTTCTTGTTCTTACACATTTTGTGGATGTCCCTTTTGACCGGTGGGAAGTGATACTTCTTTGTAGTGCAGATTTACATTGCCCGCTTGCTTGCTTGGCCAAAAAGGGCGTATGCGTTTTCTCCTGAATATATTCAGGAGAAAACGCATACGCCCTTTTTGGCCAAGTGCATCATTGTCGAAGTTGTGCCCCTCTTCCTGTGCTTTAAAGGCGATTCCAACGTACCTCTTGAAATCTGTTTCCTGCTATTCTGCCTCGCTTTCAAGTCCGCCTCGTTGCCTTCCCTCAACAGATTTTTGGACGATAGTTGTCCTTTATTACTCGGCCAGTTTGTGAATTGCTGTGCCCCTGAGCTCCATTTTTCAACTCGTTTTTGGTGAGCTGACCGCAAGTCCAAAATTTTGGTTCAGGACCTATACTGGTTCCCGGTGGGTGGCTGAGAATTTGGTTAATTCTTCTTCCTGCCGGGAAATTACAGTGATATGTGCCCGTCCAAATGCCTAACAGCTACTCTCTCATTGGTTCTCCCTCTTCCCTTTCATCCTCTGCCAAATTGGAAACCTGTGCGAACCAAGAGGTTAAAGGGGCTGTCTCTCCAAGTTGGGAGGTTGATAGTAAAGCAGACGGAAAGTCAAACCGGAGCACCAGGAGAGGGACTATTCGTTGAGTTTTAGAAACCTTTCGTATTCACAGTGTGTCCGTTCTCTAGGTTTCCCGCACATGTTATAGCTGTAGTAATATTCCCTTCAACCTGGAGAGTTCGGACCCATGGAATGGGTGCCATGCATTATTGCTTTAAAGGGTCTGCATTTGCTCACCCAATCTCACCAATCGTCTCAGTCCCAAGTGTCCCTCCTTATGCCACATCCAGCTGTCATTGTAGATAGGGTCATTCCAGCTTTCATCAGAGACCCTGAAGGAATTGTAAAGAATTTCCCAGTTTTTTTGTTTTGTTTTTGAAATTCCTTTTTATAGTGGGTTTGAGCTGATTCTCGCTGCCATGTTTATGCCAGTCTAGACACACTTGATTCCCTTACGGAGACATATCAATACATAGGTTTTAAGATTCTTACTAGTCAGATATTTTCCTCTGCGGGAAATATGGGGTTTTGAGTCCCTTTCACTGAGGATGGTGTAGGTCTTGTCTATTCCATAGTTGGTTTTTGGAACGGTACCTGTGCTTATATCAAACTCTGGTTTTATGCATCACCCCACCTCTCCTTCCCCCTTAAGCAGGTATAAGAGTGTTTTCTAAATGTGAGACACTGTTCTCTTTCCTAACTCAGTTCAAGTGTAGCCATGTTTACAGGATCTTCATAAGTGATATCTTATGATAAGTTTCTTTTTCTGTGTGACTTATTTCACTTAGAATCATCGTACCTGAATCCACCCATTTTGCTGCTACTGGTCTTATGACATTGATTTCATGGCTGAGGGATATTCCATCGTACGTAAGTACCACAATTTTTTGAACCATGTTTATATTTTCTGGGATACTTAAGGTGTATCCAAGTTGAGGTCCTTGTATGCAGTGCAGCCCTAAATTTTGGGGTGGCTCTGTCTTATTGATTTTCAGTTTTCCCAAGGTATATTCCCTAGACTGGTAGTGCCCTTGGCTCTGTAGCTCTGTTCTTTACTTGTTTTAGGGAACAGAATGCACTCCTCCAGAGAGGCAGTTGGCAATTTACATCCCGCCCATCAACATAACAAGGCTCCCTGTTCTCCAGGGCCTGTCTTGCCTTTCTTGTTCTTACACATTTTGTGGATGTCCCTTTTGACCGGTGGGAAGTGATACTTCTTTGTAGTGCAGATTTGCATTGCCCGCTTGCTTGCTTGGCCAAAAAGGGCGTATGCGTTTTCTCCTGAATATATTCAGGAGAAAACACATACGCCCTTTTTGGCCAAGTGCATCATTGTCGAAGTTGTGCCCCTCTTCCTGTGCTTTAAAGGCGATTCCAACGTACCTCTTCAAATCTGTTTCCTGCTATTCTGCCTCGCTTTCAAGTCCGCCTCGTTGCCTTCCCTCAACAGATTTTTGGACGATAGTTGTCCTTTATTACTCGGCCAGTTTGTGAATTGCTGTGCCCCCGAGCTCCATTTTTCAACTCGTTTTAGGTGAGCTGACCGCAAGTCCAAAATTTTGGTTCAGGACCTATACTGGTTCCCGGGGGGTGGTTGAGAATTTGGTTAATTCTTCTTCCTGCCGGGAAATTACAGTGATATGTGCCCGTCCAAATGCCTAACAGCTACTCTCTCATTGGTTCTCCCTCTTCCCTTTCATCCTCTGCCAAATTGGCAACCTGTGCGAACCAAGAGGTTAAAGGAGCTGTCTCTCCAAGTTGGGAGGTTGATAGTAAAGCAGACGGAAAGTCAAACTGGAGCACCAGGAGAGGGACTATTCGTTGAGTTTTAGAAACCTTTCGTATTCACAGTGTGTCCGTTCTCTAGGTTTCCCGCACATGTTATAGCTGTAGTAATATTCCCTTCAACCTGGAGAGTTCGGACCCATGGAATGGGTGCCATGCATTATTGCTTTAAAGGGTCTGCATTTGCTCACCCAATCTCACCAATCGTCTCAGTCCCAAGTGTCCCTCCTTATGCCACATCCAGCTGTCGTTGTAGATAGGGTCATTCCAGCTTTCATCAGAGACCCTGAAGGAATTGTAAAGAATTTCCCAGTTTTTTTGTTTTGTTTTTGAAATTCCTTTTTATAGTGGATTTGAGCTGATTCTCGCTGCCATGTTTATGCCAGTCTAGACACACTTGATTCCCTTACGGAGACATATCAATACATAGGTTTTAAGATTCTTACTAGTCAGATATTTTCCTCTGCGGGAAATATGGGGTTTTGAGTCCCTTTCACTGAGGACGGTGTAGGTCTTGTCTATTCCATAGTTGGTTTTTGGAACGGTACCTGTGCTTATATCAAACTCTGGTTTTATGCATCACCCCACCTCTCCTTCCCCCTTAAGCAGGTATAAGAGTGTTTTCTAAATGTGAGACACTGTTCTCTTTCCTAACTCAGTTCAAGTGTAGCCATGTTTACAGGATCTTCATAAGTGATATCTTATGATAAGTTTTTTTTCTGTGTGACTCATTTCACTTAGAATCATCGTACCTGAATCCACCCATTTTGCTGCTACTGGTCTTATGACATTGATTTCATGGCTGAGGGATATTCCGTCATACGTAAGTACCACAATTTTTTGAACCATGTTTATATTTTCTGGGATACTTAAGGTGTATCCAAGTTGAGGTCCTTGTATGCAGTGCAGCCCTAAATTTTGGGGTGGCTCTGTCTTATTGATTTTCAGTTTTCCCAAGGTATATTCCCTAGACTGGTAGTGCCCTTGGCTCTGTAGCTCTGTTCTTTACTTGTTTTAGGGAACAGAATGCACTCCTCCAGAGAGGCAGTTGGCAATTTACATCCCGCCCATCAGCATAACAAGGCTCCCTGTTCTCCAGGGCCTGTCTTGCCTTTCTTGTTCTTACACATTTTGTGGATGTCCCTTTTGACCGGTGGGAAGTGATACTTCTTTGTAGTGCAGATTTGCATTGCCCGCTTGCTTGCTTGGCCAAAAAGGGCGTATGCGTTTTCTCCTGAATATATTCAGGAGAAAACGCATACACACTTTTTGGCCAAGTGCATCATTGTCGAAGTTGTGCCCCTCTTCCTGTGCTTTAAAGGCGATTCCAACGTACCTCTTGAAATCTGTTTCCTGCTATTCTGCCTCGCTTTCAAGTCCGCCTCGTTGCCTTCCCTCAACAGATTTTTGGACGATAGTTGTCCTTTATTACTCGGCCAGTTTGTGAATTGCTGTGCCCCTGAGCTCCATTTTTCAACTCGTTTTTGGTGAGCTGACCGCAAGTCCAAAATTTTGGTTCAGGACCTATACTGGTTCCCGGTGGGTGGCTGAGAATTTGGTTAATTCTTCTTCCTGCCGGGAAATTACAGTGATATGTGCCCGTCCAAATGCCTAACAGCTACTCTCTCATTGGTTCTCCCTCTTCCCTTTCATCCTCTGCCAAATTGGAAACCTGTGCGAACCAAGAGGTTAAAGGGGCTGTCTCTCCAAGTTGGGAGGTTGATAGTAAAGCAGACGGAAAGTCAAACCGGAGCACCAGGAGAGGGACTATTCGTTGAGTTTTAGAAACCTTTCGTATTCACAGTGTGTCCGTTCTCTAGGTTTCCCGCACATGTTATAGCTGTAGTAATATTCCCTTCAACCTGGAGAGTTCGGACCCATGGAATGGGTGCCATGCATTATTGCTTTAAAGGGTCTGCATTTGCTCACCCAATCTCACCAATCGTCTCAGTCCCAAGTGTCCCTCCTTATGCCACATCCAGCTGTCATTGTAGATAGGGTCATTCCAGCTTTCATCAGAGACCCTGAAGGAATTGTAAAGAATTTCCCAGTTTTTTTGTTTTGTTTTTGAAATTCCTTTTTATAGTGGGTTTGAGCTGATTCTCGCTGCCATGTTTATGCCAGTCTAGACACACTTGATTCCCTTACGGAGACATATCAATACATAGGTTTTAAGATTCTTACTAGTCAGATATTTTCCTCTGCGGGAAATATGGGGTTTTGAGTCCCTTTCACTTAGGACGGTGTAGGTCTTGTCTATTCCATAGTTGGTTTTTGGAACGGTACCTGTGCTTATATCAAACTCTGGTTTTATGCATCACCCCACCTCTCCTTCCCCCTTAAGCAGGTATAAGAGTGTTTTCTAAATGTGAGACACTGTTCTCTTTCCTAACTCAGTTCAAGTGTAGCCATGTTTACAGGATCTTCATAAGTGATATCTTATGATAAGTTTCTTTTTCTGTGTGACTTATTTCACTTAGAATCATCGTACCTGAATCCACCCATTTTGCTGCTACTGGTCTTATGACATTGATTTCATGGCTGAGGGATATTCCATCGTACGTAAGTACCACAATTTTTTGAACCATGTTTATATTTTCTGGGATACTTAAGGTGTATCCAAGTTGAGGTCCTTGTATGCAGTGCAGCCCTAAATTTTGGGGTGGCTCTGTCTTATTGATTTTCAGTTTTCCCAAGGTATATTCCCTAGACTGGTAGTGCCCTTGGCTCTGTAGCTCTGTTCTTTACTTGTTTTAGGGAACAGAATGCACTCCTCCAGAGAGGCAGTTGGCAATTTACATCCCGCCCATCAGCATAACAAGGCTCCCTGTTCTCCAGGGCCTGTCTTGCCTTTCTTGTTCTTACACATTTTGTGGATGTCCCTTTTGACCGGTGGGAAGTGATACTTCTTTGTAGTGCAGATTTGCATTGCCCGCTTGCTTGCTTGGCCAAAAAGGGCGTATGCGTTTTCTCCTGAATATATTCAGGAGAAAACACATACGCCCTTTTTGGCCAAGTGCATCATTGTCGAAGTTGTGCCCCTCTTCCTGTGCTTTAAAGGCGATTCCAACGTACCTCTTGAAATCTGTTTCCTGCTATTCTGCCTCGCTTTCAAGTCCGCCTCGTTGCCTTCCCTCAACAGATTTTTGGACGATAGTTGTCCTTTATTACTCGGCCAGTTTGTGAATTGCTGTGCCCCCGAGCTCCATTTTTCAACTCGTTTTAGGTGAGATGACCGCAAGTCCAAAATTTTGGTTCAGGACCTATACTGGTTCCCGGGGGGTGGCTGAGAATTTGGTTAATTCTTCTTCCTGCCGGGAAATTACAGTGATATGTGCCCGTCCAAATGCCTAACAGCTACTCTCTCATTGGTTCTCCCTCTTCCCTTTCATCCTCTGCCAAATTGGCAACCTGTGCGAACCAAGAGGTTAAAGGAGCTGTCTCTCCAAGTTGGGAGGTTGATAGTAAAGCAGACGGAAAGTCAAACCGGAGCACCAGGATAGGGACTATTCGTTGAGTTTTAGAAACCTTTCGTATTCACAGTGTGTCCGTTCTCTAGGTTTCCCGCACATGTTATAGCTGTAGTAATATTCCCTTCAACCTGGAGAGTTCGGACCCATGGAATGGGTGCCATGCATTATTGCTTTAAAGGGTCTGCATTTGCTCACCCAATCTCACCAATCGTCTCAGTCCCAAGTGTCCCTCCTTATGCCACATCCAGCTGTCGTTGTAGATAGGGTCATTCCAGCTTTCATCAGAGACCCTGAAGGAATTGTAAAGAATTTCCCAGTTTTTTTGTTTTGTTATTGAAATTCCTTTTTATAGTGGATTTGAGCTGATTCTCGCTGCCATGTTTATGCCAGTCTAGACACACTTGATTCCCTTACGGAGACATATCAATACATAGGTTTTAAGATTCTTACTAGTCAGATATTTTCCTCTGCGGGAAATATGGGGTTTTGAGTCCCTTTCTCTGAGGACGGTGTAGGTCTTGTCTATTCCATAGTTGGTTTTTGGAACGGTACCTGTGCTTATATCAAACTCTGGTTTTATGCATCACCCCACCTCTCCTTCCCCCTTAAGCAGGTATAAGAGTGTTTTCTAAATGTGAGACACTGTTCTCTTTCCTAACTCAGTTCAAGTGTAGCCATGTTTACAGGATCTTCATAAGTGATATCTTATGATAAGTTTCTTTTTCTGTGTGACACATTTCACTTAGAATCATCGTACCTGAATCCACCCATTTTGCTGCTACTGGTCTTATGACATTGATTTCATGGCTGAGGGATATTCCGTCATACGTAAGTACCACAATTTTTTGAACCATGTTTATATTTTCTGGGATACTTAAGGTGTATCCAAGTTGAGGTCCTTGTATGCAGTGCAGCCCTATATTTTGGGGTGGCTCTGTCTTATTGATTTTCAGTTTTCCCAAGGTATATTCCCTAGACTGGTAGTGCCCTTGGCTCTGTAGCTCTGTTCTTTACTTGTTTTAGGGAACAGAATGCACTCCTCCAGAGAGGCAGTTGGCAATTTACATCCCGCCCATCAGCATAACAAGGCTCCCTGTTCTCCAGGGCCTGTGTTGCCTTTCTTGTTCTTACACATTTTGTGGATGTCCCTTTTGACCGGTGGGAAGTGATACTTCTTTGTAGTGCAGATTTGCATTGCCCGCTTGCTTGCTTGGCCAAAAAGGGCGTATGCGTTTTCTCCTGAATATATTCAGGAGAAAACGCATACACACTTTTTGGCCAAGTGCATCATTGTCGAAGTTGTGCCCCTCTTCCTGTGCTTTAAAGGCGATTCCAACGTACCTCTTGAAATCTGTTTCCTGCTATTCTGCCTCGCTTTCAAGTCCGCCTCGTTGCCTTCCCTCAACAGATTTTTGGACGATAGTTGTCCTTTATTACTCGGCCAGTTTGTGAATTGCTGTGCCCCTGAGCTCCATTTTTCAACTCGTTTTTGGTGAGCTGACCGCAAGTCCAAAATTTTGGTTCAGGACCTATACTGGTTCCCGGTGGGTGGCTGAGAATTTGGTTAATTCTTCTTCCTGCCAGGAAATTACAGTGATATGTGACCGTCCAAATGCCTAACAGCTACTCTCTCATTGGTTCTCCCTCTTCCCTTTCATCCTCTGCCAAATTGGAAACCTGTGCGAACCAAGAGGTTAAAGGGGCTGTCTCTCCAAGTTGGGAGGTTGATAGTAAAGCAGACGGAAAGTCAAACCGGAGCACCAGGAGAGGGACTATTCGTTGAGTTTTAGAAACCTTTCGTATTCACAGTGTGTCCGTTCTCTAGGTTTCCCGCACATGTTATAGCTGTAGTAATATTCCCTTCAACCTGGAGAGTTCGGACCCATGGAATGGGTGCCATGCATTATTGCTTTAAAGGGTCTGCATTTGCTCACCCAATCTCACCAATCGTCTCAGTCCCAAGTGTCCCTCCTTATGCCACATCCAGCTGTCATTGTAGATAGGGTCATTCCAGCTTTCATCAGAGACCCTGAAGGAATTGTAAAGAATTTCCCAGTTTTTTTGTTTTGTTTTTGAAATTCCTTTTTATAGTGGGTTTGAGCTGATTCTCGCTGCCATGTTTATGCCAGTCTAGACACACTTGATTCCCTTACGGAGACATATCAATACATAGGTTTTAAGATTCTTACTAGTCTGATATTTTCCTCTGCGGGAAATATGGGGTTTTGAGTCCCTTTAACTGAGGATGGTGTAGGTCTTGTCTATTCCATAGTTGGTTTTTGGAACGGTACCTGTGCTTATATCAAACTCTGGTTTTATGCATCACCCCACCTCTCCTTCCCCCTTAAGCAGGTATAAGAGTGTTTTCTAAATGTGAGACACTGTTCTCTTTCCTAACTCAGTTCAAGTGTAGCCATGTTTACAGGATCTTCATAAGTGATATCTTATGATAAGTTTCTTTTTCTGTGTGACTTATTTCACTTAGAATCATCGTACCTGAATCCACCCATTTTGCTGCTACTGGTCTTATGACATTGATTTCATGGCTGAGGGATATTCCATCGTACGTAAGTACCACAATTTTTTGAACCATGTTTATATTTTCTGGGATACTTAAGGTGTATCCAAGTTGAGGTCCTTGTATGCAGTGCAGCCCTAAATTTTGGGGTGGCTCTGTCTTATTGATTTTCAGTTTTCCCAAGGTATATTCCCTAGACTGGTAGTGCCCTTGGCTCTGTAGCTCTGTTCTTTACTTGTTTTAGGGAACAGAATGCACTCCTCCAGAGAGGCAGTTGGCAATTTACATCCCGCCCATCAGCATAACAAGGCTCCCTGTTCTCCAGGGCCTGTCTTGCCTTTCTTGTTCTACACATTTTGTGGATGTCCCTTTTGACCGGTGGGAAGTGATACTTCTTTGTAGTGCAGATTTGCATTGCCCGCTTGCTTGCTTGGCCAAAAAGGGTGTATGCGTTTTCTCCTGAATATATTCAGGAGAAAACACATACGCCCTTTTTGGCCAAGTGCATCATTGTCGAAGTTGTGCCCCTCTTCCTGTGCTTTAAAGGCGATTCCAACGTACCTCTTGAAATCTGTTTCCTGCTATTCTGCCTCGCTTTCAAGTCCGCCTCGTTGCCTTCCCTCAACAGATTTTTGGACGATAGTTGTCCTTTATTACTCGGCCAGTTTGTGAATTGCTGTGCCCCCGAGCTCCATTTTTCAACTCGTTTTTGGTGAGCTGACCGCAAGTCCAAAATTTTGGTTCAGGACCTATACTGGTTCCCGGGGGGTGGCTGAGAATTTGGTTAATTCTTCTTCCTGCCGGGAAATTACAGTGATATGTGCCCGTCCAAATGCCTAACAGCTACTCTCTCATTGGTTCTCCCTCTTCCCTTTCATCCTCTGCCAAATTGGCAACCTGTGCGAACCAAGAGGTTAAAGGAGCTGTCTCTCCAAGTTGGGAGGTTGATAGTAAAGCAGACGGAAAGTCAAACCGGAGCACCAGGAGAGGGACTATTCGTTGAGTTTTAGAAACCTTTCGTATTCACAGTGTGTCCGTTCTCTAGGTTTCCCGCACATGTTATAGCTGTAGTAATATTCCCTTCAACCTGGAGAGTTCGGACCCATGGATGGGTGCCATGCATTATTGCTTTAAAGGGTCTGCATTTGCTCACCCAATCTCACCAATCGTCTCAGTCCCAAGTGTCCCTCTTTATGCCACATCCAGCTGTCGTTGTAGATAGGGTCATTCCAGCTTTCATCAGAGACCCTGAAGGAATTGTAAAGAATTTCCCAGTTTTTTTGTTTTGTTTTTGAAATTCCTTTTTATAGTGGGTTTGAGCTGATTCTCGCTGCCATGTTTATGCCAGTCTAGACACACTTGATTCCCTTACGGAGACATATCAATACATAGGTTTTAAGATTCTTACTAGTCAGATATTTTCCTCTGCGGGAAATATGGGGTTTTGAGTCCCTTTCGCTGAGGACGGTGTAGGTCTTGTCTATTCCATAGTTGGTTTTTGGAACGGTACCTGTGCTTATATCAAACTCTGGTTTTATGCATCACCCCACCTCTCCTTCCCCCTTAAGCAGGTATAAGAGTGTTTTCTAAATGTGAGACACTGTTCTCTTTCCTAACTCAGTTCAAGTGTAGCCATGTTTACAGGATCTTCATAAGTGATATCTTATGATAAGTTTCTTTTTCTGTGTGACTCATTTCACTTAGAATCATCGTACCTGAATCGACCCATTTTGCTGCTACTGGTCTTATGACATTGATTTCATGGCTGAGGGATATTCCGTCGTACGTAAGTACCACAATTTTTTGAACCATGTTTATATTTTCTGGGATACTTAAGGTGTATCCAAGTTGAGGTCCTTGTATGCAGTGCAGCCCTAAATTTTGGGGTGGCTCTGTCTTATTGATTTTCAGTTTTCCCAAGGTATATTCCCTAGACTGGTAGTGCCCTTGGCTCTGTAGCTCTGTTCTTTACTTGTTTTAGGGAACAGAATGCACTCCTCCAGAGAGGCAGTTGGCAATTTACATCCCGCCCATCAGCATAACAAGGCTCCCTGTTCTCCAGGGCCTGTCTTGCCTTTCTTGTTCTTACACATTTTGTGGATGTCCCTTTTGACCGTTGGGAAGTGATACTTCTTTGTAGTGCAGATTTGCATTGCCCGCTTGCTTGCTTGGCCAAAAAGGGCGTATGCGTTTTCTCCTGAATATATTCAGGAGAAAACACATACGCCCTTTTTGGCCAAGTGCATCATTGTCGAAGTTGTGCCCCTCTTCCTGTGCTTTAAAGGCGATTCCAACGTACCTCTTGAAATCTGTTTCCTGCTATTCTGCCTCGCTTTCAAGTCCGCCTCGTTGCCTTCCCTCAACAGATTTTTGGACGATAGTTGTCCTTTATTACTCGGCCAGTTTGTGAATTGCTGTGCCCCCGAGCTCCATTTTTCAACTCGTTTTAGGTGAGCTGACCGCAAGTCCAAAATTTTGGTTCAGGACCTATACTGGTTCCCGGGGGGTGGCTGAGAATTTGGATAATTCTTCTTCCTGCCGGGAAATTACAGTGATATGTGCCCGTCCAAATGCCTAACAGCTACTCTCTCATTGGTTCTCCCTCTTCCCTTTCATCCTCTGCCAAATTGGCAACCTGTGCGAACCAAGAGGTTAAAGGAGCTGTCTCTCCAAGTTGGGAGGTTGATAGTAAAGCAGACGGAAAGTCAAACCGGAGCACCAGGAGAGGGACTATTCGTTGAGTTTTAGAAACCTTTCGTATTCACAGTGTGTCCGTTCTCTAGGTTCCCCGCACATGTTATAGCTGTAGTAATATTCCCTTCAACCTGGAGAGTTCGGACCCATGGATGGGTGCCATGCATTATTGCTTTAAAGTGTCTGCTTTTGCTCACCCAATCTCAACAATCGTCTCAGTCCCAAGTGTCCCTCTTTATGCCACATCCAGCTGTCGTTGTAGATAGGGTCATTCCAGCTTTCATCAGAGACCCTGAAGGAATTGTAAAGAATTTCCCAGTTTTTTTGTTTTGTTTTTGAAATTCCTTTTTATAGTGGGTTTGAGCTGATTCTCGCTGCCATGTTTATGCCAGTCTAGACACACTTGATTCCCTTACGGAGACATATCAATACATAGGTTTTAAGATTCTTACTAGTCAGATATTTTCCACTGCGGGAAATATGGGGTTTTGAGTCCCTTTCACTGAGGACGGAGTAGGTCTTGTCTATTCCATAGTTGGTTTTTGGAACGGTACCTGTGCTTATATCAAACTCTGGTTTTATGCATCACCCCACCTCTCCTTCCCCCTTAAGCAGGTATAAGAGTGTTTTCTAAATGTGAGACACTGTTCTCTTTCCTAACTCAGTTCAAGTGTAGCCATGTTTACAGGATCTTCATAAGTGATATCTTATGATAAGTTTCTTTTTCTGTGTGACTTATTTCACTTAGAATCATCGTACCTGAATCCACCCATTTTGCTGCTACTGGTCTTATGACATTGATTTCATGGCTGAGGGATATTCCATCGTACGTAAGTACCACAATTTTTTGAACCATGTTTATATTTTCTGGGATACTTAAGGTGTATCCAAGTTGAGGTCCTTGTATGCAGTGCAGCCCTAAATTTTGGGGTGGCTCTGTCTTATTGATTTTCAGTTTTCCCAAGGTATATTCCCTAGACTGGTAGTGCCCTTGGCTCTGTAGCTCTGTTCTTTACTTGTTTTAGGGAACAGAATGCACTCCTCCAGAGAGGCAGTTGGCAATTTACATCCCGCCCATCAGCATAACAAGGCTCCCTGTTCTCCAGGGCCTGTCTTGCCTTTCTTGTTCTACACATTTTGTGGATGTCCCTTTTGACCGGTGGGAAGTGATACTTCTTTGTAGTGCAGATTTGCATTGCCCGCTTGCTTGCTTGGCCAAAAAGGGCGTATGCGTTTTCTCCTGAATATATTCAGGAGAAAACACATACGCCCTTTTTGGCCAAGTGCATCATTGTCGAAGTTGTGCCCCTCTTCCTGTGCTTTAAAGGCGATTCCAACGTACCTCTTGAAATCTGTTTCCTGCTATTCTGCCTCGCTTTCAAGTCCGCCTCGTTGCCTTCCCTCAACAGATTTTTGGACGATAGTTGTCCTTTATTACTCGGCCAGTTTGTGAATTGCTGTGCCCCCGAGCTCCATTTTTCAACTCGTTTTTGGTGAGCTGACCGCAAGTCCAAAATTTTGGTTCAGGACCTATACTGGTTCCCGGGGGGTGGCTGAGAATTTGGTTAATTCTTCTTCCTGCCGGGAAATTACAGTGATATGTGCCCGTCCAAATGCCTAACAGCTACTCTCTCATTGGTTCTCCCTCTTCCCTTTCATCCTCTGCCAAATTGGCAACCTGTGCGAACCAAGAGGTTAAAGGAGCTGTCTCTCCAAGTTGGGAGGTTGATAGTAAAGCAGACGGAAAGTCAAACCGGAGCACCAGGAGAGGGACTATTCGTTGAGTTTTAGAAACCTTTCGTATTCACAGTGTGTCCGTTCTCTAGGTTTCCCGCACATGTTATAGCTGTAGTAATATTCCCTTCAACCTGGAGAGTTCGGACCCATGGATGGGTGCCATGCATTATTGCTTTAAAGGGTCTGCATTTGCTCACCCAATCTCACCAATCGTCTCAGTCCCAAGTGTCCCTCTTTATGCCACATCCAGCTGTCGTTGTAGATAGGGTCATTCCAGCTTTCATCAGAGACCCTGAAGGAATTGTAAAGAATTTCCCAGTTTTTTTGTTTTGTTTTTGAAATTCCTTTTTATAGTGGGTTTGAGCTGATTCTCGCTGCCATGTTTATGCCAGTCTAGACACACTTGATTCCCTTACGGAGACATATCAATACATAGGTTTTAAGATTCTTACTAGTCAGATATTTTCCTCTGCGGGAAATATGGGGTTTTGAGTCCCTTTCGCTGAGGACGGTGTAGGTCTTGTCTATTCCATAGTTGGTTTTTGGAACGGTACCTGTGCTTATATCAAACTCTGGTTTTATGCATCACCCCACCTCTCCTTCCCCCTTAAGCAGGTATAAGAGTGTTTTCTAAATGTGAGACACTGTTCTCTTTCCTAACTCAGTTCAAGTGTAGCCATGTTTACAGGATCTTCATAAGTGATATCTTATGATAAGTTTCTTTTTCTGTGTGACTCATTTCACTTAGAATCATCGTACCTGAATCGACCCATTTTGCTGCTACTGGTCTTATGACATTGATTTCATGGCTGAGGGATATTCCGTCGTACGTAAGTACCACAATTTTTTGAACCATGTTTATATTTTCTGGGATACTTAAGGTGTATCCAAGTTGAGGTCCTTGTATGCAGTGCAGCCCTAAATTTTGGGGTGGCTCTGTCTTATTGATTTTCAGTTTTCCCAAGGTATATTCCCTAGACTGGTAGTGCCCTTGGCTCTGTAGCTCTGTTCTTTACTTGTTTTAGGGAACAGAATGCACTCCTCCAGAGAGGCAGTTGGCAATTTACATCCCGCCCATCAGCATAACAAGGCTCCCTGTTCTCCAGGGCCTGTCTTGCCTTTCTTGTTCTTACACATTTTGTGGATGTCCCTTTTGACCGTTGGGAAGTGATACTTCTTTGTAGTGCAGATTTGCATTGCCCGCTTGCTTGCTTGGCCAAAAAGGGCGTATGCGTTTTCTCCTGAATATATTCAGGAGAAAACACATACGCCCTTTTTGGCCAAGTGCATCATTGTCGAAGTTGTGCCCCTCTTCCTGTGCTTTAAAGGCGATTCCAACGTACCTCTTGAAATCTGTTTCCTGCTATTCTGCCTCGCTTTCAAGTCCGCCTCGTTGCCTTCCCTCAACAGATTTTTGGACGATAGTTGTCCTTTATTACTCGGCCAGTTTGTGAATTGCTGTGCCCCCGAGCTCCATTTTTCAACTCGTTTTAGGTGAGCTGACCGCAAGTCCAAAATTTTGGTTCAGGACCTATACTGGTTCCCGGGGGGTGGCTGAGAATTTGGATAATTCTTCTTCCTGCCGGGAAATTACAGTGATATGTGCCCGTCCAAATGCCTAACAGCTACTCTCTCATTGGTTCTCCCTCTTCCCTTTCATCCTCTGCCAAATTGGCAACCTGTGCGAACCAAGAGGTTAAAGGAGCTGTCTCTCCAAGTTGGGAGGTTGATAGTAAAGCAGACGGAAAGTCAAACCGGAGCACCAGGAGAGGGACTATTCGTTGAGTTTTAGAAACCTTTCGTATTCACAGTGTGTCCGTTCTCTAGGTTCCCCGCACATGTTATAGCTGTAGTAATATTCCCTTCAACCTGGAGAGTTCGGACCCATGGATGGGTGCCATGCATTATTGCTTTAAAGTGTCTGCTTTTGCTCACCCAATCTCAACAATCGTCTCAGTCCCAAGTGTCCCTCTTTATGCCACATCCAGCTGTCGTTGTAGATAGGGTCATTCCAGCTTTCATCAGAGACCCTGAAGGAATTGTAAAGAATTTCCCAGTTTTTTTGTTTTGTTTTTGAAATTCCTTTTTATAGTGGGTTTGAGCTGATTCTCGCTGCCATGTTTATGCCAGTCTAGACACACTTGATTCCCTTACGGAGACATATCAATACATAGGTTTTAAGATTCTTACTAGTCAGATATTTTCCACTGCGGGAAATATGGGGTTTTGAGTCCCTTTCACTGAGGACGGTGTAGGTCTTGTCTATTCCATAGTTGGTTTTTGGAACGGTACCTGTGCTTATATCAAACTCTGGTTTTATGCATCACCCCACCTCTCCTTCCCCCTTAAGCAGGTATAATAGCGTTTTCTAAATGTGAGACACTGTTCTCTTTCCTAACTCAGTTCAAGTGTAGCCATGTTTACAGGATCTTCATAAGTGATATCTTATGATAAGTTTCTTTTTCTGTGTGACTTATTTCACTTAGAATCATCGTACCTGAATCCACCCATTTTGCTGCTACTGGTCTTATGACATTGATTTCTTGGCTGAGGGATATTCCATCGTACGTAAATACCACAATTTTTTGAACCATGTTTATATTTTCTGGGATACTTAAGGTGTATCCAAGTTGAGGTCCTTGTATGCAGTGCAGCCCTAAATTTTGGGGTGGCTCTGTCTTATTGATTTTCAGTTTTCCCAAGGTATATTCCCTAGACTGGTAGTGCCCTTGGCTCTGTAGCTCTGTTCTTTACTTGTTTTAGGGAACAGAATGCACTCCTCCAGAGAGGCAGTTGGCAATTTACATCCCGCCCATCAGCATAACAAGGCTCCCTGTTCTCCAGGGCCTGTCTTGCCTTTCTTGTTCTTACACATTTTGTGGATGTCCCTTTTGACCGCTGGGAAGTGATACTTCTTTGTAGTGCAGATTTGCATTGCCCGCTTGCTTGCTTGGCCAAAAAGGGCGTATGCGTTTTCTCCTGAATATATTCAGGAGAAAACACATACGCCCTTTTTGGCCAAGTGCATCATTGTCGAAGTTGTGCCCCTCTTCCTGTGCTTTAAAGGCAATTCCAACGTACCTCTTAAAATCTGTTTCCTGCTATTCTGCCTCGCTTTCAAGTCCGCCTCGTTGCCTTCCCTCAACAGATTTTTGGACGATAGTTGTCCTTTATTACTCGGCCAGTTTGTGAATTGCTGTGCCCCCGAGCTCCATTTTTCAACTCGTTTTTGGTGAGCTGACCGCAAGTCCAAAATTTTGGTTCAGGACCTATACTGGTTCCCGGTAGGTGGCTGAGAATTTGGTTAATTCTTCTTCCTGCCGGGAAATTACAGTGATATGTGCCCGTCCAAATGGCTAACAGCTACTCTCTCATTGGTTCTCCCTCTTCCCTTTCATCCTCTGCCAAATTGGCAACCTGTGCGAACCAAGAGGTTAAAGGGGCTGTCTCTCCAAGTTGGGAGGTTGATAGTAAAGCAGACGGAAAGTCAAACCGGAGCACCAGGAGAGGGACTATTCGTTGAGTTTTAGAAACCTTTCGTATTCACAGTGTGTCCGTTCTCTAGGTTTCCCGCACATGTTATAGCTGTAGTAATATTCCCTTCAACCTGGAGAGTTCGGACCCATGGATGGGTGCCATGCATTATTGCTTTAAAGGGTCTGCATTTGCTCACCCAATCTCACCAATCGTCTCAGTCCCACGTGTCCCTCTTTATGCCACATCCAGCTGTCGTTGTAGATAGGGTCATTCCAGCTTTCATCAGAGACCTTGAAGGAATTGTAAAGAATTTCCCAGTTTTTTTGTTTTGTTTTTGAAATTCCTTTTTATAGTGGGTTTGAGCTGATTCTCGCTGCCATGTTTATGCCAGTCTAGACACACTTGATTCCCTTACGGAGACATATCAATACATAGGTTTTAAGATTCTTACTAGTCAGATATTTTCCTCTGCGGGAAATATGGGGTTTTGAGTCCCTTTCGCTGAGGACGGTGTAGGTCTTGTCTATTCCATAGTTGGTTTTTGGAACGGTACCTGTGCTTATATCAAACTCTGGTTTTATGCATCACCCCACCTCTCCTTCCCCCTTAAGCAGGTATAAGAGTGTTTTCTAAATGTGAGACACTGTTCTCTTTCCTAACTCAGTTCAAGTGTAGCCATGTTTACAGGATCTTCATAAGTGATATCTTATGATAAGTTTCTTTTTCAGTGTGACTTATTTCACTTAGAATCATCGTACCTGAATCCACCCATTTTGCTGCTACTGGTCTTATGACATTGATTTCATGGCTGAGGGATATTCCATCGTACGTAAGTACCACAATTTTTTGAACCATGTTTATATTTTCTGGGATACTTAAGGTGTATCCAAGTTGAGGTCCTTGTATGCAGTGCAGCCCTAAATTTTGGGGTGGCTCTGTCTTATTGATTTTCAGTTTTCCCAAGGTATATTCCCTAGACTGGTAGTGCCCTTGGCTCTGTAGCTCTGTTCTTTACTTGTTTTAGGGAACAGAATGCACTCCTCCAGAGAGGCAGTTGGCAATTTACATCCCGCCCATCAGCATAACAAGGCTCCCTGTTCTCCAGGGCCTGTCTTGCCTTTCTTGTTCTTACACATTTTGTGGATGTCCCTTTTGACCGGTGGGAAGTGATACTTCTTTGTAGTGCAGATTTGCATTGCCCGCTTGCTTGCTTGGCCAAAAAGGGCGTATGCGTTTTCTCCTGAATATATTCAGGAGAAAACGCATACGCCCTTTTTGGCCAAGTGCATCATTGTCGAAGTTGTGCCCCTCTTCCTGTGCTTTAAAGGCGATTCCAACGTACCTCTTCAAATCTGTTTCCTGCTATTCTGCCTCGCTTTCAAGTCCGCCTCGTTGCCTTCCCTCAACAGATTTTTGGACGATAGTTGTCCTTTATTACTCGGCCAGTTTGTGAATTGCTGTGCCCCTGAGCTCCATTTTTCAACTCGTTTTTGGTGAGCTGACCGCAAGTCCAAAATTTTGGTTCAGGACCTATACTGGTTCCCGGTGGGTGGCTGAGAATTTGGTTAATTCTTCTTCCTGCCGGGAAATTACAGTGATATGTGCCCGTCCAAATGGCTAACAGCTACTCTCTCATTGGTTCTCCCTCTTCCCTTTCATCCTCTGCCAAATTGGCAACCTGTGCGAACCAAGAGGTTAAAGGGGCTGTCTCTCCAAGTTGGGAGGTTGATAGTAAAGCAGACGGAAAGTCAAACCGGAGGACCAGGAGAGGGACTATTCGTTGAGTTTTAGAAACCTTTCGTATTCACAGTGTGTCCGTTCTCTAGGTTTCCCGCACATGTTATAGCTGTAGTAATATTCCCTTCAACCTGGAGAGTTCGGACCCATGGAATGGGTGCCATGCATTATTGCTTTAAAGGGTCTGCATTTGCTCACCCAATCTCACCAATCGTCTGAGTCCCAAGTGTCCCTCCTTATGCCACATCCAGCTGTCGTTGTAGATAGGGTCATTCCAGCTTTCATCAGAGACCCTGAAGGAATTGTAAAGAATTTCCCAGTTTTTTTGTTTTGTTTTTGAAATTCCTTTTTATAGTGGGTTTGAGCTGATTCTCGCTGCCATGTTTATGCCAGTCTAGACACACTTGATTCCCTTACGGAGACATATCAATACATAGGTTTTAAGATTCTTACTAGTCAGATATTTTCCTCTGCGGGAAATATGGGGTTTTGAGTCCCTTTCACTGAGGACGGTGTAGGTCTTGTCTATTCCATAGTTGGTTTTTGGAACGGTACCTGTGCTTATATCAAACTCTGGTTTTATGCATCACCCCACCTCTCCTTCCCCCTTAAGCAGGTATAAGAGTGTTTTCTAAATGTGAGACACTGTTCTCTTTCCTAACTCAGTTCAAGTGTAGCCATGTTTACAGGATCTTCATAAGTGATATCTTATGATAAGTTTCTTTTTCTGTGTGACTTATTTCACTTAGAATCATCGTACCTGAATCCACCTATTTTGCTGCTACTGGTCTTATGACATTGATTTCATGGCTGAGGGATATTCCATCGTACGTAAGTACCACAATTTTTTGAACCATGTTTATATTTTCTGGGATACTTAAGGTGTATCCAAGTTGAGGTCCTTGTATGCAGTGCAGCCCTAAATTTTGGGGTGGCTCTGTCTTATTGATTTTCAGTTTTCCCAAGGTATATTCCCTAGACTGGTAGTGCCCTTGGCTCTGTAGCTCTGTTCTTTACTTGTTTTAGGGAACAGAATGCACTCCTCCAGAGAGGCAGTTGGCAATTTACATCCCGCCCATCAGCATAACAAGGCTCCCTGTTCTCCAGGGCCTGTCTTGCCTTTCTTGTTCTTACACATTTTGTGGATGTCCCTTTTGACCGGTGGGAAGTGATACTTCTTTGTAGTGCAGATTTGCATTGCCCGCTTGCTTGCTTGGCCAAAAAGGGCGTATGCGTTTTCTCCTGAATATATTCAGGAGAAAACACATACGCCCTTTTTGGCCAAGTGCATCATTGTCGAAGTTGTGCCCCTCTTCCTGTGCTTTAAAGGCGATTCCAACGTACCTCTTGAAATCTGTTTCCTGCTATTCTGCCTCGCTTTCAAGTCCGCCTCGTTGCCTTCCCTCAACAGATTTTTGGACGATAGTTGTCCTTTATTACTCGGCCAGTTTGTGAATTGCTGTGCCCCCGAGCTCCATTTTTCAACTCGTTTTTGGTGAGCTGACCGCAAGTCCAAAATTTTGGTTCAGGACCTATACTGGTTCCCGGTGGGTGGCTGAGAATTTGGTTAATTCTTCTTCCTGCCGGGAAATTACAGTGATATGTGCCCGTCCAAATGCCTAACAGCTACTCTCTCATTGGTTCTCCCTCTTCCCTTTCATCCTCTGCCAAATTGGCAAACTGTGCGAACCAAGAGGTTAAAGGGGCTGTCTCTCCAAGTTGGGAGGTTGATAGTAAAGCAGACGGAAAGTCAAACCGGAGCACCAGGAGAGGGACTATTCGTTGACTTTTAGAAACCTTTCGTATTCACAGTGTGTCCGTTCTCTAGGTTTCCCGCACATGTTATAGCTGTAGTAATATTCCCTTCAACCTGGAGAGTTCGGACCCATGGAATGGGTGCCATGCATTATTGCTTTAAAGGGTCTGCATTTGCTCACCCAATCTCACCAATCGTCTCAGTCCCAAGTGTCCCTCCTTATGCCACATCCAGCTGTCGTTGTAGATAGGGTCATTCCAGCTTTCATCAGAGACCCTGAAGGAATTGTAAAGAATTTCCCAGTTTTTTTGTTTTGTTTTTGAAATTCCTTTTTATAGTGGGTTTGAGCTGATTCTCGCTGCCATGTTTATGCCAGTCTAGACACACTTGATTCCCTTACGGAGACCTATCAATACATAGGCTTTAAGATTCTTACTAGTCAGATATTTTCCTCTGCGGGAAATATGGGGTTTTGAGTCCCTTTCACTGAGGACGGTGTAGGTCTTGTCTATTCCATAGTTGGTTTTTGGAACGGTACCTGTGCTTATATCAAACTCTGGTTTTATGCATCACCCCACCTCTCCTTCCCCCTTAAGCAGGTATAAGAGTGTTTTCTAAATGTGAGACACTGTTCTCTTTCCTAACTCAGTACAAGTGTAGCCATGTTTACAGGATCTTCATAAGTGATATCTTATGATAAGTTTCTTTTTCTGTGTGACTTATTTCACTTAGAATCATCGTACCTGAATCCACCCATTTTGCTGCTACTGGTCTTATGACATTGATTTCATGGCTGAGGGATATTCCGTCGTACGTAAGTACCACAATTTTTTGAACCATGTTTATATTTTCTGGGATACTTAAGGTGTATCCAAGTTGAGGTCCTTGTATGCAGTGCAGCCCTAAATTTTGGGGTGGCTCTGTCTTATTGATTTTCAGTTTTCCCAAGGTATATTCCCTAGACTGGTAGTGCCCTTGGCTCTGTAGCTCTGTTCTTTACTTGTTTTAGGGAACAGAATGCACTCCTCCAGAGAGGCAGTTGGCAATTTACATCCCGCCCATCAGCATAACAAGGCTCCCTGTTCTCCAGGGCCTGTCTTGCCTTTCTTGTTCTTACACATATTGTGGATGTCCCTTTTGACCGGTGGGAAGTGATACTTCTTTGTAGTGCAGATTTGCATTGCCCGCTTGCTTGCTTGGCCAAAAAGGGCGTATGCGTTTTCTCCTGAATATATTCAGGAGAAAACGCATACGCCCTTTTTGGCCAAGTGCATCATTGTCGAAGTTGTGCCCCTCTTCCTGTGCTTTAAAGGCGATTCCAACGTACCTCTTCAAATCTGTTTCCTGCTATTCTGCCTCGCTTTCAAGTCCGCCTCGTTGCCTTCCCTCAACAGATTTTTGGACGATAGTTGTCCTTTATTACTCGGACAGTTTGTGAATTGCTGTGCCCCCGAGCTCCATTTTTCAACTCGTTTTTGGTTAGCTGACCGCAAGTCCAAAATTTTGGTTCAGGACCTATACTGGTTCCCGGTGGGTGGCTGAGAATTTGGTTAATTCTTCTTCCTGCCGGGAAATTACAGTGATATGTGCCCGTCCCAATGCCTAACAGCTACTCTCTCATTGGTTCTCCCTCTTCCCTTTCATCCTCTGCCAAATTGGCAACCTGTGCGAACCAAGAGGTTAAAGGGGCTGTCTCTCCAAGTTGGGAGGTTGATAGTAAAGCAGACGGAAAGTCAAACCGGAGCACCAGGAGAGGGACTATTCGTTGAGTTTTAGAAACCTTTCGTATTCACAGTGTGTCCGTTCCCTAGGTTTCCCGCACATGTTATAGCTGTAGTAATATTCCCTTCAACCTGGAGAGTTCGGACCCATGGAATGGGTGCCATGCATTATTGCTTTAAAGGGTCTGCATTTGCTCACCCAATCTCACCAATCGTCTCAGTCCCAAGTGTCCCTCCTTATGCCACATCCAGCTGTCGTTGTAGATAGGGTCATTCCAGCTTTCATCAGAGACCCTGAAGGAATTTTAAAGAATTTCCCAGTTTTTTTGTTTTGTTTTTGAAATTCCTTTTTATAGTGGGTTTGAGCTGATTTTCGCTGCCATGTTTATGCCAGTCTAGACACACTTGATTCCCTTACGGAGACATATCAATACATAGGTTTTAAGATTCTTACTAGTCAGATATTTTCCTCTGCGGGAAATATGGGTTTTGAGTCCCTTTCACTGAGGACGGTGTAGGTCTTGTCTATTCCATAGTTGGTTTTTGGAACGGTACCTGTGCTTATATCAAACTCTGGTTTTATGCATCACCCCACCTCTCCTTCCCCCTTAAGCAGGTATAAGAGTGTTTTCTAAATGTGAGACACTGTTCTCTTTCCTAACTCAGTACAAGTGTAGCCATGTTTACAGGATCTTCATAAGTGATATCTTATGATAAGTTTCTTTTTCTGTGTGACTTATTTCACTTAGAATCATCGTACCTGAATCCACCCATTTTGCTGCTACTGGTCTTATGACATTGATTTCATGGCTGAGGGATATTCCGTCGTATGTAAGTACCACAATTTTTTGAACCATGTTTATATTTTCTGGGATACTTAAGGTGTATCCAAGTTGAGGTCCTTGTATGCAGTGCAGCCCTAAATTTTGGGGTGGCTCTGTCTTATTGATTTTCAGTTTTCCCAAGGTATATTCCCTAGACTGGTAGTGCCCTTGGCTCTGTAGCTCTGTTCTTTACTTGTTTTAGGGAACAGAATGCACTCCTCCAGAGAGGCAGTTGGCAATTTACATCCCGCCCATCAGCATAACAAGGCTCCCTGTTCTCCAGGGCCTGTCTTGCCTTTCTTGTTCTTACACATTTTGTGGATGTCCCTTTTGACCGGTGGGAAGTGATACTTCTTTGTAGTGCAGATTTGCATTGCCCGCTTGCTTGCTTGGCCAAAAAGGGCGTATGCGTTTTCTCCTGAATATATTCAGGAGAAAACACATACGCCCTTTTTGGCCAAGTGCATCATTGTCGAAGTTGTGCCCCTCTTCCTGTGCTTTAAAGGCGATTCCAACGTACCTCTTCAAATCTGTTTCCTGCTATTCTGCCACGCTTTCAAGTCCGCCTCGTTGCTTTCCCTCAACAGATTTTTGGACGATAGTTGTCCTTTATTACTCGGCCAGTTTGTGAATTGCTGTGCCCCCGAGCTCCATTTTTCAACTCGTTTTTGGTGAGCTGACCGCAAGTCCAAAATTTTGGTTCAGGACCTATACTGGTTCCCGGTGGGTGGCTGAGAATTTGGTTAATTCTTCTTCCTGCTGGGAAATTACAGTGATATGTGCCCGTCCAAATGCCTAACAGCTACTCTCTCATTGGTTCTCCCTCTTCCCTTTCATCCTCTGCCAAATTGGCAAACTGTGCGAACCAAGAGGTTAAAGGGGCTGTCTCTCCAAGTTGGGAGGTTGATAGTAAAGCAGACGGAAAGTCAAACCGGAGCACCAGGAGAGGGACTATTCGTTGAGTTTTAGAAACCTTTCGTATTCACAGTGTGTCCGTTCTCTAGGTTTCCCGCACATGTTATAGCTGTAGTAATATTCCCTTCAACCTGGAGAGTTCGGACCCATGGAATGGGTGCCATGCATTATTGCTTTAAAGGGTCTGCATTTGCTCACCCAATCTCACCAATCGTCTCAGTCCCAAGTGTCCCTCCTTATGCCACATCCAGCTGTCGTTGTAGATAGGGTCATTCCAGCTTTCATCAGAGACCCTGAAGGAATTGTAAAGAATTTCCCAGTTTTTTTGTTTTGTTTTTGAAATTCCTTTTTATAGTGGGTTTGAGCTGATTCTCGCTGCCATGTTTATGCCAGTCTAGACACACTTGATTCCCTTACGGAGACCTATCAATACATAGGTTTTAAGATTCTTACTAGTCAGATATTTTCCTCTGCGGGAAATATGGGGTTTTGAGTCCCTTTCACTGAGGACGGTGTAGGTCTTGTCTATTCCATAGTTGGTTTTTGGAACGGTACCTGTGCTTATATCAAACTCTGGTTTTATGCATCACCCCACCTCTCCTTCCCCCTTAAGCAGGTATAAGAGTGTTTTCTAAATGTGAGACACTGTTCTCTTTCCTAACTCAGTACAAGTGTAGCCATGTTTACAGGATCTTCATAAGTGATATCTTATGATAAGTTTCTTTTTCTGTGTGACTTATTTCACTTAGAATCATCGTACCTGAATCCACCCATTTTGCTGCTACTGGTCTTATGACATTGATTTCATGGCTGAGGGATATTCCGTCGTACGTAAGTACCACAATTTTTTGAACCATGTTTATATTTTCTGGGATACTTAAGGTGTATCCAAGTTGAGGTCCTTGTATGCAGTGCAGCCCTAAATTTTGGGGTGGCTCTGTCTTATTGATTTTCAGTTTTCCCAAGGTATATTCCCTAGACTGGTAGTGCCCTTGGCTCTGTAGCTCTGTTCTTTACTTGTTTTAGGGAACAGAATGCACTCCTCCAGAGAGGCAGTTGGCAATTTACATCCCGCCCATCAGCATAACAAGGCTCCCTGTTCTCCAGGGCCTGTCTTGCCTTTCTTGTTCTTACACATATTGTGGATGTCCCTTTTGACCGGTGGGAAGTGATACTTCTTTGTAGTGCAGATTTGCATTGCCCGCTTGCTTGCTTGGCCAAAAAGGGTGTATGCGTTTTCTCCTGAATATATTCAGGAGAAAACGCATACGCCCTTTTTGGCCAAGTGCATCATTGTCGAAGTTGTGCCCCTCTTCCTGTGCTTTAAAGGCGATTCCAACGTAACTCTTCAAATCTGTTTCCTGCTATTCTGCCTCGCTTTCAAGTCCGCCTCGTTGCCTTCCCTCAACAGATTTTTGGACGATAGTTGTCCTTTATTACTCGGCCAGTTTGTGAATTGCTGTGCCCCCGAGCTCCATTTTTCAACTCGTTTTTGGTGAGCTGACCGCAAGTCCAAAATTTTGGTTCAGGACCTATACTGGTTCCCGGTGGGTGGCTGAGAATTTGGTTAATTCTTCTTCCTGCCGGGAAATTACAGTGATATGTGCCCGTCCCAATGCCTAACAGCTACTCTCTCATTGGTTCTCCCTCTTCCCTTTCATCCTCTGCCAAATTGGCAACCTGTGCGAACCAAGAGGTTAAAGGGGCTGTCTCTCCAAGTTGGGAGGTTGATAGTAAAGCAGACGGAAAGTCAAACCGGAGCACCAGGAGAGGGACTATTCGTTGAGTTTTAGAAACCTTTCGTATTCACAGTGTGTCCGTTCCCTAGGTTTCCCGCACATGTTATAGCTGTAGTAATATTCCCTTCAACCTGGAGAGTTCGGACCCATGGAATGGGTGCCATGCATTATTGCTTTAAAGGGTCTGCATTTGCTCACCCAATCTCACCAATCGTCTCAGTCCCAAGTGTCCCTCCTTATGCCACATCCAGCTGTCGTTGTAGATAGGGTCATTCCAGCTTTCATCAGAGACCCTGAAGGAATTGTAAAGAATTTCCCAGTTTTTTTGTTTTGTTTTTGAAATTCCTTTTTATAGTGGGTTTGAGCTGATTTTCGCTGCCATGTTTATGCCAGTCTAGACACACTTGATTCCCTTACGGAGACATATCAATACATAGGTTTTAAGATTCTTACTAGTCAGATATTTTCCTCTGCGGGAAATATGGGTTTTGAGTCCCTTTCACTGAGGACGGTGTAGGTCTTGTCTATTCCATAGTTGGTTTTTGGAACGGTACCTGTGCTTATATCAAACTCTGGTTTTATGCATCACCCCACCTCTCCTTCCCCCTTAAGCAGGTATAAGAGTGTTTTCTAAATGTGAGACACTGTTCTCTTTCCTAACTCAGTACAAGTGTAGCCATGTTTACAGGATCTTCATAAGTGATATCTTATGATAAGTTTCTTTTTCTGTGTGACTTATTTCACTTAGAATCATCGTACCTGAATCCACCCATTTTGCTGCTACTGGTCTTATGACATTGATTTCATGGCTGAGGGATATTCCGTCGTACGTAAGTACCACAATTTTTTGAACCATGTTTATATTTTCTGGGATACTTAAGGTGTATCCAAGTTGAGGTCCTTGTATGCAGTGCAGCCCTAAATTTTGGGGTGGCTCTGTCTTATTGATTTTCAGTTTTCCCAAGGTATATTCCCTAGACTGGTAGTGCCCTTGGCTCTGTAGCTCTGTTCTTTACTTGTTTTAGGGAACAGAATGCACTCCTCCATAGAGGCAGTTGGCAATTTACATCCCGCCCATCAGCATAACAAGGCTCCCTGTTCTCCAGGGCCTGTCTTGCCTTTCTTGTTCTTACACATTTTGTGGATGTCCCTTTTGACCGGTGGGAAGTGATACTTCTTTGTAGTGCAGATTTGCATTGCCCGCTTGCTTGCTTGGCCAAAAAGGGCGTATGCGTTTTCTCCTGAATATATTCAGGAGAAAACACATACGCCCTTTTTGGCCAAGTGCATCATTGTCGAAGTTGTGCCCCTCTTCCTGTGCTTTAAAGGCGATTCCAACGTACCTCTTGAAATCTGTTTCCTGCTATTCTGCCTCGCTTTCAAGTCCGCCTCGTTGCCTTCCCTCAACAGATTTTTGGACGATAGTTGGCCTTTATTACTCGGCCAGTTTGTGAATTGCTGTGCCCCTGAGCTCCATTTTTCAACTCGTTTTTGGTGAGCTGACCGCAAGTCCAAAATTTTGGTTCAGGACCTATACTGGTTCCCGGTGGGTGGCTGAGAATTTGGTTAATTCTTCTTCCTGCTGGGAAATTACAGTGATATGTGCCCGTCCAAATGCCTAACAGCTACTCTCTCATTGGTTCTCCCTCTTCCCTTTCATCCTCTGCCAAATTGGCAACCTGTGCGAACCAAGAGGTTAAAGGGGCTGTCTCTCCAAGTTGGGAGGTTGATAGTAAAGCAGACGGAAAGTCAAACCGGAGCACCAGGAGAGGGACTATTCGTTGAGTTTTAGAAACCTTTCGTATTCACAGTGTGTCCGTTCTCTAGGTTTCCCGCACATGTTATAGCTGTAGTAATATTCCCTTCAACCTGGAGAGTTCGGACCCATGGAATGGGTGCCATGCATTATTGTTTTAAAGGGTCTGCATTTGCTCACCCAATCTCACCAATCGTCTCAGTCCCAAATGTCCCTCCTTATGCCACATCCAGCTGTCGTTGTAGATAGGGTCATTCCAGCTTTCATCAGAGACCCTGAAGGAATTGTAAAGAATTTCCCAGTTTTTTTGTTTTGTTTTTGAAATTCCTTTTTATAGTGGGTTTGAGCTGATTCTTGCTGCCATGTTTATGCCAGTCTAGACACACTTGATTCCCTTACGGAGACATATCAATACATAGGTTTTAAGATTCTTACTAGTCAGATATTTTCCTCTGCGGGAAATATGGGGTTTTGAGTCCCTTTCGCTGAGGACGGTGTAGGTCTTGTCTATTCCATAGTTGGTTTTTGGAACGGTACCTGTGCTTATATCAAACTCTGGTTTTATGCATCACCCCACCTCTCCTTCCCCCTTAAGCAGGTATAAGAGTGTTTTCTAAATGTGAGACACTGTTCTCTTTCCTAACTCAGTTCAAGTGTAGCCATGTTTACAGGATCTTCATAAGTGATATCTTATGATAAGTTTCTTTTTCTGTGTGACTTATTTCACTTAGAATCATCGTACCTGAATCCACCCATTTTGCTGCTACTGGTCTTATGACATTGATTTCATGGCTGAGGGATATTCCATCGTACGTAAGTACCACAATTTTTTGAACCATGTTTATATTTTCTGGGATACTTAAGGTGTATCCAAGTTGAGGTCCTTGTATGCAGTGCAGCCCTAAATTTTGGGGTGGCTCTGTCTTATTGATTTTCAGTTTTCCCAAGGTATATTCCCTAGACTGGTAGTGCCCTTGGCTCTGTAGCTCTGTTCTTTACTTGTTTTAGGGAACAGAATGCACTCCTCCAGAGAGGCAGTTGGCAATTTACATCCCGCCCATCAGCATAACAAGGCTCCCTGTTCTCCAGGGCCTGTCTTGCCTTTCTTGTTCTTACACATTTTGTGGATGTCCCTTTTGACCGGTGGGAAGTGATACTTCTTTGTAGTGCAGATTTGCATTGCCCGCTTGCTTGCTTGGCCAAAAAGGGCGTATGCGTTTTCTCCTGAATATATTCAGGAGAAAACGCATACGCCCTTTTTGGCCAAGTGCATCATTGTCGAAGTTGTGCCCCTCTTCCTGTGCTTTAAAGGCAATTCCAACGTACCTCTTGAAATCTGTTTCCTGCTATTCTGCCTCGCTTTCAAGTCCGCCTCGTTGCCTTCCCTCAACAGATTTTTGGACGATAGTTGTCCTTTATTACTCGGCCAGTTTGTGAATTGCTGTGCCCCCGAGCTCCATTTTTCAACTCGTTTTTGGTGAGCTGACCGCAAGTCCAAAATTTTGGTTCAGGACCTATACTGGTTCCCGGTGGGTGGCTGAGAATTTGGTTAATTCTTCTTCCTGCCGGGAAATTACAGTGATATGTGCCCGTGCAAATGCCTAACAGCTACTCTCTCATTGGTTCTCCCTCTTCCCTTTCATCCTCTGCCAAATTGGCAAACTGTGCGAACCAAGAGGTTAAAGGGGCTGTCTCTCCAAGTTGGGAGGTTGATAGTAAAGCAGACGGAAAGTCAAACCGGAGCACCAGGAGAGGGACTATTTGTTGAGTTTTAGAAACCTTCCGTATTCACAGTGTGTCCGTTCTCTAGGTTTCCCGCACATGTTATAGCTGTAGTAATATTCCCTTCAACCTGGAGAGTTCGGACCCATGGAATGGGTGCCATGCATTATTGCTTTAAACGGTCCGCATTTGCTCACCCAATCTCACCAATCGCCTCAGTCCCAAGTGTCCCTCCTTATGCCACATCCAGCTGTCGTTGTAGATAGGGTCATTCCAGGTTTCATCAGAGACCCTGAAGGAATTGTAAAGAATTTCCCAGTTTTTTTGTTTTGTTTTTGAAATTCCTTTTTATAGTGGGTTTGAGCTGATTCTCGCTGCCATGTTTATGCCAGTCTAGACACACTTGATTCCCTTACGGAGACATATCAATACATAGGTTTTAAGATTCTTACTAGTCAGATATTTTCCTCTGCGGGAAATATGGGGTTTTGAGTCCCTTTCACTGAGGAAGGTGTAGGTCTTGTCTTTTCCATAGTTGGTTTTTGGAACGGTACCTGTGCTTATATCAAACTCTGGTTTTATGCATCACCCCACCTCTCCTTCCCCCTTAAGCAGGTATAAGAGTGTTTTCTAAATGTGAGACACTGTTCTCTTTCCTAACTCAGTTCAAGTGTAGCCATGTTTACAGGATCTTCATAAGTGATATCTTATGAGATGTTTCTATTTCTGTGTGACTTATTTCACTTAGAATCATCGTACCTGAATCCACCCATTTTGCTGCTACTGGTCTTATGACATTGATTTCATGGCTGAGGGATATTCCATCGTACGTAAGTACCACAATTTTTTGAACCATGTTTATATTTTCTGGGATACTTAAGGTGTATCCAAGTTGAGGTCCTTGTATGCAGTGCAGCCCTAAATTTTGGGGTGGCTCTGTCTTATTGATTTTCAGTTTTCCCAAGGTATATTCCCTAGACTGGTAGTGCCCTTGGCTCTGTAGCTCTGTTCTTTACTTGTTTTAGGGAACAGAATGCACTCCTCCAGAGAGGCAGTTGGCAATTTACATCCCGCCCATCAGCACAACAAGGCTCCCTGTTCTCCAGGGCCTGTCTTGCCTTTCTTGTTCTTACACATTTTGTGGATGTCCCTTTTGACCGGTGGGAAGTGATACTTCTTTGTAGTGCAGATTTGCATTGCCCGCTTGCTTGCTTGGCCAAAAAGGGCGTATGCGTTTTCTCCTGAATATATTCAGGAGAAAACGCATACGCCCTTTTTGGCCAAGTGCATCATTGTCGAAGTTGTGCACCTCTTCCTGTGCTTTAAAGGCGATTCCAACGTACCTCTTCAAATCTGTTTCCTGCTATTCTGCCTCGCTTTCAAGTCCGCCTCGTTGCCTTCCCTCAACAGATTTTTGGACGATAGTTGGCCTTTATTACTCGGCCAGTTTGTGAATTGCTGTGCCCCTGAGCTCCATTTTTCAACTCGTTTTTGGTGAGCTGACCGCAAGTCCAAAATTTTGGTTCAGGACCTATACTGGTTCCCGGTGGGTGGCTGAGAATTTGGTTAATTCTTCTTCCTGCCGGGAAATTACAGTGATATGTGCCCGTCCAAATGCCTAACAGCTACTCTCTCATTGGTTCTCCCTCTTCCCTTTCATCCTCTGCCAAATTGGAAACCTGTGCGAACCAAGAGGTTAAAGGGGCTGTCTCTCCAAGTTGGGAGGTTGATAGTAAAGCAGGTGGAAAGTCAAACCGGAGCACCAGGAGAGGGACTATTCGTTGAGTTTTAGAAACCTTTCGTATTCACAGTGTGTCCGTTCTCTAGGTTTCCCGCACATGTTATAGCTGTAGTAATATTCCCTTCAACCTGGAGAGTTCGGACCCATGGAATGGGTGCCATGCATTATTGCTTTAAAGGGTCTGCATTTGCTCACCCAATCTCACCAATCGTCTCAGTCCCAAGTGTCCCTCCTTATGCCACATCCAGCTGTCGTTGTAGATAGGGTCATTCCAGCTTTCATCAGAGACCCTGAAGGAATTGTAAAGAATTTCCCAGTTTTTTTGTTTTGTTTTCGAAATTCCTTTTTATAGTGGGTTTGAGCTGATTCTCGCTGCCATGTTTATGCCAGTCTAGACACACTTGATTCCCTTACGGAGACATATCAATACATAGGTTTTAAGATTCTTACTAGTCAGATATTTTCCTCTGCGGGAAATATGGGGTTTTGAGTCCCTTTCACTGAGGAAGGTGTAGGTCTTGTCTATTCCATAGTTGGTTTTTGGAACGGTACCTGTGCTTATATCAAACTCTGGTTTTATGCATCACCCCACCTCTCCTTCCCCCTTAAGCAGGTATAAGAGTGTTTTCTAAATGTGAGACACTGTTCTCTTTCCTAACTCAGTTCAAGTGTAGCCATGTTTACAGGATCTTCATAAGTGATATCTTATGATAAGTTTCTTTTTCTGTGTGACTTATTTCACTTAGAATCATCGTACCTGAATCCACCCATTTTGTTGCTACTGGTCTTATGACATTGATTTCATGGCTGAGGGATATTCCATCGTACGTAAGTACCACAATATTTTGAACCATGTTTATATTTTCTGGGATACTTAAGGTGTATCCAAGTTGAGGTCCTTGTATGCAGTGCAGCCCTAAATTTTGGGGTGGCTCTGTCTTATTGATTTTCAGTTTTCCCAAGGTATATTCCCTAGACTGGTAGTGCCCTTGGCTCTGTAGCTCTGTTCTTTACTTGTTTTAGGGAACAGAATGCACTCCTCCAGAGAGGCAGTTGGCAATTTACATCCCGCCCATCAGCATAACAAGGCTCCCTGTTCTCCAGGGCCTGTCTTGCCTTTCTTGTTCTTACACATTTTGTGGATGTCCCTTTTGACCGGTGGGAAGTGATACTTCTTTGTGGTGCAGATTTGCATTGCCAGCTTGCTTGCTTGGCCAAAAAGGGCGTATGCGTTTTCTCCTGAATATATTCAGGAGAAAACGCATACGCCCTTTTTGGCCAAGTGCATCATTGTCGAAGTTGTGCCCCTCTTCCTGTGCTTTAAAGGCGATTCCAACGTACCTCTTGAAATCTGTTTCCTTCTATTCTGCCTCGCTTTCAAGTCCGCCTCGTTGCCTTCCCTCAACAGATTTTTGGACGAGAGTTGTCCTTTATTACTCAGCCAGTTTGTGAATTGCTGTGCCCCTGAGCTCCATTTTTCAACTCGTTTTTGGTGAGCTGACCGCAAGTCCAAAATTTTGGTTCAGGACCTATACTGGTTCCCGGTGGGTGGCTGAGAATTTGGTTAATTCTTCTTCCTGCCGGGAAATTACAGTGATATGTGCCCATCCAAATGCCTAACAGCTACTCTCTCATTGGTTCTCCCTCTTCCCTTTCATTCTCTGCCAAATTGGAAACCTGTGCGAACCAAGAGGTTAAAGGGGCTGTCTCTCCAAGTTGGGAGGTTGATAGTAAAGCAGACGGAAAGTCAAACCGGAGCACCAGGAGAGGGACTATTCGTTGAGTTTTAGAAACCTTTCGTATTCACAGTGTGTCCGTTCTCTAGGTTTCCCGCACATGTTATAGCTGTAGTAATATTCCCTTCAACCTGGAGAGTTCGGACCCATGGAATGGGTGCCATGCATTATTGCTTTAAAGGGTCCGCATTTGCTCACCCAATCTCACCAATCGCCTCAGTCCCAAGTGTCCCTCCTTATGCCACATCCAGCTGTCGTTGTAGATAGGGTCATTCCAGGTTTCATCAGAGACCCTGAAGGAATTGTAAAGAATTTCCCAGTATTTTTGTTTTGTTTTTGAAATTCCTTTTTATAGTGGGTTTGAGCTGATTCTCGCTGCCATGTTTATGCCAGTCTAGACACACTTGATTCCCTTACGGAGACCTATCAATACATAGGTTTTAAGATTCTCACTAGTCAGATATTTTCCTCTGCGGGAAATATGGGGTTTTGAGGCCCTTTCACTGAGGAAGGTGTGGTCTTGTCTATTCCATAGTTGGTTTTTGGAACGGTACCTGTGCTTATATCAAACTCTGGTTTTATGCATCACCCCACCTCTCCTTCCCCCTTAAGCAGGTATAAGAGTGTTTTCTAAATGTGAGACACTGTTCTCTTTCCTAACTCAGTACAAGTGTAGCCATGTTTACAGGATCTTCATAAGTGATATCTTATGATAAGTTTCTTTTTCTGTGTGACTTATTTCACTTAGAATCATCGTACCTGAATCCACCCATTTTGCTGCTACTGGTCTTATGACATTGATTTCATGGCTGAGGGATATTCCGTCGTACATAAGTACCACAATTTTTTGAACCATGTTTATATTTTCTGGGATACTTAAGGTGTATCCAAGTTGAGGTCCTTGTATGCAGTGCAGCCCTAAATTTTGGGGTGGCTCTGTCTTATTGATTTTCAGTTTTCCCAAGGTATATTCCCTAGACTGGTAGTGCCCTTGGCTCTGTAGCTCTGTTCTTTACTTGTTTTAGGGAACAGAATGCACTCCTCCAGAGAGGCAGTTGGCAATTTACATCCCGCCCATCAGCATAACAAGGCTCCCTGTTCTCCAGGGCCTGTCTTGCCTTTCTTGTTCTTACACATATTGTGGATGTCCCTTTTGACCGGTGGGAAGTGATACTTCTTTGTAGTGCAGATTTGCATTGCCCGCTTGCTTGCTTGGCCAAAAAGGGCGTATGCGTTTTCTCCTGAATATATTCAGGAGAAAACGCATACGCCCTTTTTGGCCAAGTGCATCATTGTCGAAGTTGTGCCCCTCTTCCTGTGCTTTAAAGGCGATTCCAACGTACCTCTTCAAATCTGTTTCCTGCTATTCTGCCTCGCTTTCAAGTCTGCCTCGTTGCCTTCCCTCAACAGATTTTTGGACGATAGTTGTCCTTTATTACTCGGCCAGTTTGTGAATTGCTGTGCCCCCGAGCTCCATTTTTCAACTCGTTTTTGGTGAGCTGACCGCAAGTCCAAAATTTTGGTTCAGGACCTATACTGGTTCCCGGTGGGTGGCTGAGAATTTGGTTAATTCTTCTTCCTGCCGGGAAATTACAGTGATATGTGCCCGTCCCAATGCCTAACAGCTACTCTCTCATTGGTTCTCCCTCTTCCCTTTCATCCTCTGCCAAATTGGCAACCTGTGCGAACCAAGAGGTTAAAGGGGCTGTCTCTCCAAGTTGGGAGGTTGATAGTAAAGCAGACGGAAAGTCAAACAGAAGCACCAGGAGAGGGACTATTCGTTGAGTTTTAGAAACCTTTCGTATTCACAGTGTGTCCGTTCCCTAGGTTTCCCGCACATGTTATAGCTGTAGTAATATTCTCTTCAACCTGGAGAGTTCGGACCCATGGAATGGGTGCCATGCATTATTGCTTTAAAGGGTCTGCATTTGCTCACCCAATCTCACCAATCGTCTCAGTCCCAAGTGTCCCTCCTTATGCCACATCCAGCTGTCGTTGTAGATAGGGTCATTCCAGCTTTCATCAGAGACCCTGAAGGAATTGTAAAGAATTTCCCAGTTTTTTTGTTTTGTTTTTGAAATTCCTTTTTATAGTGGGTTTGAGCTGATTCTCGCTGCCATGTTTATGCCAGTCTAGACACACTTGATTCCCTTACGGAGACATATCAATACATAGGTTTTAAGATTCTTACTAGTCAGATATTTTCCTCTGCGGTAAATATGGGTTTTGAGTCCCTTTCACTGAGGACGGTGTAGGTCTTGTCTATTCCATAGTTGGTTTTTGGAACGGTACCTGTGCTTATATCAAACTCTGGTTTTATGCATCACCCCACCTCTCCTTCCCCCTTAAGCAGGTATAAGAGTGTTTTCTAAATGTGAGACACTGTTCTCTTTCCTAACTCAGTACAAGTGTAGCCATGTTTACAGGATCTTCATAAGTGATATCTTATGATAAGTTTCTTTTTCTGTGTGACTTATTTCACTTAGAATCATCGTACCTGAATCCACCCATTTTGCTGCTACTGGTCTTATGACATTGATTTCATGGCTGAGGGATATTCCGTCGTACGTAAGTACCACAATTTTTTGAACCATGTTTATATTTTCTGGGATACTTAAGGTGTATCCAAGTTGAGGTCCTTGTATGCAGTGCAGCCCTAAATTTTGGGGTGGCTCTGTCTTATTGATTTTCAGTTTTCCCAAGGTATATTCCCTAGACTGGTAGTGCCCTTGGCTCTGTAGCTCTGTTCTTTACTTGTTTTAGGGAACAGAATGCACTCCTCCAGAGAGGCAGTTGGCAATTTACATCCCGCCCATCAGCATAACAAGGCTCCCTGTTCTCCAGGGCCTGTCTTGCCTTTCTTGTTCTTACACATTTTGTGGATGTCCCTTTTGACCGGTGGGAAGTGATACTTCTTTGTAGTGCAGATTTGCATTGCCCGCTTGCTTGCTTGGCCAAAAAGGGCGTATGCGTTTTCTCCTGAATATATTCAGAGAAAACGCATACGCCCTTTTTGGCCAAGTGCATCATTGTCGAAGTTGTGCCCCTCTTCCTGTGCTTTAAAGGCGATTCCAACGTACCTCTTGAAATCTGTTTCCTGCTATTCTGCCTCGCTTTCAAGTCCGCCTCGTTGCCTTCCCTCAACAGATTTTTGGACGATAGTTGGCCTTTATTACTCGGCCAGTTTGTGAATTGCTGTGCCCCTGAGCTCCATTTTTCAACTCGTTTTTGGTGAGCTGACCGCAAGTCCAAAATTTTGGTTCAGGACCTATACTGGTTCCCGGTGGGTGGCTGAGAATTTGGTTAATTCTTCTTCCTGCTGGGAAATTACAGTGATATGTGCCCGTCCAAATGCCTAACAGCTACTCTCTCATTGGTTCTCCCTCTTCCCTTTCATCCTCTGCCAAATTGGCAACCTGTGCGAACCAAGAGGTTAAAGGGGCTGTCTCTCCAAGTTGGGAGGTTGATAGTAAAGCAGACGGAAAGTCAAACCGGAGCACCAGGAGAGGGACTATTCGTTGAGTTTTAGAAACCTTTCGTATTCACAGTGTGTCCATTCTCTAGGTTTCCCGCACATGTTATAGCTGTAGTAATATTCCCTTCAACCTGGAGAGTTCGGACCCATGGAATGGGTGCCATGCATTATTGTTTTAAAGGGTCTGCATTTGCTCACCCAATCTCACCAATCGTCTCAGTCCCAAATGTCCCTCCTTATGCCACATCCAGCTGTCGTTGTAGATAGGGTCATTCCAGCTTTCATCAGAGACCCTGAAGGAATTGTAAAGAATTTCCCAGTTTTTTTGTTTTGTTTTTGAAATTCCTTTTTATAGTGGGTTTGAGCTGATTCTCGCTGCCATGTTTATGCCAGTCTAGACACACTTGATTCCCTTACGGAGACATATCAATACATAGGTTTTAAGATTCTTACTAGTCAGATATTTTCCTCTGCGGGAAATATGGGGTTTTGAGTCCCTTTCACTGAGGACGGTGTAGGTCTTGTCTATTCCATAGTTGGTTTTTGGAACGGTACCTGTGCTTATATCAAACTCTGGTTTTATGCATCACCCCACCTCTCCTTCCCCCTTAAGCAGGTATAAGAGTGTTTTCTAAATGTGAGACACTGTTCTCTTTCCTAACTCAGTTCAAGTGTAGCCATGTTTACAGGATCTTCATAAGTGATATCGTATGATAAGTTTCTTTTTCTGTGTGACTTATTTCACTTAGAATCATCGTACCTGAATCCACCCATTTTGCTGCTACTGGTCTTATGACATTGATTTCATGGCTGAGGGATATTCCATCGTACGTAAGTACCACAATTTTTTGAACCATGTTTATATTTTCTGGGATACTTAAGGTGTATCCAAGTTGAGGTCCTTGTATGCAGTGCAGCCCTAAATTTTGGGGTGGCTCTGTCTTATTGATTTTCAGTTTTCCCAAGGTATATTCCCTAGACTGGTAGTGCCCTTGGCTCTGTAGCTCTGTTCTTTACTTGCTTTAGGGAACAGAATGCACTCCTCCAGAGAGGCAGTTGGCAATTTACATCCCGCCCATCAGCATAACAAGGCTCCCTGTTCTCCAGGGCCTGTCTTGCCTTTCTTGTTCTTACACATTTTGTGGATGTCCCTTTTGACCGGTGGGAAGTGATACTTCTTTGTAGTGCAGATTTGCATTGCCCGCTTGCTTGCTTGGCCAAAAAGGGCGTATGCGTTTTCTCCTGAATATATTCAGGAGAAAACGCATACGCCCTTTTTGGCCAAGTGCATCATTGTCGAAGTTGTGCCCCTCTTCCTGTGCTTTAAAGGCGATTCCAACGTATCTCTTGAAATCTGTTTCCTGCTATTCTGCCTCGCTTTCAAGTCCGCCTCGTTGCCTTCCCTCAACAGATTTTTGGACGATAGTTGTCCTTTATTACTCGGCCAGTTTGTGAATTGCTGTGCCCCTGAGCTCCATTTTTCAACTCGTTTTTGGTGAGCTGACCGCAAGTCCAAAATTTTGGTTCAGGACCTATACTGGTTCCCGGTGGGTGGCTGAGAATTTGGTTAATTCTTCTTCCTGCCGGGAAATTACAGTGATATGTGCCCGTCCAAATGCCTAGCAGCTACTCTCTCATTGGTTCTCCCTCTTCCCTTTCATCCTCTGCCAAATTGGCAACCTGTGCGAACCAAGAGGTTAAAGGGGCTGTCTCTCCAAGTTGGGAGGTTGATAGTCAAGCAGACGGAAAGTCAAACCGGAGCACCAGGAGAGGGTCTATTCGTTGAGTTTTAGAAACCTTTCGTATTCACAGTGTGTCCGTTCCCTAGGTTTCCCGCACATGTTATAGCTGTAGTAATATTCCCTTCAACCTGGAGAGTTCGGACCCATGGAATGGGTGCCATGCATTATTGCTTTAAAGGGTCTGCATTTGCTCACCCAATCTCACCAATCGTCTCAGTCCCAAGTGTCCCTCCTTATGCCACATCCAGCTGTCGTTGTAGATAGGGTCATTCCAGCTTTCATCAGAGACCCTGAAGGAATTGTAAAGAATTTCCCAGTTTTTTTGTTTTGTTTTTGAAATTCCTTTTTATAGTGGGTTTGAGCTGATTCTCACTGCCATGTTTATGCCAGTCTAGACACACTTGATTCCCTTACGGAGACATATCAATACATAGGTTTTAAGATTCTTACTAGTCAGATATTTTCCTCTGCGGGAAATATGGGGTTTTGAGTCCCTTTCACTGAGGACGGTGTAGGTCTTGTCTATTCCATAGTTGGTTTTTGGAACGGTACCTGTGCTTATATCAAACTCTGGTTTTATGCATCACCCCACCTCTCCTTCCCCCTTAAGCAGGTATAAGAGTGTTTTCTAAATGTGAGACACTGTTCTCTTTCCTAACTCAGTACAAGTGTAGCCATGTTTACAGGATCTTCATAAGTGATATCTTATGATAAGTTTCTTTTTCTGTGTGACTTATTTCACTTAGAATCATCGTACCTGAATCCACCCATTTTGCTGCTACTGGTCTTATGACATTGATTTCATGGCTGAGGGATATTCCGTCGTACGTAAGTACCACAATTTTTTGAACCATGTTTATATTTTCTGGGATACTTAAGGTGTATCCAAGTTGAGGTCCTTGTATGCAGTGCAGCCCTAAATTTTGGGGTGGCTCTGTCTTATTGATTTTCAGTTTTCCCAAGGTATATTCCCTAGACTGGTAGTGCCCTTGGCTCTGTAGCTCTGTTCTTTACTTGTTTTAGGGAACAGAATGCACTCCTCCAGAGAGGCAGTTGGCAATTTACATCCCGCCCATCAGCATAACAAGGCTCCCTGTTCTCCAGGGCCTGTCTTGCCTTTCTTGTTCTTACACATATTGTGGATGTCCCTTTTGACCGGTGGGAAGTGATACTTCTTTGTAGTGCAGATTTGCATTGCCCGCTTGCTTGCTTGGCCAAAAAGGGCGTATGCGTTTTCTCCTGAATATATTCAGGAGAAAACGCATACGCCCTTTTTGGCCAAGTGCATCATTGTCGAAGTTGTGCCCCTCTTCCTGTGCTTTAAAGGCGATTCCAACGTACCTCTTCAAATCTGTTTCCTGCTATTCTGCCTCGCTTTCAAGTCCGCCTCGTTGCCTTCCCTCAACAGATTTTTGGACGATAGTTTTCCTTTATTACTCGGCCAGTTTGTGAATTGCTGTGCCCCCGAGCTCCATTTTTCAACTCGTTTTTGGTGAGCTGACCGCAAGTCCAAAATTTTGGTTCAGGACCTATACTGGTTCCCGGTGGGTGGCTGAGAATTTGGTTAATTCTTCTTCCTGCCGGGAAATTACAGTGATATGTGCCCGTCCCAATGCCTAACAGCTACTCTCTCATTGGTTCTCCCTCTTCCCTTTCATCCTCTGCCAAATTGGCAACCTGTGCGAACCAAGAGGTTAAAGGGGCTGTCTCTCCAAGTTGGGAGGTTGATAGTCAAGCAGACGGAAAGTCAAACCGGAGCACCAGGAGAGGGACTATTCGTTGAGTTTTAGAAACCTTTCGTATTCACAGTGTGTCCGTTCCCTAGGTTTCCCGCACATGTTATAGCTGTAGTAATATTCCCTTCAACCTGGAGAGTTCGGACCCATGGAATGGGTGCCATGCATTATTGCTTTAAAGGGTCTGCATTTGCTCACCCAATCTCACCAATCGTCTCAGTCCCAAGTGTCCCTCCTTATGCCACATCCAGCTGTCGTTGTAGATAGGGTCATTCCAGCTTTCATCAGAGACCCTGAAGGAATTGTAAAGAATTTCCCAGTTTTTTTGTTTTGTTTTTGAAATTCCTTTTTATAGTGGGTTTGAGCTGATTCTCGCTGCCATGTTTATGCCAGTCTAGACACACTTGATTCCCTTACGGAGACATATCAATACATAGGTTTTAAGATTCTTACTAGTCAGATATTTTCCTCTGCGGGAAATATGGGGTTTTGAGTCCCTTTCACTGAGGACGGTGTAGGTCTTGTCTATTCCATAGTTGGTTTTTGGAACGGTACCTGTGCTTATATCAAACTCTGGTTTTATGCATCACCCCACCTCTCCTTCCCCCTTAAGCAGGTATAAGAGTGTTTTCTAAATGTGAGACACTGTTCTCTTTCCTAACTCAGTACAAGTGTAGCCATGTTTACAGGATCTTCATAAGTGATATCTTATGATAAGTTTCTTTTTCTGTGTGACTTATTTCACTTAGAATCATCGTACCTGAATCCACCCATTTTGCTGCTACTGGTCTTATGACATTGATTTCATGGCTGAGGGATATTCCGTCGTACGTAAGTACCACAATTTTTTGAACCATGTTTATATTTTCTGGGATACTTAAGGTGTATCCAAGTTGAGGTCCTTGTATGCAGTGCAGCCCTAAATTTTGGGGTGGCTCTGTCTTATTGATTTTCAGTTTTCCCAAGGTATATTCCCTAGACTGGTAGTGCCCTTGGCTCTGTAGCTCTGTTCTTTACTTGTTTTAGGGAACAGAATGCACTCCTCCAGAGAGGCAGTTGGCAATTTACATCCCGCCCATCAGCATAACAAGGCTCCCTGTTCTCCAGGGCCTGTCTTGCCTTTCTTGTTCTTACACATATTGTGGATGTCCCTTTTGACCGGTGGGAAGTGATACTTCTTTGTAGTGCAGATTTGCATTGCCCGCTTGCTTGCTTGGCCAAAAAGGGCGTATGCGTTTTCTCCTGAATATATTCAGGAGAAAACGCATACGCCCTTTTTGGCCAAGTGCATCATTGTCGAAGTTGTGCCCCTCTTCCTGTGCTTTAAAGGCGATTCCAACGTACCTCTTCAAATCTGTTTCCTGCTATTCTGCCTCGCTTTCAAGTCCGCCTCGTTGCCTTCCCTCAACAGATTTTTGGACGATAGTTTTCCTTTATTACTCGGCCAGTTTGTGAATTGCTGTGCCCCCGAGCTCCATTTTTCAACTCGTTTTTGGTGAGCTGACCGCAAGTCCAAAATTTTGGTTCAGGACCTATACTGGTTCCCGGTGGGTGGCTGAGAATTTGGTTAATTCTTCTTCCTGCCGGGAAATTACAGTGATATGTGCCCGTCCCAATGCCTAACAGCTACTCTCTCATTGGTTCTCCCTCTTCCCTTTCATCCTCTGCCAAATTGGCAACCTGTGCGAACCAAGAGGTTAAAGGGGCTGTCTCTCCAAGTTGGGAGGTTGATAGTCAAGCAGACGGAAAGTCAAACCGGAGCACCAGGAGAGGGACTATTCGTTGAGTTTTAGAAACCTTTCGTATTCACAGTGTGTCCGTTCCCTAGGTTTCCCGCACATGTTATAGCTGTAGTAATATTCCCTTCAACCTGGAGAGTTCGGACCCATGGAATGGGTGCCATGCATTATTGCTTTAAAGGGTCTGCATTTGCTCACCCAATCTCACCAATCGTCTCAGTCCCAAGTGTCCCTCCTTATGCCACATCCAGCTGTCGTTGTAGATAGGGTCATTCCAGCTTTCATCAGAGACCCTGAAGGAATTGTAAAGAATTTCCCAGTTTTTTTGTTTTGTTTTTGAAATTCCTTTTTATAGTGGGTTTGAGCTGATTCTCGCTGCCATGTTTATGCCAGTCTAGACACACTTGATTCCCTTACGGAGACATATCAATACATAGGTTTTAAGATTCTTACTAGTCAGATATTTTCCTCTGCGGGAAATATGGGGTTTTGAGTCCCTTTCACTGAGGACGGTGTAGGTCTTGTCTATTCCATAGTTGGTTTTTGGAACGGTACCTGTGCTTATATCAAACTCTGGTTTTATGCATCACCCCACCTCTCCTTCCCCCTTAAGCAGGTATAAGAGTGTTTTCTAAATGTGAGACACTGTTCTCTTTCCTAACTCAGTACAAGTGTAGCCATGTTTACAGGATCTTCATAAGTGATATCTTATGATAAGTTTCTTTTTCTGTGTGACTTATTTCACTTAGAATCATCGTACCTGAATCCACCCATTTTGCTGCTACTGGTCTTATGACATTGATTTCATGGCTGAGGGATATTCCGTCGTACGTAAGTACCACAATTTTTTGAACCATGTTTATATTTTCTGGGATACTTAAGGTGTATCCAAGTTGAGGTCCTTGTATGCAGTGCAGCCCTAAATTTTGGGGTGGCTCTGTCTTATTGATTTTCAGTTTTCCCAAGGTATATTCCCTAGACTGGTAGTGCCCTTGGCTCTGTAGCTCTGTTCTTTACTTGTTTTAGGGAACAGAATGCACTCCTCCAGAGAGGCAGTTGGCAATTTACATCCCGCCCATCAGCATAACAAGGCTCCCTGTTCTCCAGGGCCTGTCTTGCCTTTCTTGTTCTTACACATATTGTGGATGTCCCTTTTGACCGGTGGGAAGTGATACTTCTTTGTAGTGCAGATTTGCATTGCCCGCTTGCTTGCTTGGCCAAAAAGGGCGTATGCGTTTTCTCCTGAATATATTCAGGAGAAAACGCATACGCCCTTTTTGGCCAAGTGCATCATTGTCGAAGTTGTGCCCCTCTTCCTGTGCTTTAAAGGCGATTCCAACGTACCTCTTCAAATCTGTTTCCTGCTATTCTGCCTCGCTTTCAAGTCCGCCTCGTTGCCTTCCCTCAACAGATTTTTGGACGATAGTTTTCCTTTATTACTCGGCCAGTTTGTGAATTGCTGTGCCCCCGAGCTCCATTTTTCAACTCGTTTTTGGTGAGCTGACCGCAAGTCCAAAATTTTGGTTCAGGACCTATACTGGTTCCCGGTGGGTGGCTGAGAATTTGGTTAATTCTTCTTCCTGCCGGGAAATTACAGTGATATGTGCCCGTCCCAATGCCTAACAGCTACTCTCTCATTGGTTCTCCCTCTTCCCTTTCATCCTCTGCCAAATTGGCAACCTGTGCGAACCAAGAGGTTAAAGGGGCTGTCTCTCCAAGTTGGGAGGTTGATAGTAAAGCAGACGGAAAGTCAAACAGGAGCACCAGGAGAGGGACTATTCGTTGAGTTTTAGAAACCTTTCGTATTCACAGTGTGTCCGTTCCCTAGGTTTCCCGCACATGTTATAGCTGTAGTAATATTCCCTTCAACCTGGAGAGTTCGGACCCATGGAATGGGTGCCATGCATTATTGCTTTAAAGGGTCTGCATTTGCTCACCCAATCTCACCAATCGTCTCAGTCCCAAGTGTCCCTCCTTATGCCACATCCAGCTGTCGTTGTAGATAGGGTCATTCCAGCTTTCATCAGAGACCCTGAAGGAATTGTAAAGAATTTCCCAGTTTTTTTGTTTTGTTTTTGAAATTCCTTTTTATAGTGGGTTTGAGCTGATTTTCGCTGCCATGTTTATGCCAGTCTAGACACACTTGATTCCCTTACGGAGACATATCAATACATAGGTTTTAAGATTCTTACTAGTCAGATATTTTCCTCTGCGGGAAATATGGGTTTTGAGTCCCTTTCACTGAGGACGGTGTAGGTCTTGTCTATTCCATAGTTGGTTTTTGGAACGGTACCTGTGCTTATATCAAACTCTGGTTTTATGCATCACCCCACCTCTCCTTCCCCCTTAAGCAGGTATAAGAGTGTTTTCTAAATGTGAGACACTGTTCTCTTTCCTAACTCAGTACAAGTGTAGCCATGTTTACAGGATCTTCATAAGTGATATCTTATGATAAGTTTCTTTTTCTGTGTGACTTATTTCACTTAGAATCATCGTACCTGAATCCACCCATTTTGCTGCTACTGGTCTTATGACATTGATTTCATGGCTGAGGGATATTCCGTCGTACGTAAGTACCACAATTTTTTGAACCATGTTTATATTTTCTGGGATACTTAAGGTGTATCCAAGTTGAGGTCCTTGTATGCAGTGCAGCCCTAAATTTTGGGGTGGCTCTGTCTTATTGATTTTCAGTTTTCCCAAGGTATATTCCCTAGACTGGTAGTGCCCTTGGCTCTGTAGCTCTGTTCTTTACTTGTTTTAGGGAACAGAATGCACTCCTCCAGAGAGGCAGTTGGCAATTTACATCCCGCCCATCAGCATAACAAGGCTCCCTGTTCTCCAGGGCCTGTCTTGCCTTTCTTGTTCTTACACATATTGTGGATGTCCCTTTTGACCGGTGGGAAGTGATACTTCTTTGTAGTGCAGATTTGCATTGCCCGCTTGCTTGCTTGGCCAAAAAGGGCGTATGCGTTTTCTCCTGAATATATTCAGGAGAAAACGCATACGCCCTTTTTGGCCAAGTGCATCATTGTCGAAGTTGTGCCCCTCTTCCTGTGCTTTAAAGGCGATTCCAACGTACCTCTTCAAATCTGTTTCCTGCTATTCTGCCTCGCTTTCAAGTCCGCCTCGTTGCCTTCCCTCAACAGATTTTTGGACGATAGTTGTCCTTTATTACTCGGCCAGTTTGTGAATTGCTGTGCCCCCGAGCTCCATTTTTCAACTCGTTTTTGGTGAGCTGACCGCAAGTCCAAAATTTTGGTTCAGGACCTATACTGGTTCCCGGTGGGTGGCTGAGAATTTGGTTAATTCTTCTTCCTGCCGGGAAATTACAGTGATATGTGCCCGTCCCAATGCCTAACAGCTACTCTCTCATTGGTTCTCCCTCTTCCCTTTCATCCTCTGCCAAATTGGCAACCTGTGCGAACCAAGAGGTTAAAGGGGCTGTCTCTCCAAGTTGGGAGGTTGATAGTAAAGCAGACGGAAAGTCAAACAGGAGCACCAGGAGAGGGACTATTCGTTGAGTTTTAGAAACCTTTCGTATTCACAGTGTGTCCGTTCCCTAGGTTTCCCGCACATGTTATAGCTGTAGTAATATTCCCTTCAACCTGGAGAGTTCGGACCCATGGAATGGGTGCCATGCATTATTGCTTTAAAGGGTCTGCATTTGCTCACCCAATCTCACCAATCGTCTCAGTCCCAAGTGTCCCTCCTTATGCCACATCCAGCTGTCGTTGTAGATAGGGTCATTCCAGCTTTCATCAGAGACCCTGAAGGAATTGTAAAGAATTTCCCAGTTTTTTTGTTTTGTTTTTGAAATTCCTTTTTATAGTGGGTTTGAGCTGATTCTCGCTGCCATGTTTATGCCAGTCTAGACACACTTGATTCCCTTACGGAGACATATCAATACATAGGTTTTAAGATTCTTACTAGTCAGATATTTTCCTCTGCGGTAAATATGGGTTTTGAGTCCCTTTCACTGAGGACGGTGTAGGTCTTGTCTATTCCATAGTTGGTTTTTGGAACGGTACCTGTGCTTATATCAAACTCTGGTTTTATGCATCACCCCACCTCTCCTTCCCCCTTAAGCAGGTATAAGAGTGTTTTCTAAATGTGAGACACTGTTCTCTTTCCTAACTCAGTACAAGTGTAGCCATGTTTACAGGATCTTCATAAGTGATATCTTATGATAAGTTTCTTTTTCTGTGTGACTTATTTCACTTAGAATCATCGTACCTGAATCCACCCATTTTGCTGCTACTGGTCTTATGACATTGATTTCATGGCTGAGGGATATTCCGTCGTACGTAAGTACCACAATTTTTTGAACCATGTTTATATTTTCTGGGATACTTAAGGTGTATCCAAGTTGAGGTCCTTGTATGCAGTGCAGCCCTAAATTTTGGGGTGGCTCTGTCTTATTGATTTTCAGTTTTCCCAAGGTATATTCCCTAGACTGGTAGTGCCCTTGGCTCTGTAGCTCTGTTCTTTACTTGTTTTAGGGAACAGAATGCACTCCTCCAGAGAGGCAGTTGGCAATTTACATCCCGCCCATCAGCATAACAAGGCTCCCTGTTCTCCAGGGCCTGTCTTGCCTTTCTTGTTCTTACACATTTTGTGGATGTCCCTTTTGACCGGTGGTAAGTGATACTTCTTTGTAGTGCAGATTTGCATTGCCCGCTTGCTTGCTTGGCCAAAAAGGGCGTATGCGTTTTCTCCTGAATATATTCAGAGAAAACGCATACGCCCTTTTTGGCCAAGTGCATCATTGTCGAAGTTGTGCCCCTCTTCCTGTGCTTTAAAGGCGATTCCAACGTACCTCTTGAAATCTGTTTCCTGCTATTCTGCCTCGCTTTCAAGTCCGCCTCGTTGCCTTCCCTCAACAGATTTTTGGACGATAGTTGGCCTTTATTACTCGGCCAGTTTGTGAATTGCTGTGCCCCTGAGCTCCATTTTTCAACTCGTTTTTGGTGAGCTGACCGCAAGTCCAAAATTTTGGTTCAGGACCTATACTGGTTCCCGGTGGGTGGCTGAGAATTTGGTTAATTCTTCTTCCTGCTGGGAAATTACAGTGATATGTGCCCGTCCAAATGCCTAACAGCTACTCTCTCATTGGTTCTCCCTCTTCCCTTTCATCCTCTGCCAAATTGGCAACCTGTGCGAACCAAGAGGTTAAAGGGGCTGTCTCTCCAAGTTGGGAGGTTGATAGTAAAGCAGACGGAAAGTCAAACCGGAGCACCAGGAGAGGGACTATTCGTTGAGTTTTAGAAACCTTTCGTATTCACAGTGTGTCCGTTCTCTAGGTTTCCCGCACATGTTATAGCTGTAGTAATATTCCCTTCAACCTGGAGAGTTCGGACCCTTGGAATGGGTGCCATGCATTATTGTTTTAAAGGGTCTGCATTTGCTCACCCAATCTCACCAATCGTCTCAGTCCCAAATGTCCCTCCTTATGCCACATCCAGCTGTCGTTGTAGATAGGGTCATTCCAGCTTTCATCAGAGACCCTGAAGGAATTGTAAAGAATTTCCCAGTTTTTTTGTTTTGTTTTTGAAATTCCTTTTTATAGTGGGTTTGAGCTGATTCTCGCTGCCATGTTTATGCCAGTCTAGACACACTTGATTCCCTTACGGAGACATATCAATACATAGGTTTTAAGATTCTTACTAGTCAGATATTTTCCTCTGCGGGAAATATGGGGTTTTGAGTCCCTTTCACTGAGGACGGTGTAGGTCTTGTCTATTCCATAGTTGGTTTTTGGAACGGTACCTGTGCTTATATCAAACTCTGGTTTTATGCATCACCCCACCTCTCCTTCCCCCTTAAGCAGGTATAAGAGTGTTTTCTAAATGTGAGACACTGTTCTCTTTCCTAACTCAGTTCAAGTGTAGCCATGTTTACAGGATCTTCATAAGTGATATCGTATGATAAGTTTCTTTTTCTGTGTGACTTATTTCACTTAGAATCATCGTACCTGAATCCACCCATTTTGCTGCTACTGGTCTTATGACATTGATTTCATGGCTGAGGGATATTCCATTGTACGTAAGTACCACAATTTTTTGAACCATGTTTATATTTTCTGGGATACTTAAGGTGTATCCAAGTTGAGGTCCTTGTATGCAGTGCAGCCCTAAATTTTGGGGTGGCTCTGTCTTATTGATTTTCAGTTTTCCCAAGGTATATTCCCTAGACTGGTAGTGCCCTTGGCTCTGTAGCTCTGTTCTTTACTTGTTTTAGGGAACAGAATGCACTCCTCCAGAGAGGCAGTTGGCAATTTACATCCCGCCCATCAGCATAACAAGGCTCCCTGTTCTCCAGGGCCTGTCTTGCCTTTCTTGTTCTTACACATTTTGTGGATGTCCCTTTTGACCGGTGGGAAGTGATACTTCTTTGTAGTGCAGATTTGCATTGCCCGCTTGCTTGCTTGGCCAAAAAGGGCGTATGCGTTTTCTCCTGAATATATTCAGGAGAAAATGCATACGCCCTTTTTGGCCAAGTGAATCATTGTCGAAGTTGTGCCCCTCTTCCTGTGCTTTAAAGGCAATTCCAACGTACCTCTTGAAATCTGTTTCCTGCTATTCTGCCTCGCTTTCAAGTCCGCCTCGTTGCCTTCCCTCAACAGATTTTTGGACGATAGTTGTCCTTTATTACTCGGCCAGTTTGTGAATTGCTGTGCCCCCGAGCTCCATTTTTCAACTCGTTTTTGGTGAGCTGACCGCAAGTCCAAAATTTTGGTTCAGGACCTATACTGGTTCCCAGTGGGTGGCTGAGAATTTGGTTAATTCTTCTTCCTGCCGGGAAATTACAGTGATATGTGCCCGTGAAAATGCCTAACAGCTACTCTCTCATTGGTTCTCCCTCTTCCCTTTCATCCTCTGCCAAATTGGCAAACTGTGCGAACCAAGAGGTTAAAGGGGCTGTCTCTCCAAGTTGGGAGGTTGATAGTAAAGCAGGTGGAAAGTCAAACCGGAGCACCAGGAGAGGGACTATTCGTTGAGTTTTAGAAACCTTTCGTATTCACAGTGTGTCCGTTCTCTAGGATTCCCGCACATGTTATAGCTGTAGTAATATTCCCTTCAACCTGGAGAGTTCGGACCCATGGAATGGGTGCCATGCATTATTGCTTTAAAGGGTCTGCATTTGCTCACCCAATCTCACCAATCGTCTCAGTCCCAAGTGTCCCTCCTTATGCCACATCCAGCTGTCGTTGTAGATAGGGTCATTCCAGCTTTCATCAGAGACCCTGAAGGAATTGTAAAGAATTTCCCAGTTTTTTTGTTTTGTTTTCGAAATTCCTTTTTATAGTGGGTTTGAGCTGATTCTCGCTGCCATGTTTATGCCAGTCTAGACACACTTGATTCCCTTACGGAGACATATCAATACATAGGTTTTAAGATTCTTACTAGTCAGATATTTTCCTCTGCGGGAAATATGGGGTTTTGAGTCCCTTTCACTGAGGAAGGTGTAGGTCTTGTCTATTCCATAGTTGGTTTTTGGAACGGTACCTGTGCTTATATCAAACTCTGGTTTTATGCATCACCCCACCTCTCCTTCCCCCTTAAGCAGGTATAAGAGTGTTTTCTAAATGTGAGACACTGTTCTCTTTCCTAACTCAGTTCAAATGTAGCCATGTTTACAGGATCTTCATAAGTGATATCTTATGATAAGTTTCTTTTTCTGTGTGACTTATTTCACTTAGAATCATCGTACCTGAATCGACCCATTTTGTTGCTACTGGTCTTATGACATTGATTTCATGGCTGAGGGATATTCCATCGTACGTAAGTACCACAATTTTTTGAACCATGTTTATATTTTCTGGGATACTTAAGGTGTATCCAAGTTGAGGTCCTTGTATGCAGTGCAGCCCTAAATTTTGGGGTGGCTCTGTCTTATTGATTTTCAGTTTTCCCAAGGTATATTCCCTAGACTGGTAGTGCCCTTGGCTCTGTAGCTCTGTTCTTTACTTGTTTTAGGGAACAGAATGCACTCCTCCAGAGAGGCAGTTGGCAATTTACATCCCGCCCATCAGCATAACAAGGCTCCCTGTTCTCCAGGGCCTGTCTTGCGTTTCTTGTTCTTACACATTTTGTGGATGTCCCTTTTGACCGGTGGGAAGTGATACTTCTTTGTGGTGCAGATTTGCATTGCCCGCTTGCTTGCTTGGCCAAAAAGGGCGTATGCGTTTTCTCCTGAATATATTCAGGAGAAAATGCATACGCCCTTTTTGGCCAAGTGCATCATTGTCGAAGTTGTGCCCCTCTTCCTGTGCTTTAAAGGCGATTCCAACGTACCTCTTGAAATCTGTTTCCTGCTATTCTGCCTCGCTTTCAAGTCCGCCTCGTTGCCTTCCCTCAACAGATTTTTGGACGATAGTTGTCCTTTATTACTCGGCCAGTTTGTGAATTGCTGTGCCCCTGAGCTCCATTTTTCAACTCGTTTTTGGTGAGCTGACCGCAAGTCCAAAATTTTGGTTCAGGACCTATACTGGTTCCCGGTGGGTGGCTGAGAATTTGGTTAATTCTTCTTCCTGCCGGGAAATTACAGTGATATGTGCCCGTCCAAATGCCTAACAGCTACTCTCTCATTGGTTCTCCCTCTTCCCTTTCATCCTCTGCCAAATTGGAAACCTGTGCGAACCAAGAGGTTAAAGGGGCTGTCTCTTCAAGTTGGGAGGTTGATAGTAAAGCAGACGGAAAGTCAAACCGGAGCACCAGGAGAGGGACTATTCGTTGAGTTTTAGAAACCTTTCGTATTCACAGTGTGTCCGTTCTCTAGGTTTCCCGCACATGTTATAGCTGTAGTAATATTCCCTTCAACCTGGAGAGTTCGGACCCATGGAATGGGTGCCATGCATTATTGCTTTAAAGGGTCTGCATTTGCTCACCCAATCTCACCAATCGTCTCAGTCCCAAGTGTCCCTCCTTATGCCACATCCAGCTGTCGTTGTAGATAGGGTCATTCCAGCTTTCATCAGAGACCCTGAAGGAATTGTAAAGAATTTCCCAGTTTTTTTGTTTTGTTTTTGAAATTCCTTTTTATAGTGGGTTTGAGCTGATTCTCGCTGCCATGTTTATGCCAGTCTAGACACACTTGATTCCCTTACGGAGACATATCAATACATAGGTTTTAAGATTCTTACTAGTCAGATATTTTCCTCTGCGGGAAATATGGGGTTTTGAGTCCCTTTCACTGAGGACGGTGTAGGTCTTGTCTATTCCATAGTTGGTTTTTGGAACGGTACCTGTGCTTATATCAAACTCTGGTTTTATGCATCACCCCACCTCTCCTTCCCCCTTAAGCAGGTATAAGAGTGTTTTCTAAATGTGAGAAACTGTTCTCTTTCCTAACTCAGTTCAAGTGTAGCCATGTTTACAGGATCTTCATAAGTGATATCTTATGATAAGTTTCTTTTTCTGTGTGACTTATTTCACTTAGAATCATCGTACCTGAATCCACCCATTTTGCTGCTACTGGTCTTATGACATTGATTTCATGGCTGAGGGATATTCCATCGTACGTAAGTACCACAATTTTTTGAACCATGTTTATATTTTCTGGGATACTTAAGGTGTATCCAAGTTGAGGTCCTTGTATGCAGTGCAGCCCTAAATTTTGGGGTGGCTCTGTCTTATTGATTTTCAGTTTTCCCAAGGTATATTCCCTAGACTGGTAGTGCCCTTGGCTCTGTAGCTCTGTTCATTACTTGTTTTAGGGAACAGAATGCACTCCTCCAGAGAGGCAGTTGGCAATTTACATCCCGCCCATCAGCATAACAAGGCTCCCTGTTCTCCAGGGCCTGTCTTGCCTTTCTTGTTCTTACACATTTTGTGGATGACCCTTTTGACCGGTGGGAAGTGATACTTCTTTGTAGTGCAGATTTGCATTGCCCGCTTGCTTGCTTGGCCAAAAAGGGCGTATGCGTTTTCTCCTGAATATATTCAGGAGAAAACGCATACGCCCTTTTTGGCCAAGTGCATCATTGTCGAAGTTGTGCCCCTCTTCCTGTGCTTTAAAGGCGATTCCAACGTACCTCTTGAAATCTGTTTCCTGCTATTCTGCCTCGCTTTCAAGTCCGCCTCGTTGCCTTCCCTCAACAGATTTTTGGACGATAGTTGTCCTTTATTACTCGGCCAGTTTGTGAATTGCTGTGCCCCTGAGCTCCATTTTTCAACTCGTTTTTGGTGAGCTGACCGCAAGTCCAAAATTTTGGTTCAGGACCTATACTGGTTCCCGGTGGGTGGCTGAGAATTTGGTTAATTCTTCTTCCTGCCGGGAAATTACAGTGATATGTGCCCGTCCAAATGCCTAACAGCTACTCTCTCATTGGTTCTCCCTCTTCCCTTTCATCCTCTGCCAAATTGGCAACCTGTGCGAAGCAAGAGGTTAAAGGGGCTGTCTCTCCAAGTTGGGAGGTTGATAGTAAAGCAGACGGAAAGTCAAACCGGAGCACCAGGAGAGGGACTATTCGTTGAGTTTTAGAAACCTTTCGTATTCACAGTGTGTCCGTTCTCTAGGTTTCCCGCACATGTTATAGCTGTAGTAATATTCCCTTCAACCTGGAGAGTTCGGACCCATGGAATGGGTGCCATGCATTATTGCTTTAAAGGGTCTGCATTTGCTCACCCAATCTCACCAATCGTCTCAGTCCCAAGTGTCCCTCCTTATGCCACATCCAGCTGTCGTTGTAGATAGGGTCATTCCAGCTTTCATCAGAGACCCTGAAGGAATTGTAAAGAATTTCCCAGTTTTTTTGTTTTGTTTTTGAAATTCCTTTTTATAGTGGGTTTGAGCTGATTCTCGCTGCCATGTTTATGCCAGTCTAGACACACTTGATTCCCTTACGGAGACATATCAATACATAGGTTTTAAGATTCTTACTAGTCAGATATTTTCCTCTGCGGGAAATATGGGGTTTTGAGTCCCTTTCACTGAGGACGGTGTAGGTCTTGTCTATTCCATAGTTGGTTTTTGGAACGGTACCTGTGCTTATATCAAACTCTGGTTTTATGCATCACCCCACCTCTCCTTCCCCCTTAAGCAGGTATAAGAGTGTTTTCTAAATGTGAGACACTGTTCTCTTTCCTAACTCAGTTCAAGTGTAGCCATGTTTACAGGATCTTCATAAGTGATATCGTATGATAAGTTTCTTTTTCTGTGTGACTTATTTCACTTAGAATCATCGTACCTGAATCCACCCATTTTGCTGCTACTGGTCTTATGACATTGATTTCATGGCTGAGGGATATTCCATCGTACGTAAGTACCACAATTTTTTGAACCATTTTTATATTTCCTGGGATATTTAAGGTGTACCCAAGTTGAGGTCCTTGTAAGCAGTGCAGCCCTAAATTTTGGGGTGGCTCTGACTTATTGATTTTCAGTTTACTCAAGGTATATTCCCTAGACTGGAAGTGCCCTTGGCTCTGTAGCTCTGTTCTTTTCCTTGTTTTAGGGAACACAATGTACTCCTCCAGAGGGGCAGTTGGCAATTTACATCCCGCCCATCTGCATAACAAGGATTCCTGTTCTCCAGGGCCTGTCTTGCCTTTCTGGTTTTTACACATTTTGTGGAGGTCCCTTTTGACCGGTGGGAAGTGATACTTCTTTGTAGTGCAGATTTGCATTGCCCGCTTGCTTGCTTGGCCAAAAAGGGCGTATGCGTTCTCTCCTGAATATATTCAGGGGAAAACGCATATGCCCTTTTTGGCCAAGTGCATCATTGTCGAAGTTGTGCCCCTCTTCCTGTGCTTTAAAGGTGATTCCAACGTACCTCTTTAAATCTGTTTCCTGCTATTCTGCCTCGCTTTCAAGTCCGCCTCGTTGCCTTCCCTCAACAGATTTTTGGACGATAGTTGTCCTTTATTACTCGGCCAGTTTGTGAATTGCTGTGCCCCTGAGCTCCATTTTTCAACTCGTTTTCGGTGAGCTGATCTCAAGTCCAAAATTGTGGTTCAGGATCTATGCTGGTTCTCAGTGCGGGGCTGAGACTTTGCTTAATTCTTCTTCCTGCCGGGAAGTTAGAGTGATATGTGCCCGTCCAAATGCCTAACAGCAACTCTCTCATTGGTTCTCCCTCTTCCCTTTCATCCTCTGCCAAATTGGCAACTTGTGCGAACCAGGAGGTTAAAGGGGCTGTCTCTCCAAGTTGGGAGATTGATAGTAAAGCAGATGGAAAGTCAAACCGGAGCACCAGGAGAGGGACTATTCGTTGAGTTTTAGAAACCTTTCGTATTCACAGTGTGTCCGTTCTCTAGGTTTCCCGTACATGTTATAAGTGTAGTAATATTCCCTTCAACCTGGAGAGTTGGGACCCATGGAATGGGTGCCAGGCATTATTGCTTTAAAGGGTCTGCATTTGCTCACCCAACCTCACCAATCCTCTCAGTCCCAAGTGTCCAGCCTTATGCCACATCCAGCTGTCGTTTTAGAAAGGGTCATTCCAGGTTTCATCAGAGACCCTGAAGGAATTGTAAAGAATTTCCCAGTTTTTTTGTTTGGTTTTTGAAATTCCTTTTTATAGTGGGTTTGAGCTGCTTCTCGCTGCCATGTTTATGCCAGTCTAGACACACTTGATTCCCTTACGGAGACATATCAATACATAGGTTTTAAGATTTTTACTAGTCAGATATATTCCTCTGCGGGAAATATGGGGTTTTGAGTCCCTTTCACTGAGGAAGGTGTAGGTCTTGACTATTCCATAGTTGGTTTTTGGAACGGTACCTGTGCTTATATCAAACTCTGGTTTTATGCATCACCCCACCTCTCCTTCCGCCTTAAGCAGTCATAAGAGTGTTTTCTAAATGTGAGACACTGTTCTCTTTCCTAACTCAGTTCAAGTGTAGCCCTGTTTACAGGATCTTCATAAGTGATATCTTATGATAAGTTTCTTTTTCTGTGTGACTTATTTCAATTAGAATCACCGTACCTGAATCCACCCATTTTGCTGCTACTGCTCTTATGCCAATGATTTCATGGCTGAGGGATATTCCATCGTACGTAAGTACCACAATTTTTTGAACCATTTTTATATTTCCCTTGATACTTAAGGCCTACCCAAGTTGAGGTCTTGGTAAGCAGTGCAGCCCTAAATTTTGGGGTGGCTCTGTCTTATTGATTTTCAGTTTTCCCAAGGTATATTCCCTAGACTGGAAGTGCCCTTGGCTCTGTAGCTCTGTTCTTTACTTGTTTTAGGGAACACAATGCACTCTTCCAGAGAGGCAGTTGGCAATTTACATCCCGCCCATCAGCATAACAAGGCTCCCTGTTCTCCAGGGCCTGTCTTGCCTTTCTGGTTTTTACACATTTTGTGGATGTCCCTTTTTTCCGGTGGGAAGTGATACTTCTTTGTAGTGCAGATTTACATTGCCCGCTTGCTTGCTTGGCCAAAAAGGGCGTATGCGTTTTCTCCTGAATATATTCAGGAGAAAACGCATACGCCCTTTTTGGCCAAGTGCATCATTGTCCAAGTTGTGCCCCTCTTCCTGTGCTTTAAAGGCGATTCCAACGTACCTCTTGAAATCTGTTTCCTGCTATTCTGCCTCGCTTTCAAGTCCGCCTCGTTGCCTTCCCTCAACAGATTTTTGGACGATAGTTGTCCTTTATTACTCGGCCAGTTTGTGAATTGCTGTGCCCCTGAGCTCCATTTTTCCACTCGGTTTTGGTGAGCTGACCGCAAGTCCAAAATTTTGGTTCAGGACCTATACTGGTTCCCGGTGGGTGGCTGAGAATTTGGTTAATTCTTCTCCCTGCCAGGAAGTTAGAGTGATATCTGCCCGTCCAAATGCCTAACAGCTACTCTCTCATTGGTTCTCCCTCTTCCCTTTCATCCTCTGCCAAATTGGCAACCTGTGCGAACCAGGAGGTTCAACGGGCTGTCTCTCCAAGTTTGGAGGTTGATAGTAAAGCAGATGGAAAGTCAAACCCGAGCACCAGGATAGGGACTATTCGTTGAGTTTTAGAAATCATTCGTATTCACAGTGTGTCCGTTCTCTAGGTTTCCTGTACATGTTATAGCTGTAGTAATATTCCCTTCAACCTGGAGAGTTGGGACCCATGGAATGGGTGCCAGGCATTTGTGCTTTAAAGGGTCTGCATTTGCTCACCCAATCTCACCAATCCTCTCAGTCCCAAGTGTCCAGCCTTATGCCACATCCAGCTGTCGTTGTAGATAGGGTCATTCCAGGTTTCATCAGAGACCCTGAAGGAATTGTAAAGAATTTCCCAGTTTTTTTGTTTTGTTTTTGAAATTCCTTTGTATAGTGGGTTTGAGCTGATTCTCGCTGCCATGTTTATGCCAGTCTAGACACACTTGATTCCCTTACGGAGACATATCAATACATAGGTTTTAAGATTCTTACTAGTCAGATATATTCCTCTGCGGGAAATATGGGGTTTTGAGTCCCTTTCACTGAGGAAGGTGTAGGTCTTTTCTATTCCATAGTTGTTTTTTGGAACGGTATATATGCTTATATCAAACTCTGGTTTTATGCATCACCCCACCTCTCCTTCCCCCTTAAGCAGGCATAAGAGTGTTTTCTAAATGTGAGACACTGTTCTCTTTCCTAACTCAGTTCAAGTGTAGCCATGTTTACAGGATCTTCATAAGTGATATCTTATGATAAGTTTCTTTTTCTGTGTGACTTATTTCACTTAGAATCATCGTACCTGAATCCACCCATTTTGCTGCTACTGGTCTTATGACATTGATTTCACGGCTGAGGGATATTCCATCGTACATAATACCACAATTTTTTGAATCATTTTTATATTTCCTGGGATATTTAAGGTGTACCCAAGTTGAGGTCCTTGTAAGCAGTGCAGCCCTAAATTTTGGAGTGGCTCTGTCTTATTGATTTTCAGTTTTCCCAAGGTATATTCCCTAGACTGGAAGTGCCCTTGGCTCTGTAGCTTTGTTCTTTACTTGTTTTAGGGAACACAATGTACTCCTCCAGAGAGGCAGTTGGCAATTTACATCCCGGCCATCAGCATAACAAGGCTCCCTGTTCTCCAGGGCCTGTCTTGCCTTTCTGGTTTTTACACATTTTGTGGATGTCCCTTTTGACCGGTGGGAAGTGATACTTCTTTGTAGTGCAGATTTGCATTGCCCGCTTGCTTGCTTGGCCAAAAAGGGCGTATGCGTTTTCTCCTGAATATATTCAGGAGAGAACGCATATGACCTTTTTGGCCAAGTGCATCATTGTCGAAGTTGTGCCCCTGTTCCTGTGCTTTAAAGGCGATTCCAACGTTCCTCTTGAAATCTGTTTCCTGCTATTCTACCTCGCTTTAAAGTCCGCCTCGTTGCCTTCCCTCAACAGATTTTTGGACGATAGATATCCTTTCTTACTCGGCCAGTTTGTGAATTGCTGTGCCCCTGAGCTCCATTATTCAACTCGTTTTTGGTGAGCTGCCCGCAAGTCCAAAATTTTGGTTCAGCACCTATACTGGTTCCCGGTGGGTGGCTGAGACTTTGGTTAATACTTCTTCCTGCCGGGAAATTACAGTGATATGTGCCCGTCCAAATGCCTAACAGCTACTCTCTCATTGGTTCTCCCTCTTCCCTTTCATGCTCTGCCAAATTGTAAACCTGTGCGAACCAGGAGGTTAAAGCGGCTGTCTCTCCAAGTGGGGAGGTTGATAGTAAAGCAGATGGAAAGTCAAACCGGAGCACCAGGAGAGGGACTATTCATTGTGTTTTAGAAACCTTCCATATTCACAGTGTGTCCGTTCTCTAGGTTTCCTGTACATGTTATAACTGTAGTAATATTCCCTTCAACCTGGAGAGTTGGAACACATGGAAAGGGTGCCATGCATTATTGCTTTAAAGGGTCTGCATTTGCTCACCCAATCTCACCAATCCTCTCAGTCCCAAGTGTCCAGCCTTATGCCACATCCAGCTGTCGTTGTAGATAGGGTCATTCCAGGTTTCATCAGAGACCCTGAAGGAATTGTAAAGAATTTCCCAGTTTTTTTGTTTTGTTTTTGAAATTCCTTTTTATAGTGGGTTTGAGCTGATTCTCGCTGCCATGTTTATGCCAGCCTAGACACACTTGATTCCCTTACGGAGACATATCAATACATAGGTTTTAAGATTCTTACTAGTCAGATATATTCCTCTGCGGGAAATATGGGGTTTTGAGTCCCTTTCACTGAGGAAGGTGTAGGTCTTGTCTATTCCATAGTTGGTTTTTGGAGCGGTACCTGTGCTTATATCAAACTCTGGTTTTATGCATCACCCCACCTCTCCTTCCCCCTTAAGTAGGCATAAGAGTGTTTTCTAAATGTGAGACACTGTTCTCTTTCCTAACTCAGTTCAAGTGTAGCCATGTTTACAGGATCTTCATAAGTGATATCTTATGATAAGTTTCTTTTTCTGTGTGACTTATTTCACTTAGAATCATCGTACCTGAATCCACCCATTTTGCTGCTACTGGTCTTATGACATTGATTTCATGGCTGAGGGATATTCCATCGTACGTAAGTACCACAATTTTTTGAACCATGTTTATATTTCCTGGGATATTTAAGGTGTACCCAAGTTGAGGTCCTTGTAAGCAGTGCAGCCCTAAATTTTGGGGTGGCTATGTCTTATTGATTTTCAGTTTTCTCAAGGTATATTCCCTAGACTGGAAGTGCCCTTGGCTCTGTAGCTTTGTTCTTTTCTTGTTTTAGGGAACACAATGTACTCCTCCAGAGAGGCAGTTGGCAATTTACATCCTGCCCATCAGCATAACAAGGCTCCCTGTTCTCCAGGGCCTGTCTTGCCTTTCTGGTTTTTACACATTTTGTGGATGTCCCTTTTGACCGGTGGGAAGTGACACTTCTTTGTAGTGCAGATTTGCATTGCCCGCTTGCTTGCTTGGCCAAAAAGGGCGTATGCGTTTTCTCCTGAATATATTCAGGATAGAACGCATACGCACTTTTTGGCCAAGTGCATCATTGTCGAAGTTGTGCCCCTCTTCCTGTGCTTTAAAGGCGATTCCAACGTACCTCTTGAAATCTGTTTCCTGCTATTCTGCCTCGCTTTAAAGTCCGCCTCGTTGCCTTCCCTCAACAGATTTTTGGACGATAGTTGTCCTTTATTACTCGGCCAGTTTGTGAATTTTGTGCCCCTGAGCTCCTTTTTTCAACTCGTTTGTGGTGAGCTGATCGCAAGTTCAAAATTTTGGTTCAGGACCTATACTGGTTCCCGGGGGGAGGCTGAGACTTTGGTTAATTCTTTTTCCTGCGGGAAATTACAGTGATATGTGCCCGTCCAAATGCCTAAGAGCTACTCTCTCATTGGTTCTCCCTCTTCCCTTTCATCCTCTGCCAAATTGGCAACTTGTGCGAACCAGGAGATTAAAGGGGCTGTCTCTCTAAGTTGGGAGGTTGATAGTAAAGCAGATGGAAAGTCAAACCGGAGCACCAGGAGAGGGACTATTCATTGAGTTTTAGAAACCATTCGTATTCACAGAGTGTCCGTTCTCTAGGTTTCCCGTACATGTTATAGCTGTAGTAATATTCCCTTCAACCTGGAGAGTTCGGACCCATGGAATGGGTGCCATGCATTATTGCTTTAAAGGGTCTGCATTTGCTCACCCAATCTCACCAATCCTCTCAGTCCTAAGTGTCCAGCTTTATGCCACTTCCAGCTGTCATTGTAGATAGGGTCATTCCAGGTTTCATCAGAGACCCTGAAGGAATTGTAAAGAATTTGCCAGTTTTTTGGTTTTGTTTTTGAAATTCCTTTTTATAGTGGGTTTGAGCTGATTCTCGCTGCCATGTTTATGCCAGTCTAGACACACTTGATTACCTTACGGAGACATATCAATACATAGGTTTTAAGATTCTTACTAGTCAGATATATTCCTCTGCAGGAAATATGGTGTTTTGAGTCCCTTTCACTGAGGAAGGTGTAGGTCTTGTCTATTCCATAGTTGGTTTTTGGAACGGTACCTATGCTTATATCAAATTCTGGTTTTATGCATCACCCCACCTCTCCTTCCCCCTTAAGCAGGCATAAGAGTGTTTTCTAAATGTGTGACACTGTTCTCTTTCCTAACTCAGTTCAAGTGTAGCCATGTTTACAGGATCTTCATAAGTGATATCTTATGATAAGTTTCTTTTTCTTTGTGACTTATTTCACTTAGAATCATCGTACCTGAATCCACCCATTTTGCTGCTACTGGTCTTATGTCATTGATTTCATGGCTGAGGGATATTCCATCGTACGTAAGTCCCACAATTTTTTGAACCATTTTTATATTTCCTGGGATATTTAAGGTGTACCCAAGTTGAGGTCCTTGTAAGCAGTGCAGCCCTAAATTTTGGGGTGTCTCTGTCTTATTGATTTTCAGTTTTCCCAAGGTATATTCCCTAGACTGGAAGTGCCCTTGGCTCTGTAGCTTTGTTCTTAACTTGTTTTAGGGAACACAATGTACTCCTCCAGAGAGGCAGTTGGCAATTTACATCCCGCCCATCAGCATAACAAGGCTCCCTGTTCTCCAGGGCCTGTCTTGCCTTTCTGGTTTTTACACATTTTGTGGATGTCCCTTTAGACTGGTGGGAAGTGATACTACTTTGTAGTGCAGATTTGCATTGCCCGCTTGCTTGCTTGGCCAAAAAGGGCGTATGCGTTTTCTCCTGAATATATTCAGGAGAGAACGCATACGACCTTTTTGGCCAAGTGCATCATTGTCGAAGTTGTGCCCCTCTTCCTGTGCTTTAAAGGCGATTCCAACGTACCTCTTGAAATCTGTTTCCTGCTATTCTGCCTCGCTTTAAAGTCCGCCTCGTTGCCTTCCCTCAACAGATTTTTGGACGATAGTTGTCCTTTATTACTCGGCCAGTTTGTGAATTTTGTGCCCCTGAGCTCCTTTTTTCAACTCGTTTTTGGTGAGCTGATCGCAAGTTCAAAATTTTGGTTCAGGACCTATACTGGTTCCCGTGGGGAGGCTGAGACTTTGGTTAATTATTTTTCCTGTGGGAAATTACAGTGATATGTGCCCGTCCAAATGCCTAAGAGCTACTCTCTCATTGGTTCTCCCTCTTCCCTTTCATCCTCTGCCAAATTGGCAACCTGTGCGAACCAGGAGGTTAAAGGGGCTGTCTCTCCAAGTTGGGAGGTTGATAGTAAAGCAGATGGAAAGTCAAACCGGAGCACCAGGAGAGGGACTATTCATTGAGTTTTAGAAACTGTTCGTATTCACAAAGTGTCCGTTCTCTAGGTTTCCCATACATGTTATAGCTGTAGTAATATTCCCTTCAACCTGGAGAGTTGGGACCCATGGAATGTGTGCCATGCATTATTGCTTTAAAGGGTCTGCATTTGCTCACCCAATCTCACCAATCCTCTCAGTCCTAAGTGTCCAGCCTTATGCCACTTCCAGCTGTCGTTGTAGATAGGGTCATTCCAGGTTTCATCAGAGACCCTGAAGGAATTGTAAAGAATTTGCCAGTTTTTTGGTTTAGTTTTTGAAATTCCTTTTTATAGTGGCTTTGAGCTGATTCTCGCTGCCATGTTTATGCCAGTCTAGACACACTTGATTCCCTTACGGAGACATATCAATACATAGGTTTTAAGATTCTTACTAGTCAGATATATTCCTCTGCAGGAAATATGGTGTTTTGAGTCCCTTTCACTGAGGAAGGTGTAGGTCTTGTCTATTCCATAGTTGGTTTTTGGAACGGTACCTATGCTTATATCAAACTCTGGTTTTATGCATCACCCCACCTCTCCTTCCCCCTTAAGCAGGCATAAGAGTGTTTTCTAAATGTGAGACACTGTTCTCTTTCCTAACTCAGTTCAAGTGTAGCCATGTTTACAGGATCTTCATAAGTGATATCTTATGATAAGTTTCTTTTTCTGTGTGACTTATTTCATTTAGAATCATCGTACCTGAATCCACCCATTTTGCTGCTACTGGTCTTATGTCATTGATTTCATGGCTGAGGGATATTCCATCGTACGTAAGTCCCACAATTTTTTGAACCATTTTTATATTTCCTGGGATATTTAAGGTGTACCCAAGTTGAGGTCCTTTTAAGCAGTGCAGCCCTAAATTTTGGGGTGTCTCTGTCTTATTGATTTTCAGTTTTCCCAAGGTATATTCCCTAGAATGGAAGTGCCCTTGGCTCTGTAGCTTTGTTCTTTACTTGTTTTAGGGAACACAATGTACTCCTCCAGAGAGGCAGTTGGCAATTTACATCCCGCCCATCAGCATAACAAGGCTCCCTGTTCTCCAGGGCCTGTCTTGCCTTTCTGGTTTTTACACATTTTGTGGATGTCCCTTTAGACCGGTGGGAAGTGATAGTTCTTTGTAGTGCAGATTTGCATTGCCCGCTTGCTTGCTTGGCCAAAAAGGGCGTATGCGTTTTCTCCTGAATATATTCAGGAGAGAACGCATACGACTTTTTGGCCAAGTGCATCATTGTCGAAGTTGTGCCCCTCTTCCTGTGCTTTAAAGGCGATTCCAACGTACCTCTTGAAATCTGTTTCCTGCTATTCTGCCTCGCTTTCAAGTCCGCCTCGTTGCCTTCCCTCAACAGATTTTTGGACGACAGTTGTCCTTTATTACTCGGCCAGTTTGTGAATTGCTGTGCCCCTGAGCTCCATTTTTCAACTCGTTTTTGGTGAGGTGACCGCAAGTCCGAAATTTTGGTTCAGGACCTATGCTGGTTCCCGGTGGGGGGCTGAGACTTTGGTTAATTCTTCTTCCTGCCGGGAAATTACAGGGATATGTGCCCGTTCAAATGCCTAACAGCTACTCTCTCATTGGTCCTCCCTATTCCCTTTCATCCTCTGCCAAATTGGCAACCTGTGCGAACCAGGAGGTTAAAGGGGCTGTCTCTCCAATTTGGGAGGATGATAGTAAAGCAGGTGTAAAGTCAAACCGGAGCACCAGGAGAGGGACTATTCGTTGAGTTTTAGAAACCTTCCGTATTCACAGTGTGTCCGTTCTCTAGGTTTCCCGTACATGTTATAGCTGTAGTAATATTCCCTTCAACCTGGAGAGTTGGGACTCATGGAATGGGTGCCATGCATTATTGCTTTAAAGGGTCTGCATTTGCTCACCCAATCTCACCAATCGTCTCAGTCCCAAGTGTCCCTCCTTATGCCACATCCAGCTGTCGTTGTAGATAGGGTCATTCCAGGTTTCATCAGAGACCCTGAAGGAATTGTAAAGAATTTCCCAGTTTTTTTTGTTTTGTTTTTGAAATTCCTTTTTATAGTGGGTTTGAGCTGATTCTCGCTGCCATGTTTATGCCAGTCTAGACACACTTGATTCCCTTACGGAGACATATCAATACATAGGTTTTAATATAATTACTAGTCAGATATATTCCTCTGCGGGAAATATGGGGTTTTGAGTCCCTTTCACTGAGGAAGGTGTAGGTCTTGTCTATTCAATAGTTGGTTTTTGGAACGGTACCTGTGCTTATATCAAACTCTGGTTTTATGCATCACCCCACCTCTCCTTCCCCCTTAAGCAGGCATAAGAGTGTTTTCTAAATGTGAGACACTGTTCTCTTTCCTAACTCAGTTCAAGTGTAGCCATGTTTACAGGATCTTCATAAGTGATATCTTATGATAAGTTTCTTTTTCTGTGTGACTTATTTCACTTAGAATCATCGTACCTGAATCCACCCATTTTGCTGCTACTGGTCTTATGACATTGATTTCATGGCTGAGGGATATTCCATTGTACGTAAGTACCACTATTTTTTGAACCATTTTTATATTTCCTGGGATATTTAAGGTGTATCCAAGTCAAGGTCCTTGTATGCAGTGCAGCCCTAAATTTTGGGGTGGCTCTGTCTTATTGATTTTCAGTTTTCCAAAGGTATATTCCCTAGACTGGAAGTGCCCTTCTGCTCTGTAGCTCTGTTCTTTACTTGTTTTAGGGAACACAATGCACTGCTCCAGAGAGGCAGTTGGCAATTTACATGCCGCCAATCAGCATAACAAGGCTCCCTGTTCTCCAGGACCTGTCTTGCCTTTCTGGTTTTTACACATTTTGTGGATGTCCCTTTTGACCGGTGGGAAGTGATACTTCTTTGTAGTGCCGATTTGCATTGCCCGCTTGCTTGCTTGGCCAAAAAGGGCGTATGCGTTTTCTCCTGAATATATTCAGGAGAAAACGCATACGCCCTTTTTGGCCAAGTGCATCATTGTCGAAGGTGTGCCCCTCTTCCTGTGCTTTAAAGGCGATTCCAATGTACCTCTTGAAATCTCTTTCCTGCTATTCTGCCTCGCTTTCAAGTCCGCCTCGTTGCCTTCCCTCAACAGATTTTTGGACGATAGTTGTCGTTTATTACTCGGCCAGTTTGTGAATTGCTGTGCCCCTGAGCTCCATTTTTCAACTCGTTTTTGGTGAGCTGACCGCAAGTCCAAAATTTTGGTTCAGGACCTATACTGGTTCCCGGTGGGTGGCTGAGACTTTGGTTAATTCTTCTTCCTGCCGGGAAATTACAGTGATATGTGCCCGTCCAAATGCCTAACAGCTACTCTCTCATTGGTTCTCCCTCTTCCCTTTCATCGTCTGCCAAATTGGCAACCTGTGCGAACCAGGAGGTTAAAGGGGCTGTCTCTCCAAGTTGGGAGGTTGATAGTAAAGCAGATCTTAAGTCAAACCGGAGCACCAGGAGAGGGACTATTCGTTGAGTTTTACAAACCTTTCGTATTCACAGTGTGTCCGTTCTCTAGGTTTCGCGTACATGTTATAACTGTAGTAATATTCCCTTCAACCTGGAGAGTTGGGACCCAAGGAATGGGTGCCATGCATTATTGCTTTAAAGGGTCTGCATTTGCTCACCCAATCTCACCAATCGTCTCAGTCCCAAGTGTCCAGCCTTATGCCACATCCAGCTGTCATTGTAGATAGGGTCATTCCAGGTTTCATCAGAGACCCTGAAGGAATTGTAAAGAATTTCCCAGTTTTTTTGTTTTGTTTTTGAAATTCCTTTTTATAGTGGGTTTGAGCTGATTCTCACTGCCATGTTTATGCCAGTCTAGACACATTTGATTCCCTTACGGAGACATATCAATACATAGGTTTTATGATTCTTACTAGTCAGATATATTCCTCTGCGGGAAATATGGGGTTTTGAGTCGCTTTCACTGAGGAAGGTGTAGGTCTTGTCTATTCCATAGTTGGTTTTTGGAACGGTACCTCTGCTTATATCAAACTCTGGTTTTATGCATCACCCCACCTCTCCTTCCCCCTTAAGCAGGTATAAGAGTGTTTTCTAAATGTGAGACACTGTTCTCTTTCCTAACTCAGTTCAAGTGTAGCCATGTGTACAGGATCTTCATAAGTGATATCTTATGATAAGTATCTTTTTCTCTGTGACTTCTTTCACTTAGAATCATCGTTCCTGAATCCAGCCATTTTGCTGCTACTGGTCTTATGACATTGATTTCATGGCTGAGGGATATTCCATCGTACGTAAGTACCACAATTTTTTGATCCATTTTTATATTTCCTGCGATATTTAAGGTGTACCCAAGTTGAGGTCCTTGTAAGCAGTGCAGCCCTAAATTTTGGGGTTGCTCTGTCTTATTGATTTTGAGTTTTCCCAAGGTATATTCCCTAGACTGGAAGTGCCCTTGGCTCTGCAGCTCTGTTCTTTACTTGTTTTAGGGTACACAATGTCCTCCTCCAGAAAGGCAGTTGGCAATTTACATCCCGCCCATCAGCATAACAAGGCTCCCTGTTCTCCAGGGCCTGTCTTGCCTTTCTGGTTTTTACACATTTTGTGGATGTCCCTTTTGACCGGTGGGAAGTGATACTTCTTTGTAGTGCAGATTTGCATTGCCCGCTTGCTTGCTTGGCCAAAAAGGGCGTATGCGTTTTCTCCTGAATATATTCAGGAGAAAACGCATACGCCCTTTTTGGCCAAGTGCATCATTGTCGAAGTTGTGCCCCTCTTCCTGTGCTTTAAAGGCGATTCCAACGTACCTCTTGAAATCTCTTTCCTGCTATTCTGCCTCGCTTTCAAGTCCGCCTCGTTGCCTTCCCTCAACAGATTTTTGGACGATAGTTGTCCTTTATTACTCGGCCAGTTTGTGAATTGCTGTGCCCCTGAGCTCCATTGTTCAACTCGATTTTGGTGAGCTGACCGCAAGTCCAAAATTTTGGTTCAGGACCTATACTGATTCCCGGTGGGTGGCTGAGACTTTGGTTAATTCTTCTTCCTGCCGGGAAATTACAGTGATATGTGCCCGTCCAAATGCCTAACAGCTACTCTCTCATTGGTTCTCCCTCTTCCCTTTCATCCTCTGCCAAATTGGCAACCTGTGCGAACCAGGAGGTTAAAGGGGCTGTCTCTCCAAGTTGGGAGGTTGATAGTAAAGCAGATGCAAAGTCAAACCAGAGCACCAGGAGAGGGACTATTCGTTGAGTTTTAGAAACCTTTTGTATTCACAGTGTGTCCGTTCTCTAGGTTTCCCTTACATGTTATAACTGTAGTAATATTCCCTTCAACCTGGAGAGTTGGGACCCATGGAATGGGTGCCATGCATTATTGCTTTAAAGGGTCTGCATTTGCTCACCCAATCTCACCAATCCTCTCAGTCCCAAGTGTCCAGCCTTATGCCACATCCAGCTGTCATTGTAGATAGGGTCATTCCAGGTTTCATCAGAGACCCTGAAGGAATTGTAAAGAATTTCCCAGTTTTTTTGTTTTGTTTTTGAAATTCCTTTTTATAGTGGGTTTGAGCTGATTCTCGCTGCCATGTTTATGCCAGTCTAGACACACTTGATTCCCTTACGGAGACATATCAATACATAGGTTTTAAGATTCTTACTAGTCAGATATATTCCTCTGCGGGAAATATGGGGTTTTGAGTCCCTTTCACTGAGGAAGGTATAGGTCTTGTCTATTCCATAGTTGGTTTTTGGAACGGTACCTGTGCTTATATCAAACTCTGGTTTTATGCATCACCCCACCTCTCCTTCCCCCTTAAGCAGGCATAAGAGTGTTTTCTAAATGTGAGACACTATTCTCTTTCCTAACTCAGTTCAAGTGTAGCCATGTGTACAGGATCTTCATAAGTGATATCTTATGATAAGTTTCTTTTTCTGTGTGACTTATTTCACTTAGAATCATCGTACCTGAATCCACCCATTTTGCTGCTACTGGTCTTATGACATTGATTTCATGGCTGAGGGATATTCCATCGTACGTAAGTACCACAATTTTTTGAACCATTTTTATATTTCCTGGGATATTTAAGGTGTACCCAAGTTGAGGTCCTTGTAAGCAGTGCAGCCCTAAATTTTGGGGTTGCTCTGTCTTATTGATTTTCAGTTTTCCCAAGGTATATTCCCTAGACTGGAAGTGCCCTTGGCTCTGTAGCTCTGTTCTTTACTTGTTTTAGGGAACACAATGCACTCCTCCAGAGAGGCAGTTGGCAATTTACATCCCGCCCATCAGCATAACAAGTCTCCCTGTTCTCCAGGGCCTGTCTTGCCTTTCTGGTTTTTACACATTATGTGGAGGTCCCTTTTGACCGGTGGGAAGTGATACTTCTTTGTAGTGCAGATTTGCATTGCCCGCTTGCTTGCTTGGCCAAAAAGGGCGTATGCGTTTTCTCCTGAATATATTCAGGAGAAAACGCATACGCCCTTTTTGGCCAAGTGCATCATTGTCGAAGTTGTGCCCCTCTTCCTGTGCTTTAAAGGCGATTCCAACGTACCTCTTGAAATCTCTTTCCTGCTATTCTGCCTCGCTTTCAAGTCTGCCTCGTTGCCTTCCCTCAACAGATTTTTGGACGATAGTTGTCCTTTATTACTCGGCCAGTTTGTGAATTGCTGTGCCCCTGAGCTCCATTTTTCAACTCGATTTTGGTGAGCTGACCGCAAGTCCAAAATTTTGGTTCAGGACCTATACTGGTTCCCGGTGGGTGGCTGAGACTTTGGTTAATTCTTCTTCCTGCCGGGAAATTACAGTGATATGTGCCCGTCCAAATGCCTAACAGCTACTCTCTCATTGGTTCTCCCTCTTCCCTTTCATCGTCTGCCAAATTGGCAACCTGTGCGAACCAGGAGGTTAAAGGGGCTGTCTCTCCAAGTTGGGAGGTTGATAGTAAAGCAGATGCAAAGTCAAACCAGAGCACCAGGAGAGGGACTATTCGTTGAGTTTTAGAAACCTTTTGTATTCACAGTGTGTCCGTTCTCTAGGTTTCCCTTACATGTTATAACTGTAGTAATATTCCCTTCAACCTGGAGAGTTGGGACCCATGGAATGGGTGCCATGCATTATTGCTTTAAAGGGTCTGCATTTGCTCACCCAATCTCACCAATCCTCTCAGTCCCAAGTGTCCAGCCTTATGCCACATCCAGCTGTCATTGTAGATAGGGTCATTCCAGGTTTCATCAGAGACCCTGAAGGAATTGTAAAGAATTTCCCAGTTTTTTTGTTTTGTTTTTGAAATTCCTTTTTATAGTGGGTTTGAGCTGATTCTCGCTGCCATGTTTATGCCAGTCTAGACACACTTGATTCCCTTACGGAGACATATCAATACATAGGTTTTAAGATTCTTACTAGTCAGATATATTCCTCTGCGGGAAATATGGGGTTTTGAGTCCCTTTCACTGAGGAAGGTATAGGTCTTGTCTATTCCATAGTTGGTTTTTGGAACGGTACCTGTGCTTATATCAAACTCTGGTTTTATGCATCACCCCACCTCTCCTTCCCCCTTAAGCAGGCATAAGAGTGTTTTCTAAATGTGAGACACTGTTCTCTTTCCTAACTCAGTTCAAGTGTAGCCATGTGTACAGGATCTTCATAAGTGATATCTTATGATAAGTTTCTTTTTCTGTGTGACTTATTTCACTTAGAATCATCGTACCTGAATCCACCCATTTTGCTGCTACTGGTCTTATGACATTGATTTCATGGCTGAGGGATATTCCATCGTACGTAAGTACCACAATTTTTTGAACCATTTTTATATTTCCTGGGATATTTAAGGTGTACCCAAGTTGAGGTCCTTGTAAGCAGTGCAGCCCTAAATTTTGGGGTTGCTCTGTCTTATTGATTTTCAGTTTTCCCAAGGTATATTCCCTAGACTGGAAGTGCCCTTGGCTCTGTAGCTCTGTTCTTTACTTGTTTTAGGGAACACAATGCACTCCTCCAGAGAGGCAGTTGGCAATTTACATCCCGCCCATCAGCATAACAAGGCTCCCTGTTCTCCAGGGCCTGTCTTGCCTTTCTGGTTTTTACACATTTTGTGGATGTCCCTTTTGACCGGTGGGAAGTGATACTTCTTTGTAGTGCAGATTTGCATTGCCCGCTTGCTTGCTTGGCCAAAAAGGGCGTATGCGTTTTCTCCTGAATATATTCAGGAGAAAACGCATACGCCCTTTTTGGCCAAGTGCATCATTGTCGAAGTTGTGCCCCACTTCCTGTGCTTTAAAGGCGATTCCAACGTACCTCTTGAAATCTCTTTCCTGCTATTCTGCCTCGCTTTCAAGTCTGCCTCGTTGCCTTCCCTCAACAGATTTTTGTACGATAGTTGTCCTTTATTACTCGGCCAGTTTGTGAATTGCTGTGCCCCTGAGCTCCATTTTTCAACTCGATTTTGGTGAGCTGACCGCAAGTCCAAAATTTTGGTTCAGGACCTATACTGGTTCCCGGTGGGTGGCTGAGACTTTGGTTAATTCTTCTTCCTGCCGGGAAATTACAGTGATATGTGCCCGTCCAAATGCCTAACAGCTACTCTCTCATTGGTTCTCCCTCTTCCCTTTCATCGTCTGCCAAATTGGCAACCTGTGCGAACCAGGAGGTTAAAGGGGCTGTCTCTCCAAGTTGGGAGGTTGATAGTAAAGCAGATGCAAAGTCAAACCAGAGCACCAGGAGAGGGAATATTCGTTGAGTTTTAGAAACCTTTTGTATTCACAGTGTGTCCGTTCTCTAGGTTTCCCTTACATGTTATAACTGTAGTAATATTACCTTCAACCTGGAGAGTTGGACCCATGGAATGGGTGCCATGCATTATTGCTTTAAAGGGTCTGCATTTGCTCACCCAATCTCACTAATCCTCTCAGTCCCAAGTGTCCAGCCTTATGCCACATCCAGCTGTCGTTGTAGATAGGGTCATTCCAGGTTTCATCAGAGACCCTGAAGGAATTGTAAAGAATTTCCCAGTTTTTTTGTTTTGTTTTTGAAATTCCTTTTTATAGTGGGTTTGAGCTGATTCTCGCTGCCATGTTTATGCCAGTCTAGACACACTTGATTCCCTTACGGAGACATATCAATACATAGGTTTTAAGATTCTTACTAGTCAGATATTTTCCTCTGCGGGAAATATGGGGTTTTGAGTCCCTTTCACTGAGGAAGGTATAGGTCTTGTCTATTCCATAGTTGGTTTTTGGAACGGTACCTGTGCTTATATCAAACTCTGGTTTTATGCATCACCCCACCTCTCCTTCCCCCTTAAGCAGGCATAAGAGTGTTTTCTAAATGTGAGACACTGTTCTCTTTCCTAACTCAGTTCAAGTGTAGCCATGTGTACAGGATCTTCATAAGTGATATCTTATGATAAGTTTCTTTTTCTGTGTGACTTATTTCACTTAGAATCATCGTACCTGAATCCACCCATTTTGCTGCTACTGGTCTTATGACATTGATTTCATGGCTGAGGGATAATCCATCGTACGTAAGTACCACAATTTTTTGAACCATTTTTATATTTCCTGGGATATTTGAGGTGTACCCAAGTTGAGGTCCTTGTAAGCAGTGCAGCCCTAAATTTTGGGGTGTCTCTGTCTTATTGATTTTCAGTTTTCCAAAGGTATATTCCCTAGACTGGAAGTGCCCTTGGCTCTGTAACTCTGTTCTTTACTTGTTTTAGGGAACACAATGCACTCCTCCAGAGAGGCAGTTGGCAATTTACATCCCGCCCATCAGCATAACAAGGCTCCCTGTTCTCCAGGGCCTGTCTTGCCTTTCTGGTTTTTACACATTTTGTGGATGTCCCTTTTGACCGGTGGGAAGTGATACTTCTTTGTAGTGCAGATTTGCATTGCCGGCCTGCTTGCTTGGCCAAAAAGGGCGTATGCGTTTTCTCCTGAATATATTCAGGAGAAAACGCATTCAGCCTTTTTGGCCAAGTGCATCATTGTCGAAGTTGTGCCCCTCTTCCTGTGCTTTAAAGGCGATTCCAACGTACCTCTTGAAATCTGTTTCCTGCTATTCTGCCTCGCTTTCAAGTCCGCCTCATTGCCTTCCATCAACAGATTTTTGGACGATAGTTGTCCTTTATTACTCGGCCAGTTTGTGAATTGCTGTGCCCCTGAGCTGCATTTTTCAACTCTTTTTTGGTGAGCTGACCGCAAGTCCAAAATTTTGGTTCAGGACCTATACTGGTTCCCGGGGGGTGGCTGAGACATTGGTTAATTCTTCTTCCTGCCGGGAAATTACAGTGATATGTGCCCGTCCAAATGCCTAAGAGCTACTCTCTCATTGGTTCTCCCTCTTCCCTTTCATCCTCTGCCAAATTGGCAACCTGTGCGAACCAGGAGGTTAAAGGGGCTGTTTCTCCAAGTTGGGAGGTTGATAGTAAAGCAGATGGAAAGTCAAACCGGAGCACCAGGACAGGGATTATTCGTTGAGTTTTAGAAACCTTTCGTATTCACAGTGTGTCCGTTCTCTAGGTTTCCCATACATGTTATAGCTGGAGTAATATTCCCTTCAACCTGGAGAGTTCGGACCCATGGAATGGGTGCCATGCATTATTGCTTTAAAGGGTCTGCATTTGCTCACCCAATCTCACCAATCGTCTCAGTCCCAAGTGTCCCTCCTTATGCCACATCCAGCTGTCATTGTAGATAGGGTCATTCCAGGTTTCATCAGAGACCCTGAAGGAATTGTAAAGAATTTCCCAGTTTTTTTGTTTTGTTTTTGAAATTCCTTTTTATAGTGGGTTTGAGCTGATTCTCGCTGCCATGTTTATGCCAGTCTAGACACACTTGATTCCCTTATGGAGACATATCAATACATAGGTTTTAAGATTCTTACTAGTCAGATATATTCCTCTGCGGGAAATATGGGGTTTTGAGTCCCTTTCACTGAGGAAGGTGTAGGTCTTGTCTATTCCATAGTTGGTTTTTGGAACGGTACCTGTGCTTATATCAAACTCTGGTTTTATGCATCACCGCACCTCTCCTTCCCCCTTAAGCAGGCATAAGAGTGTTTTCTAAATGTGAGACACTGTTCTCTTTCCTAACTCAGTTCAAGTGTAGCCATGTGTACAGGATCATCAGAAGTGATATCTTATGATAAGTTTCTTTTTCTGTGTGACTTATTTCACTTAGAATCATCGTACCTGAATCCACCCATTTTGCTGCTACTGGTCTTATGACATTGATTTCATGGCGGAGGGATATTCCATCGTACGTAATTACCACAATTTTTTGAACCATTTTTATATTTCCTGGGATATTTAAGGTGTACCCAAGTTGAGGTCCTTGTAAGCAGTGCCGCCCTAAATTTTGGGGTGGCTCTGTCTTATTGATTTTCAGTTTTCCCAAGGTATATTCCCTAGACTGGAAGTGCCCTTGGCTCTGTAGCTCTGTTCTTTACATGTTTTAGGGAACACAATGCACTCCTCCAGAGAGGCAGTTGGCAATTTACATCCCGCCCATCAGCATAACAAGGCTCCCTGTTCTCCAGGGCCTGTCTTGCCTTTCTGGTTTTTACACATTTTGTGGATGTCCCTTTTGACCGGTGGGAAGTGATACTTCTTTGTAGTGCAGATTTGCATTGCCCGCTTGCTTGCTTGGCCAAAAAGGGCGTATGCGTTTTCTCCTGAATATATTCAGGAGAAAACGCATACGCCCTTTTTGGCCAAGTGCATCATTGTCGAAGTTGTGCCCCTCTTCCTGTGCTTTAAAGGCGATTCCAACGTACCTCTTGAAATCTGTTTCCTGCTTTTATGCCTCGCTTTCAAGTCTGCCTCGTTGCCTTCCCTCAACAGATTTTTGGACGATAGTTGTCCTTTATTACTCGGCCAGTTTGTGAATTGCTGTGCCCCTGAGCTCCATTTATCAACTCGTTTTTGGTGAGCTGACCGCAAGTCCGAAATTTTGGTTCAGGCCCTATGCTGGTTCCCGGTGGGGGGCTGAGACTTTGGTTAATTGTTCTTCCTGCCGGAAAATTACAGTGGTATGTGCCCATTCAAATGCCTAACAGCTACTCTCTCATTGGTTCTCCCTCTTCCCTTTCATCCTCTGCCAAATTGGCAACCTGTGCGAACCAGGAGGTTAAAGCGGCTGTCTCTCCAAGTTGGGAGGATGATAGTAAAGCAGGTGTAAAGTCAAGCCGGAGCACCAGAAGAGGGACTATTCGTTGAGTTTTAGAAACCTTTCGTATTCACAGTGTGTCCGTTCTCTAGGTTTCCCGTACATGTTATAGCTGTAGTAATATTCCCTTCAACCTGGAGAGTTGGGACCCATGGAATGGGTGCCATGCATTATTGCATTAAAGGGTCTGCATTTGCTCACCCAATCTCACCAATCGTCTCAGTCCCAAGTGTCCCCCCTTATGCCACATCCAGCTGTCGTTGTAGATAGGGTCATTCCAGGTTTCATCAGAGATCCTGAAGGAATTGTAAAGAATTTCCCAGTTTTTTTGTTTTGTTTTTGAAATTCCTTTTTATAGTGGGTTTGAGCTGATTCTCGCTGCCATGTTTATGCCAGTCTAGACACACTTGATTCCCTTACGGAGACATATCAATACATAGGTTTTAAGATTCTTACTAGTCAGATATATTCCTCTGCGGGAAATATGGGGTTTTGAGTCCCTTTCACTGAGGAAGGTGTAGGTCTTGTCTATTCCATAGTTGGTTTTTGGAACGGTACCTGTGCTTATATCAAACTCTGGTTTTATGCATCACCCCAACTCTCCTTCCCCTTTAAGCAGGCATAAGAGTGTTTTCTAAATGTGAGACACTGTTCTCTTTCCTAACTCAGTTCAAGTGTAGCCAGGTTTACAGGATCTTCATAAGTGATATCTTATGATAAGTTTCTTTTTCTGTGTGACTTATTTCACTTAGAATCATCGTACCTGAATCCACCCATTTTGCTGCTACTGGTCTTATGACATTGATTTCATGGCTGAGGGATATTCCATCGTACGTAAGTACGACAATTTTTTGAACCATTTTTATATTTCCTGGGATATTTAAGGTGTACCCAAGTTGAGGTCCTTGTAAGCAGTGCAGCCCTAAATTTTGGGGTGGCTCTCTATTAATGATTTTCAGTTTTCCCAAGGTATATTCCCTAGACTGGACGTGCCCTTGGCTCTGTAGCTCTGTTCTTTACTTGTTTTAGGGAACACAATGCACTCCTCCAGAGAGGCAGTTGGCAAGTTACATCCCCCCCATCAGCATAACAAGGCTCCCTGTTCTCCAGGGCCTGTCTTGCCTTTCTGGTTTTTACACATCTTGTGGATGTCCCTATTGAATGGTGGGAAGTGATACGTCTTTGTAGTGCAGATTTGCATTTCCCGCTTGCTTGCTTGGCCATAAAGGGTGTATGTGTTTTCTCCTGAATATATTCAGGAGAAAACGCATACGCCCTTTTTGGCCAAGTGCATCATTGTCGAAGTTGTGCCTCTCTTCCAGTGCTTAAAAGGCGATTCCAACGTACCTCTTGAAATCTGTTTCCTGCTATTCTGCCTCACTTTCAAGTCCGCCTCGTAGCCTTCCCTCAACAGATTTTTGGACGATAGTTGTCCTTTATTACTCGGCCAGTTTGTGAATTGCTGTGCCCCTGAGCTCCATTTTTCAACTCGTTTTTTGTGAGCTGACCGCATTCCAAAATTTTGGTTCAGGAGTTATACTGGTTCCTGGTGAGTGGCTGAGACTTTTCTTAATTCTTCTTCCTGCCGGGAAATTACAGTGATATGTGCCCGTCCAAATGCCTAACAGCTACTCTCTCATTGGTTCTCCCTCTTCCCTTTCAACCTCTGCCAAATTGGCAACCTGTGCGAACCAGGAGGTTAAAGGGGCTGTCTCTCCAAGTTGGGAGGCTGATAGTAAAGCAGATGGAAAGTCAAACCGGAGCAGCAGGAGACGGACTATTCGTTGAGTTTTAGAAACCTTTCGATTTCACAGTGTGTCCGTTCTCTAGGTTTCCCATACATGTTATAGCTGTAGTAATATTCCCTTCAACCTGGAGAGTTGGGACCCATGGAATGGGTGCCATGCATTATTGCTTTAAAGGGTCTGCATTTGCTCAACCAATCTCACCAAACCTCTCAGTCACAAGTGTCCAGCCTTATGCCACATCCAGCTGTCGTTGTAGATAGGGTCATTCCAGGTTTCATCAGAGACCGTGAAGGAATTGTAAAGAATTTCCCAGTTTTTTTGTTTTGTTTTTGAAATTCCTTTTCATAGTGGGTTTGAGCTGATTCTCGCTGCCATGTTTATGCCAGTCTAGACACACTTGATTCCCTTACGGAGACATATCAATACATAGGTTTTAAGATTCTTACTAGTCAGATATATTCCTCTGCGGGAAATATGGGGTTTTGAGTCCCTTTCACTGAGGAAGGTGTAGGTCTTGTCTATTCCATAGTTGGTTTTTGGAATGGTACCTCTGCTTATATCAAACTCTGGTTTTATGCATCACCCCACCTCTCCTTCACCCTTAAGCAGGCATAAGAGTGTTTCCTAAATGTGAGACTCTGTTCTCTTTCCTAACTGAGTTCAAGTGTAGCCATGTTTACAGGATCTTCATAAGTGATATCTTATCATGTTTCTTTTTCTGTGTGACTTATTTCACTTAGAATCATCGTACCTGAATCCACCCATTTTGCTGCTACTGGTCTTATGACATTGATTTCATGGCTGAGGGATATTCCATCGTACATAAGTACGACAATTTTTTGAACCATTTTTATATTTCCTGGGATATTGAAGGTGTATCCAATTTGTGGTCCTTGTAAGCAGTGCAGCCCTATATTTTGGGGTGGTTCTGACTTATTGATTTTCAGTTTTCCCAAGGAATATTCCCTAGACTGGAAGTGCCCTTGGCTCTGTAGCTCTGTTGTTTACTTGTTTTAGGGAACACAATGCACTCCTCCAGAGAGGCAGTTGGCAATTTACATCCCGCCCATCAGCATAAAGAGGCTCCCAGGTCTCCAGGACCTGTCTTGCCTTTCTGGTTTTTACACATTTTGTGGATGTCCCTTTTGACCGGTGGGAAGTGATACTTCTTTGTAGTGCAGATTTGCATTGCCCGCTTGCTTGCTTGGCCAAAAAGGGCGTATGCGTTTTCTCCTGAATATATTCAGGAGAAATCGCATACGCCCTTTTTGGCCAAGTGCATCATTGTTGAAGTTGTGCCCCTCTTCCTGTGCTTTAAAGGCGATTCCAACGTACCTTTTGAAATCTGTTTCCTGCTATTCTGCCTCGCTTTCAAGTCCGCCTCGTTGCCTTCCCTCAACAGATTTTTGGACGATAGTTGTCCTTTATTTCTCGGCCAGTTTGGGAATTGCTGTGCCCCTGAGCTCCATTTTTCAACTCGTTTTTTGTGAGCTGACCGCAAGTCCAAAATTTTGGTTCAGGACATATACTGGTTCCCGGTGGGGGGCTGAGACTTTGGTTAATTCTTCTTCCTGCCGGGAAATTACAGTGATATGTGCCCATCCAAATGCCTAACAGCTACTCTCTCATTGGTTCTCCCTCTTCCCTTTCATCCTCTGCCAAATTGGCAACCTGTGCGAACCAGGAGGTTAAAGGGGCTGTCTCTCCAAGTTGGGAGGTTGATAGTAAAGCAGATGGAAAGTCAAACCCGAGCACCAGGAGAGGGACTATTCGTTGAGTTTTAGAAACCTTTCGTATTCACAGTGTGTCCGTTCTCTAGGTTTCCCGTACATGTTATAGCTGTAGGAATATTCCCTTTAACCTGCAGAGTTGCGACCCATGGAATGTGTGCCAGGCATTTGTGCTTTAAAGGGTCTGCATTTGCTCACCCAATCTCACCAATCCTCTCAGTCCCAAGTGTCCAGCCTTATGCCAAATCCAGCTGTCGTTGTACATAGGGTCATTCCAGGTTTCATCAGAGACCCTGAAGGAATTGTAAAGAATTTCCCAGTTTTTTTGTTTTGTTTTTGAAATTCCTTTTTATAGTGGGTTTGAGCTGATTCTCGCTGCCATGTTTATGCCAGTCTAGACACACTTGATTCCCTTACGGAGACATATCAATACATAGGTTTTAAGATTCTTACTAGTCAGATATATTCCTCTGCGGGAAATATGGGGTTTTGAGTCCCTTTCACTGAGGAAGGTGTAGGTTTGTCTATTCCATAGTTGGTTTTTGGAACGGTACCTGTGCTTATATCAAACTCTGGTTTTATGCATCACCCCACCTCTCCTTCCCCCTTAAGCAGGCATAAGAGTGTTTTCTAAATGTGAGACACGGTTCTCTTTCCTAAATCAGTTCAAGTGTAGCCATGTTTACAGGATCTTCATAAGTGATATCTTATGATAAGTTTATTTTTCTCTGTGACTTATTTCACTTAGAATCATCGTACCTGAATCCACCCATTTTGCTGCTACTGGTCTTATGACATTGATTTCATGGCGGAGGGATATTCCATCGTACGTAAGTACAACAATTTTCTGAACCATTTTTATATTTCCTCGTATATTTAAGGTGTACCCAAGTTGAGGTCCTTGTAAGCAGTGCAGCCCTAAATTTTGGGGTGGCTCTGTCTCATTGATTTTCAGTTTTCCCAAGGTATATTCCCTAGACTGGAAGTGCCCTTGGCTCTGTAGGTCTGTTGTTTACTAGTTTTAGGGAACACAATGCACTCCTCCAGAGAGGCAGTTGGCAATTTACATCCCGCTCATCAGCATAACAAGGCTCCCTGTTCTCCAGGGCCTGTCTTGCCTTTCTGGTTTTTACACATTTTGTGGATGTCCCTTTTGACCGGTGGGAAGTGATACTTCTTTGTAGTGCAGATTTGCATTGCCCGTTTGCTTGCTTAGCCAAAAAGGGCGTATGCGTTTTCTCCTGAATATATTCAGGAGAAAACGCATACAACCATTTTGGCCAAGTGCATCATTGTCGAAGTTGTGCCCCTCTTCCTGTGCTTTAAAGGCGATTCCAACGTACCTCTTGAAATATGTTTCCTGCTATTCTGCCTCGCTTTCAAGTCCGCCTCGTTGCCTTTTCTCAACAGATTTTTGGATGATAGTTGTCCTTTATTACTCGGCCAGTTTGTGAATTGCTGTGCCCCTGAGCTCCATTTTTCAACTCGTTTTTGGTGAGCTGACCGCAAGTCCAAAATTTTGGTTCAGGACCTATACTGGTTCCCGGTGGGTGGCTGAGACTTTGGTTAATTCTTCTTCCTGCCGGGAAATTACAGTGATATGTGCCCGTCCAAATGCCTAACAGCTACTCTCTCATTGGTTCTCCCTCTTCCCTTTCATCCTCTGCCAAATTGGCAACTTGTGTGAACCAGGAGGTTAAATGGGCTGTCTCTCCAAGATGGGAGGTTGATAGTAAAGCAGATGAAAAGTCAAACCGGAGCACCAGGAGAGGGACTATTCGTTGAGTTTTAGAAACCTTTCGTATTCACAGTGTGTCCGTTCCCTAGGTTTCCCGTACATGTTATATCTGTAGTAATATTCCCTACAACCTGGAGAGTTGGGACCCATGGAATGGGTGCCAGGCAATTGTGCTTTAAAGGGTCTGCATTTCCTCACCCAATCTCACCAATCGTCTAAGTCCCAAGTGTCCCTCCTTATGCCATATCCAGCTGTCGTTGTAGATACGGTCATTCCAGGTTTCATCAGAGACCCTGAAGGAATTGTAAAGAATTTCCAGTTTTTTTGTTTTGTTTTTGAAATTCCTTTTTATAGTGGGTTTGAGCTGATTCTCGCTGCCATGTTTATGCCAGTCTAGACACACTTGATTCCCTTACGGAGACATATCAATACATAGGTTTTAAGATTCTTACTAGTCAGATATATTCCTCTGCGGGAAATATGGTGTTTTGAGTCCCTTTCACTGAGTAAGGTGTAGGTCTTGTCTATTCCATAGTTGGTTTTTGGAACGGTACCTGTGCTTATATCAAACTCTGGTTTTATGCATCACCCCACCTCTCCTTCCCCATTAAGCAGGCATAAGAGTGTTTTCTAAATATGAGACACTGTTCTCTTTCCTAACTCAGTTCAAGTGTAGCCATGTTTATAGGATCTTCATAAGTGATATCTTATGATAAGTTTCTTTTTCTGTGTGACTTATTTCACTTAGAATCTTCGTACCTGAATCCACCCATTTTGCTGCTACTGGTCTTATGACATTGATTTCATGGCTGAGGGATATTCCATCGTACGTAAGTACCACAATTTTTTGAACCATTTTTATATTTCCTGGGATACTTAAGGTGTATCCAAGTTGAGGTACTTGTATGCAGTGCAGCCCTAAATTTTGGGGTGGCTCTGTCTTATTGATTTTCAGTTTTCCCAAGTTATATTCCCTAGACTGGAAGTGCCCTTGGCTCTGTAGCTCTGTTCTTTACTTGTTTTAGGGAACACAATGCACTCCTCCAGAGAGGCAGTTGGCAATTTACATCCCGGCCATCAGCATAACAAGGCTCCGTGTTCTCCAGGGCCTGTCTTGCCTTTCTGGTTTTTACATATTTTATGGATGTCCCTTTTGACCGGTGGGAAGTGATACTTCTTTGTAGTGCGGATTTGCATTACCCGCTTGCTTGCTTGGCCTAAAAGGGCGTATGCGTTTTCTCCTGAATATATTCAGGAGAAAACGCATACGCCCTTTTTGGCCAAGGGCATCATTGTCGAAGTTGTGCCCCTCTTCCTGTGCTTTAAAGGCGATTCCAACGTACCTCTTGAAATCTGTTTCCTGCTATTCTGCCTCGCTTTCAAGTCCGCCTCGTTGCCTTCCCTCAACAGATTTTTGGACGATAGTTGTCCTTTATTACTCGGCCAGTTTGTGAATTGCTGTGCCCCTGAGCTCCATTTTTCAACTCGTTTTTGGTGAGCTGACCGCAAGTCCAAAATTTTGGTTCAGGACCTACACTGGTTCCCGGTGGGTGGCTGAGACTTTGGTTAATTCTTCTTCCTGCCGGGAAATTACAGTGATATGTGCCCGTCCAAATGCCTAACAGCTACTCTCTCATTGGCTCTCCCTCTTCCCTTTCATCCTCTGCCAAATTGGCAACCTGTGCGAACCAGGAGGTTAAAGGGGCTGTCTCTCCAAGTTGGGAGGTTGATAGTAAAGCAGATGTAAAGTCAAAGCGGAGCACCAGGAGAGGGACTATTCGTTGAGTTTTAGAAACCTTTCATATTCACAGTGTGTCCTTTCTCTAGGTTTCCCGTACATGTTATAGCTGTAGTAATATTCCCTTCAACCTGGAGAGTTGGGACGCATGGAATGGGTGCCAGGCATTTTTGCTTTAAAGGGTCTGCATTTGCTCACCCAATCTCACCAATCGTCTCAGTCCCAAGTGTTCCTCCTTATGCCATATCCAGCTGTTGTTTTAGATAGGTTCATTCCAGGTTTCATCAGAGACCCTGAAGGAATTGTAAAGAATTTCCCAGTTTTTTTGTTTTGTTTTTGAAATTCCTTTTTATAGTGGGTTTGAACTGATTCTCGCTGCCATGTTTATGCCAGTCTAGACACACTTGATTCCCTTACGGAGACATATCAATACATAGGTTTTAAGACTCTTACTAGTCAGATATATTCCTCTGCGGGAAATATGGGGTTTTGAGTCCCTTTCACTGAGGAAGGTGTAGGTCTTGTCTATTCCATAGTTGGTTTTTGGAACGGTAAGTGTGCTTATATCAAACTCTGGTTTTATGCATCACCCCACCTATCCTTCCCCCTTAAGCAGGCATAAGAGTGTTTTCTAAATATGAGACACTGTTCTCTTTCCTAACTCAGTTCAAGTGTAGCCATGTTTATAGGATCTTAATAAGTGATATCTTATGATAAGTTTCTTTTTCTGTGTGACTTATTTCACTTAGAATCATCGTACCTGAATCCACCCATTTTGCTACTACTGGTCTTATGACATTGATTTCATGGCTGAGGGATATTCCATCTTACGTAAGTACCACAATTTTTTGAACCATTTTTATATTTCCTGGGATACTTAATGTGTACACAAGTTGAGGTCCTTGTAAGCAGTGCAGCCCTAAATTTTGGGGTGGCCCTGTCTTATTGATTTTCAGTTTTCCCAAGGTATATTCCCTAGACTGGAAGTGCCCTTGGCTCTGTAGCTCTCTTCTTTACTTGTTTTAGGGAACACAGTGCACTCCTCCAGAGAGGCAGTTGGCAATTTACATCCCGCCCGTCAGCATAACAAGGCTCCCTGTTCTCCAGGGCCTGTCTTGCCTTTCTGGTTTTTACACATTTTGTGGATGTCCCTTTTGACCGGTGGGAAGTGATACTTCTTTGTAGTGCAGATTTCATTGCCCGCTTGCTTGCTTGGCCAAAAAGGGCGTATGTGTTTTCTCCTGAATATATTCAGGAGAAAACGCATACGCACTTTTTGGCCAAGAGCATCATTGTCGAAGTTGTGCCCCTCTTCCTGTGCTTTAAAGGCGATTCCAAGGTACCTCTTGAAATCTGTTTCCTGCTATTCTGCCTCGCTTTCAAGTCCACCTCGTTGCCTTCCCTCAACAGATTTTTGGACGATAGTTGTCCTTTATTACTCGGCCAGTTTGTGAATTGTGTGCCCCTGAGCTCCATTTTTCAACTCGTTTTTGGTGAGCCGACCGCAAGTCCAAAATTTTGGTTCGGGACCTGTACTGTTTCCCGGTGGGTGCCTGAGACTTTGGTTAATTCTTCTTCCTGGCGGGAAATTACAGTGATATGTGCCCGTCCAAATGCCTACCAGCTACTCTCTCATTGGTTCTCCCTCTTCCCTTTCATCCTCTGCCAAATTGGCAACCTGTGTGAACCAGGAGGTGAAATGGGCTGTCTCTCCAAGTTGGGAGGTTGATAGTAAAGCAGACGGAAAGTCAAACCGGAGCACCAGGAGAGGGACTATTCGTTGAGTTTTAGAAACCTTTCGTATTCACAGTGTGTCCGTTCTCTAGGTTTCCCGTACATGTTATAGCTGGAGTAATATTCCCTTCAACCTGGAGAGATGGGGCCCATGGAATGGGTGCCAGGCATTTGTGATTTAAAGGGTCTGCATTTGCTCACCCAATCTCACCAATCCTCTCAGTCCCAAGTGTCCTTCCTTATGCCACATCCAGCTGTCGTTGTAGATAGGGTCATTCCAGGTTTCTTCAGGGACCCTGAAGGAATTGTAAAGAATTTCCCAGTTTTTATGTTTTGTTTTTGAAATTCCTTTTTATAGTGGGTTTGAGCTGATTCTCGCTGCCATGTTTATGCCAGTCTAGACACACTTGATTCCCTTACGGAGACATATCAATACATAGGTTTTAAGATTCTTACTAGTCAGATATATTCCTCTGCGGGAAATATGGGGTTTTGAGTCCCTTTCACTGAGGAAGGTGTAGGTCTTGTCTATTCCATAGTTGGTTTTTGGAACGGTACCTGTGCTTATATCAAACTCTGGTTTTATGCATCACCCCACCTATCCTTCCCCCTTAAGCAGGCATAAGAGTGTTTTCTAAATATGAGACACTGTTCTCTTTCCTAACTCAGTTCAAGTGTAGCCATGTTTATAGGATCTTCATAAGTGATATCTTATGATAAGTTTCTTTTTCTCTGTGACATATTTCACTTAGAATCATCGTACCTGAATCCACCCATTTTGCTGCTACTGGTCTTATGACATTGATTTCATGGCTGAGGGATATTCCATAGTACGTAAGTACCACAATTTTTTGAACCATTTTTATATTTCCTGGGATACTTAAGGTGTATCCAAGTTGAGGTCCTTGTAAGCAGTTCAGCCCTAAATTTTGGGGTGGCTCTGTCTTATTGATTTTCAGTTTTCCCAAGGTATATTCCCTAGACGGGAATTGCCCTTGGCTCTGTAGCTCTGTTCTTTACTTGTTTTAGGGAACACAATGCACTCCTCCAGAGAGGCAGTTGGCAATTTACATCCCGCCCATCAGCATAACAAGGCTCCCTGTTCTCCAGTGCCTGTCTAGCCTTTCTGGTTTTTACACATTTTGTGGATGTCCCTTTTGACCGGTGGGAAGTGATACTTCTTTGTAGTGCAGATTTGCATTGCCCGCTTGCTTGCTTGGCTAAAAAGGGCGTATGCATTTTCTCCTGAATATATTAAGGAGAAAACGCATACGCCCTTTTTAGCCAAGTGCATCATTGTCGAAATTGTGCCCCTCTTCCTGTGCTTTAAAGGCGATTCCAACGTACCTCTTGAAATCTGTTTCCTGCTATTCTGCCTCGCTTTCAAGTCCGCCTCGTTGCCTTCCCTCAACAGATTTTTGGACGATAGTTGACCTTTATTACTCGGCCTGTTTGTGAATTGCTGTGCCCCTGAGCTCCATTTTTCAACTCGTTTTTGGTGAGCTGACCGCAAGTCCAAAATTTTGGTTCAGGACCTATACTGGTACCCGCTGGGTGGCTGAGACTTTGGTTAATTCTTCTTCCTGCCGGGAAATTACATTGATATGTGCCCGTCCAAATGCCTAACAGCTACTCTCTCATTGGTCCTCCCTCTTCCCTTTCATCATCTGCCAAATTTGCAACCTGTGTGAACCAGGAGGTTAAATGGGCTGTCTCTCCAAGTTGGTTGGTTGATAGTAATGCAGATGGAAAGTCAAACCGGAGCACCAGGAGAGGGACTATTCGTTGAGTTTTAGAAACCTTTCGTATTCACATTGTGTCCGTTCTCTAGGTTTCCCGTACATGTTATAGCTGGAGTAATATTCCCTTCAACCTGGAGAGATGGGGCCCATGGAATGGGTGCCAGGCATTTGTGATTTAAAGGGTCTGCATTTGCTCACCCAATCTCACCAATCATCTCAGTCCCAAGTGTCCTTCCTTATGCCACATCCAGCTGTCGTTGTAGATAGGGTCATTCCAGGTTTCTTCAGGGACCCTGAAGGAATTGTAAAGAATTTCCCAGTGTTTTTGTTTTGTTTTTGAAATTCCTTTTTATAGTGGGTTTGAGCTGATTCTCGCTGCCATGTTTATGCCAGTCTAGACACACTTGATTCCCTTACGGAGACATATCAATACATAGGTTTTAAGATTCTTACTAGTCAGATATATTCCTCTGCGGGAAATATGGGGTTTTGAGTCCCTTTCACTGAGGAAGGTGTAGGTCTTGTCTATTCCATAGTTGGTTTTTGGAACGGTACGTGTGCTTATATCAAACTCTGGTTGTATGCATCACCCCACCTCTCCTTCCCCCTTAAGCAGGCATAAGAGTGTTTTCTAAATGAGAGACACTGTTCTCTTTCCTAACTCAGTTCAATTGTAGCCATGTTTACAGGATCTTCATAAGTGATATCTTATGATAAGGTTCTTTTTCTGTGTGACTTATTTCACTTAGAATCACCGAACCTGAATCCACCCATTTTGCTGCTACTGGTCTTATGACATTGATTACATGGCTGAGGGATATTCCATCGTACGTAAGTACCACAATTTTTCGAACCATTTTTATATTTCCTGGGATACTTAAGGTGTATCCAAGTTGAGGTCTTTCTAAGCAGTGCAGCCCTAATTATGGGGTGGCTCTGTATTATTGATTTTCAGTTTTCCCAAGGTATATTCCCTAGACTGGAAGTGTCCTTGGCTCTGTAGCTCTGTTCTTTACTTGTTTTAGGGAACACAATGCATTCCTCCAGAGAGGCAGTTGGCAATTTACATCCCGCCCATCAGCATAACAAGGCTCCCTGTTCTCCAGGGCCTGTCTTGCCTTTCTGGTTTTTACACATTTTGTGGATGTCCCTTTTGACCGGTGGGAAGTGATACTTCTTTGTAGTGCAGATTTGCATTGCCCGCCTGCTTGCTTGGCCCAAAAGGGCGTATGCGTTTTCTCCTGAATATATTCAGGAGAAAACGCATATGACCTTTTTGGACAAGGGCATCATTTTCGAAGTTGTGCCCCTCTTCCTGTGCTTTAAATGCAATTCCAACGTACCTCTTGAAATCTGTTTCCTGCTATTCTGCCTCGCTTTCAAGTCCGCCTCGTTGCCTTCCCTGAACAGATTTTTGGACGATAGTTGTCCTTTATTACTCAGCCAGTTTGTGAATTGCTGTGCCCCTGAGCTCCATTTTTCAACTCGTTTTTGGTGAGCTGACCGCAAGTCCAAAATTTTGGTTCAGGACCTATACTGGTTCCCGGTGGGTGGCTGAGACTTTGGTTAATTCTTCTTCCTGCCGTGAAATTACAGTGATATATGCCCGTCAAAATGCCTACCAGCTACTCTCTCATTGGTTCTCCCTCTTCCCTTTCATCCTCTGCCAAATTGGCAACCTGTGTGAACCAGGAGGTTAAATGGGCTTTCTCTCCAAGTTGGTTGGTTGATAGTAAAGCAGATGGAAAGTCAAACCGGAGCACCAGGAGAGGGACTATTCGTTGAGTTTTAGAAACCTTTCGTATTCACAGTGTGTCCGTTCTCTAGGTTTCCCGTACATGTTATAGCTGGAGTAATATTCCCTTCAACCTGGAGAGATGGGGCCCATGGAATGGGTGCCAGGCATTTGTGATTTAAAGGGTCTGCATTTGCTCACCCAATCTCACCAATCCTCTCAGTCCCAAGTGTCCTTCCTTATGCCACATCCAGCTGTCGTTGTAGATAGGGTCATTACAGGTTTCTTCAGGGACCCTGAAGGAATTGTAAAGAATTTCCCAGTTTTTTTGTTTTGTTTTTGAAATTCCTTTTTATAGTGGGTTTGAGCCGATTCTCGCTGCCATGTTTATGCCAGTCTAGACACACTTGATTCCCTTACGGAGACATATCAATACATAGGTTTTAAGATTCTTACTAGTCAGATATATTCCTCTGCGGGAAATATGGGGTTTTGAGTCCCTTTCACTGAGGAAGGTGTAGGTCTTGTCTATTCCATAGTTGGTTTTTGGAACGGTACCTGTGCTTATATCAAACTCTGGTTTTATGCATCACCCCACCTATCCTTCCCCCTTAAGCAGGCATAAGAGTGTTTTCTAAATATGAGACACTGTTCTCTTTCCTAACTCAGTTCAAGTGTAGCCATGTTTACAGGATCTTCATAAGTGATATCTTATGATAAGTTTCTTTTTCTCTGTGACTTATTTCACTTAGAATCATCGTACCTGAATCCACCCATTTTGCTGCTACTGGTCTTATGACATTGATTTCATGGCTGAGGGATATTCCATCGTACGTAAGTACCACAATTTTTTGAACCATTTTTATATTTCCTGGGATACTTAAGGTGTATCCAAGTTGAGGTCCTTGTAAGCAGTGCAGCCCTAAATTTTGGGGTGGCTCTGTCTTATTGATTTTCAGTTTTCCCAAGGTATATTCCCTAGACTGGAAGTGCCCTTGGCTCTGTAGCTCTGTTCTTTACTTGTTTTAGGGAACACAATGCACTCCTCCAGAGAGGCAGTTGGCAATTTACATCCCGCCCATCAGCATAACAAGGCTCCCTGTTCTCCAGTGCCTGTCTTGCCTTTCTGGTTTTTACAGATTTTGTGGATGTCCCTTTTGACCGGTGGGAAGTGATACTTCTTTGTAGTGCAGATTTGCATTGCCCGCTTGCTTGCTTGGCCAAAAAGGGCGTATGCATTTTCTCCTGAATATATTCAGGAGAAAACGCATACGCCCTTTTTGTCCAAGTGCATCATTGTCGAAGTTGTGCCCCTCTTCCTGTGCTTTAAAGGCGATTCCAACGTACCTCTTGAAATCTGTTTCCTGCTATTCTGCCTCGCTTTCAAGTCCGCCTCGTTGCCTTCCCTCAACAGATTTTTGGACGATAGTTGACCTTTATTACTCGGCCTGTTTGTGAATTGCTGTGCCCCTGAGCTCCATTTTTCAACTCGTTTTTGGTGAGCTGACCGCAAGTCCAAAATTTTGGTTCAGGACCTATACTGGTTCCCGCTGGGTGGCTGAGACTTTGGTTAATTCTTCTTCCTGCCGGGAAATTACAGTTATATGTGCCCGTCCAAATGCCTAACAGCTACTCTCTCATTGGTCCTCCCTATTCCCTTTCATCCTCTGCCAAATTGGCAACCTGTGTGAACTAGGAGGTTAAAGGGGCTGTCTCTCCAAGTTGGGAGGTTGATAGTAAAGCAGATGAAAAGTCAAACCAGAGCACGAGGAGAGGAACTATTCGTTGAGTTTTAGAAACCTTTCGTATTCACAGTGTGTCCGTTCTCTATGTTTCCCGTACATGTTATAGCTGTAGTAATATTCCCTTCAACCTGGAGAGTTGGGGCCCATGGAATGGATGCCCGGCATTTGTGATTTAAAGGGTCTTCATTTGCTCACCCAATCTCACCCAACCTCTCAGTCCCAAGTGTCCCTCCTTATGCCACATCCAGCTGTCGTTGTAGATAGGGTCATTCAAGGTTTCTTCAGGGACCCTGAAGGAATTGTAAAGAATTTCCCAGTTTTTTTGTTTTGTTTTTGAAATTCCTTTTTATAGTGGGTTTGAGCTGATTCTCGCTGCCATGTTTATGCCAGTCTAGACACACTTGATTCCCTTACGGAGACATATCAATACATAGGTTTTAAGATTCTTACTAGTCAGATATATTCCTCTGCGGGAGATATGGGGGTTTGAGTCCCTTTCACTGAGGAAGGTGTAGGACTTGTCTATTCCATAGTTGGTTTTTGGAACGGTACCTGTGCTTATATCAAACTCTGGTTTTATGCATCACCCCACCTCTCCTTCACCCTTAAGCAGGCATAAGAGTGTTTTCTAAATATGAGACACTGTTCTCTTTCCTAACTCAGTTCAAGTGTAGCCATGTTTATAGGATCTTCATAAGTGATATCTTATGATAAGTTTCTTTTTCTGTGTGACTTATTTCACTTAGAATCATCGTACCTGAATCCACCCATTTTGCTGCTACTGGTCTTATGACATTGATTTCATGGCTGAGGGATATTCCATCGTACGTAAGTACTACAATTTTTTGAACCATTTTTATATTTCCTGGGATACTTATGGTGTATCCAAGTTGAGGTCCTTGTAAGTAGTGCAGCCCTAAATTTTGGGGTGGCTCTGTGTTATTGATTTTCAGTTTTCCCAAGGTATATTCCCTAGACTGGAAGTGCCCTTGGCTCTGTAGCTCTGTTCTTTACTTGTTTTAGGGAACACAATGCACTCCTCCTGAGAGGCAGTTGGCAATTTACATCCCGCCCATCAGCATAACAAGGCTCCCTGTTCTCCAGGGCCTGTCTTGCCTTTCTGGTTTTTACACATTTTGTGGATGTCCCTTTTGACCCGTGGGAAGTGATACTTCTTTGTAGTGCAGATTTGCATTGCCCGCTTGCTTGCTTGGCCAAAAAGGGCGTATGCATTTTCTCCTGAATATATTCAGGAGAAAACGCATACGCGCTTTTTGGCCAAGTGCATCATTGTCGAAGTTGTGCCCCTCTTCCTGTGCTTTAAAGGCGATTCCAACGTACCTCTTGAAATCTGTTTCCTGCTATTCTGCCTCGCTTTCAAGTCCGCCTCGTTGCCTTCCCTCAACAGATTTTTGGACGATAGTTGTCCTTTATTTCTCGGCCAGTTTGTGAATTGCTGTGCCCCTGAGCTCCATTTTTCAACTCGTTTTTGATGAGCTGACCGCAAGTCCAAAATTTTGCTTCAGGACCTATACTGGTTCCCGGTGGGTGGCTGAGACTTTGGTTAATTCTTCTTCCTGCCGGGAAATTACAGTGATATGTGCCCGTCCAAATGCCTAACAGCTACTCTCTCATTGGTTCTCCCTCTTCCCTTTCATCCTCTGCCAAATTGGCAACCTGTGCGAACCAGGAGGTTAAAGGGGCTGTCTCTCCAAGTTGGGAGGTTGATAGTAAAGCAGATGGAAAGTCAAACCGGAGCACCAGGATAGGGACTATTCGTTGAGTTTTAGAAACCTTTCGTATTCACAGTGTGTCCGTTCTCTAGGTTTCCCGTACATGTTATATCTGTAGTAATATTCCCTTCAACCTGGAGAGTTGGGACTCATGGAATGGGTGCCAAGCATTTGTGCTTTAAATGGTCTGCATTTGCTCACCCAATCTCACCAATCCTCTCAGTCCCATGTGTCCCTCCTTATGCCACATCCAGCTGTCGTTGTAGATAGGGTCATTCCAGGTTTCATCAGAGACCCTGAAGGAATTGTAAAGAATTTCCCAGTTTTTTTGTTTTGTTTTTGAAATTCCTTTTTATAGTGGGTTTGAGCTGATTCTCGCTGCCATGTTTATGCCAGTCTAGACACACTTGATTCCCTTATGGAGACATATCAATACATAGGTTTTAAGATTCTTACTAGTCAGATATATTCCTCTGTGGGAAATATGGTGTTTTGAGTCCCTTTCACTGAGGAAGGTGTAGGTCTTGTCTATTCCATAGTTGGTTTTTGGAACGGTACTTGTGCTTATATCAAACTCTGGTTGTATGCATCACCCCACCTCTCCTTCCCCCTTAAGCAGGCATAAGAGTGTTTTCTAAATGAGAGACACTGTTCTCTTTCCTAACTCAGTTCAATTGTAGCCATGTTTAAAGGATCTTCATAAGTGATATCTTATGATAAGTTTCTTTTTCTGTGTGACTTATTTCACTTAGAATCACCGAACCTGAATCCACCCATTTTGCTGCTGCTGGTCTTATGACATTGATTTCATGGCTGAGGGATATTCCATCGTACGTAAGTACCACAATTTTTCGAACCATTTTTATATTTCCTGGGATACTTAAGGTGTATCCAAGTTTAGGTCTTTCTAATCAGTGCAGCCCTAATTTTGGGGTGGCTCTGTATTATTGATTTTCAGTTTTCCCAAGGTATATTCCCTAGACTGGAAGTGTCCTTGGCTCTGTAGCTCTGTTCTTTACTTGTTTTTGGGAACACAATGCATTCCTCCAGAGAGGCAGTTGGCAATTTACATCCCGCCCATCAGCATAACAAGGCTCCCTGTTCTCCAGGGCCTGTCTTGCCTTTCTGGTTTTTACACATTTTGTGGATGTCCCTTTTGACCGGTGGGAAGTGATACTTCTTTGTAGTGCAGATTTGCATTGCCCGCTTGCTTGCTTGGCCAAAAAGGGCGTATGCGTTTTCTCCTGAATATATTCAGGAGAAAACGCATATGACCATTTTGGCCAAGGGCATCATTTTCGAAGTTGTGCCCCTCTTCCTGTGCTTTAAATGCAATTCCAACGTACCTCTTGAAATCTGTTTCCTGCTATTCTGCCTCGCTTTCAAGTCCGCCTCGTTGCCTTCCCTCAACAGATTTTTGGACGATAGTTGTCCTTTATTACTCGGCCAGTTTGTGAATTGCTGTGCCCCTGAGCTCCATTTTTCAACTCATTTTTGGTGAGCTGACCGCAAGTCCAAAATTTTGGTTCAGGACCTATACTGTTTCCCGGTGGGTGGCTGAGACTGTGGTTAATTCTTCTTCCTGCCGGGAAATTACAGTGATATGTGCCCGTCCAAATGCCTACCAGCTACTCTCTCATTGGTTCTCCCTCTTCCCTTTCATCCTCTGCCAAATTGGCAACCTGTGTGAACCAGGAGGTTAAATGGGCTGTCTCTCCAAGTTGGTTGGTTGATAGTAAAGCAGATGGAAAGTCAAACCGGAGCACCAGGAGAGGGACTATTCGTTGAGTTTTAGAAACCTTTCGTATTCACAGTGTGTCCGTTCTCTTGGTTTCCCGTACATGTTATAGCTGGAGTAATATTCCCTTCAACCTGGAGAGATGGTGCCCATGGAATGGGTGCCAGGCATTTGTGATTTAAAGGGTCTGCATTTGCTCACCCAATCTCACCAATCCTCTCAGTCCCAAGTGTCCCTCCTTATGCCACATCCAGCTGTCGTTGTAGATAGGGTCATTCCAGGTTTCATCAGGGACCCTGAAGGATTTGTAAAGAATTTCCCATTTTTTTTGTTTTGTTTTTGAAATTCCTTTTTATAGTGGGCTTGAGCTGATTCTCGCTGCCATGTTTATGCCAGTCTAGACACACTTGATTCCCTTACGGAGACATATCAATACATAGGTTTTAAGATTCTTACTAGTCAGATATATTCCTATGCGGGAAATATGGGGTTTTGAGTCCCTTTCACTGAGGAAGGTGTAGGTCTTGCCTATTCCATAGTTGGTTTTTGGAACGGTACCTGTGCTTATATCAAACTCTTGTTGTATGCATCAACCCACCTCTGCTTCCCCCTTAAGCAGGCATAAGAGTGTTTACTAAATGAGAGACACTGTTCTCTTTCCTAACTCAGTTCAAGTGTTGCCATGTTTATAGGGTCTTCATAAGTGATATCTTATGATAAGTTTCTTTTTCTGTGTGACTTATTTCACTTAGAATCATCGTAGCTGAATCCACCCATTTTGCTGCTACTGGTCTTATGACATTGATTACATGGCTGAGGGATATTCCACCGTACATAAATACCACAATTTTTTGAACCATTTTTATATTTCCTGGGATACTTAAGGTGTATCCAAGTTGAGGTCTTTGTAAGCAGTGCAGCCCTAATTTTGGGGTGGCTCTGTCTTATTGATTTTCAGTTTTTCCAAGGTATATTCCCTAGACTGGTAGTGCCCTTGGCTCTGTAGCTCTGTTCTTTACTTGTTTTAGGGAACACAATGTACACCTCCAGAGAGGCAGTTGGCAATTTACATGCCGCCCATCAGCATAACAAGGCTCCCTGTTCTCCAGGGCCTGTCTTGCCTTTCTGGTTTTTACACATTTTGTGGATGTCCCTTTTGATCGGTGGGAAGTGATACTTCTTTGTAGTGCAGATTTGCATTGCCCGCTTGCTTGCTTGGCCAAAAAGGGCGTATGCGTTCTCTCCTGAATATATTCAGGAGAAAACGCATACGCCCTTTTTGGCCAAGTGCATCATTGTCGAAGTTGTGCCCCTCTTCCTGTGCTTTAAAGGCGATTCCAACGTACCTCTTGAAATCTGTTTCCTGCTACTCTGCCTCGCTTTCAAGTCCGCCTCATTGCCTTCCCTCAACAGATTTTTGGACGATACTTGTCCTTTATTACTTGGCCAGTTTGTGAATTGCTGTGCCCCTGAGCTCCATTGTTCAACGCGTTTTTTGTGAGCTGACCGCAAGACCAAAATTTTGGTTCAGGACCTATGCTGGTTCCCGGTGGGGGGCTGAGACTTTGCTTAAATCTTCTTCCTGCCGGGAAATTACAGTGATATGTTCCCGTCCAAGTGCCTAACAGCTACTGTCTCATTGGTTCTCTCTCTTCCCTTTCATCCTCTGCCAAATGGGCAACCTGTGTGAACTGGGAGGTTAAAGGGGCTGTCTCTCGAAGTTGGGAGGTTGATAGTAAAGCAGATGGAAAGTCAAAACGGAGCACCAGGAGACGGACTATTCGTTGAGTTTTAGAAACCTTTCGTATTCACAGTGTGTCCGTTCTCTAGGTTTCCCGTACGTGTTATAACTGTAGTAATATTCCCTTCAACCTGGAGAGTTGGGACCCATGGAATGGGTGCCATGCGTCATTGCTTTAAAGGGTCTGCATTTGCTCACCCAATCTCACCAATCCTCTCAGTCCCAAGTGTCCAGCCTTATGCCACATCCAGCTGTCATTGTAGATAGGGTCATTCCAGGTTTCATCAGAGACCCTGAAGGAATTGTAAAGAATTTCCCAGTTTTCTTGTTTTGTTTTTGAAATTCCTTTTTATAGTGGGTTTGAGCTGATTCTCGCTGCCATGTTTATGCCAGTCTAGACACACTTGATTCCCTTACGGAGACATATCAATACATAGGTTTTAAGATTCTTACTAGTCAGATATATTCCTCTGTGGGAAATATGGGGTTTTGTGTCCCTTTCACTGAGGAAGGTGTAGGTCTTGTCTATTCCATAGTTGGTGTTTGGAACGGTACTTGTGCTTATATCAAACTCTGGTTTTATGCATCACCCCACCTCTCCTTCCCCCTTAAGCAGGCATAAGAGTGTTTTCTAAATGTGCGACACTGTTCTCTTTCCTAACTCAGTTCAAGTGTAGCCATGTTTACAGGATCTTCATAAGTGATATCTTATGATAAGTTTCTTTTTCTGTGTGACTTATTTCACTTAGAATCATCGTACCTGAATCCACCCATTTTGCTGCTACTGGTCTTATGACATTGATTTCATGGCTGAGGGATATTCCATCGTACGTAAGTACCACAATTTTTTGAACCATTTTTATATTTCCAGGGATATTTAAGGTGTACCCAAGTTGAGGTCCTTGTAAGCAGTGCAGCCCTAAATTTTGGGGTGGCTCTGTCTTACTGATTTTCAGTTTTCCCAAGGTATATTCCCTAGACTTGAAGTGCCCTTTGCTCTGTAGCTCTGTTCTTTACTTATTTAGGGAACACAATGTACTCCTCAAGACAGGCAGTTGTCAATTTATATGCCACCCATCAGCATAACAAGGCTCCCTGTTCTCCAGGGCCTGTCTTGTTTTTCTGGTTTTTACACATTTTGTGGATGTGTCTTTTGACCGGTGGGAAGTGATACTTCTTTGTAGTGCAGATTTCCATTGCCCGCTTGCTTGCTTGGCCAAAAAGGGCGTATGCGTTTTCTCCTGGATATATTCAGGAGAAAACGCATACGCCCTTTTTCGCCAAGTGCATCATTGTCGAAGTTGTGCCCCTCTTCCTGTGCTTTAAAGGCGATTCCAACGTACCTCTTGAAATCTGTTTCCTGCTATTCTGCCTCGCATTAAACTCCGCTTCGTTGCACTCCCTCAACAGATTTTTGGACGATACTTGTCCTTTATTACTTGGCCAGTTTGTGCATTGCTGTGCTCCTGAGCTCCATTTTTCAACTCGTTTTTTGTGAGCTGACCGCAAGTCCAAAATGTTGTTTCAGGACCTATGCTGGTTCCCGGTGGGGGGCTGAGACTTTGGTTAATTCTTCTTCCTGCCGGGAAGTTAGAGTGATATGTGCCCGTCCAAATGCCTAACAGCTACTCTCTCATTTGTTCTCCCGATTCCATTCATCCTCTGCCAAATTGGAAACCTGTGTGAACCAGGAGATTAAAGGGGCTGTCTCTCCAATTTGGGAGATTGATAGTAAAGCAGATGGAAAGTCAAACCGGAGCACCAGGAGAGGGAGTATTCGTTGAGTTTTAGAAACCTTTCGTATTCACAGTGTGTCCGTTCTCTAGGTTTCCCGTACATGTTGTAGCTGTAGTAATATTCCCTTCAACCTGGAGAGTTGGGAACCATTGAATGGGTGCCAGGCATTTGTGCTTCAAAGGGTCTGCATTTTCTCACCCAATCTCACAAATCGTCTCAGTCCCAAGTGTCCCTCCTTATGCCACATCCACCTGTCGTTGTAGATAGGGTCATTCCAGGTTTCATCAGAGACCCTGAAGGAATTGTAAAGAATTTCCCAGTTTTTTTTTGTTTTGTTTTTGAAATTCCTTTTTATAGTGGGTTTGAGCTGATTCTTGCTGCCATGTTTATGCCAGTGTAGACACACTTGATTCCCTTACGGAGACATATCAATACATAGGTTTAAAATTCTTACTAGTCAGATATATTCCTCTGTGGGAAATATGGGATTTTGAGTCCCTTTCACTGAGGAAGGTGTAGGTCTTGTCTATTCCATAGTTGGTTTTTGGAACGGTACCTGTGCTTATATCAAACTCTGGTTTTATGCATCACCCCGTCTCTCCTTCCCCCTTAAGCAGGCATAAGAGTGTTTTCTAAATGTGAGACACTGTTCTCTTTCCTAACTCAGTTCAAGTGTAGCCATGTTTACAGGATCTTCATAAGTGATATCTTATGATAAGTTTCTTTTTCTGTGTGACTTATTTCACTTAGAATCATCGTACCTGAATCCACCCATTTTGCTGCTACTGGTCTTATGACATTGATTTCATGGCTGAGGGATATTCCATCGTACGTAAGTACCACAATTTTTTGAACCATTTTTATATTTCCTGGGATATTTAAGGTGTACCCAAGTTGAGGTCCTTGTAAGCAGTGCAGCCCTAAATTTTGGAGTGGCTCTGTCTTATTGATTTTCAGATTTCCCAAGGTATATTCCCTAGAATGGAAGTGCCCTTGGCTCTGTAGCTCTGTTCTTTACTTGTTTTAGGGAACACAATGCACTCCTCCAGAGAGGCAGTTGGCAATTTACATCCCGCCCATCAGCATAACAAGGCTCCCTGTTCTCCAGGGCCTGTCTTACCTTTCTGGTTTTTACACATTTTGTGGATGTCCCTTTTGACTGGTGGGAAGTGATACTTCTTGGTAGTGCAGATTTGCATTGCGCGCTTGCTTGCTTGGCCAAAAAGGGCGTATGCGTTTTCTCCTGAATATATTCAGGACAAAACGCATACGCCCTTTTTGGCCAAGTGCATCATTGTCGAAGTTGTGCCCCTCTCCCTGTGCTTTAAAGGCGATTCCAACGTACCTCTTGAAATCTGTTTCCTGCTATTCTGCCTCGCTTTCAAGTCCGCCTCGTTGCCTTCCCTCAACAGATTTTTGGACGATAGTTTTCCTTTTTTACTCAGCCAGTTTGTGAATTGCTGTGCCCCTGAGCTCCATTTTTCAACTCGTTTTTGGTGAGCTGACCGCAAGTCCAAAATTTTGGTTCAGGACCTATACTGGTTCCCAGTGGGTGGCTGAGACTTTGGTTAATTCTTCTTCCTGCCGGGAAATTACAGTGATATGTGCCCGTCCAAATGCCTAACAGCTGCTCTCTCATTGGATCTCCCTCTTCCCTTTCATCCTCTGCCAAATTGGCAACCTGTGCGAACCAGGAGGTTAAAGGGGCTGTCTCTCCAAGTTGGGAGGTTGATAGTAAAGCAGATGTAAAGTCAAAGTGGAGCACCAGGAGAGGGACTATTCGTTGAGTTTTAGAAACCTTTCGTATTCACAGTGTGTCCGTTCTCTAGGTTTCCCGTACATGTTATAGCTGTAGTAATATTCCCTTCAAGCTGGAGAGTTGGCACCCATGGAATGGGTGCCAGGCATTTGTGCTTTAAAGGGTCTGCATTTGCTCACCCAATCTCACCAATCCTCTCAGTCCCAAGTGTCCCTCCTTATGCCACATCCAGCTGTCGTTGTAGATAGGGTCATTCCAGGTTTCATCAGAGACCCTGAAGGAATTGTAAAGAATTTCCCAGTTTTTTTGTTTTGTTTTTGAAATTCCTTTTTATAGTGGGTTTGAGCTGATTCTCGCTGCCATGTTTATGCCAGTCTAGACACACTTGATTCCCTTACGGAGACATATCAATACATAGGTTTTAAGATTCTTACTAGTCAGATATATTCCTCTGTGGGAAATATGGGGTTTTGAGTCCCTTTCACTGAGGAAGGTGTAGGTCTTGTCTATTCCATAGTTGGTTTTTGGAACGGTACGTGTGCTTATATCAAACTCTGGTTTTATGCATCACCCCACCTCTCCTTCCCCCTTAAGCAGGCATAAGTGTGTTTTCTAAAAGTGAGACACTGTTCTCTTTCCTAACTCAGTTCAAGTGTAGCCATGTGTACAGGATCTTCATAAGTGATATCTTATGATAAGTTTCTTTTTCTGTGTGACTTATTTCACTTAGAATCATCGTACCTGAATCCACCCATTTTGCTGCTACTGGTCTTATGACATTGATTTCATGGCTGAGGGATATTCCATCGTACGTAAGTACCACAATTTTTTGAACCATTTTTATATTTCCTGGGATATTTAAGGTGTACCCAAGTTGAGGTCCTTGTAAGCAGTGCAGCCCTAAATTTTGGAGTGGCTCTGTCTTATTGATTTTCAGATTTCCCAAGGTATATTCCCTAGAATGGAAGTGCCCTTGGCTCTGTAGCTCTGTTCTTTACTTGTTTTAGGGAACACAATGCACTCCTCCAGAGAGGCAGTTGGCAATTTACATCCCGCCCATCAGCATAACAAGGCTCCCTGTTCTCCAGGGCCTGTCTTACCTTTCTGGTTTTTACACATTTTGTGGATGTCCCTTTTGACTGGTGGGAAGTGATACTTCTTGGTAGTGCAGATTTGCATTGTGCGCTTGCTTGCTTGGCCAAAAAGGGCGTATGCGTTTTCTCCTGAATATATTCAGGACAAAACGCATACGACCTTTTTGGCCAAGTGCATCATTGTCGAAGTTGTGCCCCTCTCCCTGTGCTTTAAAGGCGATTCCAACGTACCTCTTGAAATCTGTTTCCTGCTATTCTGCCTCGCTTTCAAGTCCGCCTCGTTGCCTTCCCTCAACAGATTTTTGGACGATAGTTTTCCTTTTTTACTCGGCCAGTTTGTGAATTGCTGTGCCCCTGAGCTCCATTTTTCAACTCGTTTTTGGTGAGCTGACCGCAAGTCCAAAATTTTGGTTCAGGACTTATACTGGTTCCCGGTGGGTGGCTGAGACTTTGGTTAATTCTTCTTCCTGCCAGGAAATTACAGTGATATGTGCCCGTCCAAATGCCTAACAGCTACTCTCTCATTGGTTCTCCCTCTTCCCTTTCATCCTCTGCCAAATGGGCAACCTGTGCGAACCAGGAGGTTAAAGGGGCTGTCTCTCCAAGTTGGGAGGTTGATAGTAAAGCAGATGGAAAGTCAAACCGGAGCACCGGGAGAGGAAATATTCGTTGAGTTTTAGAAACCTTTCGTATTCACAGTGTGTCCGTTCTCTAGGTTTCCCATACATGTTATAGCTGTAGTAATATTCCCTTCAACCTGGAGAGTTGGGACCCATGGAATGGGTGCCAGGCATTTGTGCTTTAAAGGGTCTGAATTTGCTCATCCAATCTCACCAATCGTCTCAGTCCCAAGTGTCCCTCCTTACACCACATCCAGCTGTCATTGTAGATAGGGTCATTCCAGGTTTCATCAGAGACCCTGAAGGAATTGAAAAGAATTTCCCAGTTTTTTTGTTTTGTTTTTGAAATTCCTTTTTATAGTGGGTTTGAGCTGATTCTCGCTGCCATGTTTATGCCAGTCTAGACACACTTGATTCCCTTATGGAGACATATCAATACATAGGTTTTAATATTCTTACTAGTCAGATATATTCCTCTTTGGGAAATATGGGGTTTTGAGTCCCTTTCACTGAGGAAGGTGTAGGTCTTGTCTATTCCATAGTTGGTTTTTGGAACGGTACCTGTGCTTATATCAAACTCTGGTTTTATGCATCACCCCACCTCTCCTTCCCCCTTAAGCAGGCATAAGAGTGTTTTCTAAATGTGAGACACTTTTCTCTTTCCTAACTCAGTTCAAGTGTAGCCATGTTTACAGGATCTTCATAAGTGATATCTTATGATAAGTTACTTTTTCTCTGTGACTTATTTCACTTAGAATCATCGTAACTGAATCCACCCATTTTGCTGCTACTGGTCTTATGACATTGATTTCATGGCTGAGGGTTATTCCATCGTACGTAAGTACCACAAATTTTTGAACTATTTTTATATTTCCTGGGATATTTAAGGTGTACCCAAGTTGAGGTCCTTGTAAGCAGTGCAGCCCTAAATTTTGGGGTGGCTCTGTCTTATTGATTTTCAGTTTTCCCTAGGTATATTCCCTAGACTGGAAGTGCCCTTGGCTCTGTAGCTCTGTTCTTTACTTGTTTTGGGGAACACAATGCACTCCTCCAGAGAGGCAGTTGGCAATTTACATCCCGCCCATCAGCATAACAAGGCTCCCTGTTCTCCAGGGCCTGTCTTGCCTTTCTGGTTTTTACTCATTTTGTGGATGTCCCTTTTGACCAGTGGGAAGTGATACTTCTTTGTAGTGCAGATTTGCAATGCCCGCTTGCTTGCTTGGCCTTAAAGGGCGTATGCGTTTTCTCCTGAATATATTCAGGAGAAAACGCATATGGCCTTTTTGGCCAAGTGCATCATTGTCGAAGTTGTGCCCCTCTTCCTGTGCTTTAAAGGCGATTCCAACGTGCCTCTTGAAATCTGTTTCCTGCTATTCTGCCTCGCTTTCAAGTCCGCCTCGTTGCCTTCCCTCAACAGATTTTTGGATGATAGTTGTCCTTTATTACTCGTCCAGTTTGTGAATTGCTGTGCCCCTGAGCTCCATTTTTCAACTCGTTTTTGGTGAGCTGACCGCAAGTCCAAAATTTTGGTTCAGGACCTATACTGGTTCCCGGTGGGTGGCTGAGACTTTGGTTACTTCTTCTACCTGCCGGGAAATTACAGTGATATGTGCCCGTCCAAATGCCTAACAGCTACTCTCTCATTGGTTCTCCCTCTTCCCTTTCATTCTCTGCCAAATTGGCAACCTGTGCGAACCAGTAGGTTAAAGGGGCTGTCTCTCCAAATTAGGAGGTTGTTAGTAAAGCAGATGGAAAGTCAAACCAGAGCACCAGGAGAGGGATTATTCGTTGAGTTTTAGAAACCTTTCGTATTCACAGTGTGTCCGTTCTCTAGGTTTCCCGTACATGTTATAGCTGTAGTAATATTCCCTTCAACCTGGAGAGTTGGGACCCATGGAATGGGTGCCAGGCATTTGTGCTTTAATGGGTCTGCATTTGCTCACCCAATCTCACCAATCGTTTCAGTCCCAAGTGTCCCTCCTTATGCCATATCCAGCTGTCATTGTAGATAGGGTCATTCCAGGTTTCATCAGAGACCCTGAAGGAATTGTAAAGAATTTCCCAGTTTTTTGTTTTGTTTTTGAAATTCATTTTTATAGTGGGTTTGAGCTGATTCCCGCTGCCATGTTTATGCCAGTCTAGACACACTTGATTCCCTTACGGAGACATATCAATACATAGGTTTTAAGATTCTTAGTAGTCAGATATATTCCTCTGCGGGAAATATGGGGTTTTGAGTCCCTTTCACTGAGGAAAGTGTAGGTCTTGTCTATTCCATAGTTGGTTTTTGGAACGGTACCTGTGCTTATATCAAACTCTGGTTTTATGCATCACCCCACCTCTCCTTCCCCCTTAAGCAGGCATAAGAGTGTTTTCTAAATGTGACACATTGTTCTCTTTCCTAACTCAGTTCAAGTGTAGCCATGTTTACAGGATCTTCATAAGTGATATCTTATGATAAGTTTCTTTTTCTGTGTGACTTATTTCACTTAGAATCATCGTACCTGTATACAGCCGTTTTGCTGCTACTGGTCTTATGACATTGATTTCATGGCTGAGGGATATTCTATCGTACGTAAGTACCACAATTTTTTGAACCATTTTTATATTTCCTGGGATATTTAAGGTGTACCCAAGTTGAGGTCCTTGTAAGCAGTGCAGCCCTAAATTTTAGGGTGGCTCTGTCTTATTGATTTTCAGTTTTCCCAAGGTATATTCCCTAGACTGGAAGTGCCCTTGGCTCTGTAGCTCTGTTGTTTACTTGTTTTAGGGAACAGAATGCACTCCTCCAGAGAGGCAGTTGGCAACTTACATCCCGCCCATCAGCATAACAAGGCTCCCTGTTCTCCAGGGCCTGTCTTGCCTTTCTGGTTTTTACTCATTTTGTGGATGTCCCTTTTGACCAGTGGGAAGTGATACTTCTTTGTAGTGCAGATTTGCAATGCCCGCTTGCTTGCTTGGCCTTAAAGGGCGTATGTGTTTTCTCCTGAATATATTCAGGAGAAAACGCATATGGCCTTTTTGGCCAAGTGCATCATTGTCGAAGTTGTGCCCCTCTTCCTGTGCTTTAAAGGCGATTCCAACGTGCCTCTTGAAATCTGTTTCCTGCTATTCTGCCTCGCTTTCAAGTCCGCCTCGTTGCCTTCCCTCAACAGATTTTTGGATGATAGTTGTCCTTTATTACTCGTCCAGTTTGTGAATTGCTGTGCCCCTGAGCTCCATTTTTCAACTCGTTTTTGGTGAGCTGACCGCAAGTCCAAAATTTTGGTTCAGGACCTATACTGGTTCCCGGTGGGTGGCTGAGACTTTGGTTACTTCTTCTACCTGCCGGGAAATTACAGTGATATGTGCCCGTCCAAATGCCTAACAGCTACTCTCTCATTGGTTCTCCCTCTTCCCTTTCATTCTCTGCCAAATTGGCAACCTGTGCGAACCAGTAGGTTAAAGGGGCTGTCTCTCCAAATTAGGAGGTTGTTAGTAAAGCAGATGGAAAGTCAAACCAGAGCACCAGGAGAGGGACTATTCGTTGAGTTTTAGAAACCTTTCGTATTCACAGTGTGTCCGTTCTCTAGGTTTCCCGTACATGTTATAGCTGTAGTAATATTCCCTTCAACCTGGAGAGTTGGGACCCATGGAATGGGTGCCAGGCATTTGTGCTTTAATGGGTCTGCATTTGCTCACCCAATCTCACCAATCGTTTCAGTCCCAAGTGTCCCTCCTTATGCCATATCCAGCTGTCATTGTAGATAGGGTCATTCCAGGTTTCATCAGAGACCCTGAAGGAATTGTAAAGAATTTCCCAGTTTTTTGTTTTGTTTTTGAAATTCATTTTTATAGTGGGTTTGAGCTGATTCCCGCTGCCATGTTTATGCCAGTCTAGACACACTTGATTCCCTTACGGAGACATATCAATACATAGGTTTTAAGATTCTTAGTAGTCAGATATATTCCTCTGCGGGAAATATGGGGTTTTGAGTCCCTTTCACTGAGGAAAGTGTAGGTCTTGTCTATTCCATAGTTGGTTTTTGGAACGGTACCTGTGCTTATATCAAACTCTGGTTTTATGCATCACCCCACCTCTCCTTCCCCCTTAAGCAGGCATAAGAGTGTTTTCTAAATGTGACACATTGTTCTCTTTCCTAACTCAGTTCAAGTGTAGCCATGTTTACAGGATCTTCATAAGTGATATCTTATGATAAGTTTCTTTTTCTGTGTGACTTATTTCACTTAGAATCATCGTACCTGTATACAGCCGTTTTGCTGCTACTGGTCTTATGACATTGATTTCATGGCTGAGGGATATTCTATCGTACGTAAGTACCACAATTTTTTGAACCATTTTTATATTTCCTGGGATATTTAAGGTGTACCCAAGTTGAGGTCCTTGTAAGCAGTGCAGCCCTAAATTTTAGGGTGGCTCTGTCTTATTGATTTTCAGTTTTCCCAAGGTATATTCCCTAGACTGGAAGTGCCCTTGGCTCTGTAGCTCTGTTGTTTACTTGTTTTAGTGAACACAATGTACTCCTCCAGAGAGGCAGTTGGCAATTTACATCCCGCCCATCAGCATAACAAGGCTCCCTGTTCTCCAGGGCCTGTCTTGCCTTTCTGGTTTTTACACATTTTGTGGATGTCCCTTTTGATGGGTGGGAAGTGATACTTCTTTGTAGTGCAGATTTCCATTGCCCGCTTGCTTGCTTGGCTAAAAAGGGCGTATGCGTTTTCTCCTGAATATATTTAGGAGAAGACGCATACGCCCTTTTTGGCCAAGTGCATCATTGTCGAAGTTGTGCCCCTCTTCCTGTGCTTTAAAGGCGATTCGAACGTACCTCTTGAAATCTGTTTCCTGCTATTCTGCTTCACTTTCAAGTCCGCCTCGTTGCCTTCCCTCAACAGATTTTTGGACGATAGTTGTCCTTTATTACTCGGCCAGTTTGTGAATTGCTGTGACCCTGAGCTCCATTTTTCAACTCGTTTTTGGTGAGCTGACCGCAAGTCAAAATTTTGGTTCAGGACTTATTCTGGTTCCCGGTGGGTGGTTGAGACTTTGGTTACTTCTTCTTCCTGCCGGGAAATTACAGTGATATGTGCCTGTCCAAATGCCTAACAGCTACTCTCTCATTGGTTCTCCCTCTTCCCTTTCATCCTCTGCCAAACTGGAAATGTGTGCGAACCAGGAGGTTAAAGGGGCTGTCTCTCCAAGTTGGGAGGTTGATAGTAAAGCAGATGGAAAGTGAAACCGGAGCACCAGGAGAGGGACTATTCGTTGAGTTTTAGAAAGCTTTCGTATTCACAGTGTGTCCATTCTCTAGGTTTCCCGTACATGTTATAGCTGTAGTAATATTCCCTTCAACCTGGAGAGTTGGGAGCCATGGAATGGGTGCCAGGCATTATTGCTTTTAATGGTCTGCATTTGCTCACCCAATCTCAACAATCGTCTCAGTCCCAAGTGTCCCTCCTTATACCACATCCAGCTGTCATTGTAGATAGGGTCATTCCAGGTTTCATCAGAGACCCTGAAGGAATTGTAAAGAATTTCCCAGTTTTTTTTATTTTGTTTTTGAAATTCATTTTTATAGTGGGTTTGAGCTGATTCTCGCTGCCATGTTTATGCCAGTCTAGACACACTTGATTTCCTTACGGAGACATATCAATACATAGGTTTTAAGATTCTTACTAGTCAGATATATTCCTCTGCGGGAAATATGGGGTTTTGAGTCCCTTTCACTGAGGAAGGTGTAGGTCTTGTCTATACCATAGTTGGTTTTTGGAACGGTACCTGTGCTTATATCAAACTCTGGTTTTATGCATCACCCCACCTCTCCTTACCCCTTAAGCTGGCATAAGAGTGTTTTCTAAATGTGAGACACTGTTCTCTTTCCTAACTCAGTTCAAGTGTAGCCATGTTTACAGGATCTTCATAAGTGATATCTTATGATGAGTTTCTTTTTCTGTGTGACTTATTTCACTTAGAATCATCGTACCTGAATCCACCCATTTTGCTGCTACTGGTCTTATGACATTGATTTCATGGTTGAGGGATATTCCATCGTACGTAAGTACCACAATTTTTTGAACCATTTTTATATTTGTTGGGATATTTAAGGTGTACCCAAGTTGAGGTCCTTGTAAGCAGTGCAGCCCTAAATTTTGGGGTGGCTCTGTCTTATTGATTTTCAGTTTTCCCAAGGTATATTCCCTAGACTGGAAGTGCCCTTGGCTCTGTAGCTCTGTTCTTTACTTGTTTTAGGGAACACAATGCACTCCTCCAGAGAGGCAGTTGGCAATTTACATCCCGCCTATCAGCATAACAAGGCTCCCTGTTCTCCTGGGCCTGTCTTGCCTTTCTGGTTTTTACACATTTTGTGGATGTCCCTTTAGACCGGTGGGAAATGATACTTCTTTGTAGTGCAGATTTGCATTGCCCGCTTGCTTGCTTGGACAAAAAGAGCGTATGCGTTGTCTCCTGAATATATTCAGGAGACAACGCATACGCCCTTTTTGGCCAAGTGCATCATTGTCGAAGTTGTGCCCCTCTTCCTGTGCTTTAAAGGCGATTCCAACGTACCTCTTGAAATCTGTTTCCTGCTATTCTGCCTCGCTTTCAAGTCCGCCTCGTTGCCTTCCCTCAACAGATTTTTGGACGATAGTTGTCCTTTATTACTCGGCCAGTTTGTGAATTGCTGTGCCCCTGAGCTCCATTTTTCATCTCGTTTTTGGTGAGCTGACCGCAAGTCCAAAATTTTGGTTCAGGACCCATACTGGTTCCCGGTGGGGGGCTGAGACTTTGCTTAATTCTTCTTCCTGCCGGGAAATTACAGTGATATGTGCCCGTCCAAATGCCTAACAGCTACTCTCTCATTGGTTCTCCCTCTTCCCTTTCATCCTCTGCCAAATTGGCAACCTGTGCGAACCAGGAGGTTAAAGGGGCTGTCTCTCCAAGTTGGGAGGTTGATAGTAAAGCAGATGGAAAGTCAAACCGGAGCACCAGGAGAGGGACTATTCATTGAGTTTTAGAAACCTTTCGTATTCACAGTGTGTCCGTTCTCTAGGTTTCCCGTACATGTTATAACTGTTGTAATATTCCCTTCAACCTGGAGAGTTGGGACCTATGGAATGGGTGCCATGCATTATTGCTTTAAAGGGTCTGCATTTGCTCACCCAATCTCACCAATCGTCTCAGTCCCAAGTGTCCCTACTTATGCCACATCCAGCTGTCGTTGTAGATAGGGTCATTCCAGGTTTCATCAGAGACCCTGAAGGAATTGTAAAGAATTTCCCAGTTTTTTTGTTTTGTTTTTGAAATTCCTTTTTATAGTGGGTTTGAGCTGATTCTCGCTGCCATGTTTATGCCATTCGAGACACACTTGATTCCCTTACGGAGACATATCAATACATAGGTTTTAAGATTCTTACTAGTCAGATATATATCTCTGCGGGAAATATGGGGTTTTGAGTCCCTTTCCCTGAGGAAGGTGTAGGTCTTTACTATTCCATAATTGGTTTTTGGAACGGTACCTGTGCTTATATCAAACTCTGGTGTTATGCATCACCCCACCTCTCCTTCCCCCTTAAGCAGGCATAAGAGTGTTTTCTAAATGTGAGACACTGTTCTCTTTCCTAACTCAGTTCAAGTGTAGCCATGTTTACAGGATCTTCATAAGTGATATCTTATAAGTTTCTTTTTCTGTGTGACTTATTTCAGTTAGAATCCCCGTACCTGAATCCACCCATTTTGCTGCTACTGGTCTTATGACATTGATTTCATGGCTGAGGGATATTCCATCGTACGTAAGTACCACAATTTTTTGAACCATTTTTATATTGCCTGGGATATTTAAGGTGTACCCAAGTTGAGGTCCTTGTAAGCAGTGCAGCCCTAAATTTTGGGGTGGCTCTGTCTTATTGATTTTCAGTTTTCCCAAGGTATATTCCCTAGACTGGAAGTGCCCTTGGCTCTGTAGCTCTGTTCTTTACTTGTTTTAGGGAACACAATGTACTCCTCCAGCGAGGCAGTTGGCAATTTACATCCCACCCATCAGCATAACAATGCTCCCTGTTCTCCTGGGCCTGTCTTGCATTTCTGGTTTTTACACATTTTGTGGATGTCCCTTTTGACCGGTGGGAAGTGATACTTCTTTGTAGTGCAGATTTGCATTGCCTGCTTGCTTGCTTGGCCAAAAAGGGCGTATGCGTTTTCTCCTGAATATATTCAGGAGAAAACGCATACGCAGTTTTTGGCCAAGTGCATCATTGTCGAAGTTGTGCCCCTCTTCCTGTGCTTTAAAGGCGATTCCAACGTACCTCTTGAAATCTGTTTCCTGCTATTCTGGCTCGCTTTCAAGTCCACCTCGTTGCCTTCCCTCAACAGATTTTTGGACGATAGTTGTCCTTTATTACTCGGCCAGTTTGTGAATTGCTGTGCCCCTGAGCTCCATTTTTCAACTCGTTTTTGGTGAGCAGACCACAAGTCCAAAATTATGGTTCACGACCTATGCTGGTTCCCTGTGGGTGGCTGAGAGTTTGGTTAATTCTTTTTCCTGCCAGGAAATTACAGTGATATGTGGCCGGCCAAAAGCCTAACAGCTACTCTCTCATTGGTTCTCCCTCTTCCCTTTCATCCTCTGCCAGATTGGCAACCTGTGCGAACCAGGAGGTTAAAGGGTTGTCTCTCCAAGTTGGGAGGTTGATAGTAAAGCAGATGGAAAGTCAAACCGGAGCACCAGGAGAAGGACTATTCGTTGAGTTTTAGAAACCTTTGTAATTCACAGTGTGTCTGTTCTCTAGGTTTCCCGTACATGTTATAGCTGTAGTAATATTCCCTATAACCTGGAGAGCTTGGACCCATGGAATGGGTGCCATGCATTTCTGCTTTAAAGTGTCTGCATTTGCTCACCGAATCTCAACAGTCGTCTCAGTCCCAACTGTCCCTACTTATGCCACATCCAGCTGTCATTGTAGATAGGGTCATTCCAGGTTTCATCAGAGACCCTAAAGGAATTGTAAAGAATTTCCCAGTTTTTTTTGTTTTCTTTTTGAAATTCCTTTTTATAGTGTGTTTCAGCTGATTCTCGCTGCCATGTATATGCCAGTCTAGACACACTTGATTCCCTTACGGAGACATATCAATACATAGGTTTTAAGATTCTTACAAGTCAGATATATTCCTCTGTGGGAAATATGGGGTTTTGAGTCCCTTTCAGTGAGGAAGGTGTAGGTCTTGTCTATTCCATAGTTGGTTTTTGGAACGGTACCTGTGCTTATATCAAACTCTGGTTTTATGCATCACCCCACCTCTCCTTCCCCCTTAAGCAGGCATAAGAGTGTTTTCTAAATGTGAGACACTGTTCTCTTTCCTAACTCAGTTCAAGTGTAGCCATGTTTACAGTATCTTCATAAGTGATATCGTATGATAAGTTACTTTTTCTGTGTGACTTATTTCACTAAGAATCATCGTACCTGAATCCACCCATTTTGCTGCTACTGGTCTTATGACATTGATTTCATAGCTGAGGGATATTCCATCGTACGTAAGCACCACAATTTTTTGAACCATTTTTATATTTCCTGGGATATTTAAGGTGTACCCAAGTTGAGGTCCTTGTAAGCAGTGCAGCCCTAAATTTTGGGGTGGCTCTGTCTTATTGATTGTCAGTTTTCCCAAGGTATATTCCCTACACTGGAAGTGCCCTTGGCTCTGTAGCTCTGTTGTTTACTCGTTTTAGGGAACACAATGCACTCCTCCAGAGAGGCAGTTGGCAATTTACATCCCGCCCATCAGCATAACAAGGCTCCCTGTTCTCCAGGGCCTGTCTTGCCTTTCTGGTTTTTACACATTTTGTGGATGTCCCTTTTGACCGGTGGGAAGTGATACTTCTTTGTAGTGCAGATTTGCATTGCCCGCTTGCTTGCTTGGCCAAAAAGGGCGTATGCGTTTTCTCCTGAATATATTCAGGAGAAAACGCATACGCCCTTTTTGGCCAAGTGCATCATTGTCGAAGTTGTGCCCCTCTTCCTGTGCTTTAAAGGTGATTCCAACGTACCTGTTGAACTCTGTTTCCTGCTATTCTGCCTCGCTTTCAATCCGCCTCATTGCCTTCCCTCAACAGATTTCTGGACGATAGTTGTCCTTTATTACTCGGCCAGTTTGTGAATTGCTGTGCCCCTGAGCTCCATTTTTCAAGTCGTTTTTGGTGAGCTGACCGCAAGTCCAAAATTTTGGTTCAGGACCTTTGCTGGTTCTTGGTGGGTGGCTGACACTTTGGTTAATTCTTTTTCCTGCTGGGAAATTAGAGTGATATGGGCCCGTCCAAATGCCTAACAGCTACTCTCTCATTGGTTCTCCCTCTTCCCTTTCATCCTCTGCCAAATTGTCAACCTGTGCGAACCAGGAGGATAAAGGGGCTGTCTCTCCAAGTTGGGAGGTTGATAGTAAAGCAGATGGAAAGTCAAACCGGAGCACCAGGAGAGGGACTATTCGTTGAGTTTTAGAAACCTTTCGTATTCACAGTGTGTCCGTTCTCTAGGTTTCCTGTACATGTTATATCTGTAGTAATATTCCCTTCAACCTGGAGAGTTGGGACCCATGGAATGGGTGCCATGCATTTGTGCTTTAAAGTGTCTGCATTTCCTCACCCAATCTCACCAATCCTCTCAGTCCCAAGTGTCCAGCCTTATGCCACATCCAGCTGTTGTTGTAGATAGTGTCATTCCAGCTTTCATCAGAGACCCTGAAGGAATTGTAAAGAGTATCCCAGTTTATTAGTTTTGTTTTTGAAATTCCTTTTTATAGTGGGTTTGAGCTGATTCTCGCTGCCATGTTTATACCAGTCTAGACAAACTTGATTCCCTTATGGAGACACATCAATACATAGTTTTTAAGATTCTTACTAGTCAGATATATTCCTCTGCGGGAAATATGGGGTTTTGAGTCCCTTTCACTGAGGAAGGTGTAGGTCTTGTCTATTCCATAGTTGGTTTTTGGAACGGTACCTGTGCTTATATCAAACTCTGGTTTTATGCATCACCCCACCTCTCCTTCCCCCTTAAGCAGGTATAAGAGTGTTTTCTAAATGTGAGACACTGTTCTCTTTCCTAACTCAGTTCAAGTGTAGCCATGTTTACAGGATCTTCATAAGTGATATCTTATGATAAGTTTCTTTTTCTGTGTGACTTATTTCACTTAGAATCATCGTACCTGAATCCACCCATTTTGCTGCTACTGGTCTTATGACATTGATTTCATGGCTGAGGGATATTCCATCGTACGTAAGTACCACAATTTTTTGAACCATTTTTATATTTCCTGGCATATTTAAGGTGTACCCAAGTTGAGGTCCTTGTAATCAGTGCAGCCCTAAATTTTGGGGTGGCTCTGTCTTATTGATTTTCAGTTTTCCCAAGGTATATTCCCTAGACTGGAAGTGCCCTTGGCTCTGTAGCTCTGTTCTTTACTTGTTTTAGGGAACACAATGCACTCCTCCAGAGAGGCAGTTGGCAATTTACATCCCGCCCATCAGCATAACAAGGCTCCCTGTTCTCCAGGGCCTGTCTTGCCTTTCTGGTTTTTACACATTTTGTGGATGTCCCTTTTGACCGGTGGGAAGTGATACTTCTTTGTAGTGCAGATTTGCATTGCCCGCTTGCTTGCTTGGCCAAAAAGGGCGTATGCGTTTTCTCCTGAATATATTCAGGAGAAAACGCATACGCCGTTTTTGACCAAGTGCATCATTGTTGAAGTTGTGCTCCTCTTCCTGTGCTTTACAGGTGATTCCAACGTACCTCTTGAAATCTGTTTCCTGCTATTCTGCCTCGCTTTCAAGTCCGCCTCGTTGCCTTCCCTCAACAGATTTTTGGACGATAGTTTTCCTTTATTACTCGGCCAGTTTTTGAATTGCTGTGCCCCTGAGCTCCATTTTTCAACTCGGTTTTGGTGAGCTGACCGCAAGTCGAAAATTTTGGTTCAGGACCTTTGCTGGTTCCCGGTGGGGGGCTGAGACTTTGGTTAATTCTTCTTCCTGCCGGGAAATTACAGTGATATATGCCCATCCAAATGCCCAACAGCTACTCTCTTATTGGTTCTCCCTCTTCCCTTTCATCCTCTGCCAAATTGGCAACCTGTGCGAACCAGGAGGTTAAAGGGGCTGTCTCTCCAAGTTGGGAGGTTGATAGTAATGCAGATGGAAAGTCAAACCGGAGCACCAGGAGAGGGACTATTCGTTGAGTTTTAGAAACCTTTCGTATTCACAGTGTGTCCGTTCTCTAGGTTTCCCGTACATGTTATAGATTTAGTAATATTCCCTTCAACCTGGAGAGTTGGGACCCATGGAATGGGAGCCAGGCTTTTGTGCTTTAAAGGGTCTGCATTTGCTCACCCAATCTCACCACTCATCTCAGTCCAAGTGTCCCAAATTATGCCACATCCAGCTGTCATTTTAGATAGGGTCATTCCAGGTTTCATCAGAGACCCTGAAGGAATTATAAAGAATTTCCCAGTTTTTTTGTTTTGTTTTTGAAATTCCTTTTTATAGTGGGTTTGAGCTGATTCTCGCTGCCATGTTTATGCCAGTCGAGACACACTTGATTCCCTTACGGAGACATATCAATACATAGGTTTTAAGATTCTTACTAGTCAGATATATTCCTCTGCGGCAAATATGGGGTTTTGAGTCCCTTTCCCTGAGGAAGGTGTAGGTCTTGTCTATTCCATAGTTGGTTTTTGGAACGGTACCTGTGCTTATATCAAACTCTGGTTTTAGGCATCACCCCACCTCTCCTTCCCCCTTAAGCAGGCATAAGAGTGTTTTCTAAATGTGAGACAATGTTCTCTTTCCTAACTCAGTTCAAGTGTAGCCATGTTTACAGGATCTTCATAAGTGATATCTAATAATAAGTTTCTTTTTCTGTGTGACTTATTTCACTTAGAATCATCGTACCTGAATCCACCCATTTTGCTGCTACTGGTCTTATGACATTGATTTCATGGCTGAGGGATATTCCATTGTACGTAAGTACCACAATTTTTTGAACCATTTTTATATTTCCTGGGATATTTAAGGTGTACTCAAGTTGAGGTCCTTGTAATCAGTGCAGCCCTAAATTTTGGGGTGGCTCTGTCTTATTGATTTTCAGTTTTCCCAAGGTATATTCCCTAGACTGGAAGTGCCCTTGGCTCTGTAACTCTGTTCTTTACTTGTTTTAGGGAACACAATGCACTCCTCCAGAGAGGCAGTTGGCAATTTACATCCCGCCCATCAGAATAACAAGGCTCCCTGTTCTCCAGGGCCTGTCTTGCCTTTCTGGTTTGTACACATTTTGTGGATGTCCCTTTTGACCTGTGGGAAGTGATACTTCTTTGTAGTGCAGATTTGCATTGCCCGCTTGCTTGCTTGGCCAAAAAGGGCGTGTGCCTTTTCTCCTGAATATATTCAGGGGAAAACGCATACGCCCTTTTTGGCCAAGTGCATCATTGCCGAAGTTGGGCCCCTCTTCCTGTGCTTTAAAGGCGATTCCAACGTACCTCTTGAAATCTGTTTCCTGCTATTCTGCCTCGCTTTCAAGTCGGCCTCGTTGCCTTCCCTCAACAGATTTTTGGACGATAGTTGTCCTTTATTACTCGGCCAGTTTGTGAATTGCTGTGCCCCTGAGCTCCATTTTTCAACTCGTTTTTGGTGAGCAGAACGCAAGTCCAAAATTTTGGTTCAGGACCTATGCTGGTTCCCGGTGGGTGGCTGAGACTTTTGTTAATTCTTCTTCCTACCGGGAAATTAGAGTGACATGTGCCCGTCCAAATACCTAACAGCTACTCTCTCATTGGTTCTCCCTCTTCCCGTTCATCCTCTGCCACATTGTCTACCTGTGCGAACCAGCAGGTTAAAGTGGCTGTCTCTTCAAGTTGAGAGACTGATAATAAAGCAGTTGGAAAGTCAAACCGGAGCACCAGGAGAGGGATTATTCTTTGGGTTTTAGAAACCTTTCGTATTCACAGTGTGTCCGTTCTCTAGGTTTTCCGTACATGATATAGCTGTAGTAATAGTTCCTTCAACCTGCAGAGTTGAGACCCATGGAATGGGTGTCACATATTATTGTTTTAAAGGGTCTGCATTTGCTCACCCACTCTCACCAACTCTCTCAGTCCCAAGTGTCCAGCCTTATGCCACATCCAGCTGTCGATGTAGATAGGGTTATTCCAGGTTTCATCAGAGACCCTGAAGGAATTGTAAAGTATTTCCCTGTTTTTTGTTTTGTTTTTGAATTTCCTTTTCTAGTGGGTTTGAGCTGATTCTCGCTGCCATGTTTATGCCAGTCTAGACACACTTGATTCCCTTATGGAAACATATCAATACATAGGTTTTAAGATTCTTACTAGTCAGATATATTCCTCTGCGGGAAATATGGGGTTTTGAGTCCCGTTCACAGAGGAAGTAGTAGGTCTTGTCTATTCTGTATTTGGATTATGGAACCGTAACTGTGCTAATATCAAACTCTGGTTTTATTCATCACCCCACCTCTGCTTTCCCCTTAAGCATGCATAAGTGTGTTTTCTAAATATGAGACTCTGTTCCCTTTCCTAATTCCTTCCATGTGTAGCCATGTTTATATACCCTTCATAAGTGATATCTTATGATAAGTTTATTTTTCTGTGTGATTTTTTTCAGTTAGAATCATCGTACATGAATCCCGTCATTATGCTGCTACTGGCCTTATGACATTGACTTCATGGCTGAGGGATATTCCATCATACATATGTACCACAATTTCTTTACAATTTTTGTCTTTCCTGGTATTTATAAGGTGTCCCGAAGTCGAGGTTCTTGTACACAGTGCTGCCATAAATTTTGGGGTGGCTGTGTCTTATTGATTTTCAATTTTCACAAGGTATATTCCCATGACTGGAAGTGCCTTAGGTTGTGAAGCACTGTTGTTTACTTCTTTTTGGGAACGCAATGCACTCCTCCAGAGTGGCTGTTGGCAATTTACATCCCACCCATCCGCATAACAAGGCTCCCTGTTCTCCAGATCCTGTCTTGCCTTTCTTGTTTTTACACATTTAACGGATGTCCCTTTTGACCGGTTGGAAGTGGTACTTCTTTGTAGTGCAGATTTGCATTGTGCAGTTGCTTGGTTGGCCAAAATGGGCGTATGCGTTTTCTCCTGAATATATTCAGGAGAAAATGCATGCGCCCTTTATGGACAATTCCATAATTGTCGAAATTGTGATTCTTTTCCTGTGTTTAAAGGCGATTCCAATGTACTTCTGGAAATCTGTTTCGTGCACTTCTGCCTCATTTTCAAGACTGCCTCATGGCTTTCTCTCAACAGATTTTTGCAGAGAGTTGTCCTTTATAACTCTGCAAGTTAGTGAATTGCTGTGCCCCTGAGCTCCATTTTTCACCTCGCGTTTTTGTGAGCTGACTGCCAATCCACGATTTTGCTTCAGGACCTATACTTGTTCCATTGGGGGGGCTGGCTCAGAGTTTGTTAATTCTTCTTCGTGACGGGAATTTAGAGTGACATGTGGCCATCCAAATGCCTACAGCTACTCTCTAATTGTTTCTCCCTCTTCCCTTATATCAGCTACCCAACGTGCCAACTGTGCGAACCAGGAGGTTATAGGTGCTGACTCTCCAATTTGGGAGATTGATACTAAAGCAGTTGGAATGTCAAACTGGTGCACAAGGAGAGAAAAAAATTAGTAGAGTTTTAGAAACCTTTCACCATCAGATGGTGTCCATTCTCTAGGTTGCCCATACATGTTATAACTGTAGTGATATTCCCTTCTACCAGGAGAGTTGGGACCCATGGAATGGGTGCCAGGTATTATTGCTTTAAACGGTCTGCATTTTCTCAACCAATCTCACCAATCCTCTCAGTCCCAAGTGACCAGCCTTATGCCACATCCAGCTGTCGTTGTAGATAGGGTCATTCTAAGTTTCATCAGAACCCCTGAAGGTATTGTGTAAGAATTTCACTGTTTATTAGTTTTGTTTTGAAATTCATTTTTATAGTGGGTTTGAGCTGATTCTCTCTGCCGTGTTTATGTCATACTAGACACACTTGGTTACCTTATGGAGACATATCAATACATAGGTTTTAAGATTCTTACTAGTCAGATATACTACTCTGCGGGGAATAGGTGTGTTGAGCCCCGTTCTGTGAGGAAAGAGTAGGTCTTGTCTATTTTGTATTTGGATTATGCAACCGTACCTGTGCTAATATCAAACTCTGGTTTTATGCATCACCCCACCTCTCCTTTCCTCTTGAGCAGGCATAAGAGTGTTTTCTAAATGTGAGACTCTTCTCTTTCCTAATTCAGTTCATGTGTAGCCATGTTTACAAGACCTTCATAAGTGATATCTTATGATAAGTTTCTTTTTCTGTGTGACTTATTTCAGTTAGAATCATCGTACATGAATCCACTCATTATGCTGCTACTGGCCTTATGACATTGATTTCATGGCTGAGGGATATTCCATCGTACGTATGTACCACAATTTCTTTACTATTTTTGTCTTTCCTGGGATATTTAAGGTGTCCCGAAGTCGAGGTTCTTGTAAGCAATGCTGCCCTATATTTTGGGTTGGCTGTGTCTTATTGATTTTCAATTTCCCCAAGGTATATTCCCATGACTGGAAGTGCCTTAGGTTGTGAAGCTCTGTTGTTTAATTCTTTTAGGGAACACAATGCACTCCTCCATAGGGGCTGTTGGCAATCTGCATCCCACTCATCAGCATAACAAGGCTCCCTGTTCTCTAGAGCCCCTCTTGTCTTTCTGGTTTTTACACATTTTACGGATATCCCTTTTGACTGGTGAGAAGTGATACTTCTTTGTAGTGCAGATTTGCATTGTGCGGTTGCTTGGTTGGCTAAAATGGGTGTATGCGTTTTCTCCTGAATATATTCAGGAGAAAACGCATGCGCCCTTTATGGACAATTCCATAATTGTCGAAGTTGTGATGCTTTTCCTGTTTTTAAAGGCGATTCCAATGTACTTCTGGAAATCTGTTTCGTGCAAATCTTCCTAATTTTCAAGTGTGCCTCATGGCTTTTCCTCAACAGATTTTTGGAAGAGAGTAGTCCTGTATAACTCTGCAAGTTAGTGAATTGCTGTGCCCCTGAGCTCCATTTTTCAAATTGTGTTTTTGTGAGCTGACCTTAAACCCACAATTTTGCTTCAGGACCTATACTAGTTATGGGGGTGGGGCAGGCTGAGAGTTTGGTTAATTCTTCTTCGTGACGGGAAATTAGAGTGACATGTGGCCGTCCAAATGCCTACAGCTACTCTCTCATTGGTTCTCCCTCTTCCCTTATATACTCTGCACAATGTGCCAACTGTGCGAACCAGGAGGTTATAGGGGCTGACTCTCCAAGTTGGGAGATTGATATTAAAGCAGTTGGAATGTCAAGCTGCAGCACATGGAGAGAAAAAATTAGTAGAGTTTTAGAAACTTTTACCATCAGAGGGTGTCCATTCTCTAGGTTTCCCATACATGTTATAACTGTAGTGATATTCCCTTCTACCTGGAGAGTTGGGAACCATGGAATCAGTGGCAGGCATTATTGCTTTAAAGCGTCTGCATTTTCTCACCCAATCTCACCAATCCTCTCAGTCCCAGGTGAACAGCCTTATGCCACATCCAGCTGTTGTTGTAGATAGGGTCATTCCAAGTTTCATCAGAACCCCTGAAGGTGTTGTGTAAGAATTTCACTGTTTCTTTGTTTTGTTTTGAAATTCCTTTTTATAGTGGGTTTGAGCTGATTCTCACTGCCGTGTTTATGTCATTCTAGACACACTTGGTTCCCTTATGGAGACATATCAATACATAGGTTTTAAGATCCTTACTAGTCAGATATATTTCTCTGTGGGGAATAGGGGTTTTGAGTCCCATTCATTGAGGAAGGAGTCGGGCTTGTCTCTTCTGTATTTGGATTATGGAACAGTACCTGTGTTAATATCAAACTCTGGTTTTGTGTGTCTCCCCACCTCTCCTTCCCCCTTAAGCAAGCATAAGTGTGTTTTCTAAATCTGAGGCTCTGTTCTCTTTCCTAATTCAGTTCATATGTAGCCAGGTTTACATTCCCTTCATAAGTGATATCTTATATCAGAATGCACCGTGGCCCTTGTCATAATAATGCTCCATGACCCCTGTCATCACAATGCTCCATTCCCTGGTTATCACAATGCTCCATGTCCCTTGTCATAACAATTCTCCACGTACTTGCCATCACAATGCTACATGACACTTCTCATCACAAAGTTACATGCTCGTTTCATCACAATTCTCCATGCACTTGTCATTGCAATGTTCCATGACCCCTGTCATAGCAAGCTCCAAGTGTTTGTCATCACAATGCTTCACGACTTTATCATCAAAATTCTCAATGGCACTTTTCATCACAATGTTCCGTACCCTTGTCATCACAATGCTCCATGCCCTTGTCATCACAATGCTCCATGACCCCTGTCATCACAATGCTCCCTGACACCTGTCATCACAATGCTTCATGCCCCTTGTCATTACAGTGCTCCATGATGCTCGTCATCACAATTACCCATGGTCTTCTCATCACAATGCTCCACGGTTTTGCCATCACAATGCTCCATGCCCTGGTCATCACAATGCTCCATGCCCTTGTCATCACAATGCTCCAAGACCCCTGTAATCACAATGGTCCATGCCCCTTTTCATCAGAATACTCCATGAGACTTGTCATCACAAGGCTCCATGGTCTTCTCATCACAATGCTCCAGGACATTGTCATCAAAATGCTCCATTCCCTTATCATCACAATGCTCCATGACCCCTGTCATCACAATACTCCATGAACATTTTCAGCCCAATGCTCCATGACCTTCTCATCACAATGCTCCATGACCAATATCATCACAATGCTCCATGACCACAGTCATCACAACGCTCAATATCACCTGACAACACAATGATCCGGGACTCTTGTCATCACAATGCTCCATTCCCTAGTCATCACAATGCTCCATGACCCCTGTCATCACAATACTCCATGAACATTTTCAGCCCAATGCTCCATGACACTTGTCATCACAATGATGCATGCCCTTGTCATCCCAATGCTCCATGACCCCTGTAGTCACAATGCTCCGTGACGCTTGTCATCACAGTGCTCCATGACACCTGTCATCACAATGCTCCATGCCTTTGTCAGCAAAATGCTACATGACCTTGTCATTACAATGTTCTATGCACTTGTCATCACAATACTCCATTACCATTGCCATCACAATCCTCCATGAACCTTGGGATCACATTGCTCCATGCCCTTGTCATCACAATGCTCCATGATCCTTGAAATCAAAATGATCCCTGACCTCTGTCATCACAATGCTCCAAACCCTTGTGATCACAATGTTCCATAACACTTGTCATCACAATGCTCCATGATGCCTGTCATCACAATACTCCATGCCCTTTTCATCACAATGCTCCATGACCTTTGTCATCACAATTCTCGATACACTTGTCATCACAATGCTCCCTGACACTTGTCATCAGAATACTCCTTGAACCCTGTCACAAAAAGGCTCCATGCCTTTTTCATCAAAATGCACCATGCCGTTTTCATCACAATGCTCCATGCCATTGTCATCAAAATACTCCACAAGCTTGTCATCAGAATGCTCCATGTCCCTTGTCATCACAATTTTCCATGCACTTGTCAGCACAATGCTCCCTGACCCTTGTCATCACAATGCTCCATTACCTTTGTCATCAGAATCCTCCATGACACCTGTCTTCACAATAATGAATGACCTGGTCATCACAATGCTCCATGCCCTTGTCATCACAATGCGCCATTCCAACTGTCATCGCAATAAGCCATGAAACTTATTAGACCAATGCTCCATGCCCTTGTCATCACAATGTCCCATGCCCTTGTTATCACAATGCTCCATGACCCCTGTCATCACAATGCTCCGTGACTCCAGTCATCACAAGTCTTCATGACCTTTGTCATCACAATGGTCCATGCCCTTGTCATCAACAGTCTCTGTGACCTTTTTAACCACAATGCTTCATGAACTTTTCATCACAATGCTCTTTGACCCTTGTCATCACAATGCTCTATGCCTTTCTCAGCACAATGCTCCATGACCCTTGTCATCACAATGCTCCATGCGCTTGTCAGCACAATGCTCCATGACCCATGTCATCACAATGCACCATGCACTTGTCATCACAGTGCTCCACAATCTTGTCATCACAATGCTCCATAAACCTTGTCATCACAATGCTCCATGCACTTCAAATCAAAATGCTCTCTCACCACAGATATCACAATGTTACATCACTATTCATCACAATACTCCCTCAACCCTGTCATCACAATGTTCCATGACTCCTGTCATCACAATGCTACATGCACTTATTATCACAATGTTCGATGATCCCTGACATCACAATGTTCCATAACCCCTGTCATCAAAATGCTCCATGACCCTTTTCATCAAAATGCTCCATGCCCCCTGACATCACAATGTTACATAACGCCTCTCATCAAAATGTTCCATGACCCTTTTCATCAAATTGGTCCATGAAAATGTCATCACAATGCTCCCTGCCCTTCTCATCACAATGCACCATGCCCTTGTCATCAAAATGCTCCATGACCTTTGTCATCACAAAGCTCCATGACCCTTGGCATCACAATGCTCCATGCCATTGTCATCACAATACTCCTTGAAAACTCTCATCACATTGTTCCATGCAATTGTCATCAAAAAGCTCCATGGTGCTTGTCATCACACTGCTCGATGCCCTTCTCATCACAATGCTCCATGCACTTGTCATTACAATCCTCCATGACCCATGTATCACTGTGTTCCGTGCCCTTGTCATCACAATGCTCCATGTCCACTCTCATCACAATAATCCATGAAACTTTTCAGACAAATGTTCTATGCCCTTGTCATCACAATGCTCCATTACCCCTGTCATAACAATGCTCCATGACCCCTGCCATCACGATGTTCCATGGCCTTGTCATCACAAGGCTCCATGACCCTTCTCATCACAATGCTCCAAGACCCCTGTAATCACAATGCTCCATGTCCCTTTTTATCTCAATGATCCATGAACCCTGTCATCACAATGCACCATGCCCATCATCATAATGCTTCAGGCTATTGTCATCACAATGAAATCAAAATGCTCCATGACCTCTGTCATAACACTGCTCCAAACCCTTGTGATCACAATATTCCATAACACTTGTCATCACAATGCCCCATGACGCTCGTCATCACAATTATCTATGGTCTTCTCATCACAATGCTCCATGACCTTTGTCATCACAATGCTCAATACACTTGTCATCAAAATGCTCCCAGACACTTGTTCTCTGTATGCTCCTTGAACCCTGTCATGAAAAGGCTCCATGCCTTTTTCATCACAATGCTCCATGCCTTTTTCATCACAATGCTCCAAGACACCTGTAATTACAATGCTCCATGCCCTTGTCATCACAAAGCTCAATGACGCATGTCATCAGACTGCTCCTTGGCCTTCTCATCACAATGCTCCATGCCCTTGTCATCACAATTTTCCAAGACACTCTAATCACAATGCTTCATGCCCCTTTTCATCAGTATGCTCCATGAGACTTGTCTCACAAGGCTCCATGGTTTTCTCATCACAATGCTCCAGCACCTTGTCATCACAATGCTTCACGACCTTGTCATGAAAATTTTCAATGGCCCTTGTCATCATAATGCTCCAAGCCCTAGTCATCACAATGCTCCATTATATTTGTCATCACAATCCTCCATTACATTTGGCATCACAATGCTCCATGCCATTGTCATCGCAATGGACCATGACATATGTCATCACAATGCTCCCTGACACCTGTCTTCACAATACTCCATGACCTTCTCATCACAATGTCCCATGCCCTTGTCATCACAATGCCCCATGCCCACTGTCATCACAATAATCTATTAAACTTGTCAGACCAATGCTCCATGCCCCTGTAATCACAATGCTCCATGCCCTTGTCATCACAATGCTCCATGACCCCTGTGATCACAATGCTCTGTGACTCCAGTCACCACAATGCTTCATAACATTTGTCATCACAGTGGTCCATGCCCACATCATCACAAGGCTCTGTGACCTTTGTAACCACAATACTCCATGAACTTTTCATCACAATGCTCCGTGACCCTTGTCATCACAATGCTCCATGACTTTGTCAGAACAATGCTCCATGACCCTTGTCATCACAATGTGCCACGTGATTTTCATCACAACGGTCCACAACCTTGTCATCGTAATGCTCCATAAACCTTGTAATCACAATGCTCCATGCACTTCTCATCAAAATGCTCTCTCAACAGAGATATCACAATGTTCCATCACTAGTCATCACAATACTCCCTCACCCCTGTAATCACAATGTTCCATGACCCCTGTCATCACAATGCTACATCCCCTTATCATCACAATGTTCCATGACCCCTGACATCACAATGTTCCATAACCCCTGTCATCAAAATGCTCCATGACCCTTTTCATCCCAAAGTTCCATGACCCCTGACATCACAATGTTCTATAACCCCTGTCATCAAAATGTTCCATTACACTTTTCATCAAATTGCTGCATGACCCTGTCAGCAAAATGCTCCCTGCCCTTCTCATCACAATGAACCACGCCCTTGACATCAAAATGCTCCATGACTTTTGTCATCACAAAACTCCATAACCCTTGGAATCACAATGTTCCATGAACCCTCTCATCACATTGTTCCATGCCCTTGTCATCACAAAGCTCCATGACGCTTGTCAAAACAATGTTCGATGCCCTTCTCATCACAATGCTCCATGCCCTTGTCATTACAATCCTCCATGACCCATGGATCACAGTGTTCCGTGACCTTGTCATCACAATGCTCCATGCCCACTCTCATCACAATAATCCATGAAACTTTTCAGACCAATGCTCCATGCCCTTCTCATCACAATGCTCCATTACCCCTGTCATAACAATGCTCCATGACCCCTGCCATAACAATGTTCCACACCATTGTCATCACAAGGCTCCATGACCCTTGTCATCACAATGCTCCAAGACCCCTGTAATCACAATGCTCCATGCCCTTGTCATCACAAAGCTCAATGACGCATGTCATCAGAATGCTCCATGGCCTTCTCATCACAATGCTCCTTGCCCTTGTCATCACAATGCTCCAAGACCCCTGTAATCACAATGCTCCATGCTCCTTTCCATCTCAATGTTCCATGAACGCTGTCATCACAATACACCATGCCCATCACCATAATGCTTCAGGCTATTGTCATCACAATGAAATCAAAATGCTCCATGACCTCTGTTATCACAATGCTCCAAACCCTTGTGATCACAATGTTCCATAAAACTTATCATCACAACACCCCATGACGCTCATCATCACAATTATAGATGGTCTTCTCATCACAATGCTCCATGAACTTTGTCATCACAATGCTCAATACACTTGTCATCACAATGCTCCGTGACACTTGTCGTCAGTATGCTCCTTGAACCCTGTCATGACAAGGCTCCATGCCTTTTTCATAACAATGATCCATGCCATTTTCATCACAATGCTCCATGCCCTTGTCAGCACAAAGCTCCATGACGCATGTCATCAGAATGCTCCATGGCCTTCTCATCACAATGCTCCATGCCCTTGTCATCACAATGCTCCAAGACCCCTGTAATCACAATGCTCCATGCCCCTTTTCATCAGAATGTTCCATGAGAATTGTCATCACAAGGCTCCATGGACTTCCCATCACAATGCTCCAGTACCTTGTCATCACAGTGCTCAATTCCCTTCTCATTACAATGCTCCATGACCCCTGTCATCACAATACTCCATGAACATTTTCAGCCCAATGCTTCATGACCTTCTCATCACAATGCTCCATGACCCATATCATCACAGTCCTCCATGACCACTGTCATCACAACACTCCATGACCCCTGACAACACAATGATCCGGGACTCTTGTCATCACAATGCTCCATTCCCTTGTCATCACAATGCTCCATGAACATTTTCAGCCCAATGCTCCATGACACTTGTCATCACAATGATCCATGCCCTTGTCATCCCAATGCTCCATGACCCCTGTAATCACAATGCTCCGTGACGCTTATCATCACAGTGCTCCATGACCCTTATCATCACAATTCTCCATGCCTGTGTCATCAAAATCCTACATGACCTTGTCATCACAATGCTCCATGAGCTTGTCATCACAATACTCCATTACCATTTTCATCACAATCCTCCATGAACCTTGGGATCACATTGCTCCATGCCCTTGTCATCACAATGCTCCATGCTCCTTGGAATCAAAATGGTCCATGACCTCTGTCATCACAATGCTCCAACCCCTTGTGATCACAATGTTCCATAACACTTGTCATCACAACACTCCATGATGACTGTCATGACAATACTCCATGCACTTGTCGTCACAATGCTCCATGACCTTTGTCATCACAATTCTCAATACACTTGTCATCACAATGCTCCCTGACACTTGTCGTCAGAATACTCCTTGAACACTGTCATGAAAAGGCTCCATGCCTTTTTCATCAGAATGCTCCATGCCCTTTTCATCACAACGCTCCATGTCATTGTCATCACAATACTCCACAAGCTTGTCATCAGAATGCTCCCTGATCATTGTCTTCAGAATGCTCCATGACCCCTGTCATCACAATGCTCCATACCCCTTGTCATTACAGTGTTCCATGACGCTCGTCATCACAATTATCCATGGTCTTCTCATCACAATGCTCCACGGTCTTGCCATCACAATGCTCCATGCCTTGGTCATCACGATGCTCCATGTCCCCAGTCATCACAATGCTCCATGACCCCTGTCATCACAATGCTCCATACCCCTTGTCATTACAGTGCTCCATGACGCTCGTCATCACAATTATCCATGGTCTTCTCATCACAATGCTCCACGGTCTTGCCATCACAATGCTCCATGCCCTGGTCATCACAATGCTCCATGTCCACTGTCATCACAATTCTCCACGTTCTTGGCATCACTATGCTCCATGACACTTCTCATCACAGTGTTACATGTTTTGTCATCACAATTCTCTATGCACTTGTCATCGCAATGCTCCATGACCCCTGTCATAGCAAGCTCCATGTGATTGTCATCACAATGCTTCATGAACATGTCATCAAAATTCTCAATGGCCCTTGTTATCACAATGCGCCATGACCCTTGTCATCACAATGCTCCAAGCCCTTGTCATCAAAATGCTCCATTACCTTTGTCATCACAATCCTCCATGAAACTTGGCATCACAATGCTCCATTCCATTGTCATTGCAATAGACCATGACATATGTCATCACAATGCTCCCTGACACCCTTCTTCACAATACTCCATGACCTTCTCATCACAATGCTCCATGCCCTTGTCATCACAATGTGCCATGCCCACTGTCATCACAATAATCCATGAAACTTGTCAGAAAAATGCTCCATGACCCTGTCATCACAATGCTCCATGCCCTTTCATCACAATGCTCTATGACCCCTGTCATCACAATGCTCCGTGACTCCAGTTATCACAATGCTTCATGACCTTTGTCATCACAATGGTCCATGACCTCGTCATCACAAGGCTCTGTGACCTTTGTGACCACAACACTCCATGAACATTTCATCACAGTGCTCGGTGACCCTTGTCATCACAATGCTCCATGCCTTTGTCAGCACATTACTCCATGACACATGGCATCAAATGTGCCACGCGCTTGTCATCACAATGCTCCACATCGTTGTCATCACAATGCTCCACAAACCTTGTCATCACAATGCTCCATGCGTTTGTCAGCACAATGATCCATGACCCATGTCATCACAATGTGCCCTGCGTTTCTCATCACAATGCTCCACAGCCTTGTCATCACAATGCTCCATACACCTCTCATCAAAATGCTCTCTCACCACTGATATCACAATGTTCCATCACTAGTCAACACAATACTCCCTCCACCCTGTCATCCCAATGTTCCATGACCCTTGTCACAACAATGCTACATGCTCTTATCATCACAATGCTCCATGACCCGTGACATCACAATGTTCCATAACCCCTGTCATCACAATGCTCCATGACCCTTCTCATCACAATGCTCCATGACCCCTAACATCACAATGTTCCATAAACACTGTCATCAAAATGTTCCATGACCCTTTTCATCCAATTGCTCCATGACCCTGTCATCACAATTCTCCCTGCCCTTCTCATCATAATGCACCACGCCCTTGTCATCAAAATGCTCCATGGCCTATGTCATCACAAAGCTCCATGACCCTTGGAATCACAATGCTCCATGCCATTGTCATCACAAAGCTCCATGAAACCTCTCATCACATTGCTCCATGCCGTTGTCATCACAAAGCTCCATGACGCTTGTCATCACAATGCTCCATGCCCTTGTCATTGCAATCCTCCATGACACATGTATCACTGTGTTCCGTGCCCTTGTCATCACAATGCTCCATGCTCACTCTCATCACAATAATCCATGAAACTTTTCAGACCAATGTTCCATGCCCTTGTCATCACAATGCTCCATTACACCTGTCATAACAATGCTCCATGTCCCCTGCCATCACAATGTTCTACGGCCTTGTCATCACAAGACTCCATGACCCTTGTCATCACAATGCTCCAAGACCCCTGTAATCACAATGCTCCATGCCCATGTCATCACAAAGCTCCCTGACGCCTGTCATCAGAATGCTCCATGGCCTTCTCATCACAATACTCCATGCCCTTGTCATCACAATGCTCCAAGAGCCTTGTTATTACAATGATCCATGTCTCTTTTCATCTCAATGCTCCATGAACCCTGTCATCACAATGCACCATGCCCATCATCATAATGCTTCATGCTATTGTCATCACAATGAAATCAAAATTCTCCATGACCTCTCTCATCACAATGCTCCAAACCCTTGTGATCACAATGTTCCATAACACTTGTCATCACAACGCCCCATGACGCTGGTCATCACAATTATCCATGGACTTCTCATCACAATGCTCCATGACCTTTGTCATCACAATTCTCAATACACTTGTCATCACAATGCTCCCTGACACTTGTCATCAGTATGCTCATTGAGCCCTGTCATGACAAGTCTCCATGCCTTTTTCATCACAATGATCCATGCCCTTTTCATCACAATGCTTCATGCCATTGTCATCACAATACTCCACAAGCTTGTCATCAGAATGCTCCGTGACCCTTGTCATCTCAATGATCCATGACCCCTGTCATCACAATGCTCCATGACAACTGTCATCACAATGCTTGATGCCCCTTGTCATTACAGTGCTCCATGATGTTCGTCATCACAATTATCCATGGTCTTCTCATCACAGTGCTCCACGGTCTTGCCATCACAATGCTCCATGCCCTGGTCATCACAATGCTCCATGTCCCCAGTCATCACAATGCTCCATGACCCCTGTCATCACAATGCTCCATACCGCTTGTCATTACAGTGCTCCATGACACTCGTAATCACAATTGTCCATGGTCTTCTCATCACAATGCTCCACGCCCTTGTCATCAAAATGCTCCATGACCCTTGTCATCACAATGCTCCATGACCACTGTCATAACAATGCTCCATGACCCCTGTCATCACAAGGCTCCATACCACTTGTCATTACAGTGTTCCATGATGCTCCTCATCACAATTATCCATGGTCTTCTCATCACAATGCTCCACGGTCTTGTTATCACTGTGCTCCATGCCTTGGGCATCACAATGCACCATGTCCCCGGTCATCACAATGCTCCATGACCACTGTCATCACAATGCTCTATACCCCTTGTCATTACAGTGCTCCATGACCCTCGCCATCACAATTATCCATGGTCTTCTCATCACAATGCTCCACGATCTTGCCATCACAATGCTCCATGCCCTGGTCATCACAATGCTCCATGTCCCCTGTCATCACAGTTGTCCACGATCTTGGCATCACTATGCTTCATGACACTTCTCATCACAGTGTTACATGCTTTGTCATCACAATTCTCTATGCACTTGTCATCGCAATGCTCCATGACCCCTGTCATAGCAAGCTCCATGTGCTTGTCATCACAATACTCCATGCCCTTGTCGTCACAATTCTCCACGACCTTTGTCATCACAATGCTCCCTGACACTTGTCGTCAGAATGCTCCCTGAAAACTGTCATGAAAAGTCTCCATGTCTTTTTCATCACAATGCCCCATGCCATTTTCATCAAAATGCTCCATGTCATTGTCATCAAAATACTCCACATGCTTGTCATCAGAATGCTCCATGAAACTTGTCATCACAATGCTCCATGACCCCTGTTATCACAATGCTCCATACCCCTTGTCATTACAGTGCTCCATGACGCTCATCATCACAATTATCCATGGTCTTCTCATCACAATGCTCCACGGTCTTGCCATCACAATACTCCATGCCCTGGTCATTACAATGCTCCATGTCCCCTGTCATCACAATTCTCCACGTTCTTGGCATCACTGTGCTCCATGATGCTTTTCATCACAGTGTTACATGCTTTGTCATCACAATTCTCTATGCACTTGTCATCGCAATGCTCCATGATCCCTGTCACAGCAAGCTCCATGTGATTGTCATCACAATGCTTCATAAACATGTCATCAAAATTCTCAATGGCCCTTGTTATCACAATGCTCCATGACACTTGTCATCACAATGCTCCAAGCGCTTGTCATCAAAATGCTCCATTACCTTTGTCATCACAATCCTCCATGACACTTGGCATCACAATGCTCAATTCCATTGTCATCGCAATGGACCATGACATATGTCATCACAATGCTCCCTGACACCCTTCTTCACAATACTCCATGACCTTCTCATCACAATGCTCCATGCCCTTGTCATCACAATGCGCCATGCCCACTGTCATCACAATAATCCCTGAAACTTGTCAAACCAATGCAACATGCCCCTGTCATCACAATGCTCCATGCCCTTTCATCACAATGCTCTATGACCCCTGTCATCACAATGCTCCGTGACTCCAGTCATCACAATGCTTCATGACCTTTGTCATCAAAATGGTTCATGCCCTCATCTTCACAAGGCTCTGTGACCTTTGTCATCACAGCGCTCCCTGAACATTTCCTCACAATGCTCGGTGACCCTTGTCATCCCAAAGCTCAATGCCTTTGTTTGCACAATACTCCATGACCCATGACATCACAATGTGCCATGCGCTTGTCATCACAATGCTCCACATCTTTGTCATCACAATGCTCCATAAAACTTGTCATCACACTGCTCCATGCACTTCTCATCAAAATGCTCTCTCACCACTGATATCACAATGTTCCATCACTAGTCAACACAGTACTCCCTCACCCCTGTCATCACAATATTCCATGACCCTTGTCACAACAATGCTACATGCCTTTATCATCACAATGCTCCATTCCCCTGACATCACAATGTTCCATAACCCCTGTCATCACAATGCTCCCTGCCCTTCACAACAGAATGCACCACACACTTGTCATCAAAATGCTCCATGACCTTTGTCATCACAAAGCTCAATGACCCTTGTCATCACAATGCTGCATGCCATTGTCATCACAATGCTCCAAGAACCCTCTAATCACATTGTTCCATGCCCTTGTCATCACAGGCTCCATGATGCTTTTCATCACAATGCTCGATGCAATTCTTATCACAATGCTCCATGCGCTTCTCATTACAATCCTCCATGACCCATGTATCACAGTGTTCCATGCCCTTGTCATCACAATGCTCCTTGCCTCCTCTCATCACAATAATCCATGAAACTTTTCAGACCAATGCTCCATGCCCTTGTCATCACAATGCTCCATTACCCCTGTCATAACAATGCTCCATGACCCCTGCCATCACAATGTTCCACAGCCTTGTCATCAAAAGGCTCCATGACCCTTGTCATCACAATGCTCCAAGACCCCTGTAATCACAATGCTCCATGCCCTTGTCATCACAAAGCTCCATGACGCATGCCAACAGTATGCTCCATGGCCTTCTCATTCACGATGTTCCATGCCTTTGTCATCACAATGCTCCACGACTCCTGTAATCGCAATGCTCCATGCCCCTTTTCATCTCAATGCTCCATGAACCCTGTCATCACAATGCACCATGCCCATCATCATAATGCTTCAGGCTATTGTCATCACAATGAAACCAAAATGCTCCATGACCTCTGTCATCACAATGCTCCAAATCCTTGTGATCAATATGTTCCATAACACTTATCATCACAACGCCCCATGACGCTCATCATCACAATTATCCATGGTCTTCTCATCACAATGCTCCATGACCTTTGTCATCACAATACTCAATACCCTTGTCATCACAATGCTCCCTGACACTTGTTGTCAGTTTGCTCCTTGAACCCTGTCATGACAAGGCTCCATGCCTTTTTCATCACAATGATCCATGTCCTTTTCATCACAGTGCTCCAAACCGCTGTAATCACAATGCTCCATGCCCTTGTCATCACAATGCTCCATTACCCCTGTCATAACAATGCTCCGTGACCCCTGCCATCACAATGTTCCACAGCCTTGTCATCAAAAGGCTCCATGACCCTTGTCATCACAATGCTCCAAGACCCCTGTAATCACAATGCTCCATGCCCTTGTCATCACAAAGCTCCATGATGCATGTCATCAGAATGCTCCATGGCCTTCTCATCCCAATGCTCCATGCCCTTGTCATCACAATGCTCCAAGACCCCTGTAATCACAATGCTCCATGGCACTTTTCATCAGAATGCTCCCTGAGACTTGTCATCACAAGGCTCCATGGTCTTCTCATCACAGTGCTCCAGTACCTTGTCATCACAATGCTCCATGACCCCTGTCATCACAGTACTCCATGGACATTTTCAGCCCAATGCTCCAGTACCTTCTCATCACAATGCGCCATGACCACTGTCATCACAATGATCCGGGACTCTTGTCATTAAAATGCTCCATGACCATTGTCATCACAATGATCCATGCGCTTGCCATCCCAATGCTCCATGACCCCTGTAATCACAATGCTCCGTGATGCTTCTCATCACAGTGCTCCATGAACCTTATCATCATAATGCTCCTTGCCTTTGTCAACAAAATGGTACATAATCTTGTCATCACAATTCTCCATGCGCTTGTCATCACAATCCTCCATGACCATTGGGATCACATTGCTTCATGCCCTTGCCATCTCTCTCTTGCCTTTCTGGTTTTTACAGATATTCGGATGTCCCTTTTGACCGGTGGTAAGTGACAATTCTTTGTAGTGTGGATTTGTATTGCACGCTTGCTTGATTGGCCAAAAAGGGCGTATGCGTTTTCTTCTGAATATATTCAGGAGAAAAGGCATACGCCCTTTTTGGCCAAGTGCATCTCTGTCAAAGTTGGGATGCTTTTCCTGTGCTTTAAAGGCGATTCCAATTTACCTCTTGAAATATGTTTTGTGCAATTCTGCCTCATTTTCAAGTCCGCTTCATTGCCTTCCCTCAACAGATTTTTGGAAGAGAGTAGTCCTTTATAACTCGGCAGGTTTGTGAATTGCTGTGCCCCTGAGCTCCAATTTTCAAATCCCATCTTTGTGAGCTGGCCGCAAATCCACAATTTTGCTTCAGGACCTATACTGGTTCCAGGGGTCGCTATATTGGTTCCCTGTGGGTGGTTGAGGCTTTGGTTAATTCTTCTTCCTTCCGGGAACTTAGAGTGACATGTGCCCGTCCAAATGCCTACATCTACTCTCTGATTGGTTCTCCCTCTTCCCTTTCATCCTCTGCACAATTAGCAAACTGTGCGAACCAGGAGGTTATAGGGGCTGACTCTCCTAAGTTGGGAGATTGATAGTAAAGCAGTTGGAATGCCAAAGTGGAGCACAAGGAGAGGAAAAATTAGGAGAGTTTTAGAAACCTTTCGCCATCACAGGGTGTCCATTTTCTAGGTTTCCCATACATGTTATAATTGTAGTGATATACCCTTCTACCTGGAGATTTGGGACACATGGAATGGTGGCATGCATTACTACTTTAAAAGGTCTGCATTTTCTCTCCCAATCTCACCAGTCCTCTCAGTCCCAAGTGACCAGCCTTATGTCTCATCCAGCTGTCTTTGCAGATAGGGTCATTCCAGGTTTCATCAGAACCCCTGAAGGAATTGTGTAAGTATTTCGCTGTTTTTTGGGGTTTTTTTGAAATTCATTTTTATAATGGGGTTGAGCTGATTTTCACTGACGTGTTTATGCCAGTCTAGACACAATTGATTCCCTTACGGAGACATATCAATACATAGGTTTTAAGATTCTTAGTAGTCAGATATATTCCTCTGTGGGGCATAGGGATGTTGAGTCCCGTTCACTGAGGAAGGTGTAGGTCTTGTCTATTCTGTATTTGGTTTATGGAATGGTACCTGTGCTAATATCAAACTCTGGTTTTATGCATCACCCCACCTCTCCTTTCCCCTGAAGCAGGCATAAGAGATTTTTGCTAAATGTGAGACTCTGTTCTCTTTCCTATTTCAGTTCATGTGTTGTGATATTGACATTCCCTCTATAAGTGATATCTTATGATAAGATTCTTTTTCTGTGTGACTAATTTCCCTTAAAATCATCATACCTAAATCCACTCTTTATGCTGCTACTGGCCTTATATACATTGATTTCACGTCTGAGTGATATTCCGTTGTACAAAATTACCACAAGTTCTTTATGCATTTCTCTTTTTCCTGGGATATTTTAGGTGTACCAAAGTTGAGGTTCTTGTATGCAGAGCAGCCCTAAACTTTGGGGTGCCTGTGTCTTATTGACATTTAGTCTTCCCAAGTTATATGTCCATGAGTTGAAGACCCCTTGCTCCGGGGCTTTGTATTTTAGATGTTTTAAAAACAGCATACACTTCTTCAGAGTGGCTCTTGGATATTTATACCCCACCCATCAGCGTGACTAGGCTCCCTGTTTTCCATGGCCTTTCAGGTTTGTACACATTTTTTGGATGGCCTTTCTGAGCAGTGGAAATCGAGACTTCTTTGTTGTGCGGATTTGCATTTCCCTCTTGCTTGGTTGGCCAAAAACTCTGCATGTGTTTTTTTCCTGAAGATATTCACGAAAAAAACGCATACACCCTTTTGCCCAACCGCATCATTTTAGAAATTCTGCTGCTTTTCATATGCTTTAAATGTGAGTACAATCTACCTTTTGAAATCTGTTTCCTGCAATTCTGCCTCTCATTCAGATCCTCTTCGTTACCTTAGCTGAATATATTTTTGGACGTTGGTTATCATTTATATCTTTGCAGGCCTTTGAATTGTCTGCTCCTGAGCTCCATTTTGCAACTCGCTTTTTTTGTGAGCTGGCCGCCAAACCATTGGATTACTTCTGGCCCTATTCTGGTTCTGGGGAGGCAGGCTGAGCCTTTGGTTAATTCTTCTTCCTAATGGGAAATTAGAGTGACATGTGCCTGTCAAAACTCCTACAGCTAATCTCTCATTGGTTCCCCCTCTTCCCATTTACCCTCTGCACAAATTGCAAACTGTGTGAAACAGGAGGTTAAAGGTGCTGATTCTCCAAGTGGGGAGATTGTTAGTAATGTGGCTGGAATGGCGAACCCCAGCACCAGGAGATCAAAAATGAGGTGCATTTTAGACACCTTTCCTGAGCACACGGTGTACATTCATCTCGGTTTCCCAGGCATGTTTTCGCTGTCAGAAGATTCCCTTGAACCTGCAGATTTGGGACCCATGGAATGGGTACCAGGCGGTATTACTTTAAAAGGTCTGCATTTCCTCACCCAGCCTCTCTAACATCTCTTAGCGTGCATAGCTTCCAGCCTTATATAATCATCCTGCTGTGGGTGTACATGTGTTCAATCCATGTTACATCGTAGCCCTTCAACAAAAGTTGTAAGAATTTTTGTCTGTCTCACTGTTTTTATAAATAGTTTTAAATTTATTTATATATTGGTTACAGCTGATTTTCAAAGCTCTGTTTTTTGCTGCTGTACATCCACTTGATTCATGTACTGTGAGACAACAATAAATTCTTTTTCAGATCCTTACCAGTCCTATGTATTATTTTACAGTGACTTGAGTGGGCTGAGTGCAGTTCTTTGAGGTACCGTGTAGGCCTTGTCAGTTATTCAATTTGGTACTTCGAATGGTATCTTTGCTAATTTCAACCTCCTGGATAATACCTCACCATTCCCCACCTTTCCCATTTAGCAGCCTTATGTCTATTTTCTACATATTTGACTATGTTTCTGTTTTGTAATTTATTTCATGTGTAGCCATTTTTGATTCCACCTTTAAGTGACATCTTATGATATGTGTCTTTTTCTTTCTGACATATGTCACTTAGAATGATCGTATGTAACTCCTCCAGAGTTGTTACAACTGGCCTTATTTCATTGATTTCTGGATGAGTAATATTCCACTCTACATAAGTACCCCATCTCTTTTATCCATTTTATCCTTCCAGGGACATTTAGGTTATATCCAAGTTGAGGCCCTTTTTAACAGAGAGGTGGTAAACGTTCGGGTGCCTGTTTTCTGTCGATTTTTGTTTTTCCCAAGGTACACGCCCATGAGTGCAAGTGCCCTATGCTCTGTAGCTCATTTTTTAGATGTTTTAGCAAACACAATACACTTCTCCAGAGTGGCCGTTGGCAAATTACATTTCCACTATCAGCCTCACAGGGCTCCCCTTTCTCCTCGCCCTGTCCTGCATTTCTGGTGTTTACACTTTATGTGGATGGCCCTTCTGACTGATGTGAAGTGATACATTTTGTGATATTGATTTCCAGTGCCCACCTGTTTGGTTGGATAAAAAGTGTGTATGGCCTTTACTTGAATATATTCAGAAAAAATGCATACACCCTTTTTGGCCAACTGCATCATTGGCGATGTTCAGCCCCTTTTCTTGTGCTTTAATGGGGAGTCCTTTCTACCTCTTCAAATCTGTTTCCTGCCACTCTCCCTTGCTTACAAGTCCTTTTCTGTGACTTACATCAAGACATTTTTCGACGATAGATATTTTCAACTCTGCAGTTTCATGAATTTTAGTGCCCCTGAGTTCCATTTTTCAACTTGTGTTTTTGGAAACTGGACACAAAACAGCGGGATTTCCTCGAGCCCTATTCTGTTTCCGTGGGCAATTCTAGCCTTTGATGAATATGTGTTCTGGATTGGAAATTAGAGTGGCATGTGCCTGTCCGAACACCTAAGACTTGTCTCTAAATTTTTCTCATCCTTCTACTTCATCCTCTGGACAAATTCCAAACTGTGTGCAACAGGATGTTGACGGTGCTGATATCCCCAAGTGAGGAGATTGTTAGGAAAGATGCTGGAGGGTTGAACCCGAGCACCAGGCAATGAGGAGATGAGGTGCCTTTTTCAAACTCTTTCCGATCAAATGGTGTACCATCCTCTAAGTGTGACAGGCATGTTTTAGCTGTAGGAAGGGTCCCGTGCATGTAAGGAGAACACCAGGGATTTTTCCAAATCAGTGCCTCCCCGAACCCCAAACTGGGGAATTTTTAAGCTACGGCTACACGTATGTCCTTTAAGGGCCTTGGGAAATAGGCAGAGCCCAAACTTTAGATGACTGAAATCTTCAGGGTCAGAAGCGCTCACCATCGGCCTTGCTTAGGTTACATTTTATCTGTCATTGATAGATGATGTCAATAAAAATATCTATTCTTTTTCAGATTATTTCCCCTTATAGGTTATTGCAAAATATTCAGTGTAGTTCCCTGTGCTATACAGTAGTTCCTTGTTGATGATCTATTTTATACATAGCAGTGTGTATGTGTTAATCGCAAACTGTTAATTTATCCCTTCTCCTACCTTTCCCCTTTGGTAATAATAAATTATAAGATTTTATACTTCTCAGAAATGGGGGAGCTGAAAGAGAGGTATCATTTTCAATGGAAAAGCATTCAAAACAAGATTGAAGCTTCAGCCAAGATTATTCGATGTACATCCATGGAAATAAATCACTTCATTTCTCTAATGTTGACCTGACAAATAAGACAGACGTCTTCACTGAACTTGCTTATAGGAAAGTGATGGAAATATCAAATGTAAGTCTTAGAAACATCTTATTTTACCCGAGCATTATACACTGCTCTATGTTAACTACAGTTTGGCTCACACATCTGTTCATTGAAGTTACAATGTTCTCAATTTCTGTTACTGATCCTCCAGAGTGGACCCCAACAGGAGTCCCCGTGCCCAGTGTCATTGGAGCCAACAGATCAAGACTGAGTTTGGTTCAGAAGCAAAGGAAACATTATTTTGAAAACAGAATGGAGAGGTGAGAGCGTGCACTACCCCATGGGCTGTGGGCTGGGCTGCTGTGTAGGGTCCCCGGCAGCGTCAGTGGGAGGGAGGGGATGGAGCTCTCGAGGGCTGCGTTGGCTGCAGCTCAGGCTCTATGCTGCGGAGTCCGCATGGGACCCCACTAGCTGAGGTGTCGACCCAGCCATTCTGCACTAGGAAATCGGGTCTGAAGTGCCAGGTATGTGACCTCTGCATGCGGAACCCTAGGAGCACGTGAAATTAGACAAAGTACAAAGGAAAAACAGGTTAGACTTTATTTTATTGCCCAGATTCTCTTTATATCTCCCAGCAATTTTTAATGAACGTTGCTGGAGACGAACACCTCCTCTGCTTTTTGTTCTGTTCCTTATTCTTGGGGTGTTGAGGGTGCAGACCCCTCTTTTGTAACTGCTTCATGCTGTGGTGGGAGCCGTGATACATGGGGGGAGGGGCAAAACGTCTCCCCACCAGCCTCCTGGTGAGGTTGATTGTCCCAAGGCCTCCTGCCTCACTTCTCGTCCGCCTGAGCGCCAGCATTGGAAGTGTTACAGATTCTAATGACCTTTAAGGGTCCAGGAAAGAGAGGCGCAGAGATGCTGCGGTGGCAGGTTTCACCCCACCCCACATATGTTCGGCGACCTTAGGCTGACAGTTTTTGCCAGACTAGATGCTCTGACCAGTAGTCTGTTCTTTCTTTAATTAGGTCCCTGAATTAATGTACAAACAGCACCATGTGTCAGAGCCCTGCCCGCGCAACTCCCAGACAGTCCAGTGTCAGTGGTGATCCAGGACCATGACGTCCACTGAGTCAATGGCCTTTAGAAGTAGCCAGCAGTCCAGCCGGTCATATTGGCCACCATCACCGCGGTGTCTGTAGGGTTTTCTATGGTGAAAGCGTGATATACGTTTCCCCCGCCAAGCTTATTAGCTCCCCTCTGGGTGCAGTAAGTCCTGCAAGCAGTAGTCTGCTCTTTCGGGGCACAGTCTTGTCGTTTTCTGAGAGAAATTCCAGGTCAAGTGATGGTCACACGAGTCATCTTGGGGGCCCGTTGCCCCCGTTTATCTCTCTGGAGGTTGAAGTTGGAGGGCCTCCTCACTCGAGGTCAGTGTGTCCACAGAGTGACCCCTGCAACTTCAGGGCATGATGGGTGGTTAGGATCACCACGTGGGGTCCTTTTCCCTTAGGAGGGAGCTGGCCTTGCGGGCTGCTGATTTCCAGCTTTTTAGATACACCAGTATCCTGGCCTGATGAGTCGGTGGGCAAAGCCCTTGGTGAACATAGTTTTTCATACCTGAAGGGCATTCTTGTGTTGCTCCATTTCAAGTGGTCCCAGTTTTTGCACTAAGGCTCCAAGGGTGATTAACCTTTGACCGGGTATGTAAAGGTCAAAGGGTTTATCTAAATTAGGGAGTTCCTGGGCAAGGGTCTGTATTGACTGCTCTTTCCATTTTTGGAAGGCTGGTCTGGATTCTATTCAAAAGGATCATCATCTTTTCGTGTCAGTGTTTCATGTAGAGGCCCAGCTATTACACTGTAGTTAGGGATCCAGATGCAGAAAACCTTGGCCTCCCCAGGAACCCCTAAGCTGTCTTCTAGTTTTAGAAGAGGTAAGGCTGAATATGGCTTCTTCCCTATCCTGGGATGCGTTTCTCCGAATATCTGTGAGAATGAAGCCCAGGCATGTCACCTTAGCCTGGGATATTTGAGCGTTTTTCTTGGACACCTTCTATCCTTTCTTGGCTAGGTAGTTCAGAGGCGTCTTTAGTAGGCCTGGCGATCAGAATGTCATCTGCATATTGAAGGAGGGTTCCCTTTTACAGAGGTTGAACTTTTAGGTCTTTAGAGGACATTTCCCCAATGATGGTGTGGGGATTTTTGAACCATTGGGGCAGGACGGCCCAGCATTATTGCTTTTGTTGCATGTTGTGTCCTGCCACTCACAAGCCAAAAATTCTTGTGACTCTGAGATGAATGGAATACAGAAGAAGGCATCATTGAAGTCTAATACAGAATGCCATGGCCTGGTGGAAGGTAGATTGACCAGCAGGGAGTAGGAAACAGGAGCTACTGGATGTATATCCTCGGTGGCTTCACTGACTGTCCTGATATACTTTACCAGGTCTCCAGCAGCCCATGGGGCTCTCGTGGTCAGGCCAATCCCAGGATATGGAGCTCACCTGGGCTGCACCCCTACCCCACAGCCCACGGGGCTCTCGTGGTCAAGTCCCTACCAGGGTATGGAGCTCACCTCTGCAGCTACCCAGCAGCCCATGGGACTCTACTACTCAGGCCCTTCCCAGGATACGGAGCTCCCCTGGGCAGGTACCCCAGCAGGGCTGGACATACAGGAACTGTGCACATAGCCCACCTTGCAGAGAACCCCCAGCTCACCTGTAACTCACAGCTGACACAGAACACCACAGAGCAGGACTTGAACTAACAAACAGCAGCTCTGACAGGTCTGTCACCATGGCTATCACTCTCTGCAGGCTCTTTCTGCCTGGTCTTCCAGACACTTCCACTGCAGCCAGGGCACCAGGCCTCTGTCTCCACCCACCATCACTCCTCTCCCTGACTCCTGGGTTCCTCTCATTAGGATAGTGTCTTCTTGAAGTTGTTTTCCACTCATGGACCAGATAAAATGATAAGAAAACAAGCCGCAGCTGCAGCCCCTTGTCTATCCTGACTCTCAAGAGCCCACACCTGTTCCTAGGGCCTGGCCCGTTTAGCAAGTTTCATTTTCTGCAACTGTGAGCCCCTGAGGGGTGAGGATTGGCTGATTTTGGTAGCCTGAAACTGCCTGCCAGCCCTCCACAGGTGTGCCTGGGTTGAGGGCAATATAAACAGCTCTCCAGTGAGCGACAGCCCTTGTAGCTGTGACTGATGCCATATTCTCTGCCCCGTAGGCAGTGCCGGGGCTGTGCTGGTGGGAGGGAGTGAGGGGCCGTGGCTTTGTGGGTGGCCCAGTGTGAGTGGGGCTCTGCTGGACTTTCTGCAGGAGTTGCCAGGCTGCCACCTGCTAAAGAAGGGGATGTGTCACCAATACCTGCCACTGGAATTTCTCCCAGGGCAGAGGTGAGGAAGTAAAAAAGCAGTGGGGGCCGTGGCAGGAGGGGTATCTCAGGCAGGGAAATGGAAAGCTTCCAGAAGAGCATCTGGGGCCAGGACCATCCTGACTGGCCTGCAGGCACCAAGTCGGCCTGTGTGCTGTCGCTGGTGTGGCTCCACAGCCCTTCCTCTAAGCTTGCAAGTTCTTGTACATATTCAGGTGTTTTACCTGGAAAGGGTGGGAAGAGTTCAGCTGCAGCAGGACTGGGGCTCAGCTCACGTTTACTCACAGATGCCTTGGCACGGTCCCCCAGCTTTGCAATGAGGACCCTCCTTGTTTGGGGGGTGGGCTGCTGGCTGTATGGGAGATGATTCCCCACCTCTGACCAATTTCAGAATTGTTTACCGCTGGAGCAAGTGCCCTGATAGGGTTTTCCTCTGTATAACTGGTGGGTTCAGGTTTTTTTTCCTTTTTTGGTTCAAGTTAGATTTTATTCCTCTTATATGTATTTATTGATATAAGCATGGAAATAATTCATTCATATAAATACATCTGTGTGAAGGGAAGAACTTTTATCTGTTTTATTTTTAAATTTTATTTTTTTAAATTTTTAAATTTAATTTTATTTATATTTTTATACAGCAGGTTATTATTAGTTATGTATTTTATGCATATACATGTATACAGGTCAATCACAATCTCCCAACATATGCCACCACCACCACCCCATGGCTTCCCACACTTGGTGTCCATACGTGTGTTCTCTACCTCTGTGTCTCTATTTCTTCCCTGCAAACCAGTTCATCTATACCATTTTTCTAGGTTCCACATATATGCATTAATATACAATATTTGTTTTTCTCTTTCTGACTTACTTCATTCTGTATGACAGTCTCTAGATCCATCGACGTCTCTACAAATGACCCAGTTTCATTCCTTCTTATGGCTGAGTAATATTCCATTTTATATATGTACCACATCTTTATCCATTCGTCTGTCTGTGGGTATTTAGGTTGCTTCCATTACCTGGCTATTGTAAATAGTGCTGAAATGAGCATTGTGGTGAATGTGCCTTTTTGATTTATGGTTTTCTCTGGGTATATGCCCAGAAGTGGGATTGCTGGATCATATGTTAATTGTATTTCTAGTTTTTTTAAGGAAACTCCATACTGTTCTCCATCGTGACTGTATCAATTTACATTTCCACCACTAGTGGAAGAGGGATCCTTTTGTCCAAACCCTCCCCAGAATTTGTTGTTTGTAGATTTTCTGATGATGCCGATTCTAACAGGTGTGAGGTGATACCTCATTGGAGTTTTGATTTGCATTTCTCTAATAATTAGTGATGTTGAGCAGCTTTTCATGTTGGTCTTGGCCATCTCTGTGTCTTCTTTGAAGAAACGTCTCTTTAGATCTTCTGCCCAATTTTGTATTGGGTTGTTTGTTTTTTTAATATTAAGCTGCATGAGCTCTTTATATATATTGGAGATTAAACCTTTGTCCATTGATTCGTTTGCAAATATTTTCGCCCATTCTGAGGGATGCTTTTTGCCATTCCCGTTTTTTTAACAAAAAAAGAAAGAAAGAGAAAGAAGCAGAACACTAATGTGTGTAAAATATGCCTTTTGAAACTGTCGTTTTGAAATATGGACGGCCTTTGAATTTTTTGGTCGATATATGACCCCAGGATTTGTTTTCAGGGCAGGTGTCATTTACAGGCCTGCAATGATTTTGAATATCAACTGACCATTAGCGCTGGGATTAAAGCTGCTGTTTTGTGAAACGGCCACAATGTGGCAGCAGTTCTCCCTTACCAAATCTGGTTACTAGGGCAACAGAGCCTCAATCGAAGTCGTGTTCTAGATTGGAATGTAGAATGGAATGTACCAGGAGAAAGCCCCTCAAGTTTGTCTCACTACTTCTTGTTCGTGTTTTTAGTTTAAATTTTTATTTTTTCTTACAGCAAATTTGATTACAATGTTTTGCTTGTTGTAGGTGTGGAAGATGTGGTTCTTTTACACATATACATATGTCTGTTCTTCCTGGGATCCTTTTCCCATGTACCTTATGACAGAATGTTGAGTAGTCTTCTCTTGGTATTCTGTAGGTCTTTGGTGATTATATATGTCACCTGTGTTTGTATATGTCTGTTAACCCCAATATCAAAATGAAACCAATCCTCACACCTTTCCATTGGTGAACCATTAGTTTGTTTAATGAATCTGTGATTGCCCTTCTCCATGGAAATATCTGCCCTGGTATCCATTTCTCGGTCACACCTATAAGAGATATGATATGATATGTGACTTTCACTTTCAGACTTACTACAAGTCACATGATTACCTCTAGACACACCTACGGTGCTGCAAATGGCATTGTGTCCTTTTATTCCTTGGCTTCTATTCTGCCTTAGCGAGGTCCATTTTCAAAAATGTGATTCCCTTAGGGATGAGGATTAGCTGACCTGTGTAGCCTAACCCTGCCGGCCGGCCCTCCCCAGGTGTGCCTGGGTTGAGGTCAATATAAACAGCACTGCAGGCAGCAATAGCCCCTGAAGCTCTGCCTGACGCCATATTCTCTGCCCAGTCAGCAGTCTCGGGGCTGTGCAGGTGGGAGGGAGTGAGGGGCTACGGCTTTGTGGGTGGCCCGTTGTGAGTGGGTCTCTGTTGGACTTTCTGCAGGAGTTGCCAGGCTGCCACCTGTAAAGAAGAGGATGTGTCACCCATACCTTCCGCTGGAATTTCTCTCCGGACATAGCTGAGGAAGGAAAAAAGCAGTGGGTGCCGGGACAGGAGGGGTATCTCAGGCAGGGCAATGGAAAGCTTCCAGAAGAGCGCCCAGGGCCAGGACCATCCTGGCAGGCCTTCAGGCACCAAGTTGGCCTGCGTGCTGCCACTGGAGTGGCTCCACGGCCCTTCCTCTAGGCTTTCAAGCCCTTGTACATATTCAGGGGTTTTACCTTGGAAGGGTGGGATAAGTTCAACAGCAGCTGGCCAGGGGCTCAGCTCACCGTTACTCACAGATGCCTCGGCATGGCACCCAGCTTTGAAATGAGGACGCTCCTTGCGTAGGAGTGGGCTGCTGGCTGTATGGGAGATGATTCCCCACCTCTGACCAATTTCAGAATTGTTTACTGCTGGGACAAGTGCCCTGATAGGGTTTTCCTCTGTCTAACTCGTGACTTCAGCTTTTTTTTTTTTTCTTTTTTGGTTCAAGTTAGATTTTACTCCTCTTTTATGTATTTATACACATAAGCATGGAAATAATTCATTCATATAAATACATCTGTGTGAAGGGAAGAACTTTTTTCTGTTTTATTTTTAAATTTTATTTTCAAAAATTTTGAAATTTAATTTTATTTATTTTTTTATACAGCAGGTTATTATTAGTTATGTATTTTATGCATATACATGTATGCAGGTCAATCCCAATCTCCCAACTCATCCCAACACCACCTCCCCATGGCTTCCCACACTTGGTGTCCATACGTGTGTTCTCTACCTCTGTGTCTCTATTTCTTCCCTGCAAACCAGTTCATCTGTACCATTTTTCTAGGTTCCACATATATGTATTAATATGCAATATTTGTTTGTCTCTTTCTGACTTACTTCATTCTGTATGACAGTCTCTAGATCCATCGACGTCTCTACAAATGACCCAGTTTCATTCCTTCTTATGGCTGAGTAATATTCCATTTTATATATGTACCACATCTTTATCCATTCGTCTTTCTGTGGGTATTTAGGTTGCTTCCATTACCTGGCTATCGTAAATAGTGCTGAAATGAGCATTGTGGTGAATGTGCCTTTTTGATTTATGGTTTTCTCTGGGTATATGCCCAGAAGTGGGATTGCTGGATCATATGTTAATTGTATTTCTAGGTTTTTTAAGGAAACTCCATACTGTTCTCCATCGTGACTGTATCAATTTACATTTCCACCACTAGTGGAAGAGGGATCCTTTTGTCCACACCCTCCCCAGAATTCGTTGTTTGTAGATTTTCTGATGATGCCCATTCTAACAGGTGTGAGGTGATACCTCATTGCAGTTTTGATTTGCATTTCTCTAATAATTAGTGATGTTGAGCAGCTTTTCATGTGCGTCTTGGCCATCTCTGTGTCTTCTTTGAAGAAACGTCTGTTTAGATCTTCTGCCCATTTTTGTATTGGGTTGTTTGTTTTTTTAATATTACGCTGCATGAGCTCTTTATATATATATTGGAGATTAAACCTTTGTCCATTGATTCGTTTGCAAATATTTTCGCCCATTCTGAGGGATGCCTTATTCCATTCCCGTTTTTTTAACAAAAAAAGAAAGAAAGAAAAAGTAGCAGAACACTAATGTGTGTAAAATATGCCTTTTGAAACTGTCGTTTTGAAATATGGACGTCCTTTGAATTTTTTGGTCGATATATGACCCCAGGATTTGTTTTCAGGGCAGGTGTCATTTACAGGCCTGCAATGATTTTGAATATCAACAGACCAATAGCGCTGAAATTAAAGCTGCTGTTGTGTGAAACGGCCACAAGGTGGCAGCAGCTCTCCATTACCAAATCTGGTTACTAGGGCAACAGAGCCTCAATGGAAGTCCTGTTCTAGATTGGAATTTAGAATGCAATGTGCCAGGAGAAAGACCCTCATGTTTGTCTCACTACTTCTTGTTCGTGTTTTTAATTTAATTTTTTATTTTTCTTACAGCAAATTTGATTACAATGTTTGGCTTGTTGTAGGTGTGGAAGATGTGGTTCTTTTACACATATACATATGTCTGTTCTTCCTGGGATCCTTTTCCCATGTACCTTATGACAGAATGTTGAGTAGTCTTCTCTTGGTATTCTGTAGGTCTTTGGTGATTATATATGTCACCTGTGTTTGTATATGTCTGTTAACCCCAATATCATAATGAAACCAACCCTCACACCTTTCCATTGGTGAACCATAAGTTTGTTTAATGAATCTGTGATTGCCCTTCTCCGTGGAAATATCTGTCCTGGTATCCATTTTTCGGTCACACCTATAAGAGATAAGATATCATATGTGTCTTTCACTTTCTTACTTACTTCAAGTCACGTGATTACCTCTAGACACGTCTATGGTGCTGCAAAAGGCATTGTGTCCTTTTATTCCTTGGCTTCTATTCTGTGTTAGCGAGGTCCATTTTCAACAATGTGATTCCCTGAGGGCTGAGGATTAGCTGACCTGTGTAGCCTGACCCTGCCGGCCTGCCCTCCCCAGGTGTGCCTGGGATGAGGTCAATATAAACAGTGTTGCAGGCAGCAATAGCCACTAAAGCTGTGCCTGACTCCATATTCTCTGTCCCGTCAGCAGTCTCGGTGCTGTGCTGGTGGGAGGAAGTGAGGGGCCACGGCTTTGTGGGTGGCCCGGTGTGAGTGGGTCTCTGCTGGACTTTCTGCAGGAGTTGCCAGGATGCCACGTGTAAACAAGAGGATGTATCACCCACACATTCCTTTGGAATTTCTCTCCGAACAGAGGTGAGGAAGGAAAAAAGCAGTGGCGGCCGGGACAGGAGGGGTATCTCAGGCAGGGCAATGGAAAGCTTCCAGAAGAGCGCCCAGGGACAGGAACATCCTGGCTGGCCTGCAGGCACCAAGGTGGCCTGCGTGCTCTCGCTGTTGTGGCTCCACGGCCCTTCCTCTAAGCTTTCAATGCCTTGTAAATATTCAGGTGTTTTACCTGGGAAGGGTGGGAAAAGTTCAGCAGCAGCTGGCCTGGGGCTCAGCTCACGGTTACTCACAGATGCCTCAAGTCCCTTTCACTGAGGAAGGTGTAGGTCTTGTCTATTCCATTTTCTGTTTTTGGAACGGTAAGTGTTCTTATATCAAACTCTGGTTTTATGCATCACCCCACCTCTCATTCTGCCTTAAGCAGGCATAAGAGTGTTTTCCAAAGGTGAGACTCTGTTCTCTTTCCTAACTGAGTTCAAGTGTAGCCATGTTTACAGGATCTTCATAAGTGATATCTTAATATAAGTTCCTTTTCCTGTGTGACTTATTTCTCTTAGAAGCATCATACCTCAATCCACTCATTTTGCTGCTACTGGTCTTATGCCATTGATCGCATGGCTGAGGGATATTCCATCGTACGGAAGTTCCAAAATTTTTTGAACCATTTTTATATTTCCTGGGATATTTAATGTGTACCCAAGTTAAGTTTTTTGTAAGCAGTGCAGCCCTAAATTTTGGGGTGGCTCTGTCTTATTGATTTTCAGGTTTCCCAAGGTATATTCCCTAGACTGGAAGTGCCCTTGGCTCTGTAGCTCTGTTGTTTACTTGTTTTAGGGAACACAATGCACTACTCCAGAGAGGAAGGTGGCAATTTACATCCCGCCCATCAGCATAACAAGACTCCCTGTTCTCCAGGGCCATTTTTTGCCTTTCTGGTTTTTACACATTTTTGGATGTCCCTTTTAGACCTGTGGAATGTGGTACTTCTTTGTAGTGCAGATTTTCATTGCCCGCCTGCTTGCTTGGCCAAAAGGGCGTATGCGTTTTCTCCTGAATATATTCATGAGAAAACACATATGCTCTATTTGGACAAGTGCATCATTTTTGAAAATTTGCCCCTCTTTCTGTGCTTCAAACGCGATTCCAACGTACCTCTTGAAATCTGTTTCCTGCTATTCTGCGTCGCTTTCATGTCCGCCTCGTTGCCTTCCCTCACCAGATTTTTGGACGATAGTTGTCCTTTATTACTCGGCCAGTTTGTGAATTGCTGTGCCCCTGAGCTCCATTATTCTACTCGTTTTTTGTGAGCTGACCGCAAGTCCAAAATTTTGGTTCAGGACCTATACTGGTTCCCGGTAGGTGGCTGAGTCTTTGGTTAATCCTTCCTCCTGCTGGGAAATTAGAGTGACATGTACCCGTCCAAATGGCTAAGAGCTACTCTCTCATTACTTCTCCCTCTTCCCTTTCATCCTCTGCCAAATTGGCAACCTGTGCGAACCAGGAGGTTAAAGGGGCTGTCTCTCCAAGTTGGGAGGTTGATAGTAAAGCAGATGGAAAGTCAAACCGGAGCACCAGGAGAGGGACTATTCGTTGAGTTTTAGAAACCTTTCGTATTCACAGTGTGTCTGTTCTCTAGGATTCCAGTACATGTTATAGCTGTAGTAATATTCCCTTCAACCTGGAGAGTTGGGAGCCATGGAATGTGTTCCAGGCATTTGTGATTTAAAGGGTCTGCATTTTCTCACCCAATCTCACAAATCCTCTGAGACCCAAGTGTCCAGCCTTATGCCACATCCAGCTGTCGTTGTAGATAGGGTCATTCCAGGTTTCATCAGAGACCCTGAAGGAATTGTAAAGAATTTCACAGTTTTTTTGTTTTGTTTTTGAAATTCCTTTTTATAGTGGGTTTGAGCTGATTCTCGCTGCCATGTGTATGCCAGTCTAGACACACTTGATTCCCTTATGGAGATATATCAATACATAGGTTTTAAGTTTATTACTAGTCAGATATATTCCTCTGCGGGAAATATGGGGTTTTGAGTCCCTTTCACTGAGGAAGGTGTAGGTCTTGTCTATTCCATAGTTGGTTTTTGGAATGGTACCTGTGCTTATATCAAACTCTCGTTTTATGCATCACGCCACCTCTCCTTCCCCCTTAAGCAGGCATAAGAGTGTTTTCTAAATGTGAGACAATGCTCTCTTTCCTAACTCAGTTCAAGTGTAGCAATGTTTACAGGATCTTCATAAGTGATATCTTATGATAAGATTCTTTTTCTGTGTGACTTATTTCACTTAGAATCATCGTACCTGAATCCACCCATTTTGCTGCTACTGGTCTTATGACATTGATTTCATGGCTGATGGATATTCCATCGTACGTAAGTACCACAATATTTTGAACCATTTTTATATTTCCTGGGATATTTAAGGTGTACCCAAGTTGAGGTCATGGTAAGCAGTGCAGCCCTAAATTTTGGGGTGGCTCTGTCTTATTGATTTTCAGTTTTCCCAAGGTATATTCCCTAGACTGGAAGTGCCCATGGCTCTGTAGCTCTGTTGTTTATTTGTTTTAGGGAACACAATGCACTCCTCCAGAGAGGCAGTTGGCAATTTACATCCCGCCTATCAGCATAAAAACGCTCCCTGTTCTCCAGGGCCTGTCTTGCCTTTCTGGTTTTTACACATTTTGTGGATGTCCCTTTTGACCGGTGGGAAGTGATACTTCTTTGTAGTGCAGATTTGCATTGCCCGCTTGCTTGCTTGGCCAAAAAGGGCGTATGCGTTTTCTCCTGAATATATTCAGGAGAAAACGAATACGCACTTTTTGGCCAAGTGCATCATTGTCGAAGTTGTGCCCCTCTTCCTGTGCTTTAAAGGCGATTCCAACGTACCTCTTGAAATCTGTTTCCTGCTATTTTGCCTCGCTTTCAAGTCCGCCTCGTTGCCTTCCCTTAACAGATTTTTGGACGATAGTTGTCCTTTATTACTCTGCCAGTTTGTGAATTGCTGTGCCCTTGAGCTCCATTTTTCAACTCGTTTTTTGTGAGCTGACCGGGAGTCCAAAATTTTGGATCGGGATCTATGCTGGTTCACGGTGGGGGGCTGAGACTTTGGTTAATTCTTCTCCCTGCTGGGAAGTTAGAGGGATATGTGCCCGTCCTAATGCCTATCAGCTACTCTCTCATTGGTTCTCAGTCTTCCCTTTAATCCTCGGCCAAATTGGCAACCTGTGTGAGCCAGGAGGTTAAAGGGGCTGTATCTCCAACTTGGGAGATTGATAGTAAAGCAGATTGAAAGTCAAACCGGAGCACCAGGAGAGGGACTATTCGTTGAGTTTTAGAAACCTTTCGTATTCAGAGTGTGTGCTCTCTAGGTTTCCCATACATGTTATAGCTGTAGTAATATTCCCTTCATCCTGGAGAGTTGGGACCCATGGAATGGGTGCCATGCATTATTGCTTTAATGGGTCTGCATTTGCTCACCCAATCTCACCAATCGTCTCAGTCTCAAGTGTCCAGCCTCATGCCATATTCAGCTGTCATTGTAGATAGGGTCATTCCAGGTTTCATCAGAGACCCTGAAGGAATTGTAAAGAATTTCCCAGTTTTTTTGTTTTGTTTTTGAAATTCCTTTTTCTAGTGGGTTTGAGCTGATTCTCGCTGCCATGTTTATGCCAGTCTAGACACACTTGATTCCCTTACGGAGACATATCAATACATAGGTTTTAAGATTCTTACTAGTCAGATATATTCCTCTGCGGGAAATATGGGGTTTTGAGTCCCTTTCACTGAGGAAAGTGTAGGTCTTGTCTATTCCATAGTTGGTTTTTGGAGCGGAACCTGTGCTTATATCAAACTCTGGTTTTATGCATCACCCCACCTCTCCTTCCCCCTTAAGCAGGCATAAGAGTGTTTTTTAAATGTGAGACACTGTTCTCTTTCCTAACTCAGTTCAAGTGTAGCCATGTTTACAGGATCTTCATAAGTGATATCTTATGATAAGTTTCTTTTTCTGTGTGACTTATTTCACTTAGAATCATCGTACCTGAATCCACCCATTTTGCTGCTACTGGTCTTATGACATTGATTTCATGGCTGAAGGATATTCCATCGTATGTAAGTTCCACAATTTTTTGAACCATATTTATATTTCCTGGGATACTTAAGGTGTACCCAAGTTGAGGTCCTTGTAAGCAGTGCAGCCCTAAATTTTGGGGTGGCTCTGTCTTATTGATTTTCAGTTTTCCCAAGGTATATTCCCTAGACTGGAAGTGCCCTTGGCTCTGTAGCTCTGTTGTTTACTTGTTTTAGGGAACACAGTGCACTCCTCCAGAGAGGCAGTTGGCAATTTACATCCCGCCCATCAGCATAACAAGGCTCCCTGTTCTCCAGGGCCTGTCTTGCCTTTCTGGTTTTTACACATTTTGTGGATGTCCCTTTTGAGTGGTGGGAAGTGATACTTTTTTGTAGTGCATATTTGCATTGCCCGCTTGCTTGCTTGTCCAAAAAGGGCGTATGCGTTTTCTCCTGAATATATTCAGGAGAAAACGAATACGCCCTTTTTGGCCAAGAGCATCATTGTCGAAGTTGTGCCCCTCTTCCTGTGCTTTAAAGGCGATTCCAACGTACCTCTTGAAATCTGTTTCCTGCTATTCTGCCTCGGTTTCCAGTCCGCCTCGTTGCCTTCCCTCAACAGATTTTTGGACGATAGTTGTCCTTTAAAATCGGCCAGTTTGTGAATTGCTGTGCCCCTGAGCCCCATTTTTCAACTCGTTTATTGTGAGCTGACCGCATGTCCCAAATTTTTGTTCAGGACCTATGCTGGTTCCCGGTGCGTGTCTGAGACTTTGGTTAATGCTTCTTCCTGCCGGGAAATTAGAGTGATATGTGCCTGTCCAAATGCCTAACAGCTACTCTCTCATTGGTTCTCCCTCTTCCCTTTCATCCTCTTCCAAATTGGCAACCTGTGCGAGCCAGGAGGTTCAAGGGGCTGTCTCTCCAAGTTGGGAGGTTGATAGTAAAGCAGATGGAAAGTCAAACCGGAGCACCAGGAGAGGGACTATTCGTTGAGTTTTAGAAACCTTTCATATTCACAGTGTCTCCGTTCTCTAGGTTTCCCGTACATGTTATAGCTGTAGTAATATTCCCTTCAACCTGGAGAGTTGGGACCCATGGAATGGGTGCCAGGCATTTGTGCTTTAAACGGTCTGCATTTGCTCACCGAATCTCACCAATCCTCTCAGTCCCAAGTGTCCTGCCTTATGCCACATCCAGCTGTCATTGTAGATAGGGTCATTCCAGGTTTCATCAGAGACCCTGAAGGAATTGTAAAGAATTTCCCAGTTCTTTTGTTTTGTTTTTGAAATTCCTTTTTATAGTGGGTTTGAGCTGATTCTCGCTGCCATGTTTATGCCAGTCTAGACACACTTGATTCCCTTATGGAGACATATCAATACATAGGTTTTAAGATTCTTACTAGTCAGATATATTCCTCTGCGGGAAATTTGGGGTTTTGAGTCCCTTTCACTGAGGAAGGTGTAGGTCTTGTCTATTCCATAGTTGGTTTTTGGAACGGTACCTGTGCTTATATCAAACTCTGGTTTTATGCATCACCCCACCTCTCCTTCCCCCTTAAGCAGGCATAAGAGTGTTTTCTAAATGTGAGACACTGTTCTCTTTCTTAACTCAGTTCAAGTGTAGCCATGTTTACAGGATCTTCATAAGTGATATCTTATGATAAGTTTCTTTTTCTGTATGACTTATTTCACTTAGAATGATCGTACCTGAAACCACCCATTTGGCTGCTACTGGTCTTATGACATTGATTTCATGGCTGAGGGATATTACATCATACGTAAGTACCAAAATTTTTTGAACCATTTTTATACTTCCTGGGATATTTAAGGTGTACCCATGTTGAGGTCCTTGTAAGCAGTGCAGCCCTAAATTTTGGGGTGGCTCTGTCTTATTGAATTTCAGTTTTCCCAAGGTATATTCCCTAGACTGGAAGTGCCCTTGGCTCTGTAGCTCTGTTCTTTACTTGTTTTAGGGAACACAATGCACTCCTCCAGAGAGGCAGTTGGCAATTTACATCCCGCCCATCAGCATAACAAGGCTCCCTGTTCTCCAGGGCCTGTCTTGCCTTTCTGGTTTTTACACATTTTGTGGATGTCCCTTTTGACCGGTGGGAAGTGATACTTCTTTGTAGGGCAGATTTGCATTGCCCGCTTGCTTGCTTGGCCAAAAAGGGCGTATGCGTTTTCTCCTGAATATATTCAGGAGAAAACGCATACGCCCTTTTTTTCCAAGGGCATCATTGTCGAAGTTGTGCCCCTCTTCCTGTGCTTTAAAGGTGATTCCAACGTACCTCTTGAAATCTGTTTCCTGCTATTCTGCCTCGCTTTAAAGTCCGCCTCGTTGCCTTCCCTCAACAGATTTTTGGACGATAGTTGTCCTTTATTACTCGGCCAGTTTGTGAATTGCTGTGCCCCTGAGCTCCACTTTTCAACACGTTTTTGGTGAGCTGACCGCAAGTCCAAAATTTTGGTTCAGGACCTATACTGGTTCCCGGTGGGTGGCTGAGACTTTGGTTAATTCTTCTTCCTTCGGGGAAGTTAGAGTGATATGTGCCTGTCCAAATGCCTAACAGCTACTCTCTCATTGGTTCTCCCTCTTCCCTTTCATCCTCTGCCAAATTGGCAACCTGTGTGAACCAGGAGGTTAAAGGGGCTGTCTCTCCAAGTTGGGCGGTTGATAGTAAAGCAGGTGGAAATTCAAACCGGAGCACCAGGAGAGGGACTATTCCTTGAGTTTTAGAAACCTTTCGTATTCACAGTGTGTCCGTTCTCTAGGTTTCCCGTACATGTTATAGCTGTAGTAATAATCCCTTCAACCAGGAGAGCTGTGACCCATGGAATGGGTGCCAGGCATTTGTGCTTTAAAGGGTCTGCATTTGCTCACCCAATCTCACCAATCATCTCAGTCCCAAGTGTCCCTCCTTATGCCACATCCAGCTGTCATTGTAAATAGGGTCATTCCAGGTTTCATCAGGGAACCAGAAGGAATTGTAAAGAATTTCCCAGTTTTTTTGTTTTGTTTTTGAAATTCCTTTTTAGAGCGGGTTTGAGCTGATTCTCGCTGCCATGTTTATGCCAGTCTAGACACACTTGATTCCCTTAGGGAGACATATCAATACATAGGTTTTAATATTCTTACTAGTCAGATATATTCCTCTGCGTGAAATATGGGGTTTTGAGTCCCTTGCACTGAGGAAGGTGTAGGTCTTGTCTATTCCATAGTTGGTTTTTGGAACGGTACTGTGCTTATATCAAACTCTGGTTTTATGCATCACCCCACCTCTCCTTCCCCCTTAAGCAGGCATAAGAGTGTTTTCTAAATATGAGACACTGTTCTCTTTCCTAACTCAGTTCAAGTGTAGCCATGTTTACAGGATCTTCATAAGTGATATCTTATGATAAGTTTCTTTTTCTGTGTGACTTATTTCACTTAGAATCATCGTACCTGAATCCACCCATTTTGCTGCCACTGGTCTTATGACATTGATTACATGGCTGAGGGATATACAATCGTACGTAAGTACCAGAATTTTTTGAATCATTTTTATATTTCCTGGGATACTTAAGGTGTATCCAAGTTGAGGTCCTTTTAAGCAGTGCAGCCCTAAATTTTGGGGTGGCTCTGTCTTATTGATTTTCAGTTTTTCCAAGGTATATTCCCTAGACTGGAAGTGCCCTTGGCTCTGTAGCTCTGTTGTTTACTTGTTTTAGGGAACACAGTGCACTCCTCCAGAGAGGCAGTTGGCAATTTACATCCCGCCCATCAGCATAACAAGGCTCCCTGTTCTCCAGGGCCTGTCTTGCCTTTCTGGTTTTTACACAATTTTGTGGATGTCCCTTTTGACCGGTGGGAAGTGATACTTCTTTGTAGTGCAGATTTGCATTGCCTGCTTGCTTGCTTGGCCAAAAAGGGCGTATGCGTTTTCTCCTGAATATATTCAGGAGAAAACGCAAACGCCCTTTTTGGCCAAGTGCATCATTGTCAAAGTTGTGCCCCTCTTCCTGTACTTTAAAGGTGATTCCAACGTACCTCTTGAAATCTGTTTCCTGCTATTCTGCCTCGCTTTCAAGTCCGCCTCGTTGCCTTCCCTCAACAGATTTTTGGACGATATTTGTCCTTTATTACTCGGCCAGTTTGTGAATTGCTGTGCCCCTGAGCTCCATTTTTCAACTCGTTTTTGGTGAGCTGACCGCAAGTCCAAAGTTTTGGTTCAGGACCTATAACTGTTCCCGGTGGGTGGCTGAGACTTTGGTTAATTCTTCTTCCTGCCGGGAAATTACAGTGATATGTGCCCGTCCAAATGCCTAACAGCTACTCTCTCATTGGTTCTCCCTCTTCCCTATCATCCTCTGCCAAATTGGCAACCTGTGCGAACCAGGAGGTTAAAGGGGCTGTCTCTCCAAGTTGGGAGATTGATAGTAAAGCAGATGGAAAGTCAAACCGGAGCACCAGGTGAGGGACTATTCGTTGAGTTTTAGAAACCTTTCGTATTCACAGTGTGTCCGTTCTCTAGGTTTCCCGTACATGTTATAGCTGTAGTAATATTCCCTTCAACCTGGAGAGTTGGGACCCATGGAATGGGTGCCAGGCTTTTGTGCTTTAAAGGGTCTGCATTTGCTCACCCAATCTCACCAATCGCCTCAGTCCCAAGTGTCCCTCCTTATGCCACATCCAGCTGTCGTTGTAGATAGGGTCATTCCAGGTTTCATCAGAGACCCTGAAGGAATTGTAAAGAATTTCCGAGTTTTTTTGTTTTGTTTTTGAAATTCCTTTTTATAGTGAGTTTGAGCTGATTCTCGCTGCCATGTTTATGCCAGTCTAGACACACTTGATTCCCTTATGGAGACATATCAATACATAAGTTTTAAGATTCTTACTAGTCAGATATATTCCTCTGCGGGAAATATGGGGTTTTGAGTCCCTTTCACTGAGGAAGGTGTAGGTCTTGTCTATTCCACAGTTGGTTTTTGGAACGGTACCTGTGCTTATATCAAAATCTGGTTTTATGCATCACCCCACGTCTCCTTCCACCTTAAGCAGGCATAAGAGTGTTTTCTAAATATGAGACACTGTTCTCTTTCCTAACTCAGTTCAAGTGTAGCCATGTTTATAGGATTTTCATAAGTGATATCTTATGATAAGTTTCTTTTTCTGTGTGACTTATTTCACTTAGAATCATCGTACCTGAATCCACCCATTTTGCTGCTACTGGTCTTATGACATTGATTTCATGGCTGAGGGATATTCCATCGTACGTAAGTACCACAATTTTTTGAACCATTTTTATATTTCCTGAGATACTTAAGGTGTATCCAAGTTGAGGTCCTTGTAAGCAGTGCAGCCCTAAATTTTGGGGTGGCTCTGTCTTATTGATTTTCAGTTTTCCCAAGGTATATTCCCTAGACTGGAAGTGCCCTTGGCTCTGTAGCTCTGTTCTTTACTTGTTTTAGGGAACACAATGCACTCCTCCAGAGAGGCAGTTGGCAATTTACATCCCACCCATCAGCATAAAAAGGCTCCCTGTTCTCCAGGGTCTGTCTTGCCTTTCTGGTTTTTACACATTTTTGGATGTCCCTTTTGACCGGTGGGAAGTGATACTTCTTTGTAGTGCATATTTGCATTGCCCGCTTGCTTGCTTGGCCAAAAAGGGCGTATGCGTTTTCTCCTGAATATATTCAGGAGAAAACGCATACGCCCTTTTTGGCCAAGTGCATCATTGTCGAAGTTGTTCCCCTCTTCCTGTGCTTTAAAAGCGATTCCAACGTACCTCTTGAAATCTGTTTCCTGCTATTCTGCCTCGCTTTCAAGTCCGCCTCGTTGTCTTCCCTCAACAGATTTTTGGACGATAGTTATCCTTTATTACTCGGCCAGTTTGTGAATTGCTGTGCCCCTGAGCTCCATTTTTCAACTCGTTTTTGGTGAGCTGACCGCAAGTCCAAAATTTTGGTTCAGGACCTATACTGGTTCCCGGTGGGTGGCTGAGACTTTGGTTAATTCTTCTTCCTGGCGGGAAATTACAGTGATATGTGCCCGTCCAAATGCCTAACAGCTACTCTCTCATTGGTTCTCCCTCTTCCCTTTCATCCTCTGCCAAATCGGCAACATGTGCGAACCAGGAGGTTAAAGGGGCTGTCTCTCCAAGTTGGGAGGTTGATAGTAAAGCAGATGGAAAGTCAAACCGGAGCACCAGGAGAGGGACTATTCGTTGAGTTTTAGAAACCTTTCGTATTCACAGTGTGTCCGATCTCTAGGTTTCCCGTGCATGTTATAACTGTAGTAATATTCCCTTCAACCTGGAGAATTCGGACCCATGGAATGGGTGCCATGCATTATTGCTTTAAAGGGTCTGCATTTGCTCACCCAATCTCACCAATTCACTCAGTCCCAAGTGTCCAGCCTTATGCCACATCCAGCTGTCGATGTAGATAGCGACATTCCAGCTTTCATCAGAGACCCTGAAGGAATTGTAAAGAATTTCCCAGTTTTTTTGTTTTGTTTTTGAAATTCCTTTTTATAGTGGGTTTGAGCTGATTCTCGGTGCCATGTTTATGCCAGTCTAGACACACTTGTTTCCCTTTCGGAGACATATCAATACATAGGTTTTAATATTCTTAATAGTCAGATATATTCCTCTGCGGGAAATATGGTGTTTTGAGTCCCTTTCACTGAGGAAGGTGTAGGTCTTGTCTATTCCATAGTTGGTTCTTGGAACGGTACCTGTGCTTATATCAAACTCTGGTTTTATGCATCACCCCACCTCTCCTTCCCCCTTAAGCAGGCATAAGAGTGTTTTCTAAATGTGAGACACTGTTCTCTTTCCTAACTCAGTTCAAGTGTAGCCATGTTTATAGGATCTTCATAAGTGATATCTTATGATAAGTTTCTTTTTCTGTGTGACTTATTTCACTTAGAATCATCATACCTGAATCCACCCATTTTGCTGCTACTGGTCTTATGACATTGATTTCATGGCTGAGGGATATTCCATCGTACGTAAGTACCAGAATTTTTTGAACCATTTTAATATTTCCTGGGATACTTAATGTGTATCCAAGTTGAGGTCCTTGTAAGCAGTGCACCCCTAAATTTTGGGGTGGCTGTGTATTATTGATTTTCAGTTTTGCCAAAGTATATTCCCTAGACTGGAAGTGCCCTTGGCTCTGTAGCTCTGTTCTTTACTTGTTTTAGGGAAAACAATGCACTCCTCCAGAGAGGCAGTTGGCAATTTACATCCCGCCCATCAGCATAACAAGGCTCCCTGTTCTCCAGGGCCTGTTTGGCTTTCTGGTTTTTACACATTTTGTGGATGTCCCTTTTGACCGGTGGGAAGTGATACTTCTTTGTAGTGCGGATTTGCATAGCCCGCTTGCTTGCTTGGCCAAAATGGGCGTATGCGTTTTCTCCTGAATATATTCAGGAAAAAACGCATACGCCCTTTTTGGCCAAGTGCATCATTGTCGATGTTGTGCCCCTCTTCCTGTGCTTTAAAGGCGATTCCAACGTACCTCTTGAAATCTGTTTCCTGCTCTTTTGCCTCGCTTTCAAGTCCACCTCGTTGCCTTCCCTCAACAGATTTTTGGACGATAGTTGTCCTTTATTACTCGGCCAGTTTGTGAATTGCTGTGCCCCTGAGCTCCATTTTTCAACTCGTTTTTGGTGAGCTGACCGCAAGTCCAAAATTTTGGTTCAGGACCTATACTGGTTCCCGGTGCGTGGCTGAGACTTTGGTTAATTCTTCTTCCTGCCGGGAAATTACAGTGATATGTGCCCGTCCAAATGTCTAACAGCTCCTCTCTCATTGGTTCTCCCTCTTCCCTTTTATCCTCTGCCAAATTGGCCACCTGTGTGAACCAGGAGGTTATAGGGGCTGTCTCTCCAAGTTGGGAGGTTGATAGTAAAGCAGATGAAAAGTGAAACTGGAGCACCAGGAGAGGGACTATTCGTTGAGTTTTAGAAACCTTTCGTATTCACAGTGTGTCCGTTCTCTAGGTTTCCCGTACATGTTATAGCTGTAGTAATATTCCCTTCAACCTGGAGAGTTGGGGCCCATGGAATGGGTGTCAGACATTTGTGATTTAAAGGGTCTGCATATGCTCAACCAATCTCAGCAATCCTCTCAGTCCCAAGTGTCCTTCTTTATGCCACATCCAGCTGTCGTTGTAGATAGGGTCATTCCAGGTTTCATCAGAGACCCTGAAGGAATTTTAAAGAATTTCCCAGTTTTTTTGTTTTGTTTTTGAAATTCCTTTTTATAGTGGGTTTGAGCTGATTCTCGCTGCCATGTTTATGCCACTCTAGACACACTTGTTTCCCTTACGGAGACATATCAATACATAGGTTTTAAGATTCTTACTAGTCAGATATATTCCTCTGCGGGAAATATGGGGTTTTGAGTCCCTTTCACTGAGGACGGTGTAGGTCTTGTCTATTCCATAGTTGGTTTTTGGAATGGTACTTGTGTTATATCAAACTCTGGTTTTATGCATCACCCCACCTCTCCTTCCCCCTTAAGCAGGTATAAGAGTGTTTTCTAAATGTGAGTAATTCTTCGCTTTCCTAACTCAGTTCAAGTGTAGCCATGTTTACAGGATCTTCATAAGTGATATCCTATGATAAGTTTCTTTTTCTGTGTGACTTATTTCACTTAGAATCATCGTACCTGAATCCACCCATTTTGCTGCTACTGGTCTTATGACATTGATTTCATGGCTGAGGGATATTCCATCGTACGTAAGTACCACAATTTTTGAACCATTTTTATATTTCCTTGGATATTTAAGGTGTACCCAAGTTGAGGTCCTTGTAAGCAGTGCAGCCCTAAATTTGGGGTGGCTTTGTCTTATTGATATTCAGTTTTCCCAAGGTATATTGCCTAGACTGGAAGTGCCCTTGGCTCTGTAGCTCTGTTGTTTACTTGTTTTAGGGCACACAATGCACTCCTCCAGAGAGGCAGTTGGCAATTTACATCCCGCCCATCAGCATAACAAGGCTCCCTGTTCTCCGGGGCCTGTCTTTCCTTTCTGGTTTTTACACATTTTGTGGATGTCCCTTTTGACCGGTGGGAAGTGATACTTCTTTGTAGGGCAGATTTGCATTGCCCGCTTGCTTGCTTGGCCAAAAAGGGCGTATGCGTTTTCTCCTGAATATATTCAGGAGAAAACGCATACGCCCTTTTTGGCCAAGTGCATCATTGTCGAAGTTGTGCCCCTCTTCCTGTGCTTTAAAGGCGATTCCAACGTACCTCTTGAAATCTGTTTCCTGCTATTCTGCCTCGCTTTCAAGTCCGCCTCGTTCCCTTCCCTTAACAGATTTTTGGACGATATTTGTCCTTTATTACTCTGCCAGTTTGTGAATTGCTGTGGCCTTGAGCTCCATTATTCAACTCGTTTCTTGTGAGCTGACAGCAAGTCCAAAATTTTGGTTCTGGACTTATGCTGGTTCCCGGTGGGGGGCTGAGACTTTGGTTAATTCTTCTTCCTGCCGGGAATTTAGAGTGATATGTGCCCGTCCAAATGCCTAACAGCTACTCTGTCATTGGTTTTCCCTATTCCCTTTCATCCTCTGCCAAGTTGGAAACTTGTGCGAACCAGGAGGTTAACGGGGCTGTCTCTCCAAGTTGGGAGGTTGATAGTAAAGCAGATGGAAAGTCAAATCGGAGCACCAGGAGAGGGACTATTCGTTGAGTTTTAGAAACCTTTCGTATTCACCGTGTGTCCATTCTCTAGGTTTCCCGTACATGTTATAGCTGTAGTAATATTCCCTTCAACCTGGAGAGTTGGGACCCATGGAATTTGTGCCAGGCTGTTGTGCTTTAAAGGGTCTGCATTTGCTCACCCAATCTCACCAATCATCTCAGTCCCAAGTGTCCCTCCTTATGCCATATCCATCTGTCGTTGTAGATAGGGTCATTCCAGGTTTTATCACAGACCCTGAAGGAATTGTAAAGAATTTCCCAGTTTTTTTGTTTTGTTTTGAAATTCCTTTTTATAGTGGGTTTCAGCTGATTCTCGCTGCCATGTTAATGCCAGTCTAGACACACTTGATTCCCTTACGGAGACATATCAATACATAGGTTTTAAGATTCTTACTAGTCAGATATACTCCTCTGCGGGAAATATGGGGTTTTGAGTCCCTTTCACTGAGGAAGGTGTAGGTCTTGTCTATTCCATAGTTGGTTTTTGGAACGGTACCTGTGCTTATATCAAACTCTGGTTTTATGCATCACCCCACCTCTCCTTCCCCCTTAAGCAGGCATAAGAGTGTTTTCTAAATGTGAGACACTGTTCTCTTTCCTAACTCAGTTCAAGTGTAGCCATGTTTACAGGACCTTCATAAGTGATATCTTATGATAAGTTTCTTTTTCTGTGTGACTTATTTCACTTAGAATCATCGTACCTGAATCCACCCGTTTTGCTGCTACTGGTCTTATGACATTGATTTCATGGCTGAGGGATATTCCATCGTACGTAAGTACCACAATTTTTTGAACCATTTTTATATTTCTGGGATATTTAAGGTGTACCCAAGCTGAGGTCCTTGTAAGCAGTGCAGCCCTAAATTTTGGGGTGGCTCTGTCTTATTGATTTTCAGTTTTCCCAAGGTATATTCCCTAGACTGGAAGTGCCCTTGTCTCTGTAGCTCTGTTGTTTACTTGTTTTAGGGAACACAATGCACTTCTCCGGAGAGGCAGTTGGCAATTTACATCCCGCCCATCAGCATAACAAGGCTCCCTGTTCTCCAAGGCCTGTCTTGCCTTTCTGGTTTTTGCACATTTTGTGGATGTCCCTTTTGACCGGTGGGAAGTGATACTTCTTTGTAGTGCAGATTTGCATTGCCCGCTTGCTTGCTTGGCCAAAAAGGGCGTATGCGTTTTCTCCTGAATATATTCAGGAGAAAACGCATACGCCCTTTTTAGCCAAGTTCATCATTGTCGAAGTTGTGCCCCTCTTCCTGTGCTTTAAAGGCGATTCCAAAGTACATCTTGAAATCTGTTTCCTGCTATTCTGCCTCGCTTTCAAGTCTGCCTCGTTGCCTTCCCTCAACAGATTTTTGGACGATAGTTGTGCTTTATTACTCGGCCAGTTTGTGAATTGCTGTGCCCCTGAGCTCCATTTTTCAACTCGTTTTTGGTGAGCTGACCGCAAGTCCAAAGTTTTGGTTCAGGACCTATAACTGTTCCCGGTGGGTGGCTGAGACTTTGGTTAATTCTTCTTCCTGCCGGGAAATTACAGTGATATGTGCCCGTCCAAATGCCTAACAGCTACTCTCTCATTGGTTCTCCCTCTTCCCTATCATCCTCTGCCAAATTGGCAACCTGTGCGAACCAGGAGGTTAAAGGGGCTGTCTCTCCAAGTTGGGAGATTGATAGTAAAGCAGATGGAAAGTCAAACCGGAGCACCAGGTGAGGGACTATTCGTTGAGTTTTAGAAACCTTTCGTATTCACAGTGTGTCCGTTCTCTAGGTTTCCCGTACATGTTATAGCTGTAGTAATATTCCCTTCAACCTGGAGAGTTGGGACCCATGGAATGTGTGCCATGCATTATTGCTTTAAAGGGTCTGCATTTGCTCACCCAATCTCACCAATCGCCTCAGTCCCAAGTGTCCCTCCTTATGCCACATCCAGCTGTCGTTGTAGATAGGGTCATTCCAGGTTTCATCAGAGACCCTGAAGGAATTGTAAAGAATTTCCGAGTTTTTTTGTTTTGTTTTTGAAATTCCTTTTTATAGTGAGTTTGAGCTGATTCTCGCTGCCATGTTTATGCCAGTCTAGACACACTTGATTCCCTTATGGAGACATATCAATACATAAGTTTTAAGATTCTTACTAGTCAGATATATTCCTCTGCGGGAAATATGGGGTTTTGAGTCCCTTTCACTGAGGAAGGTGTAGGTCTTGTCTATTCCACAGTTGGTTTTTGGAACGGTACCTGTGCTTATATCAAAATCTGGTTTTATGCATCACCCCACGTCTCCTTCCACCTTAAGCAGGCATAAGAGTGTTTTCTAAATATGAGACACTGTTCTCTTTCCTAACTCAGTTCAAGTGTAGCCATGTTTATAGGATCTTCATAAGTGATATCTTATGATAAGTTTCTTTTTCTGTGTGACTTATTTCACTTAGAATCATCGTACCTGAATCCACCCATTTTGCTGCTACTGGTCTTATGACATTGATTTCATGGCTGAGGGATATTCCATCGTACGTAAGTACCACAATTTTTTGAACCATTTTTATATTTCCTGAGATACTTAAGGTGTATCCAAGTTGAGGTCCTTGTAAGCAGTGCAGCCCTAAATTTTGGGGTGGCTCTGTCTTATTGATTTTCAGTTTTCCCAAGGTATATTCCCTTGACTGGAAGTGCCCTTGGCTCTGTAGCTCTGTTCTTTACTTGTTTTAGGGAACACAATGCACTCCTCCAGAGAGGCAGTTGGCAATTTACATCCCACCCATCAGCATAACAAGGCTCCCTGTTCTCCAGGGTCTGTCTTGCCTTTCTGGTTTTTACACATTTTTGGATGTCCCTTTTGACCGGTGGGAAGTGATACTTCTTTGTAGTGCATATTTGCATTGCCCGCTTGCTTGCTTGGCCAAAAAGGGCGTATGCGTTTTCTCCTGAATATATTCAGGAGAAAACGCATACGCCCTTTTTGGCCAAGTGCATCATTGTCGAAGTTGTTCCCCTCTTCCTGTGCTTTAAAAGCGATTCCAACGTACCTCTTGAAATCTGTTTCCTGCTATTCTGCCTCGCTTTCAAGTCCGCCTCGTTGTCTTCCCTCAACAGATTTTTGGACGATAGTTGTCCTTTATTACTCGGCCAGTTTGTGAATTGCTGTGCCCCTGAGCTCCATTTTTCAACTCGTTTTTGGTGAGCTGACCGCAAGTCCAAAATTTTGGTTCAGGACCTATACTGGTTCCCGGTGGGTGGCTGAGACTTTGGTTAATTCTTCTTCCTGGCGGGAAATTACAGTGATATGTGCCCGTCCAAATGCCTAACAGCTACTCTCTCATTGGTTCTCCCTCTTCCCTTTCATCCTCTGCCAAATCGGCAACATGTGCGAACCAGGAGGTTAAAGGGGCTGTCTCTCCAAGTTGGGAGGTTGATAGTAAAGCAGATGGAAAGTCAAACCGGAGCACCAGGAGAGGGACTATTCGTTGAGTTTTAGAAACCTTTCGTATTCACAGTGTGTCCGATCTCTAGGTTTCCCGTGCATGTTATAACTGTAGTAATATTCCCTTCAACCTGGAGAATTCGGACCCATGGAATGGGTGCCATGCATTATTGCTTTAAAGGGTCTGCATTTGCTCACCCAATCTCACCAATTCACTCAGTCCCAAGTGTCCAGCCTTATGCCACATCCAGCTGTCGATGTAGATAGCGACATTCCAGCTTTCATCAGAGACCCTGAAGGAATTGTAAAGAATTTCCCAGTTTTTTTGTTTTGTTTTTGAAATTCCTTTTTATAGTGGGTTTGAGCTGATTCTCGGTGCCATGTTTATGCCAGTCTAGACACACTTGTTTCCCTTTCGGAGACATATCAATACATAGGTTTTAATATTCTTAATAGTCAGATATATTCCTCTGCGGGAAATATGGTGTTTTGAGTCCCTTTCACTGAGGAAGGTGTAGGTCTTGTCTATTCCATAGTTGGTTCTTGGAACGGTACCTGTGCTTATATCAAACTCTGGTTTTATGCATCACCCCACCTCTCCTTCCCCCTTAAGCAGGCATAAGAGTGTTTTCTAAATGTGAGACACTGTTCTCTTTCCTAACTCAGTTCAAGTGTAGCCATGTTTATAGGATCTTCATAAGTGATATCTTATGATAAGTTTCTTTTTCTGTGTGACTTATTTCACTTAGAATCATCATACCTGAATCCACCCATTTTGCTGCTACTGGTCTTATGACATTGATTTCATGGCTGAGGGATATTCCATCGTACGTAAGTACCACAATTTTTTGAACCATTTTAATATTTCCTGGGATACTTAATGTGTATCCAAGTTGAGGTCCTTGTAAGCAGTGCACCCCTAAATTTTGGGGTGGCTGTGTATTATTGATTTTCAGTTTTGCCAAAGTATATTCCCTAGACTGGAAGTGCCCTTGGCTCTGTAGCTCTGTTCTTTACTTGTTTTAGGGAAAACAATGCACTCCTCCAGAGAGGCAGTTGGCAATTTACATCCCGCCCATCAGCATAACAAGGCTCCCTGTTCTCCAGGGCCTGTTTGGCTTTCTGGTTTTTACACATTTTGTGGATGTCCCTTTTGACCGGTGGGAAGTGATACTTCTTTGTAGTGCGGATTTGCATTGCCCGCTTGCTTGCTTGGCCAAAATGGGCGTATGCGTTTTCTCCTGAATATATTCAGGAAAAAACGCATACGCCCTTTTTGGCCAAGTGCATCATTGTCGATGTTGTGCCCCTCTTCCTGTGCTTTAAAGGCGATTCCAACGTACCTCTTGAAATCTGTTTCCTGCTCTTTTGCCTCGCTTTCAAGTCCACCTCGTTGCCTTCCCTCAACAGATTTTTGGACGATAGTTGTCCTTTATTACTCGGCCAGTTTGTGAGTTGCTGTGCCCCTGAGCTCCATTTTTCAACTCGTTTTTGGTGAGCTGACCGCAAGTCCAAAATTTTGGTTCAGGACCTATACTGGTTCCCGGTGCGTGGCTGAGACTTTGGTTAATTCTTCTTCCTGCCGGGAAATTACAGTGATATGTGCCCGTCCAAATGTCTAACAGCTCCTCTCTCATTGGTTCTCCCTCTTCCCTTTTATCCTCTGCCAAATTGGCCACCTGTGTGAACCAGGAGGTTATAGGGGCTGTCTCTCCAAGTTGGGAGGTTGATAGTAAAGCAGATGAAAAGTGAAACTGGAGCACCAGGAGAGGGACTATTCGTTGAGTTTTAGAAACCTTTCGTATTCACAGTGTGTCCGTTCTCTAGGTTTCCCGTACATGTTATAGCTGTAGTAATATTCCCTTCAACCTGGAGAGTTGGGGCACATGGAATGGGTGTCAGACATTTGTGATTTAAAGGGTCTGCATATGCTCAACCAATCTCAGCAATCCTCTCAGTCCCAAGTGTCCTTCTTTATGCCACATCCAGCTGTCGTTGTAGATAGGGTCATTCCAGGTTTCATCAGAGACCCTGAAGGAATTTTAAAGAATTTCCCAGTTTTTTTGTTTTGTTTTTGAAATTCCTTTTTATAGTGGGTTTGAGCTGATTCTCGCTGCCATGTTTATGCCAGTCTAGACACACTTGTTTCCCTTACGGAGACATATCAATACATAAGTTTTAAGATTCTTACTAGTCAGATATATTCCTCTGCGGGAAATATGGGGTTTTGAGTCCCTTTCACTGAGGAAGGTGTAGGTCTTGTCTATTCCATAGTTGGTTTTTGGAACGGTACTTGTGTTATATCAAACTCTGGTTTTATGCATCACCCCACCTCTCCTTCCCCCTTAAGCAGGTATAAGAGTGTTTTCTAAATGTGAGAAATTCTTCTCTTTCCTAACTCAGTTCAAGTGTAGCCATGTTTACAGGATCTTCATAAGTGATATCTTATGATAAGTTTCTTTTTCTGTGTGACTTATTTCACTTAGAATCATCGTACCTGAATCCACCCATTTTGCTGCTACTGGTCTTATGACATTGATTTCATGGCTGAGGGATATTCCATCGTACGTAAGTACCACAATTTTTGAACCATTTTTATATTTCCTTGGATATTTAAGGTGTACCCAAGTTGAGGTCCTTGTAAGCAGTGCAGCCCTAAATTTGGGGTGGCTTTGTCTTATTGATATTCAGTTTTCCCAAGGTATATTGCCTAGACTGGAAGTGCCCTTGGCTCTGTAGCTCTGTTGTTTACTTGTTTTAGGGCACACAATGCACTCCTCCAGAGAGGCAGTTGGCAATTTACATCCCGCCCGTCAGCATAACAAGGCTCCCTGTTCTCCGGGGCCTGTCTTTCCTTTCTGGTTTTTACACATTTTGTGGATGTCCCTTTTGACCGGTGGGAAGTGATACTTCTTTGTAGGGCAGATTTGCATTGCCCGCTTGCTTGCTTGGCCAAAAAGGGCGTATGCGTTTTCTCCTGAATATATTCAGGAGAAAACGCATACGCCCTTTTTGGCCAAGTGCATCATTGTCGAAGTTGTGCCCCTCTTCCTGTGCTTTAAAGGCGATTCCAACGTACCTCTTGAAATCTGTTTCCTGCTATTCTGCCTCGCTTTCAAGTCCGCCTCGTTGCCTTCCCTTAACAGATTTTTGGACGATATTTGTCCTTTATTACTCTGCCAGTTTGTGAATTGCTGTGGCCTTGAGCTCCATTATTCAACTCGTTTCTTGTGAGCTGACAGCAAGTCCAAAATTTTGGTTCAGGACCTATACTGGTTCCCGGTGGGGGGCTGAGACTTTGGTTAATTCTTCTTCCTGCCGGGAATTTAGAGTGATATGTGCCCGTCCAAATGCCTAACAGCTACTCTGTCATTGGTTTTCCCTATTCCCTTTCATCCTCTGCCAAATTGGAAACTTGTGTGAACCAGGAGGTTAACGGGGCTGTCTCTCCAAGTTGGGAGGTTGATAGTAAAGCAGATGGAAAGTCAAATCGGAGCACCAGGAGAGGGACTATTCGTTGAGTTTTAGAAACCTTTCGTAATCACCGTGTGTCCATTCTCTAGGTTTCCCGTACATGTTATAGCTGTAGTAATATTCCCTTCAACCTGGAGAGTTGGGACCCATGGAATTTGTGCCAGGCTGTTGTGCTTTAAAGGGTCTGCATTTGCTCACCCAATCTCACCAATCATCTCAGTCCCAAGTGTCCCTCCTTATGCCATATCCATCTGTCGTTGTAGATAGGGTCATTCCAGGTTTTATCACAGACCCTGAAGGAATTGTAAAGAATTTCCCAGTTTTTTTGTTTTGTTTTGAAATTCCTTTTTATAGTGGGTTTCAGCTGATTCTCGCTGCCATGTTAATGCCAGTCTAGACACACTTGATTCCCTTACGGAGACATATCAATACATAGGTTTTAAGATTCTTACTAGTCAGATATACTCCTCTGCGGGAAATATGGGGTTTTGAGTCCCTTTCACTGAGGAAGGTGTAGGTCTTGTCTATTCCATAGTTGGTTTTTGGAACGGTACCTGTGCTTATATCAAACTCTGGTTTTATGCATCACCCCACCTCTCCTTCCCCCTTAAGCAGGCATAAGAGTGTTTTCTAAATGTGAGACACTGTTCTCTTTCCTAACTCAGTTCAAGTGTAGCCATGTTTACAGGACCTTCATAAGTGATATCTTATGATAAGTTTCTTTTTCTGTGTGACTTATTTCACTTAGAATCATCGTACCTGAATCCACCCGTTTTGCTGCTACTGGTCTTATGACATTGATTTCATGGCTGAGGGATATTCCATCGTACGTAAGTACCACAATTTTTTGAACCATTTTTATATTTCTGGGATATTTAAGGTGTACCCAAGCTGAGGTCCTTGTAAGCAGTGCAGCCCTAAATTTTGGGGTGGCTCTGTCTTATTGATTTTCAGTTTTCCCAAGGTATATTCCCTAGACTGGAAGTGCCCTTGTCTCTGTAGCTCTGTTGTTTACTTGTTTTAGGGAACACAATGCACTTCTCCGGAGAGGCAGTTGGCAATTTACATCCCGCCCATCAGCATAACAAGGCTCCCTGTTCTCCAAGGCCTGTCTTGCCTTTCTGGTTTTTACACATTTTGTGGATGTCCCTTTTGACCGGTGGGAAGTGATACTTCTTTGTAGTGCAGATTTGCATTGCCCGCTTGCTTGCTTGGCCAAAAAGGGCGTACGCGTTTTCTCCTGAATATATTCAGGAGAAAACGCATACGCCCTTTTTAGCCAAGTTCATCATTGTCGAAGTTGTGCCCCTCTTCCTGTGCTTTAAAGGCAATTCCAAAGTACCTCTTGAAATCTGTTTCCTGCTATTCTGCCTCGCTTTCAAGTCCGCCTCGTTGCCTTCCCTCAACAGATTTTTGGACGATAGTTGTGCTTTATTACTCGGCCAGTTTGTGAATTGCTGTGCCCCTGAGCTCCATTTTTCAACTCGTTTTTGGTGAGCTGACCGCAAGTCCAAAATTTTGGTTCAGGACCTATACTGGTTCCCGGAGGGTGGCTGAGACTTTGGTTAATTCTTCTTCCTGCCGGGAAATTACAGTGATATGTGCCCCTCCAAATGCCTAACAGCTACTCTCTCATTGGTTCTCCCTCTTCCCTTTCATACTCTGCCAAATTGGCAACCTGTGCGAACCAGGAGGTTAAAGGGGCTGTCTCTCCAAGTTGGGAGGTTGATAGTAAAGCAGATGGAAAGTCAAACTGGAGCACCAGGAGAGGGAGTATTCGTTGAGTTTTAGAAACCTTTCGTATTCACAGTGTGTCCGTTCCCTAGGTTTCCCGTACTTGTTATAACTGTAGTAATATTCCCTTCAACCTGGAGAGTTCGGACCCATGGAATGGGTGCCATGCATTATTGCTTTAAAGGGTCTGCATTTGCTCACCCAATCTCACCAATCGTCTCAGTCCCAAGTGTCCAGCCTTATGCCACATCCAGCTGTCATTGTAGATAGGGTCATTCCAGGTTTCATCAGAGACCCTGAAGGAATTGAAAAGAATTTCCCAGTTTTTTTGTTTTGTTTTTGAAATTCCTTTTTATAGTGGGTTTGGGCTGATTCTCGCTGCCATGTTTATGCGAGTCTAGACACACTTGATTCCCTTATGGAGACATATCAATACATAGGTTTTAAGATTCTTACTAGTCAGATATATTCCTCTGCGGGAAATATGGGGTTTTGAGTCCCTTTCACTGAGGAAGGTGTAGGTCTTGTCTATTCCATATTTGGTTTTTGGAACGGTACCTGTGCTTATATCAAACTCTGGTTTTATGCATCACCCCACCTCTCCTTCCCCCTTAAGCAGGCATAAGAGTGTTTTCTAAATATGAGACACTGTTCTCTTTCCTAACTCAGTTCAAGTGTAGCCAGGTTTACAGGATCTTCATAAGTGATATCTTATGATAAGTTTCTTTTTCTCTGTGACTTATTTCACTTAGAATCATCGTACCTGAATCCACCCATTTTGCTGCTACTGGTCTTATGACATTGATTTCATGGCTGAAGGATATTCCATCGTACGTAAGTACCACAATTTTTTGAACCTTTTTTATATTTCCTGGGATATTTAAGGTGTACCCAAGTTGAGGTCCTTGTAAGCAGTGCAGCCCTAAATTTTGGGGTGGCTCTGTCTTATTGATTTTCAGTTTTCCCAAGGTATATTCCCTAGACTGGAAGTGCCCTTGGCTCTGTAGCTCTGTTGTTTACTTGTTTTAGGGAACACAATGCACTCCTCCAGAGAGGCAGTTGGCAATTTACCTCCCACCCATCAGCATATCAAGGCCCCCTGTTTTCCAGGGCCTGTCTTGCCTTTCTGGTTTTTACACATTTTGTGGATGTCCCTTTTGACCGGTAGGAAGTGATACTTCTTTGTAGTGCAGATTTGCATTGCCTGCTTGCTTGCTTGGCCAAAAAGTGCGTATGCATTTTCTCCTGAATGTATTCAGGAGAAAACGCATACGCCCTTTCTGGACAAGTGCATCATTGTCGAAATTGTGCCCCTCTTCCTGTGCTTTAAAGGTGATTCCAACGTACCTCTTGAAATCTGTTTCCTGCTATTCTGCCTCGCTTTCAAGTCCACCTCGTTGCCTTCCCTCAACAGATTTTTGGACGATAGTTGTCCTTTATTACTCTGCCGGTTAGTGAATTGCTGTGCCCCTGAGCTCCATTTTTCAACTCATTTTTGGTGAGCTGACCGCAAGTCCAAAATTTTGGTTCAGGACCTATACTGGTTCCCGGTGGGGGGCTGAGACTTTGGTTAATTCTTCTTCCTGCCGGGAAATTACAGTGATATGTGCCCGTCCAAATGTCTACCAGCTACTCTCTCATTGGTTCTCCCTCTTCCCTTTTATCCTCTGCCAAATTGGCAACCTGTGCGAACCAGGAGGTTAAAGGGGCTGTCTCTCCAAGTTGGGAGGTTGATAGTAAAGCAGGTGGAAAGTCAAACCGGAGCACCAGGAAAGGGACTATTCGTTGAGTTTTAGAAACCTTTCTTATTCACAGTGTGTCCGTTCTCTAGGTTTCCCATACATGTTATAACTGTACTAATATTGCCTTCAACCTGGAGAGTTGGGACCCATGGAATGGGTGCCAGGCATTATTGCTTTAAAGGGTCTGCATTTGCTCACCCAATCTCACCAATCGTCTCAGTCCCAAGTGTCCAGCCTTATGCCACATCCAGCTGTCGTTGTAGATAGGGTCATTCCACGTTCCATCAGAGACCCTGAAGGAATTGTAAAGAATTTCCCAGTTTTTTTGTTTTGATTTTGAAATTCCTTTTTATAGTGGGTTTGAGCTGATTCTCGCTGCCATGTTTATGCCAGTCTAGACACACTTGATTCCCTTACGGAGACATATCAATACATAGGTTTTAAGATTCTTACTAGTCAGATATATTCCTCTGTGGGAAATATGGGGTTTTGAGTCCCTTTCACTGAGGAAGGTGTAGGTCTTGTCTATTCCATAGTTGGTTTTTGGAATGGTAGCTTTGCTTATATCAAACTCTGGTTTTATGCATCACCCCACCTCTCCTTCCCCCTTAAGCAGGCATAAGAGTGTTTTCTAAATGTGAGACACTCTTCTCTTTCCTAACTCAGTTCAAGTGTAGCCATGTTTACAGGATCTTCATAAGTGATATCTTATGATAAGTTTCTTTTTCTGTGTGACTTATTTCACTTAGAATCATCGTACCTGAATCCACCCATTTTGCTGCTACTGGTCTTATGACATTGATTTCATGGCTGAGGGATATTCCATCATACGTAAGTACCACAATTTTTTGAACCATTTTTATATTTCCTGGGATATTTAAAGTTTACCCAAGTTGAGGTCCTTGTAAGCAGTGCACCCTAAATTTTGTGGTGGCTCTGTCTTATTGATTTTCAGTTTTCCCAAGGTATGTTCCCTAGACTGGAAGTGCCCTTGGCTCTGTAGCTCTGTTGTTTACCTGTTTTAGGGAACACAATGCACTCCTCCAGAGAGGCAGTTGGCAATTTACATCCCGCCCATCAGCATAACAAGGCTCCCTGTTCTCCAGGGCCTGTCTTGCCTTTCTGGTTTTTACACATTTTGTGGATGTCCCTTTTGACCAGTGGGAAGTGATCCTTATTTGTAGTGCAGATTTGCATTGCCCGCTTGCTTGCTTGGCCAAAAAGGGCGTATGCGTTTTCTCCTGAATATATTCAGGAGAAAACACATACTCCCTTTTTGGCCAAGTGCATCATTGTCAAATTTGTGCCCCTCTTCCTGTGCTTTAAAGGCGATTCCAACGTACCTCTTGAAATCTGTTTCCTGCTATTCTGCCTCGCTTTCAAGTCCGCCTCGTTGCCTTCCCTCAACAGATTTTTGGACGATAGTTGTCCTTTATTACTCGGCCAGTTTGTGAATTGCTGTGCCCCTGAGCTCCATTTTTCAACTCGTTTTTGGTGAGCTGACCGCAAGTCCAAAATTTTGGTTCAGGACCTATGCTGGTTCCCGGTGGGTGGCTGAGACTTTGGTTAATTCTTCTTCCTGCCGGGAAACTAGAGTGATATGTGCCCGTCCAAATGCCTAACAGCTACTCTCTCATTGGTTCTCCCTCTTCCCTTTCATCCTCTGCCAAATTGGCAACCTGTGCGAAGCAGGAGATTAAAGGGGCTGTCTCTCCAAGTTGGGAGGTTGATAGTAAAGCAGGTGGAAAGTCAAACCGGAGCACCAGGAGAGGGACTATTCGTTGAGTTTTAGAAACCTTTCGTATTCACAGTGTGTCCGTTCCCTAGGTTTCCCGTACTTGTTATAACTTTAGTAATATTCCCTTCAACCTGGAGAGTTGGGATCCATGGAATTGGTGCCATGCATTATTGCTTTAAAGGGTCTGCATTTGCTCACCGAATCTCACCAATCCTCTCAGTCCCAAGTCTCCAGCCTTATGCCACATCCAGCTGTCATTGTAGATAGGGTCATTCCAGGTTCCCTCAGAGACCCTGAAGGAATTGTAAAGAATTTCCCAGTTTTTTTGTTTTGTTTTTGAAATTCCTTTTTATAGTGGGTTTGAGCTGATTCTCGCTGCCATGTTTATGCCAGTCTAGACACACTTGATTCCCTTACGGAGACATATCAATACATAGGTTTTAAGATTCTTACTAGTCAGATATATTCCTCTGCGGGAAATATGGTGTTTTCAGCCCCTTTCACTGAGGAAGGTGTAGGTCTTGTCTATTCCATAGTTGGTTTTTGGAACGGTACCTGTGCTTATATCAAACTCTGGTTTTATGCATCACCCCACCTCTCCTTCCCCCTTAAGCAGGCATAAGAGTGTTTTCTAAATGTGAGACACTTTTCCCTTTCCTAACTCAGTTCAAGTGTAGCCACGTTTACAGGATCTTCATAAGTGATATCTTATGATAAGATTCTTTTTCTCTGTGACTTATTTCACTTAGAATCATCGTACCTGAATCCACCCATTTTGCTGCTACTGGTCTTATGACATTGATTTCATGGCTGAGGGATATTCCATCGTACGTAAGTACCACAATTTTTTGAACCATTTTTATATTTCCTGGGATATTTAAGGTGTACCCAAGTTGAGGTCCTTGTAAGCAGTGCAGCCCTAAATTTTGGGGTGGCTCTGTCTTATTGATTTTCAGTTTTCCCAAGGTATATTCCCTAGACTGGAAGTGCCCTTGGCTCTGTAGCTCTGTTGTTTACTTCTTTTAGGGAACACAATGCACTCCTCCAGAGAGGCAGTTGGCAAGTTACATCCCGCCCATTAGCATAACAAGGCTCCCTGTTCTCCAGGGCCTGTCTTGCCTTTCTGGTTTTTACACATTTTGTGGATGTCCCTTTGGACCGGTGGGAAGTGATACTTCTTTGTAGTGCAGATTTGCCTTGCCCGCTTGCTTCCTTGGCCAAAAAGGGCGTATGCGTTTTCTCATGAATATATTCAGGAGAAAACGCATACGCCCCTTGTGGCCAAGTGCATCATTGTTGAAGTTGTGCCCCTCTTCCTGTGCTTTAAAGGCGATTCCAACATACCTCTTGAAATCTGTTTCCTGCTATTCTGCCTCGCTTTCAAGTCCGACTCGTTGCCTTCCCTCAACAGATTTTTGGACGATAGTTGTCCTTTATTACTCGGCCAGTTTGTGAATTGCTGTGCCCCTGAGCTCCATTATTCAACTCGTATTTGGTGAGCTGACCGCAAGTCCAAAATTTTGGTTCATGAACTTTACTGGTTCCCGGTTGGTGGCTGAGACTTTGGTTAATTCTTCTTACTGCCGGGAATTTATAGTGATATGTGCCCGTCCAAATGCCCAACAGCTACTCTCTCATTGGTTCTCCCTCTTCCCTTTCATCCTCTGCCAAATTGGCAACCTGTGCGAACCAGGAGGTTAAAGGGGCTGTCTCTCCAAGTTGGGAGGTTGATAGTAAAGCAGATGGAAAGTCAAACCGGAGCACCTGGAGAGGGACTATTCGTTGAGTTTTAGAAACCTTTCGTATTCACAGTGTGTCCGTTCTCTAGGTTTCCCGTACATGTTATAACTGTAGTAATATTCCCTTCAACCTGGAGAGTTGGGACCCATGGAATGGGTGCCATGCATTACTGATTTAAAGGGTCTGCATTTGCTCACCCAATCTCACCAATCCTCTCAGTCCCAAGTGTCCAGCCTTATGTCACATCCAGCTGTCGTTGTAGATAGGGTCATTCCAGGTTTCATCAGAGACCCTGAAGGAATTGTAAAGAATTTCCCAGTTTTTTTTGTTTTGTTTTTGAAATTCCTTTTTATAGTGGGTTTGAGCTGACTCTCGCTGCCATGTTTATGCAAGTCTAGACACACTTGATTCCCTTACAGAGACATATCAATACATAGGTTTTAAGATTATTACTAGTCAGATATATTCCTCTCCGGGAAATATGGGGTTTTGAGTCCCTTTCACTGAGGAAGGTGTAGGTCTTGTCTATTCCATAGTTGGTTGTGGAACGGTATCTGTGCTTATATCAAACTCTGGTTTTATGCATCACCCCACCTCTCCTTCCCCCTTAAGCAGGCATGAGAGTGTTTTCTAAATGTGAGACACTGTTCTCTTTCCTAACTCAGTTCAAGTGTAGCCATGTTTACAGGATCTTCATAAGTGATATCTTATGATAAGTTTCTTTTTCTGTGTGACTTATTTCACTTAGAATCATCATACCTGAATCCACCCATTTTGCTGCTACTGGTCTTATGACATTGATTTCATGGCTGAGGGATATTCCATCGTACGTAAGTACCACAATTTTTTGAACCATTTTTATATTTCCTTGGATATTTAAGGTGTACCCAACTTGAGGTCCTTGTAAGCAGTGCAGCCCTAAATTTTGGGGTGGCTCTGTCTTATTGATTTTCAGTTTTCCCAAGGTATATTCCCTAGACTGGAAGTGCCCTTGGCTCTGTAGCTCTGTTCTTTACTTGTTTTAGGGAACACAATGCACTCCTCCAGAGAGGCAGTTGGCAATTTACATCCCGCCCATCAGCATAACAAGGCTCCCTGTTCTCCAGGGCCTGTCTTGCCTTTCTGGTTTTTACACATTTTGTGGATGTCCCTTTTGACCGGTGGGAAGCGATACTTCTTTGTAGTGCAGATTTGCATTGCCCGCTTGCTTGCTTGGCCAAAAAGGGCGTATGCGTTTTCTCCTGAATATATTCAGGAGAAAACGCATACGCCCTTTTTGGCCAAGTGCATCATTGTCGAAGTTGATTCCCTCTTCCTGTGCTTTAAAGGCAATTCCAACGTACCTCTTGGAATCTGTTTCCTGTTATTCTGCCTCGTTTTCAAGTCCGCCTCGTTGCCTTCCCTCAACAGATTTTTGGATGATAGTTGTCCTTTATTACTCGGCCAGTTTGTGAATTGCTGTGCCCCTGAGCTCCATTTTTCAACTCGTTTTGGGTGAGCTGACCGCAAGTCCAAAATTTTGGTTCAGGACCTATACTGGTTCCCGGTGGGTGGCTGAGACTTTGGTTAATTCTTCTTTCGGGCGGGAAATTACAGTGATATATGCCCGTCCAAAGGCCTAACAGCTACTCTCTCATTGGTTCTCCTTCTTCCCTTTCATCCTCTGCCAAATTGGAAACCTGTGCGAACCAGGAGGTTAAAGGGGCTGTCTCTCCAAGTTGGGAGGTTGATAGTAAAGCAGATGGAAAGTCAAACCGGAGCACCTGGAGAAGGACTATTCGTTGAGTTTTAGAAACCTTTCGTATTCACAGTGTGTCCGTTCTCTAGGTTTCCCGTACATGTTATAACTGTAGTAATATTCCCTTCAACCTGGAGAGTTGGGACCCATGGAATGGGTGCCATGCATTATTGCTTTAAAGGGTCTGCATTTGCTCACCCAATCTCACCAATCCTCCCAGTCCCAGGTGTCCAGCCTTATGCCACATCCAGCTGTCGTTGTACATAGGGTCATTCCAGATTTCATCAGAGACCCTGAAGGAATTGTAAAGAATTTCCCAATTGTTTTTTGTTTTGTTTTTGAAATTCCTTTTTATAATGGGTTTGAGCTGATTCTCGCTGCCATGTTTATGCCAGTCTAGACACACTTGATTCCCTTACGGAGACATATCAATACATAGGTTTTAAGATTCTTACTAGTCAGATATATTCCTCTGCGGGAAATATGGGGTTTTGAGTCCCTCTCACTGAGGAAGGTGTAGGTCTTGTCTATTCCATAGTTGGTTTTTGGAACGGTACCTGTGCTTATATCAAACTCTGGTTTTATGCATCACCCCACCTCTCCTTCCCCCTTAAGCAGGCATAAGAGTGTTTTCTAAATGTGAGACACTGTTCTCTTTCCTAACTCAGTTCAAGTGTAGCCATGTTTACAGGAACTTCATTAGTGATATCTTATGATAAGTTTCTTTTTCTGTGTGACTTATTTCACTTAGAATCATCGTACCTGAATCCACCCATTTTGCTGCTACTGGTCTTATGACATTGATTTCATGGCTGAGGGATATTCCATCGTACGTAAGTGCCACAATTTTTTGACCATTTTTATATTTCCTGGGATATTTAAGGTGTACCGAAGTTGAGGTCCTTGTAAGCAGAGCAACCCTAAATATTGGGGTGGCTCTGTCTTATTGATTTTCAGTTTTCCCAAGGTATATTCCCTAGACTGGAAGTGCCCTTGGCTCTGTAGCTCTGTTCTTTACTTGTTTTAGGGAACACAATGCACTCCTCCAGAGAGGCAGTTGGCAATTTACATCCCACCCATCAGCATAACAAGGCTCCCTGTTCTCCAGGGCCTGTCTTGCCTTTCTGGTTTTTACACATTTTGTGAATGTCCCTTTTGACCGGTGGGAAGTGATACTTCTTTGTAGTGCAGATTTGCATTGCCCGCTTGCTTGCTTGGCCAAATAGGGCGTATGCATTTTCTCCTGAATATATTCAGGAGAAAACGCATATGCCCTTTTTGGCCAAGTGCATCATTGTCGAAGTTGTGCCCCTCTTCCTGTGCTTTAAAGGCGATTCAAACGTATCTCTTGAAATCTGTTTCCTGCTATTCTGCCTCGCTTTCAAGTCCGCCTCACAGCCTTCCCTCAACAGATTTTTGGACGATAGTTGTCCTTTATTACTCTGCCAGTTTGTGAATTGCTGTGCCCCTGAGCTCCATTTTTCAACTCGTGTTTGGTGAGCTGACCGCAAGTCCAAAATTTTGGTTCAGGGCCTATGCTGGTTCCCGGTGGGGGGCTGAGACTTTGGTTAATTCTTCCTCCTGACGGGAAATTACAATGATATGTGCCCGTTCAAATGCCTAACAGCTACTCTCTCATTGGTTGTCCCTCTTCCCTTTCAACCTCTGCCAAATTGACAACCTGTGCGAACCAGGAGGTTAAAAGGGCTTTCTCTCTAAGTTGGGAGGTTGATAGTAAAGCAGATGGAAAGTCAAACCGGATCACCAGGAGAGGGACTATTCGTTGAGTTTTAGACACCTTTCGTATTCACAGTGTGTCCGTTTTCTAGGTTTCCCATACATGTTATAGCTGTAGTAATATTCCCTTCAACATGGAGAGTTGGGACCCATGGAATGGTTGCCAGGCATTTGTGCTTTAAAGGGTCTGCATTTGCTCACCCAATCTCACCAATCGCCTCAGTCTCAAGTGTCCAGCCTTATGCCACATCCAGCTGTCGTTGTAGGTAGGGTCATTCCAGGTTTCATCAGAGACCCTGAAGGATTTGTAAAGAATTTCCCAGTTTTTTTGTTTTGTTTTTGAAATTCCTTTTTATAGTGGGTTTGAGCTGATTCTCGCTGCCATGTTTCTGCCAGTCTAGACACACTTGATTCCCTTATGGAGACATATCAATACATAGGTTTTAAGATTCTTACTAGTCAGATATATTCCTCTGCGGGAAATATGGGGTTTTGAGTCCCTTTAACTGAGGAAGGTGTAGGTATTGTCTATTCCATAGTTGGTTTTTGGAATGGTACCTGTGCTTATATCAAACTCTGGTTTTATGCATTACCCCACCTCTCCTTCTCTCTTAAGGAGGTATAAGAGTGTTTTCTAAATGTGAGACACTCTTCTCTTTCCTAACTCAGTTCAAGTGTAGCCATGTTTACAGGATGTTCATAAGTTATATCTTATGATAAGTTTCTTTTTCTGTGTGACTTATTTCACTTAGAATCATCGTACCTGAATCCACCCATTTTGCTGCTACTGGTCTTATGACATCGATTTCATGGCTGAGGGATATTCCATCGTACGTAAGCACCACAATTTTTTGAACCATTTTTATATTTCCTGGTTTATTTAAGGTGTACCCAAGTTGAGGTCCTTGTAAGCAGTGCAGCCCTAAATTTTGGGTTGGCTCTGTCTTATTGATTTTCAGTTTTCCCAATGTATATTCCCTATCCTGGAAGTGCCCTTGGCTCTGTAGCTCTGTCCTTTACTTGTTTTAGGGAACACAATGTACTCTTCCAGAGAGGCAGTTGGCAATTTACATCCCGCCCATCACCATAACAAGGCTCCCTGTTCTCCAGGGTCTGTCTTGCCTTTCTGGTTTTTACACATTTTGTGGATGTCCCTTTGACTGGTGGGAAGTGATACTTCTTTGTAGTGCAGATTTCCATTGCCCGCTTGCTTGCTAGGCCAAAAAGGGTGTATGCGTTTTCTCCTGAATATATTCAGGAGAAAACGCATACACCCTTTTTGGCCAAGTGCATCATTGTCGAAGTTGTGCCCCTCTTCCTGTGCTTTAAAGGCGATTCCAACGTACCTCTTGAAATCTGTTTCCTGCTCTTCTGCCTCGCTTTCAAGTCCGCCTCGTTGCCTTCCCTCAACAGATTTTTGGACGATAGTTGTCCTTTATTACTCGGCCAGTTTGTGAATTGCTGTGCCCCTGAGCTCCATTTTTCAACTCAATTTTTTGTGAGCTGACCGCAAGTCCAAAATTTTGGTTCAGGACCTATGCTGGTTCCCAGTGTGGGGCTGAGACTTTGGTTAATTCTTCTTTCTGCCGGGAAGTTAGAGTGATATGTGCCCGCCCAAATGCCTAACAGCTACTCTCTCATTGGTTCTCCCTCTTCCCTTTCATCCTCTGCCAAATTGGAAACCTGTGCGAACCAGGAGGTTAATGGGTCTGTCTCTCCAAGTTTGGAGATTGATAGTAAAGCAGATGGAAAGTCAAACCGGAGCAGCAGGAGAGGGACTATTCGTTGAGTTTTAGAAACCTTTCATATTCACAGTGTCTCCGTTCTCTAGGTTTCCCGTACATGTTATAGGTGTAGTAATATTCCCTTCAACCTGGAGATTTGGGACCCATGGAATGGGTGCCAGGCATTTGTGCTTTAAAGGGTCTGCATTTGCTCACCCAATCTCACCAATCGACTCAGTCCCAAGTGTCCTTCCTTATGCCACATCCAGCTGTCATTGTAGATAGGGTCATTCCAGGTTTCATCAGAGACCCTGAAGGAATTGTAAAGAATTTCCTAGTTTTTTTGTTTTGTTTTTGAAATTCCTTTTTAGAGTGGGTTTGAGCTGATTCTCGCTGCCATGTTTCTGCAAGTCTAGACACACTTGATTCCCTTACGGAGACATTTCAATACATAGGTTTTAAGATTCTTACTAGTCAGATATATTCCTCTGCGGGAAATATGGGGTTTTGAGTCCCTTTCACTGAGGAAGGTGTAGGTCTTGTCTATTTCATAGTTGGATTTTGGAACGGTACCTGTGCTTATATCAAACTCTGGTTTTATGCATCACCCCACCTCTCCTTCCCCCTTAAGCAGGCATAAGAGTGTTTTCCAAATGTGAGACACTGTTCTCTTTCCTAACTCAGTTCAAGTGTAGCCAAGTTTACAGGATCTTCATAAGTGATATCTTATGATAAGTTTCTTTTTCTGTGTCTTATTTCACTTAGAATCATTGTACCTGAATCCACCCATTTTGCTGCTACTGGTCTTATGACATTGATTTCATGGCTGAGGGATATTCCATCGTACGTAAGTACCACAATTTTTTGAACCATTTTTATATTTCCTGGTTTATTTAAGGTGTACCCAAGTTGAGGTCCTTGTAAGCAGTGCAGCCCTAAATTTTGGGGTGGCTCTGTCTTATTGATTTTCAGTTTTCCCAAGGTATATTCCCTAGCCTGGAAGTGCCCTTGGCTCTGTAGCTCTGTTCTTTACTTGTTTTAGGGAACACAATGTACTCTTCCAGAGAGGCATTTGGCAATTTACATCCCGCCCATCACCATAACAAGGCTCCCTGTTCTCCAGGGTCTGTCTTGCCTTTCTGGTTTTTACACATTTTGTGGATGTCCCTTTGACTGGTGGGAAGTGATACTTCTTTGTAGTGCAGATTTGCATTGCCGGCTTGCTTGCTAGGCCAAAAAGGGCGTATGCGTTTTCTCCTGAATATATTCAGGAGAAAACGCATACGCCCTTTTTGGCCAAGTGCATCATTGTCGAAGTTGTGCCCCTCTTCCTGTGCTTTAAAGGCGATTCCAACGTACCTCTTGAAATCTGTTTCCTTCTATTCTGCCTCGCTTTCAAGTCCGCCTCGTTGCCTTCCCTCAACAGATTTTTGGACGATAGTTGTCCTTTATTACTCGGCCAGTTTGTGAATTGCTGTGCCCCTGAGCTCCATTTTACAACTCAATTTTTTGTGAGCTGACCGCAAGTCCAAAATTTTGGTTCTGGACCTATGCTGGTTCCCAGTGGGGGGCTGAGACTGTGGTTAATTCTTCTTCCTGCCGGGAAGTTAGAGTGATATGTGCCCGTCCAAATGCCTAACAGCTACTCTCTCTTTGGTTCTCCCTGTTCCCTTTCATACTCTGCCAAATTGGAAACCTGTGCGAACCAGGAGGTTAAAGGGTCTGTCTCTCCAAGTTGGGAGGTTGATAGTAAAGCAGATGGAATGTCAAACGGGAGCACCAGGAGAGGGACTATTCGTTGAGTTTTAGAAACCTTTCGTATTCACAGTGTGTCCGTTCTCTAGGTTTCCCGTACATGTTATAGCTGTAGTAATATTCCCTTCAACCTGGAGAGTTGGGACCCATGGAATGGGTGCCAGGCATTATTGCTTTAAAGGGTCTGCATTTGCTCACCCAATCTCACCAATCGTCTCAGTCCCAAGTGTCCCTCCTTATGCCACATCCAGCTGTCATTGTAGATAGTGTCATTCCAGGTTTCATCAGAGACCCTGAAGGAATTGTAAAGAATTTCACAGTTTTTTTGTTTTGTTTTTGAAATTCCTTTTTAGAGTGGGTTTGAGCTGATTCTCGCTGCCATGTTTATGCCAGTCTAGACACACTTGATTCCCTTATGGAGACATATCAATACATAGGTTTTAAGATTCTTACTAGTCAGATATATTCCTCTGCGGGAAATATGGGGTTTTGAGTCCCTTTCACTGAGGAAGGTGTAGGTCTTGTCTATTCCATAGTTGGTTTTTGGAACGGTACCTGTGCTTATATCAAACTCTGGTTTTATGCATCACCCCACCTGTCCTTCCCCCTTAAGCAGGCATAAGAGTGTTTTCTAAATGTGAGACACTGTCCTCTTTCCTAACTCAGTTCAAGTGTAGCCATGTTTACAGGATCTTCATAAGTGATATCTTATGATAAGTTTCTTTTTCTGTGTGACTTATTTCACTTAGAATCATCATACATGAATCAACCCATTTTGCTGCTACTGGTCTTATGACATTGATTTCATGGCTGAGGGATACTCCATCGTACGTAAGTACCACAATTTTTTGAACCATTTTTATATTTCCTGGGATATTTAAGGTGTACCCAAGTTGAGGTCCTTGTAAGCAGTGCAGCCCTAAATTTTGGGGTGGCTCTGTCTTATTGATTTTCAGTTTTCCCAAGGTATATTCCCTAGCCTGGAAGTGCCCTTGGCTCTGTAGCTCTGTTGTTTACTTGTTTTAGGGAACACAATGCACTCCTCCAGAGAGGCAGTTGGCAATTTACATCCCGCCCATCAGCATAACAAGGCTCCCTGTTCTCCAGGGCCTGTCTTGCCTTTCTGGGTTTTACACATTTTGTGGATGTCCCTTTTGTCCGGTGGGAAGTGATACTTCTTTGTAGTGCAGATTTGCATTGCCCGCTTGCTTGCTTGGCCAAAAAGGGCGTATGCGTTTTCTCCTGAATATATTCAGGAGAAAACGCATACGCCCTTTTTGGCCAAGTGCATCATTGTCGAAGTTGTGCCCCTCTTCCTGTGCTTTAAAGGCGATTCCAACGTACCTCTTGAAATCTGTTTCCTTCTATTCTGCCTCGCTTTCAAGTCCGCCTCGTTGCCTTCCCTCAACAGATTTTTGGACGATAGTTGTCCTTTATTACTCGGCCAGTTTGTGAATTGCTGTGCCCCTGAGCTCCATTTTACAACTCAATTTTTTGTGAGCTGACCGCAAGTCCAAAATTTTGGTTCTGGACCTATGCTGGTTCCCAGTGGGGGGCTGAGACTGTGGTTAATTCTTCTTCCTGCCGGGAAGTTAGAGTGATATGTGCCCGTCCAAATGCCTAACAGCTACTCTCTCTTTGGTTCTCCCTGTTCCCTTTCATACTCTGCCAAATTGGAAACCTGTGCGAACCAGGAGGTTAAAGGGTCTGTCTCTCCAAGTTGGGAGGTTGATAGTAAAGCAGATGGAATGTCAAACGGGAGCAGCAGGAGAGGGGCTATTCGTTGAGTTTTAGAAACCTTTCTTATTCACAGTGTGTCCGTTACCTAGGTTTCCCGTACATGTTATATCTGTAGTAATATTCCCTTCAACCTGGAGAGTTGGGTCCCATGGAATGGGTGCCAGGCATTTGTGCTTTAAAAGGTCTGCATTTCCTCAACCAATCTCACCAATCGTCTCAGTCCCAAGTGTCCCTCCTTATGCCACATCCAGCTGTCGTTGTAGATAGGGTCATTCCAGGTTTCATCAGAGACCCTGAAGGAATTTTAAAGAATTTCCCTTTTTTTTGTTTTGTTTTTGAAATTCCTTTTATAGTGGGTTTGAGCTGATTCTCGCTGCCATGTTTATGCCAGTCTAGACACACTTGATTCCCTTATGGAGACATAACAATACATAGGTTTTAAGATTCTTACTAGTCAGATATATTCCTCTGTGGGAAATATGGGGTTTTCAGTCCCTTTCACTGAGGAAGGTGTAGGTCTTGACTATTCCATAGCTGGTTTTTGGAACTGTACCTGTGCTTATATCAAACTCTGGTTTTATGCATCACCCCACCTCTCCTTCCCCCTTAAGCAGGCATAAGAGGGTTTTCTAAATGTGATACACTGTTCTCTTTCCTAACTCAGTTCAAATGTAGCCATGTTTACAGGATCTTCATAAGTGATATCTTATGATAAGTTTCTTTTTCTGTGTGACTTATTTCACTTAGAATCATCGTACCTGAATCCACCCATTTTGCTGCTACTGGTCTTATGACATTGATTTCATGGCTGAGGGATATTTCATCGTACATAAGTACCACAATTTTTTGAACCATTTTTATATTTCCTGCGATATTTAAGGTGTACCCAAGTTGAGGTCCTTGTAAGCAGTGCAGCCCTAAATTTTGGGGTGGCTCTGTCTTATTGATTTTCAGTTTTCCCAAGGTATATTCCCTAGACTGGAAGTGCCCTTGGCTCTGTAGCTCTGTTCTTTACTTGTTTTAGGGAACACAATGTACTCCTCCAGAGAGGCAGTTGGCAATTTACATCCCGCCCATCAGCATAACAAGGCTCCCTGTTCTCCAGGGCCTGTCTTGCCTTTCTGGTTTTTACACATTTTGTGAATGTCCCTTTTGACCGGTGGGAAGTGATACTTCTTTGTAGTGCAGATTTGCATTGCCCGCTTCCTTGCTTGGCCAACAAGGGCGTATGCGTTTTCTCCTGAATATATTCAGGAGAAAACGCATACGCCCTTTTTGGCCAAGTGCATCATTGTCGAAGTTGTGCCCCTCTTCCTGTGCTTTAAAGGCGATTCCAACGTACCTCTTGGAATCTGTTTCCTGTTATTCTGCCTCGCTTTCAAGTCCGCCTCGTTGCCTTCCCTCAACAGACTTTTGGACGATAGTTGTCCTTTATTACTCGGCCAGTTTGTGAGTTGCTGTGACCCTGAGCTCCATTTTTCAACTCGTTTTTGGTGAGCTGACCACAAGTCAAAATTTTGGTTCAGGAACTATACTGGTTCCCGGTGGGTGGCTGAGACTTTGGTTAATTCTTCTTCCTGCCGGGAAATTACAGTGATATGTGCCCGTCCAAATGCCTAACAGCTACTCTCTCATTGGTTCTCCCTCTTCCCTTTATCCTCTGCCATATTGGCAACCTTTGGGAACCAGGAGGTTAAAGGGGCTGTCTCTCCAGTTGGGATGTTGATAGTAAAGCAGATGGAAATTGAAACCGGAGCACCAGGAGAGGGACTATTCGTTGAGTTTTCGAAACCTTTCGTATTCACAGTGTGTCCGTTCTCTAGGTTTTCCGTACATGTTATAACTGTAGTAATATTCCCTTCAACCTGGAGAGTTGGGACCCATGGAATGGTTGCCAGGCATTTGTGCTTTAAAGGGTCTGCATTTGCTCACCCAATCTCACCAATCGCCTCAGTCTCAAGTGTCCAGCCTTATGCCACATCCAGCTGTCGTTGTAGGTAGGGTCATTCCAGGTTTCATCAGAGACCCTGAAGGATTTGTAAAGAATTTCCCAGTTTTTTTGTTTTGTTTTTGAAATTCCTTTTTATAGTGGGTTTGAGCTGATTCTCGCTGCCATGTTTCTGCCAGTCTAGACACACTTGATTCCCTTATGGAGACATATCAATACATAGGTTTTAAGATTCTTACTAGTCAGATATATTCCTCTGCGGGAAATATGGGGTTTTGAGTCCCTTTAACTGAGGAAGGTGTAGGTATTGTCTATTCCATAGTTGGTTTTTGGAACGGTACCTGTGCTTATATCAAACTCTGGTTTTATGCATTACCCCACCTCTCCTTCTCCCTTAAGCAGGTATAAGAGTGTTTTCTAAATGTGAGACACTCTTCTCTTTCCTAACTCAGTTCAAGTGTAGCCATGTTTACAGGATGTTCATAAGTTATATCTTATGATAAGTTTCTTTTTCTGTGTGACTTATTTCACTTAGAATCATCGTACCTGAATCCACCCATTTTGCTGCTACTGGTCTTATGACATTGATTTCATGGCTGAGGGATATTCCATCGTACGTAAGCACCACAATTTTTTGAACCATTTTTATATTTCCTGGTTTATTTAAGGTGTACCCAAGTTGAGGTCCTTGTAAGCAGTGCAGCCCTAAATTTTGGGTTGGCTCTGTCTTATTGATTTTCAGTTTTCCCAATGTATATTCCCTATCCTGGAAGTGCCCTTGGCTCTGTAGCTCTGTCCTTTACTTGTTTTAGGGAACACAATGTACTCTTCCAGAGAGGCAGTTGGCAATTTACATCCCGCCCATCACCATAACAAGGCTCCCTGTTCTCCAGGGTCTGTCTTTCCTTTCTGGTTTTTACACATTTTGTGGATGTCCCTTTGACTGGTGGGAAGTGATACTTCTTTGTAGTGCAGATTTCCATTGCCCGCTTGCTTGCTAGGCCAAAAAGGGTGTATGCGTTTTCTCCTGAATATATTCAGGAGAAAACGCATACACCCTTTTTGGCCAAGTGCATCATTGTCGAAGTTGTGCCCCTCTTCCTGTGCTTTAAAGGCGATTCCAACGTACCTCTTGAAATCTGTTTCCTGCTATTCTGCCTCGCTTTCAAGTCCGCCTCGTTGCCTTCCCTCAACAGATTTTTGGACGATAGTTGTCCTTTATTACTCGGCCAGTTTGTGAATTGCTGTGCCCCTGAGCTCCATTTTTCAACTCAATTTTTTGTGAGCTGACCGCAAGTCCAAAATTTTGGTTCAGGACCTATGCTGGTTCCCAGTGTGGGGCTGAGACTTTGGTTAATTCTTCTTTCTGCCGGGAAGTTAGAGTGATATGTGCCCGCCCAAATGCCTAACAGCTACTCTCTCATTGGTTCTCCCTCTTCCCTTTCATCCTCTGCCAAATTGGAAACCTGTGCGAACCAGGAGGTTAATGGGTCTGTCTTTCCAAGTTGGGAGATTGATAGTAAAGCAGATGGAAAGTCAAACCGGAGCAGCAGGAGAGGGACTATTCGTTGAGTTTTAGAAACCTTTCATATTCACAGTGTCTCCGTTCTCTAGGTTTCCCGTACATGTTATAGGTGTAGTAATATTCCCTTCAACCTGGAGATTTGGGACCCATGGAATGGGTGCCAGGCATTTGTGCTTTAAAGGGTCTGCATTTGCTCACCCAATCTCACCAATCAACTCAGTCCCAAGTGTCCCTCCTTATGCCACATCCAGCTGTCATTGTAGATAGGGTCATTCCAGGTTTCATCAGAGACCCTGAAGGAATTGTAAAGAATTTCCTAGTTTTTTTGTTTTGTTTTTGAAATTCCTTTTTAGAGTGGGTTTGAGCTGATTCTCGCTGCCATGTTTCTGCCAGTCTAGACACACTTGATTCCCTTACGGAGACATATCAATACATAGGTTTTAAGATTCTTACTAGTCAGATATATTCCTCTGCGGGAAATATGGGGTTTTGAGTCCCTTTCACTGAGGAAGGTGTAGGTCTTGTCTATTTCATAGTTGGATTTTGGAACGGTACCTGTGCTTATATCAAACTCTGGTTTTATGCATCACCCCACCTCTCCTTCCCCCTTAAGCAGGCATAAGAGTGTTTTCCAAATGTGAGACCCTGTTCTTTTTCCTAACTCAGTTCAAGTGTAGCCAAGTTTACAGGATCTTCATAAGTGATATCTTATGATAAGTTTCTTTTTCTGTGTCTTATTTCACTTAGAATCATTGTACCTGAATCCAACCATTTTGCTGCTACTGGTCTTATGACATTGATTTCATGGCTGAGGGATATTCCATCGTACGTAAGTACCACAATTTTTTGAACCATTTTTATATTTCCTGGTTTATTTAAGGTGTACCCAAGTTGAGGTCCTTGTAAGCAGTGCAGCCCTAAATTTTGGGGTGGCTCTGTCTTATTGATTTTCAGTTTTCCCAAGGTATATTCCCTAGACTGGAAGTGCCCTTGGCTCTGTAGCTCTGTTCTTTACTTGTTTTAGGGAACACAATGTACTCTTCCAGAGAGGCAGTTGGCAATTTACATCCCGCCCATCAGCATAACAAGGCTCCCTGTTCTCCAGGGCCTGTCTTGCCTTTCTGGGTTTTACACATTTTGTGGATGTCCCTTTTGTCCGGTGGGAAGTGATACTTCTTTGTAGTGCAGATTTGCATTGCCCGCTTGCTTGCTTGGCCAAAAAGGGCGTATGCGTTTTCTCCTGAATATATTCAGGAGAAAACGCATACGCCCTTTTTGGCCAAGTGCATCATTGTCGAAGTTGTGCCCCTCTTCCTGTGCTTTAAAGGCGATTCCAACGTACCTCTTGAAATCTGTTTCCTTCTATTCTGCCTCGCTTTCAAGTCCGCCTCGTTGCCTTCCCTCAACAGATTTTTGGACGATAGTTGTCCTTTATTACTCGGCCAGTTTGTGAATTGCTGTGCCCCTGAGCTCCATTTTACAACTCAATTTTTTGTGAGCTGACCGCAAGTCCAAAATTTTGGTTCTGGACCTATGCTGGTTCCCAGTGGGGGGCTGAGACTGTGGTTAATTCTTCTTCCTGCCGGGAAGTTAGAGTGATATGTGCCCGTCCAAATGCCTAACAGCTACTCTCTCTTTGGTTCTCCCTGTTCCCTTTCATACTCTGCCAAATTGGAAACCTGTGCGAACCAGGAGGTTAAAGGGTCTGTCTCTCCAAGTTGGGAGGTTGATAGTAAAGCAGATGGAATGTCAAACGGGAGCACCAGGAGAGGGACTATTCGTTGAGTTTTAGAAACCTTTCGTATTCACAGTGTGTCCGTTCTCTAGGTTTCCCGTACATGTTATAGCTGTAGTAATATTCCCTTCAACCTGGAGAGTTGGGACCCATGGCATGGGTGCCAGGCATTATTGCTTTAAAGGGTCTGCATTTGCTCACCCAATCTCACCAATCCTCTCAGTCCCAAGTGTCCCTCCTTATGCCAAATCCAGCTGTCATTGTAGATAGGGTCATTCCAGCTTTCATCAGAGACCATGAAGGAATTGTAAAGAATTTCCCAGTTTTTTTGTTTTGTTTATGAAATTCCTTTTTAGAGTGGGTTTGAGCTGATTCTCGCTGCCATGTTTATGCCAGTCTAGACACACTTGATTCCCTTAAGGAGACATATCAATACATAGGTTTTAAGATTCTTAGTAGTCAGATATATTCCTCTGCGGGAAATATTGGGTTTTGAGTCCCTTTCACGGAGGAAGGTGTAGGTCTTGTCTATTCCATAGTTGGTTTTTGGAACGGTACCTGTGCTTATATCAAACTCTGGTTTTATGCATCACCCCACCTCTCCTTCCCCCTTAAGCAGGCATAAGAGTGTTTTCTAAATGTAAGACACTGTCCTCTCTCCTAACTCAGTTCAAGTGTAGCCATGTTTACAGGATCTTCATAAGTGATATCTTATGATAAGTTTCTTTTTCTGTGTGACTTATTTCACTTAGAATCATCGTACCTGAATCCACACATTTTGCTGCTACTGGTCTTATGACATTGATTTCATGGCTGAGGGATATTCCATCGTACGTAAGTACCACAATTTTTTGAACCATTTTTATATTTCCTGGGATATTTAAGGTGTACCCAAGTTGAGGTCCTTGTAAGCAGTGCAGCCCTAAATTTTGGGGTGGCTTTGTCTTATTGATTTTCAGTTTTCCAACGGTATATTCCCTAGACTGGAAGTGCCCTTGGCTCTGTTGCTCTGTTGTTTACTTGTTTTAGGGAACACAATGCACTCCTCCAGAGAGGCAGTTGGCAATTTACATCCCGCCCATCAGCATAACAAGGCTCCCTGTTCTCCAGGGCATGTCTTGCCTTTCTGGTTTTTACACATTTTGTGGATGTCCCTTTTGACCGGTGGGAAGTGATACTTCTTTGTAGTGCAGATTTGCATTGCCCGCTTGCTTGCTTGGCCAAAAAGGGCGTATGCGTTTTCTCCTGAATATATTCAGGAGAAAACGCATACGCCCTTTTTGGCCAAGTGCATCATTGTCGAAGTTGTGCCCCTCTTCCTGTGCTTTAAAGGCGATTCCAACGTACCTCTTGAAATCTGTTTCCTGCTATTCTGCCTCGCTTTCAAGTCCGCCTCGTTGCCTTCCCTCAACAGATTTTTGGACGATAGTTGTCCTTTATTACTCGGCCAGTTTGTGAATTGCTGTGCCCCTGAGCTCCATTTTTCAACTCGTTTTTGGTGAGCTGACCGCAAGTCCAAAATTTTGGCTCAGGACCTATACTGGTTCCCGGTGGGTGGCTGAGACTTTGGTTAATTCTTCTTCCTGCCGGGAAATTACAGTGATATGTGCCCCTCCAAATGCCTAATAGCTACTCTCTCATTGGTTCTCCCTCTTCCCTTTCATCCTCTGCCAAATTGGCAACCTGTGCGAACCAGGAGGATAAAGGGTCTGTCTCTCCAAGTAGGGAGGTTGATAGTAAAGCAGATGGAAAGTCAAACCAGAGCAGCAGGAGAGGGGCTATTCGTTGAGTTTTAGAAACCTTTCGTATTCACAGTGTGTCCGTTCCCTAGGTTTCCCGTACATGTTATATCTGTAGTAATATTCCCTTCAACCTGGAGAGTTGGGTGCCATGGAATGGGTGCCAGGCATTTGTGCTTTAAAAGGTCTGCATTTCCTCAACCAATCTCACCAATCGTCTCAGTCCCAAGTGTCCCTCCTTATGCCACATCCAGCTGTCGTTGTAGATAGGGTCATTCCAGGTTTCATCAGAGACCCTGAAGGAATTTTAAAGAATTTCCCTTTTTTTTGTTTTGTTTTTGAAATTCCTTTTATAGTGGGTTTGAGCTGATTCTCGCTGCCATGTTTATGCCAGTCTAGACACACTTGATTCCCTTATGGAGACATATCAATACATAGGTTTTAAGATTCTTACTAGTCAGATATATTCCTCTGTGGGAAATATGGGGTTTTCAGTCCCTTTCACTGAGGAAGGTGTAGGTCTTGACTATTCCATAGCTGGTTTTTGGAACTGTACCTGTGCTTATATCAAACTCTGGTTTTATGCATCACCCCACCTCTCCTTCCCCCTTAAACATGCATAAGAGTGTTTTCTAAATGTGAGACACTGTTCTCTTTCCTAACTCAGTTGAAGTGTAGCCATGTTTACAGGATCTTCTTAAGTGATATCTTATGATAAGTTTCTTTTTCTGTGTGACTCATTTCACTTAGAATCATCGTACCTGAATCCACCCATTTTGCTGCTACTGGTCTTATGACATTGATTTCATGGCTGAGGGATATTCCGTCGTACGTAAGTGCCACAATTTTTTGAACCATTTTTATATTTCCTGGGATATTTAAGGTGTACCGAAGTTGAGGTCCTTGTAAGCAGTGCAGCCCTAAATATTGGGGTGGCTCTGTCTTATTCATTTTCAGTTTTCCCAAGGTATATTCCCTAGACTGGAAGTGCCCTTGGCTCTGTAGCTCTGTTCTTTACTTGTTTTAGGGAACACAATGCACTCCTCCAGAGAGGCAGTTGGCAATTTACATCCCACCCATCAGCATAACAAGGCTCCCTGTTCTCCAGGGCCTGTCTTGCCTTTCTGGTTTTTACACATTTTGTGCATGTCCCTTTTGACCGGTGGGAAGTGATACTTCTTTGTAGTGCAGATTTGCATTGCCCGCTTGCTTGCATGGCCAAAAAGGGCGTATGCGTTTTCTCCTGAATATATTCAGGAGAAAACGCATATGCCCTTTTTGGCCAAGTGCATCATTGTCGAAGTTGTGCCCCTCTTCCTGTGCTTTAAAGGCGATTCCAACGTACCTCTTGAAATCTGTTTCCTGCTATTCTGCCTCGCTTTCAAGTCCGCCTCGTTTTCTTCCCTCAACAGATTTTTGGACGATAGTTGTCCTTTATTACTCTGCCAGTTTGTGAATTGCTGTGCCCCTGAGCTCGATTTTTCAACACGTTTTTGGTGAGCTGACCGCAAGTCCAAAGTTTTGGTTCAGGACCTATACTGGTTCCCGGTGGGTGGCTGAGACTTTGGTTAATTCTTCTTCCTGCCGGGAAATTACAGTGATATGTGCCCGTCCAAATGCCTAACAGCTACTCTCTCATTGGTTCTCCCTCTTCCCTTTCATCCTCTGCCAAATTGGCAACCTGTGCGAACCAGGAGGTTAAAGGAGCTGTCTCTCCAAGTTGGGAGGTTGATAGTAAAGCAGATGGAAAGTCAAACCGGAGCACCAGAAGAGGGACTATTTGTTGAGTTTTAGAAACCTTTCGTATTCACAGTGTGTCCGTTATCTAGGTTTCCCGTACATGTTATAACTGTAGTAATATTCCCTTCAACCTGGAGAGTTGGGACCCATGGAATGGGTACCAGGCATTTGTGCTTTAAAGGGTCTGCATTTGATCAACTAATCTCACCAATCCTCTCAGTGCCAAGTGTCCAGCCTTATGCCACATCCAGCTGTCGTTGTAGATAGGGTCATTCGAGGTTTCATCAGAGACCCTGAAGGAATTGTAAAGAATTTCCCAGTTTTTTCGTTTTGTTTTTGAAATTCCTTTTTAGAGTGGGTTTGAGCTGATTCTCGCTGCCATGTTTATGCCAGTCTAGACACACTTGATTCCCTTATGGAGACATATCAATACATAGGTTTTAAGATTCTTACTAGTCAGATATATTCCTCTGCGTGAAATATGGGGTTTTGAGTCCCTTTCACTGAGGAAGGTGTAGGTCTTGTCTATTCAATAGTTGGTTTTTGGAACGGTACCTGTGCTTATATCAAAGTCTGGTTTTATGCATCACCCCACATCTCCTTCCCCCTTAAGCAGGCATAAGAGTGTTTTTTAATGTGAGACACTGTTCTCTTTCCTAACTCAGTTCAAGTGTAGCCATATTCACAGAATCTTCATAAGTGATATCTTATGATAAGTTTCTTTTTCTGTGTGTCTTATTTCACTTAGAATCATCGTACCTGAATCCACCCATTTGGCTGCTACTGGTCTTATGACATTGATTTCATGGCTGAGGGATATTCCATCATACATAAGTACCACAATTTTTTGAACCATTTTTATATTTCCTGGGATATTTAAGGTGTACCCAAGTTGAGGTCCTTGTAAACAGTGCAGCCCTAAATTTTGGGGTGGCTCTGTCTTATTGATTTTCAATTTTCCCAAGGTATATTCCCTAGACTGGAAATGCCCTTGGCTCTGTAGCTCTGTTCTTTACGTGTTTTAGGGAACACAATGTACTCCTCCAGAGAGGCAGTTGGCAATTTACATCCCGCCCATCAGCATAACAAGGCTCCCTGTTCTCCAGGGCCTGTCTTGTCTTTCTGGTTTTTACACATTTTTGTGGATGTCCATTTTGACAGGTGGGAAGTGATACTTCTTTGTAGTGCAGATTTGCATTGCCCGCTTGCTTGCTTGGCCAAAAAGGGCGTATGCATTTTCTCCTGAATATATTCAGGAGAAAACGCATACGCCCTTTTTGACCAAGGGCATCATTGTCGAAGTTGTGCTCCTCTTCCTGTGCTTTAAAGGCGATTCCAACGTACCTCTTGAAATCTGTTTCCTGCTATTCTGCCTCGCTTTCAAGTCCGCCTCGTTGCCTTCCCTCAACAGATTTTTGGAGGATAGTTGTCCTTTATTACTCAGCCAGTTTGTGAATTGCTGTGCCCCTGAGCTCCATTTTTCAACTCGTTTTTGGTGAGCTGACCGCAAGTCCAAAATTTTGGTTCAGGACCTATACTGGTTCCCGGTGTGTGGCTGAGACTTTGGTTAATTCTTCTTCCTGCCGGGAAATTACAGTGATATGTGCCCGTCCAAATGCCTAACAACTACTCTATCATTGGTTCTCTCTCTTCCCTTTCATCCTCTGGCAAATTGGCAACCTGTGCAAACCAGGAGTTTAAAGGGGCTGTCTCTCCAAGTTGGGCGGTTGATAGTAAAGCAGATGGAAATCAAACCGGAGCACCAGGAGAGGGACTATTCGTTGAGTTTTAGAAACCTTTCGTATTCACAGTGTGTCCGTTCTCTAGGTTTCCCGTACATGTTATAGCTGTAGTAATATTCCCTTCAAACTGGAGAGTTGAGACCCATGGAATGGGTGCCATGCATTATTGCTTTAAAGGGTCTGAATTTGCTCACCCAATCTCACCAATCGTCTCAGTCCCAAGTGTCCCTCCTTATGCCACATCCTGCTGTCGTTGTAGATAGCGTCATTCCAGGTTTCATCAGAGACCCTGAAGGAATTGTAAAGAATTTCCCAGTTTATTTGTTTTGTTTTTGAAATTCCTTTTTATAGTGGGTTTGAGCTGATTCTCGCTGCCATCTTTATGCCAGTCTAGACACACTTGATTCCCTTACGGAGACATATCAATACATAGGTTTTAAGATTCTTACTGGTCAGATATATTCCTCTGCGGGAAATATGGGGCTTTGAGTCCCTTTCTCTGAGGAAGGTGTAGGTCTTGTCTATTCCATAGTTGGTTTTTGGAACGGTACCTGTGCTTATATCAAACTCTGGTTTTATGCATCACCCCACCTCTCCTTCCCCCTTAAGCAGGCATAAGAGTGTTTTCTAAATGTGAGACACTGTTCTCTTTCCTAACTCAGTTCAAGTGTAGCCATGTTTATAGGACCTTCATAAGTGATATCCTATGATATGTTTCATTTTCTGTGTGACTTATTTCACTTAGAAACATTGTACCTGAATCCACCCATTTTGCTGCTACTGGTCTTATGACATTGATTTCATGGCTGAGGGATATTCCATCATATGTAAGTACCACAATTTTTTGAACCATTTTTATATTTCCTGGGATAATTTAGGTGTATCCAAGTTGAGGTCCTTGTAAGCAGTTCAGCCCTAAATTTTGGGGTGGCTCTCTCTCATTGATTTTCAGTTTTCCCAAGGTATATTCCCTAGACTGGAAGTGCCCTTGGCTCTGTTGCTCTGTTGTTTACTTGTTTTAGGGAACACAATGCACTCCTCCAGAGAGGCAGTTGGCAATTTACATCCCGCCCATCAGCATAACAAGGCTCCCTGTTCTCCAGGGCCTGTCTTGACTTTCTGGTTTTTACACATTTTGTGGATGTCCCTTTTGACCGGTGGGAAGTGATACTTCTTTGTAGTGCAGATTTGCATTGCCCGCTTGATTGCTTGGCCAAAAAGGGCGTATGCGTTTTCTCCTGAATATATTCAGGAGAAAACGCATACGCCCTTTTTGGCCAAGTGCATCATTGTCGAAGTTGTGCCCCTCTTCCTGTGCTTTAAAGGTGATTCCAACGTACCTCTTGAAATCTGTTTCCTGCTATTCTGCCTCGCTTTCAAGTCCGCCTCGTTGCCTTCCCTCAACAGATTTTTGGACGATAGTTGTCCTTTATTACTCGGACAGTTTGTGAATTGCTGTGCCCCTGAGCTCCATTTTTCAACTCGTTTTTGGTGAGCTGACCGCAAGTCCAAAATTTTGGTTCACGACCTATACTGGTTCCCGGTGGGTGGCTGAGACTTTGGTTAATTATTCTTCCTGCCGGGAAATTACAGTGATATGTGCCCCTCCAAATGCCTAATAGCTACTCTCTCATTGGTTCTCCCTCTTCCCTTTCATCCTCTGCCAAATTTGCAACCTGTGCGAACCAGGAGGATAAAGGGTCTGTCTCTCCAAGTAGGGAGGTTGATAGTAAAGCAGATGGAAAGTCAAACCAGAGCACCAGGAGAGGGGCTATTCGTTGAGTTTTAGAAACCTTTCGTATTCACAGTGTGTCCGTTCCCTAGGTTATCCGTACATGTTATATCTGTAGTAATATTCCCTTCAACATGGAGAGCTGGGTCCCATGGAATGGGTGCCAGGCATTTGTGCTTTAAAAGGTCTGCATTTCCTCAACCAATCTCACCAATCGTCTCAGTCCCAAGTGTCCCTCCTTATGCCACATACAGCTGTCGTTGTAGATAGGGTCATTCCAGGTTTCATCAGAGACCCTGAAGGAATTGTAAAGAATTTCCCAGTTTTTTTGTTTTGTTTTTGAAATTCCTTTTTATAGTGGGTTTGAGCTGATTCTCGCTGTCATTTTTATGCTAGTCTAGACACACTTGATTCCCTTACGGAGACATATCAATACATAGGTTTTAAGATTCTTACTAGTCAGATATATTCCTCTGCGGGAAATATGGGGTTTTGAGTCCCTTTCACTGAGGAAGGTGTAGGTCTTGTCTATTTCATAGTTGGATTTTGGAACGGTACCTGTGCTTATATCAAACTCTGGTTTTATGCATCACCCCACCTCTCCTTCCCCCTTAAGCAGGCATAAGAGTGTTTTCCAAATGTGAGACACTGTTCCCTTTCCTAACTCAGTTCAAGTGTAGCCAAGTTTACAGGATCTTCATAAGTGATATCTTATGATAAGTTTCTTTTTCTGTGTCTTATTTCACTTAGAATCATTGTACCTGAATCCACCCATTTTGCTGCTACTGGTCTTATGACATTGATTTCATGGCTGAGGGATATTCCATCGTACGTAAGTACCACAATTTTTTGAACCATTTTTATATTTCCTGGTTTATTTAAGGTGTACCCAAGTTGAGGTCCTTGTAAGCAGTGCAGCCCTAAATTTTGGGGTGGCTCTGTCTTATTGATTTTCAGTTTTCCCAAGGTATATTCCCTAGCCTGGAAGTGCCCTTGGCTCTGTAGCTCTGTTCTTTACTTGTTTTAGGGAACACAATGTACTCTTCCAGAGAGGCAGTTGGCAATTTACATCCCGCCCATCACCATAACAAGGCTCCCTGTTCTCCAGGGTCTGTCTTGCCTTTCTGGTTTTTACACATTTTGTGGATGTCCCTTTGACTGGTGGGAAGTGATACTTCTTTGTAGTGCAGATTTGCATTGCCCGCTTGCTTGCTAGGCCAAAAAGGGCGTATGCGTTTTCTCCTGAATATATTCAGGAGAAAACACATACGCCCTTTTTGGCCAAGTGCATCATTGTCGAAGTTGTGCCCCTCTTCCTGTGCTTTAAAGGCGATTCCAATGTACCTCTTGAAATCTGTTTCCCTCTATTCTGCCTCGCTTTCAAGTCCGCCTCGTTGCCTTCCCTCAACAAATTTTTGGACGATAGTTGTCCTTTATTACTCGGCCAGTTTGTGAATTGCTGTGCCCCTGAGCTCCATTTTACAACTCAATTTTTTGTGAGCTGACCGCAAGTCCAAAATTTTGGTTCTGGACCTATGCTGGTTCCCAGTGGGGGGCTGAGACTGTGGTTAATTCTTCTTCCTGCCGGGAAGTTAGAGTGATATGTGCCCGTCCAAATGCCTAACAGCTACTCTCTCTTTGGTTCTCCCTGTTCCCTTTCATACTCTGCCAAATTGGAAACCTGTGCGAACCAGGAGGTTAAAGGGTCTGTCTCTCCAAGTTGGGAGGTTGATAGTAAAGCAGATGGAATGTCAAACGGGAGCACCAGGAGAGGGACTATTCGTTGAGTTTTAGAAACCTTTCGTATTCACAGTGTGTCCGTTCTCTAGGTTTCCCGTACATGTTATAGCTGTAGTAATATTCCCTTCAACCTGGAGAGTTGGGACCCATGGAATGTGTGCCATGCATTATTGCTTTAAAGGGTCTGCATTTGCTCACCCAATCTCACCAATCCTCTCAGTCCCAAGTGTCCCTCCTTATGCCAAATCCAGCTGTCATTGTAGATAGGGTCATTCCAGCTTTCATCAGAGACCATGAAGGAATTGTAAAGAATTTCCCATTTTTTTGTTTTGTTTATGAAATTCCTTTTTAGAGTGGGTTTGAGCTGATTCTCGCTGCCATGTTTATGCCAGTCTAGACACACTTGATTCCCTTAAGGAGACATATCAATACATAGGTTTTAAGATTCTTACTTGTCAGATATATTCCTCTGTGGGAAATATTGGGTTTTGAGTCCCTTTCACTTAGGAAGGTGTAGGTCTTGTCTATTCCATAGTTGGTTTTTGGAACGGTACCTGTGCTTATATCAAACTCTGGTTTTATGCATCACCCCACCTCTCCTTCCCCCTTAAGCAGGCATAAGAGTGTTTTCTAAATGTAAGACACTGTCCTCTCTCCTAACTCAGTTCAAGTGTAGCCATGTTTACAGGATCTTCATAAGTGATATCTTATGATAAGTTTCTTTTTCTGTGTGACTTATTTCACTTAGAATCATCGTACCTGAATCCACACATTTTGCTGCTACTGGTCTTATGACATTGATTTCATGGCTGAGGGATATTCCATCGTACGTAAGTACCACAATTTTTTGAACCATTTTTATATTTCCTGGGATATTTAAGGTGTACCCAAGTTGAGGTCCTTGTAAGCAGTGCAGCCCTAAATTTTGGGGTGGCTTTGTCTTATTGATTTTCAGTTTTCCAACGGTATATTCCCTAGACTGGAAGTGCCCTTGGCTCTGTTGCTCTGTTGTTTACTTGTTTTAGGGAACACAATGCACTCCTCCAGAGAGGCAGTTGGCAATTTACATCCCGCCCATCAGCATAACAAGGCTCCCTGTTCTCCAGGGCCTGTCTTGCCTTTCTGGTTTTTACACATTTTGTGGATGTCCCTTTTGACCGGTGGGAAGTGATACTTCTTTGTAGTGCAGATTTGCATTGCCCGCTTGCTTGCTTGGCCAAAAAGGGCGTATGCGTTTTCTCCTGAATATATTCAGGATAAAACGCATACGCCCTTTTTGGCCAAGTGCATCATTGTCGAAGTTGTGCCCCTCTTCCTGTACTTTAAAGGCGATTCCAACGTACCTCTTGAAATCTGTTTCCTGCTATTCTGCCTGGCTTTCAAGTCCGCCTCGTTGTCTTTCCTCAACAGATTTTTGGACGATAGTTGTCCTTTATTACTCGGCCAGTTTGTGAATTGCTGTGCCCCTGAGCTACATTTTTCAACTTGTTTTTAGTGAGCTGACCCCAAGTCCAAAATTTTGGTTCAGGACCTATACTGGTTCCCGGTGGGTGGCTGAGACTTTGGTTAATTCTTCTTCCTGCCGGGAAATTACAGTGATATGTGCCCGTCCAAATGCCTAACAGCTACTCTCTCATTGGTTCTCCCTCTTCCCTTTCATCCTCTGCCAAATTGGAAACCTGTGCGAACCAGGAGGTTAAAGGGTCAGTCTCTCCAAGTTGGGAGGTTGATAGTAAAGCAGATGTAAAGTCAAAGCGGAGCACCAGGAGAGGGACTATTCGTTGAGTTTTAGAAACCTTTAGTATTCACAGTGTGTCCGTTCTCTAGGTTTCCCGTACATGTTATAGCTGTAGTAATATTCCCTTTAACCTGGAGAGTTGGGACCCATGGAATGGGTGCCAGGCATTTGTGCTTTAAAGGGTCTGCATTTGCTCACCCAATCCCAGCAATCGTCTCAGTCCCAAGTGTCCAGACTTATGCCACATCCAGCTGTCGTTGTAGATAGGGTCATTCCAGGTTTCATCAGAGACCCTGAAGGAATTGTAAAGAATTTCCCAGTTTTTTTGTTTTGTTTTTGAAATTCCTTTTTATAGTGGGTTTGAGCTGATTCTTGCTGCCATGTTTATGCCAGTCTAGACACACTTGATTCCCTTACGGAGACATATCAATACATAGGTTTTAAGATTCTTACTAGTCAGATATATTCCTCTGCGGGGAATATGGGGTTTTGAGTCCCTTTCACTGAGGAAGGTGTAGGTCTTGTGTATTCCATAGTTGGTTTTTGGAACGGTACCTGTGCTTATATCAAACTCTGGTTTTATGCATCACCCCACCTCTCGTTCCCCCTTAAGCAGGCATAACAGTGTTTTCTAAATATGAGACACTGTTCTCTTTCCTAACTCAGTTCAAGTGTAGCCATGTTTATAGGATCTTCATAAGTGATATCTTATGATAAGTTTCTTTTTCTGTGTGACTTATTTCAGTTAGAATCATCGTACCTGAATCCACCCATTTTGCTGCTACTGGTCTTATGACATTGATTTCATGGCTGAGGGATATTCCATCGAACATAAGTACCACAATTTTTTGAACCATTTTTATATTTCCCGGGATACTTAAGGTGTATCCAAGTTGAGGTCCTTGTAAGCAGTGCAGCCCTAAATTATGGGGTGGCTCTGTCTTATTGATTTTCAGTTTTCCCAAGGTATATTCCCTAGACTGGAAGTGCCCTTGGCTCTGTAGCTCTGTTCTTTACTTGTTTTAGGGAACACAATGCACTCCTCCAGAGAGGCAGTTGGCAATTTACATCCCGCCCACCAGCATAACAAGGCTCCCTGTTCTCCCGGGCCTGTCTTGCCTTTCTGGTTTTTACACATTTTGTGGATGTCCCTTTTGAACGGTGGGAAGTGATACTTCTTTGTAGTGCAGATTTGCATTGCCCGCTTGCTTGCTTGGCCAAAAAGGGCATATGCGTTTTCTCCTGAATATATTCAGGATAAAACGCATACGCCCTTTTTGGCCAAGTGCATCATTGTCGAAGTTGTGCCCCTCTTCCTGTGCTTTAAAGGCGATTCCAACGTACCTCTTGAAATCTGTTTCCTGCTATTCTGCCTCGCTTTCAAGTCCCCCTCGTTGCCTTCCCTCAACAGATTTTTGGACGATAGTTGTCCTTTATTACTCGGCCAGTTTGTGAATTGCTGTGCCCCTGAGCTCCATTATTCAACTCGTTTTTGGTGAGCTGACCACAAGTCAAAAATTTTGCTTCAGGACCTATACTGGTTCCCGGTGGGTGGCTGAGACTTTGGTTAATTCTTCTTCCTGCCGGGATATTACAGTGATATGTGCCCGTCCAAATGCCTAACAGCTACTCTCTCATTGGTTCTCCCTCTTCCCTTTCATCCTCTGCCAAATTGGCAACCTGTGCGAACCAGGAGGTTAAAGGGGCTGTCTCTCCAAGTTGGGAGGTTGATAGTAAAGCAGATGTAAAGTCAAACCAGAGCACCAGGAGAGGGACTATTCGTTGAGTTTTAGAATCCTTTCGTATTCACAGTGTGTCCTTTCTCTAGGTTTCCCGTACATGGTATAGCTGTAGTAATATTCCCTTCAACCTGGAGAGTTGGGACCCATGGAATGGGTGCCAGGCATTTGTGCTTTAAAGGGTCTGCATTTCCTCACCCAATCTCACCAATCATCTCAGTCCCAAGTGTCCCTCCTTATGCCACATCCAGCTGTCATTGTAGTTAGGGTCATTACAGGTTTCATCAGAGACCCTGAAGGAATTGTAAAGAATTTCCCAGTTTTTTTGTTTTGTTTTTGAAATTCCTTTTTATAGTGGGTTTGAGCTGATTCTCGCTGCCATGTTTATGCCAGTCTAGAGACACTTGATTCCCTTACGGAGACATATCAATACATAGGTTTTAAGATTCTTACTAGTCAGATATATTCCTCTGCGGGAAATATGGTGTTTTGAGTCCCTTTCACTGAGGAAGGTGTTGGACTTGTCTATTCCATAGTTGGTTTTTGGAACGGTACCTGTGCTTATATCAAACTCTTGTTTTATGCATCACCCCACATCTCCTTCCCCCTTAGGCAGGCATAAGTGTGTTTTCTAAATGTGAGACACTGTTCTCTTTCCTAAATCAGTTCAAGTGTAGCCATGTTTATAGGATATTCATAAGTGATATCTTATGATAAGTTTCTTTTTCTGTGTGACTTATTTCACTTAGAATCATCGTACCTGAATCCACCCATTTTGCTGCTACTGGTCTTATGACATTGATTTCATGGCTGAGGGATATTCCATCGAACATAAGTACCACAATTTTTTGAACCATTTTTATATTTCCTGGGATACTTAAGGTGTATCCAAGTTGAGGTCCTTGTAAGCAGTGCAGCCCTAAATTATGGGGTGGCTCTGTCTTATTGATTTTCAGTTTTCCCAAGGTATATTCCCTAGACTGGAAGTGCCCTTGGCTCTGTAGCTCTGTTCTTTACTTGCTTTAGGTAACACAATGCACTCCTCCAGAGAGGCAGTTGGCAATTTACATCCCGCCCATCAGCATAACAAGGCTCCCTGTTCTCCAGGGCCTGTCTTGCCTTTCTGGTTTTTACATATTTTGTGGATGTCCCATTTAACCGGTGGGAAGTGATACTTCTTTGTAGTGCAGATTTGCATTGCCCGCTTGCTTGCTTGGCCAAAAAGGGCGTATGCGTTTTCTCCTGAATATATTCAGGAGAAAACGCATACGCCCTTTTTGGCCAAGGGCATCATGGTCGAAGTTGTGCCCCTCTTCCTGTGCTTTAAAGGCAATTCCAACGTACCTCTTGAAGTCTGTTTCCTGCTCTTCTGCCTCGCTTTCAAGTCCGCCTCGCTGCCTTTCCTCAACAGATTTTTGGACGATAGTTGTCCTTTTTTACTCAGCCAGTTTGTGAATTGCTGTGCCCCTGAGCTCCATTATTCAACTCGTTTTTGGTGAGCTGACCGCAAGTCCAAAATTTTGGTTCAGGACCTATACTGGTTCCCGGTGGGTGGCATGACTTTGGTTAATTCTTCTTCCTGCCGGGAAATTACAGTGATATGTGCCCGTCCAAATGCCTAACACCTACTCTCTCATTGGTTCTCCCTTTTCCCTTTCATCCTCTGCCAAATTGGCAACCTGTGCGAACCAGGAGGTTAAAGGGGCTGTCTCTCCAAGTTGGGAGGTTGATAGTAAAGCAGATGTAAGGTCAAAGCGGAGCACCAGGAGAGGGACTATTCGTTGAGTTTTAGAAACCTTTCGTATTCACAGTGTGTCCGTTCTCTAGGTTTCCCGTACAGGTTATAACTGTAGTAATATTCCCTTCAACCTTGAGAGTTGGGACCCATGGAATGGTTGCCAGGCATTTGTGCTTTAAAGTGTCTGCATTTGCTCACCCAATCTCACCAATCCTCTTAGTCCCAAGTGTCCCTCCTTATGCCACATCCAGCTGTCGTTGTAGATAGGGTCATTCCAGGTTTCATCAGAGACCCTGAAGGTATTGCAAAGAATTTCCCAGTTTTTTTTTTTCGTTTTTGAAATTCCTTTTTATAGTGGGTTTGAGCTGATTCTCGCTGCCATGTAAATGCCAGTCTAGACACACTTGATTCCCTTACGGAGACATATGAATACATAGGTTTTAAGATTCTTACTAGTCAGATATATTCCTCTGCGGGAAATATGGTGTTTTGAGTCCCTTTCACTGAGGAAGGTGTAGGTCTTGTCTATTCCATAGTTGGTTTTTGGAACGGTACCTGTGCTTATATCAAACTCTGGTTTTATGCATCACCCCACCTCTCCTTCCCCCATAAGCAGGCATAAGAGTGTTTTCTAAATGTGAGAAATTCTTCTGTTTCCTAACTCAGTTCAAGTGTAGCCATGTTTACAGGATCTTCATAAGTGATATCTTATGATAAGTTTCTTTTTCTGTGTGACTTATTTCACTTAGAATCATCGTACCTGAATCCACCCATTTTGCTGCTACTGGTCTTATGACATTGATTTCATGGCTGAGGGATATTCCATCGTACGTAAGTACCACAATTTTTTGAACCATTTTTATATTTCCTGGGATATTTAAGGTGTACCCAAGTTGAGGTCCTTGTAAGCAGTGCAGCCCTAAATATTGGGGTGGCTCTGTCTTATTGATTTTCAGTTTTCCCAAGGTATATTCCCTAGACTGGAAGTGCACTTGGCTCTGTAGCTCTGTTCTTTACTTGTCTTAGGGAACACAGTGCACTCCTCCAGAGAGGCAGTTGGCAATTTACATCCCGCCCATCAGCATAACAAGGCTCCCTGTTATCCAGGGCCTGTCTTGCCTTTCTGGTTTTTACACATTTTGTGGATGTCCCTTTTGACCGGTGGGAAGTGACACTTCTTTGTAGTGCAGATTTGCATTACCCGCTTGCTTGCTTGGCCAAAAAGGGCGTATGCATTTTCTCCTGAATATATTCAGGAGAAAACGCATACAACATTTTTGGCCAAGGGCATCATTGTCGATGTTGTGTCACTCTTCCTGTGGTTTAAAGTCGACTCCAATGTACCTCTTGAAATCTGTTTCCTGCTATTCTGCCTCGCTTTCAAGTCCGCCTCGTTGCCTTCCCTCAACAGATTTTTGGACGATAGTTGTCCTTTATTACTCAGTCAGTTTGTGAATTGCTGTGCCCCTGAGCTCCATTTTTCAACTCGTTTTTGGTGAGCTGACCGCAAGTCCAAAATTTTGGTTCAGGACCTATACTGGTTCCCGGTGGGTGGCTGAGACTTTGTTTAATTCTTCTTCCTGCCGGGAAATTACAGTGATATGTGCCCGTCCAAATGCCTAACAGCTACTCTCTCATTGGTTCTCCCTCTTCCCTTTCATCCTCTGCCAAATTGGCAACCTGTGTGAACCAGGCGGTTAAAGGGGCTGTCTCTCCAAGTTGGGAGGTTGATAGTAAAGCAGATGTAAAGTCAAACCGGAGCACCAGGAGAGGGACTATTCGTTGAGTTTTAGAAACCTTTTGTATTCACAGTGTGTCCGTTCTCTAGGTTTCCCGTACATGTTATAGCTGTAGTAATATTCACTTCAACCTGGAGAGTTGGGACCCATGGAATGGGTGCCAGGCATTTGTGCTTTAAAGGGTCTGCATTTGCTCACCCAATCTCACCAATCCTCTCAGTCCCAAGTGTCCCTCCTTATGCCACATCCAGCTGTCGTTGTAGATAGGGTCATTCCAGGTTTCATCAGATACCCTGAAGGAATTGTAAAGAATTTCCCAGTTTTTTTGTTTTGTTTTTGAAATTCCTTTTTATAGTGGGTTTGAGCTGATTCTCACTGCCATGTTTATGCCAGTCTAGACACACTTGATTCCCTTACGGAGACATATCAATACATAAGTTTTAAGATTCTTACTAGTCAGATATATTCCTCTGTGGGAAATATGGTGTTTTGAGTCCCTTTCACTGAAGAAGGTGTAGGTCTTGTCTATTCCATAGTTGGTTTTTGGAACGGTACCTGTGCTTATATCAAACTCTGGTTTTATGCAGCACCCCACCTCTCCTTCCCCCTTAAGCAGGCATAAGAGAGTTTTCTAAATATGAGACACTGTTCTCTTTCCTAACTCAGTTCAAGTGTAGCCATGTTTACAGGATCTTCTTAAGTGATATCTTATGATAAGTTTCTTTTTCTGTGTGACTTATATCACTTAGAATCATCGTACCTGAATCCACCCATTCTGCTGCAACTGGTCTTATGACATTGATTTCATGGCTGAGGGATATTCCATCGTACGTAGGTACCACAATTTTTTGAACCATTTTTATATTTCCTGAGATATTTAAGGTGTACCCAAGTTGAGGTCCTTGTAAGCAGTGCAGCCCTAAATTTTGGGGTGGCTCTGTCTTATTGATTTTCAGTTTTCCCAAGGTATATTCCCTACACTGGAAGTGCCCATGGCTCTGTAGCTCTGTTCTTTACTTGTTTTAGGGAACACAATGTACTCCTCAAGAGAGGCAGTTGGCAATTTACATCCCGCCCATCAGCATAACAAGGCTCCCTGTTCTCCAGGGCCTGTCTTGCCTTTCTGGTTTTTACACATTTTGTGGATGTCTCTTTTGACCGGTGGGAAGTGATACTTCTTTGTAATGCAGATTTGCATTGCCCGCTTGATTGCTTGGTCAAAAAGGGCGTATGCATTTTCCCCTGAATATATTCAGGATAAAACGCATACGCCCTTTTTGGCCAAGTGCATCATTGTCGAAGTTGTGCCCCTCTTCCTGTCCTTTAAAGACGATTCCAACGTACCTCTTGAAATCTGTTTCCTGCTATTCTGCCTCGCTTTCAAGTCCCCCTCGTTGCCTTCCCTCAACAGATTTTTGGACGATAGTTGTCCTTTATTACTCGGCCAGTTTGTGAATTGCTGTGCCCCTGAGCTCCATTATTCAACTCGTTTTTGGTGAGCTGACCACAAGTCCAAAATTTTGCTTCAGGACCTATACTGGTTCCCGGTGGGTGGCTGAGACTTTGGTTAATTCTTCTTCCTGCCGGGAAATTACAGTGATATGTGCCCGTCCAAATGCCTAACAGCTACTCTCTCATTGGTTCTCCCTCTTCCCTTTCATCCTCTGCCAAATTGGCAACCTGTGCGAACCAGGAGGTTAAAGGGGCTGTCTCTCCAAGTTGGGAGGTTGATAGTAAAGCAGATGTAAAGTCAAACCGGAGCACCAGGAGAGGGACTATTCGTTGAGTTTTAGAATCCTTTCGTATTCACAGTGTGTCCTTTCTCTAGGTTTCCCGTACATGGTATAGCTGTAGTAATATTCCCTTCAACCTGGAGAGTTGGGACCCATGGAATGGGTGCCAGGCATTTGTGCTTTAAAGGGTCTGCATTTCCTCACCCAATCTCACCAATCATCTCAGTCCCAAGTGTCCCTCCTTATGCCACATCCAGCTGTAATTGTAGATAGGGTCATTACAGGTTTCATCAGAGACCCTGAAGGAATTGTAAAGAATTTCCCAGTTTTTTTGTTTTGTTTTTGAAATTCCTTTTTATAGTGGGTTTGAGCTGATTCTCGCTGTCATGTTTATGCCAGTCTAGACACACTTGATTCCCTTACGGAGACATATCAATACATAGGTTTTAAGATTCTTACTAGTCAGATATATTCCTCTGCGGGAAATATGGTGTTTTGAGTCCCTTTCACTGAGGAAGGTGTTGGACTTGTCTATTCCATAGTTGGTTTTTGGAACGGTACCTGTGCTTATATCAAACTCTGGTTTTATGCATCACCCCACATCTCCTTCCCCCTTAGGCAGGCATAAGTGTGTTTTCTAAATGTGAGACACAGTTCTCTTTCCTAAATCAGTTCAAGTGTAGCCATGTTTATAGGATCTTCATAAGTGATATCTTATGATAAGTTTCTTTTTCTGTGTGACTTATTTCACTTAGAATCATCGTACCTGAATCCACCCATTTTGCTGCTACTGGTCTTATGACATTGATTTCATGGCTGAGGGATATTCCATCGAACATAAGTACCACAATTTTTTGAACCATTTTTATATTTCCTGGGATACTTAAGGTGTATCCAAGTTGAGGTCCTTGTAAGCAGAGCAGCCCTAAATTATGGGGTGGCTCTGTCTTATTGATTTTCAGTTTTCCCAAGGTATATTCCCTAGACTGGAAGTGCCCTTGGCTCTGTAGCTCTGTTCTTTACTTGTTTTAGGGAACACAATGCACTCCTCCAGAGAGGCAGTTGGCAATTTACATCCCGCCCATCAGCATAACAAGGCTCCCTGTTCTCCAGGGCCTGTCTTGCCTTTCTGGTTTTTACATATTTTGTGGATGTCCCGTTTAACCGGTGGGAAGTGATACTTCTTTGTAGTGCAGATTTGCATTGCCTGCTTGCTTGCTTGGCCAAAAAGGGGGTATGCGTTTTCTCCTGAATATATTCAGGAGAAAACGCATATGCCCTTTTTGGCCAAGGGCATCATTGTCGAAGTTGTGCCCCTCTTCCTGTGCTTTAAAGACAATTCCAACGTACCTCTTGAAGTCTGTTTCCTGCTCTTCTGCCTCGCTTTCAAGTCCGCCTCGCTGCCTTTCCTCAACAGATTTTTGGACGATAGTTGTCCTTTTTTACTCGGCCAGTTTGTGAATTGCTGTGCCCCTGAGCTCCATTTTTCAACTCGTTTTTGGTGAGCTGACCGCAAGTCCAAAATTTTGGTTCAGGACCTATACTGGTTCCCGGTGGGTGGCATGACTTTGGTTAATTCTTCTTCCTGCCAGGAAATTACAGTGATATGTGCCCGTCCAAATGCCTAACACCTACTCTCTCATTGGTTCTCCCTCTTCCCTTTCATCCTCTGCCAAATTGGCAACCTGTGCGAACCAGGAGGTTAAAGGGGCTGTCTCTCCAAGTTGGGAGGTTGATAGTAAAGCAGATGTAAGGTCAAAGCGGAGCACCAGGAGAGGGACTATTCGTTGAGTTTTAGAAACCTTTCGTATTCACAGTGTGTCCGTTCTCTAGGTTTCCCGTACATGTTATAGCTGTAGTAATATTCCCTTCAACCTGGAGAGTTGGGACCCATGGAATGGATGCCAGGCATTTGTGCTTTAAAGGGTCTGCATTTGCTCACCCAATCTCACCAATCCTCTTAGTCCCAAGTGTCCCTCCTTATGCCACATCCAGCGGTCGTTGTAGATAGGGTCATTCCAGGTTTCATCAGAGACCCTGAAGGTATTGTAAAGAATTTCCCAGTTTTTTTGTTTCGTTTTTGAAATTCCTTTTTATAGTGGGTTTGAGCTGATTCTCGCTGCCATGTAAATGCCAGTCTAGACACACTTGATTCCCTTACGGAGACATATGAATACATAGGTTTTAAGATTCTTACTAGTCAGATATATTCCTCTGCGGGAAATATGGTGTTTTGAGTCCCTTTCACTGAGGAAGGTGTAGGTCTTGTCTATTCCATAGTTGGTTTTTGGAACGGTACCTGTGCTTATATCAAACTCTGGTTTTATGCATCACCCCACCTCTCCTTCCCCCATAAGCAGGCATAAGAGTGTTTTCTAAATGTGAGAAATTCTTCTCTTTCCTAACTCAGTTCAAGTGTAGCCATGTTTACAGGATCTTCATAAGTGATATCTTATGATAAGTTTCTTTTTCTGTGTGACTTATTTCACTTAGAATCATCGTACCTGAATCCACCCATTTTGCTGCTACTGGTCTTATGACATTGATTTCATGGCTGAGGGATATTCCATCATACGTATGTACCACAATTTTTTGAACCATTTTTATATTTCCTGGGATATTTAAGGTGTACCCAAGTTGAGGTCCTTGTAAGCAGTGCAGCCCTAAATTTTGGGGTGGCACTGTCTTATTGATTTTCAGTTTTCCCAAGGTATATTCCCTAGACTGGAAGTGCCCTTGGCTCTGTAGCTCTGTTCTTTACTTGTTTTAGGGAACACAGTGCACTCCTCCATAGAGGCAGTTGGCAATTTACATCCCGCCCATCAGCATAACAAGGCTCCCTATTCTCCAGGGCCTGTCTTTCCTTTCTGGATTTTACACATTTTGTGGATGTCCCTTTTGACCGGTGGGAAGTGATACTTCTTTGTAGTGCAGATTTGCATTGCCCGCTTGCTTGCTTGGCCAAATAGGGCGTATGCGTTTTCTCCTGAATATATTCAGGAGAAAACGCATACGCCCTTTTTGGCCAAGTGCATCATTGTCGAAGTTGTGCCCCTCTTCCTGTGCTTTAAAGGTGATTCCAATGTAACCCTTGAAATATGTTTCCTGCTATTCTGCCTCGCTTTCAAGTCCGCCTCGTTGCCTTCCCTCAACAGATTTTTGGACGATAGTTGTCCTTTATTACTCGGCCAGTTTGTGAATTGCTGTGCCCCTGAGCTCCATTTTTCAACTCGTTTTTGGTGAGCTGACCGCAAGTCCAAAATTTTGCTTCAGGACCTATACTGGTTCCCGGTGGGTGGCTGAGACTTTGGTTAATTCTTCTTCCTGCCGGGAAATTACAGTGATATGTGCCCGTCCAAATGCCTAATAGCTATTCTCTCATTGGTTCTCCCTCTTCCCTTTCATCCTCTGCCAAATTTGCAACCTGTGCGAACCAGGAGGTTAAAGGGGCTGTCTCTCCAAGTTGGGAGGTTGATAGTAAAGCAGATGGAAAGTCAAACCAGAGCACCAGGAGAGGGGCTATTCGTTGAGTTTTAGAAACCTTTCGTATTCACAGTGTGTCTGTTCCCTAGGTTTCCCGTACATGTTATATCTGTAGTAATATTCCCTTCAACCTGGAGAGTTGGGACCCATGGAATGGGTGCCATGCATTTGTGCTTTAAAAGGTCTGCATTTCCTCACCCAATCTCACCAATCGTCTCAGTCACAAGTGTCCCTCCTTATGCCACATCCAGCTGTCATTGTAGATAGGGTCATTCCAGGTTTCATCAGAGACCCTGAAAGAATTGTAAAGAATTTCCCAGTTTTTTTGTTTTGTTTTTGAAATTCCTTTTTATAGTGGGTTTGAGCTGATTCTCGCTTCCATTTTTATGCTAGTCTAGACACACTTGATTCCCTTACGGAGACATATCAATACATAGGTTTTAAGATTCTTACTAGTCAGATATATTCCTCTGGGGGAAATATGGGGTTTTGAGTCCCTTTCACTGAGGAAGGTGTAGGTCTTGTCTATTTCATAGTTGGATTTTGGAACGGTACCTGTGCTTATATCAAACTCTGCTTTTATGCATCACCCCACCTCTCCTTCCCCCTTAAGCAGGCATAAGAGTGTTTTCCAAATGTGAGACACTGTTCTCTTTCCTAACTCAGTTCAAGTCTAGCCAAGTTTACAGGATCTTCATAAGTGATATCTTATGATAAGTTTCTTTTTCTGTGTCTTATTTCACTTAGAATCATCGTACCTGAATCCACCCAATTTGCTGCTACTGGTCTTATGACATTGATTTCATGGCTGAGGGATATTCCATCGTTCGTAAGTACCACAATTTTTTGAACCATTTTTATATTTCCTGGGATATTTAAGGTGTACCCAAGTTGAGGTCCTTGTAAGCAGTGCAGCCCTAAATTTTGGGGTGGCTCTGTCTTATTGATTTTCAGTTTTCCCAAGTTATATTCCCTAGACTGGAAGTGCCCTTGGCTCTGTAGCTCTGTTGTTTACTTGTTTTAGGGAACACAATGAACTCCTCCAGAGAGGCAGTTGGCAATTTACATCCCGCCCATCAGCATAACAAGGCTCCCTGTTCGCCAGGGCCTGTCTTGCCTTTCTGGTTTTTACACATTTGGTGGATGTCCCTTTTGACCGGTGGGAAGTAATACTTCTTTGTAGGGCAGATTTGCATTGTCCGTTTGCTTGCTTGGCCTAAAAGGGCGTATGCGTTTTCTCCTGAATATATTCAGGAGAAAACGCATACGCCCTTTTTGGCCAAGTGCATCATTGTTGAAGTTGTGCCCCTCTTCCTGTGCTTTAAAGGCGATTCCAACGTACCTCTTGAAATCTGTTTCCTGCTATTCTGCATCGCTTTCAAGTCCCCCTCGTTGCCATTCCTCAACACATTTTTGGACGATAGTTGTCCTTTATTACTCGGCCAGTTTGTGAATTGCTGTGCCCCTGAGCTCCATTTTTCAACTCGTTTTTGGTGAGCTGACCGCAAGTCCATAATTTTGCTTCAGGACCTATACTGGTTCCCGGTGGGTGGCTGAGACTTTGGTTAATTCTTCTTCCTGCCGGGAAATTACAGTGATATGTGCCCGTCCAAATGCCTAACACCTACTCTCTCATTGGTTCTCCCTGTTCCCTTTCATCCTCCGCCAAATTGGCAACCTGTGCGAACGAGGAGGTTAAAGGGGCTGTCTCTCCAAGTTGGGAGGTTGATAGTAAAGCAGATGTAAAGTCAAAGTGGAGCACCAGGAGAGGGACTTTTCGTTGAGTTTTAGAAACCTTTCGTATTCACAGTGTGTCCTTTCTCTAGGATTCCCGTACATGTTATAGCTGTAGTAATATTCCCTTCAACCTGGAGAGTTGGGACCCATGGAATGGGTGCCAGGCATTTGTGCTTTAAAGGGTCTGCATTTGCTCACCCAATCTCACCAATCGTCTCAGTCCCAAGTGTCCCTCCTTATGCCACATCCAGCTGTTGTTGTAGATAGGGTCATTCCAGGTTTCATCAGGGACCCTGAAGGAATTGTAAAGAATTTCCCAGTTTTTTTGTTTTGTTTTTGAAATTCCTTTTTACAGTGGGTTTGAGCTGATTCTCGCTGCCATGTTTATGCCAGTCTAGACACACTTGATTCCCTTACGGAGACATATCAATACATAGGTTTTAAGATTCTTACCAGTCAGATATATTCCTCTGCGGGAAATATGGGGTTTTGAGTCCCTTTCACTGAGGAAGGTGTAGGTCTTGTCTATTCCATAGTTGGTTTTTGGAACGGTACCTGTGCTTATATCAAACTCTGGTTTTATGCATCACCCCACCTCTCCTTCCCCCTTCCGCTGGCATAAGAGTGTTTTCTAAATGTGAGACACTGTTCTCTTTCCTAACTCAGTTCAAGTGTAGCCATGTTTATAAGATCTTCATAAGTGATATCTTATGATAAGTTTCTTTTTCTGTGTGACTTATTTCACTTAGAATCATCGTACCTGAATCCACCCATTTTGCTGCTACTGGTCTTATGACATTGATTTCATGGCTGAGGGATATTCCATCGTACGTTAGTACCACAATTTTTTGAACCATTTTTATATTTCCTGGGATACTTAAGGTGTATCCAAGTTGAGGTCCTTGTAAGCAGTGCAGCCCTAAATTTTGGGGTGGCTCTGTCTTATTGACTTTCAGTTTTCCCAAGGTATATTCCCTAGACTGGAAGTGCCCTTGGCTTTGTAGCTCTGTTGTTTACTTATTTTAGGGAACACAATGCACTCCTCTAGAGAGGCAGTTGGCAATTTACATCCCACCCATCAGCATAACAAGGCTCCCTGTTCTCCAGGGCCTGTCTTGCCTTTCTGATTTTTACACATTTTGTGGATGTCCCTTTTGACCGGTGGGAAGTGATACTTCTTTGTAGTGCAGATTTGCATTGCCCGCTCGCTTGCTTGGCCAAAAAGGGCGTATGCGTTTTCTCCTGAATATATTCAGGAGAAAACGCATACGCCCTTTTTGGCCAAGTGCATCATTGTCGAAGTTGTGCCCCTCTTCCTGTGCTTTAAAGGCGATTCCAACGTACCTCTTGAAATCTGTTTCCTGCTATTCTGCCTCGCTTTCAAGTCCGCCTCGTTGCCTTCCCTCAACAGATTTTTGGACGATAGTTGTCCTTTATTACTCGGCCAGTTTGTGAATTGCTGTGCCCCTGAGCTCCATTTTTCAACTCGTTTTTGGTGAGCTGACCGCAAGTCCAACATTTTGGTTCAGGACCTATACGGGTTCCCGGTGGGGGGCTGAGACTTTGGTTAATTCTTCTTCCTGCCGGGAAGTTAGAGTGAGATGTGCCCGTCCAAATGTCTAACAGCTACTCTCTCATTGGTTCTCCCTCTTCCCTTTCATCCTCTGCCAAATTGGCAACCTGTGCGAACCAGGAGGTTAAAGGGGCTGTCTCTCCAAGTTGGGAGATTGATAGTAAAGCAGATGGAAAGTCAAACCCGAGCACCAGGAGAGGGACTATTCTTTGAGTTTTAGAAACCTTTCGTATTCACAGTGTGTCCGTTCTCTAGGTTTCCTGTACATGTTATAGCTGTAGTAATATTCCCTTCAACCTGGAGAGTTCGGACCCGTGGAATGGGTGCCATGCATTATTGCTTTAAAGGGTCTGCATTTGCTCACCCAATCTCACCAATCCTCTCAGTCCCAAGTGTCCAGGCTTATGCCACATCCAGCTGTCGTTGTAGATAGGGTCATTCCAGGTTTCATCAGAGACCCTGAAGGAATTGTAAAGAATTTCCCAGTTTTTTTGTTTTGTTTTTGAAATTCCTTTTTAAAGTGGGTTTGAGCTGATTCTCGCTGCCATGTTTATGCCAGTCTAGACACACTTGATTCCCTTACGGAGACATATCAATACATAGGTTTTAAGATTCTTACTAGTCAGATATATTCCTCTGCGGGAAATATGGGGTTTTGAGTCCCTTTCACTGAGGAAGGTGTAGGTCTTGTCTATACCATAGGTGGTTTTTGGAACGGTACCTGCGCTTATATCAAACTCTGGTTTTATGCATCACCCCACCTCTCCTTCTCCCTTAAGCAGGCATAAGAGTGTTTTCTAAATGTGAGACAGTGTTCTCTTTCCTAAATCAGTTCAAGTGTAGCCATGTTTACAGGATCTTCATAAGTGATATCTTATGACAAGTTTCTTTTTCTGTGTGACTTATTTCAGTTAGAATCATCGTACCTGAATCCACCCATTTTGCTGCTACTGGTCTTATGACATTGATTTCATGGCTCAGGGATATTCCATCGTACGTAAGTACCACAATTTTTTGAACCATATTTATATTTCCTGGGATATTTAAGGTGTATCCAAGTTGAGGTCCTTGTAAGCAGTGCAGCCCTAAATATTGTGGTGGCTCTGTCTTATCGATTTTCAGTTTTCCCAAGGTATATTCCCTAGACTGGAAGTGCCCTTGGCTCTGTAGCTCTGTTGTTTTCTTGTTTTAGGGAACACAATGCACTCCTCCAGAGAGGCAGTTGGAAATTTACATCACGCCCATCAGCATAACAAGGCTCCCTGTTCTCCAGGGCCTGTCTTGCCTTTCTGGTTTTTACACATTTTGTGGATGTCCCTTTTGACTGGTGGGAAGTGATACTTCTTTGTAGTGGAGATTTGCATTGCCCGCTTGCTTGCTTGGCCAAAAAGTGTGTATGCGTTTTCTCCTGAATATATTCTGGAGAAAATGCATACGCCCTTTTTGGCCAAGTGCATCATTGTCGAAGTTGTGCCCCTCTTCCTGTGCTTTAAAGGCGATTCCAACGTACCTCTTGAAATCTGTTTGCTGCTATTCTGCCTCGCTTTCAAGTCCGCCTCGTTGCCATCCCTCAACAGATTTTTGGAAGATAGTTGTCCTTTATTACTCGGCCAGTTTGTGAATTGCTGTGCCCCTGAGCTCCATTTTTCAACTCGTTTTTTGTGAGCTGACCGCAAGTCCAAAATTTTGGTACAGGAACTATGCTGGTTCCCGGTTGGGGGCTGAGACTTTGGTTAATTCTTCTTCCTGCCGGAAAATTAGATTGATATGTGCCCGTCCAAATGCCTAACAGCTACTGTCTCATTGGTTCTCCCTCTTCCCTTTCATCCTCTGCCAAATTGGAAACCTGTGCGAACCAGGAGGTTAAAGGGGCTGTCTCTCCAAGTTGGGAGATTGATAGTAAAGCAGATGGAGAATCAAACCGGAGAACCAGGAGAGGGACTATTCGTTGAGTTTTAGAAACCTTTCGTATTCACAGTGTGTCCGTTCTCTAGATTTCCCGTACATGTTATAACTGTAGTAATATTCCCTTCAACCTGGAGAGTTGGGACCCGTGGAATGGGTGCCATGCATTATTGCTTTAAAGGGTCTGCATTTGCTAACCCAATCTCACCAATCCTCTCAGTCCCAAGTGTCCAGCATTATGCCACATCCAGCTGTCGTTGTAGATAGGGTCATTCCAGGTTTCATCAGAGACCCTGAAGGAATTGTAAAGAATTTCCCAGGTTTTTTGTTTTGTTTTAGAAATTCCTTTTTATAGTGGGTGTGAGCTGATTCTCGCTGCCATGTTTATGCCAGTCTAGACACACTTGATTCCCTTACGGTGAAATATCAATATATAGGTTTTAAGATTCTTACTAGTCAGATATATTCCTCTGGGGGAAATATGGGGTTTTGAGTCCGTTTCACTGTGGAAAGTGTAGGTCTTGTCTATTCCATAGTTGGTTTTTGGAACGGTACCTGTGCTTATATCAAACTCTGATTTTATGCATCACCCCACCTCTCCTTCCCCCTTAAGCAGGCATAAGAGTGTTTTCTAAATGTGAGACACTGTTCTCTTTCCTAACTCAGTTCAAGTGTAGCCATGTTTACAGGATCTTCATAAGTGATATCTTATGATAAGTTTCTTTTTCTGTGTGACTTATTTCACTTAGAATCATCGTACCTGAATCCACCCATTTTGCTGCTACTGGTCTTATGACATTGATTTCATGGCTGAGGGATATTCCATCGTACGTAAGTACCACAATTTTTTGAACCATTTTTATATTTCCTGTGATATTTAAGGCGTACCCAAGTTGAGGTCCTTGTAAGCAGTGCAGCCCTAAATTATGGGGTGGCTCTGTCTTATTGATTTTCAGTTTTCCCAAGGTATATTCCCTAGACTGGAAGTGCCCTTGGCTCTGAAGCTCTGTTGTTTACTTGTTTTAGGGAACACAATGCACTCCTCCAGAGAGGCAGTTGGCAATTTACATCCCGCCCGTCAGCATAACAGGGCTTCCTGTTCTCCAGGGCCTGTCTTGCCTTTCTGGTTTTTACACATTTTGTGGATGTCGCTTTTGACCGGTGGGAAGTGATACTTCTTTGTAGTGCAGATTTGCATTGCCCGCTTGCTTGCTTGGGCAAAAAGGGCGTATGCGTTTTCTCCAGGAGAATACGCATACGCCCTTTTTGGCCAAGTGCATCATTGTCGAAGTTGTGCCCCTCTTCCTGTGCTTTAAAGGCGATTCCAACGTACCTCTTGAAATCTGTTTCCTGCTATTCTGCCTCGCTTTCAAGTCCGCCTCGCTGCCTTCCCTCAACACATTTTGGGACGATAGTTTTCCTTTATTCTTCGGCCAGTATTTGAATTGCTGTGCCCCAGAGCTCCATTTTTGAACTCGGTTTTGGTGAGCTGACCGCAAGTCCAAAATTTTGGTTCAGGACCTATGCTGGTTCCCCGTGGGGGGCTGAGACATTGGTTAATTCTTCTTCGTACAAGGAAATTACAGTGATATGTGCCCGTTCAATTGCCTAACAGCTACTCTCTCATTGGTTCTCCCTCTTCCCTTTCATCCTCTGCCAAATTGGCAACCTGTGAGAACCAGGAGGTTAAAGGGGCTGTCTCTCCAATTTGGCAGGTTGATAGTAAAGCAGATGGAAAGTCAAACCGGAGCACCAGGAGAGGGACAATTCGTTGAGTTTTAGAAACCTTTCGTATTCACAGTGTGTCCGTTCTCTAGGTTTCCCGTACATGTTATAGCTGTAGTAATATTCCCTTCAACCTGGAGAGTTGGGACCCATAGAATGGGTGCCAGGCATTTGTGCTTTAAAGGGGCTGCTTTTGCTCACCCAATCGCACCAATCGTCTCAGTCCCAAGTGTCCCTCCTTATGCCACATCCAGCTGTCGTTGTAGATAGGGTCATTCCAGGTTTCATCAGAGACCCTGAAGGAATTGTAAAGAATTTCCCAGTTTTTTTGTTTTGTTTTTGAAATTCCTTTTTATAGTGGGTTTGAGCTGATTCTCGCTGCCATGTTTATGCCAGTCTAGACACACTTGATTCCCTTACGGAGACATATCAATACATAGGTTTTAAGATTCTTACTAGTCAGATATATTCCTCTGCGGGAAATATGGGGTTTTGAGTCCCTTTCACTGAGGACGGTGTAGGTCTTGTCTATTCCATATTTGGTTTTTGGAACGGTACCTGTGCTTATATCAAACTCTGGTTTTATGCATCACCACACCTCTCCTTCCCCCTTAAGCAGGCATAAGAGTGTTTTCTAAATGTGAGGCACTGTTCTCTTTCCTAACTCAGTTCAAGTGTAGCCATGTTTACAGGATCTTCATAAGTGATATCTTATGATAAGTTTCTTTTTCTGTGTTACTTATTTCACTTAGAATCATCGTACCTGAATCCACCCATTCTGCTGCTACTGGTCTTATGACATTGATTTCATGGCTGAGGGATATTCCATCGTACGTAAGTACCACAATTTTTTGAACCATTTTTATATTTCCTGACATATTTACGGTGTACCAAAGTTGAGGTCCTTGTAAGCAGTGCAGCCCTAAATTTTGGGGTGGCTCTGTCTTATTGATTTTCAGTTTTCCCAAGGTATATTCCCTAGACTGGAAGTGCCCTTGGCTCTGTAGCTCTGTTGTTTACTTGTTTTAGGGAACAAAATGTACTCCTCCAGTGAGGCAGTTGGCAATTTACATCCCGCACATCAGCATAACGAGGCTCCCTGTTCTCCAGGGCCTGTCTTGTCTTTCTGGTTTTTACACATTTTGTGGATGTCCCTTTTGACCGGTGGGAAGTGATACTTCTTTGTAGTGCAGATTTGCATTGCACGCTTCTTTGCTTGGCCAAAAAGGGTGTAAGCGTTTTCCCCTGAATATATTCAGGGGAAAACGCATACGCAATTTTTGCCCAAGTGCATCATTGTCGAAGTTGTGCCCCTCTTCCTGTGCTTTAAAGGCGATTCCAACGTACCTCTTGAAATCTGTTTCCTGCTATTCTGCCTCGCTTTCAAGTCCGCCTCGTTGCCTTCCCTCAACAGATTTTTGGACGATAGTTGTCCTTTATTACTCGGCCAGTTTGTGAATTGCTGTGCCCCTGAGCTCCATTTTTCAACTCGTTTTTCGTGAGCTGACCGCAAGTCCAAAATTTTGGTTCAGGACCTATGATGGTTCCCGGTGGGGGGCTGAGACTTTGGTTAATTCTTCTTCCTGCCGGGAAGTTAGAGTGATATGTGCCCGTCCAAATGCCTAACAGCTACTCTCTCATTGGTTCTCCCTCTTCCCTTTCATCCTCTGCCAAATTGGCAACCTGTGTGAACCAGGTGGTTAAAGGGGCTGTCTCTACAAGTTAGGAGATTGATAGTAAAGCAGATGGAAAGTCCAACCGGAGCACCAGGAGAGGGACTATTCGTTGAGTTTTAGAAACCTTTCGTATTCACAGTGTGTCCGTTCTCTAGGTATCCTGTACATGTTATAACTGTAGTAATATTCCCTTCAAACTGGAGAGTTGGGACCCATGGAATGGGTGCCATGCATTATTGCTTTAAAGGGTCTGCATTTGCTCACCCAATCTCACCAATCCTCTCAGTCCCAATTGTCCAGGCTTATGCCACATCCAGCTGTCATTGTAGATAGGGTCATTCCAGGTTTCATCAGAGACCCTGAAGGAATTGTAAAGAATTTCCCAGTTTTTTTGTTTTGTTTTTGAAATTCATTTTTATAGTGGGTTTGAGCTGATTCTCGCTGCCATGTATATGCCAGTCTAGACACACTTGACTCCCTTACGGAGACATATCAATACATAGGTTTTAAGATTCTTACTAGTCAGATATATTCCTCTGCGGGAAATATGGCGTTTTGAGTCCCTTTCACTGACGAAGGTGTAGGTCTTGTTTATTCCATAGTTGGTTTTTGGAACGGTACATGTGCTTATATCAAACTCTGGTTTTATGCATCACCCCACCTCTCCTTCCCCCTTAAGCAGGCATAAGAGTGTTTTCTAAATGTGAGAAACTGTTCTCTTTCCTAACTCAGTTCAAGTGTAGCCATGTTTACAGGATCTTCATAAGTGATATCTTATGATAAGTTTCTTTTTCTCTGTGACTTATTTCACTTAGAATCATCGTACCTGAATCCACCCATTTTGCTGCTACTGGTCTTATGACATTGATTTCATAGCTGAGGGATATACCATTGTACGTAAGTACCACAATATTTTGAACCATTTTTATATTTCCTGCGATATTTAAGGTGTACCCAAGTTGAGGTCCTTGTAAGCAGTGCAGCCCTAAATTTTGGGGTGGCTCTGTCTTATTGATTTTCAGTTTTCCCAAGTTATATTCCCTAGACTGGAAGTGCCCTTGGCTCTGTTGTTTAATTGTTTTAGGGAACACAATGAACTCCTCCAGGGAGGCAGTTGGCAATTTACATCCCGCCCATCAGCATAACAAGGCTCCCTGTTCTCCAGGGCCTGTCTTGCCTTTCTGGTTTTTACACATTTTGTGGATGTCCCTTTTGACCGGTGGGAAGTGATACTTCTTTGTAGTGCAGATTTGCATTGCCCGCTTGCTTGCTTGGCCAAAAAGGGCGTATGCGTTTTCTCCTGAATATATTCAGGAGAAAACGCATACGCCCTTTTTGGCCAAGTGCATCATTGTCGAAGTTGTGGCCCTCTTCCTGTGCATTAAAGGCGATTCCAACGTACCTCTTGAAATCTGTTTCCTGCTATTCTGCCTCGCTTTCAAGTCCGCCCCGTTGCCTTCCCTCAACACATTTTTGGACGATAGTTGTCCTTTATTACTCGGCCAGTTTGTGAATTGCTGTGCCCCTGAGCTCCATTTTTCAACTCGTTTTTGGTGAGCTGACCGCAAGTCCAAAATTTTGGTTCAGGACCTATGCTGGTTCCCGGTGGGGGTCTGAGACTTTGGTTAATTCTTCTTCCTGCCGGGAAGTTAGAGTGATATGTGCCCGTCCAAATGCCTAACAGCTACTCTCTCATTGGTTCTCCCTCTTCCCTTTCATCCTCTGCCAAATTGGAAACCTGTGCGAACCAGGAGGTTAAAGGGGCTGTCTCTCCAAGTTGGGAGATTGATAGTAAAGCAGATGGAGAATCAAACCGGAGCACCAGGAGAGGGACTATTCGTTGAGTTTTAGAAACCTTTCGTATTCACAGTGTGTCCGTTCTCTAGGTTTCCCGTACATGTTATAACTGTAGTAATATTCCCTTCAACCTGGAGAGTTGGGACCCGTGGAATGGGTGCCATGCATTATTGCTTTAAAGGGTCTGTATTTGCTCACCCAATCTCACCAATCCTCTCAGTCCCAAGTGTCCAGCATTATGCCACATCCAGCTGTCGTTGTAGATAGGGTCATTCCAGGTTTCATCAGAGACCCTGAAGGAATTGTAAAGAATTTCCCAGGTTTTATGTTTTGTTTTAGAAATTCCTTTTTATAGTGGGTATGAGCTGATTCTCGCTGCCATGTTTATGCCAGTCTAGACACACTTGATTCCCTTACGGAGAAATATCAATATATAGGTTTTAAGATTCTTACTAGTCAGATATATTCCTCTGGGGGAAATATGGGGTTTTGAGTCCGTTTCACTGTGGAAAGTGTAGGTCTTGTCTATTCCATAGTTGGTTTTTGGAACGGTACCTGTGCTTATATCAAACTCTGATTTTATGCATCACCCCACCTCTCCTTCCCCCTTAAGCAGGCATAAGAGTGTTTTCTAAATGTGAGTCACTGTTCTCTTTCCTAACTCAGTTCAAGTGTAGCCATGTTTACAGGATCTTCATAAGTGATATCTTATGATAAGTTTCTTTTTCTGTGTGACTTATTTCACTTAGAATCATCGTACCTGAATCCACCCATTTTGCTGCTACTGGTCTTATGACATTGATTTCATGGCTGAGGGATATTCCATCGTACGTAAGTACCACAAATTTTTGAACCATTTTTATATTTCCTGGGATATTTAAGGCGTACCCAAGTTGAGGTCCTTGTAAGCAGTGCAGCCCTAAATTATGGGGTGGTTCTGTCTTATTGATTTTCAGTTTTCCCAAGGTATATTCCCTAGACTGGAAGTGCTCTTGGCTCTGAAGCTCTGTTTTTTACTTGTTTTAGGGAACACAATGCACTCCTCCAGAGAGGCAGTTGGCAATTTACATCCCGCCCGTCAGCATAACAAGGCTTCCTGTTCTCCAGGGCCTGTCTTGCCTTTCTGGTTTTTACACATTTTGTGGATGTCGCTTTTGACCGGTGGGAAGTGATACTTCTTTGTAGTGCAGATTTGCATTGCCCACTTGCTTGCTTGGGCAAAAAGGGCGTATGCGTTTTCTCCTGAATATATTCAGGAGAAAACACATACGCCCTTTTTGGCCAAGTGCATCATTGTCGAAGTTGTGCCCCTTTTCCTGTGCTTTAAAGGCGATTCCAACGTACCTCTTGAAATCTGTTTCCTGCTATTCTGCCTCGCTTTCAAGTCCGCCTCTCTGCCTTCCCTCAACAGATTTTGGGACGATAGTTTTCCTTTATTCCTCGGCCAGTATTTGAATTGCTGTGCCCCAGAGCTCCATTTTTCAACTCGGTTTTGGTGAGCTGACCGCAAGTCCAAAATTTTGGTTCAGGACCTATGCTGGTTCCCGGTGGGGGGCTGAGACATTGGTTAATTCTTCTTCCTACCAGGAAATTACAGTGATATGTGCCCGTTCAATTGCCTAACAGCTACTCTCTCATTGGTTCTCCCTCTTCCCTTTCATCCTCTGCCAAAATGGCAACCTGTGAGAACCAGGAGGTTAAAGGGGCTGTCTCTCCAATTTGGGAGGTTGATAGTAAAGCAGATGGAAAGTCAAACCGGAGCACCAGGAGAGGGACAATTCGTTGAGTTTTAGAAACCTTTCGTATTCACAGTGTGTCCGTTCTCTAGGTTTCCCGTACATGTTATAGCTGTAGTAATATTCCCTTCAACCTGGAGAGTTGGGACCCATGGAATGGGTGCCAGGCATTTGTGCTTTAAAGGGTCTGCATTTGCTCACCCAATCTCACCAATCGTCTCAGTCCCAAGTGTCCCTCCTTATGCCACATCCAGCTGTCATTGTAGATAGGGTCATTCCAGGTTTCATCAGAGACCCTGAAGGAATTGTAAAGAATTTCCCAGTTTTTTTTGTTTTGTTTTTGAAATTCATTTTTATAGTGGGTTTGAGCTGATTCTCGCTGCCATGTATATGCCAGTCTAGACACACTTGATTCCCTTATGGAGACATATCAATACATAGGTTTTAAGATTCTTACTAGTCAGATATATTCCTCTGCGGGAAATATGGGGTTTTGAGTCCCTTTCACTGAGGAAGGTGTAGGTCTTGTTTATTCCATAGTTGGTTTTTGGAACGGTACGTGTGCTTATATCAAACTCTGGATTTATGCATCACCCCACCTCTCCTTCCCCCTTAAGCAGGCATAAGAGTGTTTTCTAAATGTGAGACACTGTTCTCTTTCCTAACTCAGTTCAAGTGTAGCCATGTTTACAGGATCTTCATAAGTGATATCTTATGATAAGTTTCTTTTTCTCTGTGACTTATTTCACTTAGAATCATCGTACCTGAATCCACCCATTTTGCTGCTACTGGTCTTATGACATTGATTTCATGGCTGAGGGATATTCCATCGTACGTAAGTACCACAATTTTTTGAACCATTTTTATATTTCCTGGGATATTTAAGGTGTACCCAAGTTGAGGTCCTTGTAAGCAGTGCAGCCCTAAATTTTGGGGTGGCTCTGTCTTATTGATTTTCAGTTTTGCCAAGGTATATTCCCTAGACTGGAAGTGCCCTTGGCTCTGTAGCTCTGTTGTTTACTTGTTTTAGGGAACACAATGAACTCCTCCAGGGAGGCAGTTGGCAATTTACATCCCGCCCATCAGCATAACAAGGCTCCCTGTTCTCCAGGGCCTGTCTTGCCTTTCTGGTTTTTACACATTTTGTGGATGTCCCTTTTGACTGGTGGAAAGTGATACTTCTTTGTATTGCAGATTTGCATTGCCCGCTTGCTTGCTTGTCCAAAAAGGCCTTATGCGTTTTCTCCTGAATATATTTAGGAGAAAACGCATACGCCCTTTTTGGCCAAGTGCATCATTGTCGAAGTTGTGCCCCTCTTCCTGTGCTTTAAAGGCGATTCCAACAGACCTCTTGAAATCTGTTTCCTGCTATTCTGCCTCGCTTTCAAGTCCGCACCGTTGCCTTCCCTCAACACATTTTTGGACGATAGTTGTCCTTTATTACTCGGCCAGTTTGTGAATTGCTGTGCCCCTGAGCTCCATTTTTCAACTCGTTTTTCGTGAGCTGACCGCAAGTCCAAAATTTTGGTTCAGGACCTATGCTGGTTCCCGGTGGGGGTCTGAGATTTTGGTTAATTCTTCTTCCTGCCGGGAAGTTAGAGTGATATGTGCCCGTCCAAATGCCTAACAGCTACTCTCTCATTGGTTCTCCCTCTTCCCTTTCATCCTCTGCCACATTGGAAACCTGTGCGAACCAGGAGGTTAAAGGGGCGGTCTCTCCAAGTTGGGAGATTGATAGTAAAGCAGATGGAAAGTCAAACCGGAGCACCAGGAGAGGGACTATTCGTTGAGTTTTAGAAACCTTTCATATTCACAGTGTGTCCGTTCTCTAGGTTTCCCGTACATGTTATAACTGTAGTAATATTCCCTTCAACCTGGAGAGTTGGGACCCATGGAATGGGTGCCATGCATTATTGCTTTAAAGGGTCTGCATTTTTTCACCCAATCTCAACAATCCTCTCAGTCCCAAGTGTCCAGACTTATGCCACATCCAGCTGTCGTTGTAGATAGGGTCATTCCAGGTTTCATCAGAGGCCCTGAAGGAATTGTAAAGAATTTCCCAATTTTTTTGTTTTGTTTTTGAAATTCATTTTTATAGTGGGTATGAGCTGATTCTCGCTGCCATGTTTATGCCAGTCTAGACACACTTGATTCCCTTACGGAGACATATCAATATATATGTTTTAAGATTCTTACTAGTGAGATATATTCCTCTGCGGGAAATATGGGGTTTTGAGTCCCTTTCACTGAGGAAGGTGTAGGTCTTGTTTATTCCATAGTTGGTTTTTGGAACGGTACCTGTGCTTATATCAAACTCTGGTTTTATGCATCACCCCACCTCTCCTTCCCCCTTAAGCAGGCATAAGAGTGTTTTCTAAATGTGAGACACTGTTCTCTTTCCTAACTCAGTTCAAGTGTAGCCATGTTTACAGGATCTTCATAAGTGATATCTTATGATAAGTTTCTTTTTCTCTGTGACTTATTTCACTTAGAATCATCGTACCTGAATCCACCCATTTTGCTGCTACTGGTCTTATGACATTGATTTCATGGCTGAGGGATATTCCATCGTACGTAAGTACCACAATTTTTTGAACCATTTTTATATTTCCTGGGATATTTAAGGTGTACCCAAGTTGAGGTCCTTGTAAGCAGTGCAGCCCTAAATTTTGGGCTGGCTCTGTCTTATTGATTTTCAGTTTTGCCAAGGTATATTCCCTAGACTGGAAGTGCCCTTGGCTCTGTAGCTCTGTTGTTTACTTGTTTTAGGGAACACAATGAACTCCTCCAGGGAGGCAGTTGGCAATTTACATCCCGCCCATCAGCATAACAAGGCTCCCTGTTCTCCAGGGCCTGTCTTGCCTTTCTGGTTTTTACACATTTTGTGGATGTCCCTTTTGACTGGTGGAAAGTGATACTTCTTTGTATTGCAGATTTGCATTGCCCGCTTGCTTGCTTGTCCAAAAAGGCCTTATGCGTTTTCTCCTGAATATATTTAGGAGAAAACGCATACGCCCTTTTTGGCCAAGTGCATCATTGTCGAAGTTGTGCCCCTCTTCCTGTGCTTTAAAGGCGATTCCAACAGACCTCTTGAAATCTGTTTCCTGCTATTCTGCCTCGCTTTCAAGTCCGCACCGTTGCCTTCCCTCAACACATTTTTGGACGATAGTTGTCCTTTATTACTCGGCCAGTTTGTGAATTGCTGTGCCCCTGAGCTCCATTTTTCAACTCGTTTTTCGTGAGCTGACCGCAAGTCCAAAATTTTGGTTCAGGACCTATGCTGGTTCCCGGTGGGGGTCTGAGATTTTGGTTAATTCTTCTTCCTGCCGGGAAGTTAGAGTGATATGTGCCCGTCCAAATGCCTAACAGCTACTCTCTCATTGGTTCTCCCTCTTCCCTTTCATCCTCTGCCACATTGGAAACCTGTGCGAACCAGGAGGTTAAAGGGGCTGTCTCTCCAAGTTGGGAGATTGATAGTAAAGCAGATGGAAAGTCAAACCGGAGCACCAGGAGAGGGACTATTCGTTGAGTTTTAGAAACCTTTCATATTCACAGTGTGTCCGTTCTCTAGGTTTCCCGTACATGTTATAACTGTAGTAATATTCCCTTCAACCTGGAGAGTTGGGACCCATGGAATGGGTGCCATGCATTATTGCTTTAAAGGGTCTGCATTTTTTCACCCAATCTCAACAATCCTCTCAGTCCCAAGTGTCCAGACTTATGCCACATCCAGCTGTCGTTGTAGATAGGGTCATTCCAGGTTTCATCAGAGGCCCTGAAGGAATTGTAAAGAATTTCCCAATTTTTTTGTTTTGTTTTTGAAATTCATTTTTATAGTGGGTATGAGCTGATTCTCGCTGCCATGTTTATGCCAGTCTAGACACACTTGATTCCCTTACGGAGACATATCAATATATATGTTTTAAGATTCTTACTAGTCAGATATATTCCTCTGCGGGAAATATGGGGTTTTGAGTCCCTTTCACTGAGGAAGGTGTAGGTCTTGTTTATTCCATAGTTGGTTTTTGGAACGGTACCTGTGCTTATATCAAACTCTGGTTTTATGCATCACCCCACCTCTCCTTCCCCCTTAAGCAGGCATAAGAGTGTTTTCTAAATGTGAGACACTGTTCTCTTTCCTAACTCAGTTCAAGTGTAGCCATGTTTACAGGATCTTCATAAGTGATATCTTATGATAAGTTTCTTTTTCTCTGTGACTTATTTCACTTAGAATCATCGTACCTGAATCCACCCATTTTGCTGCTACTGGTCTTATGACATTGATTTCATGGCTGAGGGATATTCCATCGTACGTAAGTACCACAATTTTTTGAACCATTTTTATATTTCCTGGGATATTTAAGGTGTACCCAAGTTGAGGTCCTTGTAAGCAGTGCAGCCCTAAATTTTGGGCTGGCTCTGTCTTATTGATTTTCAGTTTTCCCAAGGTATATTCCATAGACTGGTAGTGCCCTTGGCTCTGTAGCTCTGTTGTTTACTTGTTTTAGGGAACACAATGCACTCCTCCAGAGAGGCAGTTGGCAATTTACATCCCACCCATCAGCATAACAAGGCTCCCTGTTCTCCAGGGCCTGTCTTGCCTTTCTGGTTTTTACACATTTTGTGGATGTCCCGTTTGACTGGTGGGAAGTGATACTTCTTTGTAGTGCAGATTTGCATTGCCCGCTTGCTTGCTTGGCCAAAAAGCACGTATGCGTTTTCCCCTGAATATATTGAGGACAAAACGCATACACCCTTTTTGCCCAAGTGCATCATTGTCGAAGTTGTGCCCCTCTTCTTGTGCTTTAAAGGCAATTCCAACGTACCTCTTGAAATCTGTTTCCTGCTATTCTGCCTCGCTTTCAAGTCCGCCTCTTTGCCTTCCCTCAACAGATTTTTGGACGATAGTTGTCCTTTATTACTCGGCCAGTTTGTGAATTGCTGTGCCCCTGAGCTCTATTTTACAACTCGTTTTTGGTTAGCTGACCGCAAGTCCAAAATTTTGGTTCAGGACCTATGATGGTTCCCAGTGGGGGGCTGAGACTTTGGTTAATTCTTCTTCCTGCCGGGAAGTTAGAGTGATATGTGCCAGTCCAAATGCCTAACAGCTACTCTCTCATTGGTTCTCCCTCTTCCCTTACATCCTATGCCAAATTGGCAACCTGTGCGAACCAGGAGGTTAAAGGGGCTGTCTCTCCAAGTTGGGAGATTGATAGTAAAGCAGATGGAAAGTCAAACCGGAGCACCAGGAGAGGGACTATTCGTTGAGTTTTAGAAACCTTTCATATTCACAGTGTGTCCGTTCTCTAGGTTTCCCGTACATGTTATATCTGTAGTAATATTCCCTTCAACCTGGAGAGTTGGGACCCATGGAATGGGTGCCATGCATTATTGCTTTAAAGGGTCTGCATTTTTTCACCCAATCTCACCAATCCTCTCAGTCCCAAGTGTCCAGCCTTATGCCACATCCAGCTGTCGTTGTAGATAGGGTCATTCCAGGTTTCATCAGAGGCCCTGAAGGAATTGTAAAGCATTTCCCAATTTTTTTGTTTTGTTTTTGAAATTCATTTTTATAGTGGGTATGAGCTGATTCTCGCTGCCATGTTTATGCCAGTCTAGACACACTTGATTCCCTTACGGAGACATATCAATATATATGTTTTAAGATTCTTACTAGTGAGATATATTCCTCTGCGGGAAATATGGGGTTTTGAGTCCCTTTCACTGAGGAAAGTGTAGGTCTTGTTTATTCCATAGTTGGTTTTTGGAACGGTACCTGTGCTTATATCAAACTCTGGTTTTATGCATCACCCCACCTCTCCTCCCCCCTTAAGCAGGCATAAGAGTGTTTCCTAAATGTGAGACACTGTTCTCTTTCCTAACTCAGTTCAAGTGTAGCCATGTTTACAGGATCTTCATAAGTGATATCTTATGATAAGTTTCTTTTTCTCTGTGACTTATTTCACTTAGAATCATCGTATCTGAATCCACCCATTTTGCTGCTACTGGTCTTATGACATTGATTTCATGGCTGAGGGATATTCCATCATACGTAAGTACCACAATATTTTGTTCCATTTTTATATTTCCTGGGATATTTAAGGTGTACCCAAGTTGAGGTCCTTGTAAGCAGTGCAGCCCTAAATTTTGGGGTGGCTCTGTCTTATTGATTTTCAGTTTTCCCAAGGTATATTCCATAGACTGGTAGTGCCCTTGGCTCTGTAGCTCTGTTGTTTACTTGTTTTAGGGAACACAATGCACTCCTCCAGAGAGGCAGTTGGCAATTTACATCCCGCCCATCAGCATAACAAGGCTCCCTGTTCTCCAGGGCCTGTCTTGCCTTTCTGGTTTTTACACATTTTGTGGATGTCCCGTTTGACCGGTGGGAAGTGATACTTCTTTGTAGTGCAGATTTGCATTGCCCGCTTGCTTGCTTGGCCAAAAAGCACGTATGCGTTTTCCCCTGAATATATTGAGGACAAAACGCATACGCCCTTTTTGCCCAAGTGCATCATTGTCGAAGTTGTGCCCCTCTTCTTGTGCTTTAAAGGCAATTCCAACGTACCTCTTGAAATCTGTTTCCTGCTATTCTGCCTCGCTTTCAAGTCCGCCTCTTTGCCTTCCCTCAACAGATTTTTGGACGATAGTTGTCCTTTATTACTCGGCCAGTTTGTGAATTGCTGTGCCCCTGAGCTCTATTTTACAACTCGTTTTTGGTTAGCTGACCGCAAGTCCAAAATTTTGGTTCAGGACCTATGATGGTTCCCGGTGGGGGGCTGAGACTTTGGTTAATTCTTCCTCCTGCCGGGAAGTTAGAGTGATATGTGCCCGTCCAAATGCCTAACAGCTACTCTCTCATTGGTTCTCCCTCTTCCCTTACATCCTATGCCAAATTGGCAACCTGTGCGAACCAGGAGGTTAAAGTGGCTGTCTCTCCAAGTTAGGAGATTGATAGTAAAGCAGATGGAAAGTCAAACCGGAGCACCAGGAGAGGGACTATTCGTTGAGTTTTAGAAACCTTTCGTATTCACAGTGTGTCCGTTCTCTAGGTTTCCTGTACATGTTATAACTGTAGTAATATTCCCTACAACCTGGAGAGTTGGGACCCATGGAATGGGTGCCATGCATTATTGCTTTAAAGGGTCTGCCTTTGCTCACCCAATCTCACCAATCCTCGCAGTCCCAAGTGTCCAGCCTTATGCCACATCCAGCTGTCGTTGTAGATAGGGTCATTTCAGGTTTCATCAGAGACCCTGAAGGAATTGTAAAGAATTTCCCAGGTTTTTGTTTTGTTTTTGAAATTCCTTTTTATAGTGGGTTTGAGCTGATTCTCGCTGCCATGTTTATGCCAGTCTAGACACACTTAATTCCCTTACGGAGACATATCAATACATATGTTTTAAGATTCTTACTAGTCAGATATATTCCTCTGAGGGAAAAATGGGGTTTTGATTCCCTTTCACTGAGGAAGGTGTAGGTCTTTTTTATTCGATAGTTGGTTTTTGGAACGGTACCTGTGCTTATATCAAACTCTGATTTTATGCATCACCCCACCTCTCCTTCCCCCTTAAGCAGGCATAAGAGTGTTTTCTAAATGTGAGACACTGTTCTCTTTCCTAACTCAGTTCAAGTGTAGCCATGTTTACAGGATCTTCATAAGTGATATCTTATGATAAGTTTCTTTTTCTGTGTGACTTATTTCACTTAGAATCATCGTCCCTGAATCCACCCATTTTGCTGCTACTGGTCTTATGACATTGATTTCATGGCTGAGGGATATTCCATCGTACGTAAGTACCACAATTTTTTGAACCATTTTTATATTTCCTGGGATGTTTAAGGCGTACCCAAGTTGAGGTCCTTGTAAGCAGTGCAGCCCTAAATTTTGGGGTGGCTCTGTCTTATTGATTTTCAGTTTTCCCAAGGTATATTCCCTAGACTGGAAGTGCCCTTGGCTCTGAAGCTCTGTTGTTTACTTGTTTTAGGGAACACAATGCACTCCTCCAGAGAGGCAGTTGGCAATTTACATCCCGCCCGTCAGCATAACAAGGCTTCCTGTTCTCCAGGGCCTGTCTTGCCTTTCTGGTTTTTACACATTTTGTGGATGTCGCTTTTGACCGGTGGGAAGTGATACTTCTTTGTAGTGCAGATTTGCATTGCCCGATTCCTTGCTTGGGCAAAAAGGGCGTATGCGTTTTCTCCTGAATATATTCAGGAGAAAACGCATACGCCCTTTTTGGCCAAGTGCATCATTGTCGAAGTTGTGCCCCTCTTCCTGTGCTTTAAAGGCGATTCCAACGTACCTCTTGAAATCTGTTTCCTGCTATTCTGCCTCGCTTTCAAGTCCGCCTCGTTGCCTTCCCTCAACAGATTTTGGGACGATAGTTGTCCTTTATTACTCGGCCAGTTTGTGAATTGCTGTGCCCCTGAGCTCCATTTTTCAACTCGTTTTTGGTGAGCTGACCGCAAGTCCAAAATTTTGGTTCAGGACCTATGCTGGTTCCCGGTGGGGGGCTGCGACTTTGGTTAATTCTTCTTCCTGCCGGGAAGTTAGAGTGATATGTGCCCGTCCAAATGCCTAACAGCTACTCTCTCATTGGTTCTCCCTCTTCCCTTTCATCCTCTGCCAAATTGGAAACCTGTGCGAACCAGGAGGTTAAAGGGGCTGTCTCTACAAGTTAGTTGATTGATAGTAAAGCAGATGGAGAGTCAAACCGGAGCACCAGGAGAGGGACTATTCGTTGAGTTTTAGAAACCTTTCGTATTCACAGTGTGTCCGTTCTCTAGGTTTCCCGTACATGTTATAACTGTAGTAATATTCCCTTCAACCTGGAGAGTTGGGACCCATGGAATGGGTGTCATGCATTATTGCTTTAAATGGTCTGCATTTGCTCACCCAATCTCACCAATCCTCTCAGTCCCAAGTGTCCAGCATTATGCCACATCCAGCTGTCGTTGTAGATAGGGTCATTCCAGGTTTCATCAGAGACCCTGAAGGAATTGTAAAGAATTTCCCAGGTTTTTTGTTTTGTTTTAGAAATTCCTTTTTATAGTGGGTTTGAGCTGATTCTCGCTGCCATGTTTATGCCAGTCTAGACACACTTGATTCCCTTACGGAGACATATCAATATATAGGTTTTAAGATTCTTACTAGTCAGATATATTCCTCTGGGGGAAATATGGGGTTTTGAGTCCGTTTCACTGTGGAAGGTGTAGGTCTTGTCTATTCCATAGTTGGTTTTTGGAACGGTACCTGTGCTTATATCAAACTCTGATTTTATGCATCACCCCACCTCTCCTTCCCCCTTAAGCAGGCATAAGAGTGTTTTCTAAATGTGAGACACTGTTCTCTTTCCTAACTCAGTTCAAGTGTAGCCATGTTTACAGGATCTTCATAAGTGATATCTTATGATAAGTTTCTTTTTCTGTGTGACTTATTTCACTTAGAATCATCGTCCCTGAATCCACCCATTTTGCTGCTACTGGTCTTATGACATTGATTTCATGGCTGAGGGATATTCCATCGTACGTAAGTACCACAATTTTTTGAACCATTTTTATATTTCCTGGGATGTTTAAGGCGTACCCAAGTTGAGGTCCTTGTAAGCAGTGCAGCCCTAAATTTTGGGGTGGCTCTGTCTTATTGATTTTCAGTTTTCCCAAGGTATATTCCCTAGACTGGAAGTGCCCTTGGCTCTGAAGCTCTGTTGTTTACTTGTTTTAGGGAACACAATGCACTCCTCCAGAGAGGCAGTTGGCAATTTACATCCCGCCCGTCAGCATAACAAGGCTTCCTGTTCTCCAGGGCCTGTCTTGCCTTTCTGGTTTTTACACATTTTGTGGATGTCGCTTTTGACCGGTGGGAAGTGATACTTCTTTGTAGTGCAGATTTGCATTGCCCGATTCCTTGCTTGGGCAAAAAGGGCGTATGCGTTTTCTCCTGAATATATTCAGGAGAAAACGCATACGCCCTTTTTGGCCAAGTGCATCATTGTCGAAGTTGTGCCCCTCTTCCTGTGCTTTAAAGGCGATTCCAACGTACCTCTTGAAATCTGTTTCCTGCTATTCTGCCTCGCTTTCAAGTCCGCCTCGTTGCCTTCCCTCAACAGATTTTGGGACGATAGTTGTCCTTTATTACTCGGCCAGTTTGTGAATTGCTGTGCCCCTGAGCTCCATTTTTCAACTCGTTTTTGGTGAGCTGACCGCAAGTCCAAAATTTTGGTTCAGGACCTATGCTGGTTCCCGGTGGGGGGCTGCGACTTTGGTTAATTCTTCTTCCTGCCGGGAAGTTAGAGTGATATGTGCCCGTCCAAATGCCTAACAGCTACTCTCTCATTGGTTCTCCCTCTTCCCTTTCATCCTCTGCCAAATTGGAAACCTGTGCGAACCAGGAGGTTAAAGGGGCTGTCTCTACAAGTTAGTTGATTGATAGTAAAGCAGATGGAGAGTCAAACCGGAGCACCAGGAGAGGGACTATTCGTTGAGTTTTAGAAACCTTTCGTATTCACAGTGTGTCCGTTCTCTAGGTTTCCCGTACATGTTATAACTGTAGTAATATTCCCTTCAACCTGGAGAGTTGGGACCCATGGAATTGGTGCCAGGCATTTGTGCTTTAAAGGGTCTGCATTTCCTCACCCAATCTCACCAATCATCTCAGTCCCAAGTGTCCCTCCTTATGCCACATCCAGCTGTAATTGTAGATAGGGTCATTCCAGGTTTCATCAGAGACCCTGAAGGAATTGTAAAGAATTTCCCAGGTTTTTTGTTTTGTTTTAGAAATTCCTTTTTATAGTGGGTTTGAGCTGATTCTCGCTGCCATGTTTATGCCAGTCTAGACACACTTGATTCCCTTACGGAGACATATCAATACATAGGTTTTAAGATTCTTACTAGTCAGATATATTCCTCTGCGGGAAATATGGTGTTTTGAGTCCCTTTCACTGAGGAAGGTGTTGGACTTGTCTATTCCATAGTTGGTTTTTGGAACGGTACCTGTGCTTATATCAAACTCTGGTTTTATGCATCACCCCACATCTCCTTCCCCCTTAGGCAGGCATAAGTGTGTTTTCTAAATGTGAGACACAGTTCTCTTTCCTAAATCAGTTCAAGTGTAGCCTGTTTATAGGATCTTCATAAGTGATATCTTATGATAAGTTTCTTTTTCTGTGTGACTTATTTCACTTAGAATCATCGTACCTGAATCCACCCATTTTGCTGCTACTGGTCTTATGACATTGATTTCATGGCTGAGGGATATTCCATCGAACATAAGTACCACAATTTTTTGAACCATTTTTATATTTCCTGGGATACTTAAGGTGTATCCAAGTTGAGGTCCTTGTAAGCAGAGCAGCCCTAAATTATGGGGTGGCTCTGTCTTATTGATTTTCAGTTTTCCCAAGGTATATTCCCTAGACTGGAAGTGCCCTTGGCTCTGTAGCTCTGTTCTTTACTTGTTTTAGGGAACACAATGCACTCCTCCAGAGAGGCAGTTGGCAATTTACATCCCGCCCATCAGCATAACAAGGCTCCCTGTTCTCCAGGGCCTGTCTTGCCTTTCTGGTTTTTACATATTTTGTGGATGTCCCGTTTAACCGGTGGGAAGTGATACTTCTTTGTAGTGCAGATTTGCATTGCCTGCTTGCTTGCTTGGCCAAAAAGGGGGTATGCGTTTTCTCCTGAATATATTCAGGAGAAAACGCATATGCCCTTTTTGGCCAAGGGCATCATTGTCGAAGTTGTGCCCCTCTTCCTGTGCTTTAAAGACAATTCCAACGTACCTCTTGAAGTCTGTTTCCTGCTCTTTTGCCTCGCTTTCAAGTCCGCCTCGCTGCCTTTCCTCAACAGATTTTTGGACGATAGTTGTCCTTTTTTACTCGGCCAGTTTGTGAATTGCTGTGCCCCTGAGCTCCATTTTTCAACTCGTTTTTGGTGAGCTGACCGCAAGTCCAAAATTTTGGTTCAGGACCTATACTGGTTCCCGGTGGGTGGCATGACTTTGGTTAATTCTTCTTCCTGCCAGGAAATTACAGTGATATGTGCCCGTCCAAATGCCTAACACCTACTCTCTCATTGGTTCTCCCTCTTCCCTTTCATCCTCTGCCAAATTGGCAACCTGTGCGAACCAGGAGGTTAAAGGGGCTGTCTCTCCAAGTTGGGAGGTTGATAGTAAAGCAGATGTAAGGTCAAAGCGGAGCACCAGGAGAGGGACTATTCGTTGAGTTTTAGAAACCTTTCGTATTCACAGTGTGTCCGTTCTCTAGGTTTCCCGTACATGTTATAGCTGTAGTAATATTCCCTTCAACCTGGAGAGTTGGGACCCATGGAATGGATGCCAGGCATTTGTGCTTTAAAGGGTCTGCATTTGCTCACCCAATCTCACCAATCCTCTTAGTCCCAAGTGTCCCTCCTTATGCCACATCCAGCGGTCGTTGTAGATAGGGTCATTCCAGGTTTCATCAGAGACCCTGAAGGTATTGTAAAGAATTTCCCAGTTTTTTTGTTTCGTTTTTGAAATTCCTTTTTATAGTGGGTTTGAGCTGATTCTCGCTGCCATGTAAATGCCAGTCTAGACACACTTGATTCCCTTACGGAGACATATGAATACATAGGTTTTAAGATTCTTACTAGTCAGATATATTCCTCTGCGGGAAATATGGTGTTTTGAGTCCCTTTCACTGAGGAAGGTGTAGGTCTTGTCTATTCCATAGTTGGTTTTTGGAACGGTACCTGTGCTTATATCAAACTCTGGTTTTATGCATCACCCCACCTCTCCTTCCCCCATAAGCAGGCATAAGAGTGTTTTCTAAATGTGAGAAATTCTTCTCTTTCCTAACTCAGTTCAAGTGTAGCCATGTTTACAGGATCTTCATAAGTGATATCTTATGATAAGTTTCTTTTTCTGTGTGACTTATTTCACTTAGAATCATCGTACCTGAATCCACCCATTTTGCTGCTACTGGTCTTATGACATTGATTTCATGGCTGAGGGATATTCCATCATACGTATGTACCACAATTTTTTGAACCATTTTTATATTTCCTGGGATATTTAAGGTGTACCCAAGTTGAGGTCCTTGTAAGCAGTGCAGCCCTAAATTTTGGGGTGGCACTGTCTTATTGATTTTCAGTTTTCCCAAGGTATATTCCCTAGACTGGAAGTGCCCTTGGCTCTGTAGCTCTGTTCTTTACTTGTTTTAGGGAACACAGTGCACTCCTCCATAGAGGCAGTTGGCAATTTACATCCCGCCCATCAGCATAACAAGGCTCCCTATTCTCCAGGGCCTGTCTTTCCTTTCTGGATTTTACACATTTTGTGGATGTCCCTTTTGACCGGTGGGAAGTGATACTTCTTTGTAGTGCAGATTTGCATTGCCCGCTTGCTTGCTTGGCCAAATAGGGCGTATGCGTTTTCTCCTGAATATATTCAGGAGAAAACGCATACGCCCTTTTTGGCCAAGTGCATCATTGTCGAAGTTGTGCCCCTCTTCCTGTGCTTTAAAGGTGATTCCAATGTAACCCTTGAAATATGTTTCCTGCTATTCTGCCTCGCTTTCAAGTCCGCCTCGTTGCCTTCCCTCAACAGATTTTTGGACGATAGTTGTCCTTTATTACTCGGCCAGTTTGTGAATTGCTGTGCCCCTGAGCTCCATTTTTCAACTCGTTTTTGGTGAGCTGACCGCAAGTCCAAAATTTTGGTTCAGGACCTATACTGGTTCCCGGTGGGTGGCTGAGACTTTGGTTAATTCTTCTTCCTGCCGGGAAATTACAGTGATATGTGCCCGTCCAAATGCCTAATAGCTATTCTCTCATTGGTTCTCCCTCTTCCTTTCATCCTCTGCCAAATTTGCAACCTGTGCGAACCAGGAGGTTAAAGGGGCTGTCTCTCCAAGTTGGGAGGTTGATAGTAAAGCAGATGGAAAGTCAAACCAGAGCACCAGGAGAGGGGCTATTCGTTGAGTTTTAGAAACCTTTCGTATTCACAGTGTGTCTGTTCCCTAGGTTTCCCGTACATGTTATATCTGTAGTAATATTCCCTTCAACCTGGAGAGTTGGGACCCATGGAATGGGTGCCATGCATTTGTGCTTTAAAAGGTCTGCATTTCCTCACCCAATCTCACCAATCGTCTCAGTCACAAGTGTCCCTCCTTATGCCACATCCAGCTGTCATTGTAGATAGGGTCATTCCAGGTTTCATCAGAGACCCTGAAAGAATTGTAAAGAATTTCCCAGTTTTTTTGTTTTGTTTTTGAAATTCCTTTTTATAGTGGGTTTGAGCTGATTCTCGCTGCCATTTTTATGCTAGTCTAGACACACTTGATTCCCTTACGGAGACATATCAATACATAGGTTTTAAGATTCTTACTAGTCAGATATATTCCTCTGGGGGAAATATGGGGTTTTGAGTCCCTTTCACTGAGGAAGGTGTAGGTCTTGTCTATTTCATAGTTGGATTTTGGAACGGTACCTGTGCTTATATCAAACTCTGCTTTTATGCATCACCCCACCTCTCCTTCCCCCTTAAGCAGGCATAAGAGTGTTTTCCAAATGTGAGACACTGTTCTCTTTCCTAACTCAGTTCAAGTCTAGCCAAGTTTACAGGATCTTCATAAGTGATATCTTATGATAAGTTTCTTTTTCTGTGTCTTATTTCACTTAGAATCATCGTACCTGAATCCACCCAATTTGCTGCTACTGGTCTTATGACATTGATTTCATGGCTGAGGGATATTCCATCGTTCGTAAGTACCACAATTTTTTGAACCATTTTTATATTTCCTGGGATATTTAAGGTGTACCCAAGTTGAGGTCCTTGTAAGCAGTGCAGCCCTAAATTTTGGGGTGGCTCTGTCTTATTGATTTTCAGTTTTCCCAAGTTATATTCCCTAGACTGGAAGTGCCCTTGGCTCTGTAGCTCTGTTGTTTACTTGTTTTAGGGAACACAATGAACTCCTCCAGAGAGGCAGTTGGCAATTTACATCCCGCCCATCAGCATAACAAGGCTCCCTGTTCGCCAGGGCCTGTCTTGCCTTTCTGGTTTTTACACATTTGGTGGATGTCCCTTTTGACCGGTGGGAAGTAATACTTCTTTGTAGGGCAGATTTGCATTGTCCGTTTGCTTGCTTGGCCTAAAAGGGCGTATGCGTTTTCTCCTGAATATATTCAGGAGAAAACGCATACGCCCTTTTTGGCCAAGTGCATCATTGTTGAAGTTGTGCCCCTCTTCCTGTGCTTTAAAGGCGATTCCAACGTACCTCTTGAAATCTGTTTCCTGCTATTCTGCATCGCTTTCAAGTCCCCCTCGTTGCCATTCCTCAACACATTTTTGGACGATAGTTGTCCTTTATTACTCGGCCAGTTTGTGAATTGCTGTGCCCCTGAGCTCCATTTTTCAACTCGTTTTTGGTGAGCTGACCGCAAGTCCATAATTTTGCTTCAGGACCTATACTGGTTCCCGGTGGGTGGCTGAGACTTTGGTTAATTCTTCTTCCTGCCGGGAAATTACAGTGATATGTGCCCGTCCAAATGCCTAACACCTACTCTCTCATTGGTTCTCCCTGTTCCCTTTCATCCTCCGCCAAATTGGCAACCTGTGCGAACGAGGAGGTTAAAGGGGCTGTCTCTCCAAGTTGGGAGGTTGATAGTAAAGCAGATGTAAAGTCAAAGTGGAGCACCAGGAGAGGGACTTTTCGTTGAGTTTTAGAAACCTTTCGTATTCACAGTGTGTCCTTTCTCTAGGATTCCCGTACATGTTATAGCTGTAGTAATATTCCCTTCAACCTGGAGAGTTGGGACCCATGGAATGGGTGCCAGGCATTTGTGCTTTAAAGGGTCTGCATTTGCTCACCCAATCTCACCAATCGTCTCAGTCCCAAGTGTCCCTCCTTATGCCACATCCAGCTGTTGTTGTAGATAGGGTCATTCCAGGTTTCATCAGGGACCCTGAAGGAATTGTAAAGAATTTCCCAGTTTTTTTGTTTTGTTTTTGAAATTCCTTTTTACAGTGGGTTTGAGCTGATTCTCGCTGCCATGTTTATGCCAGTCTAGACACACTTGATTCCCTTACGGAGACATATCAATACATAGGTTTTAAGATTCTTACCAGTCAGATATATTCCTCTGCGGGAAATATGGGGTTTTGAGTCCCTTTCACTGAGGAAGGTGTAGGTCTTGTCTATTCCATAGTTGGTTTTTGGAACGGTACCTGTGCTTATATCAAACTCTGGTTTTATGCATCACCCCACCTCTCCTTCCCCCTTCCGCTGGCATAAGAGTGTTTTCTAAATGTGAGACACTGTTCTCTTTCCTAACTCAGTTCAAGTGTAGCCATGTTTATAAGATCTTCATAAGTGATATCTTATGATAAGTTTCTTTTTCTGTGTGACTTATTTCACTTAGAATCATCGTACCTGAATCCACCCATTTTGCTGCTACTGGTCTTTTGACATTGATTTCATGGCTGAGGGATATTCCATCGTACGTTAGTACCACAATTTTTTGAACCATTTTTATATTTCCTGGGATACTTAAGGTGTATCCAAGTTGAGGTCCTTGTAAGCAGTGCAGCCCTAAATTTTGGGGTGGCTCTGTCTTATTGACTTTCAGTTTTCCCAAGGTATATTCCCTAGACTGGAAGTGCCCTTGGCTTTGTAGCTCTGTTGTTTACTTATTTTAGGGAACACAATGCACTCCTCTAGAGAGGCAGTTGGCAATTTACATCCCACCCATCAGCATAACAAGGCTCCCTGTTCTCCAGGGCCTGTCTTGCCTTTCTGATTTTTACACATTTTGTGGATGTCCCTTTTGACCGGTGGGAAGTGATACTTCTTTGTAGTGCAGATTTGCATTGCCCGCTCGCTTGCTTGGCCAAAAAGGGCGTATGCGTTTTCTCCTGAATATATTCAGGAGAAAACGCATACGCCCTTTTTGGCCAAGTGCATCATTGTCGAAGTTGTGCCCCTCTTCCTGTGCTTTAAAGGCGATTCCAACGTACCTCTTGAAATCTGTTTCCTGCTATTCTGCCTCGCTTTCAAGTCCGCCTCGTTGCCTTCCCTCAACAGATTTTTGGACGATAGTTGTCCTTTATTACTCGGCCAGTTTGTGAATTGCTGTGCCCCTGAGCTCCATTTTTCAACTCGTTTTTGGTGAGCTGACCGCAAGTCCAACATTTTGGTTCAGGACCTATACGGGTTCCCGGTGGGGGGCTGAGACTTTGGTTAATTCTTCTTCCTGCCGGGAAGTTAGAGTGAGATGTGCCCGTCCAAATGTCTAACAGCTACTCTCTCATTGGTTCTCCCTCTTCCCTTTCATCCTCTGCCAAATTGGCAACCTGTGCGAACCAGGAGGTTAAAGGGGCTGTCTCTCCAAGTTGGGAGATTGATAGTAAAGCAGATGGAAAGTCAAACCCGAGCACCAGGAGAGGGACTATTCTTTGAGTTTTAGAAACCTTTCGTATTCACAGTGTGTCCGTTCTCTAGGTTTCCTGTACATGTTATAGCTGTAGTAATATTCCCTTCAACCTGGAGAGTTCGGACCCGTGGAATGGGTGCCATGCATTATTGCTTTAAAGGGTCTGCATTTGCTCACCCAATCTCACCAATCCTCTCAGTCCCAAGTGTCCAGGCTTATGCCACATCCAGCTGTCGTTGTAGATAGGGTCATTCCAGGTTTCATCAGAGACCCTGAAGGAATTGTAAAGAATTTCCCAGTTTTTTTGTTTTGTTTTTGAAATTCCTTTTTAAAGTGGGTTTGAGCTGATTCTCGCTGCCATGTTTATGCCAGTCTAGACACACTTGATTCCCTTACGGAGACATATCAATACATAGGTTTTAAGATTCTTACTAGTCAGATATATTCCTCTGCGGGAAATATGGGGTTTTGAGTCCCTTTCACTGAGGAAGGTGTAGGTCTTGTCTATACCATAGGTGGTTTTTGGAACGGTACCTGCGCTTATATCAAACTCTGGTTTTATGCATCACCCCACCTCTCCTTCTCCCTTAAGCAGGCATAAGAGTGTTTTCTAAATGTGAGACAGTGTTCTCTTTCCTAAATCAGTTCAAGTGTAGCCATGTTTACAGGATCTTCATAAGTGATATCTTATGACAAGTTTCTTTTTCTGTGTGACTTATTTCAGTTAGAATCATCGTACCTGAATCCACCCATTTTGCTGCTACTGGTCTTATGACATTGATTTCATGGCTCAGGGATATTCCATCGTACGTAAGTACCACAATTTTTTGAACCATATTTATATTTCCTGGGATATTTAAGGTGTATCCAAGTTGAGGTCCTTGTAAGCAGTGCAGCCCTAAATATTGTGGTGGCTCTGTCTTATCGATTTTCAGTTTTCCCAAGGTATATTCCCTAGACTGGAAGTGCCCTTGGCTCTGTAGCTCTGTTGTTTTCTTGTTTTAGGGAACACAATGCACTCCTCCAGAGAGGCAGTTGGAAATTTACATCACGCCCATCAGCATAACAAGGCTCCCTGTTCTCCAGGGCCTGTCTTGCCTTTCTGGTTTTTACACATTTTGTGGATGTCCCTTTTGACTGGTGGGAAGTGATACTTCTTTGTAGTGGAGATTTGCATTGCCCGCTTGCTTGCTTGGCCAAAAAGTGTGTATGCGTTTTCTCCTGAATATATTCTGGAGAAAATGCATACGCCCTTTTTGGCCAAGTGCATCATTGTCGAAGTTGTGCCCCTCTTCCTGTGCTTTAAAGGCGATTCCAACGTACCTCTTGAAATCTGTTTGCTGCTATTCTGCCTCGCTTTCAAGTCCGCCTCGTTGCCATCCCTCAACAGATTTTTGGAAGATAGTTGTCCTTTATTACTCGGCCAGTTTGTGAATTGCTGTGCCCCTGAGCTCCATTTTTCAACTCGTTTTTTGTGAGCTGACCGCAAGTCCAAATTTTGGTACAGGAACTATGCTGGTTCCCGGTTGGGGGCTGAGACTTTGGTTAATTCTTCTTCCTGCCGGAAAATTAGATTGATATGTGCCCGTCCAAATGCCTAACAGCTACTGTCTCATTGGTTCTCCCTCTTCCCTTTCATCCTCTGCCAAATTGGAAACCTGTGCGAACCAGGAGGTTAAAGGGGCTGTCTCTCCAAGTTGGGAGATTGATAGTAAAGCAGATGGAGAATCAAACCGGAGAACCAGGAGAGGGACTATTCGTTGAGTTTTAGAAACCTTTCGTATTCACAGTGTGTCCGTTCTCTAGATTTCCCGTACATGTTATAACTGTAGTAATATTCCCTTCAACCTGGAGAGTTGGGACCCGTGGAATGGGTGCCATGCATTATTGCTTTAAAGGGTCTGCATTTGCTAACCCAATCTCACCAATCCTCTCAGTCCCAAGTGTCCAGCATTATGCCACATCCAGCTGTCGTTGTAGATAGGGTCATTCCAGGTTTCATCAGAGACCCTGAAGGAATTGTAAAGAATTTCCCAGGTTTTTTGTTTTGTTTTAGAAATTCCTTTTTATAGTGGGTGTGAGCTGATTCTCGCTGCCATGTTTATGCCAGTCTAGACACACTTGATTCCCTTACGGTGAAATATCAATATATAGGTTTTAAGATTCTTACTAGTCAGATATATTCCTCTGGGGGAAATATGGGGTTTTGAGTCCGTTTCACTGTGGAAAGTGTAGGTCTTGTCTATTCCATAGTTGGTTTTTGGAACGGTACCTGTGCTTATATCAAAATCTGATTTTATGCATCACCCCACCTCTCCTTCCCCCTTAAGCAGGCATAAGAGTGTTTTCTAAATGTGAGACACTGTTCTCTTTCCTAACTCAGTTCAAGTGTAGCCATGTTTACAGGATCTTCATAAGTGATATCTTATGATAAGTTTCTTTTTCTGTGTGACTTATTTCACTTAGAATCATCGTACCTGAATCCACCCATTTTGCTGCTACTGGTCTTATGACATTGATTTCATGGCTGAGGGATATTCCATCGTACGTAAGTACCACAATTTTTTGAACCATTTTTATATTTCCTGTGATATTTAAGGCGTACCCAAGTTGAGGTCCTTGTAAGCAGTGCAGCCCTAAATTATGGGGTGGCTCTGTCTTATTGATTTTCAGTTTTCCCAAGGTATATTCCCTAGACTGGAAGTGCCCTTGGCTCTGAAGCTCTGTTGTTTACTTGTTTTAGGGAACACAATGCACTCCTCCAGAGAGGCAGTTGGCAATTTACATCCCGCCCGTCAGCATAACAGGGCTTCCTGTTCTCCAGGGCCTGTCTTGCCTTTCTGGTTTTTACACATTTTGTGGATGTCGCTTTTGACCGGTGGGAAGTGATACTTCTTTGTAGTGCAGATTTGCATTGCCCGCTTGCTTGCTTGGGCAAAAAGGGCGTATGCGTTTTCTCCAGGAGAATACGCATACGCCCTTTTTGGCCAAGTGCATCATTGTCGAAGTTGTGCCCCTCTTCCTGTGCTTTAAAGGCGATTCCAACGTACCTCTTGAAATCTGTTTCCTGCTATTCTGCCTCGCTTTCAAGTCCGCCTCGCTGCCTTCCCTCAACACATTTTGGGACGATAGTTTTCCTTTATTCTTCGGCCAGTATTTGAATTGCTGTGCCCCAGAGCTCCATTTTTGAACTCGGTTTTGGTGAGCTGACCGCAAGTCCAAAATTTTGGTTCAGGACCTATGCTGGTTCCCCGTGGGGGGCTGAGACATTGGTTAATTCTTCTTCGTACAAGGAAATTACAGTGATATGTGCCCGTTCAATTGCCTAACAGCTACTCTCTCATTGGTTCTCCCTCTTCCCTTTCATCCTCTGCCAAATTGGCAACCTGTGAGAACCAGGAGGTTAAAGGGGCTGTCTCTCCAATTTGGCAGGTTGATAGTAAAGCAGATGGAAAGTCAAACCGGAGCACCAGGAGAGGGACAATTCGTTGAGTTTTAGAAACCTTTCGTATTCACAGTGTGTCCGTTCTCTAGGTTTCCCGTACATGTTATAGCTGTAGTAATATTCCCTTCAACCTGGAGAGTTGGGACCCATAGAATGGGTGCCAGGCATTTGTGCTTTAAAGGGGCTGCTTTTGCTCACCCAATCGCACCAATCGTCTCAGTCCCAAGTGTCCCTCCTTATGCCACATCCAGCTGTCGTTGTAGATAGGGTCATTCCAGGTTTCATCAGAGACCCTGAAGGAATTGTAAAGAATTTCCCAGTTTTTTTGTTTTGTTTTTGAAATTCCTTTTTATAGTGGGTTTGAGCTGATTCTCGCTGCCATGTTTATGCCAGTCTAGACACACTTGATTCCCTTACGGAGACATATCAATACATAGGTTTTAAGATTCTTACTAGTCAGATATATTCCTCTGCGGGAAATATGGGGTTTTGAGTCCCTTTCACTGAGGAAGGTGTAGGTCTTGTCTATTCCATATTTGGTTTTTGGAACGGTACCTGTGCTTATATCAAACTCTGGTTTTATGCATCACCACACCTCTCCTTCCCCCTTAAGCAGGCATAAGAGTGTTTTCTAAATGTGAGGCACTGTTCTCTTTCCTAACTCAGTTCAAGTGTAGCCATGTTTACAGGATCTTCATAAGTGATATCTTATGATAAGTTTCTTTTTCTGTGTTACTTATTTCACTTAGAATCATCGTACCTGAATCCACCCATTCTGCTGCTACTGGTCTTATGACATTGATTTCATGGCTGAGGGATATTCCATCGTACGTAAGTACCACAATTTTTTGAACCATTTTTATATTTCCTGACATATTTACGGTGTACCAAAGTTGAGGTCCTTGTAAGCAGTGCAGCCCTAAATTTTGGGGTGGCTCTGTCTTATTGATTTTCAGTTTTCCCAAGGTATATTCCCTAGACTGGAAGTGCCCTTGGCTCTGTAGCTCTGTTGTTTACTTGTTTTAGGGAACAAAATGTACTCCTCCAGTGAGGCAGTTGGCAATTTACATCCCGCACATCAGCATAACGAGGCTCCCTGTTCTCCAGGGCCTGTCTTGTCTTTCTGGTTTTTACACATTTTGTGGATGTCCCTTTTGACCGGTGGGAAGTGATACTTCTTTGTAGTGCAGATTTGCATTGCACGCTTCTTTGCTTGGCCAAAAAGGGTGTAAGCGTTTTCCCCTGAATATATTCAGGGGAAAACGCATACGCAATTTTTGCCCAAGTGCATCATTGTCGAAGTTGTGCCCCTCTTCCTGTGCTTTAAAGGCGATTCCAACGTACCTCTTGAAATCTGTTTCCTGCTATTCTGCCTCGCTTTCAAGTCCGCCTCGTTGCCTTCCCTCAACAGATTTTTGGACGATAGTTGTCCTTTATTACTCGGCCAGTTTGTGAATTGCTGTGCCCCTGAGCTCCATTTTTCAACTCGTTTTTCGTGAGCTGACCGCAAGTCCAAAATTTTGGTTCAGGACCTATGATGGTTCCCGGTGGGGGGCTGAGACTTTGGTTAATTCTTCTTCCTGCCGGGAAGTTAGAGTGATATGTGCCCGTCCAAATGCCTAACAGCTACTCTCTCATTGGTTCTCCCTCTTCCCTTTCATCCTCTGCCAAATTGGCAACCTGTGTGAACCAGGTGGTTAAAGGGGCTGTCTCTACAAGTTAGGAGATTGATAGTAAAGCAGATGGAAAGTCCAACCGGAGCACCAGGAGAGGGACTATTCGTTGAGTTTTAGAAACCTTTCGTATTCACAGTGTGTCCGTTCTCTAGGTATCCTGTACATGTTATAACTGTAGTAATATTCCCTTCAAACTGGAGAGTTGGGACCCATGGAATGTGTGCCATGCATTATTGCTTTAAAGGGTCTGCATTTGCTCACCCAATCTCACCAATCCTCTCAGTCCCAATTGTCCAGGCTTATGCCACATCCAGCTGTCATTGTAGATAGGGTCATTCCAGGTTTCATCAGAGACCCTGAAGGAATTGTAAAGAATTTCCCAGTTTTTTTGTTTTGTTTTTGAAATTCATTTTTATAGTGGGTTTGAGCTGATTCTCGCTGCCATGTATATGCCAGTCTAGACACACTTGACTCCCTTACGGAGACATATCAATACATAGGTTTTAAGATTCTTACTAGTCAGATATATTCCTCTGCGGGAAATATGGCGTTTTGAGTCCCTTTCACTGACGAAGGTGTAGGTCTTGTTTATTCCATAGTTGGTTTTTGGAACGGTACATGTGCTTATATCAAACTCTGGTTTTATGCATCACCCCACCTCTCCTTCCCCCTTAAGCAGGCATAAGAGTGTTTTCTAAATGTGAGAAACTGTTCTCTTTCCTAACTCAGTTCAAGTGTAGCCATGTTTACAGGATCTTCATAAGTGATATCTTATGATAAGTTTCTTTTTCTGTGTGACTTATTTCACTTAGAATCATCGTACCTGAATCCACCCATTTTGCTGCTACTGGTCTTATGACATTGATTTCATGGCTGAGGGATATTCCATCGTACGTTAGTACCACAATTTTTTGAACCATTTTTATATTTCCTGGGATACTTAAGGTGTATCCAAGTTGAGGTCCTTGTAAGCAGTGCAGCCCTAAATTTTGGGGTGGCTCTGTCTTATTGACTTTCAGTTTTCCCAAGGTATATTCCCTAGACTGGAAGTGCCCTTGGCTTTGTAGCTCTGTTGTTTACTTATTTTAGGGAACACAATGCACTCCTCTAGAGAGGCAGTTGGCAATTTACATCCCACCCATCAGCATAACAAGGCTCCCTGTTCTCCAGGGCCTGTCTTGCCTTTCTGATTTTTACACATTTTGTGGATGTCCCTTTTGACCGGTGGGAAGTGATACTTCTTTGTAGTGCAGATTTGCATTGCCCGCTCGCTTGCTTGGCCAAAAAGGGCGTATGCGTTTTCTCCTGAATATATTCAGGAGAAAACGCATACGCCCTTTTTGGCCAAGTGCATCATTGTCGAAGTTGTGCCCCTCTTCCTGTGCTTTAAAGGCGATTCCAACGTACCTCTTGAAATCTGTTTCCTGCTATTCTGCCTCGCTTTCAAGTCCGCCTCGTTGCCTTCCCTCAACAGATTTTTGGACGATAGTTGTCCTTTATTACTCGGCCAGTTTGTGAATTGCTGTGCCCCTGAGCTCCATTTTTCAACTCGTTTTTGGTGAGCTGACCGCAAGTCCAACATTTTGGTTCAGGACCTATACGGGTTCCCGGTGGGGGGCTGAGACTTTGGTTAATTCTTCTTCCTGCTGGGAAGTTAGAGTGAGATGTGCCCGTCCAAATGTCTAACAGCTACTCTCTCATTGGTTCTCCCTCTTCCCTTTCATCCTCTGCCAAATTGGCAACCTGTGCGAACCAGGAGGTTAAAGGGGCTGTCTCTCCAAGTTGGGAGATTGATAGTAAAGCAGATGGAAAGTCAAACCCGAGCACCAGGAGAGGGACTATTCTTTGAGTTTTAGAAACCTTTCGTATTCACAGTGTGTCCGTTCTCTAGGTTTCCTGTACATGTTATAGCTGTAGTAATATTCCCTTCAACCTGGAGAGTTCGGACCCGTGGAATGGGTGCCATGCATTATTGCTTTAAAGGGTCTGCATTTGCTCACCCAATCTCACCAATCCTCTCAGTCCCAAGTGTCCAGGCTCATGCCACATCCAGCTGTCGTTGTAGATAGGGTCATTCCAGGTTTCATCAGAGACCCTGAAGGAATTGTAAAGAATTTCCCAGTTTTTTTGTTTTGTTTTTGAAATTCCTTTTTAAAGTGGGTTTGAGCTGATTCTCGCTGCCATGTTTATGCCAGTCTAGACACACTTGATTCCCTTACGGAGACATATCAATACATAGGTTTTAAGATTCTTACTAGTCAGATATATTCCTCTGCGGGAAATATGGGGTTTTGAGTCCCTTTCACTGAGGAAGGTGTAGGTCTTGTCTATACCATAGGTGGTTTTTGGAACGGTACCTGCGCTTATATCAAACTCTGGTTTTATGCATCACCCCACCTCTCCTTCTCCCTTAAGCAGGCATAAGAGTGTTTTCTAAATGTGAGACAGTGTTCTCTTTCCTAAATCAGTTCAAGTGTAGCCATGTTTACAGGATCTTCATAAGTGATATCTTATGACAAGTTTCTTTTTCTGTGTGACTTATTTCAGTTAGAATCATCGTACCTGAATCCACCCATTTTGCTGCTACTGGTCTTATGACATTGATTTCATGGCTCAGGGATATTCCATCGTACGTAAGTACCACAATTTTTTGAACCATATTTATATTTCCTGGGATATTTAAGGTGTATCCAAGTTGAGGTCCTTGTAAGCAGTGCAGCCCTAAATATTGTGGTGGCTCTGTCTTATCGATTTTCAGTTTTCCCAAGGTATATTCCCTAGACTGGAAGTGCCCTTGGCTCTGTAGCTCTGTTGTTTTCTTGTTTTAGGGAACACAATGCACTCCTCCAGAGAGGCAGTTGGAAATTTACATCACGCCCATCAGCATAACAAGGCTCCCTGTTCTCCAGGGCCTGTCTTGCCTTTCTGGTTTTTACACATTTTGTGGATGTCCCTTTTGACTGGTGGGAAGTGATACTTCTTTGTAGTGGAGATTTGCATTGCCCGCTTGCTTGCTTGGCCAAAAAGTGTGTATGCGTTTTCTCCTGAATATATTCTGGAGAAAATGCATACGCCCTTTTTGGCCAAGTGCATCATTGTCGAAGTTGTGCCCCTCTTCCTGTGCTTTAAAGGCGATTCCAACGTACCTCTTGAAATCTGTTTGCTGCTATTCTGCCTCGCTTTCAAGTCCGCCTCGTTGCCATCCCTCAACAGATTTTTGGAAGATAGTTGTCCTTTATTACTCGGCCAGTTTGTGAATTGCTGTGCCCCTGAGCTCCATTTTTCAACTCGTTTTTTGTGAGCTGACCGCAAGTCCAAAATTTTGGTACAGGAACTATGCTGGTTCCCGGTTGGGGGCTGAGACTTTGGTTAATTCTTCTTCCTGCCGGAAAATTAGATTGATATGTGCCCGTCCAAATGCCTAACAGCTACTGTCTCATTGGTTCTCCCTCTTCCCTTTCATCCTCTGCCAAATTGGAAACCTGTGCGAACCAGGAGGTTAAAGGGGCTGTCTCTCCAAGTTGGGAGATTGATAGTAAAGCAGATGGAGAATCAAACCGGAGAACCAGGAGAGGGACTATTCGTTGAGTTTTAGAAACCTTTCGTATTCACAGTGTGTCCGTTCTCTAGATTTCCCGTACATGTTATAACTGTAGTAATATTCCCTTCAACCTGGAGAGTTGGGACCCGTGGAATGGGTGCCATGCATTATTGCTTTAAAGGGTCTGCATTTGCTAACCCAATCTCACCAATCCTCTCAGTCCCAAGTGTCCAGCATTATGCCACATCCAGCTGTCGTTGTAGATAGGGTCATTCCAGGTTTCATCAGAGACCCTGAAGGAATTGTAAAGAATTTCCCAGGTTTTTTGTTTTGTTTTAGAAATTCCTTTTTATAGTGGGTGTGAGCTGATTCTCGCTGCCATGTTTATGCCAGTCTAGACACACTTGATTCCCTTACGGTGAAATATCAATATATAGGTTTTAAGATTCTTACTAGTCAGATATATTCCTCTGGGGGAAATATGGGGTTTTGAGTCCGTTTCACTGTGGAAAGTGTAGGTCTTGTCTATTCCATAGTTGGTTTTTGGAACGGTACCTGTGCTTATATCAAACTCTGATTTTATGCATCACCCCACCTCTCCTTCCCCCTTAAGCAGGCATAAGAGTGTTTTCTAAATGTGAGACACTGTTCTCTTTCCTAACTCAGTTCAAGTGTAGCCATGTTTACAGGATCTTCATAAGTGATATCTTATGATAAGTTTCTTTTTCTGTGTGACTTATTTCACTTAGAATCATCGTACCTGAATCCACCCATTTTGCTGCTACTGGTCTTATGACATTGATTTCATGGCTGAGGGATATTCCATCGTACGTAAGTACCACAATTTTTTGAACCATTTTTATATTTCCTGTGATATTTAAGGCGTACCCAAGTTGAGGTCCTTGTAAGCAGTGCAGCCCTAAATTATGGGGTGGCTCTGTCTTATTGATTTTCAGTTTTCCCAAGGTATATTCCCTAGACTGGAAGTGCCCTTGGCTCTGAAGCTCTGTTGTTTACTTGTTTTAGGGAACACAATGCACTCCTCCAGAGAGGCAGTTGGCAATTTACATCCCGCCCGTCAGCATAACAGGGCTTCCTGTTCTCCAGGGCCTGTCTTGCCTTTCTGGTTTTTACACATTTTGTGGATGTCGCTTTTGACCGGTGGGAAGTGATACTTCTTTGTAGTGCAGATTTGCATTGCCCGCTTGCTTGCTTGGGCAAAAAGGGCGTATGCGTTTTCTCCAGGAGAATACGCATACGCCCTTTTTGGCCAAGTGCATCATTGTCGAAGTTGTGCCCCTCTTCCTGTGCTTTAAAGGCGATTCCAACGTACCTCTTGAAATCTGTTTCCTGCTATTCTGCCTCGCTTTCAAGTCCGCCTCGCTGCCTTCCCTCAACACATTTTGGGACGATAGTTTTCCTTTATTCTTCGGCCAGTATTTGAATTGCTGTGCCCCAGAGCTCCATTTTTGAACTCGGTTTTGGTGAGCTGACCGCAAGTCCAAAATTTTGGTTCAGGACCTATGCTGGTTCCCCGTGGGGGGCTGAGACATTGGTTAATTCTTCTTCGTACAAGGAAATTACAGTGATATGTGCCCGTTCAATTGCCTAACAGCTACTCTCTCATTGGTTCTCCCTCTTCCCTTTCATCCTCTGCCAAATTGGCAACCTGTGAGAACCAGGAGGTTAAAGGGGCTGTCTCTCCAATTTGGCAGGTTGATAGTAAAGCAGATGGAAAGTCAAACCGGAGCACCAGGAGAGGGACAATTCGTTGAGTTTTAGAAACCTTTCGTATTCACAGTGTGTCCGTTCTCTAGGTTTCCCGTACATGTTATAGCTGTAGTAATATTCCCTTCAACCTGGAGAGTTGGGACCCATAGAATGGGTGCCAGGCATTTGTGCTTTAAAGGGGCTGCTTTTGCTCACCCAATCGCACCAATCGTCTCAGTCCCAAGTGTCCCTCCTTATGCCACATCCAGCTGTCGTTGTAGATAGGGTCATTCCAGGTTTCATCAGAGACCCTGAAGGAATTGTAAAGAATTTCCCAGTTTTTTTGTTTTGTTTTTGAAATTCCTTTTTATAGTGGGTTTGAGCTGATTCTCGCTGCCATGTTTATGCCAGTCTAGACACACTTGATTCCCTTACGGAGACATATCAATACATAGGTTTTAAGATTCTTACTAGTCAGATATATTCCTCTGCGGGAAATATGGGGTTTTGAGTCCCTTTCACTGAGGAAGGTGTAGGTCTTGTCTATTCCATATTTGGTTTTTGGAACGGTACCTGTGCTTATATCAAACTCTGGTTTTATGCATCACCACACCTCTCCTTCCCCCTTAAGCAGGCATAAGAGTGTTTTCTAAATGTGAGGCACTGTTCTCTTTCCTAACTCAGTTCAAGTGTAGCCATGTTTACAGGATCTTCATAAGTGATATCTTATGATAAGTTTCTTTTTCTGTGTTACTTATTTCACTTAGAATCATCGTACCTGAATCCACCCATTCTGCTGCTACTGGTCTTATGACATTGATTTCATGGCTGAGGGATATTCCATCGTACGTAAGTACCACAATTTTTTGAACCATTTTTATATTTCCTGACATATTTACGGTGTACCAAAGTTGAGGTCCTTGTAAGCAGTGCAGCCCTAAATTTTGGGGTGGCTCTGTCTTATTGATTTTCAGTTTTCCCAAGGTATATTCCCTAGACTGGAAGTGCCCTTGGCTCTGTAGCTCTGTTGTTTACTTGTTTTAGGGAACAAAATGTACTCCTCCAGTGAGGCAGTTGGCAATTTACATCCCGCACATCAGCATAACGAGGCTCCCTGTTCTCCAGGGCCTGTCTTGTCTTTCTGGTTTTTACACATTTTGTGGATGTCCCTTTTGACCGGTGGGAAGTGATACTTCTTTGTAGTGCAGATTTGCATTGCACGCTTCTTTGCTTGGCCAAAAAGGGTGTAAGCGTTTTCCCCTGAATATATTCAGGGGAAAACGCATACGCAATTTTTGCCCAAGTGCATCATTGTCGAAGTTGTGCCCCTCTTCCTGTGCTTTAAAGGCGATTCCAACGTACCTCTTGAAATCTGTTTCCTGCTATTCTGCCTCGCTTTCAAGTCCGCCTCGTTGCCTTCCCTCAACAGATTTTTGGACGATAGTTGTCCTTTATTACTCGGCCAGTTTGTGAATTGCTGTGCCCCTGAGCTCCATTTTTCAACTCGTTTTTCGTGAGCTGACCGCAAGTCCAAAATTTTGGTTCAGGACCTATGATGGTTCCCGGTGGGGGGCTGAGACTTTGGTTAATTCTTCTTCCTGCCGGGAAGTTAGAGTGATATGTGCCCGTCCAAATGCCTAACAGCTACTCTCTCATTGGTTCTCCCTCTTCCCTTTCATCCTCTGCCAAATTGGCAACCTGTGTGAACCAGGTGGTTAAAGGGGCTGTCTCTACAAGTTAGGAGATTGATAGTAAAGCAGATGGAAAGTCCAACCGGAGCACCAGGAGAGGGACTATTCGTTGAGTTTTAGAAACCTTTCGTATTCACAGTGTGTCCGTTCTCTAGGTATCCTGTACATGTTATAACTGTAGTAATATTCCCTTCAAACTGGAGAGTTGGGACCCATGGAATGTGTGCCATGCATTATTGCTTTAAAGGGTCTGCATTTGCTCACCCAATCTCACCAATCCTCTCAGTCCCAATTGTCCAGGCTTATGCCACATCCAGCTGTCATTGTAGATAGGGTCATTCCAGGTTTCATCAGAGACCCTGAAGGAATTGTAAAGAATTTCCCAGTTTTTTTGTTTTGTTTTTGAAATTCATTTTTATAGTGGGTTTGAGCTGATTCTCGCTGCCATGTATATGCCAGTCTAGACACACTTGACTCCCTTACGGAGACATATCAATACATAGGTTTTAAGATTCTTACTAGTCAGATATATTCCTCTGCGGGAAATATGGCGTTTTGAGTCCCTTTCACTGACGAAGGTGTAGGTCTTGTTTATTCCATAGTTGGTTTTTGGAACGGTACATGTGCTTATATCAAACTCTGGTTTTATGCATCACCCCACCTCTCCTTCCCCCTTAAGCAGGCATAAGAGTGTTTTCTAAATGTGAGAAACTGTTCTCTTTCCTAACTCAGTTCAAGTGTAGCCATGTTTACAGGATCTTCATAAGTGATATCTTATGATAAGTTTCTTTTTCTCTGTGACTTATTTCACTTAGAATCATCGTACCTGAATCCACCCATTTTGCTGCTACTGGTCTTATGACATTGATTTCATAGCTGAGGGATATACCATTGTACGTAAGTACCACAATATTTTGAACCATTTTTATATTTCCTGCGATATTTAAGGTGTACCCAAGTTGAGGTCCTTGTAAGCAGTGCAGCCCTAAATTTTGGGGTGGCTCTGTCTTATTGATTTTCAGTTTTCCCAAGTTATATTCCCTAGACTGGAAGTGCCCTTGGCTCTGTTGTTTAATTGTTTTAGGGAACACAATGAACTCCTCCAGGGAGGCAGTTGGCAATTTACATCCCGCCCATCAGCATAACAAGGCTCCCTGTTCTCCAGGGCCTGTCTTGCCTTTCTGGTTTTTACACATTTTGTGGATGTCCCTTTTGACCGGTGGGAAGTGATACTTCTTTGTAGTGCAGATTTGCATTGCCCGCTTGCTTGCTTGGCCAAAAAGGGCGTATGCGTTTTCTCCTGAATATATTCAGGAGAAAACGCATACGCCCTTTTTGGCCAAGTGCATCATTGTCGAAGTTGTGGCCCTCTTCCTGTGCATTAAAGGCGATTCCAACGTACCTCTTGAAATCTGTTTCCTGCTATTCTGCCTCGCTTTCAAGTCCGCCCCGTTGCCTTCCCTCAACACATTTTTGGACGATAGTTGTCCTTTATTACTCGGCCAGTTTGTGAATTGCTGTGCCCCTGAGCTCCATTTTTCAACTCGTTTTTGGTGAGCTGACCGCAAGTCCAAAATTTTGGTTCAGGACCTATGCTGGTTCCCGGTGGGGGTCTGAGACTTTGGTTAATTCTTCTTCCTGCCGGGAAGTTAGAGTGATATGTGCCCGTCCAAATGCCTAACAGCTACTCTCTCATTGGTTCTCCCTCTTCCCTTTCATCCTCTGCCAAATTGGAAACCTGTGCGAACCAGGAGGTTAAAGGGGCTGTCTCTCCAAGTTGGGAGATTGATAGTAAAGCAGATGGAGAATCAAACCGGAGCACCAGGAGAGGGACTATTCGTTGAGTTTTAGAAACCTTTCGTATTCACAGTGTGTCCGTTCTCTAGGTTTCCCGTACATGTTATAACTGTAGTAATATTCCCTTCAACCTGGAGAGTTGGGACCCGTGGAATGGGTGCCATGCATTATTGCTTTAAAGGGTCTGTATTTGCTCACCCAATCTCACCAATCCTCTCAGTCCCAAGTGTCCAGCATTATGCCACATCCAGCTGTCGTTGTAGATAGGGTCATTCCAGGTTTCATCAGAGACCCTGAAGGAATTGTAAAGAATTTCCCAGGTTTTATGTTTTGTTTTAGAAATTCCTTTTTATAGTGGGTATGAGCTGATTCTCGCTGCCATGTTTATGCCAGTCTAGACACACTTGATTCCCTTACGGAGAAATATCAATATATAGGTTTTAAGATTCTTACTAGTCAGATATATTCCTCTGGGGGAAATATGGGGTTTTGAGTCCGTTTCACTGTGGAAAGTGTAGGTCTTGTCTATTCCATAGTTGGTTTTTGGAACGGTACCTGTGCTTATATCAAACTCTGATTTTATGCATCACCCCACCTCTCCTTCCCCCTTAAGCAGGCATAAGAGTGTTTTCTAAATGTGAGTCACTGTTCTCTTTCCTAACTCAGTTCAAGTGTAGCCATGTTTACAGGATCTTCATAAGTGATATCTTATGATAAGTTTCTTTTTCTGTGTGACTTATTTCACTTAGAATCATCGTACCTGAATCCACCCATTTTGCTGCTACTGGTCTTATGACATTGATTTCATGGCTGAGGGATATTCCATCGTACGTAAGTACCACAAATTTTTGAACCATTTTTATATTTCCTGGGATATTTAAGGCGTACCCAAGTTGAGGTCCTTGTAAGCAGTGCAGCCCTAAATTATGGGGTGGTTCTGTCTTATTGATTTTCAGTTTTCCCAAGGTATATTCCCTAGACTGGAAGTGCTCTTGGCTCTGAAGCTCTGTTTTTTACTTGTTTTAGGGAACACAATGCACTCCTCCAGAGAGGCAGTTGGCAATTTACATCCCGCCCGTCAGCATAACAAGGCTTCCTGTTCTCCAGGGCCTGTCTTGCCTTTCTGGTTTTTACACATTTTGTGGATGTCGCTTTTGACCGGTGGGAAGTGATACTTCTTTGTAGTGCAGATTTGCATTGCCCACTTGCTTGCTTGGGCAAAAAGGGCGTATGCGTTTTCTCCTGAATATATTCAGGAGAAAACACATACGCCCTTTTTGGCCAAGTGCATCATTGTCGAAGTTGTGCCCCTTTTCCTGTGCTTTAAAGGCGATTCCAACGTACCTCTTGAAATCTGTTTCCTGCTATTCTGCCTCGCTTTCAAGTCCGCCTCTCTGCCTTCCCTCAACAGATTTTGGGACGATAGTTTTCCTTTATTCCTCGGCCAGTATTTGAATTGCTGTGCCCCAGAGCTCCATTTTTCAACTCGGTTTTGGTGAGCTGACCGCAAGTCCAAAATTTTGGTTCAGGACCTATGCTGGTTCCCGGTGGGGGGCTGAGACATTGGTTAATTCTTCTTCCTACCAGGAAATTACAGTGATATGTGCCCGTTCAATTGCCTAACAGCTACTCTCTCATTGGTTCTCCCTCTTCCCTTTCATCCTCTGCCAAAATGGCAACCTGTGAGAACCAGGAGGTTAAAGGGGCTGTCTCTCCAATTTGGGAGGTTGATAGTAAAGCAGATGGAAAGTCAAACCGGAGCACCAGGAGAGGGACAATTCGTTGAGTTTTAGAAACCTTTCGTATTCACAGTGTGTCCGTTCTCTAGGTTTCCCGTACATGTTATAGCTGTAGTAATATTCCCTTCAACCTGGAGAGTTGGGACCCATGGAATGGGTGCCAGGCATTTGTGCTTTAAAGGGTCTGCATTTGCTCACCCAATCTCACCAATCGTCTCAGTCCCAAGTGTCCCTCCTTATGCCACATCCAGCTGTCATTGTAGATAGGGTCATTCCAGGTTTCATCAGAGACCCTGAAGGAATTGTAAAGAATTTCCCAGTTTTTTTTGTTTTGTTTTTGAAATTCATTTTTATAGTGGGTTTGAGCTGATTCTCGCTGCCATGTATATGCCAGTCTAGACACACTTGATTCCCTTATGGAGACATATCAATACATAGGTTTTAAGATTCTTACTAGTCAGATATATTCCTCTGCGGGAAATATGGGGTTTTGAGTCCCTTTCACTGAGGAAGGTGTAGGTCTTGTTTATTCCATAGTTGGTTTTTGGAACGGTACGTGTGCTTATATCAAACTCTGGATTTATGCATCACCCCACCTCTCCTTCCCCCTTAAGCAGGCATAAGAGTGTTTTCTAAATGTGAGACACTGTTCTCTTTCCTAACTCAGTTCAAGTGTAGCCATGTTTACAGGATCTTCATAAGTGATATCTTATGATAAGTTTCTTTTTCTCTGTGACTTATTTCACTTAGAATCATCGTACCTGAATCCACCCATTTTGCTGCTACTGGTCTTATGACATTGATTTCATGGCTGAGGGATATTCCATCGTACGTAAGTACCACAATTTTTTGAACCATTTTTATATTTCCTGGGATATTTAAGGTGTACCCAAGTTGAGGTCCTTGTAAGCAGTGCAGCCCTAAATTTTGGGCTGGCTCTGTCTTATTGATTTTCAGTTTTGCCAAGGTATATTCCCTAGACTGGAAGTGCCCTTGGCTCTGTAGCTCTGTTGTTTACTTGTTTTAGGGAACACAATGAACTCCTCCAGGGAGGCAGTTGGCAATTTACATCCCGCCCATCAGCATAACAAGGCTCCCTGTTCTCCAGGGCCTGTCTTGCCTTTCTGGTTTTTACACATTTTGTGGATGTCCCTTTTGACTGGTGGAAAGTGATACTTCTTTGTATTGCAGATTTGCATTGCCCGCTTGCTTGCTTGTCCAAAAAGGCCTTATGCGTTTTCTCCTGAATATATTTAGGAGAAAACGCATACGCCCTTTTTGGCCAAGTGCATCATTGTCGAAGTTGTGCCCCTCTTCCTGTGCTTTAAAGGCGATTCCAACAGACCTCTTGAAATCTGTTTCCTGCTATTCTGCCTCGCTTTCAAGTCCGCACCGTTGCCTTCCCTCAACACATTTTTGGACGATAGTTGTCCTTTATTACTCGGCCAGTTTGTGAATTGCTGTGCCCCTGAGCTCCATTTTTCAACTCGTTTTTCGTGAGCTGACCGCAAGTCCAAAATTTTGGTTCAGGACCTATGCTGGTTCCCGGTGGGGGTCTGAGATTTTGGTTAATTCTTCTTCCTGCCGGGAAGTTAGAGTGATATGTGCCCGTCCAAATGCCTAACAGCTACTCTCTCATTGGTTCTCCCTCTTCCCTTTCATCCTCTGCCACATTGGAAACCTGTGCGAACCAGGAGGTTAAAGGGGCGGTCTCTCCAAGTTGGGAGATTGATAGTAAAGCAGATGGAAAGTCAAACCGGAGCACCAGGAGAGGGACTATTCGTTGAGTTTTAGAAACCTTTCATATTCACAGTGTGTCCGTTCTCTAGGTTTCCCGTACATGTTATAACTGTAGTAATATTCCCTTCAACCTGGAGAGTTGGGACCCATGGAATGGGTGCCATGCATTATTGCTTTAAAGGGTCTGCATTTTTTCACCCAATCTCAACAATCCTCTCAGTCCCAAGTGTCCAGACTTATGCCACATCCAGCTGTCGTTGTAGATAGGGTCATTCCAGGTTTCATCAGAGGCCCTGAAGGAATTGTAAAGAATTTCCCAATTTTTTTGTTTTGTTTTTGAAATTCATTTTTATAGTGGGTATGAGCTGATTCTCGCTGCCATGTTTATGCCAGTCTAGACACACTTGATTCCCTTACGGAGACATATCAATATATATGTTTTAAGATTCTTACTAGTGAGATATATTCCTCTGCGGGAAATATGGGGTTTTGAGTCCCTTTCACTGAGGAAGGTGTAGGTCTTGTTTATTCCATAGTTGGTTTTTGGAACGGTACCTGTGCTTATATCAAACTCTGGTTTTATGCATCACCCCACCTCTCCTTCCCCCTTAAGCAGGCATAAGAGTGTTTTCTAAATGTGAGACACTGTTCTCTTTCCTAACTCAGTTCAAGTGTAGCCATGTTTACAGGATCTTCATAAGTGATATCTTATGATAAGTTTCTTTTTCTCTGTGACTTATTTCACTTAGAATCATCGTACCTGAATCCACCCATTTTGCTGCTACTGGTCTTATGACATTGATTTCATGGCTGAGGGATATTCCATCGTACGTAAGTACCACAATTTTTTGAACCATTTTTATATTTCCTGGGATATTTAAGGTGTACCCAAGTTGAGGTCCTTGTAAGCAGTGCAGCCCTAAATTTTGGGCTGGCTCTGTCTTATTGATTTTCAGTTTTGCCAAGGTATATTCCCTAGACTGGAAGTGCCCTTGGCTCTGTAGCTCTGTTGTTTACTTGTTTTAGGGAACACAATGAACTCCTCCAGGGAGGCAGTTGGCAATTTACATCCCGCCCCTCAGCATAACAAGGCTCCCTGTTCTCCAGGGCCTGTCTTGCCTTTCTGGTTTTTACACATTTTGTGGATGTCCCTTTTGACTGGTGGAAAGTGATACTTCTTTGTATTGCAGATTTGCATTGCCCGCTTGCTTGCTTGTCCAAAAAGGCCTTATGCGTTTTCTCCTGAATATATTTAGGAGAAAACGCATACGCCCTTTTTGGCCAAGTGCATCATTGTCGAAGTTGTGCCCCTCTTCCTGTGCTTTAAAGGCGATTCCAACAGACCTCTTGAAATCTGTTTCCTGCTGTTCTGCCTCGCTTTCAAGTCCGCACCGTTGCCTTCCCTCAACACATTTTTGGACGATAGTTGTCCTTTATTACTCGGCCAGTTTGTGAATTGCTGTGCCCCTGAGCTCCATTTTTCAACTCGTTTTTCGTGAGCTGACCGCAAGTCCAAAATTTTGGTTCAGGACCTATGCTGGTTCCCGGTGGGGGTCTGAGATTTTGGTTAATTCTTCTTCCTGCCGGGAAGTTAGAGTGATATGTGCCCGTCCAAATGCCTAACAGCTACTCTCTCATTGGTTCTCCCTCTTCCCTTTCATCCTCTGCCACATTGGAAACCTGTGCGAACCAGGAGGTTAAAGGGGCTGTCTCTCCAAGTTGGGAGATTGATAGTAAAGCAGATGGAAAGTCAAACCGGAGCACCAGGAGAGGGACTATTCGTTGAGTTTTAGAAACCTTTCATATTCACAGTGTGTCCGTTCTCTAGGTTTCCCGTACATGTTATAACTGTAGTAATATTCCCTTCAACCTGGAGAGTTGGGACCCATGGAATGGGTGCCATGCATTATTGCTTTAAAGGGTCTGCATTTTTTCACCCAATCTCAACAATCCTCTCAGTCCCAAGTGTCCAGACTTATGCCACATCCAGCTGTCGTTGTAGATAGGGTCATTCCAGGTTTCATCAGAGGCCCTGAAGGAATTGTAAAGAATTTCCCAATTTTTTTGTTTTGTTTTTGAAATTCATTTTTATAGTGGGTATGAGCTGATTCTCGCTGCCATGTTTATGCCAGTCTAGACACACTTGATTCCCTTACGGAGACATATCAATATATATGTTTTAAGATTCTTACTAGTCAGATATATTCCTCTGCGGGAAATATGGGGTTTTGAGTCCCTTTCACTGAGGAAGGTGTAGGTCTTGTTTATTCCATAGTTGGTTTTTGGAACGGTACCTGTGCTTATATCAAACTCTGGTTTTATGCATCACCCCACCTCTCCTTCCCCCTTAAGCAGGCATAAGAGTGTTTTCTAAATGTGAGACACTGTTCTCTTTCCTAACTCAGTTCAAGTGTAGCCATGTTTACAGGATCTTCATAAGTGATATCTTATGATAAGTTTCTTTTTCTCTGTGACTTATTTCACTTAGAATCATCGTACCTGAATCCACCCATTTTGCTGCTACTGGTCTTATGACATTGATTTCATGGCTGAGGGATATTCCATCGTACGTAAGTACCACAATTTTTTGAACCATTTTTATATTTCCTGGGATATTTAAGGTGTACCCAAGTTGAGGTCCTTGTAAGCAGTGCAGCCCTAAATTTTGGGCTGGCTCTGTCTTATTGATTTTCAGTTTTCCCAAGGTATATTCCATAGACTGGTAGTGCCCTTGGCTCTGTAGCTCTGTTGTTTACTTGTTTTAGGGAACACAATGCACTCCTCCAGAGAGGCAGTTGGCAATTTACATCCCACCCATCAGCATAACAAGGCTCCCTGTTCTCCAGGGCCTGTCTTGCCTTTCTGGTTTTTACACATTTTGTGGATGTCCCGTTTGACTGGTGGGAAGTGATACTTCTTTGTAGTGCAGATTTGCATTGCCCGCTTGCTTGCTTGGCCAAAAAGCACGTATGCGTTTTCCCCTGAATATATTGAGGACAAAACGCATACACCCTTTTTGCCCAAGTGCATCATTGTCGAAGTTGTGCCCCTCTTCTTGTGCTTTAAAGGCAATTCCAACGTACCTCTTGAAATCTGTTTCCTGCTATTCTGCCTCGCTTTCAAGTCCGCCTCTTTGCCTTCCCTCAACAGATTTTTGGACGATAGTTGTCCTTTATTACTCGGCCAGTTTGTGAATTGCTGTGCCCCTGAGCTCTATTTTACAACTCGTTTTTGGTTAGCTGACCGCAAGTCCAAAATTTTGGTTCAGGACCTATGATGGTTCCCAGTGGGGGGCTGAGACTTTGGTTAATTCTTCTTCCTGCCGGGAAGTTAGAGTGATATGTGCCCGTCCAAATGCCTAACAGCTACTCTCTCATTGGTTCTCCCTCTTCCCTTACATCCTATGCCAAATTGGCAACCTGTGCGAACCAGGAGGTTAAAGGGGCTGTCTCTCCAAGTTGGGAGATTGATAGTAAAGCAGATGGAAAGTCAAACCGGAGCACCAGGAGAGGGACTATTCGTTGAGTTTTAGAAACCTTTCATATTCACAGTGTGTCCGTTCTCTAGGTTTCCCGTACATGTTATATCTGTAGTAATATTCCCTTCAACCTGGAGAGTTGGGACCCATGGAATGGGTGCCATGCATTATTGCTTTAAAGGGTCTGCATTTTTTCACCCAATCTCACCAATCCTCTCAGTCCCAAGTGTCCAGCCTTATGCCACATCCAGCTGTCGTTGTAGATAGGGTCATTCCAGGTTTCATCAGAGGCCCTGAAGGAATTGTAAAGCATTTCCCAATTTTTTTGTTTTGTTTTTGAAATTCATTTTTATAGTGGGTATGAGCTGATTCTCGCTGCCATGTTTATGCCAGTCTAGACACACTTGATTCCCTTACGGAGACATATCAATATATATGTTTTAAGATTCTTACTAGTGAGATATATTCCTCTGCGGGAAATATGGGGTTTTGAGTCCCTTTCACTGAGGAAGGTGTAGGTCTTGTTTATTCCATAGTTGGTTTTTGGAACGGTACCTGTGCTTATATCAAACTCTGGTTTTATGCATCACCCCACCTCTCCTTCCCCCTTAAGCAGGCATAAGAGTGTTTCCTAAATGTGAGACACTGTTCTCTTTCCTAACTCAGTTCAAGTGTAGCCATGTTTACAGGATCTTCATAAGTGATATCTTATGATAAGTTTCTTTTTCTCTGTGACTTATTTCACTTAGAATCATCGTATCTGAATCCACCCATTTTGCTGCTACTGGTCTTATGACATTGATTTCATGGCTGAGGGATATTCCATCATACGTAAGTACCACAATATTTTGTTCCATTTTTATATTTCCTGGGATATTTAAGGTGTACCCAAGTTGAGGTCCTTGTAAGCAGTGCAGCCCTAAATTTTGGGGTGGCTCTGTCTTATTGATTTTCAGTTTTCCCAAGGTATATTCCATAGACTGGTAGTGCCCTTGGCTCTGTAGCTCTGTTGTTTACTTGTTTTAGGGAACACAATGCACTCCTCCAGAGAGGCAGTTGGCAATTTACATCCCGCCCATCAGCATAACAAGGCTCCCTGTTCTCCAGGGCCTGTCTTGCCTTTCTGGTTTTTACACATTTTGTGGATGTCCCGTTTGACCGGTGGGAAGTGATACTTCTTTGTAGTGCAGATTTGCATTGCCCGCTTGCTTGCTTGGCCAAAAAGCACGTATGCGTTTTCCCCTGAATATATTGAGGACAAAACGCATACGCCCTTTTTGCCCAAGTGCATCATTGTCGAAGTTGTGCCCCTCTTCTTGTGCTTTAAAGGCAATTCCAACGTACCTCTTGAAATCTGTTTCCTGCTATTCTGCCTCGCTTTCAAGTCCGCCTCTTTGCCTTCCCTCAACAGATTTTTGGACGATAGTTGTCCTTTATTACTCGGCCAGTTTGTGAATTGCTGTGCCCCTGAGCTCTATTTTACAACTCGTTTTTGGTTAGCTGACCGCAAGTCCAAAATTTTGGTTCAGGACCTATGATGGTTCCCGGTGGGGGGCTGAGACTTTGGTTAATTCTTCCTCCTGCCGGGAAGTTAGAGTGATATGTGCCCGTCCAAATGCCTAACAGCTACTCTCTCATTGGTTCTCCCTCTTCCCTTACATCCTATGCCAAATTGGCAACCTGTGCGAACCAGGAGGTTAAAGTGGCTGTCTCTCCAAGTTAGGAGATTGATAGTAAAGCAGATGGAAAGTCAAACCGGAGCACCAGGAGAGGGACTATTCGTTGAGTTTTAGAAACCTTTCGTATTCACAGTGTGTCCGTTCTCTAGGTTTCCTGTACATGTTATAACTGTAGTAATATTCCCTACAACCTGGAGAGTTGGGACCCATGGAATGGGTGCCATGCATTATTGCTTTAAAGGGTCTGCCTTTGCTCACCCCAATCTCACCAATCCTCGCAGTCCCAAGTGTCCAGCCTTATGCCACATCCAGCTGTCGTTGTAGATAGGGGTCATTTCAGGTTTCATCAGAGACCCTGAAGGAATTGTAAAGAATTTCCCAGGTTTTTGTTTTGTTTTTGAAATTCCTTTTTATAGTGGGTTTGAGCTGATTCTCGCTGCCATGTTTATGCCAGTCTAGACACACTTAATTCCCTTACGGAGACATATCAATACATATGTTTTAAGATTCTTACTAGTCAGATATATTCCTCTGAGGGAAAAATGGGGGTTTTGATTCCCTTTCACTGAGGAAGGTGTAGGTCTTTTTTATTCGATAGTTGGTTTTTGGAACGGTACCTGTGCTTATATCAAACTCTGATTTTATGCATCACCCCACCTCTCCTTCCCCCTTAAGCAGGCATAAGAGTGTTTTCTAAATGTGAGACACTGTTCTCTTTCCTAACTCAGTTCAAGTGTAGCCATGTTTACAGGATCTTCATAAGTGATATCTTATGATAAGTTTCTTTTTTCTGTGTGACTTATTTCACTTAGAATCATCGTACCTGAATCCACCCATTTTGCTGCTACTGGTCTTATGACATTGATTTCATGGCTGAGGGATATTCCATCGTACGTAAGTACCCACAATTTTTTGAACCATTTTTATAGTTCCTGGCATATTTAAGTTGTACCCAAGTTGAGGTCCTTGTAAGCAGTGCAGCCCTAAATTTTGGGGTGGCTCTGTCTTATTGATTTTCAGTTTTCCCAAGGTATATTCCCTAGACTGGAAGTGCCCTTGGCTCTGAAGCTCTGTTGTTTACTTGTTTTAGGGAACACTAATGCAGTCCTCCAGAGAGGCAGTTGGCAATTTACATCCCGCCCGTCAGCATAACAAGGCTTCCTGTTCTCCAGGGCCTGTCTTGCCTTTCTGGTTTTTACACATTTTGTGGATGTCACTTTTGACCGGTGGGAAGTGATACTTCTTTGTAGTGCAGATTTGCATTGCCCGATTCCTTGCTTGGGCAAAAAAGGGCGTATGCGTTTTCTCCTGAATATATTCAGGAGAAAACGCATACGCCCTTTTTGGCCAAGTGCATCATTGTCGAAGTTGTGCCCCTCTTCCTGTGCTTTAAAGGCGATTCCAACGTACCTCTTGAAATCTGTTTCCTGCTATTCTGCCTCGCTTTCAAGTCCGCCTCGTTGCCTTCCCTCAACAGATTTTGGGACGATAGTTGTCCTTTATTACTCGGCCAGTTTGTGAATTGCTGTGCCCCTGAGCTCCATTTTTCAACTCGTTTTTGGTGAGCTGACCGCAAGTCCAAAATTTTGGTTCAGGACCTATGCTGGTTCCCGGTGGGGGGCTGCGACTTTGGTTAATTCTTCTTCCTGCCGGGAAGTTAGAGTGATATGTGCCCGTCCAAATGCCTAACAGCTACTCTCTCATTGGTTCTCCCTCTTCCCTTTCATCCTCTGCCAAATTGGAAACCTGTGCGAACCAGGAGGTTAAAGGGGCTGTCTCTACAAGTTAGTTGATTGATAGTAAAGCAGATGGAGAGTCAAACCGGAGCACCAGGAGAGGGACTATTCGTTGAGTTTTAGAAACCTTTCGTATTCACAGTGTGTCCGTTCTCTAGGTTTCCCGTACATGTTATAACTGTAGTAATATTCCCTTCAACCTGGAGAGTTGGGACCCATGGAATGGGTGTCATGCATTATTGCTTTAAATGGTCTGCATTTGCTCACCCAATCTCACCAATCCTCTCAGTCCCAAGTGTCCAGCATTATGCCACATCCAGCTGTCGTTGTAGATAGGGTCATTCCAGGTTTCATCAGAGACCCTGAAGGAATTGTAAAGAATTTCCCAGGTTTTTTGTTTTGTTTTAGAAATTCCTTTTTATAGTGGGTTTGAGCTGATTCTCGCTGCCATGTTTATGCCAGTCTAGACACACTTGATTCCCTTACGGAGACATATCAATATATAGGTTTTAAGATTCTTACTAGTCAGATATATTCCTCTGGGGGAAATATGGGGTTTTGAGTCCGTTTCACTGTGGAAGGTGTAGGTCTTGTCTATTCCATAGTTGGTTTTTGGAACGGTACCTGTGCTTATATCAAACTCTGATTTTATGCATCACCCCACCTCTCCTTCCCCCTTAAGCAGGCATAAGAGTGTTTTCTAAATGTGAGACACTGTTCTCTTTCCTAACTCAGTTCAAGTGTAGCCATGTTTACAGGATCTTCATAAGTGATATCTTATGATAAGTTTCTTTTTCTGTGTGACTTATTTCACTTAGAATCATCGTCCCTGAATCCACCCATTTTTGCTGCTACTGGTCTTATGACATTGATTTCATGGCTGAGGGTATTCCATCGTACGTAAGTACCACAATTTTTTGAACCATTTTTATATTTCCTGGGATGTTTAAGGCGTACCCAAGTTGAGGTCCTTGTAAGCAGTGCAGCCCTAAATTTTGGGGTGGCTCTGTCTTATTGATTTTCAGTTTTCCCAAGGTATATTCCCTAGACTGGAAGTGCCCTTGGCTCTGAAGCTCTGTTGTTTACTTGTTTTAGGGAACACAATGCACTCCTCCAGAGAGGCAGTTGGCAATTTACATCCCGCCCGTCAGCATAACAAGGCTTCCTGTTCTCCAGGGCCTGTCTTGCCTTTCTGGTTTTTACAAATTTTGTGGATGTGGCTTTTGACCGGTGGGAAGTGATACTTCTTTGTAGTGCAGATTTGCATTGCCCGCTTGCTTGCTTGGGTAAAAAGGGCGTATGCGTTTTCTCCTGAATATATTCAGGAGAAAACACATACGCCCTTATTGGCCAAGTGCATCATTGTCGAAGTTGTGCCCCTCTTCCTGTGCTTTAAAGGCGATTCCAACGTACCTCTTGAAATCTGTTTCCTGCTATTCTGCCTCGCTTTCAAGTCCGCCTCGTTGCCTTCCCTCAACACATTTTTGGACGATAGTTTTCCTTTATTCCTCGCCAGTTTTTGAATTGCTGTGCCCCAGAGCTCCATTTTTCAACTCGGTTTTGGTGAGCTGACCGCAAGTCCAAAATTTTGGTTCAGGACCTATGCTGGTTCCCGGTGGGGGGCTGAGACTTTGGATAATTCTTCTTCCTGCCAGGAAATTACAGTGATATGTGCCCCGTTCAATTGCCTAACAGCTACTCTCTCATTGGTTCTCCCTCTTCCCTTTCATCCTCTGCCAAATTGGCAACCTGTGAGAACCAGGAGGTTAAAGGGGCTGTCTCTCCAAGTTGGGAGGTTGATAGTAAAGCAGATGGAAAGTCAAACCGGAGCACCAGCAGAGGGACAATTCGTTGAGTTTTAGAAACCTTTCGTATTCACAGTGTGTCCGTTCTCTAGGTTTCCCGTACATGTTATAGCTGTAGTAATATTCCCTTCAACCTGGAGAGTTGGGTCCCATGGAATGGGTGCCAGGCATTTGTGCTTTAAAGGGTCTGCATTTGCTCACCCAATCTCACCGTTGCTCTCAGTCCCAAGTGTCCCTCCTTATGCCACATCCAGCTGTCATTGTAGATAGTGTCATTCCAGGTTTCATCAGAGACCCTGAAGGAATTGTAAAGAATTTCCCAGTTTTTTTTGTTTTGTTTTTGAAATTCCTTTTTATAGTGGGTTTGAGCTGATTCTCACTGCCATGTTTATGCCAGTCTAGACACACTTGATTCCCTTACGGAGACATATCAATACATAGGTTTAAGATTCTTACTAGTCAGATATATTCCTCTGCGGGAAATATGGGTTTTGAGTCCCTTTCACTGAGGATGGTGTAGGTCTTGTCTATTCCATAGTTGGTTTTTGGAACGGTACCTGTGCTTATATCAAACTCTGGTTTTATGCATCACCCCACCTCTCCTTCCCCCTTAAGCAGGCATAAGAGTGTTTTCTAAATGTGAGACACTGTTCTCTTTCCTAACTCAGTTCAAGTGTAGCCATGTTTACAGGATCTTCATAAGTGATATCTTATGATAAGTTTCTTTTTCTCTGTGACTTATTTCACTTAGAATCATCGTACCTGAATCCACCCATTTTGCTGCTACTGGTCTTATGACATTGATTTCATGGCTGAGGGATATTCCATCGTACGTAAGTACCACAATATTTTGAACCATTTTTATATTTCCTGCGATATTTAAGGTGTACCCAAGTTGAGGTCCTTGTAAGCAGTGCAGCCCTAAATATTGGGGTGGCTCTGTCTTATTGATTTTCAGTTTTCCCAAGGTATATTCCCTAGACTGGAAGTGCCCTTGGCTCTGTAGCTCTGTTGTTTACTTGTTTTAGGGAACACAATGAACTCCTCCAGAGAGGCAGTTGGCAATTTACATCCCGCCCATCAGCATAACAAGGCTCCCTGTTCTCCAGGGCCTGTCTTGCCTTTCTGGTTTTTACACATATTGTGGATGTCCCTTTTGACCGGTGGGAAGTGATACTTCTTTGTAGTGCAGATTTGCATTGCCCGCTTGCTTGCTTGGCCAAAAAGCACGTATGCGTTTTCCCCTGAATATATTCAGGACAAAACGCATACGCCCTTTTTGCCCAAGTGCATCATTGTCGAAGTTGTGCCCCTCTTCTTGTGCTTTAAAGGCAATTCCAACGTACCTCTTGAAATCTGTTTCCTGCTATTCTGCCTCGCTTTCAAGTCCGCCTCTTTGCCTTCCCTCAACAGATTTTTGGACGATAGTTGTCCTTTATTACTCGGCCAGTTTGTGAATTGCTGTGCCCCTGAGCTCCATTTTTCAACTCGTTTTTGGTGAGCTGACCGCAAGTCCAAAATTTTGGTTCAGGACCTATGATGGTCCCCGGTGGGGGGCTGAGACTTTGGTTAATTCTTCTTCCTGCCGGAAGTTAGAGTGATATGTGCCCGTCCAAATGCCTAACAGCTACTGTCTCATTGGTTCTCCCTTTTCCCTTTCATCCTCTGCCAAATTGGCAACCTGTGCGAACCAGGAGGTTAAAGGGTCTGTATCTCCAAGTTGGGAGGTTGATAGTAAAGCAGATGGAAAGTCAAACCGGAGCACCGGGAGTGGGACTATTAGTTGAGTTTTAGAAACCTTTCGTATTCACAGTGTGTCCGTTCTCTAGGTTTCCCGTACATGTTATAGCTGTAGTAATATTCCCTTCAACCCGGAGAGTTGTGACCCATGGAATGGGAGCCAGGCATTTGTGCTTTGAAGGGTCTGCATTTGCTCACCCCATCTCACCAATCCTCTCAGTCCCAAGTGTCCAGCCTTATGCCACATCCAGCTGTCGTTGTAGATACGGTCTTCCAGGTTTCATCAGAGACCCTGAATGAATTGTAAAAAATTTCGCAGTTTTTTTGTTTTGTTTTTGAAATTCCTTTTTATAGTGGGTTTGAGCTGATTCTCGCTGCCATGTTTATGCCAGTCTAGACACACTTGATTCCCTTACGGAGACATATCAATACATAGGTTTTAAGATTCTTACTAGTCAGATATATTCCTCTGCGGGACATATGGGATTTTGAGTCCCTTTCACTGAGGAAGGTGTAGGTCTTGTCTATTCCATAGTTGGTTTTTGGTACGGTACCTGTGCTTATATCAAACTCTGGTTTTATGCATCACCCCAAATCTCCTTCCCCCTTAAGCAGGCATAACACTGTTTTCTAAATGTGAGACACTGTTCTCTTTCCTAACTCAGTTCAAGTGTAGCCATGTTTACAGGATCTTCATAAGTGATATCTTATGATAAGTTTCTTTTTCTGTGTGACTTATTTCACTTAGAATCATCGTAACTGAATCCACCCATTTTGCTGCTACTGGTCTTATGACATTGATTTCATGTTTGAGGGATATCCCATCGTACGTAAGTACCGCAATTATTTGAACCATTTTTATATTTCCTGGGATATTTAAGGTGTACCCAAGTTGAGGTCCTTGTAAGCAGTGCAGCCCTAAATTTTGGGGTGGCTCTGTCTTATTGATTTTCAGTTTTCCCAAGGTATATTCCCTAGACTGGAAGTGCTCTTGGCTCTGTAGCTGTGTTCTTTACTTGTTTTAGGGAACACAATGTACTCCTCCAGTGAGGCAGTTGGCAAATTACATGCCGCCCATCAGCATAACAAGGCTCCCTGTTCTCCAGGGCCTGTCTTGCCTTTCTGGTTTTTACACATTTTGTGGATGTCCATTTTGACCGGTGGGGAGTGATACTTCTTTGTAGTGCAGATTTGCATTGCCCGCTTGCTTGCTTGGGCAAAAAGGGCGTATGCGTTTTCTCCTGAATATATTCAGGATAAAACGCATACGCCCTTTTTGCCCAAGTGCATCATTGTCGAAGTTGTGCCCCTCTTCCTGTGCTTTAAAGGCGATTCCAACGTACCTCTTGAAATCTGTTTCCTGCTATTCTGCCTCGCTTTCAAGTCCGCCTCTTTGCCTTCCCTTAACAGATTTTTGGACGATAGTTGTCCTTTTTTACTCGGCCAGTTTGTGAATTGCTGTGCCCCTGAGCTCCATTTTTCAACTCGTTTTTGGTGAGCTGACCACAAGTCCAAAATTTTGGTTCAGGACCTATGCTGGTTCCCAGTGGGGGGCTGAGACTTTGGTTATTTCTTCTTCCTGCCGGGAAGTTAGAGTGATATGTGCCCTTCCAAATGCCTAACAGCTACTGTCTCATTGGTTCTCCCTCTTCCCTTTCATCCTCTGCCAAATTGGCAACCTGTGCGAACCAGGAGGTTAAAGGGGCTGTCTCTACAAGTTAGGAGATTGATAGTAAAGCAGATGGAAAGACAAACCGGAGCACCAGGAGAGGGACTATTCGTTGAGTTTTAGAAACCTTTCGTATTCACAGTGTGTCCGTTCTCTAGGTTTCCTGTACATGTTATAACTGTAGTAATATTCCCTACAACCTGGAGAGTTGGGACCCATGGAATGGGTGCCATGCATTATTGCTTTAAAGGGTCTGAATTTGCTCACCCAATCTCACCAATCCTCTCAGTCCCAATTGTCCAGCCTTATGCCACATCCAGCTGTCATTGTAGATAGGGTCATTCCAGGTTTCATCAGAGACCTTGAAGGAATTGTAAAGAATTTCCGAGTTTTTTTGTTTTGTTTTTGAAATTCATTTTTATAGTGGGTTTGAGCTGATTCTCGCTGCCATGTATATGCCAGTCTAGACACACTTGATTCCCTTACGGAGACATATCAATACACAGGTTTTAAGATTCTTACTAGTCAGATATATTCCTCTGCGGGAAATATGGGGTTTTGAGTCCCTTTCACTGAGGAAGGTGTAGGTCTTGTTTATTCCATAGTTGGTTTTTGGAACGGTACCTGTGCTTATATCAAACTCTGGTTTTATGCATCACCCCACCTCTCCTTCCCCCTTAAGCAGGCATAAGAGTGTTTTCTAAATGTGAGACACTGTTCTCTTTCCTAACTCAGTTCAAGTGTAGCCATGTTTACAGGATCTTCATAAGTGATATCTTATGATAAGTTTCTTTTTCTGTGTGACTTATTTCACTTAGAATCATCGTACCTGAATCCACCCATTTTGCTGCTACTGGTCTTATGACATTGATTTCATGGCTGAGGGATATTCCATCGTACGTAAGTACCACAATATTTTGAACCATTTTTATATTTCCTGCGATATTTAAGGTGTACCCAAGTTGAGGTCCTTGTAAGCAGTGCAGCCCTAAATTTTGGGGTGGCTCTGTCTTATTGATTTTCAGTTTTCCCAAGGTATATTCCCTAGACTGGAAGTGCCCTTGGCTCTATAGCTCTGCTGTTTACCTGTTTTAGGGAACACAATGAACTCCTCCAGGGAGGCAGTTGTCAATTTACATCCCGCCCATCAGCATAACAAGGCTCCCTGTTCTCAAGGGCCTGTCTTGCCTTTCTGGTTTTTACACATTTTGTGGATGTCCCTTTTGACCGGTGGAAAGTGATACATCTTTGTACTGCAGATTTGCATTGCCCGCTTGCTTGCTTGGCCAAAAAGGGTGTATGCGTTTTCTCCTCAATATATTCAGGAGAAAACGCATACGCCCTTTCTGGCCAAGTGCATCATTGTCGAAGTTGTGCCCCTCTTCCTGTGCTTTAAAGGCAATTCCAACGTACCTCTTGAAATCTGATTCCTGCTATTCTGCCTCGCTTTCAAGTCCGCCCCGTTGCCTTCCCTCAACACATTTTTGGACGATAGTTGTCCTTTATTACTCGGCCAGTTTGTGAATTGCTGTGCCCCTGAGCTCCATTTTTCAACTCGTTTTTGGTGAGCTGACCGCAAGTCCAAAATTTTGGTTCAGGACCTATGCTGGTTCCCGGTGGGGGTCTGAGATTTTGGTTAATTCTTCTTCCTGCCGGGAAGTTAGAGTGATATGTGCCCGTCCAAATGCCTAACAGCTACTCTCTCATTGGTTCTCCCTCTTCCCTTTCATCCTCTGCCAAATTGGAAACCTGTGCGAACCAGGAGGTAAAAGGGGCTGTCTCTCCAAGTTTGGAGATTGATAGTAAAGCAGATGGAAAGTCAAACCGGAGCACCAGGAGATGGACTATTCGTTGAGTTTTAGAAACCTTTCATATTCACAGTGTGTCCGTTCTCTAGGTTTCCCGTATATGTTATAACTGTAGTAATATTCCCTACAACCTGCAGAGTTGGGACCCATGGAATGGGTGCCATGCATTATTGCCTTAAAGGGTCTGCCTTTGCTCACCCAATCTCACCAATCCTCTCAGTCCCAAGTGTCCAGCCTTATGCCACATCCAGCTGTCGTTGTAGATAGGGTCATTACAGGTTTCATCAGAGACCCTGAAGGAATTGTAAAGAATTTCCCAGGTTTTGTGTTTTGTTTTTGAAATTCCTTTTTATAGTGGGTTTGAGCTGATCCTCGCTGCCATGTATATGCCAGTCTAGACACACTTGATTCCCTTACGGAGACATATCAATACATAGTTTTAAGATTCTTACTAGTCAGATATATTCCTCTGCGGGAAATATGGGGTTTTGAGTCCGTTTCACTGAGGAAGGTGTAGGTCTTGTCTATTCCATAGTTGGTTTTCAGAACGGTACCTGTGCTTATATCAAACTCTGGTTTTATGCATCACCCCACCTCTCCTTCCCCCTTAAGCAGGCATAAGAGTGTTTTCTAAATGTGAGACACTGTTCTCTTTCCTAACTCAGTTCAAGTGTAGCCATGTTTACAGGATCTTCATAAGTGATATCTTATGATAAGTTTCTTTTTCTGTGTGACTTATTTCACTTAGAATCATCGTACCTGAATCCACCCATTTTGCTGCTACTGGTCTTATGACATTGATTTCATGGCTGAGGGATATTACATCGTACGTAAGTACCAGAATTTTTTGAACCATTTTTATATTTCCTGGGATATTTAAGGCGTACCCAAGTTGAGGTCCTTGTAAGCAGTGCAGCCCTAAATATTGTGGTGGCTCTGTCTTATTGATTTTCAGTTTTCCCAAGGTATATTCCCTAGACTGGAAGTGCCCTTGGCTCTGTAGCTCTGTTGTTTACTTGTTTCAGGGAACACAATGCACTCCTCCAGAGAGGCAGTTGGCAATTTACATCCCGCCCATCAGCATAACAAGGCTCCCTGTTCTCTAGGGCCTGTCTTGCCTTTCTGGTTTTTACACATTTTGTGGATGGCGCTTTTGACCAGTGGGAAGTGATACTTCTTTGTAGTGCAGATTTGCATTGCCCGCTTGCTTGCTTGGCCAAAAAGGGCGTATGTGTTTTCTCCTGAATATATTCAGGAGGAAACGCATACGCCCTTTTTGGCCAAGTGCATCATTGTCGAAGTTGTGCCCCTCTTCCTGTGTTTAAATGCGATTCCAACGTACCTCTTGAAATCTGTTTCCTGCTATTCTGCCTCGCTTTCAAGTCCGCCTCGTTGCCTTCCCTCAACAGATTTTTGGACGATAGTGGACTTTTATTACTCGGCCAGTTTGTTAATTGCTGTTCCCCTGAGCTCCATTTTTCAACTCGTTTCTTGTGAGCTGACCGCAAGTCCAAAATTTTGGTTCAGGACCTATGCTGGTTCCCGGTGGGGGGCTGAGACTTTGGTTAATTTTTCTTCCTGCCGGGAATTTAGAGTGATATGTGCCCGTCCAAATGCCTAACAGCTACTGTCTCATTGGTTCTCCCTCTTCCCTTTCATCCTCTGCCAAATTGGCAACCTGTGTGAACCAGGAGGTTAAAGGGTCTGTCTCTCCAAGTTGGGATGTTGATAGTAAAGCAGATGGAAAGTCAAACCGGAGCACCGGGAGTGGGACTATTCGTTGAGTTTTAGAAACCTTTCATATTCACAGTGTGTCCGTTCTCTAGGTTTCCCGTACATGTTATAGCTGTAGTAATATTCCCTTCAACGTGGAGAGTTGGGACCCATGGAATGGGGGCCAGGCATTTGTGCTTTAAAGGGTCTACGTATGCTCACCCAATCTCACCATTCGTCTCAGTCCCAAGTGTCCCTCTTTATGCCACATCCAGCTGTCATTGTAGATATGGTCATTCCAGGTTTCATCAGAGACCCTGAAGGAATTGTAAAGAATTTCCCAGTTTTTTTGTTTTGTTTTTGAAATTCCTTTTTATAGTGGGTTTGAGCTGATTCTCGCTGCCATGTTTATGCCAGTCTAGACACACTTGATTCCCTTATGGAGACATATCAATACATAGGTTTTAAGATTCTTACTAGTCAGATATATTCCTCTGCGAGAAATATGGGGTTTTGAGTCCCTTTCACTGAGGAAGGTGTAGGTCTTGTCTATTCCATAGTTGGTTTTTGGAACGGTACCTGTGCTTATATCAAACTCTGGTTTTATGCATCACCCCACCTCTCCTTCCCCCATAAGCAGGCATAAGAGTGTTTTCTAAATGTGAGACACTATTCTCTTTCCTAACTCAGTTCAAGTGTAGCCATGTTTACAGGATCTTCATAAGTGATATCTTATGATAAGTTTCTTTTTCTCTGTGACTTATTTCACTTAGAATCATCGTATCTGAATCCACCCATTTTGCTGCTACTGGTATTATGACATTTATTTCATGGCTGAGGGATATTCCATCATACGTAAGTACCACAATATTTTGAACCATTTTTATATTTCCTGACATATTTAAGATGTACCCAAGTTGAGGTCCTTGTAAGCAGTGCAGCCCTAAATTTTGGGGTGGCTCTGTCTTATTGATTTTCAGTTTTCCCAAGGTATATTCCCTAGACTGGAAGTGCCCTTGGCTCTGTAGCTCTGTTGTTTACTTGTTTTAGGGAACACAATGAGCTCCTCCAGAGAGGCAGTTGGCAATTTACATCCCGCCCATCAGCATAACAAGGCTCCCTGTTCTCCAGGGCCTGTCTTGCCTTTCTGATTTTTACACATTTTGCGGATGTTGCTTTTGACCGGTGGGAAGTGATACTACTTTGTAGTGCAGATTTGCATTGCCCGCTTGCTTGCTTGGCCAAAAAGGGCGTATGCGTTTTCTCCTGAATATATTCAGGAGAAAACGCATACGTCCTTTTTGGCCAAGTGCATCATTGTCGAAGTTGTGCCCCTCTTCCTGTGCTTTAAATGCGATTCCAAAGTACCTCTTGAATTCTGTTTCCTGCTATTCTGCCTCGCTTTCAAGTCCGCCTCGTTGCCTTCCCTCAACAGATTTTTGGACGATAGTTGTCCTTTATTACTTGGCCAGTTTGTGAATTGCTGTGCCCCTGAGCTCCATTATTCAACTCGTTTTTTGTGAGCTGACCGCAAGTCCAAAATTTTGGTTCAGGACCTATGCTGTTTCCCGGTGGGGGGCTTAGACTTTGGTTAATATTTCTTCCTGCCGGGAAGTTAGAGTGATATGTGCCCGTCCAAATGCCTAACAGCTACTGTCTCATTGGTTCTCCCTCTTCCCTTTCATCCTCTGCCAAATTGGCAACCTGTGCGAACCAGGAGGTTAAAGGGTCTGTCTCTCCAAGTTGGGAGGTTGATAGTAAAGCAGATGGAAAGTCAAACCGGAGCACCGGGAGTGGGACTATTCGTTGAGTTTTAGAAACCTTTCGTATTCACAGTGTGTCCGTTCCCTAGGTTTCCCGTACATGTTATAGCTGTAGTAATATTCCCTTCAACCTTCAGAGTTGTGACCCATGGAATGGGGGCCAGGCATTTGTGCTTTAAAGGGCCTGCATTTGCTCACCCAATCTCACCATTCGTCTCAGTCCCAAGTGTCCCTCCTTATGCCACATCCAGCTGTCATTGTAGATAGGGTCATTCTAGGTTTCATCAGAGACCCTGAAGGAATTGTAAAGAATTTCCCAGTTTTTTTGTTTTGTTTTTGAAATTCCTTTTTATAGTGGGTTTGAGCTGATTCTCGCTCCCATGGTTATGCCTGTCTAGACACACTTGATTCCCTTACGGAGACATATCAATACATAGGTTTTAAGATTCTTACTAGTCAGATATATTACACTGCGGGAAATATGGGGTTTTGAGTCCCTTTCACTGAAGAAGGTGTAGGTCTTGTCTATTCCATAGTTGGTTTTTGGAACTGTACCTGTGCTTATATCAAACTCTGGTTTTATGCATCACCCCACCTCTCCTTCCCCCTTAAGCAGGCATAAGAGTGTTTTCTAAATATGAGACACTGTTCTCTTCCCTAACTCAGTTCAAGTGTAGCCATGTTTACAGGATCTTCATAAGTGATATCTTATGATAAGTTTCTTTTTCTGTGTGACTTATTTCACTTAGAATCATCGTACCTTAATCCACCCATTTTGATGCTACTGGTCTTATGACATTGATTTCATGGCTGAGGGATATTCCATCTTACGTAAGTACCACAATTTTTTGAACCATTTTTATATTTCCTGGCATATTTAAGGTGTACCAAATTTGAGGTCCTTGTAAGCAGTGCAGCCCTAAATTTTGGGGTGGCTCTGTCTTATTGATTTTCAGTTTTCCCAAGGTATATTTCCTAGACTGGAAGTGCCCTTGGCTCTGTAGCTTTGTTCTTTACTTGTTTTAGGGAACACAATGTACTCCTCCAGAGAGGCAGTTGGCAATTTACATCCCGCCCATCAGCATAACAAGGCTCCCTGTTGTCCAGGGCCTGTCTTGCCTTTCTGGTTTTTACACATTTTCTGGATGTCCCTTTTGACCAGTGGGAAGTGATACTTCTTTGTAGTGCAGATTTGCATTGCCCGCTTGCTTGCTTGGCCAAAAAGGACGTATGCGTTTTCCCTTTAATATATTCAGGAGAAAACGCATACGCCCTTTTTGGCCAAGTGCATCATTGTCGAAGTTGTGCCCCTCTTCCTGTGCTTTAAAGGCGATTCCAACGTACCTCTTGAAATCTGTTTCCTGCTATTCTGCCTCGCTTTCAAGTCCGCCTCGTTGCCTTCCCTCAACAGATTTTTGGACGATAGTTGTCCTTTATTACTCGGCCAGTTTGTGAATTGCTGTGCCCCTGAGCTCCATTTTTCAACTCGTTTTTGGTGAGCTGACCGCAAGTCCAAAATTTTGGATCAGGACCTATGATGGTTCCCGGTGGTGGGCTGAGACTTTGGTTAATGCTTCTTCCTGCCGGGAAATTACAGTGATATGTGCCCGTCCAAATGCCTAACAGCTACTCTCTCATTCGTTCTCCCTCTTCCTTTCATCCTCTGCCAAATTAGCAATCTGTGTGAACCAGGAGGTTAAAGGGGCTGTCTCTACAAGTTAGGAGATTGATAGTAAAGCAGATGGAAAGTCAAACCGGAGCACAAGGAGAGGGACTATTCGTTGAGTTTTAGAAACCTTTCGTATTCACAGTGTGTCCGTTCTCTAGGTTTCCTGTACATGTTATAAATGTAGTAATATTCCCTTCAACCTGTAGAGTTGGGACCCATGGAATGGGTGCCATGCATTATTGCTTTAAAAGGTCGGCATTTGCTCACCCAAGCTCACCAATCCTCTCAGTCCCAAGTGTCCAGCCTTATGCCACATCCAGCTGTCGTTGTAGATAGGGTCATTCCAGGTTTCATCAGAGACCCTGAAGGAATTGTAAAGAATTTCCCAGTTTTTTTGTTTTGTTTTTGAAATTCCTTTTTATAGTGGGTTTGAGCTGATTCTCGCTGCCATGTTTATGCCAGTCTAGACACACTTGATTCCCTTACAGAGACATATCAATACATAGGTTTTAAGATTCTTACTAGTCAGATATATTCCTCTGCGGGAAATATGGGATTTTGAGTCCCTTTCACTGAGGAAGGTGTAGGTCTTGTCTATTCCATAGTTGGTTTTTGGAACGGTACCTGTGCTTATATCAAACTCTGGTTTTATGCATCACCCCACCTCTCCTTCCCCCTTAAGCAGGCATAAGAGTGTTTTCTAAATGTGAGACACTGTTCTCTTTCCTAACTCAGTTCAAGTGTAGCCATGTTTACAGGATCTTCATAAGTGATATCTTATGATAAGTTTCTTTTTCTGTGTGACTTATTTCACTTAGAATCATCGTACCTGAATCCACCCATTTTGCTGCTACTGGTCTTATGACATTGATTTCATGGCTGAGGGATATTCCATCGTACGTAAGTACCACAATTTTTTGAACCATTTTTATATTTCCTGGCATATTTAAGGTGTACCAAAGTTGAGGTCCTTGTAAGCAGTGCAGCCCTAAATTTTGGGGTGGCTCTGTCTTATTGATTTTCAGTTTTCCCAAGGTATATTCCCTAGACTGGAAGTTCCCTTGGCTCTGTAGCTCTGTTCTTTACTTGTTTTAGGGAACACAATGTACTCCTCCAGGGAGGCAGTTGGCAATTTACATCCCGCCCATCAGCATAAAAAGGCTCCCTGTTCTCCAGGGCCTGTCTTGCCTTTCTGGTTTTTACATATTTTGTGGATGTCCCTTTTGACCGGTGGGAAGTGATACTTCTTTGTAGTGCAGATTTGCATTGCCCGCTTGTTTGCTTGGCCCAAAAGGGCGTATGCGTTTTCCCCTGAATATATTCAGGAGAAAACGCATACGCCCTTTTTGGACAAGTGCATCATTGTCGAAGTTGTGCCCCTCTTCCTGTGCTTTAAAGGCGATTCCAGCGTACCTCTTGAAATCTGTTTCCTGCTATTCTGCCTCGCTTTCAAGTCCGCCTCGTTGCCTTCCCTCAACAGATTTTTGGACGATGGTTGTCCTTTATTACTCGGCCAGTTTGTGAATTGCTGTGCCCCTGAGCTCCTTTTTTCAAATCGTTTTTGGTGAGCTGACCGCAAGTCCAAAATTTTGGTTCAGGACCTATGATGGTTCCAGGTGGGGGGCTGAGACTTTGGTTAATTCTTCATCCTGCCAGGAAGTTAGAGTGATATGTCCCCGTCCAAATGCCTACAAGCTACTCTCTCATTGGTTCTCCCTCTTCCCTTTCATCCTCTGCCAAATTGGCAACCTGTGCGAACCAAGAGGTTAAAGGGGCTGTCTCTCCAAGTTGGGAGGTTGATAGTAAAGCAGACGGAAAGTCAAACTGGAGCACCAGGAGAGGGACTATTCGTTGAGTTTTAGAAACCTTTCGTATTCACAGTGTGTCCGTTCTCTAGGTTTCCCGCACATGTTATAGCTGTAGTAATATTCCCTTCAACCTGGAGAGTTCGGACCCATGGAATGGGTGCCATGCATTATTGCTTTAAAGGGTCTGCATTTGCTCACCCAATCTCACCAATCGTCTCAGTCCCAAGTGTCCCTCCTTATGCCACATCCAGCTGTCGTTGTAGATAGGGTCATTCCAACTTTCATCAGAGACCCTGAAGGAATTGTAAAGAATTTCCCAGTTTTTTTGTTTTGTTTTTGAAATTCCTTTTTTTAGTGGGTTTGAGCTGATTCTCGCTGCCATGTTTATGCCAGTCTAGACACACTTGATTCCCTTACGGAGACATATCAATACATAGGTTTTAAGATTCTTACTAGTCAGATATTTTCCTCTGCGGGAAATATGGGGTTTTGAGTCCCTTTCACTGAGGACGGTGTAGGTCTTGTCTATTCCATAGTTGGTTTTTGGAACGGTACCTGTGCTTATATCAAACTCTGGTTTTATGCATCACCCCACCTCTCCTTCCCCCTTAAGCAGGCATAAGAGTGTTTTCTAAATGTGAGACACTCTTCTCTTTCCTAACTCAGTTCAAGTGTAGCCATGTTTACAGGATCTTCATAAGTGATATCTTATGATAAGTTTCTTTTTCTCTGTGACTTATTTCACTTAGAATCATCGTACCTGAATCCACCCATTTTGCTGCTACTGGTCTTATGACATTGATTTCATGGCTGAGGGATATTCCATCGTACGTAAGTACCACAATTTTTTGAACCATTTTTATATTTCCTGGGATATTTAAGGTGTACCCAAGTTGAGGTCCTTGTATGCAGTGCAGCCCTAAATTTTGGGGTGGCTCTGTCTTATTGATTTTCCGTTTTCCCAAGGTATATTCCCTAGACTGGTAGTGCCCTTGGCTCTGTAGCTCTGTTCTTTACTTGTTTTAGGGAACAGAATGCACTCCTCCAGAGAGGCAGTTGGCAATTTACATCCCGCCCATCAGCATAACAAGGCTCCCTGTTCTCCAGGGCCTGTCTTGCCTTTCTTGTTCTTACACATTTTGTGGATGTCCCTTTGACCGGTGGGAAGTGATACTTCTTTGTAGTGGAGATTTGCATTGCCCGCTTGCTTGCTTGGCCAAAAAGGGCGTATGCGTTTTCTCCTGAATATATTCAGGAGAAAACGCATACGCCCTTTTTGGCCAAGTGCATCATTGTCGAAGTTGTGCCCCTCTTCCTGTGCTTTAAAGGCGATTCCAACGTACCTCTTGAAATCTGTTTCCTGCTATTCTGCCTCGCTTTCAAGTCCGCCTCGTTGCCTTCCCTCAACAGATTTTTGGACGATAGTTGTCCTTTATTACTCGGCCAGTTTGTGAATTGCTGTGCCCCTGAGCTCCAGTTTTCAACTCGTTTTTGGTGAGCTGACCGCAAGTCCAAAATTTTGGTTCAGGACCTATACTGGTTCCCGGTGGGTGGCTGAGAATTTGGTTAATTCTTCTTCCTGCCAGGAAATTACAGTGATATGTGCCCGTCCAAATGCCTAACAGCTACTCTCTCATTGGTTCTCCCTCTTCCCTTTCACCCTCTGCCAAATTGGCAACCTGTGCGAACCAAGAGGTTAAAGGGGCTGTCTCTCCAAGTTGGGAGGTTGATAGTAAAGCAGAAGGAAGTCAAACCGGAGCACCAGGAGAGGGACTATTCGTTGAGTTTTAGAAACCTTTCGTATTCACAGTGTGTCCGTTCTCTAGGTTTCCCGCACATGTTATAGCTGTAGTAATATTCCCTTCAACCTGGAGAGTTCGGACCCATGGAATGGGTGCCATGCATTATTGCTTTAAAGGGTCTGCATTTGCTCACCCAATCTCACCAATCGTCTCAGTCCCAAGTGTCCCTCCTTATGCCACATCCAGCTGTCGTTGTAGATAGGGTCATTCCAGCTTTCATCAGAGACCCTGAAGGAATTGTAAAGAATTTCCCAGTTTTTTTGTTTTGTTTTTGAAATTCCTTTTTATAGTGGGTTTGAGCTGATTCTCGCTGCCATGTTTATGCCAGTCTAGACACACTTGATTCCCTTACGGAGACATATCAATACATAGGTTTTAAGATTCTTACTACTCACATATATTCCTCTGCGGGAAATATGGGGTTTTGAGTCCCTTTCACTGAGGACGGTGTAGGTCTTGTCTATTCCATAGTTGGTTTTTGGAACGGTACCTGTGCTTATATCAAACTCTGGTTTTATGCATCACCCCACCTCTCCTTCCCCCTTAAGCAGGCATAAGAGTGTTTTCTAAATGTAAGACACTCTTCTCTTTCCTAACTCAGTTCAAGTGTAGCCATGTTTACAGGATCTTCATAAGTGATATCTTATGATAAGTTTCTTTTTCTCTGTGACTTATTTCACTTAGAATCATCGTACCTGAATCCACCCATTTTGCTGCTACTGGTCTTATGACATTGATTTCATGGCTGAGGAATATTCCATCGTACGTAAGTACCACAATTTTTTGAACCATTTTTATATTTCCTGGCATATTTAAGGTGTACCCAAGTTGAGGTCCTTGTAAGCAGTGCAGAACTAAATTTTGGGGTGGCTCTGTCTTATTGATCTTCAGTTTTCCCAAGGTATATTCCCTAGACTGGAAGTGCCCTTGGCTCTGTAGCTCTGTTGTTTACTTGTTTTAGGGAACACAATGCACTCCTCCAGAGACGCAGTTGGCAATTTACACCCCGCCCATCTGCATAACAAGGCTCCCTGTTCTCAAGGGCCTGTCTTGCCTTTCTTGTTCTTACACATTTTGTGGATGTCCCTTTTGACCGGTGGGAAGTGATACTTCTTTGTAGTGCAGATTTGCATTGCCCCCTTGCTTGCTTGGCCAAAAAGGGCGTATGCGTTTTCTCCTGAATATATTCAGGAGAAAACGCATACGCCCTTTTTGGCCAAGTGCATCATTGTCGAAATTGTGCCCCTCTTCCTGTGCTTTAAAGGCGATTCCAACGTACCTCTTGAAATCTGTTTCCTGCTATTCTGCCTCGCTTTCAAGTCCGCCTCGTTGCCTTCCCTCAACAGATTTTTGGACGATAGTTGTCCTTTATTACTTGGCCAGTTTGTGAATTGCAGTGCCCCTGAGCTCCATTTTTCAACTCGTTTTTGGTGAGCTGACCGCAAGTCCAAAATTTTGGTTCAGGACCTATACTGGTTCCCGGTGGGTGGCTGAGAATTTGGTTAATTCTTCTTCCTGCCGGGAAATTACAGTGATATGTGCCCGTCCAAATGCCTAACAGCTACTCTCTCATTGGTTCTCCCTCTTCCCTTTCATCCTCTGCCAAATTGGCAACCTGTGCGAACCAAGAGGTTAAAGGGGCTGTCTCTCCAAGTTGGGAGGTTGATAGTAAAGCAGACGGAAAGTCAAACCGGAGCACCAGGAGAGGGACTATGCGTTGAGTTTTAGAAACCTTTCGTATTCACAGTGTGTCCGTTCCCTAGGTTTCCCGCACATGTTATAGCTGTAGTAATATTCCCTTCAACCTGGAGAGTTCGGACCCATGGAATGGGTGCCATGCATTATTGCTTTAAAGGGTCTGCATTTGCTCACCCAATCTCACCAATCGTCTCAGTCCCAAGTGTCCCTCCTTATGCCACATCCAGCTGTCATTGTAGATAGGGTCATTCCAGCTTTCATCAGAGACCCTGAAGGAATTGTAAAGAATTTCCCAGTTTTTTTGTTTTGTTTTTGAAATTCCTTTTTATAGTGGGTTTGAGCTGATTCTCGCTGCCATGTTTATGCCAGTCTAGACACACTTGATTCCCTTACGGAGACATATCAATACATAGGTTTTAAGATTCTTACTAGTCAGATATTTTCCTCTGCGGGAAATATGGGGTTTTGAGTCCCTTTCACTGAGGACGGTGTAGGTCTTGTCTATTCCATAGTTGGTTTTTGGAACGGTACCTGTGCTTATATCAAACTCTGGTTTTATGCATCACCCCACCTCTCCTTCCCCCTTAAGCAGGTATAAGAGTGTTTTCTAAATGTGAGACACTGTTCTCTTTCCTAACTCAGTTCAAGTGTAGCCATGTTTACAGGATCTTCATAAGTGATATCTTATGATAAGTTTCTTTTTCTGTGTGACTTATTTCACTTAGAATCATCGTACCTGAATCCACCCATTTTGCTGCTACTGGTCTTATGACATTGATTTCATGGCTGAGGGGTATTCCATCGTACGTAAGTACCACAATTTTTTGAACCATGTTTATATTTTCTGGGATACTTAAGGTGTATCCAAGTTGAGGTCCTTGTATGCAGTGCAGCCCTAAATTTTGGGGTGGCTCTGTCTTATTGATTTTCAGTTTTCCCCAGGTATATTCCCTAGACTGGAAGTGCCCTTGGCTCTGTAGCTCTGTTCTTTACTTGTTTTAGGGAACAGAATGCACTCCTCCAGAGAGGCAGTTGGCAATTTACATCCCGCCCATCAGCATAACAAGGCTCCCTGTTCGCCAGGGCCTGTCTTGCCTTTCTTGTTCTTACACAATTTTTGGATGTCCCTTTTGACCGGTGGGAAGTGATACTTCTTTGTAGTGCAGATTTGCATTGCCCGCTTGCTTGCTTGGCCAAAAAGGGCGTATGCGTTTTCTCCTGAATATATTCAGGAGAAAACGCATACGCCCTTTTTGGCCAAGTGCATCATTGTCGAAGTTGTGCCCCTCTTCCTGTGCTTTAAAGGCGATTCCAACGTACCTCTTGAAATCTGTTTCCTGCTATTCTGCCTCGCTTTCAAGTCCGCCTCGTTGCCTTCCCTCAACAGATTTTTGGACGATAGTTGTCCTTTATTACTCGGCCAGTTTGTGAATTGCTGTGCCCCTGAGCTCCATTTTTCAACTCGTTTTTGGTGAGCTGACCGCAAGTCCAAAATTTTGGTTCAGGACCTATACTGGTTCCCGGTGGGTGGCTGAGAATTTGGTTAATTCTTCTTCCTGGCGGGAAATTACAGTGATATGTGCCCGTCCAAATGCCTAACAGCTACTCTCTCATTGGTTCTCCCTCTTCCCTTTCATACTCTGCCAAATTGGCAACCTGTGCGAACCAAGAGGTTAAAGGGGCTGTCTCTCCAAGTTGGGAGGTTGATAGTAAAGCAGACGGAAAGTCAAACCGGAGCACCAGGAGAGGGACTATTCGTTGAGTTTTAGAAACCTTTCGTATTCACAGTGTGTCCGTTCTCTAGGTTTCCCGCACATGTTATAGCTGTAGTAATATTCCCTTCAACCTGGAGAGTTCGGACCCATGGAATGGGTGCCATGCATTATTGCTTTAAAGGGTCTGCATTTGCTCACCCAATCTCACCAATCGTCTCAGTCCCAAGTGTCCCTCCTTATGCCACATCCAGCTGTCGTTGTAGATAGGGTCATTCCAGCTTTCATCAGAGACCCTGAAGGAATTGTAAAGAATTTCCCAGTTTTTTTGTTTTGTTTTTGAAATTCCTTTTTATAGTGGGTTTGAGCTGATTCTCGCTGCCATGTTTATGCCAGTCTAGACACACTTGATTCCCTTACAGCGACATATCAATACATAGGTTTTAAGTTTCTTACTAGTCAGATATTTTCCTCTGCGGGAAATATGGGGTTTTGAGTCCCTTTCACTGAGGACGGTGTAGGTCTTGTCCATTCCATAGTTGGTTTTTGGAACGGTACCTGTGCTTATATCAAACTCTGGTTTTATGCATCACCCCACCTCTCCTTCCCCCTTAAGCAGGTATAAGAGTGTTTTCTAAATGTGAGACACTGTTCTCTTTCCTAACTCAGTTCTAGTGTAGCCATGTTTACAGGATCTTCATAAGTGATATCTTATGATAAGTTTCTTTTTCTGTGTGACTTATTTCACTTAGAATCATCGTAACTGAATCCACCCATTTTGCTGCTACTGGTCTTATGACATTGATTTCATGGCTGAGGGATATTCCATCGTACGTAAGTACCACAATTTTTTGAAACATGTTTATATTTTCTGGGATACTTAAGGTGTATCCAAGTTGAGGTCCTTGTATGCAGTGCAGCCCTAAATTTTGGGGTGGCTCTGTCTTATTGATTTTCAGTTTTCCCAAGGTATATTCCCTAGAATGGTAGTGCCCTTGGCTCTGTAGCTCTGTTCTTTACTTGTTTTAGGGAACAGAATGCACTCCTCCAGAGAGGCAGTTGGCAATTTACATCCCGCCCATCAGCATAACAAGGATCCCTGTTCGCCAGGGCCTGTCTTGCCTTTCTTGTTCTTACACATTTTTTGGATGTCCCTTTTGACCGGTGGGATGTGATACTTCTTTGTAGTGCAGATTTGCATTGCCCGCTTGCTTGCTTGGCCAAAAAGGGCGTATGCGTTTTCTCCTGAATATATTCAGGAGAAAACGCATACGCCCTTTTTGGCCAAGTGCATCATTGTCGAAGTTGTGCCCCTCTTCCTGTGCTTTAAAGGCGATTCCAACGTACCTCTTGAAATCTGTTTCCTGCTATTCTGCCTCGCTTTCAAGTCCGCCTCGTTGCCTTCCCTCAACAGATTTTTGGACGATAGTTGTCCTTTATTACTCGGCCAGTTTGTGAATTGCTGTGCCCCTGAGCTCCATTTTTCAACTCGTTTTTGGTGAGCTGACCGCAAGTCCAAAATTTTGGTTCAGGACCTATACTGGTTCCCGGTGGGTGGCTGAGAATTTGGTTAATTCTTCTTCCTGCCGGGAAATTACAGTGATATGTGCCCGTCCAAATGCCTAACAGCTACTCTCTCATTGGTTCTCCCTCTTCCCTTTCATCCTCTGCCAAATTGGCAACCTGTGCGAACCAAGAGGTTAAAGGGGCTGTCTCTCCAAGTTGGGAGGTTGATAGTAAAGCAGACGGAAAGTCAAACTGGAGCACCAGGAGAGGGACTATTCGTTGAGTTTTAGAAACCTTTCGTATTCACAGTGTGTCCGTTCTCTAGGTTTCCCGCACATGTTATAGCTGTAGTAATATTCCCTTCAACCTGGAGAGTTCGGACCCATGGAATGGGTGCCATGCATTATTGCTTTAAAGGGTCTGCATTTGCTCACCCAATCTCACCAATCGTCTCAGTCCCAAGTGTCCCTCCTTATGCCACATCCAGCTGTCGTTGTAGATAGGGTCATTCCAGCTTTCATCAGAGACCCTGAAGGAATTGTAAAGAATTTCCCAGTTTTTTTGTTTTGTTTTTGAAATTCCTTTTTATAGTGGGTTTGAGCTGATTCTCGCTGCCATGTTTATGCCAGTCTAGACACACTTGATTCCCTTACAGCGACATATCAATACATAGGTTTTAAGTTTCTTACTAGTCAGATATTTTCCTCTGCGGGAAATATGGGGTTTTGAGTCCCTTTCACTGAGGACGGTGTAGGTCTTGTCTATTCCATAGTTGGTTTTTGGAACGGTACCTGTGCTTATATCAAACTCTGGTTTTATGCATCACCCCACCTCTCCTTCCCCCTTAAGCAGGTATAAGAGTGTTTTCTAAATGTGAGACACTGTTCTCTTTCCTAACTCAGTTCTAGTGTAGCCATGTTTACAGGATCTTCATAAGTGATATCTTATGATAAGTTTCTTTTTCTGTGTGACTTATTTCACTTAGAATCATCGTAACTGAATCCACCCATTTTGCTGCTACTGGTCTTATGACATTGATTTCATGGCTGAGGGATATTCCATCGTACGTAAGTACCACAATTTTTTGAAACATGTTTATATTTTCTGGGATACTTAAGGTGTATCCAAGTTGAGGTCCTTGTATGCAGTGCAGCCCTAAATTTTGGGGTGGCTCTGTCTTATTGATTTTCAGTTTTCCCAAGGTATATTCCCTAGAATGGTAGTGCCCTTGGCTCTGTAGCTCTGTTCTTTACTTGTTTTAGGGAACAGAATGCACTCCTCCAGAGAGGCAGTTGGCAATTTACATCCCGCCCATCAGCATAACAAGGATCCCTGTTCTCCAGGGCCTGTCTTGCTTTTCTTGTTCTTACACATTTTGTGGATGTCCCTTTTGACAGGTGGGAAGTGATACTTCTTTGTAGTGCAGATTTGCATTGCCCGCTTGCTTGCTTGGTCAAAAAGGGCGTATGCGTTTTCTCCTGAATATATTCAGGAGAAAACGCATACGCCCTTTTTGGCCAACTGCATCATTGTCGAAGTTGTGCCCCTCTTCCTGTGCTTTAAAGGCGATTCCAACGTACCTCTTGAAATCTGTTTCCTGCTATACTGCCTCGCTTTCAAGTCCGCCTCGTTGCCTTCCCTCAACAGATTTTTGGATGATAGTTGTCCTTTATTACTCGGCCAGTTTGTGAATTGCTGTGCCCCTGAGCTCCATTTTTCAACTCGTTTTTGGTGAGCTGACCGCAAGTCCAAAATTTTGGTTCAGGACCTATACTGGTTCCCGGTGGGTGGCTGAGAATTTGGTTAATTCTTCTTCCTGCCGGGAAATTACAGTGATATGTGCGCGTCCAAATGCCTAACAGCTACTCTCTCATTGGTTCTCCCTCTTCCCTTTCATCCTCTGCCAAATTGGCAACCTGTGCGAACCAAGAGGTTAAAGGGGCTGTCTCTCCAAGTTGGGAGGTTGATAGTAAAGCAGACGGAAAGTCAAACTGGAGCACCAGGAGAGGGACTATTCGTTGAGTTTTAGAAACCTTTCGTATTCACAGTGTGTCCGTTCTCTAGGTTTCCCGCACATGTTATAGCTGTAGTAATATTCCCTTCAACCTGGAGAGTTCGGACCTATGGAATGGGTGCCATGCATTATTGCTTTAAAGGGTCTGCATTTGCTCACCCAATCTCACCAATCGTCTCAGTCCCAAGTGTCCCTCCTTATGCCACATCCAGCTGTCATTGTAGATAGGGTCATTCCAACTTTCATCAGAGACCCTGAAGGAATTGGAAAGAATTTCCCAGTTTTTTTGTTTTGTTTTTGAAATTCCTTTTTATAGTGGGTTTGAGCTGATTCTCGCTGCCATGTTTATGCCAGTCTAGACACACTTGATTCCCTTACGGAGACATATCAATACATAGGTTTTAAGATTCTTACTAGTCAGATATTTTCCTCTGCGGGAAATATGGGGTTTTGAGTCCCTTTCACTGAGGACGGTGTAGGTCTTGTCTATTCCATAGTTGGTTTTTGGAACGGTACCTGTGCTTATATCAAACTCTGGTTTTATGCATCACCCCACCTCTCCTTCCCCCTTAAGCAGGCATAAGAGTGTTTTCTAAATGTGAGACACTGTTCTCTTTCCTAACTCAGTTCAAGTGTAGCCATGTTTACAGGATCTTCATAAGTGATATCTTATGATAAGTTTCTTTTTCTCTGTGACTTATTTCACTTAGAATCATCGTACCTGAATCCACCCATTTTGCTGCTACTGGTCTTATGACATTGATTTCATGGCTGAGGGATATTCCATCGTACGTAAGTACCACAATTTTTTGAACCATGTTTATATTTTCTGGGATACTTAAGGTGTATCCAAGTTGAGGTCCTTGTATGCAGTGCAGCCCTAAATTTTGGGGTGGCTCTGTCTTATTGATTTTCAGTTTTCCCAAGGTATATTCCCTAGACTGGTGGTGCCCTTGGCTCTGTAGCTCTGTTCTTTACTTGTTTTAGGGAACAGAATGCACTCCTCCAGAGAGGCAGTTGGCAATTTACATCCCGCCCATCAGCATAACAAGGCTCCCTGTTCTCCAGGGCCTGTCTTGCCTTTCTTGTTCTTACACATTTTGTGGATGTCCCTTTTGACCGGTGGGAAGTGATACTTCTTTGTAGTGCAGATTTGCATTGCCCGCTTGCTTGCTTGGCCAAAAAGGGCGTATGCGTTTTCTCCTGAATATATTCAGGAGAAAACGCATACGCCCTTTTTGGCCAAGTGCATCATTGTCGAAGTTGTGCCCCTCTTCCTGTGCTTTAAAGGCGATTCCAACGTACCTCTTGAAATCTGTTTCCTGCTATTCTGCCTCGCTTTCAAGTCCGCCTCGTTGCCTTCCCTCAACAGATTTTTGGACGATAGTTGTCCTTTATTACTCGGCCAGTTTGTGAATTGCTGTGCCCCTGAGCTCCATTTTTCAACTCGTTTTTGGTGAGCTGACCGCAAGTCCAAAATTTTGGTTCAGGACCTATACTGGTTCCCGGTGGGTGGCTGAGAATTTGGTTAATTCTTCTTCCTGCCGGGAAATTACAGTGATATGTGCCCGTCCAAATGCCTAACAGCTACTCTCTCATTGGTTCTCCCTCTTCCCTTTCATCCTCTGCCAAATTGGCAACCTGTGCGAACCAAGAGGTTAAAGGGGCTGTCTCTCCAAGTTGGGAGCTTGATAGTAAAGCAGAAGGAAGTCAAACCGGAGCACCAGGAGAGGGACTATTCGTTGAGTTTTAGAAACCTTTCATATTCACAGTGTGTCCGTTCTCTAGGTTTCCCGCACATGTTATAGCTGTAGTAATATTCCCTTCAACCTGGAGAGTTCGGACCCATGGAATGGGTGCCATGCATTATTGCTTTAAAGGGTCTGCATTTGCTCACCCAATCTCACCAATCGTCTCAGTCCCAAGTGTCCCTCCTTATGCCACATCCAGCTGTCGTTGTAGATAGGGTCATTCCAGCTTTCATCAGAGACCCTGAAGGAATTGTAAAGAATTTCCCAGTTTTTTTGTTTTGTTTTTGAAATTCCTTTTTATAGTGGGTTTGAGCTGATTCTCGCTGCCATGTTTATGCCAGTCTAGACACACTTGATTCCCTTACGGAGACATATCAATACATAGGTTTTAAGATTCTTACTACTCACATATATTCCTCTGCGGGAAATATGGGGTTTTGAGTCCCTTTCACTGAGGACGGTGTAGGTCTTGTCTATTCCATAGTTGGTTTTTGGAACGGTACCTGTGCTTATATCAAACTCTGGTTTTATGCATCACCCCACCTCTCCTTCCCCCTTAAGCAGGCATAAGAGTGTTTTCTAAATGTGAGACACTTTTCTCTTTCCTAACTCAGTTCAAGTGTAGCCATGTTTACAGGATCTTCATAAGTGATATCTTATGATAAGTTTCTTTTTCTGTATGACTTATTTCACTTAGAATCATCGTACCTGAATCCACCCATTTTGCTGCTACTGGTCTTATGACATTGATTTCATGGCTGAGGGATATTCCATCGTACGTAAGTACCACAATTTTTTGAACCATTTTTATATTTCCTGGGATATTTAAGGTGTACCCAAGTTGAGGTCCTTGTAAGCAGTGCAGAACTAAATTTTGGGGTGGCACTGTCTTATTGATCTTCAGTTTTCCCAAGGTATATTCCCTAGACTGGAAGTGCCCTTGGCTCTGTAGCTCTGTTGTTTACTTGTTTTAGGGAACACAATGCACTCCTCCAGAGAGGCTGTTGGCAATTTACATCCCGCCCATCAGCATAACAAGGCTCCCTGTTCTCCAGGGCCTGTCTTGCCTTTCTTGTTCTTACACATTTTGTGGATGTCCCTTTTGACCGGTGGGAAGTGATACTTCTTTGTAGTGCAGATTTGCATTGCCCCCTTGCTTGCTTGGCCAAAAAGGGCGTATGCGTTTTCTCCTGAATATATTCAGGAGAAAACGCATACGCCCTTTTTGGCCAAGTGCATCATTGTCGAAATTGTGCCCCTCTTCCTGTGCTTTAAAGGCGATTCCAACGTACCTCTTGAAATCTGTTTCCTGCTATTCTGCCTCGCTTTCAAGTCCGCCTCGTTGCCTTCCCTCAACAGATTTTTGGACGATAGTTGTCCTTTATTACTTGGCCAGTTTGTGAATTGCAGTGCCCCTGAGCTCCATTTTTCAACTCGTTTTTGGTGAGCTGACCGCAAGTCCAAAATTTTGGTTCAGGACCTATACTGGTTCCCGGTGGGTGGCTGAGAATTTGGTTAATTCTTCTTCCTGCCGGGAAATTACAGTGATATGTGCCCGTCCAAATGCCTAACAGCTACTCTCTCATTGGTTCTCCCTCTTCCCTTTCATCCTCTGCCAAATTGGCAACCTGTGCAAACCAAGAGGTTAAAGGGGCTGTCTCTCCAAGTTGGGAGGTTGATAGTAAAGCAGACGGAAAGTCAAACCGGAGCACCAGGAGAGGGACTATTCGTTGAGTTTTAGAAACCTTTCGTATTCACAGTGTGTCCGTTCTCTAGGTTTCCCGCACATGTTATAGCTGTAGTAATATTCCCTTCAACCTGGAGAGTTCGGACCCATGGAATGGGTGCCATGCATTATTGCTTTAAAGGGTCTGCATTTGCTCACCCAATCTCACCAATCGTCTCAGTCCCAAGTATCCCTCCTTATGCCACATCCAGCTGTCGTTGTAGATAGGGTCATTCCAGCTTTCATCAGAGACCCTGAAGGAATTGTAAAGAATTTCCCAGTTTTTTTGTTTTGTTTTTGAAATTCCTTTTTATAGTGGGTTTGAGCTGATTCTCGCTGCCATGTTTATGCCAGTCTAGACACACTTGATTCCCTTACGGAGACATATCAATACATAGGTTTTAAGATTCTTACTAGTCAGATATTTTCCTCTGCGGGAAATATGGGGTTTTGAGTCCCTTTCACTGAGGACGGTGTAGGTCTTGTCTATTCCATAGTTGGTTTTTGGAACGGTACCTGTGCTTATATCAAACTCTGGTTTTATGCATCACCCTACCTCTCCTTCCCCCTTAAGCAGGTATAAGAGTGTTTTCTAAATGTGAGACACTGTTCTCTTTCCTAACTCAGTTCAAGTGTAGCCATGTTTACAGGATCTTCATAAGCGATATCTTATGATAAGTTTCTTTTTCTGTGTGACTTATTTCACTTAGAATCATCGTACCTGAATCCACCCAATTTGCTGCTACTGGTCTTATGACATTGATTTCATGGCTGAGGGATATTCCATCGTACGTAAGTACCACAATTTTTTGAACCATGTTTATATTTTCTGGGATACTTAAGGTGTATCCAAGTTGAGGTCCTTGTAAGCAGTGCAGCCCTAAATTTTGGGGTGGCTCTGTCTTATTGATTTTCAGTTTTCCCAAGGTATATTCCGTAGACTGGTAGTGCCCTTGGCTCTGTAGCTCTGTTCTTTACTTGTTTTAGGGAACAGAATGCACTCCTCCAGAGAGGCAGTTGGCAATTTACATCCCGCCCATCAGCATAACAAGGCTCCCTGTTCTCCAGGGCCTGTCTTGCCTTTCTTGTTCTTACACATTTTGTGGATGTCCCTTTTGACCGGTGGGAAGTGATACTTCTTTGTAGTGCAGATTTGCATTGCCCGCTTGCTTGCTTGGCCAAAAAGGGCGTATGCGTTTTCTCCTGAATATATTCAGGAGAAAACGCATACGCCCTTTTTGGCCAAGTGCATCATTGTCGAAGTTGTGCCCCTCTTCCTGTGCTTTAAAGGCGATTCCAACGTACCTCTTGAAATCTGTTTCCTGCTATTCTGCCTCGCTTTCAAGTCCGCCTCGTTGCCTTCCCTCAACAGATTTTTGGACGATAGTTGTCCTTTATTACTCGGCCAGTTTGTGAATTGCTGTGCCCCTGAGCTCCACTTTTCAACTCGTTTTTGGTGAGCTGACCGCAAGTCCAAAATTTTGGTTCAGGACCTATACTGGTTCCCGGTGGGTGGCTGAGAATTTGGTTAATTCTTCTTCCTGCCGGGAAATTACAGTGATATGTGCCCGTCCAAATGCCTAACAGCTACTCTCTCATTGGTTCTCCCTCTTCCCTTTCATCCTCTGCCAAATTGGCAACCTGTGCGAACCAAGAGGTTAAAGGGGCTGTCTCTCCAAGTTGGGAGGTTGATAGTAAAGCAGACGGAAAGTCAAACCGGAGCACCAGGAGAGGGACTATGCGTTGAGTTTTAGAAACCTTTCGTATTCACAGTGTGTCCGTTCCCTAGGTTTCCCGCACATGTTATAGCTGTAGTAATATTCCCTTCAACCTGGAGAGTTCGGACCCATGGAATGGGTGCCATGCATTATTGCTTTAAAGGGTCTGCATTTGCTCACCCAATCTCACCAATCGTCTCAGTCCCAAGTGTCCCTCCTTATGCCACATCCAGCTGTCGTTGTAGATAGGGTCATTCCAGCTTTCATCAGAGACCCTGAAGGAATTGTAAAGAATTTCCCAGTTTTTTTGTTTTGTTTTTGAAATTCCTTTTTATAGTGGGTTTGAGCTGATTCTCGCTGCCATGTTTATGCCAGTCTAGACACACTTGATTCCCTTACGGAGACATATCAATACATAGGTTTTAAGATTCTTACTAGTCAGATATTTTCCTCTGCGGGAAATATGGGGTTTTGAGTCCCTTTCACTGAGGACGGTGTAGGTCTTGTCTATTCCATAGTTGGTTTTTGGAACGGTACCTGTGCTTATATCAAACTCTGGTTTTATGCATCACCCCACCTCTCCTTCCCCCTTAAGCAGGCATAAGAGTGTTTTCTAAATGTGAGACACTGTTCTCTTTCCTAACTCAGTTCAAGTGTAGCCATGTTTACAGGATCTTCATAAGTGATATCTTATGATAAGTTTCTTTTTCTCTGTGACTTATTTCACTTAGAATCATCGTACCTGAATCCACCCATTTTGCTGCTACTGGTCTTATGACATTGATTTCATGGCTGAGGGATATTCCATCGTACGTAAGTACCACAATTTTTTGAACCATTTTTATATTTCCTGGGATATTTAAGGTGTACACAAGTTGAGGTCCTTGTAAGCAGTGCAGAACTAAATATTGGGGTGGCTCTGTCTTATTGATCTTCAGTTTTCCCAAGGTATATTCCCTAGACTGGAAGTGCCCTTGGCTCTGTAGCTCTGTTGTTTACTTGTTTTAGGGAACACAATGCACTCCTCCAGAGAGGCAGTTGGCAATTTACATCCCGCCCATCAGCATAACAAGGCTCCCTGTTCTCCAGGGCCTGTCTTGCCTTTCTTGTTCTTACACATTTTGTGGATGTCCCTTTTGACCGGTGGGAAGTGATACTTCTTTGTAGTGCAGATTTGCATTGCCCGCTTGCTTGCTTGGCCAAAAAGGGCGTATGCGTTTTCTCCTGAATATATTCAGGAGAAAACGCATACGCCCTTTTTGGACAAGTGCATCATTGTCGAAGTTGTGCCCCTCTTCCTGTGCTTTAAAGGCGATTCCAACGTACCTCTTGAAATCTGTTTCCTGCTATTCTGCCTCGCTTTCAAGTCCACCTCGTTGCCTTCCCTCAACAGATTTTTGGACGATAGTTGTCCTTTATTACTTGGCCAGTTTGTGAATTGCAGTGCCCCTGAGCTCCATTTTTCAACTCGTTTTTGGTGAGCTGACCGCAAGTCCAAAATTTTGGTTCAGGACCTATACTGGTTCCCGGTGGGTGGCTGAGAATTTGGTTAATTCTTCTTCCTGCCGGGAAATTACAGTGATATGTGCCCGACCAAATGCCTAACAGCTACTCTCTCATTGGTTCTCCCTCTTCCCTTTCATCCTCTGCCAAATTGGCAACCTGTGCGAACCAAGAGGTTAAAGGGGCTGTCTCTCCAAGTTGGGAGGTTGATAGTAAAGCAGACGGAAAGTCAAACCGGAGCACCAGGAGATGGACTATGCGTTGAGTTTTAGAAACCTTTCGTATTCACAGTGTGTCCGTTCCCTAGGTTTCCCGCACATGTTATAGCTGTAGTAATATTCCCTTCAACCTGGAGAGTTCGGACCCATGGAATGGGTGCCATGCATTATTGCTTTAAAGGATCTGCATTTGCTCACCCAATCTCACCAATCGTCTCAGTCCCAAGTGTCCCTCCTTATGCCACATCCAGCTGTCATTGTAGATAGGGTCATTCCAGCTTTCATCAGAGACCCTGAAGGAATTGTAAAGAATTTCCCAGTTTTTTTGTTTTGTTTTTTTTTTTTGTTTGTTTGTTTGTTTTTTTTTTTTTTTTTTTTTTGTGGTACGCGGGCCTCTCACTGTTGTGGCCTCTCCCGTTGCGGAGCACAGGCTCCGGACGCGCAGGCTCAACAGCCATGGCTCACGGGCCCAGCCGCTCCGCGGCATATGGGATCCTCCCAGACCGGGGCATGAACCCGTATCCCCTGCATCGGCAGGCGGACTCTCAACCACTGCGCCACCAGGGAGGCCCTTTTGTTTTGTTTTTGAAATTCCTTTTTATAGTGGGTTTGAGCTGATTCTCGCTGCCATGTTTATGACAGTCTAGACACACTTGATTCCCTTACGGAGACATATCAATACATAGGTTTTAAGATTCTTACTAGTCAGATATATTCCTCTGCGGGAAATATGGGGTTTTGAGTCCCTTTCACTGAGAAAGGTGTAGGTCTTGTCTATTCCATAGTTGGTTTTTGGAACGGTACTTGTGCTTATATCAAACTCTGGTTTTATGCATCACCCCACCTCTCCTTCTCCCTTAAGCAGGTGTAAGAGAGTTTTCTAAATGTGAGACACTGTTATCTTTCCTAACTCAGTTCAAGTGTAGCCATGTTTACAGGATCTTCATAAGTGATATCTTATGATAAGTTTCTTTTTCTGTATGACTTATTTCACTTAGAATCATCGTACCTGAATCCACCCATTTTGCTGCTACTGGTCTTATGACATTGATTTCATGGCTGAGGGATATTCCACCGTAATTAAGTACCACAATTTTTTGAACCATTTTTATATTTCCTGGGATATTTATGGTGTACCCAAGTTGAGGTCCTTGTAAGCAGTGCAGCCCTAAATTTTGGGCTGGCTCTGTCTTATTGAGTTTCAGTTTTCCCAATGTATATTCCCTAGACTGGAAGTGCCCTTGGCTCTGTAGATCTGTTGTTTCCTTATTTTAGGGAACACAATGCACTCCTCCAGAGAGGCAGTTGGCAATTTACATCCCGCCCATCAGCATAACAAGGCTCCCTGTTCTCCAGGACCTGTCTTGCCTTTCTGGTTTTTACAGATTTTGTGGATGTCCCTTTTGACCGGTGGGAAGTGCTACTTCTCTGTAGTGCAGATTTGCATTACCCACTTGCTTGCTTGGCCAAAATGTGCGTATGCGTTTTCTCCTGAATATATTCAGGATAAAACGCATACACCCTTTTTGGCCAAGTGCATCATTGTCGAAGTTGTGCCCCTCTTCCTGTGCTTTAAAAGTGATTCCAACGTACCTCTTGAAATCTGTTTCTTGCTATTCTGCCTCGCTTTCAAGTCCGCCTCGCTGCCTTCCCGCAACAGATTTTTGGACGATAGTTGTTCTTTATTACTCGGCCAGTTTATGAATTGCCTTGCCCCTGAGCTCCATTTTTCAACTCGTTTTTTGTGAGCTGACCGCAAGTCCAAAATTTTGGTTCAGGACCTATACTGGTTCCCGGGGTGTGGCTGAGAATTTGGTAAATTCTTCTTCCTGCCAAGAAATTAGAGTGAAATGTGCCTGTCCAAATGCCTAACAGCTACTCTCTCATTGGTTCTCCCTCTTCCCTTTCATCCTCTGCCAAATTGGAAACCTGTGCCAACCAGGAGGTTAAAGGGTCTGTCTCTCAAATTTGGGAGATTGATAGTAAAGCAGATGGAAAATCAAACTGGAGCACAAGGAGAGGGACTATTCTTTGAGTTTTAGAAACCTTTTGTATACACAGTTTGTCCGTTCTCCAGGTTTCCCGTACATGTTATAGCTGTAGTAATAGTTCCTTCAACCTGGAGCGTTGGGCCCCATGGAATGGGTGCCACATATTATTGTTTTAAAGTGTCTGCATTTGCTCACCCAATCTCACCAATCCTCTCAGTCCCAAGTGTCCAGCGTTATGCCACATCCAGCTGTCGTTGTTGATAGGGTCATTCCAGGTTTCATCAGAGACACTGAAGGAATTGTAAAGAATTTCCCTGTTTTTTGTTTTGTTTTTGAATTTCCTTTTCTAGTGGGTTTGAGCTGACTCTCGCTGCCATGTTTTTGCCAGTCTAGACACACTTGATTCCCTTACAGAGACATATCAATACATAGGTTTTAAGATTCTTACTAGTAAGATATATTCCTCTGCGGGAAATATGGGGTTTTGAGTCCCGTTCACAGAGGAAGTAGTAGGTCTTGTGTATTCTGTATTTGGAATATGGAACCGTACCTGTGCTAATATCAAACTCTGGTTTTATTCATCACCCCACCTCTGCTTTCCCATTAAGCATGCATAAGAGTGTTTTCTAAATATGAGACTCTGTTCCCTTTCCTAATTCATTGCATGTGTAGCCATGTTTATATACCCTTCATAAGTGATATCTTATGATAAGTTTCTTTTTCTGTGTGATTTTTTCAGTTAGAATCATCGTACATGAATCCCGTCATTATGCTGCTACTGGCCTTATGACATTGACTTCATGGCTGAGGGATATTCCGTCATACATATGTACCACAATTTCTTTACCATTTTTGTCTTTCCTGGGATATATAAGGTGTCCCGAAGTCGAGGTTCTTGTAAGCAGTGCTGCCATAAGTTTTGGGGTTGCTGTGTCTTATTGATTTTCAATTTTCCCAAGGTATATTCCCGTTACTGGAAGTGCCTTAGGTTGTGAAGCACTGTTGTTTACTTCTTTTTGGGAACACAATGTACTCCTCCAGAGTGGCTGTTGGCAATTTACATCCCACCCATCCGCATAACAAGGCTCCCTGTTCTCCAGGGCCTGTCTTGCCTTTCTGGTTTTTACCCATTTTACGGATATCCCTTTTGAATGGTGGGAAATGGTACTTCTTTGTAGTGCAGATTTGCATTGTGCGGTTGCTTGGTTGGCCAAAATGGGTGTATGCGTTTTCTCCTGAATATATTCAGGAGAAAACGCATGCGCCCTTTATGGACAATTCCATAATTGTCGAAGTTGTGATGCTTTTCCTGTGTTTAAAGGTGATTCCAATGTACTTCTGGAAATCTGTTTCGTGCAAATCTCCCTCATTTTCAAGTCCGCCTCATGGCTAATCCTCAACAGATTTTTGGAAGAGAGTAGTCCTGTATAACTCTGCAACTTAGTGAATTGCTGTGCCCCTGAGCTCCATTTTTCATCTTGTGTTTTTGTGTGCTGACCGCAAACCCACAATTTTGCTTCAGGACCTATACTAGTTATGGGGGTGGGGCAGGCTGAGAGTTTGGTTAATTCTTCTTCGTGACGGGAAATTAGAGTGACATGCGGCCGTCCAAATGCCTACAGCTACTCTCTCATTGGTTCTCCCTCTTCCCTTATATCCTCTGCACAATGTGCCAACTGTGCGAACCAGGAGGTTATAGGGGCTGACTCTCCAAGTTGGGAGATTGATATTAAAGCAGTTGGAATGTCAAGCTGGAGCACATGGAGAGAAAAAAATTAGTAGAGTTTTAGAAACCTTTCACCATCAGAGGGTGTCCATTCTCTAGGTTTCCCATACATGTTATAACTGTAGTGATATTCCCTTCTACCTGGAGAGTTGGGAACCATGGAATCAGTGGCAGGCATTATTGCTTTAAAGCGTCTGCATTTTCACACCCAATCTCACCAATCCTCTCAGTCCCAAGTGAACAGCCTTATGCCACATCCAGCTGTTGTTGTAGATAAGGTCATTCCAAGTTTCATCAGAACCCCTGAAGGTATTGTGTAAGAATTTCACTGTTTCTTTGTTTTGTTTTGGAATTCCTTTTTATAGTGGGTTTGAGCTGATTCTCACTGCCGTGTTTATGTCATTCTAGACACACTTGGTTCCCTTATGGAGACATATCAATACATAGGTTTTAAGATCCTTACTAGTCAGATATATTTCTCTGTGGGGAATAGGGGTGTTGAGTCCCATTCACTGAGGAAGGAGTCGGGCTTGTCTCTTCTGTATTTGGATTATGGAACAGTACCTCTGTTAATATCAAACTCTGGTTTTGTGTGTCTCCCCACCTCTCCTTCCCCCTTAAGCAAGCATAAGAGTGTTTTCTAAATCTGAGACTCGGTTCTCTTTCCTAATTCAGTTCATATGTAGCCAGGTTTACATTCCCTTCATAAGTGATATCTTATATCAGAATGCACCATGGCCCTTGTCATAATAATGCTCCATGACCCCTGTCATCACAATGCTCCATTCCCTGGTTATCACAATGCTCCATGTCCCTTGTCATAACAATTCTCCACGCACTTGTCATCACAATGCTACATGACACTTCTCATCACAAAGTTACATGCTCGTTTCATCACAATTCTCCATGCACTTGTCATTGCAATGCTCCATGACCCCTGTCATAGCAAGCTCCAAGTGTTTGTCATCACAATGCTTCACGACTTTATCATCAAAATTCTCAATGGCACTTTTCATCACAATGTTCCGTACCCTTGTCCTCAGAATGCTCCATGCCCTTGTCATCACAATGCTCCATGACCCCTGTCATCACAATGCTCCCTGACACCTGTCATCACAATGCTTCATGACCCTTGTCATTATAGTGCTCCATGATGCTCGTCATCACAATTACCCAAGGTCTTCTCATCACAATGCTCCACGGCTTTGCCATCACAATGCTCCATGCCCTGGTCATCTCAAAGCTCAATGTCCCTTGTCCTCACAATTCTCCATGTCCTTGTCATCACAATGCTCCATGGCACTTCTCATCACAATGTTATATGCTCTTGTCATAACAATACTCCATGCACTTGTCATCGCAATGCTCCATGACCCCTGTCATAGGAAGCTCCATGCACTTGTCATCACAATGTTTCACGACATGGACATTAAAATTATCAATGGCCCTTGTCATCTCAATGCTCCATGCGCTTATCATCACAATGCTCCTTTACCTTTGTCACAACAATCCTCCATGACACTTGGCATCACAATGCTCCGTGCGATTGTCATCACAATGGAACATGACATATGTCATCACAATGCTCCCTGACACCTGTCTTCACAATACTCCATGACCTTGTCATCACAATGCTCCATGCCCTTGTCATCACAATGTGCCATGCCCACTGTCATCAAAATAATCCATGAAACTTGTCAGACCAAAGCTCCATGCCACCTTTCATCACAATGCTCCATGAACCCTGTCATCACAATGCACCATGCCCATCATCATAATGCTTCATGCTCTTGTTATCACAATGAAATCAAAATGCTTCATGACCTCTGTCATCACAATGCTCCAAACCCTTGTGATCACAATGTTCCATAACACTTGTCATCACAATACCCCATGACGCTACTCATCACAATTATCCATGGACTTCTCATCACAATGCCCCATGACATTTGTCATCACAATGCACAATACACATGTCATCACAATGCTCCCTGACTCTTGCCATCAGTATGCTCCCTGAACCCTTTCATGACAAGGCTGCATGCCTTTTTCATCACAATGATCCATGCCATTTTCATCACAATGCTCCAAGAACCCTGTAATCACAATGCTCCATGCCCTTGTCATCACAAAGCTCCATGATGCATGTCATCAGAATGCTCCATGGCCTTCTCATCACAATGCTCCATGCTCTTGTCATCACAATGCTCCAAGACGCCTGTAATCACAATGGTCCATGCATCTTTTCATCAGAATGCTCCATGAGACTTTTCATCACAAGGCTCCATGGACTTCTCATCACAATGCTCCAGGACATTTTCATCAAAATGCCCCATTCCCTTATCATCACAATGCTCCATGACCCCTGTCATCACAATACTCCATGAACATTTTCAGCCCAATGCTCCATGACCTTCTCATCACAATGCTCCATGACCAATATCATCACAATGCTCCATGACCACTGTCATCACAACGCTCAATATCACCTGACAACACAATGATCCGGGACTCTTGTCATCACAATGCTCCATTCCCTAGTCATCACAATGCTCCATGACCCCTGGCATCACAATACTCCATGAACATTTTCAGCCCAATGCTCCATGACACTTGTCATCACAATGATGCATGCTCTTGTCATCCCAATGCTCCATGACCCCTGTAATCACAATGCTCCGTGACGCTTGTCATCACAGTGCTCCATGACACCTGTCATCACAATGCTCCATGCCTTTGTCAGCAAAATGCTACATGACCTTGTCATTACAATGTTCTATGCACTTGTCATCACAGTACTCCATTACCATTGCCATCACAATCCTCCATGAACCTTGGGATCACATTGCTCCATGCCCTTGTCATCACAATGCTCCATGCTCCTTGAAATCAAAATGATCCATGACCTCTGTCATCACAATGCTCCAAACCCTTGTGATCACAATGTTCCATAACACTTGTCATCACAATGCTCCATGATGCCTGTCATCACAATACTCCATGCCCTTTTCATCACAATGCTCCATGACCTTTGTCATCACAATTCTCAATACACTTGTCATCACAATGCTCCCTGACACTTGTCGTCAGAATGCTCCTTGAACCCTGTCACAAAAAGGCTCCATGCCTTTTTCATCAAAATGCCCCATGCCGTTTTCATCCCAATGCTCCATGCCATTGTCATCAAAATACTCCACAAGCTTGTCATCAGAATGCTCCATGTCCCTTGTCATCACAATTTTCCATGCACTTGTCAGCACAATGCTCCCTGACCCTTGTCATCACAATGCTCCAAGCCATTGTCATCACAATGCTCCATTACCTTTGTCATCAGAATCCTCCATGACACTTGGCATCACAATGCTCCATGGCATTGTCATCACAATGGGCCATTACATATGTCATCACAATGCTCCCTGACACCTGGCTTCACAATAATGAATGACCTGGTCATCACAATGCTCCATGCCCTTGTCATCACAATGCGCCATTCCAACTGTCATCGCAATAAGCCATGAAACTTATTAGACCAATGCTCCATGCCCTTGTCATCACAATGCCCCATGCCCTTGTTATCACAATGCTCCATGACCCCTGTCATCACAATGCTCTGTGACTCCAGTCATCACAAGGCTTCATGACCTTTGTCATCACAATGGTCCATGCCCTTGTCATCAACAGTCTCTGTGACCTTTTTAACCACAATGCTTCATGAACTTTTCATCACAATGCTCTTTGACCCTTGTCATCACAATGCTCTATGCCTTTCTCAGCACAATGCTCAATGACCCTTGTCATCACAATGCTCCATGCGCTTGTCAGCACAATGCTCCATGACCCATGACATCACAATGCACCATGCGCTTGTCGTCACAGTGCTCCACAATCTTGTCATCACAATGCTCCATAAACCTTGTCATCACAATGCTCCATGCACTTCAAATCAAAATGCTCTCTCACCACTGATATCACAATGGTACATCACTATTCATCACAATACTCCCTCAACCCTGTCATCACAATGTTCCATGACTCCTGTCATCACAATGCTACATGCACTTATCTTCACAATGTTTGATGATCCCAGACATCACAATGTTCCATAACCCCTGTCATCAAAATGCTCCATGACCCTTTTCATCAAAATGCTCCATGACCCCTAACATCACAATGTTACATAACGCCTCTCATCAAAATGTTCCATGACACTTTTCATCAAATTGTTCCATGACAATGTCATCACAATGTTCCCTGCCCTTCTCATCACAATGCACCACGCCCTTGTCATCAAAATGCTCCATGACCTTTGTCATCACAAATCTCCATGACCCTTGGCATCACAATGCTCCATGCCATTGTCATCACAATACTCCATGAAATCTCTCATCACATTGTTCCATGCAATTGTCATCAAAAAGCTCCATGGTGCTTGTCATCACACTGCTCGATGCCCTTCTCATCACAATGCTCCATGCCCTTGTCATTACAATCCTCCATGACCCATGTATCACTGTGTTCCGTGCCATTGTCATCACAATGCTCCATGCCCACTCTCATCACAATAATCCATGAAACATTTCAGACAAATGTTCCATGCCCTTGTCATCACAATGCTCCATTACCCCTGTCATAACGATGCTCCATGACCCCTTCCATCACAATGTTCCACGGCCTTGTCATCACAAGGCTCCATGACCCTTGTCATCACAATGCTCCAAGAACCCTGTAATCACAGTGCTCCATGCCCTTGTCATCACAAAGCTCCATGATGCATGTCATCAGAATGCTCCATGCCCTTGCCATCACAATGCTCCATTACCCCTGTGATAACAATGCTCCATGACCCCTGCCATCACGATGTTCCATGGCCTTGTCATCACAAGGCTCCATGACCCTTCTCATCACAATGCTCCAAGACCCCTGTAATCACAATGCTCCATGTCCCTTTTTATCTCAATGATCCATGAACCCTGTCATCACAATGCACCATGCCCATCATCATAATGCTTCAGGCTATTGTCATCACAATGAAATCAAAATGCTCCATGACCTCTGTCATAACACTGCTCCAAACCCTTGTGATCACAATATTCCATAACACTAGTCATTACAATGCCCCATGACGCTCGTCATCACAATTATCTATGGTCTTCTCTTCACAATGCTCCATGACCTTTGTCATCACAATGCTCAATACACTTGTCATCAAAATGCTCCCTGACACTTGTTCTCTGTATGCTCCTTGAAACCTGTCATGACAAGGCTCCATGCCTTTTTCATAAAAATGATCCATGCCTTTTTCATCACAATGCTCCAAGACGCCAGTAATTACAATGCTCCATGCCCTTGTCATCACAAAGCTCAATGACGCATGTCATCAGACTGCTCCTGGCCTTCTCATCACAATGCTCCATTATATTTATCATCACAATCCTCCATTACATTTGGCATCACAATGCTCCATGCCATTGTCATCGCAATGGACCATGACATATGTCATCACAGTGCTCCCTGACACCTGTCTTCACAATACTCCATGACCTTCTCATCACAATGCCCCATGCCCTTGTCATCACAATGCCCCATGCCCACTGTCATCACAATAATCTATTAAACTTGTCAGACCAATGCTCCATGCCCCTGTCATCACAATGCTCCATGCCCTTGTCATCACAATGCTCCATGACCCCTGTCATCACAATGCTCTGTGACTCCAGTCATCACAATGCTTCATAACATTTGTCATCACAGTGGTCCATGCCCACATCATCACAAGGCTCTGTTACCTTTGCAACCACAATACTTCATGAACTTTTCATCACAATGCTCCGTGACCCTTGTCATCACAATGCTCCATGCCTTTGTCAGAACAATGCTCCATGACCCTTGTCATCACAATGTGCCACGTGATTTTCATCACAACGGTCCACAACCTTGTCATCGTAATGCTCCATAAACCTTGTAATCACAATGCTCCATGCACTTCTCATCAAAATGCTCTCTCAACAGAGATATCACAATGTTCCATCACTAGTCATCACAATACTCCCTCACCCCTGTAATCACAATGTTCCATGACCCCTGTCATCACAATGCTACATCCCCTTATCATCACAATGTTCCATGACCCCTGACATCACAATGTTCCATAACCCCTGTCATCAAAATGCTCCATGACACTTTTCATCCCAAAGCTCCATGACCCCTGACATCACAATGTTCTATAACCCCTGTCATCAAAATGTTCCATTACACTTTTCATCAAATTGCTGCATGACCCTGTCATCAAAATGCTCCCTGCCCTTCTCATCACAATGCACCACGCCCTTGACATCAAAATGCTCCATGACTTTTGTCATCACAAAGCTCCATAACCCTTGGAATCACAATGTTCCATGAACCCTCTCATCACATTGTTCCATGCCCTTGTCATCACAAAGCTCCATGACGCTTGTCAAAACAATGTACGATGCCCTTCTCATCACAATGCTCCATGCCCTTGTCATTACAATCCTCCATGACCCATGGATCACAGTGTTCCGTGACCTTGTCATCACAATGCTCCATGCCCACTCTCATCAAAATAATCCATGAAACTTTTCAGACCAGTGCTCCATGCCCTTCTCATCACAATGCTCCATTACCCCTGTCATAACAATGCTCCATGACACCTTCCATCACAATGTTCCACACCATTGTCATCACAAGGCTCCATGACCCTTGTCATCACAATGCTCCAAGACCCCTGTAATCACAATGCTCCATGCCCTTGTCATCACAAAGCTCAATGACGCATGTCATCAGAATGCTCCATGGCCTTCTCATCACAATGCTCCTTGCCCTTGTCATCACAATGCTCCAAGACCCCTGTAATCACAATGCTCCATGCCCCTTTTCATCTCAATGCTCCATGAACGCTGTCATCACAATGCACCATGCCCATCACCATAATGCTTCAGGCTGTTGTGATCACAATGAAATCAAAATGCTCCATGACCTCTGTCATCACAATGCTCCAAACCCTTGTGATCACAATGTTCCATAAAACTTATCATCACAACACCCCATGACGCTCATCATCAAAATTATCCATGGTCTTCTCATCACAATGCTCCATGAACTTTGTCATCACAATGCTCAATACACTTGTCATCACAATGCTCCGTGACACTTGTCGTCAGTATGCTCCTAGAACCCTGTCATGACAAGGCTCCATGCCTTTTTCATAACAATGATCCATGCCATTTTCATCACAATACTCCATGCCCTTGTCAGCACAAAGCTCCATGATGCATGTCATCAGAATGCTCCATGGCCTTCTCATCACAATGCTCCATGCCCTTGTCATCACAATGCTCCAAGACCCCTGTAATCACAATGCTCCATGCCCCTTTTCATCAGAATGTTCCATGAGAATTGTCATCACAAGGCTCCATGGACTTCCCATCACAATGCTCCAGGACCTTGTCATCACAGTGCTCAATTCCCTTCTCATTACAATGCTCCATGACCCCTGTCATCACAATACTCCATGAATATTTTCAGCCCAATGCTTCATGACCTTCTCATCACAATGCTCCATGACCCATATCATCACAATCCTCCATGACCACTGTCATCACAACACTCCATGACCCCTGACAACACAATGATCTGGGACTCTTGTCATCACAATGCTCCATTCCCTTGTCATCACAATGCTCCATGAACATTTTCAGCCCAATGCTCCATGACACTTGTCATCACAATGATCCATGCCCTTGTCATCCCAATGCTCCATGACCCCTGTAATCACAATGCTCCGTGACGCTTATCATCACAGTGCTCCATGACCCTTATCATCACAATTCTCCATGCCTGTGTCATCAAAATCCTACATGACCTTGTCATCACAATGCTCCATGAGCTTGTCATCACAATACTCCATTACCATTTTCATCACAATCCTCCATGAACCTTGGGATCACATTGCTCCATGCCCTTGTCATCACAATGCTCCATGCTCCTTGAAATCAAAATGGTCCATGACCTCTGTCATCACAATGCTCCAACCCCTTGTGATCACAATGTTCCATAACACTTGTCATCACAACACTCCATGATGACTGTCATGACAATACTCCATGCACTTGTCGTCACAATGCTCCATGACCTTTGTCATCACAATTCTCAATACACTTGTCATCACAATGCTCCCTGACACTTGTCGTCAGAATACTCCTTGAACACTGTCATGAAAAGGCTCCATGCCTTTTTCATCAGAATGCTCCATGCCCTTTTCATCACAACGCTCCATGTCATTGTCATCACAATACTCCACAAGCTTGTCATCAGAATGCTCCCTGATCATTGTCTTCAGAATGCTCCATGACCCCTGTCATCAAAATGCTCCATACCCCTTGTCATTACACTGTTCCATGACGCTCGTCATCACAATTATCCATGGTCTTCTCATCACAATCCTCCACGGTCTTGCCATCACAATGCTCCATGCCTTGGCCATCACGATGCTCCATGTCCTCAGTCATCACAATGCTCCATGACCCCTGTCATCACAATGCTCCATACCCCTTGTCATTACAGTGCTCCATGACGCTCGTCATCACAATTATCCATGGTCTTCTCATCACAATGCTCCACGGTCTTGCCATCACAGTGCTCTATGCCCTGGTCATCACAATGCTCCATGTCCCCTGTCATCACAATTCTCCACGTTCTTGGCATCACTATGCTCCATGATACTTCTCATCACAGTGTTACATGTTTTGTCATCACAATTCTCTATGCACTTGTCATCGTAATGCTCCATGACCCCTGTCATAGCAAGCTCCATGTGATTGTCATCACAATGCTTCATGAACATGTCATCAAAATTCTCAATGGCCCTTGTTATCACAATGCGCCACGACCCTTGTCATCACAATGCTCCAAGCCCTTGTCATCAAAATGCTCCATTACCTTTGTCATCACAATCCTCCATGACACTTTTCATCACAATGCTACATTCCATTGTCATTGCAATAGACCATGACATATGTCATCACAATGCTCCCTGACACCATTCTTCACAATACTCCATGACCTTCTCATCACAATGCTCCATGCCCTTGTCATCACAATGCGCCATGCCCACTGTCATCACAATAATCCATGAAACTTGTCAGAAAAATGATCCATGATCCTGTCATCACAATGCTCCATGCCCTTTCATCACAATGCTCTATGACCCCTGTCATCACAATGCTCCGTGACTCCAGTTATCACAATGCTTCATGACCTTTGTCATCACAATGGTCCATGCCCTCGTCATCACAAGGCTCTGTGACCTTTGTGACCACAACGCTCCATGAACATTTCATCACAATGCTCGGTGACCCTTGTCATCACAATGCTCCATGCCTTTGTCAGCACATTACTCCATGACACATGGCATCAAATGTGCCATTCGCTTGTCATCACAATGCTCCACATCGTTGTCATCACAATGCTCCATAAACCTTGTCATCACAATGCTCCATGCCTTTGTCAGCACAATGTTCCATGACCCATGACATCACAATGTGCCCTGCGTTTCTCATCACAATGCTCCACAGCCTTGTCATCACAATGCTCCATGCACCTCTCATCAAAATGCTCTCTCACCACTGATATCACAATGTTCCATCACTAGTCAACACAATACTCCCTCCACCCTGTCATCCCAATGTTCCATGACCCTTGTCACAACAATGCTACATGCTCTTATCATCACAATGCTCCATGACCCCTGACATCACAATGTTCCATAAACACTGTCATCAAAATGTTCCATGACCCTTTTCATCCAATTGCTCCATGACCCTGTCATCACAATGCTCCCTGCCCTTCTCATCACAATGCACCACGCCCTTGTCATCAAAATGCTCCATGGCCTATGTCATCACAAAGCTCCATGACCCTTGGAATCACAATGCTCCATGCCATTGTCATCACAAACCTCCATGAAACCTCTCATCACATTGCTCCATGCCGTTGTCATCACAAAGCTCCATGACGCTTGTCATCACAATGCTCCATGCCCTTGTCATTGCAATCCTCCATGACACATGTATCACTGTGTTCCGTGCCCTTGTCATCAAAATGCTCCATGCTCACTCTCATCACAATAATCCATGAAACTTTTCAGACCAATGCTCCATGCCCTTGTCATCACAATGCTCCATTACAACTGTCATAACAATGCTCCATGACCCCTGCCATCACAATGTTCTACGGCCTTGTCATCACAAGACTCCATGGCCCTTGTCATCACAATGCTCCAAGACCCCTGTAATCACAATGCTCCATGCCCATGTCATCACAAAGCTCCCTGACGCATGTCATCAGAATGCTCCATGGCCTTCTCATCACAATACTCCATGCCCTTGTCATCACAATGCTCCAAGACCCTTGTTATTACAATGATCCATGCCTCTTTGCATCTCAATGCTCCATGAACCCTGTCATCACAATGCACCATGCCCATCATCATAATGCTTCATGCTATTGTCATCACAATGAAATCAAAATTCTCCATGACCTCTCTCATCACAATGCTCCAAACCCTTGTGATCACAATGTTCCATAACACTTGTCATCACAACGCCCCATGACGTTGGTCATCACAATTATCCATGGACTTCTCATCACAATGCTCCATGACCTTTGTCATCACAATTCTCAATACACTTGTCATCACAATGCTCCCTGACACTTGTCATCAGTATGCTCATTGAACCCTGTCATGACAAGTTTCCATGCCTTTTTCATCACAATGATCCATGCCCTTTTCATCACAATGCTTCATTCTATTGTCATCACAATACTCCACAAGCTTGTCATCAGAATGCTCCGTGACCCTTGTCATCTCAATGGTCCATGACCCCTGTCATTATAATGCTCCATGACACCTGTCATCACAATGCTCCATGCCCCTTGTCATTACAGTGCTCCATGATGTTCGTCATCACAATTATCCATGGTCTTCTCATCACAGTGCTCCACGGTCTTGCCATCACAATGCTCCATGCTCTGGTCATCACAATGCTCCATGTCCCCAGTCATCACAATGCTCCATGACCCCTGTCATCACAATGCTCCATACTGCTTGTCATTACAGTGCTCCATGACACTCGTAATCACAATTGTCCATGGTCTTCTCATCACAATGCTGCACGCCCTTGTCATCAAAATGCTCCATGACACTTGTCATCACAATTCTCCATGACCACTGTCATAACAATGCTCCATGACCCCTGTCATCACAAGGCTCCATACCACTTGTCATTACAGTGCTCCATGACGCTCCTCATCACAATTATCCATGGTCTTCTCATCACAATGCTCCACGGTCTTGCCATCACAGTGCTCCATGCCTTGGGCATCACAATGCTCCATGTCCCCGGTCATCACAATGCTCCATGACCACTGTCATCACAATGCTCTATACCCCTTGTCATTACAGTGCTCCATGACCCTCGTCATCACAATTATCCATGATCGTCTCATCACAGTGCTCCACGACCTTGCCATCACAAGGCTCCATGCCCTGGTCATCACAATGCTCCATGTCCCCAGTCATCACAATGCTCCATGTCCCCGGTCATCACAATGCTCCATGACCACTGTCATCACAATGCTCTATACCCCTTGTCATTACAGTGCTCCATGACGCTCGTCATCACAATTATCCATGGTCTTCTCATCACAATGCTCCACGATCTTGCCATCGCAATGCTCCATGCCCTGGTCATCACAATGCTCCATGTCCCCTGTCATCACAATTCTCCACGATCTTGGCATCACTATGCTCCATGACACTTCTCATCACAGTGTTACATGCTTTGTCATCACAATTCTCTATGCACTTGTCATCGCAATGCTCCATGTCCCCGTCATAGCAAGCTCCATGTGCTTGTCATCACAATGCTCCATGCCCTTGTCGTCACAATTCTCCATGACCTTTGTCATCACAATGCTCCCTGACACTTGTCGTCAGAATGCTCCCTGAAAACTGTCATGAAAACGCTCCATGTCTTTTTCATCACAATGCCCCATGCCATTTTCATCAAAATGCTCCATGTCATTGTCATCAAAATACTCCACAAGCTTGTCATCAGAATGCTCCATGAACATTGTCATCACAATGCTCCATGACCCCTGTTATCACAATGCTCCATACACCTTGTCTTTACAGTGCTCCATGACGCTCATCATCACAATTATCCATGGTCTTCTCATCACAATGCTCCACGGTCTTGCCATCACAATACTCCATGCCCTGGTCATCACAATGCTCCATGTACCCTGTCATCACAATTCTCCACGTTCTTGGCATCACTGTGCTCCATGATGCTTTTCATCACACTGTTACATGCTTTGTCATCACAATTCTCTATGCACTTGTCATCGCAATGCTCCATGATCCCTGTCACAGCAAGCTCCATGTGATTGTCATCACAACCCTTCATGAACATGTCATCAAAATTCTCAATGGCCCTTGTTATCACAATGCTCCATGACCCTTGTCATCACAATGCTCCAAGCGCTTGTCATCAAAATGCTCCATTACCTTTGTCATCACAATCCTCCATGACACTTGGCATCACAATGCTCCATTCCATTGTCATCGCAATGGACCATGACATATGTCATCACAATGCTCCCTGACACCCTTCTTCACAATACTCCATGACCTTCTCATCACAATGCTCCATGCCCTTGTCATCACAATGCGCCATGCCCACTGTCATCACAATAATCCCTGAAACTTGTCAAACCAATGCTCCATGCCCTTTCATCACAATGCTCTATGACCCCTGTCATCACAATGCTCCGTGACTCCAGTCATCACAATGCTTCATGACCTTTGTCATCACAATGGTCCATGCCCTCGTCATCACAAGGCTCTGTGACCTTTGTCACCACAGCGCTCCATGAACATTTCATCACAATGCTCGGTGACCCTTGTCCTCCCAATGCTCAATGCCTTTGTTAGCACAATACTCCATGACCCATGGCATCACAATGTGCCATGCGCTTGTCATCACAATGCTCCACATCTTTGTCATCACAATGCTCCATAAACCTTGGCATCACACTGCTCCATGCACTTCTCATCAAAATGCTCTCTCACCACTGATATCACAATGTTCCATCACTAGTCAACACAATACTCCCTCACCCCTGTCATCACAATATTCCATGACCCTTGTCACAACAATGCTACATGCCTTTATCATCACAATGCTCCATTCCCCTGACATCACAATGTTCCATAACCCCTGTCATCACAATGCTCCCTGCCCTTCACAACAGAATGCACCACACCCTTGTCATCAAAATGCTCCATGACCTTTGTCATCACAAAGCTCAATGACCCTTGTCATCACAATGCTGCATGCCATTGTCATCACAATGCTCCATGAACCCTCTCATCACATTGTTCCATGCCCTTGTCATCACAGGCTCCATGATGCTTTTCATCACAATGCTCGATGCCATTCTTATCACAATGCTCCATGCGCTTCTCATTACAATCCTCAATGACCCATGTATCACAGAGTTCCATGCCCTTGTCATCACAATGCTCCTTGCCCCCTCTCATCACAATAATCCATGAAACTTTTCAGACCAATGCTCCATGCCCTTGTCATCACAATGCTCCATTACCCCTGTCATAACAATGCTCCATGACCCCTGCCATCACAATGTTCCACAGCCTTGTCATCACAAGGCTCCATGACCCTTGTCATCACAATGCTCCAAGACCCCTGTAATCACAATGCTCCATGCCCTTGTCATCACAAAGCTCCATGACGCATGTCAACAGAATGCTCCATGGCCTTCTCATTCACGATGTTCCATGCCTTTGTCATCACAATGCTCCAAGACTCCTGTAATCGCAAGGCTCCATGCCCCTTTTCATCTCAATGCTCCATGAACCCTGTCATCACAATGCACCATGCCCATCATCATAATGCTTCAGGCTATTGTCATCACAATGAAACCAAAATGCTCCATGACCTCTGTCATCACAATGCTCCAAATCCTTGTGATCTATATGTTCCATAACACTTATCATCACAATGCCCCATGACGCTCGTCATCACAATTATCCATGGTCTTCTCATCACAATGCTCAATACCCTTGTCATCACAATGCTCCCTGACACTTGTTGTCGGTTTGCTCCTTGAACCCTGTCATGACAAGGCTCCATGCCGTTTTCATCACAATGATCCATGCCGTTTTCATCACAGTGCTCCAAGACCGCTGTAATCACAATGCTCCATGCCCTTGTCATCACAAAGCTCCATGATGCATGCCATCAGAACGCTCCATGGCCTTCTCATCCCAATGCTCCATGCCCTTGTCATCACAATGCTCCAAGACCCCTGTAATCACAATGCTCCATGGCACTTTTCATCAGAATGCTCCATGAGACTTGTCATCACAAGGCTCCATGGTCTTCTCATCACAGTGCTCCAGTACCTTGTCATCACAATGCTCCATGACCCCTGTCATCACAGTACTCCATGGACATTTTCAGCCCAATGCTCCATGACCTTCTCATCACAATGCGCCATGACCCCTGTCATCACAATGCTCCATGACCACTGTCATCACAACGCTCCATGAACCCTGACAACAAAATGATCGGGGACTCTTGTCATTAAAATGCTCCATGACCATTGTCATCACAATGATCCATGCGCTTGTCATCCCAATGCTCCATGACCCCTGTAATCACTATGCTCCCTGATGCTTGTCATCACAGTGCTCCATGAACCTTGTCATCATAATGCTCCTTGCCTTTGTCAACAAAATGGTACATAATCTTGTCATCACAATTCTCCATGCGCTTGTCATCACAATCCTCCATGACCATTGGGATCACATTGCTTCATGCCCTTGCCATCTCTCTCTTGCCTTTCTGGTTTTTACAGATATTCGGATGTCCCTTTTGACCGGTGGTAAGTGACAATTCTTTGTAGTGTGGATTTGTATTGCGCGCTTGCTTGATTGGCCAAAAAGGGCGTATGCGTTTTCTTCTGAATATATTCAGGAGAAAAGGCATACGTCCTTTTTGGCCAAGTGCATCTCTGTCCAAGTTGGGATGCTTTTCCTGTGCTTTAAAGGCGATTCCAATTTACCTCTTGAAATATGTTTTGTGCAATTCTGCCTCATTTTCAAGGCCGCTTCATTTCCTTCCCTCAACAGATTTTTGGAAGAGAGTAGTCCTTTATAAGTCTGCAGGTTTGTGAATTGCTGTGCCCCTGAGCTCCAATTTTCAAATCCCATCTTTGTGAGCTGGCAGCAAATCCACAATTTTGCTTCAGGACCTATACTGGTTCCAGGGGTGGCTATATTGGTTCCCTGTGGGTGGCTGAGGCTTTGGTTAATTCTTCTTCCTGCTGGGAAATTAGAGTGACATGTGCCCGTCCAAATGCCTACATCTACTCTCTGATTGGTTCTCCCTCTTCCCTTTCATCCTCTGCACAATTAGCAAACTGTGCGAACCAGGAGGTTATAGGGGCTGACTCTCCTAAGTTGGGAGATTGATAGTAAAGCAGTTGGAATGCAAAAGTGGAGCACAAGGAGAGGAAAAATTAGGAGAGTTTTAGAAACCTTTCGCCATCACAGGGTGTCCATTTTCTAGGTTTCCCATACATGTTATAATTGTAGTGATATTCCCTTCTACCTGGAGATTTGGGACACATGGAATGGGGGCATGCATTACTACTTTAAAAGGTCTGCATTTTCTCGCCCAATCTCACCAGTCCTCTCAGTCCCAAGTGTCCAGCCTTATGTCTCATCCAGCTGTCTTTGCAGATAGGGTCATTCCAGGTTTCATCAGAGACCCTGAAGGAATTGTCAAGAATTTCCCAGTTTTTTTGTTTTGTTTTTGAAATTCCTTTTTATAGTGGGTTTGAGCTGATTCTCGCTGCCATGTTTATGCCAAGCTAGACACACTTGATTCCCTTACGGAGACATATCAATCCATAGGTTTTAAGATTCTTACTAGTCAGATATATTCCTCTGCGGGAAATATGGGGTTTTGAGTCCCTTTCACTGAGGAAGGTGTAGGTCATGTCTATTCCATAGTTGGTTTTTGGAACGGTACCTGTGCTTATATCAAACTCTGGTTTTATGCATCACCCCACCTCTCCTTCCCCCTTAGGCAGGCATAGGAGTGTTTTCTAAATGTGAGACACTGTTCTCTTTCCTAACTCAGTTCAAGTGTAGCCATGTTTAAAGGATCTTCATAAGTGATATCTTATGATAAGTTTCTTTTTCTCTGTGCCTTATTTTACTTATAATCATCGGACCTGAATCCAACCATTTTGCTGCTACTGGTCTTATGACATTGATTTCATTGCTGAGGGATATTCCATCGTGCATAAATACCACAATTTTTTGAACCATTTTTATATTTCCTGGGATATTTAAGGTGTACCCAAGTTGAGGTCCTTGAAAGCAGTTCTGCCCTAAATTTTGGGGTGGCTCTGTCTTATTGATTTTCAGTTTTCCCAAGGTATATTTCCTAGACTGGAAGTCCCCTTGGCTCTGTAGCTCTGTTGTTTATTTGTTTTAGGGAACACAATGCACTCCTCCAGAGAGGCAGTTGACAATTTACATCCCACCTATCAGCATAACAAGGCTCCCTGTTCTCCAGGGCCTGTCTTGCCTTTCTGGTTCTTACACATTTTGTGGATGTCCCTTTTGACCTGTGGGAAGTGATACTTCTTTGTAGTGCAGATTTGCATTGCCCGCTTGCTTGCTTGGCCAAAAAGGGCTTATGCGTTTTCTCCTGAATATATTCAGGAGAAAACGCATACGCACTTTTTGGCCAAGTGCATCATTGTCGAAGTTGTGCCCCACTTCCTGTGCTTTAATGGGGATTCCAACGTACCTCTTGAAATCTGTTTCCTGCTATTCTGCCTCGCTTTCAAGTCCGCCTCGTTGCCTTCCCTTAACAGATTTTTGGACGATAGTTGTCCTTTATTACTCTGCCAGTTTGTGAATTGCTGTGCCCTTGAGCTCCACTTTTCAACTCGTTTTTTGTGAGCTGACAGCAAGTCCAAAATTTCGGTTCAGGACCTATGCTGGTTCCCGGTGGGGGGCTGAGACTTTGGTTAATTCTTCTTCCTGCTGGGAAGTTAGAGTGATATGTGCCCGTCCTAATGCCTAACAGCTACTCTCTCATTGGTTCTCCCTATTCCCTTTCATCCTCTGCCAAATTGGCAACCTGTGTGAGCCCGGAGGTTAAAGGGGCTGTCTCTCCCAGTTGGGAGGTTGATAGTAAAGCAGATGGAAAGTCAAACCGGAGCACCAGGAGAGGGACTATTCGTTGAGTTTTAGAAACCTTTCGTATTCACAGTGTGTCCGTTCTCTAGGTTTACCGTACATGTTAGAGCTGTAGTAATATTCCCTTCATCCTGGAGAGTTGGGACCCATGAAATGGTTGCCAGGCATTTGTGCTTTAAAGGGTCTGCATTTGCTCACCCAATCTCACGAATCCTCTCATTCCCAAGCGTCCAGCCTTATGCCACATCCAGCTGTCATTGTAGAAAGGGTCATTCCAGGTTTCATCAGAGACCCTGAAGGAATTGTAAAGAATTTCCCAGTTCTTTTGTTCTGTTTTTGAAATTCTTTTTTATAGTGGGTTTGAGCTGATTCTCGCTGTCATGTTTATGCCAGTCTAGACACACTTGATTCCCTTACGGAGACATATCAATACATAGGTTTTAAGATTCTTACGAGTCAGATATATTCCTCTGCGGGAAATATGGGGTTTTGAGTCCCTTTCACTGAGGAAGGTGAAGGTCTTGTCTATTCCATAGTTGGTTTTTGGAACGGTACCTGTGCTTATATCAAACTCTGGTTTTATGCATCACCCCACCTCTCCTTCCCCCTTAAGCAGGCATAAGAGTGTTTTCTAAATGTGAGACACTGTTCTCTTTCGTAACTCAGTTCAAGTGTAGCCATGTTTACAGGATCTTCATAAGTGATATCTTATGATAAGTTTCTTTTTCTCTGTGACTTATTTCACTTAGAATCATCGTACCCGAATCTACCCATTTTGCTGCTACTGGTCTTATGACATTGATTTCATGGCTGAGGGATATTCCATCGTACGTAAGTACCACAATTTTTTGAACCAGTTTTATATTTCCTGGGATATTTAAGGTGTACCCAAGTTGAGGTCCTTGTAAGCAGTGCAGCCCTAAATTTTGGGGTGGCTCTGTCTTATTGATTTTCAGTTTTCCCAAGGTATATTCCCTAGACTGGAAGTGCCCTTGGCTCTGTAGCTCTGTTGTTTGTTTGTTTTAGGGAACACAATGCACTCCTCCAGATAGGCAGTTGGCAATTTACATCCCGCCCATCAGCATAACAAGGCTCCCTGTTCTCCAGGGCCTGTCTTGCCTTTCTGGATTTTACACATTTTGTGGATGTCCCTTTGGACCGGTGGGAAGTGATACTTCTTTGTAGTGCAGATTTGCATTGCCCGCTTGCTTGCTTGGCCAAAAAGGACGTATGCGTTTTCACCTGAATATATTCAGGAGAAAACGCATACGCCCTTTTTGGCCAAGTGCATCATTGTCGAAGTTGTGCCCCTCTTCCTGTGCTTTAAAGGCGATTCCAACGTACCTCTTGAAATCTGTTTCCTGCTATTCTGCCTCGCTTTCAAATCCGCCTCGTTGCCTTCCCTCAACAGATTTTTGGACTATAATTGTCCTTTATTACTCGGCCAGTTTGTGAATTGCTGTGTCCCTGAGCTACATTTTTCAACTCGTTTTTTGTGAGCTGACAGCAAGTCCAAAATTTCGGATCAGGACCTATGCTGGTTCCTGGTGGGGGGCTGAGACTTTGGTTAATTCTTCTTCCTGCTGGGAAGTTAGAGTGATATGTGCCCGTCCTAATGCCTAACAGCTACTCTCTCATTGGTTCTCCCTCTTCCCTTTCATCCTCTGCCAAATTGGCAACCTGTGTGAGCCCGGAGGTTAAAGGGGCTGTCTCTCCAAGTTGGGAGATTGATAGTAAAGCAGATTGAAAGTCAAACCGGAGCACCAGGAGAGGGACTATTCGTTGAGTTTTAGAAACCTTTCGTATTCACAGTGTGTCCGTTCTCTAGGTTTACCGTACATGTTAGAGCTGTAGTAATATTCCCTTCATCCTGGAGAGTTGGGACCCATGATATGGTTGCCAGGCATTTGTGCTTTAAAGGGTCTGCATTTGCTCACCCAATCTCACCAATCCTCTCAGTCCCAAGTGTCCAGCCTTATGCCACATCCAGCTGTCATTGTAGATAGGGTCATTCCAGGTTTCATCAGAGACCCTGAAGGAATTGTAAAGAAATTCCCAGTTCTTTTGTTCTGTTTTTGAAATTCCTTTTTATAGTGGGTTTGAGCTGATTCTCGCTGCCATGTTTATGCCAGTCTAGACACACTTGATTCCCTTACGGAGACATATCAATACATAGGTTTTAAGATTCTTACTAGTCAGATATATTCCTCTGCGGGAAATATGGGGTTTTGAGTCCCTTTCACTGAGGAAGTTGTAGGTCTTGTCTATTCCATAGTTGGTTTTTGGAACGGTACCTGTGCTTATATCAAACTCTGGTTTTATGCATCACCCCACCTCTCCTTCCCCCTTAAGCAGGCATAAGAGTGTTTTCTAAATGTGAGACACTGTCCTCTTTCCTAACTCAGTTCAAGTGTAGCCATGTTTACAGGATCTTCATAAGTGATATCTTATGATAAGTTTCTTTTTCTCTGTGACTTATTTCACTTAGAATCATCGTACCTGAATCCACCCATTTTGCTGCTACTGGTCTTATGACATTGATTTCATGGCTGAGGGATATTCCATCGTACGTAAGTACCACAATTTTTTTAACCATTTTTATATTTCCTGGGATATTTAAGGTGTACCCAAGTTGAGGTCCTTGTAAGCAGTGCAGCCCTAAATTTTGGGGTGGCTCTGTCTTATTGATTTTCAGTTTTCCCAAGGTATATTCCCTAGACTGGAAGTGCCCTTGGCTCTGTAGCTCTGTTCTTTACTTGTTTTAGGGAACACAATGCACTCCTCCAGAGAGGCAGTTGGCAATTTACATCCCGCCCATCAGCATAACAAGGCTCCCTTTTCTCCAGGGCCTGTCTTGCCTTTCTGGATTTTACACATTTTGTGGATGTCCCTTTTGACCGGTGGGAAGTGATACTTCTCTGTAGTGCAGATTTGCATTGCCCGCTTGCTTGCTTGGCCAAAAAGGGCGTATGCGTTTTCTCCTGAATATATTCAGGAGAAAACGCATACGCCCTTTTTGGCCAAGTGCATCATTGTCCAAGGTGTGCTCCTCTTCCTGTGCTTTAAAGGCGATTCCAACGTACCTCTTGAAATCTGTTTCCTGCTATTCTGCCTCGCTTTCAAGTCTGCCTCTTTACCTTCCCTCAACAGATTTTTGGACGATAGTTGTCCTTTATTACTCGGCCAGTTTGTGAATTGCTGTGTCACTGAGCTCCATTTTTCAACTCGTTTTTTGTGAGCTGACCGCAAGTCCAAAATTTTGGTTCAGGACCTATGCTGGTTCCCGGTGGGTGGCTAAGACTTTGGTTAATTCTTCTTCCTGCCGGAAAATTACAGTGATATGTGCCCGTCCAAATGCCTAACAGCTACTCTCTCATTTGTTCTCCCTCTTCCCTTTCATCCTCTGCCAAATTGGAAACCTGTGCGAACCAGGAGGTTAAAGGGGCTGTCTCTCCAAGTTGGGAGGTTGAAAGTAAAGCAGATGGAAAGTCATACCCGAGCACCAGGAGAGGGAATATTCGTTGAGTTTTAGAAACCTTTCGTATTCACAGTGTGTCCGTTCTCTAGGTTTCTCGTACATGTTATAGCTGTAGTAATATTCCCTTCAACCTGGAGAGTTGGGACCCATGGAATGAGTGCCAGGCATTTGTGCTTTAAATGGTCTGCATTTGCTCACCCAATCTCACCAATCGTCTTAGTCCCAAGTGTCCCTCGTTATGCCACATCCAGCTGTCATTGTAATTAGGGTCATTCCAGGTTTCATCAGAGACCTTGAAGGAATTGTAAAGAATTTCCCAGTTTTTTTGTTTTGTTTTTGAAATTCCTTTTTATAGTGGGTTTGAGCTGATTCTCGCTGCCATGTTTATGCCAGTCTAGACACACTTGATTCCCTTACGGAGACATATCAATACATAGGTTTTAAGATTATTACTAGTAAGATATATTCCTCTGCGGGAAATATGGGGTTTTGAGTCCGTTTCGTTGAGGAAGGTGTAGGTCTTGTCTATTCCATAGTTGGTTTTTGGAAAGGTACCTGTGCTTATATCAAACACTGGTTTTATGCATCACCCCACCTCTCCTTCCCCCTTAAGCAGGCATAAGAGTGTTTTCTAAATGTGAGACACTGTTCTCTTTCCTAACTCAGTTCAAGTGTAGCCATGTTTACAGGATCTTCATAAGTGATATCTTATGATAAGTTTCTTTTTCTCTGTGACTTATTTCACTTAGAATCATCGTACCTGAATCTACTCATTTTGCTGCTACTGGTCTTATGATATTGATTTCATGGCTGAGGGATATTCCATCGTACGTAAGTACCACAATTTTTTGAACCAGTTTTATATTTCCTGTGATATTTAAGGTGTACCCAAGTTGAGGTCCTTGTAAGCAGTGCAGCCCTAAATTTTGGGGTGGCTCTGTCTTATTGATTTTCAGTTTTCCCAAGGTATATTCCCTAGACTGGAAGTGCCCTTGGCTCTGTAGCTCTGTTGTTTTTTTGTTTTAGGGAACACAATGCACTCCTCCAGAGAGGCAGTTGACAATTTACATCCCACCTATCAGCATAACAAGGCTCCCTGTTCTCCAGGGCCTGTCTTGCCTTTCTGGTTTTTACACATTTTGTGGATGTCCCTTTTGACCGGTGGGAAGTGATACTTCTTTGTAGTGCAGATTTGCATTGCCCGCTTGCTTGCTTTGCCAAAAAGGTCTTATGCGTTTTCTCCTGAATATATTCAGGAGAAAACGCATACGCACTTTTTGGCCAAGTGCATCATTGTCGAAGTTGTGCCCCACTTCCTGTGCTTTAAAGGGGATTCCAACGTACCTCTTGAAATCTGTTTCCTGCTATTCTGCCTCGCTTTCAAGTCCGCTTCATTGCCTTCCCTTAACAGATTTTTGGACGATAGTTGTCCTTTATTACTCTGCCAGTTTGTGAATTGCTGTGCCCTTGAGCTCCACTTTTCAACTCGTTTTTTTGTGAGCTGACAGCAAGTCCAAAATTTCGGTTCAGGACCTATGCTGGTTCCCGGTGGGGGGCTGAGACTTTGGTTAATTCTTCTTCCTGCTGGGAAGTTAGAGTGATATGTGCCCGTCCTAATGCCTAACAGCTACTCTCTCATTGGTTCTCCCTCTTCCCTTTCATCCTCTGCTAAATTGGCAACCTGTGTGAGCCCGGAGGTTAAAGGGGCTGTCTCTCCAAGTTGGGAGGTTGATAGTAAAGCAGATGGAAAGTCAAACCGGAGCACCAGGAGAGGGACTATTCGTTGAGTTTTAGAAACCTTTCGTATTCACAGTGTGTCCGTTCTCTAGGTTTACCGTACATGTTAGAGCTGTAGTAATATTCCCTTCATCCTGGAGAGTTGGGACCCATGAAATGGTTGCCAGGCATTTGTGCTTTAAAGGGTCTGCATTTGCTCACCCAATCTCACCAATCCTCTCATTCCCAAGCGTCCAGCCTTTTGCCACATCCAGCTGTCATTGTAGATAGGGTCATTCCAGGTTTCATCAGAGACCCTGAAGGAATTGTAAAGAATTTCCCAGTTCTTTTGTTCTGTTTTTGAAATTCCTTTTTATAGTGGGTTTGAGCTGATTCTCGCTGCCATGTTTATGCCAGTCTAGACACACTTGATTCCCTTACGGAGACATATCAATACATAGGTTTTAAGATTCTTACTAGTGAGATATATTCCTCTGCAGGAAATATGGGGTTTTCAGTCCGTTTTGTTTGAGGAAGGTTTAGGTCTTGTCTATTCCATAGTTGGTTTTTGGAAAGGTACCTGTGCTTATATCAAACTCTGGTTTTATGCATCACCCCACCTCTCCTTCACCCTTAAGCAGGCATAAGAGTGTTTTCTAAATGTGAGACACTGTTCTCTTTCCTAACTCAGTTCAAGTGTAGCCATGTTTACAGGATCTTCATAAGTGATATCTTATGATAAGTTTCTTTTTCTGTGTGACTTATTTCACTTAGAATCATCGTACCTGAATCCACCCATTTTGCTGCTACTGGTCTTATGACATTGATTTCATGGCCGAGGGATATTCCGTCGTACATAAGTACCACAATTTTTTGAACCAGTTTTATATTTCCTGGGATATTTAATGTGTACCCAAGTTGAGGTCCTTGTAAGCAGTGCAGCCCTAAATTTTGGGGTGGCTCTGTCTTATTGATTTTCAGTTTTCCCAAGGTATATTCCCTAGACTGGAAGTGCCCTTGGCTCTGTAGCTCTGTTGTTTGTTTGTTTTAGGGAACACAATGCACTCCTCCAGATAGGCAGTTGGCAATTTACATCCCGCCCATCAGCATAACAAGGCTCCCTGTTCTCCAGGGCCTGTCTTGCCTTTCTGGATTTTACACATTTTGTGGATGTCCCTTTGGACCGGTGGGAAGTGATACTTCTTTGTAGTGCAGATTTGCATTGCCCGCTTTCTTGCTTGGCCAAAAAGGGCGTATGCGTTTTCTCCTGAATATATTCAGGAGAAAACGCATACGCCCTTTTTGGCCAAGTGCATCATTGTCGAAGTTGTGCCCCTCTTCCTGTGCTTTAAAGGCGATTCCAACGTACCTCTTGAAATCTGTTTCCTGCTATTCTGCCTCGCTTTCAAATCCGCCTCGTTGCCTTCCCTCAACAGATTTTTGGACTATAGTTGTCCTTTATTACTCGGCCAGTTTGTGAATTGCTGTGCCCCTGAGCTACATTTTTCAACTCGTTTTTTGTGAGCTGACAGCAAGTCCAAAATTTCGGTTCAGGACCTATGCTGGTTCCCGGTGGGGGGCTGAGACTTTGGTTAATTCTTCTTCCTGCTGGGAAGTTAGAGTGATATGTGCCCGTCCTAATGCCTAACAGCTACTCTCTCATTGGTTCTCCCTCTTCCCTTTCATCCTCTGCCAAATTGGCAACCTGTGTGAGCCCGGAGGTTAAAGGGGCTGTCTCTCCAAGTTGGGAGATTGATAGTAAAGCAGATTGAAAGTCAAACTGGAGCACCAGGAGAGGGACTATTCGTTGAGTTTTAGAAACCTTTCGTATTCACAGTGTGTCCGTTCTCTAGGTTTACCGTACATGTTAGAGCTGTAGTAATATTCCCCTCATCCTGGAGAGTTGGGACCCATGAAATGGTTGCCAGGCATTTGTGCTTTAAAGGGTCTGCATTTGCTCACCCAATCTCACCAATCGTCTCAGTCCCAAGTGTCCCTCGTTATGCCACATCCAGCTGTCATTGTAGATAGGGTCATTCCAGGTTTCATCAGAGACCCTGAAGGAATTGTAAAGAATTTCCCAGTTTTTTTGTTTTGTTTTTGAAATTCCTTTTTATAGTGGGTTTGAGCTGATTCTCGCTGCCATGTTTATGCCAGTCTAGACACACTTGATTCCCTTACGGAGACATATCAATCCATAGGTTTTAAGATTCTTACTAGTCAGATATATTCCTCTGCGGGAAATATGGTGTTTGGAGTCCCTTTCACTGAGGAAGGTGTAGGTCTTGTCTATTCCATAGTTGGTTTTTGGAACGGTACCTGTGCTTATATCAAACTCTGGTTTTATGCATCACCCCACCTCTCCTTCCCCCTTAAGCAGGCATAACAGTGTTTTCTAAATGTGAGACACTGTTCTCTTTCCTAACTCAGTTCAAGTGTAGCCATGTTTACAGGATCTTCATAAGTGATATCTTATGATAAGTTTCTTTTTCTGTGTGACTTATTTCACTTAGAATCATCGTACCTGAATCCACCCACTTTGCTGTTACTGGTCTTATGACATTGATTTCATGGCTGAGGGATATTCCATCTTACGTAAGTACCACAATTTTTTGGACCAGTTTTATATTTCCTGGGATATTTAAGGTGTACCCAAGTTGAGGTCCTTGTAAGCAGTGCAGCCCTAAATTTTGGGGTGGCTCTGTCTTATTGATTTTCAGTTTTCCCAAGGTATATTCCCTAGACTGGAAGTGCCCTTGGCTCTGTAGCTCTGTTGTTTGTTTGTTTTAGGGAACACAATGCACTCCTCCAGATAGGCAGTTGGCAATTTACATCCCGCCCATCAGCATAACAAGGCTCCCTGTTCTCCAGGGCCTGTCTTGCCTTTCTGGATTTTACACATTTTGTGGATGTCCCTTTGGACCGGTGGGAAGTGATACTTCTTTGTAGTGCAGATTTGCATTGCCCGCTTGCTTGCTTGGCCAAAAAGGGCGTATGCGTTTTCTCCTGAATATATTCAGGTGAAAACGAATACGCCCTTTTTGGCCAAGTGCATCATTGTCGAAGTTGTGCCCCTCTTCCTGTGCTTTAAAGGCGATTCCAACGTACCTCTTGAAATCTGTTTCCTGCTATTCTGCCTCGCTTTCAAGTCCGCCTCGTTGCCTTCCCTCAACAGATTTTTGGACGATAGTTGTCCTTTATTACTCGGCCAGTTTGTGAATTGCTGTGCCGCTGAGCTCCATTTTTCAACTCGTTTTTGGTGAGCTGACCGCAAGTCCAAAATTTTGGTTCAGGACTTATACTGTTTCCCGGTGGGTGGCTGAGACTTTGGTTAATACTTCTTCCTGCCGGGAAATTACAGTGATATGTGCCCGTCCAAATGCGTAACAGCTACTCTCTCATTGGTTCTCCCTCTTCCCTTTCATCCTCTGCCAAATTGGCAACCTGTGCGAACCAGGAGGTTAAAGGGGCTGTCTCTCCAAGTTGGGAGGTTGATAGTAAAGCAGATGGCAAGTCAAAACGGAGCACCAGGAGAGGGACTATTCGTTGAGTTTTAGAAACCTTTCGTATTCACAGTGTGTCCGTTCCCTAGGTTTCCCGTTCATGTTATAGCTGTAGTAATATTCCCTTCAACCTGGAGAGTTGGGACCCATGGAATGTGTGCCAGGCATTTGTGCTTTAATGGGTCTGCATTAGCTCACCCAATGTCACCAATCATCTAAGTCCCAAGTGTCCAGCCTTATGCCACATCCAGCTGTCGTTGTAGATAGGGTCATTCCAGGATTCATCAGAGACCCTGAAGCAATTGGAAAGAATTTCCCAGTTTTTTTGTTTTGTTTTTGAAATTCCTTTTTATAGTGGGTTTGAGCTGATTCTCGCTGCCATGTTTATGCCAGTCTAGACACAACTTGATTCCCTTACGGAGACATATCAATACATAGGTTTTAAGATTCTTACTAGTTAGATATATTCCTCTGCGGGAAATATGGTGTTTTGAGTCCCTTTCACTGAGGAAGGTGTAGGTCTTGTCTATTCCATAGTTGGTTTTTGGAACGGTAGCTGTGCTTATATCAAACTCTGATTTTATGCATCATCCCACCTCTCCTTCCCCCTTAAACAGGCATAAGAGTGTTTTCTAAATGTGAGACAGTGTTCTCTTTCCTAACTCAGTTCAAGTGTAGCCATGTTTACAGGATCTTCATAAGTGATATCTTATGATAAGTTTCTTTTTCTGTGTGACTTATTTCACTTAGAATCATCGTACCTGAATCCACCCATTTTGCTGCTACTGGTCTTATGACATTGATTTCATGGCTGAGGGATATTCCATCGTACGTAAATACCACAATTTTTTGAACCAGTTTTATATTTCCTGGGATATTTAAGGTGTACCCAAGTTGAGGTCCTTGTAAGCATTTCAGCCCTAAATTTTGGGGTGGCTCTGTCTTATTGATTTTCAGTTTTCCCAAGGTATATTCCCTAGACTGGAAGTGCCCTTGGCTCTGTAGCTCTGTTCTTTACTTGTTTTAGGGAACACAGTGCACTCCTCCAGAGAGGCTGTTGGCAATTTACATCCCGCCCATCAGCATAACAAGGCTCCCTGTTCTCCAGGGCCTGTCTTGCCTTTCTGGTTTTTACACATTTTGTGGATGTCCCTTTTGACCGGTGGGAAGTGATACTTCTTTGTAGTGCAGATTTGCATTGCCCGCTTGCTTGCTTGGCCAAAATGGTCGTATGCGTTTTCTCCTGAATATATTCAGGAGAAAACGCATACGCCCTTTTTGGCCAAGTGCATCATTGTCGAAGTTGTGCCCCTCTTCCTGTGCTTTAAAGGCGATTCCAAAGTACCTCTTGAAATCTGTTTCCTGTTATTCTGCCTCGCTTTCAAGTTCGCCTCATTGCCTACCCTCAACAGATTTTTGGACGATAGTTGTCCTTTATTACTCGGCCAGTTTGTGAATTGCTGTGCCCCTGAGCTCCATTTTTTTTTTTTTTTTTTTTTTTTTTTTTTTTTTTTTTTTTTTTTTTTTTTTTTTGTGGTATGCGGGCCTCTCACTGTTGTGGCCTCTCCCGTTGCGGAGCACAGGCTCCGGATGCGCAGGCTCAGCAGCCATGGCTCACGGGCCCAGCCGCTCCGCGGCATATGGGATCCTCCCAGACCGGGGCACGAACCCGTATCCCCTGCATCGGCAGGCGGACTCTCAACCACTGCGCCACCAGGGAGGACCCTGAGCTCCATTTTTCAACTCGTTTTTGGTGAGCTGACCGCAGGTCCAAAATTTTGGTTCAGGACCTCTGCTTGTTCCCGGTCGGGGGCTGAGACTTTGGTTAATTCTTCTTCCTGCCGGGAAGTTCGAGTGATATGTTCCCGTCCAAATGCCTAACAGCTACTCTCTCATTGGTTCTCCCTCTTCCCTTTCATCCTCTGCCAAATTGGAAACCTGTGTGAACCAGGAGGTTAAAGGGGCTGTCTCTCCAAGTTGGGATGTTGATAGTAAAGCAGATGGAAAGTCAAACCGGAGCACCAGGAGAGGGACTATTCGTTGAGTTTTAGAAACTTTTCGTATTCAAAGTGTGTCCGTTCTCTAGGTTTTCCGTACATGTTATAACTGTAGTAATATTCCCTTCAACCTGGAGATTTGGGACCCAAGGAATGGGTGCCAGGCATTTGTGTTTTAAAGGTTCTGCATTTGCTCACCGAATCTCACCAATCCTCTCAGTCCCAAGTGTCCAGCCTTATGCCACATCCAACTGTCGTTGTAGATTGGGTCATTCCAGGTTTCATCAGAGACCCTGAAGGAATTGTAAAGAATTTCCCAGTTTTTTTGTTTTGTTTTTGAAATTCCTTTTTATAGTGGGTTTGAGCTGATTCTCGCTGCCATGTTTATGCCAGTCTAGACACACTTGATTCCCTTACGGAGACATATCAATACATAGGTTTTAAGATTCTTACTAGTCAGATATATTCCTCTGCGGGAAATATGGGGTTTTGAGTCCCTTTCACTGAGGAAGGTGTAGGTCTTGTCTATTCCATAGTTGGTTTTTGGAACGGTACCTGTGCTTATATCAAACTCTGGTTTTATGCATCACCCCACCTCTCCTTCCCCCTTAAGCAGGCATAACAGTGTTTTCTAAATGTGAGACACTGTTCTCTTTCCTAACTCAGTTCAAGTGTAGCCATGTTTACAGGATCTTCATAAGTGATATCTTATGATAAGTTTCTTTTTCTGTGTGACTTATTTCACTTAGAATCATCGTACCTGAATCCACCCACTTTGCTGTTACTGGTCTTATGACATTGATTTCATGGCTGAGGGATATTCCATCGTACGTAAGTACCACAATTTTTTGGACCAGTTTTATATTTCCTGGGATATTTAAGGTGTACCCAAGTTGAGGTCCTTGTAAGCAGTGCAGCCCTAAATTTTGGGGTGGCTCTGTCTTATTGATTTTCAGTTTTCCCAAGGTATATTCCCTAGACTGGAAGTGCCCTTGGCTCTGTAGCTCTGTTGTTTGTTTGTTTTAGGGAACACAATGCACTCCTCCAGATAGGCAGTTGGCAATTTACATCCCGCCCATCAGCATAACAAGGCTGCCTGTTCTCCAGGGCCTGTCTTGCCTTTCTGGATTTTACACATTTTGTGGATGTCCCATTGGACCGGTGGGAAGTGATACTTCTTTGTAGTGCAGATTTGCATTGCCCGCTTGCTTGCTTGGCCAAAAAGGGCGTATGCGTTTTCTCCTGAATATATTCAGGTGAAAACGAATACGCCCTTTTTGGCCAAGTGCATCATTGTCGAAGTTGTGCCCCTCTTCCTGTGCTTTAAAGGCGATTCCAACGTACCTCTTGAAATCTGTTTCCTGCTATTCTGCCTCGCTTTCAAGTCCGCCTCGTTGCCTTCCCTCAACAGATTTTTGGACGATAGTTGTCCTTTATTACTCGGCCAGTTTGTGAATTGCTGTGCCGCTGAGCTCCATTTTTCAACTCGTTTTTGGTGAGCTGACCGCAAGTCCAAAATTTTGGTTCAGGACTTATACTGTTTCCCGGTGGGTGGCTGAGACTTTGGTTAATACTTCTTCCTGCCGGGAAATTACAGTGATATGTGCCCGTCCAAATGCGTAACAGCTACTCTCTCATTGGTTCTCCCTCTTCCCTTTCATCCTCTGCCAAATTGGCAACCTGTGCGAACCAGGAGGTTAAAGGGGCTGTCTCTCCAAGTTGGGAGGTTGATAGTAAAGCAGATGGCAAGTCAAAACGGAGCACCAGGAGAGGGACTATTCGTTGAGTTTTAGAAACCTTTCGTATTCACAGTGTGTCCGTTCCCTAGGTTTCCCGTTCATGTTATAGCTGTAGTAATATTCCCTTCAACCTGGAGAGTTGGGACCCATGGAATGTGTGCCAGGCATTTGTGCTTTAATGGGTCTGCATTAGCTCACCCAATGTCACCAATCATCTAAGTCCCAAGTGTCCAGCCTTATGCCACATCCAGCTGTCGTTGTAGATAGGGTCATTCCAGGATTCATCAGAGACCCTGAAGCAATTGGAAAGAATTTCCCAGTTTTTTTGTTTTGTTTTTGAAATTCCTTTTTATAGTGGGTTTGAGCTGATTCTCGCTGCCATGTTTATGCCAGTCTAGACACAACTTGATTCCCTTACGGAGACATATCAATACATAGGTTTTAAGATTCTTACTAGTTAGATATATTCCTCTGCGGGAAATATGGTGTTTTGAGTCCCTTTCACTGAGGAAGGTGTAGGTCTTGTCTATTCCATAGTTGGTTTTTGGAACGGTAGCTGTGCTTATATCAAACTCTGATTTTATGCATCATCCCACCTCTCCTTCCCCCTTAAACAGGCATAAGAGTGTTTTCTAAATGTGAGACAGTGTTCTCTTTCCTAACTCAGTTCAAGTGTAGCCATGTTTACAGGATCTTCATAAGTGATATCTTATGATAAGTTTCTTTTTCTGTGTGACTTATTTCACTTAGAATCATCGTACCTGAATCCACCCATTTTGCTGCTACTGGTCTTATGACATTGATTTCATGGCTGAGGGATATTCCATCGTACGTAAATACCACAATTTTTTGAACCAGTTTTATATTTCCTGGGATATTTAAGGTGTACCCAAGTTGAGGTCCTTGTAAGCATTTCAGCCCTAAATTTTGGGGTGGCTCTGTCTTATTGATTTTCAGTTTTCCCAAGGTATATTCCCTAGACTGGAAGTGCCCTTGGCTCTGTAGCTCTGTTCTTTACTTGTTTTAGGGAACACAGTGCACTCCTCCAGAGAGGCTGTTGGCAATTTACATCCCGCCCATCAGCATAACAAGGCTCCCTGTTCTCCAGGGCCTGTCTTGCCTTTCTGGTTTTTACACATTTTGTGGATGTCCCTTTTGACCGGTGGGAAGTGATACTTCTTTGTAGTGCAGATTTGCATTGCCCGCTTGCTTGCTTGGCCAAAATGGTCGTATGCGTTTTCTCCTGAATATATTCAGGAGAAAACGCATACGCCCTTTTTGGCCAAGTGCATCATTGTCGAAGTTGTGCCCCTCTTCCTGTGCTTTAAAGGCGATTCCAAAGTACCTCTTGAAATCTGTTTCCTGTTATTCTGCCTCGCTTTCAAGTTCGCCTCATTGCCTACCCTCAACAGATTTTTGGACGATAGTTGTCCTTTATTACTCGGCCAGTTTGTGAATTGCTGTGCCCCTGAGCTCCATTTTTCAACTCGTTTTTGGTGAGCTGACCGCAGGTCCAAAATTATGGTTCAGGACCTCTGCTTGTTCCCGGTCGGGGGCTGAGACTTTGGTTAATTCTTCTTCCTGCCGGGAAGTTCGAGTGATATGTTCCCGTCCAAATGCCTAACAGCTACTCTCTCATTGGTTCTCCCTCTTCCCTTTCATCCTCTGCCAAATTGGAAACCTGTGCGAACCAGGAGGTTAAAGGGGCTGTCTCTCCAAGTTGGGATGTTGATAGTAAAGCAGATGGAAAGTCAAACCGGAGCACCAGGAGAGGGACTATTCGTTGAGTTTTAGAAACCTTTCGTATTCAAAGTGTGTCCGTTCTCTAGGTTTTCCGTACATGGTATAACTGTAGTAATATTCCCTTCAACCTGGAGATTTGGGACCCAAGGAATGGGTGCCAGGCATTTGTGCTTTAAAGGTTCTGCATTTGCTCACCGAATCTCACCAATCCTCTCAGTCCCAAGTGTCCAGCCTTATGCCACATCCAACTGTCGTTGTAGATTGGGTCATTCCAGGTTTCATCAGAGACCCTGAAGGAATTGTAAAGAATTTCCCAGTTTTTTTGTTTTGTTTTTGAAATTCCTTTTTATAGTGGGTTTGAGCTGATTCTCGCTGCCATGTTTATGCCAGTCTAGACACACTTGATTCCCTTACGGAGACATATCAATACATAGGTTTTAAGATTCTTACTAGTCAGATATATTCCTCTGCGGGAAATATGGGGTTTTGAGTCCCTTTCACTGAGGAAGGTGTAGGTCTTGTCTATTCCATAGTTGGTTTTTGGAACGGTACCTGTGCTTATATCAAACTCTGGTTTTATGCATCACCCCACCTCTCCTTCCCCCTTAAGCAGGCATAAGAGTGTTTTCTAAATGTGAGACACTGTTCTCTTTCCTAACTCAGTTCAAGTGTAGCCATGTTTACAGGATCTTCATCAGTGATATCTTATGATAAGTTTCTTTTTCTGTGTGACTTATTTCACTTAGAATCATCGTACCTGAATCCACCCATTTTGCTGCTACTGGTCTTATGACATTGATTTCATGGCTGAGGGATATTCCATCGTACGTAAGTACCACAATTTTTTGAACCATGTTTATATTTTCTGGGATACTTAAGGTGTATCCAAGTTGAGGTCCTTGTATGCAGTGCAGCCCTAAATTTTGGGGTGGCTCTGTCTTATTGATTTTCAGTTTTCCCAAGGTATATTCCCTAGACTGGTAGTGCCCTTGGCTCTGTAGCTCTGTTCTTTACTTGTTTTAGGGAACACAATGCACTCCTCCAGAGAGGCAGTTTGCAATTTACATCCCGCCCATCAGCATATCAAGGCTCCCTGTTCTCCAGGGCCTGTCTTGCCTTTCTGGGTTTTACACATTTTGTGGATGTCCCTTTTGACCGGTGGGAAGTGATACTTCTTTGTAGTGCATATCTGCATTGCCCGCTTTCTTGCTTGGCAAAAAAGGGCGTATGCGTTTTCTCCTGAATATATTCAGGAGAAAACGCATACGCCCTTTTTGGCCAAGCGCATCACTGTCGAAGTAGTGCCCCTCTTCCTGTGCTTTAAAGGCGATTCCAACGTACCTCTTGAAATCTGTTTCCTGCTATTCTGCCTCGCTTTCAAGTCCGCCTCGTTGCCTTCCCCCAACAGATTTTTGGACGATAGTTGTCCTTTATTACTCGGCCAGTTTGTGAATTGCTGTGCCCCTGAGCTCCATTTTTCAACTCGTTTTTGGTGAGCTGACCGCAAGTCCAAAATTTTGGTTCAGAATCTATACTGGTTCCCAGTGGGTGGCTGAGACTTTGGTTAATTCTTCTTCCTGCCGGGAAATTACAGTGATATGTGCTCGTCCAAATGCCTAACAGCTACTCTCTCATTGGTTCTCCCTCTTCCCTTTCATCCTCTGCCAAATTGGAAACCTGTGCGAACCAGGATGTTAAAGGGGCTGTCTCTCCAAGTTGGGAGGTTGATAGTTAAACAGATGGAAAGTCAAAACGGAGCACCAGGAGAGGGACTATTCGTTGAGTTTTAGAAACGTTTCGTATTCACAGTGTGTCCGTTCTCTAGGTTTCCCGTACATGTTATAACTGTAGTAATATTCCCTTCAACCTGGAGAGTTGGGACCCATGGAATGGGTGCCAGGCATTATTGCTTTAATGGGTCTGCATTTGCTCACCAAATCTCACCAATCCTCTCAGTCACAAGTGTCCAGCCTTATGCCACATCCAGCTGTCGTTGTAGATATGGTCATTCCAGGTTTCATCAGAGACCCTGAAGGAATTGTAAAGAATTTCCCAATTTTTTTGTTTTGTTTTTGAAATTCCTTTTTATAGTGGGTTTGAGCTGATTCTCGCTGCCATGTTTATGCCAGTCTAGACACACTTGATTCCCTTACGGAGACATATCAATCCATAGGTTTTATGATTCTTACTAGTCAGATATATTCCTCTGCGGGAAATATGGGGTTTTGAGTCCCTTTCACTGAGGAAGGTGTAGGTCTTGTCTATTCCATAGTTGGTTTTTGGAACAGTACCTGTGCTTTTATCAAACTCTGGTTTTATGCATCACCCCACCTCTCCTTCCCCCTTAAGCAGGCATAAGAGTGTTTTCTAAATGTGAGACACTGTTCTCTTTCCTAACTCAGTTCAAGTGTAGCCATGTTTACAGGATCTTCATTAGTGATATCTTATGATAAGTTTCTTTTTCTGTGTGACTTATTTCACTTACAATCATTGTACCTGAATCCACCCATTTTGCTGCTACTGGTCTTATGACATTGATTTCATGGCTGAGGGATATTCCATCGTACGTAAGTACCACAATTTTTTGAACCATTTTTATATTTCCTGGTATATTTAAGGTGTACCCAAGTTGAGGTCCTTGTAAGCAGTGCAGCCCTAAATTTTGGGATGGTTCTGTCTTATTGATTTTCAGTTTGCCCAAGGAATATTCCCTAGACTGGAAGTGCCCTTGGCTCTGTAGCTCTGTTGTTTACTTGTTTTCGGGAACACAATATACTCCTCCAGAGAGGCAGTTGGCAATTTACATCCCGTCCATCAGCATAACAAGGCTCCCTGTTCTCCAGGGCCTGTCTTGCCTTTCTCGTTTTTACACATTGTGTGGATGTCCCTTTTGACCTGTGGGAAGTGATACTTCTTTGTAGTGCGGATTTGCATTGCCCGCTTTCTTGCTTGGCCAAAAAGTGCGTATGTGTTTTCCCCTGAATATATTCAGGAGAAAACGCATACGCCCTTTTTGGCCAAGTGCATCATTGTCGAAGTTGTGCCCCTCTTCCTGTGCTTTAAAGGCGATTCCAAAGTACCTATTGAAATCTGTTTCCTGCTATTCTGCCTCACTTTCAAGTCCACCTCGTTGCCTTCCCTCAACAGATTTTTGGACGATAGTTGTCCTTTATTACTCGGCCAATTTGTGAATTGCTGTGCCCCTGAGCTCCATTTTTCAACTCGTTTTTGGTGAGGTGACCGCAAGTCCAAAATTTTGGTTCAGGATCTATACTGGTTCCAGGTGGGTTGCTGAGACTTTGGTAATTCTTCTTCCTGCCGGGAATTTAGAGTGATATGTCCCCTTCCAAATGCCTAACAGCTACTCTCTCAATGTTTCTCCCTCTTCCCTTTCATCCTCTGCCAAATTGGCAACCTGTGCGAACCAGGAGGTTAAAGGGGCTGTCTCTCCATGTTGGGAGGTTGATAGTAAAGAAGATGGAAAGTCAAACCGGAGCACCAGGAGACGGACTATTCGTTGAGTTTTGGAAACCTTTCGTGTTCACAGTGTGACCGTTCTCTAGGTTTCTCGTACATGTTATAACTGTAGTAATATTCCCTTCAACCTGGAGAGTTGGGACCCATGGAATGGGTGCCATGCATTATTGCTTTAAAGTGTCTGCATTTGCTCAGCCAATCTCACCAATCGTCTCAGTCCCAAGTGTCCAGCCTTATGCCACATCCAGCTGTCGTTGTAGATAGGGTCATTCCAGGTTTCATCAGAGACCCTGAAGGAATTGTAAAGAATTTCCCAGTTTTTTTGTTTTGTTTTTGAAATTCCTTTTTATAGTGGGTTTGAGCTGATTCTCGCTGCCATGTATATGCCAGTCTAGACACACTTGATTCCCTTACGGAGACATATCAATCCATAGGTTTTATGATTCTTACTAGTCAGATATATTCCTCTGCGGGAAATATGGGGTTTTGAGTCCCTTTCACTGAGGAAGGTGTAGGTGTTGTCTATTCCATAGTTGGTTTTTGGAACAGTACCTGTGCTTATATCAAACTCTGGTTTTATGCATCACCCCACCTCTCCTTCCCCCTTAAGCAGGCATAAGAGTGTTTTCTAAATGTGAGACACTGTTCTCTTTCCTAACTCAGTTCAAGTGTAGCCATGTTTACAGGATCTTCATTAGTGATATCTTATGATAAGTTTCTTTTTCTGTGTGACTTATTTCACTTAGAATCATTGTACCTGAATCCACCCATTTTGCTGCTACTGGTCTTATGACATTGATTTCATGGCTGAGGGATATTCCATCGTACGTAAGTACCACAATTTTTTGAACCATTTTTATATTTCCTGGTATATTTAAGGTGTACCCAAGTTGAGGTCCTTGTAAGCAGTGCAGCCCTAAATTTTGGGATGGTTCTGTCTTATTGATTTTCAGTTTGCCCAAGGAATATTCCCTAGACTGGAAGTGCCCTTGGCTCTGTAGCTCTGTTGTTTACTTGTTTTCGGGAACACAATATACTCCTCCAGAGAGGCAGTTGGCAATTTACATCCCGTCCATCAGCATAACAAGGCTCCCTGTTCTCCAGGGCCTGTCTTGCCTTTCTCGTTTTTACACATTGTGTGGATGTCCCTTTTGACCTGTGGGAAGTGATACTTCTTTGTAGTGCGGATTTGCATTGCCCGCTTTCTTGCTTGGCCAAAAAGTGCGTATGTGTTTTCCCCTGAATATATTCAGGAGAAAACGCATACGCCCTTTTTGGCCAAGTGCATCATTGTCGAAGTTGTGCCCCTCTTCCTGTGCTTTAAAGGCGATTCCAAAGTACCTATTGAAATCTGTTTCCTGCTATTCTGCCTCACTTTCAAGTCCACCTCGTTGCCTTCCCTCAACAGATTTTTGGACGATAGATGTCCTTTATTACTCGGCCAATTTGTGAATTGCTGTGCCCCTGAGCTCCATTTTTCAACTCGTTTTTGGTGAGGTGACCGCAAGTCCAAAATTTTGGTTCAGGATCTATACTGGTTCCAGGTGGGTTGCTGAGACTTTGGTAATTCTTCTTCCTGCCGGGAATTTAGAGTGATATGTCCCCTTCCAAATGCCTAACAGCTACTCTCTCAATGTTTCTCCCTCTTCCCTTTCATCCTCTGCCAAATTGGCAACCTGTGCGAACCAGGAGGTTAAAGGGGCTGTCTCTCCATGTTGGGAGGTTGATAGTAAAGAAGATGGAAAGTCAAACCGGAGCACCAGGAGACGGACTATTCGTTGAGTTTTGGAAACCTTTCGTGTTCACAGTGTGACCGTTCTCTAGGTTTCTCGTACATGTTATAACTGTAGTAATATTCCCTTCAACCTGGAGAGTTGGGACCCATGGAATGGGTGCCATGCATTATTGCTTTAAAGTGTCTGCATTTGCTCAGCCAATCTCACCAATCGTCTCAGTCCCAAGTGTCCAGCCTTATGCCACATCCAGCTGTCGTTGTAGGTAGGGTCATTCCAGGTTTCATCAGAGACCCTGAAGGAATTGTAAAGAATGTCCCAGTTTTTTTGTTTTGTTTTTGAAATTCCTTTTTATAGTGGGTTTGAGCTGATTCTCGCTGCCATGTTTATGCCAGTCTAGACACACTTGATTCCCTTACGGAGACATATCAATACATAGGTTTTAAGATTCTTACTAGTCAGATATATTCCTCTGCGGGAAATATGGGGTTTTGAGTCCCTTTCACTGAGGAATGTGTATGTCTTGTCTATTCCATAGTTGGTTTTTGGAACGGTACCTGTGCTTATATCAAACTCTGGTTTTATGCATCACCCCACCTCTCCTTCCCCCTTAAGCAGGCATAAGAGTGTTTTCTAAATGTGAGACACTGTTCTCTTTCCTAACTCAGTTCAAGTGTAGCCATGTTTACAGGATCTTCATAAGTGATATCTTATGATAAGTTTCTTTTTCTCTGTGACTTATTTCACTTAGAATCATCGTACCTGAATCCACCCATTTTGCTCTTACTGGTCTTATGACATTGATTTCATGGCTGAGGGTTATTCCATCGTATGTAAATACCACAATGTTTTGAACCATTTTTATATTTCCTGGGATATTTAAGGTGTACCCAAGTTGAGGTCCTTGTAAGCAGTGCAGCCCTAAATTTTGGGGTGGCTCTGTCTTATTGATTTTCAGTTTTCCCAAGGTATATTCCCTAGACTGGAAGTGCGCTTGGCTCTGTAGATCTGTTGTTTACTTGTTTTAGGGAACACAATGCACTCCTCCAGAGAGGCAGTTGGCAATTTACATCCCGCCCATCAGCATAACAAGGCTCCCTGTTCTCCAGGGCCTGTCTTGCCTTTCTGGTTTTTACACATTTTGTGGATGTCCCTTTTGACCGGTGGGAAGTGACACTTCTTTGTAGTGCAGATTTGCATTGCCCGCTTGCTTGCTTGGCCAAAAAGGGCGTATGCGTTTTCTCCTGAATATATTCAGGAGAAAACGCATACGCCCTTTTTGGCCAAGTGCATCATTGTCGAAGTTGTGCCCCTCTTCCTGTGCTTTAAAGGCGATTCCAACGTACCTCTTGAAATCTGTTTCCTGCTATTCTGCCTCGCTTTCAAGTCCGCCTTGTTGCCTTCCCTCAACAGATTTTTGGACGATAGTTGTCCTTTATTACTCGGCCAGTTTGTGAATTGCTGTGCCCCTGAGCTCCATTTTTCAACTCGTTTTTGGTGAGCTGACCGCAACTCCAAAACTTTGGTTCAGGACCTATGCTGGTTCCCGGTGGGTGGCTGAGGCTTTGGTTAATTCTTGATCCTGCTGGGAAGTTTGAGTGATATATGCCCGTCCAAATGCCTAACAGCTACTCTCTCATTGGTTCTCCCTCTTCCCTTTCATCCTCTGCCAAATTGGCATCCTGTGCGAACCGGGAGGTTAAAGGGGCTGTCTCTCCAAGTTGGGAGATTGATAGTAAAGCAGATGGAAAGTCAAAACGGAGCACCAGGAGAAGGACTATTCCTTGAGTTTTAGAAACCTTTTGTATTCACAGTGTGTCCGTTCTCTAGGTTTCCCGTACATGTTATAGCTGTAGTAATATTCCCTTCAACCTGGAGAGTTGGGACCCATGGAATGGTATCCATGCATTATTGCTTTAAAGGGTCTGCATTTGCTCACCCAATCTCATCAATCCTCTCAGTGCAAAGTGTCCAGCCTTATGCCACATCCAGCTGTCGTTTTAGATAGGGTCATTCCAGGTTTCATCAGAGACCCTGAAGGAATTGTAAAGAATTTCCCAGTTTTTTTGTTTTGTTTTTGAAATTCCTTTTTATAGTGGGTTTGAGCTGATTCTCGCTGCCATGTTTATGCTATTCTACACACACTTGATTCCCTTACGGAGACACATCAGTACATAGGTTTTAAGATTTTTACTAGTCAGATATACTCCTCTGCGGGAAATATGGGATTTTGAGTCCCTTTCACTGAGGAAGTTGTAGGTCTTGTCTATTCCATAGTTGGTTTTTGGAACGGTACCTGTGCTTATATCAAACTCTGGTTTTATGCATCACCCCACCTCTCCTTCCCCCTTAAGCAGGCATAAGAGTGTTTTCTAAATGTGAGACACTGTTCTCTTTCCTAACTCAGTTCAAGTGTAGCCATGTTTACAGGATCTTCATAAGTGATATCTTATGATAAGTTTCTTTTTCTGTGTGACTTATCTCACTTAGAATCATCGTACCTGAATCCACCCATTTTGCTGCTACTGGTCTTATGACATTGATTTCATGGCTGAGGGATATTCCATCATACGTAAGTACCACAATTTTTTGAACCATTTTGATATTTCCTGGGATATTTCAGGTGTACCCAAGTTGAGGTCCTTGTAAGCAGTGCAGCCCTAAATTTTGGGGTGGCTCTGTCTTATTGATTTTCGGTTTACCAAAGGTATATTGCCTAGACTGGAAGTGCCCTTGGCTCTGTAGCTCGGTTCTTTACTTGTTTTAGGGAACACAATGTACTCCTCCAGACAGGCAGTTGGCAATTTACATATCGCCCTTCAGCATAACAAGACTCCCTGTTCTCCAGGGCCTGTCTTGCCTTTCTGGTTTTTACACATTTTGTGGATGTCCCTTTTGACCGGTGGGAAGTGATCCTTCTTTTTATGCAGATTTGCATTGCCCGCTTTCTTGCTTGGCCAAAAAGGGCGTATGCGTTTTCTCCTGAATATATTCAGGACAAAAAGCATACGCCCTTTTTGGCCAAGTGCATCATTGTCGAAGTTGTGCTCCTCTTCCTGTGCTTTAAAACTGATGCCAACGTACCTCTTGAAATCTGTTTCTTCCTATTCTGCCTCGATTTCAAGTCCGGTTCTTATTCCTCCCTCAACAGATTTTTGAACGATATTTGTCCTTTATTGCTCGGCCAGTTTATGAATTGCTGTGCCCCTGAGCTCCTTTTTTCAACTCGTTTTTGGTGAGCTGACCGCAAGTCCAAAATTTTGGTTCAGGACCTATGCTGGTTCCCGGTGGGTGGCTGAGACTTTGGTTAATTCTTCTTCCTGCCTGGAAATTACAGTGATATGTGCCCGTTCAAATGCCTAACAGCTACACTCTCATTGGTTCTCCCTCTTCCCTTTCATCCTCTGCCAAATTGGAAACCTGTGCGAACCAGAAGGTTAAAGGGGCTGTCTCTCCAAGCTGGGAGGTTGATAGTAAAGCAGATGGAAAGTCAAACCGGAGCACCGGGAGAGGGACTATTCGATGAGTTTTAGAAACCTTTCGTATTCACAGTGTGTCCGTTCTCTAGGTTTCCCGTACATGTTATAGCTGTAGTAATATTCCCTCCAACCTGGACAGTTGGGACCCATGGAATGGCTGCCAGGCATTTGTGCTTTAATGGGTCTGCATTTGCTCACCCAATCTCACCAATCGTCTCCGTCCCAAGTGTCCCTCCTTATGCCACATCCAGCTGTCATTGTAGATAGGGTCATTCCAGGTTTCATCAGAGACCCTGAAGGAATTGTAAATTATTTCCCAGTTTTTTTGTTTTGTTTTTGAAATTCCTTTTTCTAGTGGGTTTGAGATGATTCTGGCTGCCATGTTTATGCCAGTCTAGACACACTTGATTCCCTTACGGAGACATATCAGTACATAGGTTTTAAGATTCTTACTAGTCAGATATATTCCTCTGTGGGAAATATGGGGTTTTGAGTCCCTTTCACTGAGGAAGGTGTAGGTCTTGTCTATTCCATAGTTGGTTTTTGGAACGGTACCTGTGCTTATATCAAACTCTGGTTTTATGCATCACCCCACCTCTCCTTCCCCCTTAAGCAGGCATAAGAGTGTTTTCTAAATGTGAGACACTGTTCTCTTTCCTAACTCAGTTCAAGTGTAGCCATGTTTACAGGATCTTCATAAGTGATATCTTATGATAAGTTTCTTTTTCTCTGTGACTTATTTCACTTAGAATCATCGTACCTGAATCCACCCAATTTGCTGCTACTGGTCTTATGACATTGATTTCATAGCTGAGGGATATTCCATCATACGTAAGAACCACAATTTTTTGAACTATTTTTATATTTCCTGGGATATTTAAGGTGTACCCAAGTTGAGGTCCTTGTAAGCAGTGCAGCCCTAAATTTTGGGGTGGCTCTGTCTTATTGATTTTCATTTTTCCCAAGGTATATTCCCTAGACGGGAAGTGCCCTTGGCTCTGTAGCTCTGTTCTTTACTTGTTTTAGGGAACACAATGTACTCCTCCAGAGATACAGTTGGCAATTTACATCCCACCCATGAGCATAGCAAGGCTCCCTGTTCCCTTTGTCAGCAAAATGCTACATGACCTTGTCATTACAATGTTCTATGCACTTTTCATCACAATACTCCATTACCATTGCCATCACAATCCTCCATGAACCTTGGGATCACATTGCTCCATGCCCTTGTCATCACAATGCTCCATGCTCCTTGAAATCAAAATGATCCATGACCTCTGTCATCACAATGCTCCAAACCCTTGTGATCACAATGTTCCATAACACTTGTCATCACAATGCACCATGATGCCTGTCATCACAATACTGCATGCCCTTTTCATCACAATGCTCCATGACCTTTGTCATCACAATTCTCGATACACTTGTCATCACAATGCTCCCTGACACTTGTCGTCAGAATGCTCCTTGAACCCTGTCACAAAAAGGCTCCATGCCTTTTTCATCAAAATGCACCATGCCGTTTTCATCACAGTGCTCCATGCCATTGTCATCAAAATAATCCACAAGCTTGTCATCAGAATGCTCCATGTCCCTTGTCATCACAATTTTCCATGCACTTGTCAGCACAATGCTCCCTGACCCTTGTCATCACAATGCTCCAAGCCATTGTCATCACAATGCTCCATTACCTTTGTCATCAGAATCCTCCATGACACTTGGCATCACAATGCTCCATGGCATTGTCATCACAATGGGCCATTACATATGTCATCACAATGCTCCCTGACACCTGTCTTCACAATAATGAATGACCTGGTCATCACAATGCTCCATGCCCTTGTCATCACAATGCGCCATTCCAACTGTCATCGCAATAAGCCATGAAACTTATTAGACCAATGCTCCATGCCCTTGTCATCACAATGCCCCATGACCTTGTTATCACAATGCTCCATGACCCCTGTCATCACAATGCTCCGTGACTCCAGTCATCACAAGGCTTCATGACCTTTGTCATCACAATGGTCCATGTCCTTGTCATCAACAGTCTCTGTGACCTTTTTAACCACAATGCTTCATGAACTTTTCATCACAATGCTCTTTGACCCTTGTCATCACAATGCTCTATGCCTTTCTCAGCACAATGCTCCATGACCCTTGTCATCACAATGCTCCATGCGCTTGTCAGCACAATGCTCCATGACCCATGTCATCACAATGCACCATGCACTTGTCGTCACAGTGCTCCACAATCTTGTCATCACAATGCTCCATAAACCTTGTCATCACAATGCTCCATGCACTTCAAATCAAAATGCTCTCTCACCACTGATATCACAATGTTACATCACTATTCATCACAATACTCCCTGAACCCTGTCATCACAATGTTCCATGACTCCTGTCATCACAATGCTACATGCACTTATCATCACAATGTTTGATGATCCCTGACATCACAATGTTCCATAACCCCTGTCACCAAAATGCTCCATGACCCTTTTCATCAAAATGCTCCATGACCCCTGACATCACAATGTTACATAACACCTCTCATCAAAATATTCCATGACCCTTTTCATCAAATTGGTTCATGACAATGTCATCACAATGCTCCCTGCCCTTCTCATCACAATGCACCACGCCCTTGTCATCAAAATGCTCCATGACCTTTGTCATCACAAAGCTCCATGACCCTTGGCATCACAATGCTCCATGCCATTGTCATCACAATACTCCATGAAAACTCTGATCACATTGTTCCATGCAATTGTCATCAAAAAGCTCCATGGTGCTTGTCATCACACTGCTCGATGCCCTTCTCATCACAATGCTCCATGCCCTTGTCATTACAATCCTCCATGACCCATGTATCACTGTGTTCCGTGCCCTTGTCATCACAATGCTCCATGCCCACTCTCATCACAATAATCCATGAAACTTTTCAGACAAATGTTCCATGCCCTTGTCATCACAATGCTCCATTACCCCTGTCATAACAATGCTCCATGAACCCTGCCATCACAACGTTCCACGGCCCTGTCATCACAAGGCTCCATGACCCTTGTAATCACAATGCTCCAAGACCCCTGTAATCACAGTGCTCCATGCCCTTGTCATCACAAAGCTCCATGATGCATTTCATCAGAATGCTCCATGCCCTTGCCATCACAATGCTCCATTACCCCTGTGATAACAATGCTCCATGACCCCTGCCATCACGATGTTCCATGGCCTTGTCATCACAAGGCTCCATGACCCTTCTCATCACAATGCTCCAAGACCCCTGTAATCACAATGCTCCATGTCCCTTTTTATCTCAATGATCCATGAACCCTGTCATCACAATGCACCATGCCCATCATCATATTGCTTCAGGCTATTGTCATCACAATGAAATCAAAATGCTCCATGACCTCTGTCATAACACTGCTCCAAACCCTTGTGATCACAATATTCCATAACACTTGTCATCACAATGCCCCATGACGCTCGTCATCACAATTATCTATGGTCTTCTCTTCACAATGCTCCATGACCTTTGTCATCACAATGCTCAATACACTTGTCATCAAAATGCTCCCTGACACTTGTTCTCTGTATGCTCCTTGAACCCTGTCATGACAAGGCTCCATGCCTTTTTCATCACAATGATCCATGCCTTTTTCATCACAATACTCCAAGACGCCTGTAATTACAATGCTTCATGCCCTTGTCATCACAAAGCTCAATGACGCATGTCATCAGACTGCTCCTTGGCCTTCTCATCACAATGCTCCATGCCCTTGTCATCACAATTTTCCAAGACACTCTAATCACAATGCTCCATGCCCCTTTTCATCAGTATGCTCCAGGAGACTTGTCTCACAGGGCTCCATGGTTTTCTCATCACAATGCTCCAGCACCTTGTCATCACAATGCTTCACGACCTTGTCATGAAAATTTTCAATGGCCCTTGTCATCATAATGCTCCAAAACCTAGTCATCACAATGCTCCATTATATTTGTCATCACAATCCTCCATTACATTTGGCATCACAATGCTCCATGCCATTGTCATCGCAATGGACCATGACATATGTCATCACAATGCTCCCTGACATCTGTCTTCACAATACTCCATGACCTTCTCATCACAATGCCCCATGCCCTTGTCATCACAATGCCCCATGCCCACTGTCATCACAATAATCTATTAAACTTGTCAGACCAATGCTCCATGCCCCTGTCATCACAATGCTCCATGCCCTTGTCATCACAAAGCTCCATGACCCCTGTCATCACAATGCTCTGTGACTCCAGTCATCACAATGCTTCATAACATTTGTCATCACAGTGGTCCATGCCCACATCATCACAAGGCTCTGTGACCTTTGTAACCACAATACTTCATGAACTTTTCATCACAATGCTCCGTGACACTTGTCATCACAATGCTCCATGCCTTTGTCAGAACAATGCTCCATGACCCTTGTCATCACAATGTGCCACATGATTTTCATCACAACGGTCCACAACCTTGTCATCGTAATGCTCCATAAACCTTGTAATCACAATGCTCCATGCACTTCTCATCAAAATGCTCTCTCAACAGAGATATCACAATGTTCCATCACTAGTCATCACAATAATCCCTCACCCCTGTAATCACAATGTTCCATGACCCCTGTCATCACAATGCTACATCCCCTTATCATCACAATGTTCCATGACCCCTGACATCACAATGTTCCATAACCCCTGTCATCAAAATGCTCCATGACCCTTTTCATCCCAAAGCTCCATGACCCCTGACATCACAATGTTCTATAACCCCTGTCATCAAAATGTTCCATTACACTTTTCATCAAATTGCTGCATGACCCTGTCATCAAAATGCTCCCTGTCCTTCTCATCACAATGCACCACGCCCTTGACATCAAAATGCTCCATGACTTTTGTCATCACAAACCTCCATAACCCTTGGAAGCACAATGTTCCATGAACCCTCTCATCACATTGTTCCATGCTCTTGTCATCACAAAGCTCCATGATGCTTGTCAAAACAATGTACGATGCCCTTCTCATCACAATGCTCCATGCCCTTGTCATTACAATCCTCCATGACCCATGGATCACAGTGTTCCGTGACCTTGTCATCACAATGCTCCATGCCCACTCTCATCACAATAATCCATGAAACTTTTCAGACCAATGCTCCATGCCCTTCTCATCACAATGCTCCATTATCCCTGTCATAACAATGCTCCATGACCCCTTCCATCACAATGTTCCACACCATTTTCATCACAAGGCTCCATGACCCTTGTCATCACAATGCTCCACGACCCCTGTAATCACAATGCTCCATGCCCTTGTCATCACAAAGCTTAATGACACATGTCATCAGTATGCTCCATGGCCTTCTCATCACAATGCTCCTTGCCCTTGTCATCACAATGCTCCAAGACCCCTGTAATCACAATACTCCATGCCCCTTTTCATCTCAATGCTCCATGAACGCTGTCATCACAATGCACCATGCCCATCACCATAATGCTTCAGGCTATTGTCATCACAATGAAATCAAAATGCTCCATGACCTCTGTCATCACAATGCTCCAAACCCTTGTGATCACAATGTTCCATAAAACTTATCATCACAACACCCCATGACGCTCATCATCACAATTATCCATGGTCTTCTCATCACAATGCTCCATGAACTTTGTCATCATAATGCTCAATACACTTGTCATCACAATGCTCCGTGACACTTGTCGTCAGTATGCTTCTTGATCCCTGTCATGACAAGGCTCCATGCATTTTTCATAACAATGATCCATGCCATTTTCATCACAATACTCCATGCCCTTGTCAGCACAAAGCTCCATGGCGCATGTCATCAGAATGCTTCATGGCCTTCTCATCACAATACTCCATGCCCTTGTCATCACAATGCTCCAAAATCCCTGTAATCACAATGCTCCATGCCCCTTTTCATCAGAATGTTCCATGAGAATTGTCATCACAAGGCTCCATGGACTTCCCATCACAATGCTCCAGGACCTTGTCATCACAGTGCTCAATTCCCTTCTCATTACAATGCTCCATGACCCCTGTCATCACAATACTCCATGAACATTTTCAGCCCAATGCTTCATGACCTTCTCATCACAATGCTCCATGACCCATATCATCAAAATCCTCCATGACCACTGTCATCACAACACTCCATGACCCCTGACAACACAATGATCCGGGACTCTTGTCATCACAAAGCTCCATTCCCTTGTCATCACAATGCTCCATGAACATTTTCAGCCCAATGCTCCATGACACTTGTCATCACAATGATCCATGCCCTTGTCATCCCAATGCTCCATGACCCCTGTAATCACAATGCTCCGTGACTTTTATCATCACAGTGCTCCATGACCCTTATCATCACAATTCTCCATGCCTGTGTCATCAAAATCCTACATGACCTTGTCATCACAATGCTCCATGAGCTTGTCATCACAATACTCCATTACAATTTTCATCACAATCCTCCATGAACCCTGGGATCACATTGCTCCATGCTCTTGTCATCACAATGCTCCATGCTCCTTGAAATCAAAATGGTCCATGAGCTCTGTCATCACAATGCTCCAACCCCTTGTGATCACAATGTTCCATAACACTTGTCATCACAACACTCCATGATGACTGTCATGACAATACTCCATGCACTTGTCGTCACAATGCTCCATGACCTTTGTCATCACAATTCTCCCTGACACTTGTCGTCAGAATACTCCTTGAACACTGTCATGAAAATGCTCCATGCCTTTTTCATAAGAATGCTCCATGCCCTTTTCATCACAACACTCCATGTCATTGTCATCACAATACTCCACAAGCTTGTCATCAGAATGCTCCCTGATCATTGTCTTCAGAATGCTCCATGACACCTGTCATCAAAATGCTCCATACCCCTTGTCATTACACTGTTCCATGACGCTCGTCATCACAATTATCCATGGTCTTCTCATCACAATCCTCCACGGTCTTGCCATCACAATGCTCCATGCCTTGGTCATCACGATGCTCCATGTCCTCAGTCATCACAATGCTGCATGACCCCTGTCATCACAATGCTCCATACCCCTTGTCATTACAGTGCTCCATGAGGCTCGTCATCACAATTATCCATGGTCTTCTCATCACAATGCTCCACGGTCTTGCCATCACAGTGCTCTATGCCCTGTTCATCACAATGCTCCATGTCCCCTGTCATCACAATTCTCCACGTTCTTGGCATCACTATGCTCCATGATACTTCTCATCACAGTGTTACATGTTTTGTCATCACAATTCTCTATGCACTTGTCATCGTAATGCTCCATGACCCCTGTCATAGCAAGCTCCATGTGATTGTCATCACAATGCTTCATGAACATGTCATCAAAATTCTCAATGGCCCTTGTTATCACAATGCGCCATGACCCTTGTCATCACAATGCTCCAAGCCCTTGTCATCAAAATGCTCCATTACCTTTGTCATCACAATCCTCCATGACACTTGGCATCACAATGCTACATTCCACTGTCATTGCAATAGACCATGACATATGTCATCACAATGCTCCCTGACACCCTTTTTCACAATACTCCATGACCTTCTCATCACAATGCTCCATGCCCTTGTCATCACAATGCGCCATGCCCACTGTCATCACAATAATCCATGAAACTTGTCAGAAAAATGATCCATGACCCTGTCATCACAATGCTCCATGCCCTTTCATCACAATGCTCTATGACCCCTGTCATCACAATGCTCCGTGACTCCAGTTATCACAATGCTTCATGACCTTTGTCATCACAATGGTCCATGCCCTCGTCATCACAAGGCTCTGTGACCTTTGTGACCACAACGCTCCATGAACATTTCATCACAATGCTCGGTGACCCTTGTCATCACAATGCTCCATGCCTTTGTCAGCACATTACTCCATAACACATGGCATCAAATGTGCCATGCGCTTGTCATCACAATGCTCCACATCGTTGTCATCACAATGCTCCATAAACCTTGTCATCACAATGCTCCATGCGTTTGTCAGCACAATGTTCCATGACCCATGTCATCACAATGTGCCCTGCGTTTCTCATCACAATGCTCCACAGCCTTGTCATCACAATGCTCCATGCACCTCTCATCAAAATGCTCTCTCACCACTGATATCACAATGTTCCATCACTAGTCAACACAATACTCCCTCCACCCTGTCATCCCAATGTTCCATGATCCTTGTCACAACAATGCTACATGCTCTTATCATCACAATGCTCCATGACCCCTGACATCACAATGTTCCATAACCCCTGTCATCACAATGCTCCATGACCCTTTTCATCACAATGCTCCATGACACCTAACATCACAATGTTCCATAAACACTGTCATCAAAATATTCCATGACCCTTTTCATCCAATTGCTCCATGACCCTGTCATCACAATGCTCCCTGCCCTTCTCATCACAATGCACCACGCCCTTGTCATCAAAATGCTCCATGGCCTATGTCATCACAAAGCTCCATGACCCTTGGAATCACAATGCTCCATGCCATTGTCATCACAAACCTCCATGAAACCTCTCATCACATTGCTCCATGCCGTTGTCATCACAAAGCTCCATGACGCTTGTCATCACAATGCTCCATGCCCTTGTCATTGCAATCCTCCATGACACATGTATCACTGTGTTCCGTGCCCTTGTCATCACAATGCTCCATGCTCACTCTCATCACAATAATCCATGAAACTTTTCAGACCAATGCTCCATGCCCTTGTCATCACAATGCTCCATTACAACTGTCATAACAATGCTCCATGACCCCTGCCATCACAATGTTCTACGGCCTTGTCATCACAAGACTCCATGGCCCTTGTCATCACAATGCTCCAAGACCCCTGTAATCACAATGCTCCACGCCCATGTCATCACAAAGCTCCCTGACGCATGTCATCAGAATGCTCCATGGCCTTCTCATCACAATACTCCATGCCCTTGTCATCACAATGCTCCAAGACCCTTGTTATTACAATGATCCATGCCTCTTTGCATCTCAATGCTCCATGAACCCTGTCATCACAATGCACCATGCCCATCATCATAATGCTTCATGCTATTGTCATCACAATGAAATCAAAATTCTCCATGACCTCTCTCATCACAATGCTCCAAACCCTTGTGATCACAATGTTCCATAACACTTGTCATCACAACGCCCCATGACGTTGGTCATCACAATTATCCATGGACTTCTCATCACAATGCTCCATGACCTTTGTCATCACAATTCTCAATACACTTGTCATCACAATGCTCCCTGACACTTGTCATCAGTATGCTCATTGAACCCTGTCATGACAAGTCTCCATGCCTTTTTCATCACAATGATCCATGCCCTTTTCATCACAATGCTTCATGCCATTGTCATCACAATACTCCACAAGCTTGTCATCAGAATGCTCCGTGACCCTTGTCATCTCAATGGTCCATGACCCCTGTCATCACAATGCTCCATGACACCTGTCATCACAATGCTCCATGCCCCTTGTCATTACAGTGCTCCATGATGTTCGTCATCACAATTATCCACGGTCTTCTCATCACAGTGCTCCACGGTCTTGCCATCACAATGCTCCATGCTCTGGTCATCACAATGCTCCATGTCCCCAGTCATCACAATGCTCCATGACCCCTGTCATCACAATGCTCCATACTGCTTGTCATTACAGTGCTCCATGACACTCGTAATCACAATTGTCCATGGTCTTCTCATCACAATGCTGCACGCCCTTGTCATCAAAATGCTCCATGACACTTGTCATCACAATGCTCCATGACCACTGTCATAACAATGCTCCATGACCCCTGTCATCACAAGGCTCCATACCACTTGTCATTACAGTGCTCCATGACGCTCCTCATCACAATTATCCATGGTCTTCTCATCACAATGCTCCACGGTCTTGCCATCACAGTGCTCCATGCCTTGGGCATCACAATGCTCCATGTCCCCGGTCATCACAATGCTCCATGACCACTGTCATCACAGTGCTCTATACCCCTTGTCATTACAGTGCTCCATGACCCTCGTCATCACAATTATCCATGGTCTTCTCATCACAATGCTCCACGATCTTGCCATCGCAATGCTCCATGCCCTGGTCATCACAATGCTCCATGTCCCCTGTCATCACAATTCTCCACGATCTTGGCATCACTATGCTCCATGACACTTCTCATTACAGTGTTACATGCTTTGTCATCACAATTCTCTATGCACTTGTCATCGCAATGCTCCATGACCCCGTCATAGCAAGCTCCATGTGCTTGTCATCACAATACTCCCTGCCCTTGTCGTCACAATTCTCCATGACCTTTGTCATCACAATGCTCCCTGACACTTGTCGTCAGAATGCTCCCTGAAAACTGTCATGAAAACGCTCCATGTCTTTTTCATCACAATGCCCCATGCCATTTTCATCAAAATGCTCCATGTCATTGTCATCAAAATACTCCACAAGCTTGTCATCAGAATGCTCCATGAACCTTGTCATCACAATGCTCCATGACCCCTGTTATCACAATGCTCCATACCCCTTGTCATTACAGTGCTCCATGACGCTCATCATCACAATTATCCATGGTCTTCTCATCACAATGCTCCACGGTCTTGCCATCACAATACTCCATGCCCTGGTCATCACAATGCTCCATGTCCCCTGTCATCACAATTCTCCACGTTCTTGGCATCAGTGTGCTCCATGATGCTTTTCATCACAGTGTTACATGCTTTGTCATCACAATTCTCTATGCACTTGTCATCGCAATGCTCCATGATCCCTGTCACAGCAAGCCCCATGTGATTGTCATCACAATGCTTCATGAACATGTCATCAAAATTCTCAATGGCCCTTGTTATCACAATGCTCCATGACCCTTGTCATCACAATGCCCCAAGCGCTTGTCATCAAAATGCTCCATTACCTTTCTCATCACAATCCTCCATGACACTTGGCATCACAATGCTCCATTCTATTGTCATCGCAATGGACCATGACATATGTCATCACAATGCTCCCTGACACCCTTCTTCACAATACTCTATGACCTTCTCATCACAATGCTCCATGCCCTTGTCATCACAATGTGCCATGCCCACTGTCATCACAATAATCCCTGAAACTTGTCAAACCAATGCAACATGCCCCTGTCATCACAATACTCCATGCCCTTTCATCACAATGCTCTATGACCCCTGTCATCACAATGCTCCGTGACTCCAGTCATCACAATGCTTCATGACCTTTGTCATCACAATGGTCCATGCCCTCGTCATCACAAGGCTCTGTGACCTTTGTCACCACAGCGCTCCGTGAATATTTCATCACAATGCTCGGTGACCCTTGTCCTCCCAATGCTCAATGCCTTTGTTAGCACAATACTCCATGACCCATGGCATCACAATGTGCCATGCGCTTGTCATCACAATGCTCCACATCTTTGTCATCACAATGCTCCATAAACCTTGGCATCACACTGCTCCATGCACTTCTCATCAAAATGCTCTCTCACCACTGATATCACAATGTTCCATCACTAGTCAACACAATACTCCCTCACCCCTGTCATCACAATATTCCATGACCCTTGTCACAACAATGCTACATGCCTTTATCATCACAATGCTCCATTCCCCTGAAATCACAATGTTCCATATCCCCTGTCATCACAATGCTCCCTGCCCTTCACAACAGAATGCACCACACCCTTGTCATCAAAATGCTCCATGACCTTTGTCATCACAAAGCTCAATGACCCTTGTCATCACAATGCTGCATGCCATTGTCATCACAATGCTCCATGAACCCTCTCATCACATTGTTCCATGCCCTTGTCATCACAGGCTCCATGATGCTTTTCATCACAATGCTCGATGCCATTCTTATCACAATGCTCCATGCGCTTCTCATTACAATCCTCCATGACCCATGTATCACAGTGTTCCATGCCCTTGTCATCACAATGCTCCTTGCCCCCTCTCATCACAATAATCCATGAAACTTTTCAGACCAATGCTCCATGCCCTTGTCATCACAATGCTCCATTACCCCTGTCATAACAATGCTCCATGACCCCTGCCATCAAAATGTTCCACAGCCTTGTCATCACAAGGCTCCATGACCCTTGTCATCACAATGCTCCAAGACCCCTGTAATCACAATGCTCCATGCCCTTGTCATCACAAAGCTCCATGACGCATGTCAACAGAATGCTCCATGGCCTTCTCATTCACGATGTTCCATGCCTTTGTCATCACAATGCTCCAAGACTCCTGTAATCGCAATGCTCCATGCCCCTTTTCATCTCAATGCTCCATGAACCCTGTCATCACAATGCACCATGCCCATCATCATAATGCTTCACGCTATTGTCATCACAATGAAACCAAAATGCTCCATGACCTCTGTCATCACAATGCTCCAAATCCTTGTGATCAATATGTTCCATAACACTTATCATCACAATGCCCCATGACGCTCGTCATCACAATTATCCATGGTCTTCTCATCACAATGCTCCATGACCTCTGTCATCACAATACTCAATACCCTTGTCATCACAATGCTCCCTGACACTTGTTGTCAGTTTGCTCCTTGAGCCCTGTCATGACAAGGCTCCATGCCTTTTTCATCACAATGATCCATGCCCTTTTCATCACAGTGCTCCAAGACCGCTGTAATCACAATGCTCCATGCCCTTGTCATCACAAAGTTCCATGATGCATGTCATCAGAACGCTCCATGGCCTTCTCATCCCAATGCTCCATGCCCTTGTCATCACAATGCTCCAAGACCCCTGTAATCACAATGCTCCATGGCACTTTTCATCAGAATGCTCCATGAGACTTGTCATCACAAGGCTCCATGGTCTTCTCATCACAGTGCTCCAGTACCTTGTCATCACAATGCTCCATGACCCCTGTCATCACAGTACTCCATGGACATTTTCAGCCCAATGCTCCATGACCTTCTCATCACAATGCGCCATGACCCCTGTCATCACAACGCTCCATGAACCCTGACAACACAATGATCCGGGACTCTTGTCATTAAAATGCTCCATGACCATTATCATCACAATGATCCATGCGCTTGTCATCCCAATGCTCCATGACCCCTGTAATCACTATGCTCCGTGATGCTTGTCATCACAGTGCTCCATGAACCTTGTCATCATAATGCTCCTTGCCTTTGTCAACGAAATGGTACATAATCTTGTCATCACAATTCTCCATGTGCTTGTCATCACAATCCTCCATGACCATTGGGATCACATTGCTTCATGCCCTTGCCATCTCTCTCTTGCCTTTCTGGTTTTTACAGATATTCGGATGTCCCTTTTGACCAGTGGTAAGTGACAATTCTTTGTAGTGTGGATTTGTATTGCGTGCTTGCTTGATTGGCCAAAAAGGTTGTATGCGTTTTCTTCTGAATATATTCAGGAGAAAAGGCATACGCCCTTTTTGGCCAAGTGCATCTCTGTCCAAGTTGGGATGCTTTTCCTGTGCTTTAAAGGCGATTCCAATTTACCTCTTGAAATATGTTTTGTGCAATTCTGCCTCATTTTCAAGGCCGCTTCATTGCCTTCCCTCAACAGATTTTTGGAAGAGAGTAGTCCTTTATAAGTCTGCAGGTTTGTGAAACGCTGTGCCCCTGAGCTCCCATTTTCAAATCCCATCTTTGTGAGCTGGCCGCAAGTCCACAATTTTGCTTCAGGACCTATACTGGTTCCAGGGGTGGCTATATTGGTTCACTGTGGGTGGCTGAGGCTTCGGTTAATTCTTCTTCGTGCCGGGAAATTAGAGTGACATGTGCCCGTCCAAATGTCTACATCTACTCTCTGATTGGTTCTCCCTCTTCCCTTTCATCCTCTGCACAATTAGCAAACTGTGCGAACCAGGAGGTTATAGGGGCTGACTCTCCTAAGTTGGGAGATTGATAGTAAAGCAGTTGGAATGCCAAAGTGGAGCACAAGGAGAGGAAAAATTAGGAGAGTTTTAGAAACCTTTCGCCATCACAGGGTGTCCATTTTCTAGGTTTCCCATACATGTTATAATTGTAGTGATATTCCCTTCTACCTGGAGATTTGGGACACATGGAATGGTGGCATGCATTACTACTTTAAAAGGTCTGCATTTTCTCTCCCAATCTCACCAGTCCTCTCAGTCCCAAGTGTCCAGCCTTATGTCTCATCCAGCTGTCTTTGCAGATAGGGTCATTCCAGGTTTCATCAGAACCCTTGAAGGAATTGTGTAAGAATTCCGCTGTTTTTGGGGGGTTTTTTGAAATTCATTTTTATAATGGGGTTGAGCTGATTTTCACTGACGTGTTTATGCCAGTCTAGACACAATTGATTCCCTTACGGAGACATATCAATACATAGGTTTTAAGATTCTTAGTAGTCAGATATATTCCTCTGTGGGGCATAGGGGTGTTGAGTCCCGTTCACTGAGGAAGGTGTAGGTCTTGTCTATTCTGTATTTGGTTTATGGAATGGTACCTGTGCTAATATCAAACTCTGGTTTTATGCATCACCCCACCTCTCCTTTCCCCTGAAGCAGGCATAAGAGAATTTTGCTAAATGTGAGACTCTGTTCTCTTTCCTAATTCAGTTCATGTGTTGTGATATTGACATTCCCTCTATAAGTCATATCTTATGATAAGATTCTTTTTCTGTGTGACTAATTTCCCTTAAAATCATCATACGTAAATCCACTCATTATGCTGCTACTGGCCTTATATACATTGATTTCACGTCTGAGTGATATTCCGTTGTACAAAATTACCACAAGTTCTTTATGCATTTCTCTTTTTCCTGGGATATTTTAGGTGTACCAAAGTTGAGGTTCTTGTATGCAGAGCAGCCCTAAACTTTGGGGTGCCTGTGTCTTATTGACATTTAGTCTTCCCAAGTTATATGTCCATGAGTTGAAGTCCCCTTGCTCCGGGGCTTTGTATTTTAGATGTTTTAAAAACAGCATACACTTCTTCAGAGTGGCTCTTGGATATTTATACCCCACCCATCAGCGTGACTAGGCTCCCTGTTTTCCATGGCCTCTCCTGAATTTCTGGTTTGTACACATTTTTTGGATGGCCTTTCTGAGCAGTGGAAATTGAGACTTCTTTGTTGTGCGGATTTGCATTTCCCTCTTGCTTGGTTGGCCAAAAACTCTGCATGTGTTTTTTTCCTGAAGATATTCACGAAAAAAACGCATACACCCTTTTGCCCAACCGCATCATTTTAGAAATTCTGCTGCTTTTCATATGCTTTAAATGTGAGTACAATCTACCTTTTGAAATCTGTTTCCTGCAATTCTGCCTCTCATTCAGATCCTCTTCGTTGCCTTACCTGAATATATTTTTGGACGTTGGTTATCATTTATATCTTTGCAGGTCTTTGAATTGTCTGCTCCTGAGCTCCATTTTGCAACTCGCTTTTTTTGTGAGCTGGCCGCCAAACCATTGGATTACTTCTGGCCCTATTCTGGTTCTGGGGAGGCAGGCTGAGCCTTTGGTTAATTCTTCTTCCAAATGGGAAATTAGAGTGACATGTACCTGTCAAAAGTCCTACAGCTAATCTCTCATTGGTTCCCCCTCTTCCCATTTATCCTCTGCACAAATTGAAAACTGTGTGAAACAGGAGGTTAAAGGTGCTGATTCTCCAAGTGGGGAGATTGTTAGTAATGTGGCTGGAATGGCGAACCCCAGCACCAGGAGATCAAAACTGAGGTGCATTTTAGACACCTTTCCTGAGCACACGGTGTACATTCATCTCGGTTTCCCAGGCATGTTTTCGCTGTCAGAAGATACCCTTGAACCTGCAGATTTGGGACCCATGGAATGGGTACCAGGCAGTATTACTTTAAAAGGTCTGCATTTCCTCACCCAGCCTCTCTAACATCTCTTAGCGTGCATAGCTTCCAGCCTTATATAATCATCCTGCTGTGGGTCTACATGTGTTCAATCCATGTTACATCGTAGCCCTTCAACAAAATTTGTAAGAATTTTTGTCTGTCTCACTGTTTTTATAAATAGTTTTAAATTTATTTTTATATTGGTTACAGCTGATTTTCAAAGCTCTGTTTTTTGCTGCTGTACATCCACTTGATTCATGTACTGTGAGACAACAATAACTTCTTTTTCAGATGCTTACCAGTCATATGTATTATTTTCCAGTGACTTGAGTGGGCTGAGTGCAGTTCTTTGAGGTACCGTGTAGGCCTTGTCAGTTATTCAATTTGGTACTTGGAATGGTATCTTTGCTAATTTCAACCTCCTGGATAATACCTCACCATTCCCCACCTTTCCCATTTAGCAGCCTTATGTCTATTTTCTACATATTTGACTATGTTTCTGTTTTGTAATTTATTTCATGTGTAGCCATTTTTGATTCCACCTTTAAGTGACATCTTATGATATGTGTCTTTTTCTTTCTGACATATGTCACTTAGAATGATCGTATGTAACTCCTCCAGAGTTGTTACAACTGGCCTTATTTCATTGATTTCTGGATGAGTAATATTCCACTCTACATAAGTACCCCATCTCTTTTATCCATTTTATCCTTCCAGGGACATTTAGGTTATATCCAAGTTGAGGCCCTTTTTAACAGAGAGGTGGTAAACGTTCGGGTGCCTGTTTTCTGTCGATTTTTGTTTTTCCCAAGGTACACGCCCATGAGTGCAAGTGCCCTATGCTCTGTAGCTCATTTTTTAGATGTTTTAGCAAACACAATACACTTCTCCAGAGTGGCCGTTGGCAAATTACATTTCCACTATCAGCCTCACAGGGCTCCCTTTTCTCCTCGCCCTGTCCTGCATTTCTGGTGTTTACACTTTATGTGGATGGCCCTTCTGACTGATGTGAAGTGATACATTTTGTGATATTGATTTCCAGTGCCCACCTGTTTGGTTGGATAAAAAGTGTGTATGGCCTTTACTTGAATATATTCAGAAAAAATGCATACACCCTTTTTGGCCAACTGCATCATTGGCGATGTTCAGCCCCTTTTCTTGTGCTTTAATGGGGAGTCCTTTCTACCTCTTCAAATCTGTTTCCTGCCACTCTCCCTTGCTTACAAGTCCTTTTCTGTGACTTACCTCAAGACATTTTTCGGCGATAGATATTTTCAACTCTGCAGTTTCATGAATTTTAGTGCCCCTGAGTTCCATTTTTCAACTTGTGTTTTTGGAAACCGGACACAAAACAGCGGGATTTCCACTAGCCCTATTCTGTTTCCGTGGGCAATTCTAGCCTTTGATGAATTTGTCTTCTGGATTGGAAATTAGAGTGGCATGTGCCTGTCCAAACACCTAAGACTTGTCTCTAAATTTTTCTCATCCTTCCGCTTCATCCTCTGGACAAATTCCAAACTGTGTGCAACAGGATGTTGACGGTGCTGATATCCCCAAGTGAGGAGATTGTTAGGAAAGATGCTGGAGGGTTGAACCCGAGCACCAGGCGATGAGGAGATGAGGTGCCTTTTCCAAACTCTTTCCGATCAAACGGTGTACCATCCTCTAGGTGTGACAGGCATGTTTTAGCTGTAGGAAGGGTCCCGTGCATGTAAGGAGAACACCAGGGATTTTTCCAAATCAGTGCCTCCCCGAACCCCAAACTGGGGAATTTTTAAGCTACGGCTACACGTATGTCCTGTAAGGGCCTTGGGAAATAGGCAGAGCCCAAACTTTAGATGACTGAAATCTTCAGGGTCAGAAGCACTCACCATCGGCCTTGCTTAGGTTACATTTTATCTGTCATTGATAGATGATGTCAATAAAAATATCTATTGTTTTTCAGATTATTTCCCCTTATAGGTTATTGCAAAATATTCAGTGTAGTTCCCTGTGCTATACAGTAGTTCCTTGTTGATGATCTATTTTATACATAGCAGTGTGTATGTCTTAATCCCAAACTGTTAATTTATCCCTTCTCCTACCTTTCCCCTTTGGTAATAATAAATTATAAGATTTTATACTTCTCAGAAATGGGGGAGCTGAAAGAGAGGTATCATTTTCAATGGAAAAGCATTCAAAACAAGATTGAAGCTTCAGCCAAGAGTATTCGATGTACATCCATGGAAATAAATCACTTCATTTCTCTAATGTTGACCTGACAAATAAGACAGACGTCTTCACTAAACTTGCTTATAGGAAAGTGAGGGAAATATCAAATGTAAGTCTTAGAAACATCTTATTTTACCCGAGCATTATACACTGCTCTATGTTAACTACAGTTTGGCTCACACATCTGTTCATTGAAGTTACAATGTTCTCAATTTCTGTTACTGATCCTCCAGAGTGGACCCCAACAGGAGTCCCCGTGCCCAGTGTCATTGGAGCCAACAGATCAAGACTGAGTTTGGTTCAGAAGCAAAGGAAACATTATTTTGAAAACAGAATGGAGAGGTGAGAGCGTGCACTCCCCCATGGGCTGTGGGCTGGGCTGCTGTGTAGGGTCCCCGGCAGCGTCAGTGGGAGGGAGGGGATGGAGCTCTCGAGGGCTGCGTTGGCTGCAGCTCAGGCTCTATGCCGCGGAGTCTGCATGGGACCCCGCTAGCTGAGGTGTCGACCCAGCCATTCTGCACTAGGAAATCGGGTCTGAAGTGCCGGGTGTGGGACCTCTGCATGCGGAACCCTAGGAGCACGTGAAATTAGACAAAGCACAAAGGAAAAACAGGTTAGACTTTATTTAATTGCACAGATTCTCTTTTTATCTCCCAGCAATTTTTAATGAACGTTGCCGGAGACGAACACCTCCTCTGCTTTTTGTTCCGTTCCTTATTCTTGGGGTGTTGAGGGTGCAGACCCCTCTTTTGTAACTGCTTCATGCTGTGGTGGGAGCCCTGATACATGGGGGGAGGGTCAAAATGTCTCCCCTCCAGCCTCCTGGTGAGGTTGATTGTCCCAAGGCCTCCTGCCTCACTTCTCGTCCGCCTGAGCACCAGCATTGGAAGTGTTACAGATTCTAATGACCTTTAAGGGTCCAGGAAAGAGAGGCGCAGGGATGCTGCGGTGGCAGGTTTCACCCCACCCCACATATGTTCGGCGACCTTAGGCTGACAGTTTTTGCCAGACTAGATGCTCTGACCAGTAGTCTGTGCTTTCTTTAATTAGGTCCCTGAATTAATGTACAAACAGCACCATGTGTCAGAGCCCTGCCCGCGCAACTCCCAGACAGTCCAGGGTCAGTGGTGATCCAGGACCATGACGTCCACTGAGTCAACGGCCTTTAGAAGTAGCCAGCAGTCCAGCCGGTCATATTGGCCACCATCACCGCGGTGTCTGTAGGGTTTTCTATGGTGAAAGCGTGATATACGTTTCCCCCGCCAAGCTTATTAGCTCCCCTCTGGGTGCAGTAAGTCCTGCAAGCAGTAGTCTGCTCTTTCGGGGCACAGTCTTGTCGTTTTCTGAGAGAAACTCCAGGTCAAGTGATGGTCACACGAGTCATCTTGGGGGCCCGTTGCCCCCGTTTACCTCTCTGGAGGTTGGAGTTGGAGGGCCTCCTCACTCGAGGTCAGTGTGTCCACAGAGCGACCCCTGCAACTTCAGGGCATGATGGGTGGTTAGGATCACCACGTGGGGTCCTTTTCCCTTAGGAGGGAGCTGGCCTTGCGGGCTGCTGATTTCCAGCTTTTTAGATACCCCAGTATCCTGGCCTGATGAGTCGGTGGGCAAAGCCCTTGGTGACCATAGTTTATCATACCTGAAGGGCATTCTTGTGTTGCTCCATTTCAAGTGGTCCCAGTTTTTGCACTAAGGCTCCAAGGGCGATTAACCTTTGACCGGGTATGTAAAGGTCAAAGGGTTTAGCTAAATTAGGGAGTTCCTGGGCAAGGGCCTGTATTGACTGCTCTTTCCATTCTTGAAAGGCTGCTTCTGGCTTCTATTCAAAAGGATCATCATCTTTTCGTGTCAGTGTTTCATGTAGAGGCCCAGCTATGACACTGTAGTTAGGGATCCAGATGCAGAAAACCTTGGCCTCCCCAAGAACCCCTAAGCTGTCTTCTAGTTTTAGAAGACGTAAGGCTGCAAATGGCTTCTTCCCTATCCTGGGATGCGTTTCTCCGAATATCTGTGAGAATGATTCCCAGGCACGTCACCTTAGCCTGGGATATTTGAGCGTTTTTCTTGGACACCTTCTATCCTTTCTTGGCTAGGTAGTTCAGAGGCGTCTTTAGTAGGCCTGGCGATCAGAATGTCATCTGCATATTGAAGGAGGGTTCCCTTTTAAAGAGGTTGAACTTTTAGGTCTTTAGAGGACATTTCCCCAATGATGGTGTGGGGATTTTTGAACCATTGGGGCAGGACGGCCCAGCATTATTGCTTTTGTTGCATGTTGTGTCCTGCCACTCACAAGCCAAAAATTCTTGTGACTCTGAGATGAATGGAATACAGAAGAAGGCATCATTGAAGTCTAATACAGAATGCCATGGCCTGGTGGAAGGTAGAATGACCAGCAGGGAGTAGGAAACAGGAGCTACTGGATGTATATCCTCGGTGGCTTCACTGACTGTCCTGATATCCTTTACCAGGTCTCCAGCAGCCCATGGGGCTCTCGTGGTCAGGCCAATCTCAGGATATGGAGCTCACCTGGGCTGCAACCCTACCCCACAGCCCACGGGGCTCTCGTGGTCAAGTCCCTCCCAGGGTATGGAGCTCACCTCTGCAGCTACCCAGCAGCCCATGGGGCTCTCCTACTCAGGCCCTTCCAAGGATACGGAGCTCCCCTGGGAAGGAACCGCAGCAGGGCTGGACACACAGGAACTGTGCACATAGCCCACCTTGCAGAGAACCCCCAGCTCACCTGTCGCTCACAGCTGACACAGAATACCTCAGAGCAGGACTTGAACTAACAAACAGCAGTTCTGACAGGTCTGTGACCATGGCTATCACTCTCTGCAGGCTCTTTCTGCCTGGTCTTCCAGACACTTCCACTGCAGCCAGGACACCAGGCCTCTGTCTCCACCCACCATCACTCCTCTCCCTGACTCCTGGGTTCCTCTAATTAGGATAGGGTCTTCTTGAAGTTGTTATCCACTCATGGACCAGATAAAATGATAAGAAAACAAGCCGCAGCTGCAGCCCCTTGTCTATCCTGACTCTCAAGAGCCCACACCTGTTCCTAGGGCCTGGCCCGTTTAGCAAGTTTCATTTTCTGCAACTGTGAGCCCCTGAGGGGTGAGGATTGGCTGATTTTGGCAGCCTGAAACTGCCTGCCAGCCCTCCACAGGTGTGCCTGAGTTGAGGGCAATATAAACAGCTCTCCAGTGAGCGACAGCCCTTGTAGCTGTGACTGACACCATATTCTCTGCCCCGTAGGCAGTGCCGGGGCTGTGCTGGTGGGAGGGAGTGAGGGGCCGTGGTTTTGTGGGTGGCCCAGTGTGAGTGGGGCTCTGCTGGATTTTCTGCAGGAGTTGCCAGGCTGCCACCTGCTAAAGAAGAGGATGTGTCACCGATACCTGCCGCTGGAATTTCTCCCCAGGCAGAGGTGAGGAAGTAAAAAAGCAGTGGGGGCCGTGGCAGGAGGGGTATCTCAGGCAGGGAAATGGAAAGCTTCCAGAAGAGCATCTGTGGCCAGGACAATCCTGACTGGCCTGCAGGCACCAAGTCGGCCTGTGTGCTGTCGCTGGTGTGGCTCCACAGCCCTTCCTCTAGGCTTGCAAGTTCTTGTACATATTCAGGTGTTTTAACTGGAAAGGGTGGGAAGAGTTCAGCTGCAGCAGGACTGGGGCTCAGCTCACGTTTACTCACAGATGCCTTAGCTCGGTCCCCCAGCTTTGCAATGAGGACCCTCCTTGCTTGGGGGGTGGGCTGCTGGCTGTATGGGAGATGATTCCCAACCTCTGACCAATTTCAGAATTGTTTACCGCTGGAACAAGTGCCCTGATAGGGTTTTCCTCTATCTGGTGGGTTCAGTTTTTTTTTTTCTTTTTTGGTTCATGTTATATTTTATTCCTCTTTTATGTATTTATAGATATAAGCATGGAAATAATTCATTCATATAAATACATCTGTGTGAAGGGAAGAAATTTTTCCTCTATTATTTTTAAATTTTATTTTTTTAAATTTTGGAATTTAATTTTATTTATTTTTTATACAGCAGGTTATTATTAGTTATGTATTTTATGCATATACATGTATACAGGTCAATCCCAATCTCCCAACTCATCCCAACACCACCACCCCATGGCTTCCCACACTTGGTGTCCATACGTGTGTTCTCTACCTCTGTCTCTATTTCTTCCCTGCAAACCAGTTCATCTGTACCATTTTTCTAGGTTCCACATATATGCATTAATATACAATATTTGTTTGTCTCTTTCTGACTTACTTCATTCTGTATAACAGTCTCTAGATCCATCGACGTCTCTACAAATGACCCAGTTTCATTCCTTCTTATGGCTGAGTAATATTCCATTTTATATATGTACCACATCTTTATCCATTCGTCTGTCTGTGGGTATTTAGGTTGTTTCCATTACCTGGCTATCGTAAATAGTGCTGAAATCAGCATTGTGGTGAATGTGCCTTTTTGATTTATGGTTTTCTCTGGGTATATGCCCAGAAGTGGGATTGCTGGATCATATGGTAATTCTATTTTTGTTTTTTTAAGGAAACTCCATAATGTTCTCCATCGTGACTGTATCAATTTACATTTCCACCACTAGTGGAAGAGGGATCCTTTTGTCCACACCCTCCCCAGAATTCGTTGTTTGTAGATTTTCTGATGATGCCGATTCTAACAGGTGTGAGGTGATACCTCATTGTAGTTTTGATTTTCATTTCTCTAGTAATTAGTGATGTTGAGAAGCTTTTCATGTGCGTCTTGGCCATCTCTGTGTCTTCTTTGAAGAAACGTCTCTTTAGATCTTCTGCCCATTTTTGTATTGGGTTGTTTGTTTTTTTAATATTAAGCTGCATGGGCTCTTTATATATATTGGAGATTAAACCTTTGTCCATTGATTCGTTTGCAAATATTTTCGCCCATTCTGAGGGATGCTTTTTGCCATTCCCGTTTTTTTAACAAAAAAAGAAAGAAAGAAAAAGAAGCAGAACACTAATGTGTGTAAAATATGCCTTTTGAAACTGTCGTTTTGAAATATGGACGTCCTTTGAATTTTTTGGTCCATATATGAACCGAGGATTTGTTTTCAGGGCAGGTGTCATTTACAGGCCTGCAATGATTTTGAATATCAACTGACCATTAGCGCTGGGATTAAAGCTGCTGTTGTGTGAAACGGCCACAAGGTGGCAGCAGTTCTCCCTTACCAAATCTGGTTACTGGGGCAACAGAGCCTCAATGGAAGTCGTGTTCTAGATTGGAATTTAGAATGGAATGTGCCAGGAGAAAGCCCCTCAAGTTTGTCTCACTACTTCTTGTTCGTGTTTTTAATTTAATTTTTTATTTTTTATTACAGCACATTTGATTACAATGTTTGGCTTGTTGTAGGTGTGGAAGATGTGGTTCTTTTACACATACACATATGTCTGTTCTTCCTGGGATCCTTTTCCCATGTACCTTATGACAGAATGTTGAGTAGTCTTCTCTTGGTATTCTGTAGGTCTTTGGTGATTATATATGTCACCTGTGTTTGTATATGTCTGTTAACCGCAATATCATAATGAAACCAATCCTCACACCTTTCCATTGGTGAACCATAAGTTTGTTGAATGAATCTGTGATTGCCCTTCTGCATGGAAATATCTGCCCTGGTATCCATTTTTCGGTCACACCTATAAGAGATATGATATGATATGTGTCTTTCACTTTCTGACTTACTACAAGTCACGTGATTACCTCTAGACACACCGACGGTGCTGCAAATGGCATTGTGTCCTTTTATTCCTTGGCTTCTATTCTGCCTTAGCGAGGTCCATTTTCAACAATGTGATTCCCTGAGGGCTGAGGGTTAGCTGACCTGGATAGCCTGACCCTGCCGGCTGGCCTCCGCTGGTGTGCCTGGGTTGAGGGCAATATAAAGAGCGCTGCAGGCAGCAATAGCCCCTGAAGCTGTGCCTGACTCCATATTCTCGGCCCCGTCAGCAGTCTCGGGGCTGTGCTGGTGGGAGGGAGTGAGGGGCCACGTCTTTGTGGGTGGCCCGGAGTGAGTGGGTCTCTGCTGGACTTACTGCAGGAGTTGCCAGGCTCCCACCTGTAAAGAAGAGGATGTGTCACCCATACCTTCCGCTGGAATTTCTCTCCAGACAGAGGTGAGGAAGGAAAAAAGCAGTGGGGGCCGGGACAGGAGGGGTATCTCAGGCAGGGCTATGGAAAGCTTCCAGAAGAGCGCCCAAGGCCAGGACCATCCTGGCTGGCCTGCAGGCACCAAGTTGGCCTGCGTGCTGTCGCTGGTGTGGCTCCACGCCCCTTCCTCTAGGCTTTCAACACCTTGTACATATTCAGGTGTTTTACCTGGGAAGGGTGGGAAAAGTTCAGTAGCAGCTGGCCTGGGGCTCAGCTCACGGTTACTCACAGATGTCTCGGTATTGCCCCCAGCTTTGCAATGAGGACGCTCCCTGCGTAGGAGTGGGCTGCTGGCTGTATGGGAGATGATTCCCCACCTCTGACCAATTTCAGTATTGTTTACCGCTGGAGCAAGTGCCCTGATAGGGTTTTCCTCTGTCTAACTCGTGGGTTCAAGTTTTTTTTTTTTTCTTTTTTGGTTCAAGTTAGATTTTATTCCTCTTTTATGTATTTATAGATATAAGCATGGAAATAAGTCATTCATATAAATACATCTGTGTGAAGGGAAGAACTTTTTTCTGTTTTATTTTTAAATTTTTTTTCTGAAAATTTTGAAATTTAATTTTATTTATTTTTTTATACATCAGGTTATTATTAGTTATGTATTTTATGCATATACATGTATACAGGTCAATCCCAATCTCCCAACTCATCCCACCACCACCTCCCAATGGCTTCCCACACTTGGTGTCCATACGTGTGTTCTCTACCTCTGTGTCTCTATTTCTTCCCTGCAAACCAGTTCATCTGTACCATTTTTCTAGGTTCCACATATATGCATTAATATACAATATTTGTTTTTCTCTTTCTGACTTACTTCATTCTGTATGACAGTCTCTAGATCCATCGACGTCTCTACAAATGACCCAGTTTCATTCCTTCTAATGGCTGAGTAATATTCCATTTTATATATGTACCACATCTTTATCCATTCATCTGTCTGTGGGTATTTAGGTTGCTTCCATTACCTGGCTATCGTAAATAGTGCTGAAATCAGCATTGTGGTGAATGTGCCTTTTTGATTTATGGTTTTCTCTGGGTATATGCCCAGAAGTGGGATTGCTGGACCATATGGTAATTCTATTTCTAGTTTTTTTAAGGAAACTCCATACTGTTCTCCATTGTGACTGTATCAATTTACATCTTCACCACTAGTGGAAGAGGGATCCTTTTGTCCACACCCTCCCCAGAATTCGTTGTTTGTAGATTTTCTGATGATGCCGATTCTAACAGGTGTGAGGTGATACCTCATTGTAGTTTTGATTTGCATTTCTCTAATAATTAGTGATGTTGAGCAGCTTTTCATATGCGTCTTGGCCATCTCTGTGTCTTCTTTGAAGAAACGTCTCTTTAGATCTGCTGCCCATTTTTGTATTGGGTTGTTTGTTTATTTAATATTAAGCTGCATGAGCTCTTTATATATATTGGAGATTAAACCTTTGTCCATTGATTCGTTTGCAAATATTTTCGCCTATTCTCAGGGATGATTTTTTGCCATTCCCATTCTTTTAACAAAAAAAGAAAGAAAGAAAAAGAAGCAGAACACTAATGTGTGTAAAATATGTCTTTTGAAACTGTCGTTTTGAAATATGGACGTCCTTTGAATTTTTTGGTCGATATATGACCCCAGGAATTGTGTTCAGGGCAGGTGTCATTTACAGGCCTGCAATGATGTTGAATATCAACTGACCATTAGCGCTGGGATTAAAGCTGCTGTTGTGTGAAACAGCCACAAGGTGGCAGCAGTTCTCCCTTACCAAATCTGGTTACTGGGGTAACAGAGCCTCAATGGAAGTCGTGTTCTAGATTGGAATTTAGAATGGAATGTGCCAGGAGAAAGCCCCTCAAGTTTGTCTCACTACTTCTTGTTCGTGTTTTTAATTTAAGTTTTTATTTTTTATTACAGCACATTTGATTACAATGTTTGGCTTGTTGTAGGTGTGGAAGATGTGGTTCTTTTACACATATACATATGTCTGTTCTTCCTGGGATCCTTTTCCCATGTACTTTATGACAGAATGTTGAGTAGTCTTCTCTTGGTATTCTGTAGGTCTTTGGTGATTATATATGTCACCTGTGTTTGTATATGTCTGTTAACCCCAATATCATAATGAAACCAATCCTCACAACTTTCCATTGGTGAACCATAAGTTTGTTGAATGAATCTGTGATTGCCCTTCTCCGTGGAAATATCTGCCCTGGTATCCATTTTTCGGTCTCACCTATAAGAGATATGATATGATATGTGTCTTTCACTTTCTGACTTACTACAAGTCACGTGATTACCTCTAGACACACCTACGGTGCTGCAAATGGCATTGTGTCCTTTTATTCCTTGGCTTCTATTCTGCCTTAGGGAGGTCCATTTTCAACAATGTGATTCCCTGAGGGCTGAGGATTAGCTGACCTGGGTAACCTGACCCTGCCGGCCGGCCCTCCGCAGGTGTGCCTGGGTTGAGGTCAATATAAACAGCGCTGCAGGCAGCAATAGCCCCTGAAGCTGTGCCTGACTCCATATTCTCTGTCCCGTCAGCAGTCTCGGGGCTGTGCTGGTGGGAGGGAGTGATTGGCCACGGCTTTGTGGGTGGCCCGGTGTGAGTGGGTCTCTGCTGGACTTTCTGCAGGAGTTGCCAGGCTGCCACATGTAAAGAAGAGGATGTGTCACCCATACCTTTCGCTGGAATTTCTCTCCGGACAGAGGTGAGGAAGGAAAAAAGCAGTGGGGGCCGGGACAGGAGGGGTATCTCAGGCAGGGCAATGGAAAGCTTCCAGAAGAGCGCCCAGGGCCAGGACCTTCCTGGCTGGCCTGCAGGCACCAAGTTGGCCTGCATGCTGTCGCTGGTGTGACTCCACGGCCCTTCCTCTAGGCTTTCAAGCCCTTGTACATATTCAGGTGTTTTACCTGGGAAGGGTGGGAAAAGTTCAACAGCAGCTGGCCTGGGGCTCAGCTCACGGTTACGCACAGATGCCTTGGCATGTCCCCCAGCTTTGCAATGAGGACGATCCTTCCGTAGGATTGGGCTGCTGGCTCTATGGGAGATGATTCCCCTCATCTGACCAATTTCAGAATTGTTTACCGCTGGAGCAAGTGCCCTGATAGGCTTTTCCTCTGTCTAACTGGTGGGTTCAGGTTTTTTTTTTGTTGTTGTTCAAGTTAGGTTTTATTCCTCTTTTATGTATTTATAGATATAAGCATGGAAATAATTCATTCATATAAATACATCTGTGTGAAGGGAAGAACTTTTTTCTGTTTTATTTTTAAATTTTATTTTTAAAAATTTTGAAATTTAATTTTATTTATTTTTTTATACATCAGGTTATTATTAGTTATGTATTTTCTGCATATACATGTATGCAGGCCAATCCCAATCTCCCAACTCATCCCACAACCACCTCCCCATGGCTTCCCACACTTGGTGTCCATATGTGTGTTCTCTACCTCTGTGTCTCTATTTCTTCCCTGCAAACCAGTTCATCTGTACCATTTTTTTGCGTTCCACATATATGCATTAATATACAATATTTGTTTTTCTCTTTCTGACTTACTTCATTCTGTATGACAGTCTCTAGATCCATCGACGTCTCTACAAATGACCCAGTTTCATTCCTTCTTATGGCTGAGTAATATTCCATTTTATATATGTACCACATCTTTATCCATTCGTCTGTCTGTGGGTATTTAGGTTGCTTCCATTACCTGGCTATCGTAAATAGTGCTGAAATGAGCATTGTGGTGAATGTGCCTTTTGGATTTATGGTTTTCTCTGGGTATATGGCCAGAATTGGGATTGCTGGATCATATGGTAATTCTATTTCTAGTTTTTTTAAGGAAAGTCCATACTCTTCTCCATCGTGACTGTATCAATTTACATTTCCACCACTAGTGGAAGAGGGATCCTTTTGTCCACACCTTCCACAGAATTTGTTGTTTGTAGATTTTCTGATGATGCTGATTCCAACAGGTGTGAGGCGAAACCTCATTGTAGTTTTGATTTTCATTTGTCTAATAATTAGTGATGTTGAGCAGCTTTTCATGTTGGTCTTGGCCATCTCTGTGTCTTCTTTGAAGAAACATATCTTTAGATCTTCTGCCCATTTTTGTATTGGGTTGTTTGTTTTTTTAATATTAAGCTGCATGAGCTCTTTATATATATTGGAGATTAAACCTTTGTCCATTGATTTGTTTGCAAATATTTTCGCCCATTCTGAGGGATGCTTTTTGCCATTCCCGTTTTTTTAACAAAAAAAGAAAGAAAGAAAAAGAAGCAGAACACTAATGTGTGTAAAATATGCCTTTTGAAACTATCCTTTTGAAATATGGACGTCCTTTGAGTTTTTTGGTCGATATATGAACCCAGGATTTGTTTTCAGGGCAGGTGTCATTTACAGGCCTGCAATGATTTTGAATATCAACTGACCATTAGCGCTGGGATTAAAGCTGCTGTTGTGTGAAACGGCCACAATGTGGCAGCAGTTCTCCTTTACCAAGTCTGGTTACTGGGGCAACAGAGCCTCAATGGAAGTCGTGTTCTAGATTGGAATTTAGAATGGAATGTGCCAGGAGAAAGCCCCTCAAGTTTGTCTCACTACTTCTTGTTCGTGTTTTTAATTTAATTTTTTATTTTTTTACAGCAAATTTGATTACAATGTTTGGCTTGCTGTAGGTGTGGAAGATGTGGTTCTTTTACACATATACATATGTCTGTTCTTCCTGGGATCCTTTTCCCATGTACCTTATGACAGAATGTTGAGTAGTCTTCTCTTGGTATTCTGTAGGTCTTTGGTGATTATATATGTCACCTGTGTTTGTATATGTCTGTTAACCCCAATATCATAATGAAACCAATCCTCACACCTTTCCATTGGTGAACCATAAGTTTGTTTAATGAATCTGTGATTGCCCTTCTGTGTGGAAATATCTGCCCTGGTATCCATTTTTCGGTCACACCTATGAGAGATATGATATGATATATGTCTTTCACTTTCTGACTTACTACAAGTCACGTCATTACCTCTAGTCACACCTACGGTGCTCCAAATGGCATTGTGTCCTTTTATTCCTTGGCTTCTATTCTGCCTTAGCGAGGTCCATTTTCAACAATGTGATTCCCTGAGGGCTGAGGATTAGCTGACCTGGGTAGCCTGACCCTGCCGGCCGACCTTCCCCAGGTGTGCCTGGGTTGAGGTCAATATAAACAGCGCTGCAGGCAGCAATAGCCCCTGAAGCTGTGCCTGACTCCATATTCTCTGCCCCGTCAGCAGTCTCGGGGCTGTGCTGGTTGGAGGGAGTTAGGGGCAATGGCTTTGTGGATGGCCCGGTGTGAGTGGGTCTCTGCTGGACTTTCTGCAGGAGTTGCCAGGCTGCCACCTGTAAAGAAGAGGATGTGTCACCCATACCTTTCGCTGGAATTTCTCTCCGGACAGAGGTGAGGAAGGAAAAAAGCAGTGGGGGCCGGGACAGGAGGGGTATCTCAGGCAGGGCAATGGAAAGCTTCCAGAAGAGCGCCCAGGGACAGGACCATCCTGGATGGCCTGCAGGCACCAAGTTGGCCTGCGTGCTGTCGCTGGTGTGGCTCCACGGCCCTTCCTCTAGGCTTTCAAGCCCTTGTACATATTCAGGTGTTTTACCTGGGAAGGGTGGGAAAAGTTCAACAGCAGCTGGCCTGGGGCTCAGCTCACGGTTACTCACAGATGCCTCGGCATGGCCCCCAGCTTTGCAATGAGGACGCTCCTTGCATAGGAGTGGGCTGCTGGCTCTATGGGAGATGATTCCCCACCTCTGACCAATTTCAGAATTGTTTACTGCTGGAGCAAGTGCCCTGATAGGCTTTTCCTATGTATAACTGGTGGGTTCAGGTTTTTTTTTTTTTTCTTTTTTGGTTCAAGTTAGATTTTATTCCTTTTATGTATTTATAGATATAAGCATGGAAATAATTCATTCATATAAATACTTCTGTGTGAAGGGAAGGATCTTTTTTCTGTTTTATTTTTAAAATTTATATTTAAAAATTTTGAAATTTAATTTTATTTATTTTTTATACAGCATGTTATTATTAGTTATGTATTTTATGCATATACATGTATACAGGTCAATCCCAATCTCCCAACTCATCCCACCACCACCACCCCATGGCTTCCCACACTTGGTGTCAATACGTGTGTTCTCTATCCTCTGTGTCTCTATTTCTTCCCTGCAAACAAGTTCATCTGTATCATTTTTCTAGGTTCCACATATATTCATTAATATACAATATTTGTTTTTGTCTTTCTGACTTACTTCATTCTGTATGACAGTCTCTAGATCCATTGACGTCTCTACAAATGACCCAGTTTCATTCCTTCTTATGGCTGAGTAACATTCCATTTTATATATGTACCACATCTTTATCCATTCGTCTGTCTGTGGGTATTTAGGTTGCTTCCATTACCTGGCTATTGTAAATAGTGGTGAAATGAGCATTGTGGTGAATGTGCCTTTTTGATTTATGGTTTTCTCTGGGTATATGCCCAGAAGTGGGATTGCTGGATCATATGGTAATTCTATTTCTAGTTTTTTTTAAGGAAACTCCATACTGTTCTCCATCGTGACTGTATCAATTTACATTTCCACCACTAGTGGAAGAGGGATCCTTTTGTCCACACCCTACCCAGAATTCGTTGTTTGTAGATTTTCTGATGATGCCGATTCTAACAGGTGTGAGGTGATACCTCATTGTAGTTTTGATTTGCATTTCTCTAATAATTAGTGATGTTGAGCAGCTTTTCATGTGCGTCTTGGCCATCTCTGTGTCTTCTTTGAAGAAACGTCTCTTTAGGTCTTCTGCCCATTTTTGTATTGGGTTGTTTGTTTTTTGAATATTAAGCTGCATGAGCTCTTTATATATATTGGAGATTAAACCTTTGTCCATTGATTCGTTTCCAAATATTTTCGCCCATTCTGAGGGATGCTTTTTGCCATTCCCGTTTTTTTAACAAAAAAAGAAAGAAAGAAAAAGAAGCAGAACACTAATGTGTGTAAAATATGCCTTTTGAAACTGTCCTTTTGAAATATGGACGTCCTTTGAAATTTTTGGTCGATATATGAACCCAGGATTTGTTTTAGGGGCAGGTGTCATTTACAGGCCTGCAATGATTTTGAATATCAACTGACCATTAGCGCTGGGATTAAAGCTGCTGTTGTGTGAAACGGCCACAAGGTGGCAGCAGTTCTCCCTTACCAAATCTGGTTACTGGGGCAACAGAGCCTCAATGGAAGTCGTGTTCTACATTGGAATTTAGAATGGAATGTGCCAGAAGAAAGCCCCTCAAGTTTGTCTCACTACTTCTTGTTCGTGTTTTTAATTTAATTTTTTTATTTTTTATTACAGCAAATTTGATTACAACGTTTGGCTTGTTTTAGGTGTGGAAGATGTGGTTGTTTTACACATATACATATGGCTGTTCTTCCTGGGATCCTTTTCCCATGTACCTTATGACAGAATGTTGAGTAGTCTTCTCTTGGTATTCTGTAGGTCTTTGGTGATTATATATGTCACCTGTGTTTTTATATGTCTGTTAACCCCATTATCATAATGAAACCAATCCTCACACCTTTCCATTGGTGAACCATAAGTTTGTTGAATGAATCTGTGATTGCCCTTCTGCGTGGAAATATCTGCCCTGGTATCCATTTTTTGGTCACACCTATAAGAGATATGATATGATAAGTGTCTTTCACTTTCTGACTTACTAAAAGTCATGTGATTACCTCTAGACACACCTACGGTGCTGCAAATGGCATTGTGTCCTTTTATTCCTTGGCTTCTATTCTGCCTTAGCGAGGTCCATTTTCAACAATGTGATTCCCTGAGGGCTGAGGATTAGCTGACCTGTGTAGCCTGACCCTGCCGGCCGGCCCTCCCCAGGTGTGCCTGTGTTGAGGTCAATATAAACAGCACTGCAGGCAGCAATAGCCCCTGAAGCTGTGCCTGACGCCATATTCTCGGCCCAGTCAGCAGTGTCGGGGCTGTGCGGGTGGGAGGGAGTGAGGGGCTATGGCTTTGTGGGTGGCCCGTTGTGAGTGGGTCTCTGCTGGACTTTCTGCAGGAGTTGCCAGGCTGCCACCTGTAAAGAAGAGGATGTGTCACCCATACCTTCCGCTGGAATTTCTCTCCGGACAGAGGTGAGGAAGGAAAAAAGCAGTGGGGGCCGGGACAGGAGGGGTATCTCAGGCAGGGCAATGGAAAGCTTCCAGAACACCGCCCAGGGCCAGGACCTTCCTGGCTGGCCTGCAGGCACCAAGTTGGCCTGCGTGATGTCGCTGGTGTGGCTCCCCGGCCCTTCCACTAGGCTTTCAAGTCCTTGTACATATTCAGGTGTTTTACCTGGGAAGGGTGGGAAAATTTCAACAGCAGCTGGCCTGGGGCTCAGCTCACGGTTACTCACAGATGCCTCGGCATGGCCCCCAGCTTTGCAATGAGGACGCTTCTTGCGTAGGAGTGGGCTGCTGGCTCTATGGGAGATGATTCCCCACCTCTGACCAATTTCAGAATTGCTTACCGCAGGAGCAAGTGCCCTGATAGGGTTTTCCTCTGTCTAACTCGTGGGTTTAGGTTTTTTTTTTTCTTTTTTGGTTCAAGTTAGATTTTATTCCTCTTTTATGTATTTATAGATATAAGCATGGAAATAATTCATTCATATAAATACATCTGTGTGAAGGGAAGAACTTTTTTCTGTTTTATTTTTAAATTTTATTTTTTAAAATTTTGAAATTTAATTTAATTTAATTTTTTATACAGCAGGTTATTATTAGTTATGCATTTTACGCATATACATGTATAAAGGTCAATCCCAATATCCCAACTCATCCCACCACCACCACCCCATGGCTTCCCACACTTGGTGTCCATACGTGTGTTCTCTACCTCTGTGTCTGTATTTCTTCCCTGCAAACCAGTTCATCTGTACCATTTTTCTAGGTTCCACATGTATGCATTATTATACAATATTTGTTTTTCTCTTTCTGACTTACTTCATTCTGTATGACAGTCTCTAGATCCATCGACGTCTCTACAAATGACCCAGTTTCATTCCTTCTTATGGCTGAGTAATATTCCATTATATATATGTACCACATCTTTATCCATTCGTCTGTCTGAGGGTATTTAGTTTGCTTCCATTACCTGGCTATTGTAAATAGTGCTGAAATGAGCATTGTAGTGAATGTGCCATTTTGATTTATGGTTTTCTCTGGGTATATGCCCAGAAGTGGGATTGCTGGATCATATGGTAATTCTATTTCTAGTTTTTTGAAGGAAACTCCATACTGTTCTCCATCGTGACTGTATCAATTTACATTTCCACCACTAGTGGAAGAGGGATCCTGTTGTCCACACCCTCCCCAGAATTCGTTGTTTGTAGATTTTCTGATGATGCCGATTCTAACAGGTGTGAGGTGATACCTCATTGTAGTTTTGATTTGCATTTCTCTAATAATTAGTGATGTTGAGCAGCTTTTCATGTGCATCTTGGCCATCTCTGTGTCTTCTTTGAAGAAACGTCTCTTTAGATCTTCTGCCCATTTTTGTATTGGGTTGTTTGCTTTTTTTTAATATTAAGCTGCATGAGCTCTTTATATATATTGGAGATTAAACCTTTGTCCATTGATTCGTTTGCAAATATTTTCGACCATTCTGAGGGATGCTTTTTGCCATTCCCGTTTTTTTAACCAAAAAGGAAAGAAAGAAAAAGAAGCAGAACACTAATGTGTGTAAAATATGCCTTTTGAAACTGTCGTTTTGAAATATGGACGTCCTTTGAATTTTTTGGTCGATATATGACACCAGGATTTGGTTTAGGGCAGGTGTCATTTACAAGCCTGCAATGATTTTGAATATCAACTGACCATTAGCGCTGGGATTAAAGCTGCTGTTTTGTGAAATGGCCACATGGTGGCATCAGTTCTCCCTTACCAAATCTGGTTACTGGTGCAACAGAGCCTCAATGGAAGTCGTGTTCTAGATTGGAATTTAGAATGGAATGTGCCAGGAGAAAGCCCCTCAAGTTTGTCTCACTACTTCTTGTTCGTGTTTTTAATTTAATTTTTTATTTTTTATTACAGCAAATTTGATTACAATGTTTGGCATGTTGTAGGTGTGGAAGATGTGGTTCTTTTACACATATAAATATGTCTGTTCTTCCTGGGATCCTTTTCCCATGTACCTTATGACAGAATGTTGAGTAGTCTTCTCTTGGTATTCTGTAGGTCTTTGGTAATTATATATGTCACCTGTGTTTGTATATGTCTGTTAACCCCAATATCATAATGAAACCAATCCTCACACCTTTCCATTGGTGAACCATAAGTTTGTTGAATTAATCTGTGATTGCCCTTCTGTGTGGAAATATCTGCCCTGGTATCCATTTTTCGGTCACACCTATAAGAGATATGATATGATATGTGTCTTTCACTTTCTGACTTACTACAAGTCACGTGATTACCTCTAGACACACCTACGGTGCTGCAAATCGCATTGTGTCCTTTTATTCCTTGGCTTCTATTCTGCCTTAGCGAGGTCCATTTTCAACAATGTGATTCCCTGAGGGCTGAGGATTAGCTGACCTGGGTAGCCTGACCCTGCCGGCCGGCCCTCCCCAGGTGTGCCTGTGTTGAGGTCAATATAAACAGCACTGCAGGCAGCAAAAGCCCCTGAAGCTGTGCCTGACTCCATATTCTCTGCCCGTCAGCAGTTTCGGGGCTGTGCTGGTGGGAGGGAGTGAGGGGCCACGGCTTTGTGGGTGGCCCGGTGTGAGTGGGTCTCTGCTGGACTTTCTGCAGGAGTTGCCAGGCTGCCACCTGTAAAGAAGAGAATGTGTCACCCATACCTTCCGCTGGAATTTCTCTCCGGACAGAGGTGAGGAAGGAAAAAATCAGTGGGTGCCGGGACAGGAGGGGTATCTCAGGCAGGGCAATGGAAAGCTTCCAGAAGAGTGCCCAGGGCCAGGACCTTCCTGGCTGGCCTGCAGGCTTCTAGTTGGCCTGCGTGCTGTCACTGGTGTGGCTCCACGGCCCTTCCTCTAGGCTTTCAAGCCCTTGTACATATTCAGGTGTTTTATCAGGGAAGGGTGGAAAAGTTCAACAGCAGCTGGCCTGGGGCTCAGCTCACGGTTACTCACAGATGCCTCGGCATGGCCCCCAGCTTTGCAATGAGGACGCTCCTTGCATAGGAGTGGGCTGCTGGCTCTATGCGAGATGATTCCCCACCTCCGACCAATTTCAGAAGTGTTTACTGCTGGAGCAAGTGCCCTGATAGGGTTTTCCTCTGTCTAACTGGTGGGTTCAGTTTTTTTTTTTCTTTTTTGTTTCAAGTTAGATTTTATTCCTCTTTTATGTATTTATAGATATAAGCATGGAAATAATTCATACATATAAATACATCTGTGTGAAAGGGAAGAACTTTTTTCTGTTTTATTTTAAAATTTTATTTTTCAAAATTTCAAATTTAATTTTATTTATTTTTTTATATAGCAGGTTATTATTAGTTATGTATTTTATGCATATACATGTATACAGGTCAATCCCAATCTCCCAACTGATCCCACACGCACAATCCCATGGCTTCCCACACTTGGTGTCCATACGTGTGTTCTCTACCTCTGTGTCTCTATTACTTCCCTGCAAACCAGTTCATCTGTACCATTTTGCTAGGTTCCATATATATGCATTAATATACAATATTTGTTTTTCTCTTTCTGACTTACTTCATTCTGTATGACAGTCTCTAGATCCATCGACGTCTCTACAAATGACCCAGTTTCATTCCTTCTTATGGCTGAGTAACATTCCATTTTATATATGTACCACATCTTTATCCATTCGTCTCTCTGTGGGTATTTAGGTGGCTTCCATTACCTGGCTATTGTAAATAGTGCTGAAATGAGCATTGTGGTGAATGTGCCTTTTTGATTTATGGTTTTCTCTGGGTATATGCCCAGAAGTGGGATTGCTGGATCATATGGTAATTCTATTTCTAGTTTTTTTAAGGAAACTCCATACTCTTCTCCATCGTGACTGTATCAATTTACATTTCCACCACTAGTGGAAGAGGGATCCTGTTGTCCACACCCTTCCCAGAATTCGTTTTTTGTAGATTTTCTGATGATGCCGATTCTAACATGTGTGAGGTGATACCTCATTGTAGTTTTGATGTGCATTTCTCTAATAATTAGTGATGTTGAGCAGCTTTTCATGTGCGTCTTGGCCATCTCTGTGTCTTCTTTGAAGAAACGTCTCTTTAGATCTTCTGCCCATTTTTGTATTGGGTTTTTTGCTTTTTTTTAATATTAAGCTGCATGAGCTCTTTATATATATTGGAGATTAAACCTTTGTCCATTGATTCGTTTGCAAATATTTTCGCCCATTCTGAGGGAAGCATTTTGCCATTCCCGTTTTTTTAACAAAAAAGAAAGAAAGAAAAAGAAGCAGAACACTAATGTGTGTAAAATATGCCTTTTGAAACTGTCGTTTTGAAATATGGACGTCCTTTGAATTTTTAGGTCGATATATGAACCCAGGATTTGTTTTCAGGGCAGGTGTCATTTACAGGCCTGCAATGATTTTGAATATCAACTGACCATTAGCGCTGGGATTAAAGCTGCTCTTGTGTGAAACGGCCGCAAGGTGGCAGCAGTCCTCCCTTACCAAATCTGGTTAATGGGGAAACAGAGCCTCAATGGAAGTCGTGTTCTAGATTGGAATTTAGAATGGAATGTGCCAGGAGAAAGCCCCTCAAGTTTGTCTCACTACTTCTTGTTCGTGTTTTTAATTTAATTTTTTATTTTTTATTACAGCAAATTTGATTACAAAGTTTGGCTTGTTGTAGGTGTGGAAGATGTGGTTCTTTTACACATATACATATGTCTGTTCTTCCTGGGATCCTATTCCCATGTACCTTATGACAGAATGTTGAGTAGTCTTCTCTTGGTATTCTGTAGGTCTTTGGTGATTATATATGTCACCTGTGTTTGTATATGTCTGTTAACCCCAATATCATAATGAAACCAATCCACACACCTTTCCATTGGTGAACCATAAGTTTGTTGAATGTATCTGTGATTGCCCTTCTCCGTGGAAATATCTGCCCTGGTATCCATTTTTCGGTCACACCTATAAGACATATGATATGATATGTGTCTTTCACTTTCGGACTTACTACAAGTCACGTGATTACCTCTAGACACACCTACGGTGCTGCAAATGGCATTGTGTCCTTTTATTCCTTGGCGTCTATTCTGCCTTAGCGAGGTCCATTTTCAACAATGTGATTCCCTGAGGGCTGAGGATTAGCTGACCTGGGTAACCTGACCCTGCCGGCGGGCCCTCCCCAGATGTGCCTGTGTTGAGGTCAATATAAACAGAGCTGCAGGCAGCAATAGCCCCTGAAGCTGTGCCTGACTCCATATTCTCTGTCCCGTCAGCAGTCTCGGGGCTGTGCTGGTGGGAGGGAGTGATTGGCCACGGCTTTGTGGGTGGCCCTGTGTGAGCGGGTCTCTGCTGGACTTTCTGCAGGAGTTGCCAGGCTGCCACCTGTAAAGAAGAGGATGTGTCACCCATACCTTTCGCTGGAATTTCTCTCCGGACAGAGGTGAGGAAGGAAAAAAGCAGTGGGGTCGGGACAGGAGGGGTATCTCAGGCAGGGCAATGGAAAGCTTCCAGAAGAGCGCCCAGGGCCAGGACCTTCCCGGCTGGCCTGCAGGCAACAAGTTGGCCTGCATGCTGTCGCTGGTGTGGCTCCACGGCCCTTCCTCTAGGCTTTCAAGACCTTGTACATATTCAGGTGTTTTACCTGGGAAGAGTGGGAACAGTTCAGCAGCAGCTGGCCTGGGACTCAGCTCACGGTTACTCACAGATACCTCGGCATGGCCCCCAGCCTTGCAATGAGGACGCTCCTTGCATAGGAGTGGGCTGCTGGCTGTATGGGAAATGATTCCCCACCTCTGACCAATTTCAGAATTGTTTACCACTGGAGCAAGTGCCCTGAAAGGGTTTTCCTCTGGCTAACTGGTGGGTTCAGATTTTTATTTCTTTTTTGGTTCAAGTTAGATTTTATTCTTCTTTTATGTATTTATAGATATAAGCATGGAAATAATTCATTCATATAAATACATCTGTGTGAAGGGAAGAACTTTTTTCTGTTTTATTTTTAAATTTTATTTTTTAAAATTTTGAAATTTAATTTAATTTATGTTTTTTATACAGCAGGTTATTATTAGTTATGTATTTTACGCATATACATGTATACAGGTCAATCCCAATCTCCCAACTCATCCCACCACCACCACCCCATGGCTTCCCACACTTGGTGTCCATACGTGTGTTCTCTACCTCTGTGTCTCTATTTCTTCCCTGCAAACCAGTTCATCTGTACCATTTTTCTAGGTTCCACATATATGCATTAATATACAATATTTGTTTTTCTCTTTCTGACTTACTTCATTCTGTATGACAGTCTCTAGATCCATCAACGTCTCTACAAATGACCCAGTTTCATTCCTTCTTATGGCTGAGAAACATTCCATTTTATATATGTACCACATCTTTATCCATTCGTCTGTCTGTGGGTATGTAGGTTGCTTCCATTACCTGGCTATTTTAAATAGTGCTGAAATGAGCATTGTGGTGAATGTGCCTTTTTGATTTATGGTTTTCTCTGGATATATGCCCAGAAGTGGGATTGCTCGATCATATGGTAATTCTAATTGTAGCTTTTTTTAAGGAAACTCCATACTGTTCTCCATAGTGACTGTATCAATTTACATTTCCACCAATAGTGGAAGAGGGATCCTTTTGTCCACACCCTCCCCAGAATTCGTTGTTTGTATATTTTCCGATAATTCCGATTCTAACATGTGTGAGTTGATACCTCATTGTAGTTTTGATTTGCATTTCTCTAATAATTAGTGATGTTGAGGAGCTTTTCATGTGCGTCTTGGCCATCTCTGTGTCTTCTTTGAAGAAACGTCTCTTTAGATCTTCTGCCCATTTTTGTATTGGGTTGTTTGTTTTTTTAATATTAAGCTGCATGAGCTCTTTATATATATTGGAGATTAAACCTTTGTCCATTGATTCATTTGCAAATATTTTCGCCCATTCTGAGGGATGCTTTTTGCCATTCCCGTTTTTTTAACAAAAAAAGAAAGAAAGAAAAAGAAGCAGAACACTAATGTGTGTAAAATATGCCTTTTGAAACTGTCGTTTTGAAATATGGACGTCCTTTGAAATTTTTGGTCGATATATGAACCCAGGATTTGTTTCCAGGGCAGGTGTCATTTACAGGCCTGCAATGATTTTGAATATCAACTGACCATTAGCGCTCTGTTTAAAGCTGCTCTTGTGTGAAACGGCCGTAAGGTGGCAGCAGTTCTCCCTTACCAAATCTGGTTACTGGGGCAACAGAGCCTCAATGGAAGTCCTGTTCTAGATTGGAATTTAGAATGGAATGTGCCAGGAGAAAGCCCCTCAAGTTTGTCTCACTACTTCTTGTTCGTGTTTTTAATTTAATTTTTTATTACAGCAAATTTGATTACAATGTTTGGCTTGTTGTAGGTGTGGAAGATGTGGTTCTTTTACACATATACATATGTCTCTTCTTCCTGGGTTCCTTTTCCCATGTACCTTATGACAGAATGTTGAGTAGTCTTCTCTTGGTATTCTGTAGGTCTTTGGTGATTATATATGTCACCTGTGTTTGTATATGTCTGTTAACCCCAATATCATAATGAAACCAATCCTCACACCTTTCCATTGGTGAACCATAAGTTTGTTGAATGAATCTGTGATTGCCCTTCTCCGTGGAAATATCGGCCCTGGTATCCATTTTTCGGTCACACCTATAAGAGATATGATATGATATGTGTCTTTCACTTTCGGACTTACTACAAGTCACGTGATTACCTCTAGACACACCTACGGTGCTGCAAATGGCATTGTGTCCTTTTATTCCTTGGCTTCTATCCTGCCTTAGCGAGGTCCATTTTCAACAATGTGATTCCCTGAGGGTTGAGGATTAGCTGACCTGTGTAGCCTGACCCTGCCGGCCGGCCCTCCCCAGGTGTGCCTGGGTTGAGGTCAATATAAACAGTGCTGCAGGCAGCAATAGCCCCTGAAGCTGTGCCTGACTCCATATTCTCTGTCCCGTCAGCAGTCTCGGGGCTGTGGTGGTGGGAGGGAGTGAGGGGCCACGGCTTTGTGGGTGGCCCGGTGTGAGTGGGTCTCTGCTGGACTTTCTGCAGGAGTTGCCAGGCTGCCACCTGTACAGAAGAGGGTGTGTCACCCATACCTTCCGCTTGAATTTCTCTCCGGACAGAGGTGAGGAAGGAAAAAAGCAGTGGGTGCCGGGACAGGAGGGGTATCTCAGGCAGGGCAATGGAAAGCTTCCAGAAGAGCGCCCAGGGCCAGTACCTTCCTGGCTGGCCTGCAGGCACCAAGTTGGCCTGCGTGCTGTTGCTGGTGTGGCTCCACAGCCCTTCCTCTAGGCTTTCAAGCCCTTGTACATATTCAGTTGTTTTACCTGGGAAGGGTGGGAAAAGTTCAACAGCAGCTGGCCTGGCGCTCAGCTCACGATTACTCACAGATGCCTCGGGTCCCTTTCCCTGAGGAAGGTGTAGGTCTCGTCTATTCCATAGTTTGTTTTAGGAACGGTACCTGTGCTTATATCAAACTCTGGTTTTATGCATCACCCCACCTCTCCTTCACCCTTAAGCATGCATAAGAGTGCTTTCCAAAGGTGAGACTCTGTTCTCTTTCCTAACTCAGTTCAAGTGTAGCCATGTTTACAGGATCTTCATAAGTGATATCTTAATATAAGTTTCTTTTTCTGTGTGACTTATTTCACTTAGAAGCATCATACCTCAATCCACTCATTTTGCTGTTACTGGTCTTATGCCATTGATTGCATGGCTGAGGGATATTCCATCGTTCGTAAGTACCACAATTTTTTGAACCATTTTTATATTTCCTGGGATATTTAAGGTGTACCCAAGTTGAGGTTCTTGTAAGCAGTGCAGCCCTAAATTTTGGGGTGGCCCTGTCCTATTGATTTTCAGGTTTCCCAAGGTATATTCCCTAGACTGGAAGTGCCCTTGGTTCTGTAGCTCTGTTGCTTACTCGTTTTAGGGAACACAATGCACTCCTCCAGAGAGGCAGTTGGCAATTTACATCGCGCCCATCAGCAAAACAAGCCACCCTGTTCTCCGGGGCTGGTCTTGCCTTTCTGGAATTTACACATTTTGTGGATGTCCCTTTTGAACAGTGGGAAGTGATACTTCTTTGTGGTGCAGATTTGAATTGCCCGCTTGCTTGCTTGGCCAAAAAGAGCGTATGCGTTTTCTCCTGAATATATTCAGGAGAAAAGGCATACGCCCTTTTCGGCCAAGTGCATCATTGTTGAAGTTGTGCCCCTCTCTCTGTGCTTTAAAGGCGATTCCAACGTACCTCTTGAAATCTGTTTCCTGCCTTTCTGCCTCGCTTTCACTTCCGTCTCGTTGCCTTACCTCAACAGATTTTTGGACGATAGTTTTCCTTTATTACTCGGCCAGTTTGTGAAGTGCTGTGCCCCTGAGCTCCATTTTTCCACTCGTTTTTTGTGAGCTGACCGCAAGTCCAAAATTTTGGTTCAGGACCTATACTGGTTCCCTGTGGGGCGCTGAGACTTTGGTTAATTCTACTTTCTGCCGGGAAATTAGAGTGACATGTGCCCGTCCAAATGCCTAAGAGCTACTCTCTCATTGGTTCTCCCTCTTCCCTTTCATCCTCTGCCAAATTGGCAATCTGTGCGAACCAGCGGGTTAAAGGGCCTGTTTCTCCAAGTTGGGAGATTGATAGAAAAGAATTTGGAAAATCAAACCGGAGTACCAGGAGAGGGAGTATTCGTTCAGTTTTAGAAAGCTTTCGTATTCACAGTGCGTCCATTCTCTATTTTTCCCTTACATGTTATATATGTAGTAATATTCCCTTCAAGCTGGAGGGTTGGGAGCCATGGAATGCGTGCCATTCATTATTGCTTTAAAAGGCCTGCATTTGCTCACCGAATCTCACCAATCCTCTCAGTCCGAAGTGTCCATCCTTATGCCACATCCAGCTGTCGTTGTAGATAGGGTCAGTCCAGGTTTCATCAGAGACCCTGAAGGAATTGTGAAGAATTTCCATTTTTGTTTTGTTTTGTTTTTGAAATTCCTTTTTATAGTGGGTTTTTTCTGGTTCTCGCTGCCATATTTATGCCAGTCTACACACACTTGATTCCCTTATAGAGACATATCATTACATAGGTTTTAAGATTCTTACTAGTCAGATATATTCCTCTGCGGAAAATATGGGGTTTTGAGTCCCTTTCACTGAGGACGGTGTAGGTCTTGTCTATTCCATAGTTGGTTTTTGGAACGGTACCTGTGCTTATATCAAACTCTGGTTTTATGCATCACCCCACCTCTCCTTCCCCCTTAAGCAGGCATAAGAGTGTTTTCTAAATGTGAGACACTGTTCTCTTTCCTAACTCAGTTCAAGTGTAGCCATGTTTACAGGTTCTTCATAAGTGATATCTTATGATAAGTTTCTTTTTCTGTGTGACTTATTTCACTTAGAACCATCGTACCTAAATCCACCCATTGTGCTGCTACTTGTCTTATGACATTGATTGCATGGCTGAGGGATATTCCATCGTACGTAAGTACCACAATTTTTTGAACCATTTTTATATTTCCTGGGATATTTAAGGTGTACCCAAGTTGAGGTTCTTGTAATCAGTTCAGCCCTAAATTTTGGGGTGGCTCTGCCTTATTGATTTTCAGTTTTCCGAAGGTATATTCCCTAGACGGGAAGTGCCCTTGGCTCCGTAGTTCTGTTGTTTACTTGTTTTAGGGAACACAATGCACTCCTCCAGAGATGCAGGTGGCAATTTACATCCCGCCCATCAGCATAACAAGACTCCCTGTTCTCCAGGGCCTGTCTTGCCTTTCTGGTTTTTACACATTTTGTGGATGTCCCTTTTGACCAGTGGGAAGTGATACTTCTTTGTAGTGCAGATTTGCATTGCCTGCTTGCTTACTTGGACAAAAAGGGCGTATGCGTTTTCTCCTTAATATATTCAGGAGAAAATGCATACGCCCTTTTTGGCCAAGTGCATTATTGTCGAAGTTGTGTCCCTCTTCCTGTGCTTTAAAGGCGATTCCAACATACCTCTTGAAATCTGTTTCCTGCTATTCTGCCTCGCTTTCAAGTCCACCTCGTTGCCTTCCCTTAACAGATTTTTGGACGATATTGTCCTTTATTACTCTGCCAGATTGTGAATTGCTGTGCCCTTGAGCTCATTTTTCAACTCGCTTTTTGTGAGCTGACCGCAAGTCCAAAATTTTGGTTCAGGACCTATGCTGGTTCCCGGTTGGTGGCTGAGACTTTGGTTACTTCTTCTTCCTGCTGGGAAGTTAGAGTGATATGTGCCCGTCCAAATGCCTAACAGCTACTCTCTCATTGGTTCTCCCTCTTCCCTTTCATCCTCTGCCAAATTGGAAACCTGTGAGAACCAGGAGGTTAAAGGTGCTGTCTATCCAAGTTGGGAGGTTGATAGTAAAGGAGATGGAAAGTCAACCCGGAGCACCAGGAGAGGGAGTATTCGTTGAGTTTTAGAAACCTTTCGTATTCACAGTGGGTCCGTTCTCTAGGTTTCCCGTACATATTATAGCTGTAGTAATATTCCCTTCAACCTGGAGAGTTGGGACCCATGGAATGGGTGGCAGGCATTTGTGCTTTAAAGGGTCTGCATTTGCTCACCCAATCTCACTAATCCTCTCAGTCCCAAGTGTCCAGCCTTATGCCACATTCAGCTGTTGTTGTAGATAGGGTCATTCCAGGTTTCATCAGAGACCCTGAAGGAATTGTAAAGAATTTCCCAGTTTTTTTGTTTTGTTTTTGAAATTCCTTTTTATAGTGGGTTTGAGCTGATTCTCGCTGCCATGTTTATGCCAGTCTAGACACACTTGATTCTCTTACGGAGACATATCAATCCATAGGTTTTAAGATTCTTAGTAGTCAGATATATTCCTCTGCAGGAAATAAGGGGCTTTGAATCCCTTTCACTGAGGAAGGTGTAGGTCTTGTCTATTGCATAGTTGGTTTTTGGAACGGTACCTGTGCTTATATCAAACTCTGGTTTTATGCATCACCCCACCTCTCCTTCCCCCTTAAGCAGGCATAAGAGTGTTTTCTAAATGTTGGACACTGTTCTCTTTCCTAACTCATTTCAAGTGTAGCAATGTTTACAGGATCTTCATAAGTGATATCTTATGATAAGTTTCTTTTTCTGTGTGATTTATTTCACTTAGAATCATCGTACCTGAATCCACCCATTTTGCTGCTACTGGTCTTATGACATTGACTTCATGGCTGAGGGATATTCCATCGTACGTAATTACCACAATTTTTTCAACCATTTTTATATGTCCTGGGATATTTAAGGTGTACCCAAGTTGAGGTCCTTGTAAGCAGTGCAACCCTAAATTTTGGGGTGGCTCTGTCTTATTGATTTTCAGTTTTCCCAAGGTATATTCCCTAGACTGGAAGTTCCCTTGGCTTTGTAGCTCTGTTCTTTACTTGTTTTAGGGAACACAATGTACTCCTCCAGAGAGGCAGTTGGCAATTTACATCAGGCCCATCAGCATAACAAGGCTCCCTGTTCTCCAGGGCCTGTCTTGCCTTTCTGGTTTTTACACATTTTGTGGATGTCCCTTCTGACCGGTGAGATGTGATACTTCTTTGTAGTGCAGATTTGCATTGCCTGCTTGCATGCTTGGCCTAAAAGGCCTTATGCGTTTTCTCCTGAATATATTCAGGAGAAAACGCATACGCCCTTTTTGGCCAAGTGCATCATTGTCGAAGTTGTGCCCCTCTTCCTGTGCTTTAAAGGCGATTCCAACGTACCTCTTGAAATCTGTTTCCTGCTATTCTGCCTCGCTTTCAAGTCCGCCTCGTTGCCTTCCCTTAACAGATTTTCGGACGATAGTAGTCCTTTATTACTCTGCCAGTTTTTGAATTGCTGTGCCCTTGAGCTCCACTTTTCAACTCGTTTTTTGTGAGCTGACCGCAAGTCCAAAATTTTGGTTCAGGACCTATGATATTTCCCGATGGGGGGCTGAGACTTTGATTAATTCTTCTTCCTGCTGGGAAGTTAGAGTGATATGTGCCGTCCAAATGCCTAACAGCTACTCTCTCATTTGTTCTCCCTCTTCCCTTTCATCCTCTGCAAAATTGGAAACCTGTGAGAAACAGGAGGTTAAAGGGCCTGTCTCTCCAAGTGGGAGGTTGATAGTAAAGCAGATGGAAAGTCAAACCGGAGCACCAGGAGAGGGACTATTCGTTGAGTTTTAGAAACCTTTCGTATTCACAGTGTGTCCGTTCTCTAGGTTTCCTGTACATCTTATAACTGAAGTAATATTCCCTTCAACCTGGAGAGTTGGTACCCATGGAATGGGTGCCATGCATTATTGCTTTAAAGGGTCTGCAATTGCTCACCCAATCTCACCAACCCTCTCAGTCCCAAGTTTCCAGCCTTATGCCACATCCAGCTGTCGTTGTAGATAGGGTCATTCCAGGTTTCATCAGAGACCCTGAAGGAATTGTAAAGAATTTCCCAGTTTTTTTGTTTTGTTTTTGAAATTCCTTTTTATAGTGGGTTTGAGCTGATTCTCGCTGCCATGTTTATGCCAGTCTAGAAACACTTGATTCCCTTATGGAGACATATCAATCCATAGGTTTTAAGATTCTTACTAGTCAGATATATTCCTCTGCGGGAAATATGGGGTTTTGAGTCCCTTTCACTAAGGAAGGTGTAGGTCTTGTCTATTCCATAGTTGGTTTTTGGAACGGTACCTGTGCTTATATCAAACTCTGGTTTTATTCATCACCATACCTCTCCTTCCCCCTTAAGCAGGCATATGAGTGTTTTCTATATGTGAGACACTGTTCTCTTTCCTAACTCAGTTCAAGTGTAGCCATGTTTACAGGATCTTCATAAGTGATATCTTATGATAAGTTTCTTTTTCTCTGTGACTTATTTCACTTAGAATCATCGTACCTGAATCCACCCATTTTGCTGCTACTGGTCTTATGACATTGATTTCATGGCTGAGGTTTATTCCATAGTACGTAAGTACCACAATTTTTTGAACCATTTTTATATTTCCTGGGATATTTAAGGTGTACCCAAGTTGAGGTCCTTGTAAGCAGTGCAGCCCTAAATTTTGGAGTGGCTCTGTCTTATTGATTTTCAGTTTTCCCAAGGTATATTCCCTAGACTGGAAGTGCCCTTGGCTCTGTAGCTCTGTTGTTTACTTGTTTTAGGGAACACAATGCACTCCTCCAGAGAGGCAGTTGGCAATTTACATCCCGCCCATCAGCATAACAAGGCTCCCTGTTCTCCAGGGCCTGTCTTGCCTTTCTGGTTTTTACACATTTTGTGGATGTCCCTTTTGACCGGTGGGAAGTGATACTTCTTTGTAGTGCAGATTTGCATTGCCCGCTTGCTTGCTTGGCCAAAAAGGGCGTATGCGTTTTCTCCTGAATATATTCAGGAGAAAACGCATACGCCCTTTTTGGCCAAGTTCATCATTGTCGAAGTTGGGCCCCTCTTCCTGTGCTTTAAATGCGATTCCAACTTACCTCTTGAAATCTGCTTCCTGCTCTTCTGCCTCGCTTTCAAGTCCGCTCGTTGCCTTCCCTCAACAGATTTTTGGACGATAGTTGTCCTTTATTAATCGGCCATTTTGTGAATTGCTGTGCCCCTGAGCTCCATTTTTCAACTCGTTTTTGGTGAGCTGACCGCAAGTCCAAAATTTTGCTTCAGGACCTATACTGGTTCCCGGTGGGGGGGCTGAGACTTTGTTAATTCTTCTTCCTGCCGGGAAGTTAGAGTGATATGTGCCCGTCCAAATGCCTAACAGCTACTCTCTCATTGGTTCTCCCTCTTCCCTTTCATCCTCTGCCAAATTGGAAACCTGTGCGAACCAGGAGGTTAAAGGGGCTGTCTCTCCAAGTTGGGAGATTGATAGTAAAGCAGATGGAAAGTCAAACCGGAGCGCCAGGAGAGGGACTATTCGTTGAGTTTTAGAAACCTTTCGTATTCACAGTGTGTCCGTTCTCTAGGTTTCCCGTACATGTAATAATTGTAGTAATATTCCCTTCAACCTGTAGAGTTGGTACCCAGGGAATGGGTGCCATGCATTATTGCTTTAAAGAGTCTGCATTTGCTCAGCCAATCTCAACAATCGTCTCAGTACCAAGTGTCCAGCCTTATGCCACATCCAGCTGTCGTTGTAGATAGGGTCATTCCAGGTTTCATCAGAGACCCTGAAGGAATTGTAAAGAATTTCCCAGTTTTTTTGTTTTGTTTTTGAAATTCCTTTTTATAGTGGGTTTGAGCTGATTCTCGCTGCCATGTTTATGCCAGTCTAGACACACTTGATTCCCTTACGGAGACATATCAATACATAGGTTTTAAGATTCTTACTAGTCAGATATATTCCTCTGCGGGAAATATGGCGTTTTGAGTCCCTTTCACTGAGGAAGGTGTAGGTCTTGACTATTCCATAGTTGGTTTTTGGAACGATACCTGTGCTTATAACAAACTCTGGTTTTATGCATCACCCCACCTCTCCTTCCCCCTTAAGCAGGCATAAGAGTGTTTTCTAAATGTGAGACACTGTTCTCTTTCCTAACTCAGATCAAGTGTAGCCATGTTTACAGGATCTTCATAAGTGATATCTTATGATACTTTTCTTTTTCTGTGTGACTAATTTCACTTAGAATCATCCTACATGAATCCACCCATTTTGCTGCTACTGGTCTTATGACATTGATTGCATGGCTGAGGGATATTCCATCGTACGTAAGTACCACAATTTTTTCAGCCATTTTTATATTTCCTGGGATATTTAAGGTGAACCCAAGATAAGGCCCTTGTAAGCAGTGCAGCCCTAAATTTTGGGGTGGCTCTGTCTTATTGATTTTCAGTTTTCCCAAGGTATATTCCCTAGACTGGAAGTGCCCTTGGCTCTGTAGCTCTGTTCGTTACTTGTTTTAGGGAACACAATGTACTCCTCCAGAGATGCAGTTGGCAATTTACATCCCGCCCATCAGCATAACAAGGCTCCCTGTTCTCCAGGGCCTGTCCTGCCTTTCTGTTTTTTGCACACTTTGTGGATGTCCCTTTTGACAGGTGGGAAGTGATACTTCTTTGTAGTGCAGATTTGCATTGCCCGCTTGCTTGCTTGGACAAAAAGGGCGTATGCGTTTTCTCCTGAATATATTCAGGAGAAAATGCATACGCCCTTTTTGGCCAAGTGCATCATTGTCGAAGTTGTGCCCCTCTTCCTGTGCTTTAAAGGCGATTCCAACGTACCTCTTGAAATCTGTTTCCTGCTATTCTGCCTCGCTTTCAAGTCCGCCTCGTTGCCTTCCCTCAACAGATTTTTGGACGATAGTTGTCCTTTATTAATCGGTCAGTTTGTGAATTGCTGTGCCCCTGAGCTCCATTTTTCAACTCGGTTTTGGTGAGCTGACCGCAAGTCCAAAATTTTGGTTCAGGGCCTATACTGGTTCCCGGTTGGGGGCTGAGACTTTGGTGAATCTTCTTCCTGCCGGGAAGTTAGAGTGATATGTGCCCGTCCAAATGCCTAACAGGTACTCTCTCATTGGTTCTCCCTCTTCCCTTTCATCCTCTGCCAAATTGGAAACCTGTGCGAACCAGCAGGTTAAAGGGGCTGTCTCTCCAATTTGGGTGATTGATAGTGAAGCAGATGGAAAGTCAAACCGGAGCACCAGGAGAGGGACTATTCGTTGAGTTTTAGAAACCTTTCGTATTCACAGTGTGTCCGTTCTCTAGGTTTCCCATACATGTAATAATTGTAGTAATATTCCCTTCAACCTGGAGAGTTGGGACCCTTGGAATGGGGGCCATGCATTATTGCTTTAAAGGGTCTGCATTTGCTCACCCAATCTCAACAATCGTCTCAGTCCCAAGTGTCCAGACTTATGCCACATCCAGCTGTCGTTTTAGATAGGGTCATTCCAAGTTTCATCAGAGACCCTGAAGGAATTGTAAAGAATTTCCCAGTTTTTTTGTTTTGTTTTTGAAATTCCTTTTTATAGTGGGTTTGAGCTGATTCTCGCTGCCATGTTTATGCCAGTCTAGACACACTTGATTTCCTTACGGAAACATATCAATACATAGCTTTTAAGATTCTTAACAGTCAGATATATTCCTCTGTGGGAAATATGGGGTTTTGAGTCCCTTTCACTGAGGAAGGTGTAGGTCTTGTCTATTCCATAGTTGGCTTTTGGAACGGTACCTGTGCTTATATCAAACTCTGGTTTTATGCATCACCCCACCTCTCCTTCCCCTTCAAGCAGGCATAAGAGTGTTTTCTAAATGTGAGACACTGTTCTCTTTCCTAACTCAGTTCAAGTGTAGCCATGTTTACAGGATCTTCATAAGTGATATCTTATGATAAGTTTCTTTTTCTCTGTGACTTATTTCACTTAGAATCATCGTACCTGAATCCACACATTTTGCTGCTACTGGTCTTATGACATTGATTGCATGGCTGAGGGATATTCCATCATACGTAAGTACCACAATTTTTTGAACCATTTTTATATTTCCTGGGATATTTAAGGTGTACCCAAGTTGAGGTCCTTGTAATCAGTGCTGCCCTAAATTTTGGGCTGGCTCTGTCTTATTGATTTTCAGTTTTCCCAAGGTATATTCCATAGACTGGAAGTGCCCTTGGCTCTGTAGCTCTGTTGTTTACTTGTTTTAGGGAACACAATGCACTCCTCCAGAGAGGCAGTTGGCAATTTACATCCCGCCCATCAGCATAACAAGGCTCCCTGTTCTCCAGGTCCTGTCTTGCCTTCCTGGTTTTTACACATTTTGTGTATGTCCCTTTTGACCTGTGGGAAGTGATACTTCTTTGTAGTGCAGATTTGCATTGCCCGCTTGTTTGCTTGGCCAAAAAGGGCGTATGCGTTTTCTCCTGAATATATTCAGGAGAAAACGCATACGCCCTTTTTGGCCAAGTGCATCATTGTCGAAATTGTGCCCCTCTTCCTGTGCTTTAAAGGCGATTCCAACGTACGTCTTGAAATCTGTTTCCTGCTATTCTGACTCGCTTTCAAGTCCGCCTCGTTGCCTTCCCTCAACAGATTTTTGGACGATAGTTGTCCATTATTAATCGGCCAGATTGTGAATTGCTGTGCCCCTGAGCTCCATTTTTCAACTCGCTTTTGGTGAGCTGACCGCAAGTCCAAAATTTTGGTTCAGGACCTATACTGGTTCAGGGTGGGTGGCTGAGACTTTCGTTAATTCTTCTTCCTGCCGGGAAGTTCGAGTGATATGTGCCCATCCAAATGCCTAACAGCTACTCTCTCATTGGTTCTCCCTCTTCCCTTTCATCCTCTGCCAAATTGGAAACCTGTGCGAACCAGGAGGTTAAAGGGGCTTTCTCTCCATGTTGGGAGATTGATAGTAAAGCAGATGGAAAGTCAAACCGGAGCACCAGGAGAGGGACTATTCGTTGAGTTTTAGAAACCTTTCGTATTCACAGTGTGTCCGTTCTCTAGGTTTCCCGTACATGTTATAACTGTAGTAATATTCCCTTCACCCTGGAGAGTTGGGACCCATGGAATGTGTGCCATGCATTATTGCTTTAAAGGGTCTGCATTTGCTTACCCAATCTCACCAATCCTCTCAGTCCCAAGTGTCCAGCCTTATGCCACATCCAGTTTTCATTGTAGATAGAGTCATTCCAGGTTTCATCAGAGACCCTGAAGGAATTGTAAAGAATTTCCCAGTTTTTTGGTTTTGTTTTTGAAATTCCTTTTTATAGTGGGTTTGAGCTGATTCTCGCTGCCATGTTTATGCCAGTCTAGACACACTTGATTCCCTTACGGAAACATATCAATACATAGGTTTTAGGATTCTTACTACTCAGATATATTCCTCTGTGGGAAATATGGCGTTTTGAGTCCCTTTCACTGAGGAAGGTGTAGGTCTTGTCTATTCCATATTTGGTTTTTGGAACGGTACCTGTGCTTATATCAAACTCTGGTTTTATGCATCACCCCACCTCTCCTTCCCCCTTAAGCAGGCATAAGAGTGTTTTCTAAATGTGAGACACTGTTCTCTTTCCTATCTCTGTTCAAGTGTAGCCATGTTTACAGGATCTTCATAAGTGATATCTTATGATAAGTTTCTTTTTCTCTGTGACTTATTTCACTTAGAATCATCGTACCTGAATCCACCCATTTTGCTGCTACTGGTCTTATGACATTGATTTCATGGCTGAGGGATATTCCATCGTACGTAAGTACCACAATTTTTTGAACCATTTTTATATATCCTGGGATATTTAAGGTGTACCCAAGTTGAGGTCCTTGTAAGCAGTGCAGCCCTAAATTTTGGGGTGGCTCTGTCTTATTGCTTTTCAGTTTTCCCAAGGTATATTCCCTAGACTGGAAGTGCCCTTCGCTCTGTAGCTCTGTTGTTTCCTTCTTTTAGGGAACACAATGTACTCCTCCAGAGAGGCAGTTGGCAATTTACTTCCCGCCCATCAGCATAACAAGGCTCCCTGTTCTCCAGATCCTGTCTTGCCTTCCTGGTTTTTACACATTTTGTGGATGTCCCTTTTGACCTGTGGGAAGTGATACTTCTTTGTAGTGCAGATTTGCATTGCCCGCTTGTTTGCTTGGCCAAAAAGGGCGTATGCGTTTTCTCCTGAATATATTCAGGAGAAAACGCATACGCCCTTTTTGGCCAAGTGCATCATTGTCGAAATTGTGCCCCTCTTCCAGTGCTTTAAAGGCGATTCCAACGTACGTCTTGAAATCTGTTTCCTGCTATTCTGCCTCGCTTTCAAGTCCGCCTCGTAGCCTTCCCTCAACAGATTTTTGGACGATAGTTTTCCTTTATTACTCGGCCAGTTTGTGAATTGCTGTGCCCCTGAGCTCCATTTTTCAACTCGTTTTTGGTGAGCTGACCGCAAGTCCAAAATTTTGGTTCAGAACCTATACTGGTTCCCGGTGGGGGGCTGAGACTTTGGTTAATTCTTCTTCCTGCCGGGAAGTTAGAGTGATATATGCCCGTCCAAATGCCTAACAGCTACTCTCTCATTGGTTCTCCCTCTTCTCTTTCATCCTCTGCCAAATTGGAAACCTGCGTGAAACAGGAGGTTAAAGGGGCTGTCTCTCCAAGTTGGGAGTTTGATAGTAAAGCAGATGGAAAGTCAAACCGGAGCACCAAGAGAGGGACTATTCGTTGAGTTTTAGAAACCTTTCGTATTCACAGTGTGTCCGTTCTCTAGGTTTCCCGTACATGTAATAATTGTAGTAATATTCCCTTCAACCTGGAGAGTTGGGACCCATGGAATGGGTGCCATGCATTATTGCTTTAAAGGGTCTGCATTTGCTCAACCAATCTCAACAATCGTCTCAGTCCCAAGTGTCCAGCCTTATGCCACATCCAGCTCTCATTGTAGATAGGGTCATTCCAGGTTTCATCAGAGACCCTGAAGGAATTGTAAAGAATTTCCCAGTTTTTTTGTTTTGTTTTTGAAATTCCTTTTTATACTGGGTTTGAGCTGATTCTCGCTGCCATGTTTATGCCAGTCTAGACACACTTGATTCCCTTACGGAAACATATCAATACATAGGGTTTAAGATTCTTACCAGTCAGATATATTCCTCTGCGGGAAATGTGGGCTTTTGAGTCCCTTTCACTGAGGAAGGTGTAGGTCTTGTCTATTCCATAGTTGGTTTTTGGAACGGTACCTGTGCTTATATCAAACTCTGGTTTTATGCATCACCCCACATCTCCTTCTCCCTTAAGCAGGCATAAGAGTGTTTTCTAAATGTGAGACACTGTTCTCTTTCCTAACTCAGTTCAAGTGTAGCCATGTTTACAGGATCTTCATAAGTGATATCTTATGATAAGTTTCTTTTTCTCTGTGACTTATTTCACTTAGAATCATCGTACCTGAATCCACTCATTTTGCTGCTACTGGTCTTATGACATTGATTTCATGGCTGAGGGACATTCCATCGTACGTAAGTACCACAATTTTTTGAACCATTTTTATATTTCCTGGGATATTTAAGGTGTACCCAAGTTGAGGTCCTTGTAAGCAGTGCAGCCCTAAATTTTGGCGTGGCTCTGTCTTATTGATTTTCAGTTTTCCCAAGGTATATTCCCTAGACTGGAAGTGCCCTTGGCTCTGTAGCTCTGTTGTTTACTTGTTTTAGGGAACACAATGCACTCCTCCAGAGAGGCAGTTGGCAATTTACATCCCGCCCATCAGCATAACAAGGCTCCCTGTTTTCCAGGGCCTGTCTTGCCTTCCTGGTTATTACACATTTTGTGGATGTCCCTTTTAACCGGTGGGAAGTGATACTTCTTTGTAGTGTAGATTTGCATTGCCCGCTTGCTTGCTTGGCCAAAAAGGGCATATGCGTTTTCTCCTGAATATATTCAGGAGAAAACGCATACGCCCTTTTTGGCCAAGTGCATCATTGTCGAAGTTGTACCCCTCTTCCTGTGCTTTAAAGGCGATTCCAACGTACCTCTTGAAATCTGTTTCCTGCTATTCTGCCTCGCATACAAGTCCGCCTTGTTGCCTTCCCTCAACAGATTTTTGGACGATAGTTGTCCTTTATTACTCGGCCAGTTTGTGAATTGCTGTGCCCCTGAGCTCCATTTTTCAACTCGTGTTTGGTGAGCTGACCGCACGTCCAAAATTTTGGTTCAGGACCTATACTGGTTCCCGGTGGGTGGCTGAGACTTTGGTTAATTCTTCTTCCTGCCGGGAAATTACAGTGATATGTGCCCGTCCAAATGCCTAACAGCTACTCTCTCATTGGTTCTCCCTCTTCCCTTTCATCCTCTGCCAAATTGGCAACCTGTGCGAACCAGGAGGCTAAAGGGGCTGTCTCTCCAAGTTGGGAGGTTGATAGTAAAGCAGATGGAAAGTCAAACCGGAGCACCAGGAGGGGGACTATTCGTTGAGTTTTAGAAACCTTTCATATTCACAATGTGTCCGTTCTCTAGGTTTCCCGTACATGTTATAGCTGTAATAATATTCCCTTCAACCTGGAGAGTTGGGACCCATGGAATGGGTGCCAGGCATTTGTGCTTTAAAAGTTCTGCATTTGCTCACCCAATCTCACCAATCGTCTCTGTCCCAAGTGTCCCTCCTTATGCCAAATCCAGCTGTCATTGTAGATAGCATCATTCCAGGTTTCATCAGAGACCCTGAAGGAATTGTAAAGAATTTCCCAGTTTTTTTGTTTTGTTTTTGAAATTCCTTTTTATAGTGGGTTTGAGCTGATTCTCGCTGCCATGTTTATGCCAGTCTAGACACACTTGATTCCCTTACGGAGACATATCAATCCATAGGTTTTAAGATTCTTAGTAGTCAGATATATTCCTCTGCGGGAAATATCGGGCTTTGAATCCCTTTCACTGAGGAAATTGTAGGTCTTGTCTATACCACAGTTGGTTTTTGGAACGGTACCTGTGCTTATATCAAACTCTGGTTTTATGCATCACCCCACCTCTCCTTCCCCCTTAAGCAGGCATAAGAGTGTTTTCTAAATGTGAGACACTGTTCTCTTTCCTATCTCAGTTCAAGTGTAGCCATGTTTACAGGATCTTCATAAGTGATATCTTATGATAAGTTTCTTTTTCTGTGTGACTTATTTCACTTAGAATCATCGTACCTGAATCCACCCATTTTGCTGCTACTGGTCTTATGACATTGATTTCATGGCTGAGGGATATTCCATCGTACGTAAGTACCACAATTTTTTGAACCATATTTATATCTCCTGGGATATTTAAGGTGTACCCAAGTTGAGGTCCTTGTAAGCAGTGCAGCCCTAAATTTTGGGGTGGCTCTGTTTATTCATTTTCAGTTTTCCCAAGGTATATTCCCTAGACTGGAAGTGCCCTTCCCTCTGTAGCTCTGTTGTTTACTTGTTTTAGGGTACACAATGCACTCTTCCAGAGACACAGTTGGCAATTTACATCCCGCCCATCAGCATAACAAGGCTCCCTGTTCTCCAGGTACTGTCTTGCCTTCAGGTTTTTACACATTTTGTGGATTTCCCTTTTGACTGGTGGGAAGTGATACTTCTTTGTAGTGCAGATTTGCATTGCCCGCTTGCTTGCTTGGCCAAAAAGGGCGTATGCGTTTTCTCCTGAATATATTCAGGAGAAAACGCATACGCCGTTTTTGGCCAAGTGCATCATTGTCGAAGTTGTGCCCCTCTTCCTGTGCTTTAAAGGCGATTCCAACATACCTCTTGAAATCTGTTTCCTGCTATTCTGCCTCGCATTCAAGTCCGCCTCGTAGCCTTCCCTCGACAGATTTTTGGACGATAGTTGTCCTTTATTACTCGGCCAGTTTGTGAATTGCTGTGCCCCTGAGCTCCATTTTTCAACTCGTTTTTGGTGAGCTGACCGCAAGTCCAATATTTTGGTTCAGGACCTATACTGTTTCCCGGTGGGGGGCTGAGGCTTTGGTTAATTCTTCTTCCTGCCGGGAAGTTCGAGTGATATGCGCCCGTCCAAATGCCTAACAGCTACTCTCTCATTGGTTCTCCCTCTTCTCTTTCATCCTCTGCCAAATTGGAAACCTGTGCGAACCAGGAGGTTAAAGGGGCTGTCTCTCCAAGTTGGGAGGTTGATAGTAAAGCAGATGGAAAGTCAAACCGGAGCACCAGGAGAGGGACTATTCGTTGAGTTTTAGAATCCTTTCGTATTCACAGTGTGTCCGTTCTCTAGGTTTCCCATACATGTAATAATTGTAGTAATATTCCCTTCAACCTGGAGAGTTAGGACCCATGGAATGGGTGCCATGCATTATTGCTTTAAAGGGTCTGCATTTGCTCACGCAATCTCAACAATCGTCTCAGTCCCAAGTGTCCAGCCTTATGCCACATCCAGCTCTCATTGTAGATAGGGTCATTCCAGGTTTCATCAGAGACCCTGAAGGAATTGTAAAGAATTTCCCAGTTTTTTTGTTTTGTTTTTGAAATTCCTTTTTATAGTGGGTTTGAGCTGATTCTCGCTGCCATGTTTATGCCAGTCTAGACACACTTGATTCCCTTACGGAAACATATCAATACATAGGGTTTAAGATTCTTACCAGTCAGATATATTCCTCTGCGGGAAATATCGGGTTTTGAGTCCCTTTCACTGAGGAAGGTGTAGGTCTTGTCTATTCCATAGTTGGTTTTTGGAACGGTACCTGTGCTTATATCAAACTCTGGTTTTATGCATCACCCCACCTCTCCTTCCCCCTTAAGCAGGCATAAGAGTGTTTTCTAAATGTGAGACACTGTTCTCTTTCCTAACTCAGTTCAAGTGTAGCCATGTTTACAGGATCTTCATAAGTGATATCTTATGATAAGTTTCTTTTTCTCTGTGACTTATTTCACTTAGAATCATCGTACCTGAATCCACCCATTTTGCTGCTACTGGTCTTATGACATTGATTTCATGGCTGAGGGATATTCCATCGTACGTAAGTACCACAATTTTTTGAACCATTTTTATATTTCCTGGGATATTTAAGGTGTACCCAAGTTGAGGTCCTTGTAAGCAGTGCAGCCCTAAATTTTGGCGTGGCTCTGTCTTATTGATTTTCAGTTTTCCCAAGGTATATTCCCTAGACTGGAAGTGCCCTTGGCTCTGTAGCTCTGTTCTTTACTTGTCTTAGGGAACACAGTGCACTCCTCCAGAGAGGCATTTGTCAATTTACATCCCGCCCATCAGCATAACAAGGCTCCCTGTTTTCCAGGGCCTGTCTTGCCTTCCTGGTTTTTACACATTTTGTGGATGTCCCTTTTGACCGGTGGGAAGTGATACTTCTTTGTAGTGCAGATTTGCATTGCCCGCTTGCTTGCTTGGCCAAAAAGGGCGTATGCGTTTTCTCCTGAATATATTCAGGAGAAAACGCATACGCCCTTTTTGGCCAAGTGCATCATTGTCGAAGTTGTGCCCCTCTTCCTGTGCTTTAAAGGCGATTCCAACGTACCTCTTGAAATCTGTTTCCTGCTATTCTGCCTCGCTTTCAAGTCCGCCTCGTTGCCTTCCCTCAACAGATTTTTGGATGATAGTTGTCCTTTATTACTCAGCCAGTTTGTGAATTGCTGTGACCCTGAGCTCCATATTTCAACTCGTTTTTGCTGAGCAGACCGCAAGTCCAAAATTTTGGTTCAGGACCTATACTGGTTCCCGGTGGGTGGCTGAGACTTTGGTTAATTCTTCTTCCTGCCGGGAAATTACAGTGATATGTGCCCGTCCAAATGACTAACAGCTACTCTCTCATTGCTTCTCCCACTTCCCTTTCATCCTCTGCCAAATTGGAAACCTGTGTGAACCAGGAGGTTAAAGGGGCTTTCTCTCCATGTTGGGAGATTGATAGTAAAGCAGATGGAAAGTCAAACCAGAGCACCAGGAGAGGGACTATTCGTTGAGTTTTAGAAACCTTTCGTATTCACAGTGTGTCCGTTCTCTAGGTTTCCCGTACATGTTATAACTGTAGTAATATTCCCTTCAACCTGGAGAGTTGGGACCCATGGAATGTGTGCCATGAATTATTGCTTTAAAGGGTCTCCATTTGCGCACCCAATCTCACCAATCCTCTCAGTCCCAAGTGTCCAGCCTTATGCCACATCCAGTAGTCATTGTAGATAGGGACATTCCAGGTTTCATCAGAGACCCTGAAGGAATTGTAAAGCATTTCCCAGTTTTTTTGTTTTGTTTTTGAAATTCCTTTTTATAGTGGGTTTGAGCTGATTCTCGCTGCCATGTTTATGCCAGTCTAGACACACTTGATTCCCTTACGGAGACATATCAATCCATAGGTTTTAAGATTCTTAGTAGTCAGATATATTCCTCTGCGGGAAATATGGGGCTTTGAATCCCTTTCACTGAGGAAGGTGTAGGTCTTGTCTATTCCATAGTTGGTTTTTGGAACGGTACCTGTGCTTATATCAAACTCTGGTTTTATGCATCACCCCACCTCTCCTTCCCCCTTAAGCAGGCATAAGAGTGTTTTCTAAATATGAGACACTGTTCTCTTTCCTATATCAGTTCAAGTGTAGCCATGTTTACAGGATCTTCATAAGTGATATCTTATGATAAGATTCTTTTTCTGTGTGACTTATTTCACTTAGAATCATCGTACCTGAATCCACCCATTTTGCTGCTACTGGTCTTATGACATTGATTTCATGGCTGAGGGATATTCCATCGTACGTAAGTACCACAAGTTTTTGAACCATTTTTATATCTCCTGGGATATTTAAGGTGTACCCAAGTTGAGGTCCTTGTAAGCAGTGCAGCCCTAAATTTTGGGGTGGCTCTGTCTTATTGATTTTCAGTTTTCCCAAGGTATATTACCTAGACTGGAAGTGCCCTTGGCTCTGTTGCTCTGTTGTTTACTTGTTTTAGGGTACACAATGCACTCCTCCAGAGAGGCAGTTGGCAATTTACATCCCGCCCATCAGCATAACAAGGCTCCCTGTTCTCCAGGTCCTGTCTTGCCTTCCTGGTTTTTACACATTTTGTGGATGTCCCTTTTGACTGGTGGGAAGTGATACTTCTTTGTAGTGCAGATTTGCATTGCCCGCTTGCTTGCTTGGCCAAAAAGGGCGTATGCGTTTTCTCCTGAATATATTCAGGAGAAAACGCATACGCCCTTTTTGGCCAAGTGCATCATTGTCGAAGTTGTGCCCCTCTTCCTGTGCTTAAAGGCGATTCCAACGGACCTCTTGAAATCTGTTTCCTGCTATTCTGCCTTGCTTTCAAGTCTGCCTCGTTGCCTTCCTTCAACAGATTTTTGGACGATAGTTGTCCTTTATTAATCGGCCAGTTTGTGAATTGCTGTGCCCCTGAGCTCCATTTTTCAACTCGTTTTTGGTGAGCTGACCGCAAGTCCAAAATTTTGGTTCAGGACCTATACTGGTTCCCGGTGGGGGGCTGAGACTTTGGTTAATACTTCTTCCTGCCGGGAAGTTAGAGTGATATGTGCCCGTCCAAATGCCTAACAGCTACTCTCTCATTTGTTCTCCCTCTTCCCTTTCATCCTCTGCCAAATTGGAAACCTGTGCGAACCAGGAGGTTAAAGGGGCTGTCTCTCCAAGTTGGGAGATTGATAGTAAAGCAGATGGAAAGTCAAACCGGAGCGCCAGGAGAGGGACTATTCGTTGAGTTTTAGAAACCTTTCGTATTCACAGTGTGTCCATTCTCTAGGTTTCCCGTACATGTAATAATTGTAGTAATATTCCCTTCAACCTGGAGAGTTGGGACCCATGGAATGGGTGCCATGCATTATTGCTTTAAAGGGTCTGCATTTGCTCACCCAATCTCAACAATCGTCTCAGTCCCAAGTGTCCAGACTTATGGCACATCCAGCTGTCATTGTAGATAGGGTCATTCCAGGTTTCATCAGAGACCCTGAAGGAATTGTAAAGAATTTCCCAGTTTTTTTGTTTTGTTTTTGAAATTCCTTTTTATAGTGGGTTTGAGCTGATTCTCGCTGCCATGTTTATGCCAGTCTAGACACACTTGATTCCCTTACGGAAACATATCAATACATAGGTTTTAAGATTCTTACCAGTCAGATATATTCCTCTGTGGGAAATATGGGGTTTTGAGTCCCTTTCACTGAGGAAGGTGTAGGTCTTGTCTATTCCATAGTTGGTTTTTGGAACGGTACCTGTGCTTATATCAAACTCTGGTTTTATGCATCACCCCACCTCTCCTTCCCCCTTAAGCAGGCATAAGAGTGTTTTCTAAATGTGAGACACTGTTCTCTTTCCTAACTCAGTTCAAGTGTAGCCATGTTTACAGGATCTTCATAAGTGATATCTTATGATAAGTTTCTTTTTCTCTGTGACTTATTTCACTTAGAATCATCGTACCTGAATCCACCCATTTTGCTGCTACTGGTCTTATGACATTTATTTCATGGCTGAGGGATATTCCATCGTACGTAAGTACCACAATTTTTTGAACCATTTTTATATTTCCTGGGATATTTAAGGTGTGCCCAAGTTGAGGTCCTTGTAAGCAGAGCAGCCCTAAATTTTGGCGTGGCTCTGTCTTATTGATTTTCAGTTTTCCCAAGGTATATTCCCTAGACTGGAAGTGCCCTTGGCTCTGTAGCTCTGTTGTTTACTTGTTTTAGGGAACACAATGCACTCCTCCAGAGAGGCAGTTGGCAATTTACATCCCGCCCATCAGCATAACAAGGCTCCCTGTTCTCCAGGGCCTGTCTTGCCTTTCTGGTTTTTACACATTTTGTGGATGTCCCTTTTGACCGGTGGGAAGTGATACTTCTTTGTAGTGCAGATTTGCATTGCCCGCTTGCTTGCTTGGCCAAAAAGGGCGTATGCGTTTTCTCCTGAATATATTCAGGAGAAAACGCATACGCCCTTTTTGGCCAAGTGCATCATTGTCGAAGTTGTGCCCCTCTTCCTGTGCTTTAAAGGCGATTCCAACGTACCTCTTGAAATCTGTTTCCTGCTATTCTGCCTCGCTTTCAAGTCCGCCTCGTTGCCTTCCCTCAACAGATTTTTGGACGATAGTTGTCCTTTATTACTCGGCCAGTTTGTGAATTGCTGTGCCCCTGAGCTCCATTTTTCAACTCGTTTTTGGTGAGCTGACCGCAAGTCCAAAATTTTGGTTCAGGACCTATACTGGTTCCCGGTGGGTGGCTGAGACTTTGGTTAATTCTTCTTCCTGCCGGGAAATTACAGTGATATGTGCCCGTCCCAATGTCTAACAGCTACTCTCTCATTGGTTCTCCCTCTTCCCTTTCATCCTCTGCCAAATTGGAAACCTGTGCGAACCAGGAGTTTGAAGGCGCTGTCTCTCCAAGTTGGGAGATTGATAGTAAAGCAGATGGAAAGTCAAACCGGAGCACCAGGAGAGGGACTATACGTTGAGTTTTAGAAACCTTTCGTATTCACAGTGTGTCTGTTCTCTAGGTTTCCTGTACCTGTTATAGCTGTAGTAATATTCCATTCAACATGGAGAGTTGGAACCCATGGAATGGGTGCCAGGCATTTGTTCTTTAAAGGGTCTGCATTTGCTCACCCAATCTCACCAATCGTCTTAGTCCCAAGTGTAGCTCCTTATGCCACATCCAGCTGTTATTTTAGATAGGGTCATTCCAGGTTTCATCAGAGACCCTGAAGGAATTGTAAAGAATTTCCCAGTTTTTTTGTTTTGTTTTTGAAATTCCTTTTTATAATGGGTTTGAGCTGATTCTCGCTGCCATGTTTATGCCAGTCTAGACACACCTGATTCCCTTACGGAGACATATCAGTACATAGGTTTTAAGATTCTTACTAGTCAGATATATTCCTCTGTGGGAAATATGGGGTTTTGAGTCCCTTTCACTGAGGAAGGTGTAGGTCTTGTCTATTCCTTAGTTGGTTTTTGGAACGGTACCTGTGCTTATATCAAACGCTGGTTTTATGCATCACCCCACCTCTCCTTCCCCCTTAAGCAGGCATAAGAGTGTTTTCTGAATGTGAGACACTGTTCTCTTTCCTAACTCAGTTCAAGTGCAGCCATGTTTACAGAATCTTCATAAGTGATATCTTATGATAAGTTTATATTTTCCGTGTAACTTATTTCACTTAGAATCATCATACCTGAATCAACCCATTTTGCTGCTACTGGTCTTATGACATTGATTTCATGGCTGAGGGATATTCCATCGTACGTAAGTACCACAATTTTTTGAACCATTTTTATATTTCCTGGGATATTTAAGGTGTACCCAAGTTGAGGTTCTTGTAAGCAGTGCAGCCCTAAATTTTGGCGTGGCTCTGTCTTATTGATTTTCAGTTCTCCCAAGGTATATTCCATAGACTGGAAGTGCCCTTGGCTCTGTAGCTCTGTTCTTTACTTGTTTTTGGGAACACAATGCACTCCTCCAGAGAGGCAGTTGGCAATTTACATCCCGCCCATCAGCATAACAAGGCTCCCTGTTCTCCAGGGCCTGTCTTGCCTTTCTGGTTTTTACACATTTTGTGGATGTCCCTTTTGACCGGTGGGAAGTGATACTTCTTTGTAGTGCAGATTTGCATTGCCCGCTTGCTTGCTTGGCCAAAAAGGGCGTATGCGTTTTCTCCTGAATATATTCAGGAGAAAACGCATACGCCCTTTTTGGCCAAGTGCATCATATTCGAAGTTGTGTCCCTCTTCCTGTGCTTTAAAGGCGATTCCAACGTACCTCCTGAAATCTGTTACCTGCTATTCTGCCTCGCTTTCAAGTCCGCCTCGTTGCCTTCCCTCAACAGATTTTTGGACGATAGTTGTCCTTTATTACTCGGCCAGTTTGTGAATTGCTGTGCCCCTGAGCTCCATTTTTCAACTCGTTTTTGGTGAGCTGACCGCACGTCCAAAATTTTGGTTCAGGACCTATACTGGTTCCCGGTGGGTGGCTGAGACTTTGGTTAATTCTTCTTCCTGCCGGGAAATTACAGTGATATGTGCCCGTCCAAATGCCTAACAGCTACTCTCTCATTGGTTCTCCCTCGTCCCTTTCATCCGCTGCCAAATTGGCAACCTGTGCGAACCAGGAGGTTAAAGGGTCTGTCTCTTCAAGTTGGGAGGTTGATAGTAAAGCAGATGGAAAGTCAAACCGGAGCACCAGGAGAGGGACTATTCGTTGAATTTTAGAAACCTTTCGTATTCACAGTGTGTCCGTTCTCTAGGTTTCCCGTACATGTTATAACTGTAGTAATATTCCCTTCAACCTGTAGAGTTGGGACCCATGGATTGGGTGCCATGCATTATTGCTTTAAAGTGTCTGCATTTGCTCACCCAATCTCACCAATCCTCTCAGTCCCAAGTGTCCAGCCTTATGCCACATCCAGCTGTCGTTGTAGATAGCGTCATTCCAGGTTTCATCAGAGACCCTGAAGGAATTGTAAAGAATTTCCCAGTTTTTTTGTTTTGTTTTTGAAATTCCTTTTTATAGTGGGTTTGAGCTGACTCTCGCTGCCATGTTTATGCCAGTCTAGACACACTTGATTCCCTTAAGGAGACATATCAATACATAGGTTTTAAGATTCTTACTAGTCAGATATATTCCTCTGAGGGAAATATGGGGTTTTGAGTCCTTTTCACTGAGGAAGGTGTAGGTCTTGTCTATTCCATAGTTGGTTTTTGGAACGGTACCTGTGCTTATATCAAACTCTGGTTTTATGCATCATCCCACCTCTCCTTTCCCCTTAAGCAGGCATAAGAGTGTTTTCTAAATGTGAGACACTGTTCTCTTTCCTAACTCAGTTCAAGTGTAGCCATGTTTACAGGATCTTCATAAGTGATATCTTATGATACGTTTCCTTTTCTCTGTGACTTATTTCACTTAGAATCATCGTACCTGAATCCACCCATTTTGCTGCTACTGGTCTTATGACATTGATTTCATGGCTGAGGGATATTCCATCGTACGTAAGTACCACAATTTTTTGAACCGTTTTTATATTTCCTGGGATATTTAAGGTGTACCCAAGTTGAGGTCCTTGTAAGCAGTGCAGCCCTAAATTTTTGGGTGGCTCTGTCTTATTGAATTTCAGTTTTCCCAAGGTATATTCCCTAGACTGGAAGTGCCCTTGGCTCTGTAGCTCTGTTCTTTACTTGTTTTAGGGAACACAATGTACTCCTCCAGAGAGGCAGTTGGCAATTTATATCCAGCCCATCAGCATAACAAGGCTCCCTGTTCTCCAGGGCCTGTCCTGCCTTTCTGGTTTTTACACATTTTGTGGATGTCCCTTTTGACCGGTGGGAAGTGATACTTCTTTGTAGTGCAGATTTGCATTGCCCGCTTGCTTGCTTGGCCAAAAAGGGCCTATGCGTTTTCTCCTGAATATATTCAGGAGAAAACGCATACGCCCTTTTTGGCCAAGTGCATCATGGTCGAAGTTGGGCCCCTCTTCCTGTGCTTTAAAGGTGATTCCAACGTACCTCTTGAAATCTGTTTCCTGCTATTCTGCCTCGCTTTCAAGTCCGCCTCGTTGCGTTCCCTCAACAGATTTTTGGACGACAGTTGTCCTTTATTACTTGGCCTGTTTGTGAATTGCTGTGCCCCTGAGCTCCATTTTTCAACTCGTTTTTGGTGAGCTGACCGCAAGTCCAAAATTTTGGTTCAGGACCTATGCTGGTTCCCGGTGGGTGGCTGAGACTTTGGTTAATTCTTCTTCCGGCCGGGAAATTACAGTGATATGTGCCCGTCCAAATGCCTAACAGCTACTCTCTCATTGGTTCTCCCTCTTCCCTTTCATCCTCTGCCAAATTGGCAACCTGTGCGAACCAGGAGGTTAAAGGGGCTGTCTCTCCAAGTTGGGAGGTTGATAGTAAAGCAGATGGAAAGTCAAACCGGAGCACCAGGAGAGGGACTATTCGTTGAGTTTTAGAAACCTTTCGTATTCACAGTGTGTCCGTTCTCTAGGTTTCCCGTACATGTTATAGCTGTAGTAATATTCCCTTCAACGTGGAGAGTTGGGACCCATGGAATGGGTGCCAGGTATTTGTGCTGTAAAGGTTCTGCATTTGCTCACCAAATCTCAACAATCTTCTCAGTCCCAAGTGTCCCTCCTTATGCCACATCCAGCTGTCATTGTAGATAGGGTCATTCCAGGTTTCATCAGAGACCCTGAAGGAATTGTAAAGAATTTCCCGGTTTTTTTGTTTTGTTTTTGAATTTCCTTTTTATAGTGGGTTTGAGCTGATTCTCGCTGCCATGTTTATGCCAGTCTAGACACACTTGATTCCCTTACGGAGACATATCAATACATAGGTTTTAAGATTCTTAGTAGTCAGATATATTCCTCTGCGGGAAATATGGGGTTTTGAGTCCCTTTCACTGAGGAAGGTGTAGGTCTTGTCTATTCCATAGTTGGGTTTTGGAACGGTACCTGTGCTTATATAAAACTCTGGTTTTATGCATCACCCCACCTCTCCTTCCCCCTTAAGGAGGCATAAGAGTGTTTTCTGAATGTGAGACACTGTTCTCTTTCCTAACTCAGTTCAAGTGTAGCCATGTTTACAGAATCTTCATAAGTGATATCTTATGGTAAGTTTATATTTTCTGTGTAACTTATTTCACTTAGAATCATCGTACCTGAATCCACCCATTTTGCTGCTACTGGTCTTATGACATTGATTTCATGGCTGAGGGATATTCCATCGTATGTAAGTACCACAATTTTTTGAACCATTTTTATATTTCCTGGGATATTTAAGGTATACCCAAGTTGAGGTCCTTGTAAGCAGTGCAGCCCTAAATATTGGGGTGGCTCTGTCTTATTGATTTTCAGTTTTCCCAAGGTATATTCCGTAGACTGGAAGTGCCCTTGGCTCTGTAGCTCTGTTGTTTACTTGTTTTAGGGAACACAATGCACTCCTCCAGAGAGGCAGTTGGCAATTTACATCCCGCCCATCAGCATAACAAGGCTCCGTGTTCTCCAGGGCCTGTCTTGCCTTTCTGGTTTTTACATATTTTGTGGATGTCCCTTTTGACCGGTGAGAAGTGATACTTCTTTGTAGTGCAGATTTGCATTGCCCGCTTGCTTGCTTGGCCAAAAAGGGCGTATGCGTTTTCTCCTGAATATATTCAGGAGAAAACGTATACGCCCTTTTTGGCCAAGTGCATCATTGTCGAAGTTGTGCCCCTCTTCCTGTGCTTTAAAGGCGATTCAAACGTACCTCTTGAAATCTGTTTCCTGCTCTTCTGCCTCGCTTTCAAGTCCGCCTCGTTGCCTTCCCTCAACAGATTTTTGGACGATAGTTGTCCTTTATTACTCGGCCAGTTTGTGAATTGCTGTGCCCCTGAGCTCCATTTTTCAACTCGTTTTTGGTGAGCTGACCGCACGTCCAAAATTTTGGTTCAGGACCTATACTGGTTCCCGGTGGGTGGCTGAGACTTTGGTTAATTCTTCTTCCTGCCGGGAAATTACAGTGATATGTGCCCGCCCAAATGCCTAACAGCTACTCTCTCATTGGTTCTCCCTTTTCCCTTTCATCCTCTTCCAAATTGGCAACCTGTGCGCACCAGTAGGTTAAAGGGGCTGTCTCTCCAAGTTGGGTGGTTGATAGTAAAGCAGATGGAAAGTCAAACCGGAGCACCAGGAGAGGGAGTATTTGTTGAGTTTTACAAACCCTTCGTATTCACAGTGTGTCTGTTCTCTAGGTTTCCTGTACATGTTATAGCTGTAGTAATATTCCCTTCAACCTGAAGAGTTGGGACCCATGGAATGGGTGCCAGGCATTTGTTCTTTAAAGGGTCTGCATTTGCTCACCCAATCTCACCAATCGTCTTAGTCCCAAGTGTCGCTCCTTGTGCCACATCCAGCTGTCATTTTAGATAGGGTCATTCCAGGTTTCATCAGAGACCCTGAAGGAATTGTAAAGAATTTCCAAGTTTTTTTTTTTGTTTTTGAAATTCCTTTTTATAGTGGGTTTGAGCTGATTCTCGCTGCCATGTTTATGCCAGTCTAGACACACTTGATTCCCTTAAGGAGACATATCAATACATAGGTTTTAAGATTCTTACTAGTCAGATATATTCCTCTGTGGGAAATATGGGGTTTTGAGTCCCTTTCACTGAGGAAGGTGTAGGTCTTGTCTATTCCATAGTTGGTTTTTGGAACGGTACCTGTGCTTATATCAAACTCTGGTTTTATGCATTACCCCACCTCTCCTTCCCCCTTAAGCAGGCATAAGAGTGTTTTCTAAATGTGAGACACTGTTCTCTTTCCTAACTCAGTTCAAGTGTAGCCATGTTTACAGAATCTTCATAAGTGATATCTTATGATAAGTTTATATTTTCTGTGTAACTTATTTCACTTAGAATCATCGTACCTGAATCCACCCATTTTGCTGCTACTGGTCTTATGACATTGATTTCATGGATGAGGGATATTCCATCGTACGTAAGTACCATAATTTTTTGAACCATTTTTATATTTCCTGGGATATTTAAGGTGTACCCAAGTTGAGGTCCTTGTAAGCAGTGCAGCCCTAAATTTTGGCGTGGCTCTGTCTTATTGATTTTCAGTTTTCCCAAGGTATATTCCCTAGACTGGAAGTGGCCTTGGCTCTGTAGCTCTGTTGTTTACTTGTTTTAGGGAACACAATGCACTCCTCCAGAGAGGCAGTTGGCAATTTACATCCCGCCCATCAGCATAACAAGGCTCCCTGTTCTCCAGTGCCTGTCTTGCCTTTCTGGTTTTTACACATTTTGTGGATGTCCCTTTTGACCGGTGGGAAGTGATACTTCTTTGTAGTGCAGATTTGCATTGCCCGCTTGATTGCTTGGCCAAAAAGGGCGTATGCGTTTTCTCCTGAATATATTCAGGAGAAAACGCATACGCCCTTTTTGGCCAACTGTATCATTTTCGAAGTTGTGCCCCTCTTCCTGTGCTTTAAAGGCGATTCCAACGTACCTCTTGAAATCTGTTTCTGCTATTCTGCCTCGCTTTCAAGTCCGTCTCGTTGCCTTCCCTCAACAGATTTTTGGACGATAGTTGTCCTTTATTAATCGGCCAGTTTGTGAATTGCTGTGCCCCTGAGCTCCATTTTTCAACTCGTTTTTGGTGAGCTGACCGCAAGTCCAAAATTTTGGTTCAGGACCTATACTGATTCCCGGTGGGGGGCTGAGACTTTGGTTAATACTTCTTCCTGCCGGGAAATTAGAGTGATATGTGCCCGTCCAAATGCCTAACAGCTACTCTCTCATTGGTTCTCCCTCTTCCCTTTCATCCTCTGCCAAATTGGAAACCTGTGCGAACCAGGAGGTTAAAGGGGCTGTCTCTCCATGTTGGGAGATTGATAGTAAAGCAGATGGAAAGTCAAACCGGAGCACCAGGAGAGGGACTATTCGTTGAGTTTTAGAAACCTTTCGTATTCACAGTGTGTCCGTTCTCTAGGTTTCCCGTATATGTAATAATTGTAGTAATATTCCCTTCAACCTGGAGAGTTGGGACCCATGGAATGGGTGCCATGCATTATTGCTTTAAAGGGTCTGCATTTGCTCACCCAAACTCAACAATCGTCTAAGTCCCAAGTGTCCAGCCTGATGCCACATCCAGCTCTCGTTGTAGATAGGGTCATTGCAGGTTTCATCAGAGACCCTGAAGGAATTGTAAAGAATTTCCCAGTTTTTTTGTTTTGCTTTTGAATTTCCTTTTTATAGTGGGTTTGAGCTGATTCTCGCTGCCATGTTTATGCCAGTCTAGACACACTTGATTCCCTTACGGAGACATATCAATACATAGGTTTTAAGATTCTTAGTAGTCAGATATATTCCTCTGAGGGAAATATGGGGTTTTGAGTCCCTTTCACTGAGGAAGGTGTAGGTCTTGTCTATTCCATAGTTGGTTTTTGGAACGGTACCTGTGCTTATATCAAACTCTGGTTTTATGCATCACCCCACCTCTCCTTCCCCCTTAAGCAGGCATAAGAGTGTTTTCTAAATGTGAGACACTGTTCTCTTTCCTAACTCAGTTCAAGTGTAGCCATGTTTACAGGATCTTCATAAGTGATATCTTATGATAAGTTTCTTTTTCTCTGTGACTTATTTCACTTAGAATCATCGTACCTGAATCCACCCATTTTGCTGCTACTGGTCTTACGACACTGATTTCATGGCTGAGGGATATTCCATCGTACGTAAGTACCACAATTTTTTGAACCATTTTTATATTTCCTGGGATATTTAAGGTGTACCCAAGTTGAGGTCCTTGTAAGCAGTGCAGCCCTAAATTTTGGGGTGGCTCTGTCTTATAGATTTTCAGTTTTCCCAAGGTATATTCCGTAGACTGGAAATGCCCTTGGCTCTGTAGCTCTGTTCTTTACTTGTTTTAGGAAACACAATGCACTCCTCCAGAGAGGCAGTTGGCAATTTACTTCCCGTCCATCAGCATAACAAGCCTCCCTGTTCTCCAGGGCCTGTCTTGCCTTTCTGGTTTTTACACATTTTGTGGATGTCCCTTTTGACCGGTGGGAAGTGATACTTCTTTGTAGTGCAGATTTGCATTGCCCGCTTGCTTGCTTGGCCAAAAAGGGTGTATGCGTTTCCTCCTGAATATATTCAGGAGAAAACGTATACGCCCTTTTTGGCCAAGTGCATCATTGTCGAAGTTGTGCCCCTCTTCCTGTGCTTAAAGGCGATTCCAACGTACCTCTTGAAATTTGTTTCCTGCTCTTCTGCCTCGCTTTCAAGTCCGCCTCGTTGCCTTCCCTCAACAGATTTTTGGACGATAGTTGTCCTTTATTACTCGGCCAGTTTGTGAATTGCTGTGCCCCTGAGCTCCATTTTTCAACTCGTTTTTGGTGAGCTGACCGCACGTCCAAAATTTTGGTTCAGGACCTATACTGGTTCCCGGTGGGTGGCTGAGACTTTGGTTAATTCTTCTTCCTGCCGGGAAATTACAGTGATATGTGCCCGCCCAAATGCCTAACAGCTACTCTCTCATTGGTTCTCTCTTTTCCCTTTAATTCTCTGCCAAATTGGCAACGTGTGCGCACCAGGAGTTTAAAGGGGCTGTCTCTCCAATTTGGGAGCTTGATAGTAAAGCAGATGGAATGTCAAACCGGAGCACCAGGAGAGGGACTATTCGTTGAGTTTTAGAAACCTTTCGTATTCACAGTGTGTCCGTTCTCTAGGTATCCCGTACAGGTAATAGCTGTAGTAATATTCCCGTCAACCTGGGGAGTTGGGACCCATGGAATGGGTGCCAGGCATTTGTGCTGTAAAGGTTCTGCATTTGCTCACCCAATCTCACCAATCCTCTCAGTCCCAAGTGTCCAGCCTTATGCCACATCCAGCTGTCATTGTAGATAGGGTCATTCCAGGTTTCATCAGAGACCCTGAAGGAATTGTAAAGAATTTCCCAGTTTTTTTGTTTTGTTTTTGAAATTCTTTTTATAGTGGGTTTGAGCTGATTCTCGCTGCCATGTTTATGCCAGTCTAGACACACTTGATTCTCTTATGGAGACATATCAATCCATAGGTTTTAAGATTCTTACTAGTCAGATATATTCCTCTGCAGGAAATATGGGGCTTTGAATCCCTTTCACTGAGGAAGGTGTAGGTCCTGTCTATTCCATCGTTGGTTTTTGGAACGGTACCTGTGCTTATATCAAACTCTGGTTTTATGCATCACCCCACCTCTCCTTCCACCTTAAGCAGGCATAAGAGTGTTTTCTAAATGTGAGACACTGTTCTCTTTCCTAACTCAGTTCAAGTGTAGCCATGTTTACAGGATCTTCATAAGTGATATCTTATGATAAGTTTCTTTTTCTCTGTGACTTATTTCACTTAGAAACATCGTACCTGAATCCACCCATTTTGCTGCTACTGGTCTTATGACATTGATTTCCTGGCTGAGGGATATTCCATCGTACGTAAGTACCACAATTTTTTGAACCATTTTTATATTTCCTGGGATATTTAAGGTGTACCCAAGTTGAGGTCCTTGTAAGCACTGCAGCCCTAAGTTTTGGGGTGGCTCTGTCTTATTGATTTTCAGTTTTCCCAAGGTATATTCCGTAGACTGGAAGTGCCCTTGACTCTGTAGCTCTGTTGTTTACTTGTTTTAGGGAACACAATGCACTCGTCCAGAGAGGCAGTTGGCAATTTACATCCAGCCCATCAGCATAACAAGGCTCCCTGTTCTCCAGGGCCTGTCTTGCCTTTCTGGTTTTTACACATTTTGTGGATGTCCCTTTTGACCGGTGGGAAGTGATACTTCTTTGTAGTGCAGATTTGCATTGCCCGCTTGCTTGCTTGGCCAAAAAGGGCCTATGCGTTTTCTCCTGAATATATTCAGGAGAAAACGCATACGCCCTTTTTGGCCAAGTGCATCATTGTCGAAGTTATGTCCCTCTTCCTGTGCTTTAAAGGCGATTCCAACGTACCTCCTGAAATCTGTTTCCTGCTATTCTGCCTCGCTTTCAAGTCCGCCTCGTTGACTTCCCTCAACAGATTTTTGGACGATAGTTGTCCTTTATTACTCGGCCAGTTTGTGAATTGCTGTGCCCCTGAGCTCCATTTTTCAACTCGTTTTTGGTGAGCTGACCGCAAGTCCAAAATTTTGGTTCAGGAACTATACTGGTTCCCGGTGGGTGGCTGAGACTTTGGTTAATTCTTCTTCCTGCCGGGAAATTACAGTGATATGTGCCCGTCCAAATGCCTAACAGCTACTCTCTCATTGGTTCTCCCTCTTCCCTTTCATTCTCTGCCAAATTGGCAACCTGTGCGAACCAGGAGGTTAAAGGGGCTGTCTCTCCAAGTTGGGAGGTTGATAGTAAAGCAGATGGAAAGTCAAACCTGATCACCAGGAGAGGGACTATTCGTTGAGTTTTAGAAACCTTTCGTATTCACAGTGTGTCCGTTCTCTAGGTATCCCGTACAGGTAATAGCTGTAGTAATATTCCCTTCAACCTTGGGAGTTGGGACCCATGGAATGGGTGCCAGGCATTTGTGCTGTAAAGGTTCTGCATTTGCTCACCCAATCTCACCAATCCTCTCAGTCCCAAGTGTCCAGCCTTATGCCACATCCAGCTGTCATTGTAGATAGGGTCATTCCAGGTTTCATCAGAGACCCTGAAGGAATTGTAAAGAATTTCCCAGTTTTTTTGTTTTGTTTTTGAAATTCCTTTTTATAGTGTGTTTGAGCTGATTCTCGCTGCCATGTTTATGCCAGTCTAGACACACTTGATTCTCTTACGGAGACATATCAATCCATAGGTTTTAAGATTCTTAGTAGTCAGATATATTCCTCTGCGGGAAATATGGGGCTTTGAATGCCTTTCACTGAGGAAGGTGTAGGTCTTGTCTATTCCATAGTTGGTTTTTGGAACGGTACCTGTGCTTATATCAAACTCTGGTTTTATGCATCACCCCACCTCTCCTTCCCCCTTAAGCAGGCATAAGAGTGTTTTCTAAATGTGAGACACTGTTCTCTTTCCTAACTCAGTTCAAGTGTAGCCATGTTTACAGGATCTTCATAAGTGATATCTTATGATAAGTTTCTTTTTCTCTGTGACTTATTTCACTTAGAATCATCGTACCTGAATCCACCCATTTTGCTGCTACTGGTCTTATGACATTGATTTCATGGCTGAGGGATATTCCATCGTACGTAAGTACCACAATTTTTTGAACCATTTTTATATTTCCTGGGATATTTAAGGTGTACCCAAGTTGAGGTCCTTGTAAGCATTGCAGCCCTAAATTTTGGCGTGGCTCTGTCTTATTGATTTTCAGTTTCCCCAAGGTATATTCCCTAGACTGGAAGTGCCCTTGGCTCTGTAGCTGTGTTGTTTACTTGTTTTAGGGAACACAATGCACTCCTCCAGAGAGGCAGTTGGCAATTTACATCCCGTCCATCAGCATAACAATGCTCCCTGTTCTCCAGTGCCTGTCTTGCCTTTCTGGTTTTTACACATTTTGTGGATGTCCCTTTTGACCGGTGGGAAGTGATACATCTTTGTAGTGCAGATTTGCATTGCCCGCTTGCTTGCTTGGCCAAAAAGGGCGTATGCGTTTTCTCCTGAATATATTCAGGAGAAAACGCATACGCCCTTTTTGGCCAAGTGCATCATTGTCGAAGTTGTGCCCCTCTTCCTGTGCTTTAAAGGCGATTCCAATATACCTCTTGAAATCTGTTTCCTGCTCTTCTGCCTCGCTTTCAAGTCCGCCTCGTTGCCTTCCCTCAACAGATTTTTGGACGATAGTTGTCCTTTATTACTCGGCCAGTTTGTGAATTGCTGTGCCCCTGAGCTCCATTTTTCAACTCGTTTTTGGTGAGCTGACCGAAAGTCCAACATTTTGGTTCAGGAACTATGCTGGTTCCCGGTGGGTGGCTGAGACTTTGGTTAATTCTTCTTCCTGCCGGGAAATTACAGTGATATGTGCCCGTCCAAATGCCTAACAGCTACTCTCTCATTGGTTCTCCCTCGTCCCTTTCATCCGCTGCCAAATTGGCAACCTGTGCGAACCAGGAGGTTAAAGGGTCTGTCTCTTCAAGTTGGGAGGTTGATAGTAAAGCAGATGGAAAGTCAAACCGGAGCACCAGGAGAGGGACTATTCGTTGAGTTTTAGAAACCTTTCGTATTCACAGTGTGTCCGTTCTCTAGGTTTCCCGTACATGTTATAACTGTAGTAATATTCCCTTCAACCTGGAGAGTTGGGACCCATGGAATGGGTGCCATGCATTATTGCTTTAAAGGGTCTGCATTTGCTCACCCAATCTCACCAATCCTCTCAGTCCCAAGTGTCCAGCCTTATGCCACATCCAGCTGTCGTTGTAGATAGCGTCATTCCAGGTTTCATCAGAGACCCTGAAGGAATTGTAAAGAATTTCCGAGTTTTTTTGTTTTGTTTTTGAAATTCCTTTTTATAGTGGGTTTGAGCTGACTCTCGCTGCCATGTTTATGCCAGTCTAGACACACTTGATTCCCTTACGGAGACATATCAATACATAGGTTTTAAGATTCTTACTAGTCAGATATATTCCTCTGAGGGAAATATGGGGTTTTGAGTCCCTTTCACTGAGGAAGGTGTAGGTCTTGTCTATTCCATAGTTGGTTTTTGGAACGGTACCTGTGCTTATATCAAACTCTGGTTTTATGCATCATCCCACCTCTCCTTTCCCCTTAAGCAGGCATAAGAGTGTTTTCTAAATGTGAGACACTGTTCTCTTTCCTAACTCAGTTCAAGTGTAGCCATGTTTACAGGATCTTCATAAGTGATATCTTATGATACGTTTCCTTTTCTCTGTGACTTATTTCACTTAGAATCATCGTACCTGAATCCACCTATTTTGCTGCTACTGGTCTTATGACATTGATTTCATGGCTGAGGGATATTCCATCGTACGTAAGTACCACAATTTTTTGAACCATTTTTATATTTCCTGGGATATTTAAGGTATACCCAAGTTGAGGTCCTTGTAAGCAGTGCAGCCCTAAATTTTTGGGTGTCTCTGTCTTATTGATTTTCAGTTTTCCCAAGGTATATTCCGTAGACTGGAAGTGCCCTTGGCTCTGTAGCTCTGTTGTTTACTTGTTTTAGGGAACACAATGCACTCCTCCAGAGAGGCAGTTGGCAATTTACATCGCACCCATCAGCATAACAAGGCTCCGTGTTCTCCAGGGCCTGTCTTGCCTTTCTGGTTTTTACATATTTTGTGGATGTCCCTTTTGACCGGTGAGAAGTGATACTTCTTTGTAGTGCAGATTTGCATTGCCCGCTTGCTTGCTTGGCCAAAAAGGGCGTATGCGTTTTCTCCTGAATATATTCAGGAGAAAACGTATACGCCCTTTTTGGCCAAGTGCATCATTGTCGAAGTTGTGCCCCTCTTCCTGTGCTTTAAAGGCGATTCCAACGTACCTCTTGAAATCTGTTTCCTGCTCTTCTGCCTCGCTTTCAAGTCCGCCTCGTTGCCTTCCCTCAACAGATTTTTGGACGATAGTTGTCCTTTATTACTCGGCCAGTTTGTGAATTGCTGTGCCCCTGAGCTCCATTTTTCAACTCGTTTTTGGTGAGCTGACCGCAAGTCCAAAATTTTGGTTCAGGACCTATACTGGTTCCCGGTGGGTGGCTGAGACTTTGGTTAATTCTTCTTCCTGCCGGGAAATTACAGTGATATGTGCCCGCCCAAATGCCTAACAGCTACTCTCTCATTGGTTCTCCCTTTTCCCTTTCATCCTCTGCCAAATTGGCAACCTGTGCGCACCAGTAGGTTAAAGGGGCTGTCTCTCCAAGTTGGGTGGTTGATAGTAAAGCAGATGGAAAGTCAAACCGGAGCAACAGGAGAGGGAGTATTCGTTGAGTTTTACAAAACCTTCGTATTCACAGTGTGTCTGTTCTCTAGGTTTCCTGTACATGTTATAGCTGTAGTAATATTCCCTTCAACCTGGAGAGTTGGGACCCATGAAATGGGTGCCAGGCATTTGTTCTTTAAAGGGTCTGCATTTGCTCACCCAATCTCACCAATCGTCTTAGTCCCAAGTGTCGCTCCTTGTGCCACATCCAGCTGTCATTTTAGATAGGGTCATTCCAGGTTTCATCAGAGACCCTGAAGGAATTGTAAAGAATTTCCAAGTTTTTTTTTTTTGTTTTTGAAATTCCTTTTTAAAGTGGGTTTGAGCTGATTCTCGCTGCCATGTTTATGCCAGTCTAGACACACTTGATTCCCTTAAGGAGACATATCAATACATAGGTTTTAAGATTCTTACTAGTCAGATATATTCCTCTGTGGGAAATATGGGGTTTTGAGTCCCATTCACTGAGGAAGGTGTAGGTCTTGTCTATTCCATAGTTGGTTTTTGGAACGGTACCTGTGCTTATATCAAACTCTGGTTTTATGCATCACCCCACCTCTCCTTCCCCCTTAAGCAGGCATAAGAGTGTTTTCTAAATGTGAGACACTGTTCTCTTTCCTAACTCATTTCAAGTGTAGCCATGTTTACAGAATCTTCATAAGTGATATCTTATGATAAGTTTATATTTTCTGTGTAACTTATTTCACTTAGAATCATCGTAACTGAATCCACCCATTTTGCTGCTACTGGTCTTATGACATTGATTTCATGGCTGAGGGATATTCCATCGTACGTAAGTACCACAATTTTTTGAACCATTTTTATATTTCCTGGGATATTTAAGGTGTACCCAAGTTGAGGTCCTTGTAAGCAGTGCAGCCCTAAATTTTGGCGTGGCTCTGTCTTATTGATTTTCAGTTTTCCCAAGGTATATTCCCTAGACTGGAAGTGGCCTTGGCTCTGTAGCTGTGTTGTTTACTTGTTTTAGGGAACACAATGCACTCCTCCAGAGAGGCAGTTAGCAATTTACATCCCGCCCATCAGCATAACAAGGCTCCCTGTTCTCCAGTGCCTGTCTTGCCTTTCTGGTTTTTACACATTTTGTGGATGTCCCTTTTGACCGGTGGGAAGTGATACTTCTTTGTAGTGCAGATTTGCATTGCCAGCTTGATTGCTTGGCCAAAAAGGGCGTATGCGTTTTCTCCTGAATATATTCAGGAGAAAACGCATACGCACTTTTTGGCCAACTGTATCATTTTCGAAGTTGTGCCCCTCTTCCTGTGCTTTAAAGGCGATTCCAACGTACCTCTTGAAATCTGTTTCCTGCTATTCTGCCTCGCTTTCAAGTCCGCCTCGTTGCCTTCCCTCAACAGATTTTTGGACGATAGTTGTCCTTTATTAATCGGCCAGTTTGTGAATTGCTGTGCCCCTGAGCTCCATTTTTCAACTCGTTTTTGGTGAGCTGACCGCAAGTCCAAAATTTTGGTTCAAGACCTATACTGATTCCCGGTGGGGGGCTGAGACTTTGGTTAATACTTCTTCCTGCCGGGAAGTTAGAGTGATATGTGCCCGTCCAAATGCCTAACAGCTACTCTCTCATTGGTTCTCCCTCTTCCCTTTCATCCTCTGCCAAATTGGAAACCTGTGCGAACCAGGAGGTTAAAGGGGCTGTCTCTCCATGTTGGGAGATTGATAGTAAAGCAGATGGAAAGTCAAACCGGAGCACCAGGAGAGGGACTATTCGTTGAGTTTTAGAAACCTTTCGTATTCACAGTGTGTCCGGTCTCTAGGTTTCCCGTATATGTAATAATTGTAGTAATATTCCCTTCAACCTGGAGAGTTGGGGACCCATGGAATGGGTGCCATGCATTATTGCTTTAAAGGGTCTGCATTTGCTCACCCAATCTCAACAATCGTCTAAGTCCCAAGTGTCCAGCCTTATGCCACATCCAGCTCTCGTTGTAGATAGGGTCATTCCAGGTTTCATCAGAGACCCTGAAGGAATTGTAAAGAATTTCCCAGTTTTTTTGTTTTGTTTTTGAAATTCCTTTTTATAGTGGGTTTGAGCTGATTCTCGCTGCCATGTTTATGCCAGTCTAGACACACCTGATTCCCTTACGGAGACATATCAATACATAGGTTTTAAGATTCTTACTAGTCAGATATATTCCTCTGTGGGAAATATGGGGTTTTGAGTCCCATTCACTGAGGAAGGTGTAGGTCTTGTCTATTCCATAGTTGGTTTTTGGAACGGTACCTGTGCTTATATCAAACGCTGGTTTTATGCATCACCCCACCTCTCCTTCCCCCTTAAGCAGGCATAAGAGTGTTTTCTGAATGTGAGACACCGTTCTCTTTCCTAACTCAGTTCAAGTGCAGCCATGTTTACAGAATCTTCATAAGTGATATCTTATGATAAGTTTATATTTTCTGTGTAACTTATTTCACTTAGAATCATCATACCTGAATCCACCCATGTTGCTGCTACTGTTCTTATGACATTGATTTCATGGCTGAGGGATATTCCATCATACGTAAGTACCACAATTTTTTGAACCATTTTTATATTTCCTGGGATATTTAAGGTGTACCCAAGTTGAGGTTCTTGTAAGCAGTGCAGCCCTAAATTTTGGGGTGGCTCTGTCTTATTGATTTTCAATTTTCCCAAGGTATATTCCATAGACTGGAAGTGCCCTTGGCTCTGTAGCTCTGTTCTTTACTTGTTTTTGGGAACACAATGCACTCGTCCAGAGAGGCAGTTGGCAATTTACATCCCGCCCATCAGCATAACAAGGCTCCGTGTTCTCCAGGGCCTGTCTTGCCTTTCTGGTTTTTACATATTTTGTGGATGTCCCTTTTGACCGGTGAGAAGTGATACTTCTTTGTAGTGCAGATTTGCATTGCCCGCTTGCTTGCTTGGCCAAAAAGGGCGTATGCGTTTTCTCCTGAATATATTCAGGAGAAAACGTATACGCCCTTTTTGGCCAAGTGCATCATTGTCGAAGTTGTGCCCCTCTTCCTGTGCTTTAAAGGCGATTCCAACGTACCTCTTGAAATCTGTTTCCTGCTCTTCTGCCTCGCTTTCAAGTCCGCCTCGTTGCCTTCCCTCAACAGATTTTTGGACGATAGTTGTCCTTTATTACTCGGCCAGTTTGTGAATTGCTGTGCCCCTGAGCTCCATTTTTCAACTCGTTTTTGGTGAGCTGACCGCACGTCCAAAATTTTGGTTCAGGACCTATACTGGTTCCCGGTGGGTGGCTGAGACTTTGGTTAATTCTTCTTCCTCCCGGGAAATTACAGTGATATGTGCCCGCCCAAATGCCTAACAGCTACTCTCTCATTGGTTCTCCCTTTTCCCTTTCATCCTCTGCCAAATTGGCAACCTGTGCGCACCAGTAGGTTAAAGGGGCTGTCTCTCCAAGTTGGGTGGTTGATAGTAAAGCAGATGGAAAGTCAAACCGGAGCACCAGGAGAGGGAGTATTCGTTGAGTTTTACAAAACCTTCGTATTCACAGTGTGTCTGTACTCTAGGTTTCCTGTACATGTTATAGCTGTAGTAATATTCCCTTCAACCTGGAGAGTTGGGACCCATGAAATGGGTGCCAGGCATTTGTTCTTTAAAGGGTCTGCATTTGCTCACCCAATCTCACCAATCGTCTTAGTCCCAAGTGTCGCTCCTTGTGCCACATCCAGCTGTCATTTTAGATAGGGTCATTCCAGGTTTCATCAGAGACCCTGAAGGAATTGTAAAGAATTTCCAAGTTTTTTTTTTTGTTTTTGAAATTCCTTTTTAAAGTGGGTTTGAGCTGATTCTCGCTGCCATGTTTATGCCAGTCTAGACACACTTGATTCCCTTAAGGAGACATATCAATACATAGGTTTTAAGATTCTTACTAGTCAGATATATTCCTCTGTGGGAAATATGGGGTTTTGAGTCCCATTCACTGAGGAAGGTGTAGGTCTTGTCTATTCCATAGTTGGTTTTTGGAACGGTACCTGTGCTTATATCAAACGCTGGTTTTATGCATCACCCCACCTCTCCTTCCCCCTTAAGCAGGCATAAGAGTGTTTTCTGAATGTGAGACACCGTTCTCTTTCCTAACTCAGTTCAAGTGCAGCCATGTTTACAGAATCTTCATAAGTGATATCTTATGATAAGTTTATATTTTCTGTGTAACTTATTTCACTTAGAATCATCATACCTGAATCCACCCATGTTGCTGCTACTGTTCTTATGACATTGATTTCATGGCTGAGGGATATTCCATCATACGTAAGTACCACAATTTTTTGAACCATTTTTATATTTCCTGGGATATTTAAGGTGTACCCAAGTTGAGGTTCTTGTAAGCAGTGCAGCCCTAAATTTTGGGGTGGCTCTGTCTTATTGATTTTCAATTTTCCCAAGGTATATTCCATAGACTGGAAGTGCCCTTGGCTCTGTAGCTCTGTTCTTTACTTGTTTTTGGGAACACAATGCACTCGTCCAGAGAGGCAGTTGGCAATTTACATCCCGCCCATCAGCATAACAAGGCTCCCTGTTCTCCAGGGCCTGTCTTGCCTTTCTGGATTTTACACATTTTGTGGATGTCCCTTTTGACCGGTGGGAAGTGATACTTCTTTGTAGTGCAGATTTGCATTGCCCGCTTGCTTGCTTGGCCAAAAAGGGCGTATGCGTTTTCTCCTGAATATATTCAGGAGAAAACGCATACGCCCTTTTTGGCCTAGTGCATCATTGTCGAAGTTGTGTCCCTCTTCCTGTGCTTTAAAGGCGATTCCAACGTACCTCCTGAAATCTGTTTCCTGCTATTCTGCCTCGCTTTCAAGTCCGCCTCGTTGCCTTCCCTCAACAGATTTTTGGACGATAGTTGTCTTTATTACTCGGCCAGTTTGTGAATTGCTGTGCCCCTGAGCTCCATTTTTCAACTCGTTTTTGGTGAGCTGACCGCAAGTCCAAAATTTTGGTTCAGGACCTATACTGGTTCCCAGTGAGTGGCTGAGACTTTGGTTAATTCTTCTTCCTGCCGGGAAATTACAGTGATATGTGCCCGTCCAAATGCCTAACAGCTACTCTCTCATTGGTTCTCCCTCTTCCCTTTCATCCTCTGCCAAATTGGAAACCTGTGCGAACCAGGAGGTTAAAGGGGCTGTCTCTCCAATTTGGGAGGTTGATAGTAAAGCAGATGGAATGTCAAACTGGAGGACCAGGAGAGGGATTATTCGTTGAGTTTTAGAAACCTTTCGTATTCACAGTGTGTCTGTTCTCTAGGTTTCCTGTACATGTTATAGCTGTAGTAATATTCCCTTCAACATGGAGAGTTGGAACCCTTGGAATGGTTGCCAGGCATTTGTTCTTTAAAGGGTCTGCATTTGCTCACCCAATCTCACCAATCGTCTTAGTGCCAAGTGTCGCTCCTTATGCCACATCCAGCTGTTATTTTAGATAGGGTCATTCCAGGTTTCATCAGAGACCCTGAAGGAATTGTAAAGAATTTCCCAGTTTTTTTGTTTTGTTTTTGAAATTCCTTTTTATAATGGGTTTGAGCTGATTCTCGCTGCCATGTTTATGCCAGTCTAGACACACCTGATTCCCTTATGGAGACATATCAATACATAGGTTTTAAGATTCTTAATAGTCAGATATATTCCTCTGTGGGAAATATGGGGTTTTGAGTCCCTTTCACTGAGGAAGGTGTAGGTCTTGTCTATTCCATAGTTGGTTTTTGGAACGGTACCTGTGCTTATATCAAACGCTGGTTTTATGCATCACCCCACCTCTCCTTCCCCCTTAAGCAGGCATAAGAGTGTTTTCTGAATGTGAGACACTGTTCTCTTTCCTAACTCAGTTCAAGTGCAGCCATGTTTACAGAATCTTCATAAGTGATATCTTATGATAAGATTATATTTTCTGTGTAACTTATTTCACTTAGAATCATCATACCTGAATCCACCCATTTTGCTGCTACTGGTCTTATGACATTGACTTCATGGCTGAGGGATATTCCATCGTACGTAAGTACCACAATTTTTTGAACCATTTTTATATTTCCTGGGATATTTAAGGTGTACCCAAGTTGAGGTTCTTGTAAGCAGTGCAGCCCTAAATTTTGGGGTGGCTCTGTCTTATTGATTTTCAGGTTTCCCAAGGTATATTCCATAGACTGGAAGTGCCCTTGGCTCTGTAGCTCTGTTCTTTACTTGTTTTAGGGAACACAATGCACTCCTCCAGAGAGGCAGTTGGCAATTTACAACCCGCCCATCAGCATAACAAGGCTCCCTGTTCTCCAGGGCCTGTCTTGCCTTTCTGGTTTTTACACATTTTGTGGATGTCCCTTTTGACCGGTGAGAAGTGATACTTCTTTGTAGTGCAGATTTGCATTGCCCGCTTGCTTGCTTGGCCAAAAAGGGCGTATGCGTTTTCTCCTGAATATATTCAGGAGAAAACGCATACGCACTTTTTGGCCAAGTGCATCATATTCGAAGTTGTGTCCCTCTTCCTGTGCTTTAAAGGCGATTCCAACGTACCTCCTGAAATCTGTTTCCTGCTATTCTGCCTCGCTTTCAAGTCCGCCTCGTTGCCTTCCCTCAACAGATTTTTGGACGATAGTTGTCCTTTATTACTCGGCCAGTTTGTGAATTGCTGTGCCCCTGAGCTCCATTTTTCAACTCGTTTTTGGTGAGCTGACCGCAAGTCCAAAATTTTGGTTCAGGACCTATACTGGTTCCCGGTGGGTGGCTGAGACTTTGGTTAATTCTTCTTCCTCCCGGGAAATTACAGTGATATGTGCCCGCCCAAATGCCTAACAGCTACTCTCTCATTGGTTCTCCCTTTTCCCTTTCATCCTCTGCCAAATTGGCAACCTGTGCGCACCAGTAGGTTAAAGGGGCTGTCTCTCCAAGTTGGGTGGTTGATAGTAAAGCAGATGGAAAGTCAAACCGGAGCACCAGGAGAGGGAGTATTCGTTGAGTTTTACAAAACCTTCGTATTCACAGTGTGTCTGTTCTCTAGGTTTCCTGTACATGTTATAGCTGTAGTAATATTCCCTTCAACCTGGAGAGTTGGGACCCATGAAATGGGTGCCAGGCATTTGTTCTTTAAAGGGTCTGCATTTGCTCACCCAATCTCACCAATCGTCTTAGTCCCAAGTGTCGCTCCTTGTGCCACATCCAGCTGTCATTTTAGATAGGGTCATTCCAGGTTTCATCAGAGACCCTGAAGGAATTGTAAAGAATTTCCAAGTTTTTTTTTTTGTTTTTGAAATTCCTTTTTAAAGTGGGTTTGAGCTGATTCTCGCTGCCATGTTTATGCCAGTCTAGACACACTTGATTCCCTTAAGGAGACATATCAATACATAGGTTTTAAGATTCTTACTAGTCAGATATATTCCTCTGTGGGAAATATGGGGTTTTGAGTCCCATTCACTGAGGAAGGTGTAGGTCTTGTCTATTCCATAGTTGGTTTTTGGAACGGTACCTGTGCTTATATCAAACGCTGGTTTTATGCATCACCCCACCTCTCCTTCCCCCTTAAGCAGGCATAAGAGTGTTTTCTGAATGTGAGACACCGTTCTCTTTCCTAACTCAGTTCAAGTGCAGCCATGTTTACAGAATCTTCATAAGTGATATCTTATGATAAGTTTATATTTTCTGTGTAACTTATTTCACTTAGAATCATCATACCTGAATCCACCCATGTTGCTGCTACTGTTCTTATGACATTGATTTCATGGCTGAGGGATATTCCATCATACGTAAGTACCACAATTTTTTGAACCATTTTTATATTTCCTGGGATATTTAAGGTGTACCCAAGTTGAGGTTCTTGTAAGCAGTGCAGCCCTAAATTTTGGGGTGGCTCTGTCTTATTGATTTTCAATTTTCCCAAGGTATATTCCATAGACTGGAAGTGCCCTTGGCTCTGTAGCTCTGTTCTTTACTTGTTTTTGGGAACACAATGCACTCGTCCAGAGAGGCAGTTGGCAATTTACATCCCGCCCATCAGCATAACAAGGCTCCCTGTTCTCCAGGGCCTGTCTTGCCTTTCTGGATTTTACACATTTTGTGGATGTCCCTTTTGACCGGTGGGAAGTGATACTTCTTTGTAGTGCAGATTTGCATTGCCCGCTTGCTTGCTTGGCCAAAAAGGGCGTATGCGTTTTCTCCTGAATATATTCAGGAGAAAACGCATACGCCCTTTTTGGCCTAGTGCATCATTGTCGAAGTTGTGTCCCTCTTCCTGTGCTTTAAAGGCGATTCCAACGTACCTCCTGAAATCTGTTTCCTGCTATTCTGCCTCGCTTTCAAGTCCGCCTCGTTGCCTTCCCTCAACAGATTTTTGGACGATAGTTGTCTTTATTACTCGGCCAGTTTGTGAATTGCTGTGCCCCTGAGCTCCATTTTTCAACTCGTTTTTGGTGAGCTGACCGCAAGTCCAAAATTTTGGTTCAGGACCTATACTGGTTCCCAGTGAGTGGCTGAGACTTTGGTTAATTCTTCTTCCTGCCGGGAAATTACAGTGATATGTGCCAGTCCAAATGCCTAACAGCTACTCTCTCATTGGTTCTCCCTCTTCCCTTTCATCCTCTGCCAAATTGGAAACCTGTGCGAACCAGGAGGTTAAAGGGGCTGTCTCTCCAATTTGGGAGGTTGATAGTAAAGCAGATGGAATGTCAAACTGGAGGACCAGGAGAGGGATTATTCGTTGAGTTTTAGAAACCTTTCGTATTCACAGTGTGTCTGTTCTCTAGGTTTCCTGTACATGTTATAGCTGTAGTAATATTCCCTTCAACATGGAGAGTTGGGACCTTTGGAATGGTTGCCAGGCATTTGTTCTTTAAAGGGTCTGCATTTGCTCACCCAATCTCACCAATCGTCTTAGTGCCAAGTGTCGCTCCTTATGCCACATCCAGCTGTTATTTTAGATAGGGTCATTCCAGGTTTCATCAGAGACCCTGAAGGAATTGTAAAGAATTTCCCAGTTTTTTTGTTTTGTTTTTGAAATTCCTTTTTATAATGGGTTTGAGCTGATTCTCGCTGCCATGTTTATGCCAGTCTAGACACACCTGATTCCCTTATGGAGACATATCAATACATAGGTTTTAAGATTCTTAATAGTCAGATATATTCCTCTGTGGGAAATATGGGGTTTTGAGTCCCTTTCACTGAGGAAGGTGTAGGTCTTGTCTATTCCATAGTTGGTTTTTGGAACGGTACCTGTGCTTATATCAAACGCTGGTTTTATGCATCACCCCACCTCTCCTTCCCCCTTAAGCAGGCATAAGAGTGTTTTCTGAATGTGAGACACTGTTCTCTTTCCTAACTCAGTTCAAGTGCAGCCATGTTTACAGAATCTTCATAAGTGATATCTTATGATAAGATTATATTTTCTGTGTAACTTATTTCACTTAGAATCATCATACCTGAATCCACCCATTTTGCTGCTACTGGTCTTATGACATTGACTTCATGGCTGAGGGATATTCCATCGTACGTAAGTACCACAATTTTTTGAACCATTTTTATATTTCCTGGGATATTTAAGGTGTACCCAAGTTGAGGTTCTTGTAAGCAGTGCAGCCCTAAATTTTGGGGTGGCTCTGTCTTATTGATTTTCAGGTTTCCCAAGGTATATTCCATAGACTGGAAGTGCCCTTGGCTCTGTAGCTCTGTTCTTTACTTGTTTTAGGGAACACAATGCACTCCTCCAGAGAGGCAGTTGGCAATTTACAACCCGCCCATCAGCATAACAAGGCTCCCTGTTCTCCAGGGCCTGTCTTGCCTTTCTGGTTTTTACACATTTTGTGGATGTCCCTTTTGACCGGTGAGAAGTGATACTTCTTTGTAGTGCAGATTTGCATTGCCCGCTTGCTTGCTTGGCCAAAAAGGGCGTATGCGTTTTCTCCTGAATATATTCAGGAGAAAACGCATACGCACTTTTTGGCCAAGTGCATCATATTCGAAGTTGTGTCCCTCTTCCTGTGCTTTAAAGGCGATTCCAACGTACCTCCTGAAATCTGTTTCCTGCTATTCTGCCTCGCTTTCAAGTCCGCCTCGTTGCCTTCCCTCAACAGATTTTTGGACGATAGTTGTCCTTTATTACTCGGCCAGTTTGTGAATTGCTGTGCCCCTGAGCTCCATTTTTCAACTCGTTTTTGGTGAGCTGACCGCAAGTCCAAAATTTTGGTTCAGGACCTATACTGGTTCCCGGTGGGTGGCTGAGACTTTGGTTAATTCTTCTTCCTGCCGGGAAATTACAGTGATATGTGCCCGTCCAAATGCCTAACAGCTACTCTCTCATTGGTTCTCCCTCTTCCCTTTCATCCTCTGCCAAATTGGAAACCTGTGCGAACCAGGAGGTTAAAGGGGCTGTCTCTCCAATTTGGGAGGTTGATAGTAAAGCAGATGGAATGTCAAACTGGAGGACCAGGAGAGGGATTATTCGTTGAGTTTTAGAAACCTTTCGTATTCACAGTGTGTCTGTTCTCTAGGTTTCCTGTACATGTTATACCTGTAGTAATATTCCCTTCAACATGGAGAGTTGGGACCCATGGAATGGTTGCCAGGCATTTGTTCTTTAAAGGGTGTGCATTTGCTCACCCAATCTCACCAATCGTCTTAGTGCCAAGTGTCGCTCCTTATGCCACATCCAGCTGTTATTTTAGATAGGGTCATTCCAGGTTTCATCAGAGACCCTGAAGGAATTGTGAAGAATTTCCCAGTTTTTTTGTTTTGTTTTTGAAATTCCTTTTTATAATGGGTTTGAGCTGATTCTCGCTGCCATGTTTATGCCAGTCTAGACACACCTGATTCCCTTATGGAGACATATCAATACATAGGTTTTAAGATTCTTACTAGTCAGATATATTCCTCTGTGGGAAATATGGGGTTTTGAGTCCCTTTCACTGAGGAAGGTGTAGGTCTTGTCTATTCCATAGTTGGTTTTTGGAACGGTACCTGTGCTTATATCAAACGCTGGTTTTATGCATCACCCCACCTCTCCTTCCCCCTTAAGCAGGCATAAGAGTGTTTTCTGAATGTGAGACACTGTTCTCCTTCCTAACTCAGTTCAAGTGCAGCCATGTTTACAGAATCTTCATAAGGGATATCTTATGATAAGTTTATATTTTCTGTGTAACTTATTTCACTTAGAATCATCATACCTGAATCCACCCATTTTGCTGCTACTGGTCTTATGACATTGACTTCATGGCTGAGGGATATTCCATCGTACGTAAGTACCACAATTTTTTGAACCATTTTTATATTTCCTGGGATATTTAAGGTGTACCCAAGTTGAGGTTCTTGTAAGCAGTGCAGCCCTAAATTTTGGGGTGGCTCTGTCTTATTGATTTACAGGTTTCCCAAGGTATATTCCATAGACTGGAAGTGCCCTTGGCTCTGTAGCTCTGTTGTTTACTTGTTTTAGGGAACACAATGCACTCCTCCAGAGAGGCAGTTGGCAATTTACAACCCGCCCATCAGCATAACAAGGCTCCCTGTTCTCCAGGGCCTGTCTTGCCTTTCTGGTTTTTACACATTTTGTGGATGTCCCTTTTGACCGGTGGGAAGTGATACTTCTTTGTAGTGCAGATTTGCATTGCCCGCTTGCTTGCTTGGCCAAAAAGGGCGTATGCGTTTTCTCCTGAATATATTCAGGAGAAAACGCATACGCCCTTTTTGGCCAAGTGCATCATATTCGAGGTTGTGTCCCTCTTCCTGTGCTTTAAAGGCGATTCCAACGTACCTCCTGAAATCTGTTTCCTGCTATTCTGCCTCGCTTTCAAGTCCGCCTCGTTGCCTTCCCTCAACAGATTTTTGGACGATAGTTGTCCTTTATTACTCGGCCAGTTTGTGAATTGCTGTGCCCCTGAGCTCCATTTTTCAACTCGTTTTTGGTGAGCTGACCTCAAGTCCAAAATTTTGGTTCAGGACCTATACTGGTTCCCGGTGGGTGGCTGAGACTTTGGTTAATTCTTCTTCCTGCCGGGAAATTACAGTGATATATGCCCGTCCAAATGCCTAACAGCTACTCTCTCATTGGTTCTCCCTCTTCCCTTTCATCCTCTGCCAAATTGGAAACCTGTGCGAACCAGGAGGTTAAAGGGGCTGTCTCTCCAAGTTGGGAGGTTGATAGTAAAGCAGATGGAAAGTCAAACCGGATCACCAGGAGAGGGACTATTCGTTGAGTTTTAGAAACCTTTCGTATTCACAGTGTGTCCGTTCTCTAGGTTTCCCGTACATGTAATAGCTGTAGTAATATTCCCTTCAAACTGGGGATTTGGGACCCATGGAATGGGTGCCAGGCATTTGTGCAGTAAAGGTTCTGCATTTGCTCACCCAATCTCACCAATTCTCTCAGTCCCAAGTGTCCAGCCTTATGCCACATCCAGCTGTCATTGTAGATAGGGTCATTCCAGGTTTCATCAGAGACCCTGAAGGAATTGTAAAGAATTTCCTAGTTTTTTTGTTTTGTTTTTGAAATTCCTTTTTATAGTGGGTTTGAGCTGATTCTCGCTGCCATGTTTATGCCAGTCTAGACACACTTGATTCTCTTACGGAGACATATCAATCCATAGGTTTTAAGATTCTTAGTAGTCAGATATATTCCTCTGCAGGAAATAAGGGGCTTTGAATCCCTTTCACTGAGGAAGGTGTAGGTCTTGTCTATTCCATAGTTGGTTTTTGGAACGGTACCTGTGCTTATATCAAACTCTGGTTTTATGCATCACCCCACCTCTCCTTCCCCCTTAAGCAGGCATAAGAGTGTTTTCTAAATGTGAGACACTGTTCTCTTTCCTAACTCAGTTCAAGTGTAGCCATGTTTACAGGATCTTCATAAGTGATATCTTATGATAAGTTTCTTTTTCTCTGTGACTTATTTCACTTAGAATCATCGTACCTGAATCCACCCATTTTGCTGCTACTGGTCTTATGACATTGATTTCATGGCTGAGGGATATTCCATCATACGTAAGTACCACAATTTTTTGAACCATTTTTATATTTCCTGGGATATTTAAGGTGTACCCAAGTTGAGGTCCTTGTAAGCATTGCAGCCCTAAATTTTGGCGTGGCTCTGTCTTATTTATTTTCAGTTTCCCCAAGGTATATTCCCTAGACTGGAAGTGCCCTTGGCTCTGTAGCTGTGTTGTTTACTTGTTTTAGGGAACACAATGCACTCCTCCAGAGAGGCAGTTGGCACTTTACATCCCGTCCATCAGCATAACAATGCTCCCTGTTCTCCAGTGCCTGTCTTGCCTTTCTGGTTTTTACACATTTTGTGGATGTCCCTTTTGACTGGTGGGAAGTGATACTTCTTTGTAGTGCAGATTTGCATTGCCCGCTTGCTTGCTTGGCCAAAAAGGGCGTATGCGTTTTCTCCTGAATATATTCAGGAGAAAACGCATACGCCCTTTTTGGCCAAGTGCATCATTGTCGAAGTTGTGCCCCTCTTCCTGTGCTTTAAAGGCGATTCCAACGTACCTCTTGAAATCTGTTTCCTGCTCTTCTGCCTCGCTTTCAAGTCCGCCTCGTTGCCTTCCCTCAACAGATTTTTGGACGATAGTTGTCCTTTATTACTCGGCCAGTTTGTGAATTGCTGTGCCCCTGAGCTCCATTTTTCAACTCGTTTTTGGTGAGCTGACCGAAAGTCCAACATTTTGGTTCAGGACCTATGCTGGTTCCCGGTGGCTGGCTGAGACTTTGGTTAATTCTTCTTCCTGCTGGGAAATTACAGTGATATGTGCCCGTCCAAATGCCTAACAGCTACTCTCTCATTGGTTCTCCCTCGTCCCTTTCATCCGCTGCCAAATTGGCAACCTGTGCGAACCAGGAGGTTAAAGGGGCTGTCTCTCCAAGTTGGGAGGGTGATAGTAAAGCAGATGGAAAGTCAAACCGGATCACCAGGAGAGGGACTACTCGTTAAGTTTTAGAAACCTTTCGTATTCACAGTGTGTCCGTTCTCTAGGTTTCCCGTACATGTAATAGCTGTAGTAATATTCCCTTCAACATGGGGAGTTGGGACCCAAGGAATGGGTGCCAGGCATTTGTGCTGTAAAGGTTCTGCATTTGCTCACCCAATCTCACCAATCCTCTCAGTCCCAAGTGTCCAGCCTTATGCCACAATCAGCTGTCATTGTAGATAGGGTCATTCCAGGTTTCATCAGAGACCCTGAAGGAATTGTAAAGAATTTCCCAGTTTTTTTGTTTTGTTTTTGAAATTCCTTTTTATAGTGGGTTTGAGCTGATTCTCGCTGCCATGTTTATGCCAGTCTAGACACACTTGATTCTCTTACGGAGACATATCAATCCATAGGTTTTAAGATTCTTAGTAGTCAGATATATTCCTCTGAGGGAAATATGGGGCTTTGAATCCCTTTCACTGAGGAAGGTGTAGGTCTTGTCTATTCCATAGTTGGTTTTTGGAACGGTACTTGTGCTTATATCAAACTCTGGTTTTATGCATCACCCCACCTCTCCTTCCCCCTTAAGCAGGCATAAGAGTGTTTTCTAAATGTGAGACACTGTTCTCTTTCCTAACTCAGTTCAAGTGTAGCCATGTTTACAGTATCTTCATAAGTGATATCTTATGATAAGTTTCTTTTTCTCTGTGACTTATTTCACTTAGAATCATCGTACCTGAATCCACCCATTTTGCTGCTACTGGTCTTATGACATTGATTTCATGGCTGAGGGATATTCCATCGTACGTAAGTACCACAATTTTTTGAACCATTTTTATATTTCCTGGGATATTTAAGGTGTACCCAAGTTGAGGTCCTTGTAAGCATTGCAGCCCTAAATTTTGGCGTGGCTCTGTCTTATTTATTTTCAGTTTCCCCAAGGTATATTCCCTAGACTGGAAGTGCCCTTGGCTCTGTAGCTGTGTTGTTTACTTGTTTTAGGGAACACAATGCACTCCTCCAGAGAGGCAGTTGGCACTTTACATCCCGTCCATCAGCATAACAAGGCTCCCTGTTCTCCAGTGCCTGTCTTGCCTTTCTGGTTTTTACACATTTTGTGGATGTCCCTTTTGACTGGTGGGAAGTGATACTTCTTTGTAGTGCAGATTTGCATTGCCCGCTTGCTTGCTTGGCCAAAAAGGGCGTATGCGTTTTCTCCTGAATATATTCAGGAGAAAACGCATACGCCCTTTTTGGCCAAGTGCATCATTGTCGAAGTTGTGCCCCTCTTCCTGTGCTTTAAAGGCGATTCCAACGTACCTCTTGAAATCTGTTTCCTGCTCTTCTGCCTCGCTTTCAAGTCCGCCTCGTTGCCTTCCCTCAACAGATTTTTGGACGATAGTTGTCCTTTATTACTCGGCCAGTTTGTGAATTGCTGTGCCCCTGAGCTCCATTTTTCAACTCGTTTTTGGTGAGCTGACCGAAAGTCCAACATTTTGGTTCAGGACCTATGCTGGTTCCCGGTGGCTGGCTGAGACTTTGGTTAATTCTTCTTCCTGCTGGGAAATTACAGTGATATGTGCCCGTCCAAATGCCTAACAGCTACTCTCTCATTGGTTCTCCCTCGTCCCTTTCATCCGCTGCCAAATTGGCAACCTGTGCGAACCAGGAGGTTAAAGGGGCTGCCTCTTCAAGTTGGGAGGTTGATAGTAAAGCAGATGGAAAGTCAAACCGGATCACCAGGAGAGGGACTATTCGTTGAGTTTTATAAACCTTTCGTATTCACAGTGTGTCCGTTCTCTAGGTTTCCCGTACATGTTATAACTGTAGTAATATTCCCTTCAACCTGGAGAGTTGGGACCCATGGAATGGGTGCCATGCATTATTGCTTTAAAGGGTCTGCATTTGCTCACCCAATCTCACCAATCCTCTCAGTCCCAAGTGTCCAGCCTTATGCCACATCCAGCTGTCATTGTAGATAGCGTCATTCCAGGTTTCATCAGAGACCCTGAAGGAATTGTAAAGAATTTCCCAGTTTTTTTGTTTTGTTTTTGAAATTCCTTTTTATAGTGGGTTTGAGCTGACTCTCGCTGCCATGTTTATGCCAGTCTAGACACACTTGATTCCCTTACGGAGACATATCAATACATAGGTTTTAAGATTCTTACTAGTCAGATATATTCCTCTGCGGGAAATATGGGGTTTTGAGTCCCTTTCACTGAGGAAGGTGTAGGTCTTGTCTATTCCATAGTTGGTTTTTGGAACGGTACCTGTGCTTATATCAAACTCTGGTTTTATGCATCATCCCACCTCTCCTTTCCCCTTAAGCAGGCATAAGAGTGTTTTCTAAATGTGAGACACTGTTCTCTTTCCTAACTCAGTTCAAGTGTAGCCATGTTTACAGGATCTTCATAAGTGATATCTTATGATACGTTTCCTTTTCTCTGTGACTTATTTCATTTAGAATCATCGTACCTTAATCCACCCATTTTGCTGCTACTGGTCTTATGACATTGATTTCATGGCTGAGGGATATTCCATCGTACGTAAGTACCACAATTTTTTGAACCGTTTTTATATTTCCTGGGATATTTAAGGTGTACCCAAGTTGAGGTCCTTGTAAGAAGTGCAGCCCTAAATTTTTGGGTGGCTCTGTCTTATTGAATTTCAGTTTTCCCAAGGTATATTCCCTAGACTGGAAGTGCCCTTGGCTCTGTAGCTCTGTTCTTTACTTGTTTTAGGGAACACAATGTACTCCTCCAGAGAGGCAGTTGGCAATTTACATCCAGCCCATCAGCATAACAAGGCTCCCTGTTCTCCAGGGCCTGTCCTGCCTTTCTGGTTTTTACACATTTTGTGGATGTCCCTTTTGACCGGTGGGAAGTGATACTTCTTTGTAGTGCAGATTTGCATTGCCCGCTTGCTTGCTTGGCCAAAAAGGGCGTATGCGTTTTCTCCTGAATATATTCAGGAGAAAACGCATACGCCCTTTTTGGCCGAGTGCATCATGGTCGAAGTTGGGCCCCTCTTCCTGTGCTTTAAAGGTGATTCCAACGTACCTCTTGAAATCTGTTTCCTGCTATTCTGCCTCGCTTTCAAGTCCGCCTCGTTGCGTTCCCTCAACAGATTTTTGGACGACAGTTGTCCTTTATTACTTGGCCTGTTTGTGAATTGCTGTGCCCCTGAGCTCAATTTTTCAACTCGTTTTTGGTGAGCTGACCGCAATTCCAAAATTTTGGTTCAGGACTTATGCTGGTTCCCGGTGGGTGGCTGAGACTTTGGTTAATTCTTCTTCCGTCCGGGAAATTACAGTGATATGTGCCCGTCCAAATGCCTAACAGCTACTCTCTCATTGTTTCTCCCTCTTCCCTTTCATCCGCTGCCAAATTGGCAACCTGTGCGAACCAGGAGGTTAAAGGGGCTGTCTCTTCAAGTTGGGAGGTTGATAGTAAAGCAGTTGGAAAGTCAAACCAGAGCACCAGGAGAGGGACTATTCGTTGAGTTTTAGAAACCTTTCGTATTCACAGTGTGTCCGTTCTCTAGGTTTCCCGTACATGTTATAACTGTAGTAATATTCCCTTCAACCTGGAGAGTTGGGACCCATGGAATGTGTGCCATGCATTATTGCTTTAAAGGGTCTGCATTTGCTCACCCAATCTCACCAATCCTCTCAGTCCCAAGTGTCCAGCCTTATGCCACATCCAGCTGTCGTTGTAGATAGCGTCATTCCAGGTTTCATCAGAGACCCTGAAGGAATTGTAAAGAATTTCCCAGTTTTTTTGTTTTGTTTTTGAAATTCCTTTTTATAGTGGGTTTGAGCTGATTCTCGCTGCCATGTTTATGCAAGTCTAGACACACATGATTCCCTTACGGAGACATATCAATCCATAGGTTTTAAGATTCTTACTAGTCAGATATATTCCTCTGCGGGAAATATGGGGTTTTGAGTCCCTTTCACTGAGGAAGGTGTAGGTCTTGTCTATTCCATAGTTGGTTTTTGGAACGGTACCTGTGCTTATATCAAACTCTGGTTTTATGCATCACCCCACCTCTCCTTCCCCCTTAAGCAGGCATAAGAGTGTTTTCTAAATGTGAGACACTGTTCTCTTTCCTAACTCAGTTCAAGTGCAGCCATGTTTACAGGATCTTCATAAGTGATATCTTATGATAAGTTTCTTTTTCTCTGTGACTTATTTCACTTAGAATCATCGTACCTGAATCCACCCATTTTGCTGCTACTGGTCTTATGACATTGATTTCATGGCTGAGGGATATTCCATCGTACGTAAGTACCACAATTTTTTGAACCATTTTTATATTTCCTGGGATATTTAAGGTATACCCAAGTTGAGGTCCTTGTAAGCAGTGCAGCCCTAAATATTGGGGTGGCTCTGTCTTATTGATTTTCAGTTTTCCCAAGGTATATTCCCTAGACTGGAAGTGCCCTTGGCTCTGTAGCTCTGTTGTTTACTTGTTTTAGGGAACACAATGCACTCCTCCAGAGAGGCAGTTGGCAATTTACATCCCGCGCATCAGCATAACAAGGCTCCCTGTTCTCCAGGGCCTGTCTTGCCTTTCTGGTTTTTACATATTTTGTGGATGTCCCTTTTGACCGGTGAGAAGTGATACTTCTTTGTAGTGCAGATTTGCATTGCCCGCTTGCTTGCTTGGCCAAAAAGGGCGTATGTGTTTCCTCCTGAATATATTCAGGAGAAAACGCATACGCCCTTTTTGGCCAAGTGCATCATTGTCGAAGTTGTGCCCCTCTTCCTGTGCTTTAAAGGCGATTCCAACGTACCTCTTGAAATCTGTTTCCTGCTCTTCTGCCTCACTTTCAAGTCCGCCTCGTTGCCTTCCCTCAACAGATTTTTGGACGATAGTTGTCCTTTATTACTCGGCCAGTTTGTGAATTGCTGTGCCCCTGAGCTCCATTTTTCAACTCGTTTTTGGTGAGCTGACCGCAAGTCCAAAATTTTGGTTGAGGACCTATACTGGTTCCCGGTGGGTGGCTGAGACTTTGGTTAATTCTTCTTCCTGCCGGGAAATTACAGTGATATGTGCCCGTCCAAATGCCTAACAGCTACTCTCTCATTGGTTCTCCCTCTTCCCTTTCATCCGCTGCCAAATTGGCAACCTGTGTGAACCAGGAGGTTAAAGGGGCTGTCTCTTCAAGTTGGGAGGTTGATACTAAAGCAGATGAAAAGTCAAACCGGAGCACCAGGAAAGGGACTATTCGTTGAGTTTTAGAAACCTTTCGTATTCACAGTGTGTCCGTTCTCTAGGTTTCTCGTACATGTTATAACTGGAGTAATATTCCCTTCAACCTGGAGAGTTGGGACCCATGGAATGGGGGCCATGCATTATTGCTTTAAAGAGTCTGCATTTGCTCACCCAATCTCACCAATCGTCTCAGTCCCAAGTGTCCCTCCTTATGCCACATCCAGCTGTCGTTGTAGATAAGGTCATTCCAGGTTTCATCAGAGACCCTGAAGGAATTGTAAAGAATTTCCCAGTTTTTTTGTTTTGTTTTTGAAATTCCTTTTTATAGTGGGTTTGAGCTGATTCTCGCTGCCATGTTTATGCCAGTCTAGACACACTTGATTCCCTTACGGAGACATATCAATCCATAGGTTTTAAGATTCTTACTACTCAGATATATTCCTCTGCGGGAAATATGGCGTTTTGAGTCCCTTTCACTGAGGAAGGTGTAGGTCTTGTCTATTCCATAGTTGGTTTTTGGAACGGTACCTGTGCTTATATCAAACTCTGGTTTTATGCATCACCCCACCTCTCCTTCCCCCTTAAGCAGGCATAAGAGTGTTTTCTAAATGTGAGACACTGTTCTGTTTCCTAACTCAGTTCAAGTGTAGCCATGTTTACAGGATCTTCATAAGTGATATCTTATGATAAGTTTCTTTTTCTGTGTAACTTATTTCACTTAGATTCATCGTACCTGAAACCTCCCATTTTGCTGCTACTGGTCTTATGACATTGATTTCATGGCTGAGGGATATTCCTTCGTACGTAAGTACCACAATTTTTTGAACCATTTTTATATTTCCTGGGATATTTAAGGTGTACCCAAGTTGAGGTCCTTGTAAGCAGTGCAGCCCTATATATTGGGGTGCCACTGTCTTATTGATTTTCAGTTTTCCCAAGGTATATTCCCTAGACTGGAAGTGCCCTTGGCTCTGTAGCTCTGTTCTTTACTTGTTTTAGGGAACACAATGTACTCCTCCAGAGAGGCAGTTGCCAATTTATGTCCCGCCCATCAGCATAACAAGGCTCCCTGTTCTCAAGGGCCTGTCTTGCCTTTCTGGTTTTTACACAGTTTGTGGATGTCCCTTTTGACCGGTGTGAAGTGATACTTCTTTGTAGTGCAGATTTGCATTGCCCGCTTGCTTGCTTGGCCAAAAAGGGCGTATGCGTTTTTCTCCTGAATATATTCAGGAGAAAATGCATACGCCCTTTTTGGCCAAGTGCATCATTTTCGAAGTTGTGCCCCTCTTCCTGTGCTTTAAAGGCGATTCCAACGTACCTATTGTAATCTGTTTCCTGCTATTCTGCCTCGCTTTCAAGTCCACCTCGTTGCCTTCCCTCAACAGATTTTTGGACGATAGTTGTCCTTTATTACTCGGCCAGTTTGTGAATTGCTGTGCCCCTGAGCTCCATTTTTCCACTCGTTTTTGGTGAGCTGACCGCAATTCCAAAATTTTGGTTCAGGACCTATGCTGGTTCCCGGTGGGTGGCTGATACTTTGGTTAATTCTTCTTCCTGCCGGGAAGTTAGAGTGATATATGCCCGTTCAAACGCCTAACAGCTACTCTCTCATTGGTTCTCCCTCTTCCCTTTCATCCTCTGCCAAATTGGAAACCTGTGTGAACCAGGAGGTTGAAGGGGCTGTCTCTCCAAGTTGGGAGATTGATAGTAAAGCAGATGGAAAGTCAAACCGGAGCACCAGGAAAGGGACTATTCGTTGAGTTTTAGAAACCTTTCGTATTCACAGTGTGTCCGTTCTCTAGGTTTCTCGTACATGTTATAACTGCAGTAATATTCCCTTCAACCTGGAGAGTTGGGACCCATGGAATGGGGGCCATGCATTATTGCTTTAAAGGGTCTGCATTTGCTCACCCAATCTCACCAATCGTCTCAGTCACAAGTGTCCAGCCTTATGCCACATCCAGCTGTCGTTGTAGATAAGGTCATTCCAGGTTTCATCAGAGACCCTGAAGGAATTGTAAAGAATTTCCCAGTTTTTTTGTTTTGTTTTTGAAATTCCTTTTTATAGTGGGTTTGAGCTGATTCTCGCTGCCATGTTTATGCCAGTCTAGACACACTTGATTCCCTTACGGAGACATATCAATCCATAGGTTTTAAGATTCTTACTACTCAGATATATTCCTCTGCGGGAAATATGGCGTTTTGAGTCCCTTTCACTGAGGAAGGTGTAGGTCTTGTCTATTCCATAGTTGGTTTTTGGAACGGTACCTGTGCTTATATCAAACTCTGGTTTTATGCATCACCCCACCTCTCCTTCCCCCTTAAGCAGGCATAAGAGTGTTTTCTAAATGTGAGACACTGTTCTGTTTCCTAACTCAGTTCAAGTGTAGCCATGTTTACAGGATCTTCATAAGTGATATCTTATGATAAGTTTCTTTTTCTGTGTAACTTATTTCACTTAGATTCATCGTACCTGAATCCTCCCATTTTGCTGCTACTGGTCTTATGACATTGATTTCATGGCTGAGGGATATTCCTTCGTACGTAAGTACCACAATTTTTTGAACCATTTTTATATTTCCTGGGATATTTAAGGTGTACCCAAGTTGAGGTCCTTGTAAGCAGTGCAGCCCTATATATTGGGGTGCCACTGTCTTATTGATTTTCAGTTTTCCCAAGGTATATTCCCTAGACTGGAAGTGCACTTGGCTCTGTAGCTCTGTTCTTTACTTGTTTTAGGGAACACAATGTACTCCTCCAGAGAGGCAGTTGCCAATTTATGTCCCGCCCATCAGCATAACAAGGCTCCCTGTTCTCAAGGGCCTGTCTTGCCTTTCTGGTTTTTACACATTTTGTGGATGTCCCTTTTGACCGGTGGGAAGTGATACTTCTTTGTAGTGCAGATTTGCATTGCCCGCTTGCTTGCTTGGCCAAAAAGGGCGTATGCGTTTTTCTCCTGAATATATTCAGGAGAAAATGCATACGCCCTTTTTGGCCAAGTGCATCATTTTCGAAGTTGTGCCCCTCTTCCTGTGCTTTAAAGGTGATTCCAACGTACCTATTGAAATCTGTTTCCTGCTATTCTGCCTCGCTTTCAAGTCCACCTTGTTGCCTTCCCTCAACAGATTTTTGGACGATAGTTGTCCTTTATTACTCGGCCAGTTTGTGAATTGCTGTGCCCCTGAGCTCCATTTTTCCACTCGTTTTTGGTGAGCTGACCGCAATTCCAAAATTTTGGTTCAGGACCTATGCTGGTTCCCGGTGGGTGGCTGATACTTTGGTTAATTCTTCTTCCTGCCGGGAAGTTAGAGTGATATATGCCCGTTCAAACGCCTAACAGCTACTCTCTCATTGGTTCTCCCTCTTCCCTTTCATCCTCTGCCAAATTGGAAACCTGTGTGAACCAGGAGGTTGAAGGGGCTGTCTCTCCAATTTGGGAGATTGATAGTAAAGCAGATGGAAAGTCAAACCGGAGCACCAGGAGAGGGACTATTCGTTGAGTTTTAGAAACCTTTCGTATTCACAGTGTGTCCGTTCTCTAGGTTTCCCGTACATGTTATAGCTGTAGTAATATTCCCTTCAACCTGGAGAGTTGGGACCCATGGAATGGGTGCCATGCATTTTTGCTTTAAAGGGTCTGCATTTGCTCACCCAATCTCACCAATCCTCTCAGTCCCAAGTGTCCAGCCTTATGCCACATCCAGCTGTCGTTGTAGATAGGGTCATTCCAGGTTTCATCAGAGACCCTGAAGGAATTGTAAAGAATTTCCCAGTTTTTTTGTTTTGTTTTTGAAATACCTTTTTACAGTGGGTTTGAGCTGATTCTCGCTGTCAAGTTTATGCCAGTCTAGACAGACTTGATTCCCTTACGGAGACATATCAATACATAGCTTTCAAGATTTTTACTAGTCAGATATATTCCACTGTGTGTAATATGGGGTTTTGAGTCCCTTTCACTGAGGAAGGTGTAGGTCTTGTCTATTCCATAGTTGGTTTTTGGAACGGTACCTGTGCTTATATCAAACTCTGGTTTTATGCATCACCCCACCTCTCCTTCCCCCTTAAGCAGGCATAAGAGTGTTTTCTACATGTGAGACACTGTTCTCTTTCCTAACTCAGTACAAGTGTAGCCATGTATACAGAATCTTCATAAGTGATATCTTATGATAAGTTTCTTTTTCTGTGTGACTTATTTCACTCAGAATAATCGTACCTGAATCCACCCATTTTGCTGTTACTGGTCTTATGACATTGATTTCATGGCTGATGGATATTTCATCGTACGTAAGTACCACAATTTTTTGAACCATTTTTATATTTCCTGGGATATTTAAGGTGTACCCAAGTTGAGGTCCTTGTAAGCAGTGCAGCCCTAAATTTCGGGGTGGCTCTGTCTTATTCATTTTCAGTTTTCCCATGGTATATTCCCTAGACTGGAAGTGCCCTTGGCTCTGTAGCTCTGTTGTTTTCTTGTTTTAGGGAACACAATGCACTCCTCCAGAGAGGCAGTTGGCAATTTACATCCCGCCCATCAGCATAACAAGGCTCCCTGTTCTCCAGGGCCTGTCTTGCCTTTCTGGTTTTTACACATTTTGTGGATGTCCCTTTTGACCGGTGGGAAGTGATACTTCATTGTAGTGCAGATTTGCATTGCCCGCTTGCTTGCTTGGCCAAAAAGGGCGTATGCGTTTTCTCCTGAATATATTCAGGAGAAAACTCATACGCCCTTTTTGGCCAAGTGCATCATTGTCGAAGTTGTGCCCCTCTTCCTGTGCTTTAAAGGCGATTCCAACGTACCTCTTGAAATCTGTTTCCTGCTATTCTGCCTCGCTTTAAAGTCCGCCTCGTTGCCTTACCTCAACAGATTTTTGGACGATAGTTGTCCTTTATTACTCGGCCAGTTTGTGAATTTCTGTGACCCTGAGCTCCATTTTTCAACTCGTTTTTGGTGAGCTGACCGCAAGTCAAAATTTTGGTTCAGGACCTATACTGGTTCCCGGTGGGTGGCTGAGACTTTGGTTAATTCTTCTTCCTGCCGGGAAATTACAGTGATATGTGCCCGTCCAAATGCCTAACAGCTACTCTCTCATTGGTTCTCCCTCTTCCCTTTCATCCTCTGCCAAATTGGAAACCTGTGCGAATCAGGAGGTTAAAGAGGCTGTATCTTCAAGTTCGGAGGTTGATAGTAAAGCAGATGGAAAGTCAAACCGGAGCACCAGGAGAGGGACTATTCGTTGAGTTTTAGAAACCTTTCCTATTCACAGTGTGTCCGTTCCCTATGTTTCCCGTACATGTTATAGCTGTAGTAATATTCCCTTCAACCTGGAGAGTTGGGACCCATGGATTGGGTGCCATGCATTATTGCTTTAAAGGGTCTGCATTTGCTCACCCAATCTCACCAATCCTCTCAGTCCCAAGTGTCCAGACTTATGCCTCATCCAGCTGTCGTTGTACATAAGGTCATTCTAGGTTTCATCAGAGACCCTGAAGGAATTGTAAAGAATTTCCTAGTTTTTTTGTTTTGTTTTTGAAATTCCTTTTTATAGTGGGTTTGAGCTGATTTTCGCTGCCATGTTTATGCCAGTCTAGACACACTTGATTCCCTTACGGAGACATATCAATACATAGGTTTTAAGATTCTTACTAGTCAGATATATTCTTCTGCGGGAAATATGGGGTTTTGAGTCCCTTTCACTGAGGAAGGTGTAGGTCTTGTCTATTCCATAGTTGGTTTTTGGAACGGTACCTGTGCTTATATCAAACTCTGGTTTTATGCATCACCCCACCTCTCCTTCCCCCTTAAGCAGGCATAAGAGTGTTTTCTAAATGTGAGACACTGTTCTCTTTCCTAACTCAGTTCAAGTGTAGCCATGTTTACAGGATCTTCATAAGTGATATCTTATGATAAGTTTCTTTTTCTGTGTGACTTATTTCACTTAGAATCATCGTACCTGAATCCACCCATTTTGCTGCTACTGGTCTTATGACATTGATTTCATGGCTGAGGGATATTCCATCGTACGTAAGTACCACAATTTTTTGAACCATTTTTATATTTCCTGGGATATTTAAGGTGTACCCAAGTTGAGGTCCTTGTAAGCAGTGCAGCCCTAAATTTCGGGGTGGCTCTGTCTTATTCATTTTCAGTTTTCCCAAGGTATACTCCCTAGATTGGAAGTGACCTTGGCTCTGTATCTCTGTTGTTTACTTGTTTTAAGGAACACAATGCACTCCTCCAGAGAGGCAGTTGGCAATTTACATCCTGCCCATCAGCATAACAAGGCTCCCTGTTCTCCAGGGCCTGTCTTGCCTTTCTGGTTTTTAAATATTTTGTGGATGTCCCTTTTGACCAGTGGGAAGTGATACTTCTTTGTAGTGCAGATTTGCATTGACCGCTTGCTTGCTTGGCCAAAAAGGGTGTATGCGTTATCTCCTGAATATATTCAGGAGAAAACGCATACGCCCTTTTTGGCCAAGTGCATCATTGTCGAAGTTGTGCCACTCATCGTGTGTTTTAAAGACGATTCCAACGTACCTCTTGAAATCTGTTTCCTGCTATTCTGCCTCGCTTTCAAGTCCGCCTCGCTGCCTTCCCTCAACAGATTTTTGGACGATAGTTTTCCTTTACTACTCGGCCACTTTGTGGTTTGCTGTGCCCCTGAGCTCCATTTTTCAACTCGTTTTTGGTGAGCTGACCGCAAGTCCAAAATTTTGGTTCAGGACCTATGCTGGTTCCCGGTGGGTGGCTGAGACTTTGGTTAATTCTTCTTCCTGCCGGGAAATTACAGTGATATGTGCGCGTCCAAATGCCTAACAGCTACTCTCTCATTGGTTCTCCCTCTTCCCTTTCATCCTCTGCCAAATTGGCAACCTATGCGAACCAGGAGTTTAAAGGGGCTGTCTCTCCAAGTTGGGAGGTTGATAGTAAAGCAGATGGAAAGTCAAACCGGAGCACCAGGAGAGGGACTATTTGTTGAGTTTTAGAAACCTTTCATATTCACAGTGTGTCCGTTCTCTAGGTTTCCCGTACATGTTATGACTGTAGTAATATTCCCATCAACGTGGAGAGTTGGGACCCATGGAATGGGTGCCAGGTATTTGTGCTTTAAAGGGTCTGCATTTGCTCACCCAATCTCACCAATCCTCTCAGTCCCAAGTTTCCAGCCTTATGCCACATCCAGCTGTCGTGGTAGAAAGGGTCATTCCAGGTTTCATCAGAGACCCTGAAGGAATTGTAAAAAATTTCCCAGTTTTTTTGTTTTGTTTTTGAAATTCCTTTTTATAGTGGGTTTGAGCTGATTCTCGCTGCCATGTTAATGCCAGTCTAGACACACTTGATTCCCTTACAGAGACATATCAATACATAGGTTTTAAGATTCTTACTTGTCAGATATATTCCTCTGCGGGAAATATGGGGTTTTGAGTCCCTTTCACTGAGGAAAGTGTAGGTCTTTTCTATTCCATAGTTGGTTTTTGGAACGGTACCTGTGCTTATATCAAACTCTGGTTTTATGCATCACCCCACCTATCCTTCCACATTAAGCAGGCATAAGAGTGTTTTCTAAATGTGAGACACTGTTCTCTTTCCTAACTCAGTTCAAGTGTATCCATGTTTACAGCATCTTCATAAGTGATATCTTATGATAAGTTTCTTTTTCTGTGTGACTTATTTCACTTAGAATCATCGTACCTGAATCCACCCATTTTGCTGCTACTGGTCTTATGACATTGATTTCATGGCTGAGGGATATTCCATCGTACGTAAGTATCACAATTTTTTGAACCATTTTTATATTTCCTGGGATATTTAAGGTGTACCCAAGTTGAGGTCCTTGTAAGCAGTGCAGCCCTAAATTTTAGGGTGGCTCTGTCTTATTGATATTCAGTTTTCCCAAGGTATATTCCCTAGACTGGTAGTGCCCTTTTCTCTGTAGATCTGTTGTTTACTTGTTTTAGGGAACACAATGCACTCCTCCAGAGAGGCAGTTGGCAATTTACATCCCGCCCATCAGCATAACAAGGCTCCCTGTTCTCCACGGCCTGTCTTGCCTTTCTGGTTTTTACACATTTTGTGGATATCCCTTTTGACCGGTGGGAAGTGATACTTCTTTGTAGTGCAGATTTGCATTGCCCGCTTGCTTGCTTGGCCAAAAAGGGCGTATGCGTTTTCTCCTGAATATATTCAGGAGAAAACGCATACGCCCATTTTGGCCAAGTGCATCATTGTCGAAGTTGTGCCCCTCTTCCTGTGCTTTAAAGGCGATTCCAACGTACCTCTTGAAATCTGTTTCCTGCTATTCTGCCTCGCTTTCAAGTCCGCCTCGTTGCCTTTCCTCAACAGATTTTTGGACGATAGTTGTCCTTTATTACTCGGCCAGTTTGTGAATTGCTGTGCCCCAGATCTCCATTTTTCAACTCGTATTTGGTGAGCTGACCGCAAGTCCGAAATTTTGGTTCAGGACCTATACTGGTTCCCGGAGGGTGGCTGAGACTTTGGTTAATTTTTCTTCCTGCCGGGAAATTACAGTGATATGTGCCCGTCCAAATGCCTAACAGCTACTCTCTCATTGGTTTTCCCTCTTCCCTTACATCCTCTGCCAAATTGGCAACCTGTGCGAACCAGGAGGTTAAAGGGGCTGTCTCTCCAAGTTGGGAGGTTGATAGTAAAGCAGATGGAAAGTCAAACCGGAGCACCAGGAGAGGGACTATTCGTTGAGTTTTAGAAACCTTTTGTATTCACAGTGTGTCCATTCTCTAGGTTTCCCGTACATGTTATAACTGTAGTAATATTCCTTTCAACCTGGAGAGTTGGGACCCATGGAATGGGTGCCATGCATTATTGCTTTAAAGGGTCTGCATTTGCTCACCCAATCTCACCAATCCTCTCATTCCCAAGTGTCCAGCCTTATGCCACATCCAGCTGTCGTTGTAGATAGGGTCATTCCAGGTTTCATCAGAGACCCTGAAGGAATTGTAAAGAATTTCCCAGTTTTTTTTGTTTTGTTTTTGAAATTCCTTTTTATATTGGGATTGAGCTGATTCTCGCTGCCATGTTTATGCCAGTCTAGACACACTTGATTCCCTTACGGAGACATATCAATACATAGGTTTTAAGATTCTTACTAGTCAGATATATTCCTCTGCGGGAAATATGGGGTTTTGAGTCCCTTTCACTGAGGAAGGTGTAGGTCTTGTCTATTCCATAGTTGGTTTTTGGAACGGTACCTGTGCTTATATCAAACTCTGGTTTTATGCATCACCCCACCTCTCCTTCCCCCTTAAGCAGGCATAAGAGTGTTTTCTAAATATGAGACACTGTTCTCTTTCCTAACTCAGTTCAAGTGTAGCCATGTTTACAGAATCTTCATAAGTGATATCTTATGATAAGTTTCTTTTTCTCTGTGACTTATTTCACTTAGAATCATCGCACCTGAATCCACCCATTTTGCTGCTACTGGTCTTATGTCATTGATTTCATGGCTGAGGGATATTCCATCGTACGTAAGTACCACAATTTTCTGAACCATTTTTATATTTCCTGGGATATTTAAGGTGTACCCAAGTTGAGGTCCTTGTAAGCAGTGCAGCCCTAAATTTTGGGGTGGCTCTGTCTTATTGATTTTCAGTTTTCCCAAGGTATATTCCATAGACTGGAAGTGCCCTTGGCTCTGTAGCTCTGTTGTTTACTTGTTTTAGGGAACACAATGCACTCCTCCAGAGAGGCAGTTGGCAATTTACATCCCGCCCATCAGCATAACAAGGCTCCCTGTTCTCCACGGCCTGTCTTGCCTTTCTGGTTTTTACACATTTTGTGGATGTCGCTTTTGACCGTTGGGAAGTGATACTTCTTTGTAGTCCAGATTTGCATTGCCCGTTTGCTTGCTTGGCCAAAAAGGGCGTATGCGTTTTCTCCTGAATATATTCAGGAGAAAACGCATACGCACTTTTTGGCCAAGTGCATCATTGTCGAAGTTGTGCCCCTCTTCCTGTGCTTTAAAGGCGATTCCAACGTACCTCTTGAAATCTGTTTCCTGCTATTCTGCCTCGCTTTCAAGTCCGCCTCGTTGCCTTCCCTCAACAGATTTTTGGACGATAGTTGTACTTTATTACTCGGCCAGTATGTGAATTGCTGTGCCCCTGAGCTCCATTTTTCAACGCGTATTTGGTGAGCTGACCGCAAGTCCAAAATTTTGGTTCAGGACCTATACTGGTTCCCGGTGGGTGGCTGAGACTTTGGTTAATTCTTCTTCCTGCCGGGAAATTACAGTGATATATGCCCGTCCAAATGCCTGACAGCTACTCTCTCATTGGTTCTCCCTCTTCCCTTTCATCCTCTGCCAAATTGGAAACCTGTGTGAACCAGGAGGTTAAAGGGGCTGTCTCTCCAAGTTGAGAGCTTGATAGTAAAGCAGATGGAAAGTCAAACCGGAGCACCAGGATAGGGACTATTCGTTGAGTTTTAGAAACCTTTCGTATTCACAGTGTGTCCGTTCTATAGATTTCCCGTACATGTTATAACTGTAGTAATATTCCCTTCAACCGGGAGAGTTGGGACCCATGGAATGGGTGCCATGCATTATTGCTTTGAAGGGTCTGCATTTGCTCACCCAATCTCACCAATCCTCTCAGTCCCAAGTGTGCAGCCTTATGCCACATCCAGCTGTCGTTGTAGATAGGGTCATTCCAGGTTTCATCAGAGACCCTGAAGGAATTGTAAAGAATTTCCCAGTTTTTTTGTTTTGTTTTTGAAATTCCTTTTTAGAGTGGGTTTGAGCTGATTCTCGCTGCCATGTTTATGCCAGTCTAGACCCACTTGATTCCGTTATGGAGACATATCAATACATAGGTTTTAAGATTCTTACTAGTCAGATATATTCCTCTGCGGGAAATATGGGGTTTTGAGTCCCTTTCACTGAGGAAGGTGTAGGTCTTGTCTATTCCATAGTTGGTTTTTGGAACGGTACCTGTGCTTATATCAAACTCTGGTTTTATGCATCACCCCACCTCTCCTTCCCCCTTCAGCAGGCATAAGAGTGTTTTCTAAATGTGAGACACTGTTCTCTTTCCTAACTCAGTTCAAGTGTAGCCATGTTTACAGGATCTTCATAAGTGATATCTTATGATAAGTTTCTATTTCTGTGTGACTTATTTCACTTAGAATCATCGTACCTGAATCCACCCATTTTGCTGCTACTGGTCTTATGACATCGATTTCATGGCTGAGGGATATTCCATCGTACGTAAGTACCAAAATTTTTTGAACCATTTTTATATTTAGTGGGATATTTACGGGGCACCCAAGTTGAGGTCCTTGTAAGCAGTGCAGCCCTAAATTTTGGGGTGGCTCTGTCTTATTGATTTTCAGTTTTCCCAAGGTATATTCCCTAGACTGTCAGTGCCCTTGGCTCAGTAGCTCTGTTCTTTACTTGTTTTAGGGAACACAATGCACTCCTCCAGAGAGGCAGTTGGCAATTTACATCCCGCCCATCAGCATAACAAGGCTCCCTGTTCTCCAGGGCCTGTCTTGCCTTTCTGGTTTTTACACATTTTGTGGATGTCCCATTTGACCAGTGGGAAGTGATACTTCTTTGTAGTGCAGATTTGCATTGCCCCCTTGCTTGCTTGGCCAAAAAGGGCGTATGCGTTTTCTCCTGAATATATTCAGGAGAAAATGCATACGCCCTTTTTGGCCGAGTGCATCATTGTCGAAGTTGTGCCCCTCTTCCTGTGCTTTAAAGGCGATTCCAACGTACCTCTTGAAATCTGTTTCCTGCTATTCTGCCTCGCTTTCAAGTCTGCCTCGTTGCCTTTCCTCAACAGATTTTTGGACGATAGTTGTCCTTTATTACTCGGCCAGTTTGTGAATTGCTGTGCCCCTGAGCTCCATTTTTCAACTCGTTTTTGGTGAGCTGACCGCAAGTCCAAAATTTTGGTTCAGGACCTATACTGGTTCCCGGTGGGTGGCTGAGACGTTGGTTAATTCTTCTTCCTGCCGGGAAATTACAGTGATATGTGCCCTTCTAAATGCCTAACAGCTACTCTCTCATTGGTTCTCCCTCTTCCCTTTCATCCTCTGCCAAATTGGCAACCTGTGCCAACCAGGAGGTTAAAGTGGCTGTCTCTCCAAGTTGGGAGGTTGATAGTAAAGCAGATGGAAAGTCAAACCGGAGCACCAGGAGAGGGACTATTAGTTGAGTTTTAGAAACCTTTCGTATTCACAGTGTGTCCGTTCTCTAGGTTTCCCGTACATGTTATAGCTGTAGTAATATTCCCTTTAACCTGGAGAGTTTGGACCCTAGGAATGGGTGCCAGGCATTTGTGCTTTAAAGGGTCTGCATTTGCTCACCCAATCTCACCAATCGTCTCAGTCCCAAGTGTCCCTCCTTATGCCACATCCAGCTGTCATTGTAGATAGGGTCATTCCAGGTTTTATCAGAGACCCTGAAGGAATTGTAAAGAATTTCCCAGTTTTTTGTTTTCTTTTTGAAATTCCTTTTTATAGTGGGTTTGAGCTGATTCTCGCTGCCATCTTTATGCCAGTCTAGACACACTTGATTCCCTTACGGAGACATATCAATACATAGGTTTTAAGATTCTTACTAGACAGATATATTCTTCTGCGGGAAATATGGTATTCTGAGTCCCTTTCACTGAGGAAGGTGTAGGTCTTGTCTATTCCATAGTTGGTTTTTGGAACGGTACCTGTGCTTATATCAAACTCTGGTTTTATGCATCACACCACCTCTCATTCCCCCTTAAGCAAGCATAAGGTTGTTTTCTAAATTTCAGACACTGTTCTCTTTCCTAACTCAGTTCAAGTGTAGCCATGTTTATAGGATCTTCATAAGTGATATCTTATGATAAGTTTCTTTTTTTGTGTGACTTATTTCACTTAGAATCATCATACCTGAATCCACCCATTTGCTGCTACTGGTCTTATGACATTGATTTTATGGCCTAGGGATATTCCATCGTACGTAAGTAACACAATTTTTTCAACCATTTTTATATTTCCTGGGATATTTAAGGTGTACCCAAGTTGAGGTCCCTGTAAGCAGTGCAGCCCTAAATTTTGGGGTGGCTCTGTCTTATTGATTTTCAGTTTTCCCAAGGTATATTCCCTAGACTGGAAGTGCCCTTGGCTCTGTAGCTCTGTTGTTTAATTGTTTTCGGGAACACAATGCACTCCTCCAGAGAGGCAGTTGGCAATTTACATCCCGCCCATCAGCATAACAAGGCTCCCTGTTCTCCAGGGCCTGTCTTGCCTTTCTGGTTTTTACACATTTTGTGGATGTCCCTTTTGACCGGTGGGAAGCGATACTTCTTTGTAGTGCAGATTTGCATTGCCCGCTTGCTTGCTTGGCCAAAAAGGGCGTATGCGTTTTCTCCTGAATATATTCAGGAGAAAATGCATACGCCCTTTTTGGCCAAGTGCATCATTGTCGAAGTTGTGCCCCTCTTCCTGTGCTTTAAAGGTGATTCCAACGTACCTCTTGAAATCTGTTTCCTGCTATTCTGCCTCGCTTTCAAGTCCGCCTCGTTGACTTCCCTCAACAGATTTTTGGACGATAGTTGTCCTTTATTACTTGGCCAGTTTGTGAATTGCTGTGCCCCTCAGCTCCATTTTTCAACTCGTTTTTGGTGAGCTGACCGCAAGTCCAAAAGTTTGGTTCAGGACCTGTACAGGTTCCCGGTGGGTGGCTGAGACTTTCGTTAATTCTTCTTACTGCCAGGAAATTACAGTGATATGTGCCCGTCCAAATGCCTAACAGCTACTCTCTCATTGGTTCTCCCTCTTTCCTTTCATCCTCTGCCAAATTGGCAACCTGTGCGAACCAGGAGGTTAAAGGGGCTGTCTCTCCAAGTTGGGAGTTTGATAGTAAAGCAGATGGAAAGTCAAACCGGAGCACCAGGAGAGGGACTATTCGTTGAGTTTTAGAAACCTTTCGTATTCACAGTGTGTCCGTTCTCTAGGTTTCCCGTACATGTTATAACTGTAGTAATATTCCCTTCAACCTGGAGAGTTGGGACCCATAGAATGGGTGCCAGGCATTTGTTCTTTAAAGGGACTGCATTTGCTCATCCAATCTCACCAATCCTCTCAGTCCCAAGTGTCCAGCTTTATGCCACATCCAGCTGTCGTTGTAGATAGGGTCATTCCAGGTTTCATCAGAGACCCTGAAGGAATTGTAAAGAATTTCCCATTTTTTTCGTTTTGTTTTTGAAATTCCTTTTTAGAGTGGGTTTGAGCTGATTCTCACTGCCATGTTTATGCCAGTCTAGACACACTTGATTCCCTTATGGAGACATATCAATACATAGGTTTTAAGATTCTTACTAGTCAGATATATTCCTCTGCAGGAAATATGGGGTTTTGAGTCCCTTTCACTGAGGAAGGTGTAGGTCTTGTCTATTCCATAGTTGGTTTTTGGAACGGTACCTGTGCTTATATCAAACTCTGGTTTTATGCATAACCCCACTTCTCCTTCCCCCTTAAGCAGGCATAAGAGTGTTTTTTAAATGTGAGACACTGTTCTCTTTCCTAACTCAGTTCAAGTGTAGCCATGTTTACAGAATCTTCATAAGTGTTATCTTATGATAAGTTTCTTTTTCTGTGTGACTTCTTTCACTTAGAATCATCGTACCTGAATCCACCCATTTTGCTGCTACTGGTCTTATGACATTGATTTCATGGCTGAGGGATATTCCATCGTACGTAGGTACCACAATTTTTTGAACCATTTTTATATTTCCTGGGATATTTAAGGTGTACCCAAGTTGAGGTCCTTGTAAGCAGTGCAGCCCTAAATTTTTGGTTGTCTCTGTCTTATTGATTTTCAGTTTTCCCAAGGTATATTCCCTAGACTGGAAGTGCCCTTGGCTCTGTAGCTCTGTTGTTTACTTGTTTTAGGGAACACAATGCACTCCTCCAGAGAGGCAGTTGGCAATTTACAACCCACCAATCAGCATAACAAGGCTCCCTGTTCACAAGGGCCTGTCTTACCTTTCTGGTTTTTACACAATTTTGTGGATGTCCCTTTTGACCGGTGGGAAGTGATACTTCTTTGTAGTGCAGATTTGCATTGCCCGCTTGCTTGCTTGGCCAAAAAGGGCGTATGCGTTTTCTCCTGAATATATTCAGGAGAAAACGCATACACTCTTTTTGGCCAAGTGCATCATTGTCGAAGTTGTGCCCCTCTTCCTGTGCTTTAAAGGCGATTCCAACATACCTCTTGAAATCTGTTTCCTGCTATTCTGCCTCGCTTTCAAGTCGGCCTCGTTGCCTTCCGTCAACAGATTTTTGGACGATAGTTGTCCATTATTACTCGGCCAGTTTGTGAAATGCTGTGCCCCTGAGCTCCATTTTTCAACTCCTTTTTGGTGAGCTGACCGCATGTCCATAATTTTGGTTCAGGACGTATACTGGTTCCCGGTGTGGGGCTGAGACTTTGGTTAATTCTTCTTCCTGCCAGGAAATTACAGTGATATGTGGCCGTCCAAATGCCTAACAGCTACTCTCTCATTGGTTCTCCCTCTTCCCTTTCATCCTCTGCCAAATTGGCAACATGTGCGAACCAGAAAGTTAAAGGGGCTGTCTCTCCAAATTGGGAGGTTGATAGTAAAGCACATGGAAAGTCAAACCGGACCACCAGGAGAGGGACTATTCGTTGAGTTTTAGAAACCTTTCGTATTCACAGTGTGTCCGTTCTCTAGGTTTCCCGTACATGTTATAGCTGTAGTAATATTCCCTTCAACCTGGAGAGTTGGGACCCATGGAATGGGTGCCATGCATTATTGCTTTAAAGGGTCTGCATTTGCTCACCCAATCTCACCAATCCTCTCAGTCCCAAGTGTCCAGCCTTATGCCACATCCAGCTGTCGTTGTAGATAGGGTCATTCCAGGTTTCATCAGAGACCCTGAAGGAATTGTAAAGAATTTCCCAGTTTTTTTGTTTTGTTTTGAAATTCCTTTTTATAGTGGGTTTGAGCTGATTCTCGCTGCCATGTTTATGCCAGTCTAGACACACTTGATTCCCGTGAGGAGACATATCAATACTTAGGTTTTAGGATTCTTACTAGTCAGATATATCCCTCTGCGGGAAATATGGGGTTTTGAGTCCCTTTCACTTAGGAAGGTGTAGGTCTTGTATATTCCATAGTTGGTTTTTGGAACGGTACCTGTGCTTGTATCAAACTCTGGTTTTATGCATCACCCGACCTCTCCTTCCCCCTTAAGCAGGCATAAGAGTGTTTTCTAAATGTGAGACACTGTTCTCTTTCCTAACTCAGTTCAAGTGTAACCATGTTTACAGGATCTTCATAAGTGATATCTTATGATAAGTTTCTTTTTCTGTGTGACTTATTTCACTTAGAATCATCGTACCTGAATCCACCTATTTTGCTGCTCTTGGTATTATGACATTGATTTCATGGCTGAGGGATATTCCATCGTACATAAGTACCACAATTTTTTGAACCATTTTTATATTTCCTGGGATATTTAAGGTGTACCCAAGTTGAGGTCCTTGTAAGCAGTGCAGCCCTAAATTTTGGGGTGGCTCTGTCTTATTGATTTTCAGTTTTCCCAAGGTATATTCCCTAGACTGTCAGTGCCCTTGGCTCTGTAGCTCTGTTCTTTACTTGTTTTAGGGAACACAATGCACTCCTCCAGAGAGGCAGATGGCAATTTCTATCCCGCCCATCAGCATAACAAGGCTCCCTGTTCTCCAGGGCCTGTCTTGCCTTTCTGGTTTTTACACATTTTGTGGATGTCCCTTTTGACCGGTGGGAAGTGATACTTCTTTGTAGTGCAGATTTGCATTGCCCACTTGCTTGCTTGGCCAAAAAGGGCGTATGCGTTTTCTCCTGAATATATTCAGGAGAAAACGCATACGCCCTTCTTGGCCAAGTGCATCATTGTCGAAGTTGGGCTCCTCTTCCTGTGCTTTAAAGGCGATTCCAACGTACCTCTTGAAATCTGTTTCCTGCTATTCTGCCTCGCTTTCAATTCCGCCTCGTTGACTTCCCTCAACAGATTTTTGGACGATAGTTGTCCTTTATTACTCGGCCAGTTTGTGAATTGCTGTGCCCCTGAGCTCCATTTTTCAACTCGTTTTTGGTGAGCTGATCGCAAGTCCAAAATTTTGGTTCAGGACCTATGCTGGTTCCCGATGGGGGGCTGAGACTTTGGTTAATTCTTCTTCCTGCTGGGAAGTTAGAGTAATATGTGCCCGTCCAAATGCCTAACAGCTACTCTCTCATTGGTTCTCCCTCTTCCCTTTCATCCTCTGCCAAATTGGCAACCTCGGCGAACCAGGAGGTTAAAGGGGCTGTCTCTCCAAGTTGGGAGGTTGATAGTAAAGCAGAAGGAAAGTAAAACTGGAGCACCAGGAGAGGGATTATTCGTTGAGTTTTAGAAACCTTTCGTATTCAAAGTGTGTCCGTTCTCTAGGTTTCCCGTACATGTTATAGCTTTAGTAATACTCCCTTCAACCTGGAGAGTTGAGACCAATGGAATGGGTGCCAGGCATTTGTGCTTTAAAGGGTCTGCATTTTCTCACCCAGTCTAACCAATCCTCTCAGTGCCAAGTGTCCCTCCTTATGCCACATCCAGCTGTCGTTGTAGATAGGGTCATTCCAGGTTTCATCAGAGACCCTGAAGGAATTGTAAAGAATTTCCCAGTTTTTTTGTTTTGTTTTTGAAATTCCTCTTTACAGTGGGTTTGAGCTGATTCACGCTGCCATGTTTATGCCAGTCTAGACACACTTGATTCCCTTACGGAGACATATCAATACATAGGTTTTAAGATTCTTACTAGTCAGATATATTCCTCTGCGGGAAATATGGGGTTTTGAGTCCCTTTCACTGAGGAAGGTGTAGGTCTTGTCTATTCCATAGTTGGTTTTTGGAACGGTACCTGTGCTTATATCAAACCCTGGATTTATGCATCACCCCACCTCTCCTTCCCCCTTAAGCAGGCATAAGAGTGTTTTCTAAATGTGAGACACTGTTCTCTTTCCTAACTCAGTTCAAGTGTAGCCATGTTGATAGGATCTTCATAAGTGATATCTTAAGATAAGTTTCTTTTTATCTGTGACTTATTTCACTTAGAATCATCGTACCTGAATCCACCCATTTTGCTGTTACTGGTCTTATGACATTGATTTCATGGCTGAGGGATATTCCATCGTACGTAAGTACCAAAATTTTTTGAACCATTTTTATATTTAGTGGGATATTTACGGGGCACCCAAGTTGAGGTCCTTGTAAGCAGTGCAGCCCTAAATTTTGGGGTGGCTCTGTCTTATTGATTTTCAGTTTTCTCAAGGTATATTCCCTAGACTAGAAGTGCCCTTGGCTCTGTAGCTCTGTTGTTTACTTGTTTTAGGGAACACAATGCACTCCTCCAGAGAGGCAGTTGGCAGTTTACATCCCGCCCATCAGCATAACAAGGCTCCCTGTTCTCCAGGGACTGTCTTGCCTTTCTGGTTTTTACACATTTTGTGGATGTCCCTTTTGACCGGTGGGAAGTGATACTTCTTTGTAGTGCAGATTTGCATTGCCCGCTTGCTTGCTTTGCGAAAACGGCCGTATGCGTTTTCTACTGAATATATTCAGGAGAAAACGCATACGCCCTTTTTGACCAAGTGCATCATTGACGAAGTTGTGGCCCACGTCCTGTGCTTTAAAGGCGATTCCAACGTACCTCTTGAAATCTGTTTCCTGCTATTCTGCCCCGCTTTCAAGTCCGCCTCGTTGCCTTCCCTTAACAGATTTTTGGACGATAGTTATCCTTTATTAATCTGCCAGTTTGTGAATTGATGTGACCTTGAGCTCCATTTTTCAACTCGTTTTTTGTGAGCTGAACGCAACTCCAAAATTTTGGTTCAGGATTTATGCTGGTTCCCGGTAGGGGGTTGAGACTTTGGTTAATTCCTCTTCCTGTTTGGAAGTTAGAGTGATATGTGCCCGTCCAAATGTCTAACAGCTATTCTCTCATTGGTTCTCCCTCTTTCCTTTCATCCTCTGCCAAATTGGAAACGTGTGCGAACCAGGAGGTTAAAGGGGCTGTCTCTCCAAGTTGGGATCCTGATAGTAAAGCAGATGGAAAGTCAAACCGGAGCACCAGGAGAGGGATTATTCGTTGAGTTTTAGAAACCTTTCGTATTCACAGTGTGTCCGTTCTCTAGGTTACCCGTACATGTTATAGCTGTAGTAATATTCCCTTGAAGCTGGAGAGTTGTGACCCATGGAATGGCTGGCAGGCATTATTGCTTTAAAGGGTCTGCATTTGCCCACCCAATCTCACCAATCCTCTCAGTCCCATGTGTCCATCCTTATGCCACATCCAGCTGTCATTGTAGATAGGGTCATTCCAGGTTTCATCAGAGACCCAGAAGGAATTGTAAAGAATTTCCCAATTTTTTTGTTTTATTTTTGAAATTCCTTTTTATAGTGGGTTTGAGCTGATTCTCACTGCCATGTTTATGCCAGTCTAGACACACTTGATTCCCTTACGGAGACATATCAATACATAGGTGTTAAGATTCTTACTAGTCAGATATATTCCTCTGCGAGAAATATGGGGTTTTGAGTCCCTTTCACTGAGGAAGGTGTAGGTCTTGTCTATTCCATAGTTGGTTTTTGGAACGGTACCTGTGCTTATATCAAACTCTGGTTTTATGCATCACCCCACCTCTCCTTCCCCCTTAGCAGGTATAAGAGTGTTTTCTAAAAGTGAGACACTGTTCTGTTTCCTAACTCAGTTCAAGTGTAGCCATGTTTACAGGATCTTCATAAGTGATATCTTATGATAAGTTTCTATTTCTGTGTGACTTATTTCACTTAGAATCATCGTACCTGAATCCACCCATTTTGCTGCTACTGGTCTTATGACATTGATTTCATGGCTGAGGGATATTCCATCGTACGTAAGTACCAAAATTTTTTGAACCATTTTTATATTTAGTGGGATATTTACAGGGCACCCAAGTTGAGGTCCTTGTAAGCAGTGCAGCCCTAAATTTTGGGGTGGCTCTGTCTTATTGATTTTCAGTTTTCCCAAGGTATATTCCCTAGACTGTCAGTGCCCTTGGCTCTGTAGCTCTGTTCTTTACTTGTTTTAGGGAACACAATGCACTCCTCCAGAGAGGCAGTTGGCAATTTACATCCCGCCCATCAGCATAACAAGGCTCCCTGTTCTCCAGGGCCTGTCTTGCCTTTCTGGTTTTTACACATTTTGTGGATGTCCCATTTGACCAGTGGGAAGTGATACTTCTTTGTAGTGCAGATTTGCATTGCCCCCTTGCTTGCTTGGCCAAAAAGGGCGTATGCGTTTTCTCCTGAATATATTCAGGAGAAAATGCATACGCCCTTTTTGGCCGAGTGCATCATTGTCGAAGTTGTGCCCCTCTTCCTGTGCTTTAAAGGTGATTCCAACGTACCTCTTGAAATCTGTTTCCTGCTATTCTGCCTCGCTTTCAAGTCTGCCTCGTTACCTTTCCTCAACAGATTTTTGGACGATAGTTGTCCTTTATTACTCGGCCAGTTTGTGAATTGCTGTGCCCCTGAGCTCCATTTTTCAACTCGTTTTTGGTGAGCTGACCGCAAGTCCAAAATTTTGGTTCAGGAACTATACTGGTTCCCGGTGGGTGGCTGAGACGTTGGTTAATTCTTCTTCCTGCCGGGAAATTACAGTGATATGTGCCCTTCTAAATGCCTAACAGCTACTCTCTCATTGGTTCTCCCTCTTCCCTTTCATCCTCTGCCAAATTGGCAACCTGTGCCAACCAGGAGGTTAAAGGGGCTGTCTCTCCAAGTTGGGAGGTTGATAGTAAAGCAGATGGAAAGTCAAACCGGAGCACCAGGAGTGGGATTATTCGTTGAGTTTTAGAAACCTTTCGTATTCACAGTGTGTCCGTTCTCTAGGTTTCCCGTACATGTTATAGCTGTAGTAATATTCCCTTCAACCTGGAGAGTTGGGACCCATGGAGTGGGTGCCAGGCATTTGTGATTTAAAGGGTCTGCATTTGCTCACCCAATCTCACCAATCGTCTCAGTCCCAAGTGTCCCTCCTTATGCCACATCCAGCTGTCATTGTAGATAGGGTCATTCCAGGTTTCATCAGAGACCCTGAAGGAATTGTAAAGAATTTCCCAGTTTTTTTGTTTTGTTTTTGTAATTCCTTTTTATAGTGGGTTTGAGCTGATTCTCGCTGCCATGTTTATGCCAGTCTAGACACACTTGATTCCCTTACGGAGACATATCAATACATAGGTTTTAAGATTCTTACTAGTCAGATATATTCCTCTGCAGGATATATGGGGTTTTGAGTCCCTTTCACTGAGGAAGGTGTAGGTCTTGTCTATTCCATAGTTGGTTTTTGGAACGGTACCTGTGCTTATATCAAACTCTGGTTTTATGCATCACCCCACCTCTCCTTACCCTTTAAGCAGGCATAAGATTGTTTTCTAAATATGAGACACTGTTCTCTTTCCTAACTCAGTTCAAGTGTAGTCATGTTTATAGGATCTTCATAAGTGATATCTTATGATAAGTTTCTTTTTCTGTGTGACTTATTTCACTTAGAATCACCGAACCTGAATCCACCCATTTTGCTGCTACTGGTCTTATGACATTGATTTCATGGCTGTAGGGTATTCCATCGTACGTAATTACCACAATTTTTTGAACCATTTTTATATTTCCTGCGATATTTAAGGTGTACCCAAGTTGAGGTCCTTGTAAGCAGTGCAGCACTAAATTTTGGGGTGGCTCTGTATTTTTGATTTTCAGTTTTCCCAAGGTATATTCCCTAGACTGGAAGTGCCCTTGGCTCTGTAGCTCTGTTCTTTACTTGTTTTAGGGAACACAATGCACTCCTCCAGAGAGGCAGTTGGCAATTTACATCCCGCCCATCAGCATAACAAGGCTCCCTGTTCTCCAGGGCCGGTCTTGCCTTTCTGGTGTTTACACATTTTGTGGATGTCCCTTTTGAGAGGTGGGAAGTGATACTTCTTTGTAGTGCAGATTTGCATTGCCCGCTTGTTTGCTTGGCCAAAAAGGGCGTATGCGTTTTCTCCTGAATATATTCAGGAGAAAACGCATACGCCCTTTTTGGCCAAGTGCATCATTGTCGAAGTTGTGCCCCTCTTCCTGTGCTTTAAAGGCGATTCCAACGTACCTCTTGAAATCTGTTTCCTGCTATTCTGCCTCGCTTTCAAGTCCGCCTCGGTGCCTTCCCTCAACAGATTTTTGGACGATAGTTGTCCTTTATTACTCGGCCAGTTTGTGAATTGCTGTGCCCCTGAGATCCATTTTTCAACTCGTTTTTGGTGAGCTGACTGCATGTGCAAAATTTTGGTTCAGGACCTGTACTGCTTCCCGGTGGGTGGCTGAGACTTTGGTTAATTCTTCTTCCTGCCGGGAAATTACAGTGCTATGTGCTCGTCCAAATACCTAACAGCTACTCTCTCATTGGTTCTCCATCTTCCCTTTCATCCTCTGCCAAATTGGCAACCTGTGCGAACCAGGAGGTTAAAGGGGCTGTCTCTCCATGTTCGGACGTTTATAGCAAAGCAGATGGAAAGTCAAACCGGAGCACCAGGAGAGGGACTATTCGTTGAGTTTTAGAAACCTTTCGTATTCACAGTGTGTCCGTTCTCTAGGTTTCCCGTACATGTTATAACTGTAGTAATATTCCCTTCAACCTGGAGAGTTTGGACCCATGGAATGGGTACCATGCATTATTGCTTTAAAGGGTCTGCATTTGCTCACCCAATCTCACCAATCGTCTCAGTCCCAAGTGTCCCTCCTTATGCCACATCCAGCTGTCGTTGTAGATAGGGTCATTCCAGGTTTCATCAGAGACCCTGAAGGAATTGTAAAGAATTTCCCAGTTTTTTTTGTTTTGTTTTTGAAATTCCTTTTTATAGTGGGTTTGAGCTGATTCTCGCTGCCATGTTTATGCCAGTCTAGACACACTTGTTTCCCTTACGGAGACATATCAACATAGGTTTTAATATTCTTACTAGTCAGATATATTCTTCTGCGGGAAATATGGTGTTCTGAGTCCCTTTCACTGAGGAAGCTGTAGGTCTTGTCTATTCCATAGTTGGTTTTTGGAACGGTACCTGTGCTTATATCAAACTCTGGTTTTATGCATCACCCCACCTCTCCTTCACCCTTAAGCAGGCATAAGAGTGTTTTCTAAATGTGAGACACTGTTCTCTTTCCTAACTCAGTTCAAGTGTAGCCATGTTTATAGGATCTTCATAAGTGATATCATATGATAAGTTTCTTTTTCTGTGTGACTTATTTCACATAGAATCATCGTACCTGAATCCACCCATTTTGCTGCTACTATCTTATGACATTGATTTCATGGCTGAGGGATATTCCATCGTACGTAGGTACCACAATTTTTTGAACCATTTTTATATTTCCTGGGATATTTAAGGTGTACCCAATTTGAGGTCCTTGTAAGCAGTGCAGCCCTAAATTTTGGGGTGGCTCTGTCTTATTGATTTTCAGTTTTCTCAAGGTATATTCCCTAGACTGGAAGTGCCCTTGGCTCTGTAGCTCTGTTCTTTACTTGTTTCAGGGAACACAATGTACTCCTCCAGAGAGGCAGTTGGCAATTTACATCCCGAACATCAGCATAACAAGGCTCCCTGTTCTCCAGGGCCTGTCTTGCCTTTCTGGTTTTTACACATTTTGTGGATGTCCATTTTGACCGGTGGGAAGTGATACTTCTTTGTAGTGCAGATTTGCATTGCCCGCTTGCTTGCTTGGCCCAAAAGGGTGTATGCGTTTTCTCCTGAATATATACAGGAGAAAACGCATACGCCCTTTTTGGCCAAGTGCATCATTGTCGAAGTTGTGCCCCTCTTCCTGTGCTTTAAAGGCGATTCCAACGTACCTCTTGAAATCTGTTTCCTGCTATTCTGCCTCGCTTTCAAGTCCGCCTCGTTGCCTTCCCTCAACAGATTTTTGGACGATAGTTTTCCTTTATTACTCGGCCAGTTTGTGAATTGCTGTGCCCCCGAGCTCCATTTTTCTACTAGTTTTTGGTGAGCTGACCGCAAGTCAAAAATTTTGGTTCAGGACGTATTCTTGTTCCCGGTGAGGGGCTGAGACTTGGGTTAATTCTTTTTCCTGCCGGGAAATTACAGTGATATGTGCCCGTCCAAATGCTTAACAGCTACTCTCTCATTGTTTCTCCCTGTTCCCTTTCATCCTCTGACAAATTGGCATCCTGTGCGAACCAGGAAGTTAAAGGGGCTGTCTCTCCAAGTTCGGAGGTTGATAGTAAAGCAGATGGAAAGTCAAACCGGAGCACCAGGAGAGGGACTATTCGTTGACTTTTAGAAACCTTTCGTATTCACAGTGTGTCCGTTCTCTAGGTTTCCCGTACATGTTATAACTGTAGTAATATTACCTTCAACCTGGAGAGTTGGGACCCATGGAAAGGGTGCCATGCATTATTGCTTTAAAAGGTCTGCATTTGCTCACCCAATCTCACCAATCGTCTCAGTCCCAAGTGTCCCTCTTTATTCCACATCCAGCTGTCATTGTAGATAGGGTCATTCCAGGTTTCATCAGAGACCCTGAAGGAATTGTAAAGAATTTCCCAGTTTTTTTGTTTTGTTTTTGAAATTCCTTTTTATAGTGGGTTTGAGCTGATTCTCGCTGCCATGTTTATGCCAGTGTAGACACACTTGATTCCCTTACGGAGACATATCAATACAGAGGTTTTAAGATTCTTACTAGTCAGATATATTCCTCTGCGGGAAATATGGGGTTTTGAGTCCCTTTCACTGAGGGAGGTGTAGGTCTTGTCTATTCCATAGTTGGTTTTTGGAACGGTACCTGTGCATATATCAAACTCTGGTTTTATGAATCACACCACCTCTCCTTCCCCCTTAAGCAGGCATAAGAGTGTTTTCTAAATGTGAGACACTGTTCTCTTTCCTAACTCAGTTCAAGTGTAGCCATGTTTACAGGATCTTCATAAGTGATATCTTATGATAAGTTTCTTTTTCTGTGTGACTTATTTCACTTAGAATCATTGTATCTGAATCCAACCATTTTGCTGCTACTGGTCTTATGACATTGATTTCATGGCTGAGGGATATTCCATTGTACGTAAGTACCACGAATTTTTGAACCATTTTTATATTTCCTGGGATACTTAAGGTGTACCCAAGTTTAGGTCCTTGTAAGCAGTGCAGCCCTAAATTTTGGGGTGGCTCTGTCTTATTGATTTTCAGTTTTCCCAAGGTATATTCCCTAGACTGGAAGTGCCCTTGGCTCTGTAGCTCTGTTCTTTACTTGTTTTAGCGAACACAATGTACTCCTCCAGAGAGGCAGTTTGCAATTTACATCCCGCCCATCAGCATAACAAGGCTCCTTATTCTCCAGGGCCTTTCTTCCCTTTCTGGTTTTTACACATTTTGTGGATGTCCCTTTTGACCGGTGGGAAGTGATACTTCTTTGTAGTGCAGATTTGCATTGCCCACTTGCTTGCTTGGCCAAAAAGGGCGTATGCGTTTTCTCCTGAATATATTCAGGAGAAAACACATATGCCCTTTTTGGCCAAGTGCATCATTGTCGAAGTTGTGCCCCTCTTCCTGTGCTTTAAAGGTGATTCCAACGTACCTCTTGAAATCTGTTTCCTGCTATTCTTCCTCGCTTTCAAGTCTGCCTCGTTGCCTTCCCTCAACAGATTTTTGGACGATAGTTGTCCTTTATTACTCGGCCAGTTTGTGAATTGCTGTGCCCCTGAGCTCCATTTTTCAACTCGTTTTTGGTGAGCTGACCGCAAGTCCAAAATTTTGGTTCAGGACCTATGCTGGTTCCTGGTGGGTGGCTGAGACTTTGGTTAATTCTTCTTCCTGCCTGGAAATTACAGTGATATGTGCCCGTCCAAAAGCCTAACAGCTACTCTCTCATTGGTTCTCCCTATTCCCTTTCATCCTCTGCCAAATTGGCAACCTGTGCGAACCAGGAGGTTAAAGGGGCTGTCTCTCCAAGTTGGCAGGTTGATAGTAACGGAGATGGAAAGTCAAACCTGATCACCAGGAGAGGGACTATTCATTGAGTATTAGAAACCTTTCGTATTCACAGTGTGTCCGTTGTCTAGGTTTCCTGTACATGTTATAGCTGTACTAATATTCCCTACAACCTGGAGAGTTGGGACCCATGGAATGGGTGCCATGCATTATTGCTTTAATGGGTCTGCATTTGCTCACCCAATCTCACCAATCATCTCAGTCCCAAGGCTCCCTCCTTATGCCACATCCAGCTGTCATTGTAGATAGGGTCATTCCAGGTTTCATCAGAAACCCTGAAGGAATTGTAAAGAATTTCCCAGTTTTTTTGTTTTGTTTTTGAAATTCCTTTTTATAGTGGGTTTGAGCTGATTCTCTCAGCCATGTTTATGCCAGTCTAGACAAACATGTTTCCCTCACGGAGATATATCAACACATAGGTTTTAAGATTCTTACTAGTCAGATATATTCCTCTGCAGGAAATATGGGGTTTTGAGTCCTTTCACTGAGGAAGGTGTAGGTCTTGTCTATTCCATAGTTGGTTTTTGGAACGGTAATTGTGCTTATATCAAACTCTGGTTTTATGCATCACCCCACCTCTACTTCCCCCTTAAGCAGGCATAAGAGTATTTTCTAAATGTGAGACACTGTTCTCTTTCCTAACTCAGTTCAAGTGTAGCCATGTTTATAGGATCTTCATAAGTGATATCTTATGATAAGTTTCTTTTTCTGTGTGACTTATTTCACTTAGAATCATCGTACCTGAATCCACCCATTTTGCTGCTACTGGTCTTATGACATTGATTTCATGGCTGAAGTATATTCCATCGTATGTAAATACCACAATTTTTTGAACCATTTTTATATTTCCTGGGATACTTAAGTTGTATCCAAGTTGAGGTCCTTGTAAGCAGTGCAGCCCTAAATTTTGGGGTGGCTCTGTCTTATTGATTTTCAGTTTTCCCAAGGTATATTCCCTAGACTGGAAGTGCCCTTAGCTCTGTAGCTCTGATCTTTACCTGTTTTAGGGAACACAATGCACTCCTCCAGAGAGGCAGTTGGCAATTTACATCCCGCCCATCAGCATAACAAGGCTCCCTGTTCTCCAGGGCCTGTCTTGCCTTTCTGGTTTTTACACATTTTGTGGATGTCCCTTTTGACCGGTGGGAAGTGATACTTCTTTGTAGTGCAGATTTGCATTGCCCGCTTGCTTGCTTGGCCAAAAAGGGCGTATGCGTTTTCTCCTGAATATATTCAGGAGAAAACGCATACGCCCTTTTTAGCCAAGGGCATCATTGTCGAAGTTGTGCCCCTCTTCCTGTGCTTTAAAGGCGATTCCAACGTACCTCTTGAAATCTGTTTCCTGCTATTCTGCCTCACGTTCAAGTCCGCCTCGTTGCCTTTCCTCAACAGATTTTTGGACGATAGTTGTCCTTTATTACTCGGCCAGTTTGTGAATTGCTGTGCCCCTGAGCTCCATTTTTCAACTCGTTTTTGGTGAGCTGACCGCAAGTCCAAAATTTTGGTTCAGGACCTATACTGGTTCCCTGGGTGTGGCTGAGACTTTGGTTAATTCTTCTTCCTGCCGGGAAATTACAGTGATATGTGCCCGTTCAAATGCCTAACAGCTACTCTCTCATTGGTTCTCCCTCTTCCCTTTCATAATCTGCCAAATTGGCAACCTGTGCGAACCAGGAGGTTAAAGGGGCTGTCTCTCCAAGTTGGGAGGTTGATAGTAAAGCAGATGGAAAGTCAAACCGGAGCACCAGGAGAGGGACTATTCGTTGAGTTTTAGAAACTTTTCGTATACACAGTGTGTCCGTTCTCTAGGTTTCCCGTACATGTTATAACTGTAGTAATATACCCTTCAACCTGGAGAGTTTGGACCCTAGGAATGGGTGCCAGGCATTTGTGCTTTAAAGGGTCTGCATTTGCTCATCCAATCTCACCAATCCTCTCAGTCCCAAGTGTCCCTCCTTATGCCACATCCAGCTGTCATTGTAGATAGGGTCATTCCAGGTTCTATCAGAGACCCTGAAGGAATTGTAAAGAATTTCCCAGTTTTTTTGTTTTGTTTTTGAAATTCCTTTTTATAGTGGGTTTGAGCTGATTCTCGCTGCCATGTTTATGCCAGTCTAGACACACTTGATTCCCTTATGGAGACATATCAATACATAGGTTTTAAGATTCTTACTAGTCAGATATATTCTTCTGCAGGAAATATGGGGTTTTGAGTCCCTTTCACTGAGGAAGGTGTAGGTCTTGTCTATTCCATAGTTGGTTTTTGGAACGGTACCTGTGCTTATATCAAACTCTGGTTTTATGCATAACCCCACTTCTCCTTCCCCCTTAAGCAAGCATAAGGGTGTTTTCTAAATGTGAGACACTGTTCTCTTTCCTAACTCAGTTCAAGTGTAGCCATGTTTACAGAATCTTCATAAGTGATATCTTATGATAAGTTTCTTTTTCTGTGTGACTTATTTCACTTAGAATCATCATACCTGAATCCACCCATTTTGCTGCTACTGGTCTTATGACATTGATTTCATGGCTGAGGGATATTCCATCGTATGTAGGTACCACAATTTTTTGAACCATTTTTATATTGCCTGCGATATTTAAGGTGTACCCAAGTTGAGGTCCTTGTAAGCAGTGCAGCCCTAAATTTTGGGTTGTCTCTGTCTTATTGATTTTCAGTTTTCCCAAGGTATATTCCCTAGACTGGAAGTGCCCTTGGCTCTGTAGCTCTGTTGTTTACTTGTTTTAGGGAACACAATGCACTCCTCCAGAGAGGCAGTTGGCAATTTACATCCCACCAATCAGCATAACAAGGCTCCCTGTTCTCCAGGGCCTCTCTTGCCTTTCTGGTTTTTACACAATTTTGTGGATGTCCCTTTTGACCGGTGGGAAGTGATACTTCTTTGTAGTGCAGATTTGCATTTCCCCCTTGCTTGCTTGGCCAAAAAGGGTGTATGCGTTTTCTCCTGAATATATTCAGGAGAAAACGCATACGCCCTTTTTGGCCAAGTGCATCATTGTCGAAGTTGTGCCCCTCTTCCTGTGCTTTAAAGGCGATTCCAACGTACCTCTTGAAATCTGTTTCCTGCTATTCTGCCTCGCTTTCAAGTCCGCCTCGTTGCCTTGCCTCAACAGATTTTTGAACGATATCTGTCCTTTATTACTCGGCCAGTTTGTGAATTGCTGTGCCCCTGAGCTCCATTTTTCAACTCGTTTTTGGTGAGCTGACTGCAAGTCCAAAATTTTGGTTCAGGACCTGTACAGGTTCCCGGTGGGTGGCTGAGACTTTGGTTAATTCTTCTTCCTGCCGGGAAATTACAGTGATATGTGCCCGTCCAAATGCCTAACAGCTACTCTCTCATTGTTTCTCCCTCTTCCCATTCATCCTCTGCCAAATTGGAAACCTGTGCGAACCAGGAGGTTAAAGGGGCTGTCTCTCCAAGTTGGGAGATTGATAGTAAAGCAGATGGAAAGTCAAACCGGAGCACCAGGAGAGGGACTATTCGTTGAGTTTTAGAAACCTTTCGTATTCACAGTGTGTCCGTTCTCTAGGTTTCCCGTACATGTTATAACTGTAGTAATATTCCCTTCAACCTGGAGAGTTGGGACCCATGGAATGGGTGCCATGCATTATTGCTTTAAAGGGTCTGCATTTGCTCACCCAATCTCACCAATCCTCACAGTCCCAAGTGTCCCTCCTTATGCCACATCCAGCTGTCATTGTAGATAGGGTCATTCCAGGTTTCATCAGAGACCCTGAAGGAATTGTAAAGAATTTCCCAGTTTTTTTGTTTTGTTTTTGAAATTCCTTTTTATAGTGGGTTTGAGCTGATTCTCGCTGCCATGTTTATGCCAGTCTAGACACACTTGATTCCCATGAGGAGACATATCAATACATAGGTTTTAGGATTCTTACTAGTCAGATATATCCCTCTGCGGGAAATATGGGGTTTTGAGTCCCTTTCACTTAGGAAGGTGTAGGTCTTGTATATTCCATAGTTGGTTTTTGGAACGGTACCTGTGCTTGTATCAAACTCTGGTTTTATGCATCACCCGACTTCTCCTTCCCCCCTAAGCAGGCATAAGAGTGTTTTCTAAATGTGAGACACTGTTCTCTTTCCTAAATCAGTTCAAGTGTAACCATGTTTACAGGATCTTCATAAGTGATATCTTATGATAAGTTTCTTTTTCTGTGTGACTTATTTCACTTAGAATCATCGTACCTGAATCCACCTATTTTGCTGCTCTTGGTCTTATGACATTGATTTCATGGCTGAGGGATATTCCATCGTACATAAGTACCACAATTTTTTGAACCATTTTTATATTTCCTGGGATATTTAAGGTGTACCCAAGTTGAGGTCCTTGTAAGCAGTGCAGCCCTAAATTTTGGGGTGGCTCTGTCTTATTGATTTTCAGTTTTCCCAAGGTATATTCCCTAGACTGTCAGTGCCCTTGGCTCTGTAGCTCTGTTCTTTACTTGTTTTAGGGAACACAATGCACTCCTCCAGAGAGGCAGTTGGCAATTTCTATCCCGCCCATCAGCATAACAAGGCTCCCTGTTCTCCAGGGCCTGTCTTGCCTTTCTGGTTTTTACACATTTTGTGGATGTCCCTTTTGACCGGTGGGAAGTGATACTTCTTTGTAGTGCAGATTTGCATTGCCCACTTGCTTGCTTGGCCAAAAAGGGCGTATGCGTTTTCTCCTGATTATATTCAGGAGAAAACGCATACGCCCTTCTTGGCCAAGTGCCTCATTGTCGAAGTTGGGCTCCTCTTCCTGTGCTTTAAAGGCGATTCCAACGTACCTCTTGAAATCTGTTTCCTGCTATTCTGCCTCGCTTTCAAGTCCGCCTCGTTGACTTCCCTCAACAGATTTTTGGACGATACTTGTCCTTTATTACTCGGCCAGTTTGTGAATTGCTGTGCCCCTGAGCTCCATTTTTCATCTCGTTTTTGGTGAGCTGATCGCAAGTCCAAAATTTTGGTTCAGGACCTATGCTGGTTCCCGATGGGGGGCTGAGACTTTGGTTAATTCTTCTTCCTGCTGGGAAGTTAGAGTAATATGTGCCCGTCCAAATGCCTAACAGCTACTCTCTCATTGGTTCTCCCTCTTCCCTTTCATCCTCTGCCAAATTGGCAACCTGGGCGAACCAGTAGGTTAAAGGTGCTGTCTCTCCAAGTTGGGAGGTTGATAGTAAAGCAGAAGGAAAGTAAAACTGGACCATCAGGAGAGGGATTATTCGTTGAGTTTTAGAAACCTTTCGTATTCAAAGTGTGTCCGTTCTCTAGGTTTTCCGTACATGTTATAGCTTTAGTAATACTCCCTTCAACCTGGAGAGTTGGGACCCATGGAATGGGTGCCAGGCATTTGTGCTTTAAAGGGTCTGCATTTTCTCACCCAGTCTAACCAATCCTCTCAGTCCCAAGTGTCCCTCCTTATGCCACATCCAGCTGTCGTTGTAGATAGGGTCATTCCAGGTTTCATCAGAGACCCTGAAGGAATTGTAAAGAATTTCCCAGTTTTTTTGTTTTGTTTTTGAAATTCCTTTTTACAGTGGGTTTGAGCTGATTCTCGCTGCCATGTTTATGCCAGTCTAGACACACTTGATTCCCTTACGGAGACATATCAATACATAGGTTTTAAGATTCGTACTAGTCACATATATTCCTCTGCGGGAAATATGGGGTTTTGAGTCCCTTTCACTGAGGAAGGTGTAGGTCTTGTCTATTCCATAGTTGGTTTTTGGAACGGTACCTGTGCTTATATCAAACCCTGGATTTATGCATCTCCCCACCTCTCCTTACCCCTTAAGCAGGCATAAGAGTGTTTTCTAAATGTGAGACACTGTTCTCTTTCCTAACTCAGTTCAAGTGTAGCCATGTTGATAGGATCTTCATAAGTGATATCTTAAGATAAGTTTCTTTTTATCTGTGACTTATTTCACTTAGAATCATCGTACCTGAATCCACCCATTTTGCTGTTACTGGTCTTATGACATTGATTTCATGGCTGAGGGATATTCCATCGTACGTAAGTACCAAAATTTTTTGAACCATTTTTATATTTAGTGGGATATTTACGGGGCACCCAAGTTGAGGTCCTTGTAAGCAGTGCAGCCCTAAATTTTGGGGTGGCTCTGTCTTATTGATTTTCAGTTTTCCCAAGGTATATTCCCTAGACTAGAAGTGCCCTTGGCTCTGTAGCTCTGTTGTTTACTTGTTTTAGGGAACACAATGCACTCCTCCAGAGAGGCAGTTGGCAGTTTACATCCCGCCCATCAGCATAACAAGGCTCCTTGTTCTCCAGGGCCTGTCTTGCCTTTCTGGTTTTTACACATTTTGTGGATGTCCCTTTTGACCGGTGGGAAGTGATACTTTTTTGTAGTGCAGATTTGCATTGCCCGCTTGCTTGCTTGGCGAAAACGGCCGTATGCGTTTTCTACTGAATATATTCAGGAGAAAACGCATACGCCCTTTTTGACCAAGTGCATCATTGACGAAGTTGTGCCCCACGTCCTGTGCTTTAAAGGTGATTCCAACGAAACTCTTGAAATCTGTTTCCTGCTATTCTGCCCCGCTTTCAAGTCCACCTCGTTGCCTTCCCTTAACAGATTTTTGGACGATAGTTATCCTTTATTAATCTGCCAGTTTGTGAATTAATGTGACCTTGAGCTCCATTTTTCAACTCGTTTTTTGTGAGCTGAACGCAACTCCAAAATTTTGGTTCAGGATTTATGCTGGTTCCCGGTAGGGGGTTGAGACTTTGGTTAATTCCTCTTCCTGTTTGGAAGTTAGAGTGATATGTGCCCGTCCAAATGTCTAACAGCTATTCTCTCATTGTTTCTCCCTCTTCCCTTTCATCCTCTGCCAAATTGGAAACCTGTGTGAACCAGGAGGTTAAAGGGGCTGTCTCTCCAAGTTGGGATGCTGATAGTAAAGCAGATGGAAAGTCAAACCGGAGCACCAGGAGAGGGATTATTCGTTGAGTTTTAGAAACCTTTCGTATTCACAGTGTGTCCGTTCTCTAGGTTACCCGTACATGTTATAGCTGTAGTAATATTCCCTTGAAGCTGGAGAGTTGTGACCCATGGAATGGCTGGCAGGCATTATTGCTTTAAAGGGTCTGCATTTGCCCACCCAATCTCACCAATCCTCTCAGTCCCATGTGTCCATCCTTATGCCACATTCAGCTGTCATTGTAGATAGGGTCATTCCAGGTTTCATCAGAGACCCAGAAGGAATTGTAAAGAATTTCCCAATTTTTTTGTTTTATTTTTGAAATTCCTTTTTATAGTGGGTTTGAGCTGATTCTCGCTGCCATGTTTATGCCAGTCTAGACACACTTGATTCCCTTACGGAGACATATCAATACATAGGTTTTAAGATTCTTACTAGTCAGATATATTCTTCTGCGGGAAATATGGGGTATTGAGTCCCTTTCACTGAGGAAGGTTTAGGTCTTGTCTATTCCATAGTAGGTTTTTGGAACGGTACATGTGCTTATATCAAACTCTGGTTTTATGCATCACCCCACCTCTCCTTCCCCCTTAAGCAGGTATAAGAGTGTTTTCTAAAAGTGAGACACTGTTCTCTTTCCTAACTCAGTTCAAGTGTAGCCATGTTTACAGGATCTTCATAAGTGATATCTTATGATAAGTTTCTATTTCTGTGTGACTTATTTCACTTAGAATCATCGTACCTGAATCCACCCATTTTGCTGCTACTGGTCTTATGACATTGATTTCATGGCTGAGGGATATTCCATCGTACGTAAGTACCACAATTTTTTGAAACATTTTTATATTTCCTGGGATACTTAAGGTGTATCAAAGTTGAGGTCCTTGTAAGCAGTGCAGCCCTAAATTTTGGGGTGGCTCTGTCTTATTGATTTTCAGTTTTCCCAAGGTATATTCCCTAGACTGGAAGTGCCCTTGGCTCTGTAGCTCTGTTCTTTACTTGTTTTAGGGAACACAATGCACTCCTCCAGAGAGGCAGTTGGCAATTTACATCCCGCCCATCAGCATAACAAGGCTCCCTGTTCTCCAGGGCCTGTCTTGCCTTTCTGGTTTTTACACATTTTGTGGATGTCCCATTTGACCACTGGGAAGTGATACTTCTTTGTAGTGCAGATTTGCATTGCCCCCTTGCTTGCTTGGCCAAAAAGGGCGTATGCGTTTTCTCCTGAATATATTCAGGAGAAAATGCATACGCCCTTTTTGGCCGAGTGCATCATTGTCGAAGTTGTGCCCCTCTTCCTGTGCTTTAAAGGCGATTCCAACATACCTCTTGAAATCTGTTTCCTGCTATTCTGCCTCGCATTCAAGTCTGCCTCGTTGCCTTTCCTCAACAGATTTTTGGACGATAGTTGTCCTTTATTACTCGGCCAGTTTGTGAATTGCTGTGCCCCTGAGCTCCATTTTTCAACTCGTTTTTGGTGAGCTGACCGCAAGTCCAAAATTTTGGTTCAGGACCTATACTGGTTCCCGGTGGGTGGCTGAGACGTTGGTTAATTCTTCTTCCTGCCGGGAAATTACAGTGATATGTGCCCTTCTAAATGCCTAACAGCTACTCTCTCATTGGTTCTCCCTCTTCCCTTTCATCCTCTGCCAAATTGGCAACCTGTGCCAACCAGGAGGTTAAAGGGGCTGTCTCTCCAAGTTGGGAGGTTGATAGTAAAGCAGATGGAAAGTCAAACCGGAGCACCAGGAGAGGGATTATTCGTTGAGTTTTAGAAACCTTTCGTATTCACAGTGTGTCCGTTCTCTAGGTTTCCCGTACATGTTATAGCTGTAGTAATATTCCCTTTAACCTGGAGAGTTGGGACCCATGGAGTGGGTGCCAGGCATTTGTGCTTTAAAGGGTCTGCATTTGCTCACCCAATCTCACCAATCGTCTCAGTCCCAAGTGTCCCTCCTTATGCCACATCCAGCTGTCATTGTAGTTAGGGTCATTCCAGGTTTCATCAGAGACCCTGAAGGAATTGTAAAGAATTTCCCAGTTTTTTTGTTTTGTTTTTGAAATTCCTTTTTATAGTGGGTTTGAGCTGATTCTCGCTGCCATGTTTATGCCAGTCTAGACACACTTGATTCCCTTACGGAGACATATCAATACATAGGTTTTAAGATTCTTACTAGTCAGATATATTCCTCTGCGGGAAATATGGGGTTTTGAGTCCCTTTCACTGAGGAAGGTGTAGGTCTTGTCTATTCCATAGTTGGTTTTTGGAACGGTACCTGTGCTTATATCAAACCCTGGATTTATGCATCACCCCACCTCTCCTTCCCCCTTAAGCAGGCATAAGAGTGTTTTCTAAATGTGAGACACTGTTCTCTTTCCTAACTCAATTCAAGTGTAGCCATGTTGATAGGATCTTCATAAGTGATATCTTAAGATAAGTTTCTTTTTATCTGTGACTTATTTCACTTAGAATCATCGTTCCTGAATCCACCCATTTTGCTGTTACTGGTCTTATGACATTGATTTCATGGCTGAGGGATATTCCATCGTACGTAAGTACCAAAATTTTTTGAACCATTTTTATATTTAGTGGGATATTTACGGGGCACCCAAGTTGAGGTCCTTGTAAGCAGTGCAGCCCTAAATTTTGGGGTGGCTCTGTCTTATTGATTTTCAGTTTTCTCAAGGTATATTCCCTAGACTAGAAGTGCCCTTGGCTCTGTAGCTCTGTTGTTTACTTGTTTTAGGGAACACAATGCACTCCTCCAGAGAGGCAGTTGGCAGTTTACATCCCGCCCATCAGCATAACAAGGCTCCCTGTTCTCCAGGGCCTGTCTTGCCTTTCTGGTTTTTACACATTTTGTGGATGTCCCTTTTGACCGGTGGGAAGTGATACTTTTTTGTAGTGCAGATTTGCATTGCCCGCTTGCTTGCTTGGCGAAAACGGCCGTATGCGTTTTCTACTGAATATATTCAGGAGAAAACGCATACGCCCTTTTTGACCAAGTGCATCATTGACGAAGTTGTGCCCCACGTCCTGTGCTTTAAAGGTGATTCCAACGAAACTCTTGAAATCTGTTTCCTGCTATTCTGCCCCGCTTTCAAGTCCGCCTCGTTGCCTTCCCTTAACAGATTTTTGGACGATAGTTATCCTTTATTAATCTGCCAGTTTGTGAATTAATGTGACCTTGAGCTCCATTTTTCAACTCGTTTTTTGTGAGCTGAACGCAACTCCAAAATTTTGGTTCAGGATTTATGCTGGTTCCCGGTAGGGGGTTGAGACTTTGGTTAATTCCTCTTCCTGTTTGGAAGTTAGAGTGATATGTGCCCGTCCAAATGTCTAACAGCTATTCTCTCATTGGTTCTCCCTCTTCCCTTTCATCCTCTGCCAAATTGGAAACCTGTGCGAACCAGGAGGTTAAAGGGGCTGTCTCTCCAAGTTGGGATGCTGATAGTAAAGCAGATGGAAAGTCAAACCGGAGCACCAGGAGAGGGATTATTCGTTGAGTTTTAGAAACCTTTCGTATTCACAGTGTGTCCGTTCTCTAGGTTACCCGTACATGTTATAGCTGTAGTAATATTCCCTTGAAGCTGGAGAGTTGTGACCCATGGAATGGCTGGCAGGCATTATTGCTTTAAAGGGTCTGCATTTGCCCACCCAATCTCACCAATCCTCTCAGTCCCATGTGTCCATCCTTATGCCACATCCAGCTGTCATTGTAGATAGGGTCATTCCAGGTTTCATCAGAGACCCAGAAGGAATTGTAAAGAATTTCCCAATTTTTTTGTTTTATTTTTGAAATTCCTTTTTATAGTGGGTTTGAGCTGATTCTCGCTGCCATGTTTATGCCAGTCTAGACACACTTGATTCCCTTACGGAGACATATCAATACATAGGTTTTAAGATTCTTACTAGTCAGATATATTCTTCTGCGGGAAATATGGGGTATTGAGTCCCTTTCACTGAGGAAGGTTTAGGTCTTGACTATTCCATAGTTGGTTTTTGGAACGGTACATGTGCTTATATCAAACTCTGGTTTTATGCATCACCCCACCTCTCCTTCCCCCTTAAGCAGGTATAAGAGTGTTTTCTAAAAGTGAGACACTGTTCTCTTTCCTAACTCAGTTCAAGTGTAGCCATGTTTACAGGATCTTCATAAGTGATATCTTATGATAAGTTTCTATTTCTGTGTGACTTATTTCACTTAGAATCATCGTACCTGAATCCACCCATTTTGCTGCTACTGGTCTTATGACATTGATTTCATGGCTGAGGGATATTCCATCGTACGTAAGTACCACAATTTTTTGAACCATTTTTATATTTAGTGGGATATTTACGGGGCACCCAAGTTGAGGTCCTTGTAAGCAGTGCAGCCCTAAATTTTGGGGTGGCTCTGTCTTATTGATTTTCAGTTTTCCCAAGGTATATTCCCTAGACTGGAAGTGCCCTTGGCTCTGTAGCTCTGTTGTTTACTTGTTTTAGGGAACACAATGCACTCCTCCAGAGAGGCAGTTGGCAATTTACATCCCGCCCATCAGCATAACAAGGCTCCCTGTTCTCCAGGGCCTGTCTTGCCTTTCTGGTTTTTACACATTTTGTGGATGTCCCATTTGACCACTGGGAAGTGATACTTCTTTGTAGTGCAGATTTCAATTGCCCCCTTGCTTGCTTGGCCAAAAAGGGCGTATGCGTTTTCTCCTGAATATATTCAGGAGAAAATGCATACGCCCTTTTTGGCCGAGTGCATCATTGTCGAAGTTGTGCCCCTCTTCCTGTGCTTTAAAGGCGATTCCAACGTACCTCTTGAAATCTGTTTCCTGCTATTCTGCCTCGCATTCAAGTCTGCCTCGTTGCCTTTCCTCAACAGATTTTTGGACGATAGTTGTCCTTTATTACTCGGCCAGTTTGTGAATTGCTGTGCCTCTGAGCTCCATTTTTCAACTCGATTTTGGTGAGCTGACCGCAAGTCCAAAATTTTGGTTCAGGACCTATACTGGTTCCCGGTGGGTGGCTGAGACGTTGGTTAATTCTTCTTCCTGCCGGGAAATTACAGTGATATGTGCCCTTCTAAATGCCTAACAGCTACTCTCTCATTGGTTCTCCCTCTTCCCTTTCATCCTCTGCCAAATTGGCAACCTGTGCCAACCAGGAGGTTAAAGGGGCTGTCTCTCCAAGTTGGGAGGTTGATAGTAAAGCAGATGGAAAATCAAACCGGAGCACCAGGAGAGGGATTATTCGTTGAGTTTTAGAAACCTTTCGTATTCACAGTGTGTCCATTCTCTAGGTTTCCCGTACATGTTATAGCTGTAGTAATATTCCCTTGAAGCTGGAGAGTTGGGACCCATGGAGTGGGTGCCAGGCATTTGTGCTTTAAAGGGTCTGCATTTGCTCACCCAATCTCACCAATCGTCTCAGTCCCAAGTGTCCCTCCTTATGCCACATCCAGCTGTCATTGTAGTTAGGGTCATTCCAGGTTTCATCAGAGACCCTGAAGGAATTGTAAAGAATTTCCCAGTTTTTTTGTTTTGTTTTTGAAATTCCTTTTTATAGTGGGTTTGAGCTGATTCTCGCTGCCATGTTTATGCCAGTCTAGACACACTTGATTCCCTTACGGAGACATATCAATACATAGGTTTTAAGATTCTTACTAGTCAGATATATTCCTCTGCGGGAAATATGGGGTTTGAGTCCCTTTCACTGAGGAAGGTGTAGGTCTTGTCTATTCCATAGTTGGTTTTTGGAACGGTACGTGTGCTTATATCAAACTCTGGTTTTATGCATCACCCCACCTCTCCTTCCCCCTTAAGCAGGCATAAGAGTGTTTTCTAAATGTGAGACACTGTTCTCTTTCCTAACTCAGTTCAAGTGTAGCCATGTTTACAGGATCTTCATAAGTGATATCTTATGATAAGTTTCTTTTTCTGTGTGACTTATTTCACTTAGAATCACCGAACCTGAATCCACCCATTTTGCTGCTACAGGTCTTATGACATTGATTTCATGGCTGTAGGGTATTCCATCGTACGTAATTACCACAATTTTTTGAACCATTTTTATATTTCCTGGGATATTTAAGGTGTACCCAAGTTGAGGTCCTTGTAAGCAGTGCAGCACTAAATTTTGGGGTGGCTCTGTATTATTGATTTTCAGTTTTCCCAAGGTATATTCCCTAGACTGTCAGTGCCCTTGGCTCTGTAGCTCTGTTCTTTACTTGTTTTAGGGAACACAATGCACTCCTCCAGAGAGGAAGTTGGCAATTTACATCCCGCCCATCAGCATAACAAGGCTCCCTGTTCTCCGGGGCCGGTCTTGCCTTTCTGGTTTTTACACATTTTGTGGATGTCCCTTTTGAGCGGTGGGAAGTGATACTTCTTTGTAGTGCAGATTTGCATTGCCCGCTTGTTTGCTTGGCCAAAAAGGGCGTATGCGTTTTCTCCTGAATATATTCAGGAGAAAACGCATACGCCCTTTTTGGCCAAGTGCATCATTGTCGAAGTTGTGCCCCTCTCCCTGTGCTTTAAAGGCGATTCCAACGTACCTCTTGAAATCTGTTTCCTGCTATTCTGCCTCGCTTTCAAGTCCGCCTCGGTGCCTTCCCTCAACAGATTTTTGGACGATAGTTGTCCTTTATTACTCGGCCAGTTTGTGAATTGCTGTGCCCCTGAGATCCATTTTTCAACTCGTTTTTGGTGAGCTGACTGCATGTGCAAAATTTTGGTTCAGGACCTATACTGCTTCCCGGTGGGTGCCTGAGACTTTGGTTAATTCTTCTTCCTGCCGGGAAATTACACTGCTATGTGCTCGTCCAAATACCTAACAGCTACTCTCTCATTGGTTCTCCCTCTTCCCTTTCATCCTCTGACAAATTGGCAACCTGTGCGAACCAGGAGGTTAAAGGGGCTGTCTCTCCATGTTCGGACGTTTATAGCAAAGCAGATGGAAAGTGAAACCAGAGCACCAGGAGAGGGACTATTCGTTGAGTTTTAGAAACCTTTCGTATTCACAGTGTGTCCGTTCTCTAGGTTTCCCGTACATGTTATAACTGTAGTAATACTCCTTTCAACCTGGAGAGTTGGGACCCATGGAATGGGTGCCATGCATTATTGCTTTAAAGGGTCTGCATTTGCTCACCCAATCTCAACAATTCTCTCAGTCCCAAGTGTCCCTCCTTATGCCACATCCAGCTGTCGTTGTAGATAGGGTCATTCCAGGTTTCATCAGAGACCCTGTAGGAATTGTAAAGAATTTCCCAGTTTTTTTGTTTTGTTTTTGAAATTCCTTTTTATAGTGGGTTTGAGCTGATTCTCGCTGCCATGTTTATGCCAGTCTAGACACACTTGTTTCCCTTACGGAGACATATCAACATAGGTTTTAATATTCTTACTAGTCAGATATATTCTTCTGGGGGAAATATGGTGTTCTGAGTCCCTTTCACTGAGGAAGGTGTAGGTCTTGTCTATTCCATAGTTGGTTTTTGGAACGGTACCTGTGCTTATATCAAACTCTGGTTTTATGCATCACCCCACCTCTCCTTCACCCTTAAGCAGGCATAAGAGTGTTTTCTAAATGTGAGACACTGTTCTCTTTCCTAACTCAGTTCAACTGTAGCCATGTTTATAGGATCTTCATAAGTGATATCATATGATAAGTTTCTTTTTCTGTGTGACTTATTTCACATAGAATCATCGTACCTGAATCCACCCATTTTGCTGCTACTATCTTATGACATTGATTTCATGGCTGAGGGATATTCCATCGTACGTAGGTACCACAATTTTTTGAACCATTTTTATATTTCCTGGGATATTTAAGGTGTACCCAAGTTGAGGTCCTTGTAAGCAGTGCAGCCCTAAATTTTGGGGTGGCTCTGTCTTATTGATTTTCAGTTTTCTCAAGGTATATTCCCTAGACTGGAAGTGCCCTTGGCTCTGTAGCTCTGTTCTTTACTTGTTTTAGGGAACACAATGTACTCCTCCAGAGAGGCAGTTGGCAATTTACATCCCGCCCATCAGCATAACAAGGCTCCCTGTTCTCCACGGCCTGTCTTGCCTTTCTGGTTTTTACACATTTTGTGGATGTCCATTTTGACCGGTGGGAAGTGATACTTCTTTGTAGTGCAGATTTGCATTGCCCGCTTGCTTGCTTGGCCCAAAAGGGCGTATGCCTTTTCTCCTGAATATATTCAGGAGAAAACGCATACGCCCTTTTTGGCCAAGTGCATCATTGTCGAAGTTGTGCCCCTCTTCCTGTGCTTTAAAGGGGATTCCAACGTACCTCTTGAAATCTGTTTCCTGCTATTCTGCCTCGCTTTCAAGTCCGCCTCGTTGACTTCCCTCAACAGATTTTTGGACGATAGTTGTCCTTTATTACTCGGCAAGTTTGTGAATTGCTGTGCCCCCGAGCTCCATTTTTCTACTAGTTTTTGGTGAGCTGACCGCAAGTCCAAAATTTTGGTTCAGGACCTATGCTGGTTCCTGGTGGGTGGCTGAGACTTTGTTTAATTCTTCTTCCTGCCGGGAAATTACAGTGATATGTGCCCGTCCAAATGCCTAACAGCTACTCTCTCATTGGTTCTCCCTATTCCCTTTCATCCTCTGCCAAATTGGCAACCTGTGCGAAACAGGAGGTAAAAGGGGCTGTCTCTCCAAGTTGGCAGGTTGATAGTAACGCAGATGGAAAGTCAAACCGGAGCACCAGGAGAGGGACTATTCGTTGAGTTTTAGAAACCTTTCGTATTCACAGTGTGTCCGTTGTCTAGGTTTCCTGTACATGTTATAGCTGTAGTAATATTCCCTACAACCTGGAGAGTTGGGACCCATGGAATGGGTGCCATGCATTATTGCTTTAATGGGTCTGCATTTGCTCACCCAATCTCACCAATCGTCTCAGTCCCAAGGGTCCCTCCTTATGCCACATCCAGCTGTCATTGTAGATAGGGTCATTCCAGGTTTCATCAGAGAGCCTGAAGGAATTGTAAAGAATTTCCCAGTTTTTTTGTTTTGTTTTTGAAATTCCTTTTTATAGTGGGTTTGAGCTGATTCTCTCAGCCATGTTTATGCCAGTCTAGACACACATGTTTCCCTCACGGAGATATATCAACACATAGGTTTTAAGATTCTTACTAGTCAGATATATTCCTCTGCAGGAAATATGGGGTTTTGAGTCCTTTCACTGAGGAAGGTGTAGGTCTTGTCTATTCCATAGTTGGTTTTTGGTACGGTAATTGTGCTTATATCAAACTCTGGTTTTATGCATCACCCCACCTCTCCTTCCCCCTTAAGCAGGCATAAGAGTGTTTTCTAAATGTGAGACACTCTTCTCTTTCCTAACTCAGTTCAAGTGTAGCCATGTTTACAGGATCTTCATAAGTGATATCTTATGATAAGTTTCTTTTTCTGTGTGACTTATTTCACTTAGAATCATCGTACCTGAATCCACCCATTTTGCTGCTACTGGTCTTATGACATTGATTTCATGGCTGAGGGATATTCCATCGTATGTAAATACCACAATTTTTTGAACCATTTTTATATTTCCTGGGATACTTAAGGTGTATCCAAGTTGAGGTCCTTGTAAACAGTGCAGCCCTAAATTTTGGGGTGGCTCTGTCTTATTGATTTTCAGTTTTCCCAAGGTATATTCCCTAGACTGGAAGTGCCCTTAGCTCTGTAGCTCTGATCTTTACCTGTTTTAGGGAACACAATGCACTCCTCCAGAGAGGCAGTTGGCAATTTACATCCCGCCCATCAGCATAACAAGGCTCCCTGTTCTCCAGGGCCTGTCTTGCCTTTCTGGTTTTTACACATTTTGTGGATGTCCCTTTTGACCGGTGGGAAGTGATACTTCTTTGTAGTGCAGATTTGCATTGCCCGCTTGCTTGCTTGGCCAAAAAGGGCGTATGCGTTTTCTCCTGAATATATTCAGGAGAAAACGCATACGCCCTTTTTAGCCAAGGGCATCATTGTCGAAGTTGTGCCCCTCTTCCTGTGCTTTAAAGGCGATTCCAACGTACCTCTTGAAATCTGTTTCCTGCTATTCTGCCTCGCGTTCAAGTCCGCCTCGTTGCCTTTCCTCAACAGATTTTTGGACGATAGTTGTCCTTTATTACTCGGCCAGTTTGTGAATTGCTGTGCCCCTGAGCTCCATTTTTCAACTCGTTTTTGGTGAGCTGACCGCAAGTCCAAAATTTTGGTTCAGGACCTATACTGGTTCCCTGGGGGTGGCTGAGACGTTGGTTAATTCTTCTTCCTGCCAGGAAATTACAGTGATATGTGCCCGTTCAAATGCCTAACAGCTACTCTCTCATTGGTTCTCCCTCTTCCCTTTCATCCTCTGCCAAATTGGCAACCTGTGCGAACCAGGAGGTTAAAGGGGCTGTCTCTCCAAGTTGGGAGGTTGATAGTAAAGCAGATGGAAAGTGAAACCGGAGCACCAGGAGAGGGATTATTCGTTGAGTTTTAGAAACCTTTCGTATTCACAGTGTGTCTGTTCTCTAGGTTTCCCGTACATGTTATAGCTGTAGTAATATTCCCTTCAACCTGGAGAGTTGGGACCCATAGAGTGGGTGCCAGGCATTTGTGCTTTAAAGGGTCTGCATTTGCTCACCCAATCTCACCAATCGTCTCGTCCCAAGTGTCCCTCCTTATGCCACATCCAGCTGTCATTGTAGATAGTGTCATTCCAGGTTTCATCAGAGACCCTGAAGGAATTGTAAAGAATTTCCCAGTTTTTTTGTTTTGTTTTTGAAATTCCTTTTTAGAGTGGGTTTGAGCTGATTCTCGCTGCCATGTTTATGCCAGTCTAGACACACTTGATTCCCTTACGGAGACATATCAATACATAGGTTTTAATATTCTTACTAGTCAGATATATTCCTCTGCGGGAAATATGGTGTTTTGAGTCCCTTTCACTGAGGAAGGTGTAGGTCTTGTCTATTCCATAGTTGGTTTTTGGAACGGTACCTGTGCTTATATCAAACTCTGGTTTTATGAATCACCCCACCTCTCCTTCCCCCTTAAGCAGGCATAAGAGTGTTTTCTAAATGTGAGACACTGTTCTCTTTCCTAACTCAGTTCAAGTGTAGCCATGTTTACAGGATCTTCATAAGTGATATCTTATGATAAGTTTCTTTTTCTGTGTGACTTATTTCACTTAGAATCATCGTACCTGAATCCACCCATTTTGCTGCTACTGGTCTTATGACATTGATTTCATGGCTGAGGGATATTCCATCGTACGTAATTACCACAATTTTTTGAACCATTTTTATATTTCCTGGGATACTTAAGGTGTATCCAAGTTGAGGTCCTTGTAAGCCGTGCAGCCCTAAATTTTGGGGTGGCTCTGTCTTATTGATTTTCAGTTTTCCCAAGGTATATTCCTTAGACTGGAAGTGCCCTTGGCTCTGTAGCTCTGTTCTTTACTTGTTTTAGGGAACACAATGCACTCCTCCAGAGAGGCAGTTGGCAATTTACATCCCGCCCATCAGCATAACAAGGCTCCCTGTTCTCAAGGGCCTGTCATGCCTTTCTGGTTTTTACATATTTTGTGGATGTCCCATTTGACCGGTGGGAAGTGATACTTCTTTGTAGTGCAGATTTGCATTGCCCCCTTGCTTGCTTGGCCAAAAAGTGCGTATGCGTTTTCTCCTGAATATATTCAGGAGAAAATGCATACGCCCTTTTTGGCTAAGTGCTTCATTGTCGAAGTTGTGCCCCTCTTCCTGTGCTTTAAAGGCGATTGCAATGTACCTCTTGAAATCTGTTTCCTGCTATTCTGCCTCGCTTTCAAGTTAGCCTCGTTGCCATTCCTCAACAGATTTTTGGACGATAGTTGTCCTTTATTACTCGGCCAGTTTGTGAATTGCTGTGCCCCTGAGCTCCACTTTTCAACTCGTTTTTGGTGAGCTGACCGCAAGTCCAAAATTTTGGTTCAGGACCTATACTGGTTCCCGGTGGGTGGCTGAGACTTTGGTTAATTCTTCTTCCTGCGGGGAAATTACAGTGATATGTGCCCATCCAAATGCCTAACAGCTACTCTCTCATTGGTTCTCCCTCTTCCCATTCATCCTCTGCCAAATTGGCAACCTGTGCGAACCAGGAGTTTAAAGGGGCTGTCTCTCCAAGTAGGGAGGTTGATAGAAAAGCAGATGGAAAGTCAAACCGGAGCACCAGGATAGGGACTATTCGTTGAGTTTTAGAAACCTTTCGTATTCACAGTGTGTCCGTTCTCTAGGTTTCCCGTACATGTTATAGCTGTAGTAATATTCCCTTCAACCTGGAGAGTTGGGACTCATGGAATGTGTGCTAAGCATTTGTTCTTTAAAGGGTCTGCATTTGCTCACCCAATCTCACCAATCCTCTCAGTCCCAAGTGTCCCTACTTATGCCACATCCAGCTGTCGTTGTACATAGGGTCATTCCAGGTTTCATCAGAGACCCTGAAGGAATTGTAAAGAATTTCCCAGTTTTTTTGTTTTGTTTTTTAAATTCCTTTTTATAGTGGGTTTGAGCTGATTCTCACTGCCATGTTTATGCCAGTCTAGACACACTTGATTCCCTTACGCAGACATATCAATACATAGGTTTTAAGATTCTTAAGAGTCAGATATATTCCTCTGTGGGAAATATGGTGTTTTGAGTCCCTTTCACTGAGGAATGTGTAGGTCTTGTCTATTCCATAGTTGGTTTTTGGAATGGTACGTGTGCTTATATCAAACTCTGGTTTTATGCATCACCCCACCTCTCCTTCCCCCTTAAGCAGGCATAAGAGTGTTTTCTAAATGTGAGACACTGTTCTCTTTCCTAACTCAGTTCAAGTGTAGCCATGTTTACAGGATCTTCATAAGTGATATCTTATGATAAGTTTCGTTTTCTGTGTGACTTATTTCACTTAGAATTACCGAACCTGAATCCACCGAATTTGATGCTACTGGTCTTATGACATTGATTTCATCGATGTGGGATATTCCATCGTACATAATTACCACAATTTTTTGAACCATTTTTATATTTCCTGGGATATTTAAGGTGTACCCAAGTTGAGGTCCTTGTAAGCAGTGCAGCCCTAAATTTTGGGGTGGCTCTGTATTATTGATTTTCAGTTTTCCCAAGGTATATTCCCTAGACTGGAAGTGCCCTTGGCTCTGTAGCTCTGTTCTTTACTTGTTTTAGGGAACACAATGTACTCCTCCATAGAGGCAGTTGGCAATTTACATCCCGCCCATCAGCATAACAAGGCTCCCTGTTCTCCAGGGCCTGTCTGCCTTTCTGGTTTTTACACATTTTGTAGATGTCCCATTTGACCGGTGGGAAGTGATACTTCTTTGTAGTGCAGATTTGCATTGCCCGCTTGCTTGCTTGGCCAAAAAGGGCGTATGCGTTTTCTCCTGAATATATTCAGGAGAAAACGCATACGCCCTTTTTGGCCAAGTGCATCATTGTCGAAGTTGTGCCCCTCTTCCTGTGCTTTAAAGGCGATTCCAACGTACCTCTTGAAATCTGTTTCCTGCTATTCTGCCTCGCTTTCAAGTCCACCTCGTTGCCTTCCCTCAACAGATTTTTGGACGATAGTTGTCCTTTATTACTCGGCCAGTTTGTGAATTGCTGTGCCCCTGAGCTCCATTTTTCAACTCGTTTTTTGTGAGCTGACCGCATGTCAAAAATTTTGGTTCAGGACCTATGCTGGTTCCCAGTGTGGGCCTGAGACTTTGGTTAATTCTTCTTCCTGCCGGGAAATTACAGTGATATGTGCCCATCCAAATGCTTAACAGCTACTCTCTCTTTGGTTCTCCCTCTTCCCTTTCATCCTCTGCCAAATTGGCAATCTGTGAGAACCAGCAGGTTAAAGGGGCTGTCTCTTCAAGTTGGGAGACTGATAATAAAGCAGTTGGAAAGTCAAACCGGAGCACCAGGAGAGGGACTATTCTTTCAGTTTTAGAAATCTTTCGTATTCACAGTGTGTCCGTTCTCTAGGTTTTCCGTACATGTTATAGCTGTAGTAATAGTTCCTTCAACCTGGAGAGTTGAGACCCATGGAATGGGTGCCACATATTATTGTTTTAAAGGGTCTGCATTTGCTCACCCACTCTCACCAACCCTCTCAGTCCCAAGTGTCCAGCCTTATGCCACATCCAGCTGTCGTTGTAGATAGGGTCATTCCAGGTTTCATCAGAGACCCTGAAGGAATTGTAAAGAATTTCCCTGTCTTTTGTTTTGTTTTTGAATTCCCTTTTTATCGTGGGTTTGAGCTGATTCTCACTGCCATGTTTATGCCAGTCTAGACACACTTGATTCCCTTACGGAGACATATCAATACATAGGTTTTAAGATTCTTACTAGTCAGATATATTCCTCTGCGGGAAATATGGGGTTTTGAGTCCCGTTCACAGAGGAAGTAGTAGGTCTTGTCTGTTCTGTATTTGGATTATGGAACCGTACCTGTGCTAATATCAAACTCTGGTTTTATTCATCACCCCACCTCTGCTTTCCCCTTTAGCATGCATAAGAGTGTTTTCTAAATATGAGACTCTGTTCCCTTTCCTAATTCCTTCCATGTGTAGCCATGTTTATATACCCTTCATAAGTGATATCTTATGATAAGTTTATTTTTCTGTGTGTTTTTTTCAGTTAGAGTCATCGTACATGAATCCCGTCATTATGTTGCTACTGGCCTTATTACATTGACTTCATGGCTGAGGGATATTCCATCATACGTATTTACCACAATTTCTTTACCATTTTTGTCTTTCCTGGGATATATAAGGTGTCCCGAAGTCGAGGTTCTTGTAAGCAGTGCTGCCATAAATTTTGGGGTGGCTGTGTCTTATTGATTTTCAATTTTCCCAAGGTCTATTCCCATGACTGGAAGTGCCTTAGGTTGTGAAGCACTGTTGTTTACTGCTTTTTGGGAACACAATGCACTCCTCCAGAGTGGCTGTTGGCAATTTACAACCCATCAATCCACATAACAAGGCTCCCTCTTCTCCAGATCCTGTCTTGCCTTTCTTGTTTTTACACATTTTACGGATGTCCCTTTTGACCGGTTGGAAGTGATACTTCTTTGTAGTGCAGATTTGCATTGTGTGGTTGCTTGGTTGGCCAAAAAGGGCGCATGCGTTTTCTCCTGAATATATTCAGGAGAAAATGCATGCGCACTTTATGGACAATTCCATAATTGTTGAAGTTGTGATGCTTTTCCTGTGTTTAAAGGCGATTCCAATGTACTTCTGGAAATCTGTTTCGTGCACTTCTGCCTCATTTTCAAGTCCGCCTCATGGCTTTCTCTCAACAGATTTTTGGAAGAGAGTAGTCCTTTATAACTCTGCAAGTTAGTGAATTGCTGTGCCCCTGAGCTCCATTTTTCAACTCGCGTTTTTGTGAGCTGACTACCAATCCACAATTTTGCTTCAGGACCTATACTGGTTCCATTGGGGGGTCTGGCTCTGAGTTTGTTAATTCTTCTTCGTGACGGGAATTTAGAGTGACATGTGGCCATCCAAATGCCTACAGCTACTCTCTAATTGTTTCTCCCTCTTCCCTTATATCCTCTACACAACGTGCCAACTGTGCGAACCAGAAGGTTATAGGTGCTGACTCTCCAACTTGGGAGATTGATACTAAAGCAGTTGGAATGTCAAACTGGTGCACAAGGAGAGAAAAAGAATTAGTAGAGTTTTAGAAACCTTTCACCATCAGATGGTGTCCATTCTCTAGGTTTCCCATACATGTTATAACTGTAGTGATATTCCCTTCTACCTGGAGAGTTGGGACCCATGGAATGGGTGCCAGGTATTATTGCTTTAAACGGTCTGCATTTTCTCACCCAATCTCACCAATCCTCTCAGTCCCAAGTGACCAGCCTTATGCCACATCCAGCTGTCGTTGTAGATAGGGTCATTCTAAGTTTCATCAGAACCCCTGAAGGTATTGTGTAAGAATTTCACTGTTTATTTGTTTTGTTTTGAAATTCATTTTTATAGTGGGTTTGAGCTGATTCTCTCTGCCGTGTCTATGTCATTCTAGACACACTTGGTTCCCTTATGGAGACATATCAATACATAGGTTTTAAGATTCTTACTAGTCAGATATACTACTCTGCGGGGAATAGGGGTGTTGAGGCCCGTTCAGTGAGGAAAGTGTAGGTCTTGTCTATTTTGTATTTGGTTTATGCAACCGTACCTGTGCTAATATCAAACTCTGGTTTTATGCATAACCCCACCTCTCCTTTCCTCTTGAGCAGGCATAAGAGTGTTTTCTAAATGTGAGACTCTTCTCTTTCCTAATTCAGTTCATGTTTCTCCATGTTTACAAGACCTTCATAAGTGATATCTTATGATAAGTTTCTTTTTCTGTGTGACTTATTTCAGTTAGAATCATCGTACATGAATCCACTCATTATGCTGCTACTGGTCTTATGACATTGATTTCATGGCTGAGGGATATTCCATCGTACATATGTACCACAATTTCTTTACTATTTTTGTCTTTACTGGGATATTTAATGTGTCCCGAAGTCGAGGTTCTTGTAAGCAGTGCTGCCCTATATTTTGGGTTGGCTGTGTCTTATTGATTTTCAATTTCCCCAAGGTATATTCCCATGACTGGAAGTGCCTTAGGTTGTGAAGCTCTGTTGTTTAATTCTTTTAGGGAACACAATGCACTCCTCCAGAGTGGCTGTTGGCAATCTGCATCCCACCCATCAGCATAACAAGGCTCCCTGTTCTCCAGAGCCCCTCTTGACTTTCTGGTTTTTACACATTTTACGGATATCCCTTTTGACTGGTGGGAAGTGATACTTCTTTGTAGTTCAGATTTGCATTGTGCGGTTGCTTGGTTGGCCAAAATGGGTGTATGCGTTTTCTCCTGAATATATTCAGGAGAAAACGCATGCGCCCTTTATGGACAATTCCATAATTGTCGAAGTTGTGATGCTTTTCCTGTGTTTAAAGGTGATTCCAATGTACTTCTGGAAATCTGTTTCATGCAAATCTCCCTCATTTTCAAGTCCGCCTCATGGCTTTTCCTCAACAGATTTTTGGAAGAGAGTAGTCCTGTATAACTCTGCAAGTTAGTGAATTGCTGTGCCCCTGAGCTCCATTTTTCAACTTGTGTTTTTGTGAGCTGACCGCAAACCCACAATTTTGCTTCAGGACCTATACTAGTTATGGGGGTGGGGCAGGCTGAGAGTTTGGTTAATTCTTCTTCGTGACGGGAAATTAGAGTGACATGTGGCCGTCCAAATGCCTACAGCTACTCTCTCATTGGTTCTCCCTCTTCCCTTATATCCTCTGCACAATGTGCCAACTGTGCGAACCAGGAGGTTATAGGGGCTGACTCTCCAAGTTGGAAGATTGATATTAAAGCAGTTGGAATGTCAAGCTGCAGCACATGGAGGGAAAAAAATTAGTAGAGTTTTAGAAACCTTTCACCATCAGAGGGTGTCCATTCTCTAGGTTTCCCATACATGTTATAACTGTAGTGATATTCCCTTCTACCTGGAGAGTTGGGAACCATGGAATCAGTGGCAGGCATTATTGCTTTAAAGCGTCTGCATTTTCTCACCCAATCTCACCAATCCTCTCAGTCCCAGGTGAACAGCCTTATGCCACATCCAGCTGTTGTTGTAGATAGGGTCATTCCAAGTTTCATCAGAACCCCTGAAGGTGTTGTGTAAGAATTTCACTGTTTCTTTGTTTTGTTTTGAAATTCCTTTTTATAGTGGGTTTGAGCTGATTCTCACTGCCGTGTTTATGTCATTCTAGACACACTTGGTTCCCTTATGGAGACATATCAATACATAGGTTTTAAGATCCTTACTAGTCAGATATATTTCTCTGTGGGGAATAGGGGTGGTGAGTCCCATTCACTGAGGAAGGAGTTGGGCTTGTCTCTTCTGTATTTGGATTATGGAACGGTACCTGTGTTAATATCAAACTCTGGTTTTGTGTGTCTCCCCACCTCTCCTTCCCCCTTAAGCAAGAATAAGAGTGTTTTCTAAATCTGAGACTCTGTTCTCTTTCCTAATTCAGTTCATATGTAGCCAGGTTTACATTCCCTTCATAAGTGATGTCTTATATCAGAATGTACCATGGCCCTTGTCATAATAATGCTCCATGGCCCCTGTCATCACAATGCTCCATTCCCTGGTTATCACAATGCTCCATGTCCCTTGTCATAACAATTCTCCATGTACTTGTCATCACAATGCTACATGACACTTCTCATCACAAAGTTACATGCTCGTTTCATCACAATTCCCCATGCACTTGTCATTGCAATGTTCCATGACCCCTGTCATAGCAAGCTCCAAGTGTTTGTCATCACAATGCTTCACGACTTTATCATCTAAATTCTCAATGGCACTTTTCATCACAGTGTTCCGTACCCTTGTCATCACAATGCTCCATGCCCTTGTCATCACAATGCTCCATGACCCCTGTCATCACAATGCTCCCTGACACCTGTCATCACAATGCTTAATGCCCCTTGTCATTACAGTGCTCCATGATGCTCGTCATCACAATTACCCATGGTCTTCTCATCACAATGCTCCACGGTTTTGCCATCACAATGCTCCATGCCCTGGTCATCTCAAAGCTCAATGTCCCTTGTCCTCACAATTCTCCACGTCCTTGTCATCACAATGCTCCATGGCACTTCTCATCACAATGTTATATGCTCTTGTCATAACAATACTCCATGCACTTGTCATCTCAATGCTCCATGACCCCTGTCATAGGAAGCTCCATGCGCTTGTCATCACAATGTTTCACGACATGGACATTAAAATTATCAATGGCCCTTGTCATCTCAATGCTCCATGCGCTTATCATCACAATGCTCCTTTACCTTTGTCACAACAATCCTCCATGACACTTGGCATCACAATGCTCCGTGCTATTGTCATCACAATGGAACATGACATATGTCATCACAATGCTCCCTGACACCTGTCTTCACAATACTCCATGACCTTGTCATCACAATGCTCCATGCCCTTGTCTTCACAATGTGCCATGCCCACTGTCATCAAAATAATCCATGAAACTTGTCAGACCAAAGCTCCATGCCACCTTTCATCACAATGCTCCATGAACCCTGTCATCACAATGCACCATGCCCATCATCATAATGCTTCATGCTCTTGTCATCACAACGAAATCAAAATGCTCTATGACCTCTGTCATCACAATGCTCCAAACCCTTGTGATCACAATGTTCCATAACACTTGTCATCACAATACCCCATGACGCTAGTCATCACAATTATCCATGGACTTCTCATCACAATGCCCCATGACATTTGTCATCACAATGCGCAATACACATGTCATCACAATGCTCCCTGACTCTTGCCATCAGTATGCTCCCTGAACCCTTTCATGACAAGGCTCCATGCCTTTTTCATCACAATGATCCATGCCATTTTCAGCCCAATGCTCCATGACACTTGTCATCACAATGATGCATGCCCTTGTCATCCCAATGCTCCATGACCCCTGTAATCACAATGCTCCATGACGCTTGTCATCACAGTGCTCCATGACACCTGTCATCACAATGCTCCATGCCTTTGTAAGCAAAATGCTACATGACCTTGTCATTACAATGTTCTATGCACTTGTCATCACAATACTCCATTACTATTGCCATCAAAATCCTCCATGAACCTTGGGATCACATTGCTCCATGCCCTTGTCATCACAATGCTCCATGCTCCTTGAAATCAAAATGATCCATGACCTCTTTCATCACAATGCTCCAAACCCTTGTGATCACAATGTTCCATAACACTTGTCATCCCAATGCTCCATGATGCCTGTCATCACAATACTCCATGCCCTTTTCATCACAATGCTCCATGACCTTTGTCATCACAATTCTCGATACACTTGTCATCACAATGCTCCCTGACACTTGTCATCAGAATGCTCCTTGAACCCTGTCACAAAAAGGCGCCATGCCTTTTTCATCAAAATGCACCATGCCGTTTTCATCCCAATGCTCCATGCCATTTTCATCAAAATACTCCACAAGCTTGTCATCAGAATGCTCCATGTCCCTTGTCATCACAATTTTCCATGCACTTGTCAGCACAATGCTCCCTGACCCTTGTCATCACAATGCTCCAAGCCATTGTCATCACAATGCTCCATTACCTTTGTCATCAGAATCCTCCACGACCCTTGGCATCACAATGCTCCATGGCATTGTCATCACAATGGGCCATTACATATGTCATCACAATGCTCCCTGACACCTGTCTTCACAATAATGAATGACCTGGTCATCACAATGCTCCATGCCCTTGTCATCACAATGCGCCATTCCAACTGTCATTGCAATAAGCCATGAAACTTATTAGACCAATGCTCCATGCCCTTGTCATCACAATGCCCCATGCCCTTGTTATCACAATGCTCCATGACCCCTGTCATCACAATGCTCCGTGACTCCAGTCATCACAAGGCTTCATGACCTATGTCATCACAATGGTCCATGCCCTTGTCATCAACAGTCTCTGTGACCTTTTTAACCACAATGCTTCATGAACTTTTCATCACAATGCTCTTTGACCCTTGTCATCACAATGCTCTATGCCTTTCTCAGCACAATGCTCCATGACCCTTGTCATCACAATGCTCCATGCGCTTGTCAGCACAATGCTCCATGACCCATGTCATCACAATGCACCATGCGCTTGTCGTCACAGTGCTCCACAATCTTGTCATCACAATGCTCCATAAACCTTGTCATCACAATGCTCCATGCACTTCAAATCAGAATGCTCTCTCACCACTGATAACACAATGTTACATCACTATTCATCACAATACTCCCTCAACCCTGTCATCACTATGTTCCATGACTCCTGTCATCACAATGCTACATGCACTTATCATCACAATGTTCGATGATCCCTGACATCATAATGTTCCATAACCCCTGTCATCAAAATGCTCCATGACCCTTTTCATCAAAATGCTCCATGACCCCTGACATCACAATGTTACATAACGCCTCTCATCAGAATGTTCCATGACACTTTTCATCAAATTGGTCCATGACAATGTCATCACAATGCTCCCTGCCCTTCTCATCACAATGCACCACGACCTTGTCATCAAAATGCTCCATGACCTTTGTCATCACAATTCTCGATACACTTGTCATCACAATGCTCCCTGACACTTGTCATCAGAATGCTCCTTGAACCCTGTCACAAAAAGGCGCCATGCCTTTTTCATCAAAATGCACCATGCCGTTTTCATCCCAATGCTCCATGCCATTGTCATCAAAATACTCCACAAGCTTGTCATCAGAATGCTCCATGTCCCTTGTCATCACAATTTTCCATGCACTTGTCAGCACAATGCTCCCTGACCCTTGTCATCACAATGCTCCAAGCCATTGTCATCACAATGCTCCATTACCTTTGTCATCAGAATCCTCCACGACCCTTGGCATCACAATGCTCCATGGCATTGTCATCACAATGGGCCATTACATATGTCATCACAATGCTCCCTGACACCTGTCTTCACAATAATGAATGACCTGGTCATCACAATGCTCCATGCCCTTGTCATCACAATGCGCCATTCCAACTGTCATCGCAATAAGCCATGAAACTTATTAGACCAATGCTCCATGCCCTTGTCATCACAATGCCCCATGCCCTTGTTATCACAATGCTCCATGACCCCTGTCATCACAATGCTCCGTGACTCCAGTCATCACAAGGCTTCATGACCTATGTCATCACAATGGTCCATGCCCTTGTCATCAACAGTCTCTGTGACCTTTTTAACCACAATGCTTCATGAACTTTTCATCACAATGCTCTTTGACCCTTGTCATCACAATGCTCTATGCCTTTCTCAGCACAATGCTCCATGACCCTTGTCATCACAATGCTCCATGCGCTTGTCAGCACAATGCTCCATGACCCATGTCATCACAATGCACCATGCGCTTGTCGTCACAGTGTTCCACAATCTTGTCATCACAATGCTCCATAAACCTTGTCATCACAATGCTCCATGCACTTCAAATCAGAATGCTCTCTCACCACTGATAACACAATGTTACATCACTATTCATCACAATACTCCCTCAACCCTGTCATCACTATGTTCCATGACTCCTGTCATCACAATGCTACATGCACTTATCATCACAATGTTCGATGATCCCTGACATCACAATGTTCCATAACCCCTGTCATCAAAATGCTCGATGACCCTTTTCATCAAAATGCTCCATGACCCCTGACATCACAATGTTACATAACGCCTCCCATCAGAATGTTCCATGACACTTTTCATCAAATTGGTCCATGACAATGTCATCACAATGCTCCCTGCCCTTCTCATCACAATGCACCACGCCCTTGTCATCAAAATGCTCCATGACCTTTGTCATCACAAAGCTCCATGACCCTTGGCATCACAATGCTCCATGCCATTGTCATCACAATACCCCATGAAACCTCTCATCACATTGTTCCATGCAATTGTCATCAAAAAGCTCCATGGTGCTTGTCATCACACTGCTCGATGCCCTTCTCATCACAATGCTCCATGCCCTTGTCATTACAATCCTCCATGACCCATGTATCACTGTGTTCCGTGCCCTTGTCATCACAGTGCTCCATGCCCATTCTCATCACAATAATCCATGAAACTTTTCAGACCAATGTTCCATGCCCTTGTCATCACAATGCTCCATTACCCCTGTCATAACAATGCTCCATGACCCCTGCCATCACAACGTTCCACGGCCTTGTCATCACAAGGCTCCATGACCCTTGTCACCACAATGCTCCAAGACACCTGTAATCACAGTGCTACATGCCCTTGTCATCACAAAGCTCCATGATGCATGTCATCAGAATGCTCCATGCCCTTGCCATCACAATGCTCCATTACCCCTGTGATAACAATGCTCCATGACCCCTGCCATCACGATGTTCCATGGCCTTGTCATCACAAGGCTCCATGACCCTTCTCATCACAATGCTCCAAGACCCCTGTAATCACAATGCTCCATGTCCCTTTTTATCTCAATGATCCATGAACCCTGTCATCACAATGCACCATGCCCATCATCATAATGCTTCAGGCTATTGTCATCACAATGAAATCAAAATGCTCCATGACCTCTGTCATAACACTGCTCCAAACCCTTGTGATCACAATATTCCATAACACTTGTCATCACAATGCCCCATGACGCTCGTCATCACAATTATCTATGGTCTTCTCATCACAATGCTCCATGACCTTTGTCATCACAATGCTCAATACACTTGTCATCAAAATGCACCCAGACACTTGTTCTCTGTATGCTCCTTGAACCCTGTCATGACAAGGCTTCATGCCTTTTTCATCACAATGATCCATGCGTTTTTCATCACAATGCTCCAAGACACCTGTAATTACAATGCTCCATGCCCTTGTCATCACAAAGCTCAATGACGCATGTCATCAGACTGCTCCTTGGCCTTCTCATCACAATGCTCCATGCCCTTGTCATCACAATTTTCCAAGACACTCTAATCACAATGCTCCATGCCCCTTTTCATCAGTATGCTCCATGAGACTTGTCTCACAAGGCTCCATGGTTTTCTCATCACAATGCTCCAGCACCTTGTCATCACAATGTTTCACGACCTTGTCATGAAAATTTTCAATGGCCCTTGTCATCATAATGCTCCAAGCCCTAGTCATCACAATGCTCCATTATATTTGTCATCACAATCCTCCATTACATTTGGCATCACAATGCTCCATGCCATTGTCATCGCAATGGACCATGACATATGTCATCACAATGCTCCCTGACACCTGTCTTCACAATACTCCATGCCCTTGTCATCACAATGCCCCATGCCCTTGTCATCACAATGCCCCATGCCCACTGTCATCACAATAATCTATTAAACTTGTCAGACCAATGCTCCATGCCCCTGTCATCACAATGCTCCATGCCCTTGTCATCACAATGCTCCATGACCCCTGTCATCACAATGCTCTGTGACTCCAGTCATCACAATGCTTCATAACATTTGTCATCACAGTGGTCCATGCCCACATCATCACAAAGCTCTGTGACCTTTGTAACCACAATACTCCATGAACTTTTCATCACAATGCTCCGTGACCCTTGTCATCACAATGCTCCATGCCTTTGTCAGAACAATGCTCCATGACCCTTGTCATCACAATGTGCCACGTGATTTTCATCACAACGGTCCACAACATTGTCATCGTAATGCTCCATAAACCTTGTAATCACAATGCTCCATGCACTTCTCATCAAAATGCTCTCTCAACAGAGATATCACAATGTTCCATCACTAGTCATCACAATACGCCCTCACCCCTGTAATCACAATGTTCCATGACCCCTGTCATCACAATGCTACATCCCCTTATCATCACAATGTTCCATGACCCCTGACATCACAATGTTCCATAACCCCTGTCATCAAAATGCTCCATGACCCTTTTCATCCCAAAGCTCCATGACCCCTGACATCACAATGTTCTATAACCCCTGTCATCAAAATGTTCCATAACACTTTTCATCAAATTGCTGCATGACCCTGTCATCAAAATGCTCCCTGCCCTTCTCAACACAATGCACCACGCCCTTGACATCAAAATGCTCCATGACTTTTGTCATCACAAAGCTCCATAACCCTTGGAATCACAATGTTCCATGAACCCTCTCATCACATTGTTCCATGCCCTTGTCATCACAAAGCTCCATGACGCTTGTCAAAACAATGTTCGATGCCCTTCTCATCACAATGCTCCATGCCCTTGTCATTACAATCCTCCATGGCCCATGGATCACAGTGTTCCGTGACCTTGTCATCACAATGCTCCATGCCCACTCTCATCACAATAATCCATGAAACTTTTCAGACCAATGCTCCATGCCCTTCTCATCACAATGCTCCATTACCCCTGTCATAACAATGCTCCATGACACCTGCCATCACAATGTTCCACACCATTGTCATCACAAGGCTCCATGACCCTTGTCATCACAATGCTCCAAGACCCCTGTAATCACAATGCTCCATGCCCTTGTCATCACAAAGCTCAATGACGCATGTCATCAGAATGCTCCATGGCCTTCTCATCACAATGCTCCTTGCCCTTGTCATCACAATGCTCCAAGACCCCTGTAATCACAATGCTCCATGCCCCTTTTCATCTCAATGCTCCATGAACGCTGTCATCACAATGCACCATGCCCATCACCATAATGCTTCAGGCTATTGTCATCACAATGAAATCAAAATGCTCCATGACCTCTCTCATCACAATGCTCCAAACCCTTGTGATCACAATGTTCCCTAAAACTTATCATCACAACACCCCATGACGCTCATCATCACAATTATCCATGGTCTTCTCATCACAATGCTCCATGAACTTTGTCATCACAATGCTCAATACACTTGTCATCACAATGCTCCGTGACACTTGTCGTCAGTATGCTCCTAGAACCCTGTCATGACAAGGCTCCATGCCTTTTTCATAACAATGATCCATGCCATTTTCATCACAATGCTCCATGCCCTTGTCAGCACAAAGCTCCATGACACATGTCATCAGAATGCTCCATGGCATTCTCATCACAATGCTCCATGCCCTTGTCATCACAATGCTCCAAGACCCCTGTAATCACAATGCTCCATGCCCCTTTTCATCAGAATGTTCCATGAGAATTGTCATCACAAGGCTCCATGGACTTCCCATCACAATGCTCCAGGACCTTGTCATCACAGTGCTCAATTCCCTTCTCATTACAATGCTCCATGACCCCTGTCATCACAATACTCCATGAACATTTTCAGCCCAATGCTTCATGACCTTCTCATCACAATGCTCCATGACCCATATCATCACAGTCCTCCATGACCACTGTCATCACAACACTCCATGACCCCTGACAACACAATGATCCGGGACTCTTGTCATCACAATGCTCCATTCCCTTGTCATCACAATGCTCCATGAACATTTTCAGCCCAATGCTCCATGACAATTGTCATCAGAATGATCCATGCCCTTGTCATACCAACGCTCCATGACCCCTGTAATCACAATGCTCCGTGACGCTTATCATCACAGTGCTCCATGACCCTTATCATCACAATTCTCCATGCCTGTGTCATCAAAATCCTACATGACCTTTTCATCACAATGCTCCATGAGCTTGTCATCACAATACTCCTTTACCATTTTCATCACAATCCTCCATGAACCTTGGGATCACATTGCTCCATGCCCTTGTCATCACAATGCTCCATGCTCCTTGAAATCAAAATGGTCCATGACCTCTGTCATCACAATGCTCCAACCCCTTCTGATCACAATGTTCCATAACACTTGTCATCACAACACTGCATGATGACTGTCATGACAATACTCCATGCACTTGTCGTCACAATGCTCCATGACCTTTGTCATCACAATTCTCAATACACTTGTCATCACAATGCTCCCTGACACTTGTCGTCAGAATACTCCTTGAACACTGTCATGAAAAGGCTCCATGCCTTTTTCATCAGAATGCTCCATGCCCTTTTCATCACAACGCTCCACGTCATTGTCATCACAATACTCCACAAGCTTGTCATCAGAATGCTCCATGATCATTGTCTTCAGAATGCTCCATGACCCCTGTCATCACAATGCTCCATACCCCTTGTCATTACAGTGTTCCATGACGCTCGTCATCACAATTATCCATGGTCTTCTCATCACAATGCCCCACGGTCTTGCCATCACAATGCTCCATGCCTTGGTCATCACGATGCTCCATGTCCCCAGTCATCACAATGCTCCATGACCCCTGTCATCACAATGCTCCATACCCCTTGTCATTACAGTGCTCCATGACGCTCGTCATCACAATTATCCATGGTCTTCTCATCACAATGCTCCACGGTCTTGCCATCACAATGCTCCATGATATTTCTCATCACAGTGTTACATGTTTTGTCATCACAATTCTCTATGAACTTGTCATCATAATGCTCCATGACCCCTGTCATAGCAAGCTCCATGTGATTGTCATCACAATGCTTCATGAACATGTCATCAAAATTCTCAATGGCCCTTGTTATCACAATGCGCCATGACCCTTGTCATCACAATGCTCCAAGCCCTTGTCATCAAAATGCTCCATTACCTTTGTCATCACAATCCTCCATGACACTTGGCATCACAATGCTACATTCCATTGTCATTGCAATAGACCATGACATATGTCATCACAATGCTCCCTGACACCCTTCTTCACAATACTCCATGACCTTCTCATCACAAGGCTCCATGCCCTTGCCATCACAATGCGCCATGCCCACTGTCATCACAATAATCCATTAAACTTGTCAGAAAAATGCTCCATGACCCTGTCATCACAAGGCTCCATGCCCTTTCATCACAATGCTCTATGACCCCTGTCATCACAATGCTCCGTGACTCCAGTCATCACAATGCTTCATGACCTTTGTCATCACAATGGTCCATGCCCTCGTCATCACAAGGATCTGTAACCTTTGTGACCACAACACTCCATGAACATTTCATCACAATGCTCGGTGACCCTTGTCATCACAATGCTCCATGCCTTTGTCAGCACATTACTCCATGACACATGGCATCAAATGTTCCATGCGCTTGTCATCACAATGCTCCACATCGTTGTCATCACAATGCTCCACAAACCTTGTCATCACAATGCTCCATGCGTTTGTCAGCACAATGATCCATGACCCATGTCATCACAATGTGCCCTGTGTTTCTCATCACAATGCTCCACAGCCTTGTCATCACAATGCTCCATGACCCCTAACATCACAATGTTCCATAAACACTGTCATCAAAATGTTCCATGACCTTTTTCATCCAATTGCTCCATGACCCTGTCATCACAATGCTCCCTGCCCTTCTCATCACAATGCACCACACCCTTGTCATCAAAATGCTCCATGGCCTATGTCATCACAAAGCTCCATGACCCTTGGAATCACAATGCTCCATGCCATTGTCATCACAAAGCTCCATGAAACCTCTCATCACATTGCTCCATGCCGTTGTCATCACAAAGCTCCATGACGCTTGTCATCACAATGCTCCATGCCCTTGTCATTGCAATCCTCCATGACACATGTATCACTGTGTTCCGTGCCCTTGTCATCACAATGCTCCATGCTCACTCTCATCACAATAATCCATGAAACTTTTCAGACCAATGCTCCATGCCCTTGTCATCACAATGCTCCATTACACCTGTCATAACAATGCTCCATGACCCCTGCCATCACAATGTTCTACGGCTTGTCATCACAAGACTCCATGGCCCTTGTCATCACAATGCTCCAAGACCCCTGTAATCACAATGCTCCATGCCCATGTCATCACAAAGCTCCCTGACGCATGTCATCAGAATGCTCCATGGCCTTCTCATCACAATACTCCATGCCCTTGTCATCACAATGCTCCAAGACCCTTGTTATTACAATGATCCATGCCTCTTTGCATCTCAATGCTCCATGAACCCTGTCATCACAATGCACCATGCCCATCATCATAATGCTTCATGCTATTGTCATCACAATGAAATCAAAATTCTCCATGACCTCTCTCATCACAATGCTCCAAACCCTTGTGATCACAATGTTCCATAACACTTGTCATCACAACGCCCCATGACGCTGGTCATCACAATTATCCATGGACTTCTCATCACAATGCTCCATGACCTTTTTCATCACAATTCTCAATACACTTGTCATCACAATGCTCCCTGATACTTGTCATCAGTATGCTCATTGAACCCTGTCATGAGAAGTCTCCATGCCTTTTTCATCACAATGATCCATGCCCTTTTCATCACAATGCTCCATGCAATTGTCATCACAATACTCCACAAGCTTGTCATCAGAATGCTCCGTGACACTTTTCATCTCAATGATCCATGGCCCCTGTCATCACAATGCTCCATGACACCTGTCATCACAATGCTCCATGCCCCTTGTCATTACAGTGCTCCATGATGTTCGTCATCACAATTATCCATGGTCTTCTCATCACAGTGCTCCACGGTCTTGCCATCACAATGCTCCATGCCCTGGTCATCACAATGCTCCATGTCCCCAGTCATCACAATGCTCCATGACCCCTGTCATCACAATGCTCCATAGCGCTTGTCATTACAGTGCTCCATGACACTCGTAATCACAATTGTCCATGGTCTTCTCATCACAATGCTCCACGACCTTGTCATCAAAATGCTCCATGACCCTTGTCATCACAATGCTCCATGACCACTGTCATAACAATGCTCCATGACCCCTGTCATCACAAGGCTCCATACCACTTGTCATTACAGTGCTCCATGACGCTCCTCATCACAATTATCCATGGTCTTCTCATCACAATGCTCCACGGTCTTGCCATCACAGTGCTCCATGCCTTGGGCATCACAATGCTCCATGTCCCCGGTCATCACAATGCTCCATGACCACTGTCATCACAATGCTCTATACCCCTTGTCATTACAGTGCTCCATGACACTCGTCATCACAATTATCCATGATCTTCTCATCACAGTGCTCCACGACCTTGCCATCACAAGGCTCCATGCCCTGGTCATCACAATGCTCCATGTCCCCAGTCATCACAATGCTCCATGTCCCCGGTCATCACAATGCTCCATGACCACTGTCATCACAATGCTCTATACCCCTTGTCATTACAGTGCTCCATGACGCTCGTCATCACAATTATCCATGGTCTTCTCATCACAATGCACCACACTCTTGTCAGCAAAATGCTCCATGCCCCGGTCATCACAATGCTCCATGTCCCCTGTCATCACAATTCTCCACGTTCTTGGCATCACTATGCTCCATAATACTTCTCATCACAGTGTTACATGTTTTGTCATCACAATTCTCTATGCACTTGTCATCGCAATGCTCCATGATCCCTGTCACAGCAAGCTCCATGTGATTGTCATCACAATGCTTCATGAACATGTCATCAAAATTCTCAATGGCCCTTGTTATCACAATGCTCCATGACCCTTGTCATCACAATGCTCCAAGCCCTTGTCATCAAAATGCTCCATTACCTTTGTCATCACGATCCTCCATGACACTTGGCATCACAATGCTACATTCTATTGTCATTGCAATAGACCATGACATATGTTTTCACAATGCTCCCTGACACTCTTCTTCACAATACTCCATGACCTTCTCATCACAATGCTCCATGCTCTTGTCATCACAATGCGCCATGCCCACTGTCATCACAATAATCCATGAAACTTGTCAGAAAAATGCTCCATGACCCTGTCATCACAATGCTCCATGCCCTTTCATCACAATGCTCTATGACCCCTGTCATCACAATGCTCCGTGACTCCAGTCATCACAATTCTTCATGACCTTTGTCATCACAATGGTCCAAGCCCTCGTCATCACAAGGCTCTCTGACCTTTGTGACCACAACACTCCATGAACATTTCATCACAATGCTCGGTGACCCTTGTCATCACAATGCTCCATGCCTTTGTCAGCACATTACTCCATGACACATGCCATCAAATTTGCCATGCGCTTGTCATCACAATGTTCCACATCGTTGTCATCACAATGCTCCATAAACCTTGTCATCACAATGCTCCATGCGTTTGTCAGCACAATGATCCATGACCCATGTCATCACAATGTGCCCTGCGTTTCTCATCACAATGCTCCACAGCCTTGTCATCACAATGCTCCATGCACCTCTCATCAAAATGCTCTCTCACCACTGATATCACAATGTTCCATCACTAGTCAACACAATACTCCCTCCACCCTGTCATCCCAATGTTCCATGACCCTTGTCACAACAATGCTACATGCTCTTATCATCACAATGCTCCATGACCCCTGACATCACAATGTTCCATAACCCCTGTCATCACAATGCTCCATGACCCTTTTCATCACAATGTTCCATGACCCCTAACATGACAATGTTCCATAAACACTGTCATCAAAATGTTCCATGACCCTTTTCATCCAATTGCTCCATGACCCTGTCATCACAATGCTCCCTGCCCTTCTCATCACAATGCACCACGCCCTTGTCATCAAAATGCTCCATGACCTTTGTCATCACAAAGCTCAATGACCCTTGTCATCACAATGCTGCATGCCATTGTCATCACAATGCTCCATGAACCCTCTCATCACATTGTTCCATGCCCTTGTCATCACAGGCTCCATGATGCTTTTCATCACAATGCTCGATGCCATTCTTATCACAATGCTCCATGCGCTTCTCATTACAATCCTCCATGACCCATGTATCACAGTGTTCCATGCCCTTCTCATCACAATGCTCCTTGCCCCCTCTCATCACAATAATCCATGAAACTTTTCAGACCAATGCTCCATGCCCTTGTCATCACAATGCTCCATTACCCCTGTCATAACAATGCTCCATGACCCCTGCCATCACAATGTTCCACAGCCTTGTCATCACAAGGCTCCATGACCCTTGTCATCACAATGCCCCAAGACCCCTGTAATCACAATGCTCCATGCCCTTGTCATCACAAAGCTCCATGACGCATGTCAACAGAATGCTCCATGGCCTTCTCATTCACGATGTTCCATGCCTTTGTCATCACAATGCTCCAAGACTCCTGTAATCGCAATGCTCCATGCCCCTTTTCATCTCAATGCTCCGTGAACCCTGTCATCACAATGCACCATGCCCATCATCATAATGCTTCAGGCTATTGTCATCACAATGAAACCAAAATGCTCCATGACCTCTGTCATCACAATGCTCCAAATCCTTGTGATCAATATGTTCCATAACACTTATCATCACAACGCCCCATGACGCTCGTCATCACAATTATCCATGGTCTTCTCATCACAATGCTCCATGACCTTTGTCATCACAATACTCAATACCTTTGTCATCACAATGCTCCCTGATACTTGTTGTCAGTTTGCTCCTTGAACCCTGTCATGACAAGGCTCCATGCCTTTTTCATAAAAATGATCCATGCCCTTTTCATCACAGTGCTCCAAGACCACTGTAATCACAATGCTCCATGCCCTTGTCATCACAAAGCTCCATGATGCATGTCATCAGAACGGTCCATGGCCTTCTCATCCCAATGCTCCATGCCCTTGTCATCATAATGCTCCAAGACCCCTGTAATCACAATGCTCCATGGCACTTTTCATCAGAATGCTCCATGAGACTTGTCATCACAAAGCTCCATGGTCTTCTCATCACAGTGCTCCAGTACCTTGTCATCACAATGCTCCATGACCACTGTCATCACAACGCTCCATGAACCCTGACAACACAATGATCCGGGACTCTTGTCATTAAAATGCTCCATGACCATTGTCATCACAATGATCCATGCGCTTGTCATCCCAATGCTCCAGGACCCCTGTAATCACAATGCTCCGTGATGCTTGTCATCACAGTGCTCCATGAACCTTGTCATCATAATGGTCCTTGCCTTTGTCAACAAAATGGTACATAATCTTGTCATCACAATTCTCCATGCGCTTGTCATCACAATCCTCCATGACCACTGGGATCACATTGCTTCATGCCCTTGCCATCTCTCTCTTGCCTTTCTGGTTTTTACAGATATTCGGATGTCCCTTTTGACCGGTGGTAAGTGACAATTCTTTGTAGTGTGGATTTGTATTGCGCGCTTGCTTGATTGGCCAAAAAGGGCGTATGCGTTTTCTTCTGAATATATTCAGGAGAAAAGGCATACGCCCTTTTTGGCCAAGTGCATCTCTGTCCAAGTTGGGATGTTTTTCCTGTGCTTTAAAGGCGATTCCAATTTACCTCTTGAAATATGTTTTGTGCAATTCTGCCTCATTTTCAAGGCCGCTTCATTGCCTTCCCTCAACAGATTTTTGGAAGAGAGTAGTCCTTTATAAGTCTGCAGGTTTGTGAATTGCTGTGCCCCTGAGCTCCAATTTTCAAATCCCATCTTTGTGAGCTGGCCGCAAATCCACAATTTTGCTTCAGGACCTTTACTGGTTCCAGGGGTCGCTATATTGGTTCCCTGTGGGTGGTTGAGGCTTTGGTTAATTCTTCTTCCTGCCGGGAACTTAGAGTGACATGTGACCTTCCAAATGCCTACATCTACTCTCTGATTGGTTCTCCCTCTTCCCTTTCATCCTCTGCACAATTAGCAAACTGTGCGAACCAGGAGGTTATAGGGGCTGACTCTCCTAAGTTGGGAGATTGATAGTAAAGCAGTTGGAATGCCAAAGTGGAGCACAAGGAGAGGAAAAATTAGGAGAGTTTTAGAAACCTTTCGCCATCACAGGGTGTCCATTTTCTAGGTTTCCCATACATGTTATAATTGTAGTGATATACCCTTCTACCTGGAGATTTGGGACACATGGAATGGTGGCATGCCTTACTACTTTAAAAGGTCTGCATTTTCTCTCCCAATCTCACCAGTCCTCTCAGTCCCAAGTGTCCAGCCTTATGTCTCATCCAGCTGTCTTTGCAGATAGGGTCATTCCAGGTTTCATCAGAACCCCTGAAGGAATTGTGTAAGAATTTCGCTGTTTTTTGGGGTTTTTTGAAATTCATTTTTATAATGGGGTTGAGCTGATTTTCACTGACGTGTTTATGCCAGTCTAGACACAATTGATTCCCTTACGGAGACATATCAATACATAGGTTTTAAGATTCTTAGTAGTCAGATATATTCCTCTGTGGGGCATAGGGGTGTTGAGTCCCGTTCACTGAGGAAGGTGTAGGTCTTGTCTATTCTGTATTTGGTTTATGGAATGGTACCTGTGCTAATATCAAACTCTGGTTTTATGCATCACCCCACATCTCCTTTCCCCTGAAGCAGGCATAAGAGATTTTTGCTAAATGTGAGACTCTGTTCTCTTTCCTAATTCAGTTCATGTGTTGTGATATTGACATTCCCTCTATAAGTGATATCTTATGATAAGATTCTTTTTCTGTGTGACTAATTTCCCTTAAAATCATCATACGTAAATCCACTCTTTATGCTGCTACTGGCCTTGTATACATTGATTTCACGTCTGAGTGATATTCCGTTGTACAAAATTACCACAAGTTCTTTATGCATTTCTCTTTTTCCTGGGATATTTTAGGTGTACCAAAGTTGAGGTTCTTGTATGCAGAGCAGCCCTAAACTTTGGGGTGCCTGTGTCTTATTGACATTTAGTCTTCCCAAGTTATATGTCCATGAGTTGAAGTCCCCTTGCTCCGGGGCTTTGTATTTTAGATGTTTTAAAAACAGCATACACTTCTTCAGAGTGGCTCTTGGATATTTATACCCCACCCATCAGCGTGACTAGGCTCCCTGTTTTCCATGGCCTCTCCTGCATTTCTGGTTTGTACACATTTTTTGGATGGCCTTTCTGAGCAGTGGAAATTGAGACTTCTTTGTTGTGCGGATTTGCATTTCCCTCTTGCTTGGTTGGCCAAAAACTCTGCATGTGTTTTTTTCCTGAAGATATTCACGAAAAAAATGCATACGCCCGTTTGCTCAACCGCCTCATTTTAGAAATTCTGCTGCTTTTCATATGCTTTAAATGTGAGTACAATCTACCTTTTGAAATCTGTTTCCTGCAATTCTGCCTCTCATTCAGATCCTCTTCGTTACCTTACCTGAATATATTTTTGGACGTTGGTTATCATTTATATCTTTGCAGGTCTTTGAATTGTCTGCTCCTGAGCTCCATTTTGCAACTCGCTTTTTTTGTGAGCTGGCCGCCAAACCATTGGATTACTTCTGGGCCTATTCTGGTTCTGGGGAGGCAGGCTGAGCCTTTGGTTAATTCTTCTTCCTAATGGGAAATTAGAGTGACATGTGCCTGTCAAAAGTCCTACAGCTAATCTCTCATTGGTTCCCACTCTTCCCATTTATCCTCTGCACAAATTGCAAACTGTGTGAAGCAGGAGGTTAAAGGTGCTGATTCTCCAAGTGGGGAGATTGTTAGTAATGTGGCTGGAATGGCGAACCCCAGCACCAGGAGATCAAAAATGAGGTGCATTTTAGACACCTTTCCTGAGCACACGGTGTACATTCATCTCGGTTTCCCAGGCATGTTTTCGCTGTCAGAAGATTCCCTTGAACCTGCAGATTTGGGACCCATGGAATGGGTACCAGGCAGTATTACTTTAAAAGGTCTGCATTTCCTCACCCAGCCTCTCTAACATCTCTTAGTGTGCATAGCTTCCAGCCTTATATAATCATCCTGCTGTGGGTCTACATGTGTTCAATCCATGTTACATCGTAGCCCTTCAACAAAAGTAGTAAGAATTTTTGTCTGTCTCACTGTTTTTATAAATAGTTTTAAATTTATTTTTATATTGATTACAGCTGATTTTCAAAGCTCTGTTTTTTGCTGCTGTACATCCACTTGATTCATGTACTGAGAGACAACAATAACTTCTTTTTCAGATGCTTACCAGTCATATGTATTATTTTCCAGTGACTTGAGTGGGCTGAGTGCAGTTCTTTGAGGTACCGTGTAGGCCTTGTCAGTTATCCAATTTGGTACTTGGAATGGTATCTTTGCTAATTTCAACCTCCTGGATAATACCTCACCATTCCCCACCTTTCCCATTTAGCAGCCTTATGTCTATTTTCTACATATTTGACTATGTTTCTGTTTTGTAATTTATTTCATGTGTAGCCATTTTTGATTCCACCTTTAAGTGACATCTTATGATATGTGTCTTTTTCTTTCTGACATATGTCACTTAGAATGATCGTATGTAACTCCTCCAGAGTTGTTACAACTGGCCTTATTTCATTGATTTCTGGATGAGTAATATTCCACTCTACATAAGTACCCCATCTCTTTTATCCATTTTATCCTTCCAGGGACATTTAGGTTATATCCAAGTTGAGGCCCTTTTTAACAGAGAGGTGGTAAACGTTGGTGTGCCTGTTTTCTGTCGATTTTTGTTTTTCCCAAGGTACACGCCCATGAGTGCAAGTGCCCTATGCTCTGTAGCTCATTTTTTAGATGTTTCAGCAAACACAATACACTTCTCCAGAGTGGCCGTTGGCAAATTACATTTCCACTATCAGCCTCAGAGGGCTCCCTTTTCTCCTCGCCCTGTCCTGCATTTCTGGTGTTTACACTTTATGTGGATGGCCCTTCTGACTGATGTGAAGTGATACATTTTGTGATATTGATTTCCAGTGCCCACCTGTTTGGTTGGATAAAAAGTGTGTATGGCCTTTATTTGAATATATTCAGAAAAAATGCATACACCCTTTTTGGCCAACTGCATCATTGGCGATGTTCAGCCCCTTTTCTTGTGCTTTAATGGGGAGTCCTTTCTACCTCTTCAAATCTGTTTCCTGCCACTCTCCCTTGCTTACAAGTCCTTTTCTGTGACTTACCTCAAGACATTTTTCGACGATAGATATTTTCAACTCTGCAGTTTCATGAATTTTAGTGCCCCTGAGTTCCATTTTTCAACTTGTGTTTTTGGAAACTGGACACAAAACAGCGGGATTTCCTCTAGCCCTATTCTGTTTCCGTGGGCAATTCTAGCCTTTGATGAATTTGTCTTCTGGATTGGAAATTAGAGTGGCATGTGCCTGTCCGAACACCTAAGACTTGTCTCTAAATTTTTCTCATCTTTCTGCTTCATCCTCTAGACAAATTCCAAACTGTGTGCAACAGGATGTTGACGGTGCTGATATCCCCAAGTGAGGAGATTGTTAGGAAAGATGCTGGAGGGTTGAACCTGAGCACCAGGCAATGAGGAGATGAGGTGCCTTTTCCAAACTCTTTCCGATCAAACGGTGTACCATCCTCTAGGTGTGACAGGCATGTTTTAGCTGTAGGAAGGGTCCCGTGCATGTAAGGAGAACACCAGGGATTTTTCCAAATCAGTGCCTCCCCGAACCCCAAACTGGGGAATTTGTAAGCTACGGCTACACGTATGTCCTTTAAGGGCCTTGGGAAATAGGCAGAGCCCAAACTTTAGATGACTGAAATCTTCAGGGTCAGAAGCGCTCAACATCGGCCTTGCTTAGGTTACATTTTATCTGTCATTGATAGATGATGTCAATAAAAATATCTATTCTTTTTCAGATTATTTCCCCTTATAGGTTATTGCAAAATATTCAGTGTAGTTCCCTGTGCTATACAGTAGTTCCTTGTTGATGATCTCTTTTATACATAGCAGTGTGTATGTGTTAATCCCAAACTGTTAATTTATCCCTTCTCCTACCTTTCCCCTTTGGTAATAATAAATTATAAGATTTTATACTTCTCAGAAATGGGGGAGCTGAAAGAGAGGTATCATTTTCAATGGAAAAGCATTGAAAACAAGATTGAAGCTTCAGCCAAGAGTATTCGATGTACATCCATGGAAATAAATCACTTCATTTCTCTAATGTTGACCTGGCAAATAAGACAGACGTCTTCACTGAACTTGCTTATAGGAAAGTGATGGAAATATCAAATGTAAGTCTTAGAAACATCTTATTTTACCCGAGCATTATACACTGCTCTATGTTAACTACAGTTTGGCTCACACATCTGTTCATTGAAGTTACAATGTTCTCAATTTCTGTTACTGATCCTCCAGAGTGGACCCCAACAGGAGTCCCTGTGCCCAGTGTCATTGGAGCCAACAGATCAAGACTGAGTTTGGTTCAGAAGCAAAGGAAACATTATTTTGAAAACAGAATGGAGAGGTGAGAGCGTGAACTCCCCCATGGGCTGTGGGCTGGGCTGTTGTGTAGGGTCCCCGGCAGCGTCAGTGGGAGGGAGGGGATGGAGCTCTCGAGGGCTGGGTTGGCTGCAGCTCAGGCTCTATGCCGCGGAGTCTGCATGGGACCGGGCTAGCTGAGGTGTCGACCCAGCCATTCTGCACTAGGAAATCGGGTCTGAAGTACCGGGTGTGGGACCTCTGCATGCGGAACCCTAGGAGCACGTGAAATTAGACAAAGCACAAAGGAAAAACAGGTTAGACTTTATTTTATTGCCCAGATTCTCTTTTTATCTCCCAGGAATTTTTAATGAACGTTGCCGGAGACGAACACCTCCTCTGCTTTTTGTTCCGTTCCTTATTCTTGGGGTGTTGAGGGTGCAGACCCCTCTTTTGTAACTGCTTCATGCTGTGGTGGGAGCCCTGATACATGGGGGGAGGGGCAAAACGTCTCCCCACCAGCCTCCTGGTGAGGTTGATTGTCCCAAGGCCTCCTGCCTCACTTCTCGTCCGCCTGAGCACCAGCATTGGAAGTGTTACAGATTCTAATGACCTTTAAGGGTACAGGAAAGAGAGGCGCAGAGATGCTGCGGTGGCAGGTTTCACCCCACCCCACATATGTTCGGCGACCTTAGGCTGACAGTTTTTGCCAGACTAGATGCTCTGACCAGTAGTCTGTGCTTTCTTTAATTAGGTCCCTGAATTAATGTACAAAGAGCACCATGTGTCAGAGCCCTGCCCACGCAACTCCCAGACAGTCCAGGGTCAGTGGTGATCCAGGACCATGACGTCCACTGAGTCAATGGCCTTTAGAAGTAGCCAGCAGTCCAGCCGGTCATATTGGCCACCATCACCACGGTGTCTGTAGGGTTTTCTATGGTGAAAGCGTGATATACGTTTCCCCCGCCAAGCTTATTAGCTCCCCTCTGGGTGCAGTAAGTCCTGCAAGCAGTAGTCTGCTCTTTCGGGGCACAGTCTTGTCGTTTTCTGAGAGAAACTCCAGGTCAAGTGATGGTCACACGAGACATCTTGGGGGCCCGTTGCCCCCGTTTATCTCTCTGGAGGTTGGAGTTGGAGGGCCTCCTCACTCGAGGTCAGTGTGTCCACAGAGCGACCCCTGCAACTTCAGGGCATGATGGGTGGTTAGGATCACCACGTGGGGTCCTTTTCCCTTAGGAGGGAGCTGGCCTTGCGGGCTGCTGATTTCCAGCTTTTTAGATACCCCAGTATCCTGGCCTGATGAGTCGGTGGGCAAAGCCCTTGGTGACCATAGTTTATCATACCTGAAGGGCATTCTTGTGTTGCTCCATTTCAAGTGGTCCCAGTTTTTGCACTAAGGCTCCAAGGGCGATTAACCTTTGACCGGGTATGTAAAGGTCAAAGGGTTTAGCTAAATTAGGGAGTTCCTGGGCAAGCGTCTGTATTGACTGCTCTTTCCATTCTTGAAAGGCTGCTTCTGGATTCTATTTAAAAGGATCATCATCTTTTCGTGTCAGTGTTTCATGTAGAGGCCCAGCTATTACACTGTAGTCAGGGATCCAGATGCAGAAAACCTTGGCCTCCCCAGGAACCCCTAAGCTATCTTCTAGTTTTAGAAGAGGTAAGGCTGCAAATGGCTTCTTCCCTATCCTGGGATGCGTTTCTCCGAATATCTGTGAGAATGAAGCCCAGGCATGTCACCTTAGCCTGGGATATTTGAGCGTTTTTCTTGGACACCTTCTATCCTTTCTTGGCTAGGTAGTTCAGAGGCGTCTTTAGTAGGCCTGGCGATCAGAATGTCATCTGCATATTGAAGGAGGGTTCCCTTTTACAGAGGTAGAACTTTGAGGTCTTTAGAGGACATTTCCCCAATGATGGTGTGGGGATTTTTGAACCATTGGGGCAGGACGGCCCAGCATTATTGCTTTTGTTGCATGTTGTGTCCTGCCACTCACAAGCCAAAAATTCTTGTGACTCTGAGATGAATGGAATACAGAAGAAGGCATCATTGAAGTCTAATACAGAATGCCATGGCCTGGTGGAAGGTAGAATGACCAGCAGGGAGTAGGAAATAGGAGCTACTGGATGTATATCCTCGGTGGCTTCACTGACTGTCCTGATATCCTTTACCAGGTCTCCAGCAGCCCATGGGGCTCTCGTGGTCAGGCCAATCCCAGGATATGGAGCTCACCTGGGCTGCACCCCTACCCCACAGCCCACGGGGCTCTCGTGGTCAAGTCCCTCCCAGGGTATGGAGCTCACCTCTGCAGCTACCCAGCAGCCCATGGGGCTCTCCTACTCAGGCCCTTCCCAGGATACGGAGCTCCCCTGGGCAGGTACCCCAGCCGGGCTGGACACACAGGAACTGTGCACATAGCCCACCTTGCAGAGAACCCCCAGCTCACCTGTCACTCACAGCTGACACAGAATACCTCAGAGCAGGACTTGAACTCACAAACAGCAGCTCTGACAGGTCTGTGACCATGGCTATCACTCTCTGCAGGCTCTTTCTGCCTGGTCTTCCAGACACTTCCACTGCAGCCAGGGCACCAGGCCTCTGTCTCCACCCACCATCACTCCTCTCCCTGACTCCTGGGTTCCTCTCATTAGGATAGTGTCTTCTTGAAGTTGTTTTCCACTCAGGGACCAGATAAAATGATAAGAAAACAAGCCGCAGCTGCAGCCCCTTGTCTATCCTGACTCTCAAGGGCCCACACCTGTTCCTAGGGCCTGGCCCGTTTAGCAAGTTTCATTTTCTGCAACTGTGAGCCCCTGAGGGGTGAGGATTGGCTGATTTTGGCAGCCTGAAACTGCCTGGCAGCCCTCCACAGGTGTGCCTGGGTTGAGGGCAATATAAACAGCTCTCCAGTGAGCGACAGCCCTTGTAGCTGTGACTGACGCCATATTCTCTGCCCCGTAGGCAGTGCCGGGGCTGTGCTGGTGGGAGGGAGTGAGGGGCCGTGGCTTTGTGGGTGGCCCAGTGTGAGTGGGGCTCTGCTGGACTTTCTGCAGGAGTTGCCAGGCTGCCACCTGCTAAAGAAGAGGATGTGTCACCGATACCTGCCACTGGAATTTCTCCCCAGGCAGAGGTGAGGAAGTAAAAAAGCAGTGGGGGCCGTGTCAGGAGCGGTATCTCAGGCAGGGAAATGGAAAGCTTCCAGATGAGCATCTGGGGCCAGGACCATCCTGACTGGCCTGCAGGCACCAAGTCGGCCTGTGTGCTGTCGCTGGTTTGGCTCCACAGCCCTTCCTCTAAGCTTGCAAGTTCTTGTACATATTCAGGTGTTTTACCTGGAAAGGGTGGGAAGAGTTCAGCTGAAGCAGGACTGGGGCTCAGCTCACGTTTACTCACAGATGCCTTGGAACGGTCCCCCAGCTTTGCAATGAGGACCCTCCTTGCTTGGGGGGCGGGCTGCTGGCTGTATGGGAGATGATTCCCCACCTCTGACCAATTTCAGAATTGTTTACCGCTGGAACAAGTGCCCTGATAGGGTTTTCCTTTGTATAACTGGTGGGTTCAGGTTTTTTTTCCTTTTTTGGTTCAAGTTAGATTTTATTCCTCTTTTATGTATTTATTGATATAAGCATGGAAATAATTCATTCATATAAATACATCTGTGTGAAGGGAAGAACTTTTTCTGTTTTATTTTTAAATTTTATTTTTTTTTAATTTTAAAATTTAATTTTATTTATATTTTTATACAGCAGGTTATTATTAGTTATGTATTTTATGCATATACATGTATACAGGTCAATCCCAATCTCCCAACATATGCCACCAACACCACACCATGGCTTCCCACACTTGGTGTCCATACGTGTGTTCTCTACCTCTGTGTCTCTATTTCTTCCCTGAAAACCAGTTCATCTATACCATTTTTCTAGGTTCCACATATATGCATTAATATACAATATTTGTTTTTCTCTTTCTGACTTACTTCATTCTGTATGACAGTCTCTAGATCCATCGACATCTCTACAAATGACCCAGTTTCATTCCTTCTTATGGCTGAGTAATATTCCATTTTATATATGTACCACATCTTTATCCATTCGTCTGTCTGTGGGTATTTAGGTTGCTTCCATTACCTGGCTATCGTAAATAGTGCTGAAATGAGCATTGTGGTGAATGTGCCTTTTTGATTTATGGTTTTCTCAGGGTATATGCCCAGAAGTGGGATTGCTGGATCATATGGTCATTCTATTTCTAGTTTTTTTAAGGAAACTCCATACTCTTCTCCATCGTGACTGTATCAATTTACATTTCCACCACTAGTGGAAGAGGGATCCTTTTGTCCACACCCTCCCCAGAATTTGTTGTTTGTAGATTTTCTGATGATGCCGATTCTAACAGGTGTGCGGTGATACCTCATTGTAGTTTTGATTTGCATTTCTCTAATAATTAGTGATGTTGAGCAGCTTTTCATGTGCGTCTTGGCCATCTCTGTGTCTTCTTTGAAGAAACGTCTCTTTAGATCTTCTGCCCAATTTTGTACTGGGTTGTTTGTTTTTTTAATATTAAGCTGCATGAGCTCTTTATATATATTGGAGATTAAACCTTTGTCCATTGATTCGTTTGCAAATATTTTCGCCCATTCTGAGGGATGCTTTTTGCCATTCCCGTTTTTTTAACAAAAAAAGAAAGAAAGAAAAAGAAGCAGAACACTAATGTGTGTAAAATATGCCTTTTGAAACTGTCGTTTTGAAATATGGACGTCCTTTGAATTTTTTGGTCGATATATGAACCCAGGATTTGTTTTCAGGGCAGGTGTCATTTACAGGCCTGCAATGATTTTGAATATCAACTGACCATTAGCGCTGGGATTAAAGCTGCTGTTGTGTGAAACGGGCACAATGTGGCAGCAGTTCTCCCTTACCAAATCTGGTTACTGGGGCAACAGAGCCTCAATGGAAGTCGCGTTCTACATTGGAATGTAGAATGGAATGTACCAGGAGAAAGCCCCTCAAGTTTGTCTCACTACTTCTTGTTCGTGTTTTCAGTTTAATTTTTTATTTTTTATTACAGCAAATTTGATTACAATGTTTGGCTTGTTGTAGGTGTGGAAGATGTGGTTCTTTTACTCATATACATATGTCTGTTCTTCCTGGGATCCTTTTCCCATGTACCTTATGACAGAATGTTGAGTAGTCTTCTCTTGGTATTCTGTAGGTCTTTGGTGATTATATATGTCACCTATGTTTGTATATATCTGTTAACCCCAATATCAAAATGAACCCAATCCTCACACCTTTCCATTGGGGAAACATTAGTTTGTTTAATTAATCGGTGATTGCCCTTCTCCATGGAAATATCTGCCCTGGTATCCATTTTTCGGTCACACCTATAAGAGATATGATATGATATGTGTCTTTCACTTTCGGACTTACTACAAGTCACATGATTACCTCTAGACACACCTACGGTGCTGCAAATGGCATTGTGTCCTTTTATTCCTTGGCTTCTATTCTGCCTTAGCGAGGTCCATTTTCAACAATGTGATTCCGTGAGGGCTGAGGATTAGCTGACCTGGGTAACCTGACCCTGCCGGCCGGCCCTCCCCAGGTGTGCCTGTGTTGAGGTCAATATAAACAGCGCTGCAGGCAGCAATAGCCCCTGAAGCTGTGCCTGACTCCATATTCTCTGCCCCGTCAGCAGTCTCGGGGCTGTGCTGGTGGGAGGGAGTGAGGGGCCACGGCTTTGTGGGTGGCCCTGTGTGAGTGGGTCTCTGCTGGACTTTCTGCAGGAGTTGCCAGGCTGCCACCTGTAAAGAAGAGGATGTGTCACCCATAACTTCCGCTGGAATTTCTCTCCGGACAGAGGTGAGGAAGGAAAAAAGCAGTGGGTCCCGGGACAGGAGGGGTATCTCAGGCAGGGCAATGGAAAGCTTCCAGAAGAGCGCCCAGGGCCAGGACCTTCCTTGCTGGCCTGCAGGCACCAAGTTGGCCTGCGTGCTGTCGCTGGTGTGGCTCCACGCCCCTTCCTCTAGGCTTTCAAGCCCTTGTACATATTCAGGTGTTTTACCTGCGAAGGGTGGGAAAAGTTCAACAGCAGCTGGCCTGGGGCTCAGCTCACCGTTACTCACAGATGCCTCGGAATGGCCCCCAGCTTTGAAATGAGGACTCTCCTTGCATAGGAGTGGGCTGCTGGCTCTATCGGTGATGATTCCCCACCTCTGACCAATTTCAGAATTGTTTACCGCTGGAGCAAGTGCCCTGATAGGGTTTTCCTCTGTCTAACTCGTGGGTTCAGGTTTTCTTTTTTCTTTTTTGGTTCAAGTTAGATTTTATTCCTCTTTTATGTATTTATAAATATAAGCATGGAAATAATTCATTCATATAAATACATCTGTGTGAAGGGAAGAACTTTTATCTGTTTTATTTTTAAATTTTATTTTTTAAAATTTTGAAATTTAATTTTATTTATTTTTTTATACAGCAGGTTATTATTGGTTATGTATTTTATTCATATACATGTATACAGGTCAATCCAAATCTCCCAACTCATCCCAACACCACCTCCCCATGGCTTCCCACACTTGGTGTCCGTACGTATGTTCTCTACCTCGGTGTCTCTATTTCTTCCCTGCAAACCAGTTCATCTGTACCATTTTTCTAGGTTCCACGTATATGCATTAATATACAATATTTGTTTTTCTCTTTCTGACTTACTTCATTCTGTATGACAGTCTCTAGATCCATCGACGTGTCTACAAATGACCCAGTTTCATTCCTTCTTATGGCTGAGTAATATTCCATTTTATATATGTACCACATCTTTATCCATTCGTCTGTCTGTGGGTATTTAGGTTGCTTTCATTACCTGGCTATCGTAAATAGTGCTGAAATGAGCATTGTGGTGAATGCGCCTTTTTGATTTATGGTTTTCTCTGGGTATATGCCCAGAAATGGGATTGCTAGATCATATGGTCATTCTATTTCTAGTATTTTTAAGGAAACTCCATACTGTTCTCCATCGTGACTGTATCAATTTACATTTCCACCACTAGTGGAAGAGGGATCCTTTTGTCCACACCCTCTCCAGAATTCGTTGTTTGTAGATTTTCTGATGATGCCGATTCTAACAGGTGTGAGGTGATACCTCATTGTAGTTTTGATTTGCATTTCTCTAATAATTAGTGATGTAGAGCAGCTTTTCATTTGCATCTTGGCCATCTCTGTGTCTTCTTTGAAGAAACGTCTCTTTAGATCTTCTGCCCATTTTTGTATTGGGTTGTTTGTTGTTTTAATATTAAGCTGCATGAGCTCTTTATATATATTGGAGATTAAACCTTTGTCCATTGATTCGTTTGCAAATATTTTCGCCCATTCTGAGTGATGCTTTTTGCCATTCCCGTTTTTTTAACAAAAAAAAGAAAGAAAGAAAAAGAAGCAGAACACTAATGTGTGTAAAATATGCCTTTTGAAACTGTCGTTTTGAAATATGGACGTCCTTTGAATTTTTTGGTCGATATATGAACCCAGGATTTGTTTTCAGGGCAGGTGTCATTTACAGGCCTGCAATGATTTTGAATATCAATTGACCATTAGCGCTGGGATTAAAGCTGCTGTTGTGTGAAACGGCCAAAAGGTGGCAGCAGTTCTCCCTTACCAAATCTGGTTACTGGGGCAACAGAGCCTCAATGGAAGTCGTGTTCTAGATTGGAATTTAGAATGGAATGTGCCAGGAGAAAGCCCCTCAAGTTTGTCTCACTACTTCTTGTTCGTGTTTTTAATTTAATTTTTTATTTTTTATTACAACAAATTTGATTACAATGTTTGGCTTGTTGTAGGTGTGGAAGATGTGGTTCTTTTACACATATACATATGTCAGTTCTTCCTGGGATCCTTTTCCCATGTAGCTTATGACAGAATGTTGAGTAGTCTTCTCTTGGTATTCTGTAGGTCTTTGGTGATTATATATGTCACCTGTGTTTGTATATGTCTGTTAACCCCAATATCATAATGAAACCAATCCTCACACCTTTCCATTGGTGAACCATAAGTTTGTTGAATGAATCTGTGATTGCCCTTCTCCGTGGAAATATCTGCCCTGGTATCCATTTTTCGGTCACACCTATAAGAGATATGATATGATATGTGTCTTTCACTTTCTGACTTACTACAAGTCACGTGATTACCTCTAGACACACCTACGGTGCTGCAAACGGCATTGTGTCCTTTTATTCCTTGGCTTCTATTCTGCCTTAGCGAGGTCCATTTTCAACAATGTGATTCCCTGAGGGCTGAGGATTAGCTGACCTGGGTAGCCTGACCCTGCCGGCCGGCCCTCCCCAGGTGTGCCTGGGTTGAGGTCAATATAAACAGCACTGCAGGCAGAAATAGCCCCTGAAGCTCTGCCTGACGCCATATTCTCTGCCCAGTCAGCAGTCTCGGGGCTGTGCTGGTGGGAGGGAGTGAGGGGTCACGGCTTTGTGGGTGGCCCAGTGTGAGTGGGTCTCTGCTGGACTTTCTGCAGGAGTGGCCAGGCTTCCACTTGTAAAGAAGAGGATATGTCACACATACCTTCCGCTGGAATTTCTCTCCGGACAGATGTGAGGAAGGAAAAAAGCAGTGGGGGCCGGGACAGGAGGGGTATCTCAGGCAGGGCAATGGAAAGCTTCCAGAAGAGCGCCCAGGGCCAGGAACATCCTGGCTGGCCTGCAGGCACCAAGTTGGCCTGCGTGCTGTCGCTGGTGTGGCTCCACGCCCCTTCCTCTAGGCTTTCAAGGCCTTGTACATATTCAGGTGTTGTACCTGGGAAGGGTGGGAAAAGTTCAACAGCAGCTGGCCTGGGGCTCAGCTCACGGTTACTCACAGATGCCTCGGCATGGCCCCCCGCTTTGCAATGAGGACGCTCCTTGCGTAGGAGTGGGCAGCTGGCTCTATTGGAGATGATTCCCCACCTCTGACCAATTTCAGAATTGTTTACCGCTGGAGCAAGTGCCCTGATAGGGTTTTCCACTGTCTAACTCGTGGGTTCAGGTTTTTTTTTCTTTTTTGTTCAAGTTAGATTTTATTCCTCTTTGATGTATTTATAGATATAAGCATGGAAATAATTCATTCATATAAATACATCTGTGTGAAGGGAAAAACTTTTTTCTCTTTTATTTTTAAGTTTTATTTTTTAAAATTTTGAAATTTAATTTTATTTATTTTTTTATACAGCACGTTATTATTAGTTATGTATTTTATGCATATACATGTATACAGGTCAATCCCAATCTCCCAACTCATCCCAACACCACCTCCCCATGGCTTCCCACACTTGGTGTCCATACGTGTGTTCTCTACCTCTTTGTCTCTATTTCTTCCCTGCAAAGCAGTTCATCTGTACCATTTTTCTAGGTTCCACATATATGCATTAATATACAATATTTGTTTTTCTCTTTCTGACTTACTTCATTCTGTATGACAGTCTCTAGATCCATCGACGTCTCTACAAATGACCCAGTTTCATTCCTTCTTATGGCTGAGTAATATTCCATTTTATATATGTACCACATCTTTATCCATTTGTCTGTCTGTGGGTATTTAGGTTGCTTCCATTACCTGGCTATCGTAAATAGTGCTGAAATGAGCATTGTGGTGAATGTGCCTTTTTGATTTATGGTTTTCTCTGGGTATATGCCCAGAAGTGGGATTGCTGGATCATATGGTAATTGTATTTCTAGGTTTTTTAAGGAAACTCCATACTCTTCTCCATCGTGACTGTATCAATTTACATTTCTACCAATAATGGAATAGGGATGCTTTTGTCCACACCCTCCCCAGAATTCGTTGTTTGTAGATTTTCTGATGATGCCGATTCTAACAGGTGTGAGGTGATACATCACTGTAGTTTTGATTTGCATTTCTCTAATAATTAGTGATGTTGAGCAGCTTTTCATGTGTGTCTTGGCCATCTCTGTGTCTTCTTTGAAGAAACGTCTCTGTAGATCTTCTGCCCATTTTTGTATTGGGTTGTTTGTTTTTTTAATATTAAGCTGCATGAGCTCTTTATATATATTGGAGATTAAACCTTTGTCCATTGATTCGTTTGCAAATATTTTCGCCCATTCTGAGGGATGCTTTTTGCCATTCCCATTTTTTTAACAAAAAGAGAAAGAAAGAAAAAGAAGCAAAACACTAATGTGTGTAAAATATGCCTTTTGAAACTGTCGTTTTGAAATATGGACGTCCTTTGAATTTTTTGGTCGATATATGAACCCAGGATTTGTTTTCAGGACAGGTGTCATTTACAGGCCTGCAATGATTTTGAATATCAACTGACCATTAGCGCTGGGATTAAAGCTGCTGTTGTGTGAAACGGCCACAAGGTGGCAGCAGTTCTCCCTTACCAAATCTGGTTACTGGGGCAACAGAGCGTCAATGGTAGTCGTGTTCTAGATTGTAATTTAGAATGGAATGTGCCAGGAGAAAGCCCCTAAAGTTTGTCTCACTACTTCTTGTTCGTGTTTTTAATTTAATTTTTTTATTTTTTATTACAGCAAATTTGATTACAATGTTTGGCTATTTGTAGGTGTGGAAGATGTGGTTCTTTTACACATATACATATGTCAGTTCTTCCTGGGATCCTTTTCCCATGTACCTTATGACTGAATGTTGAGTAGTCTTCTCTGGGTATTCTGTATGTCTTCGGTGATTATATATGTCACCTGTGTTTGTATATGTCTGTTAACCCCACTATCATAATGAAACCAATCCTCACACCTTTCCATTGGTGAACCATAAGTTTGTTGAATGAATCTGTGATTGCCCTTCTCCGTGGAAATATCTGCCCTGGTATCCATTTTTCGGTCACACCTATAAGAGATATGATATGATATGTGTCTTTCACTTTCTGACTTACTACAAGTCACGTGATTACCTCTAGACACACCTAGGTGCTGCAAATGGCATTGTGTCCTTTTATTCCTTGGCTTCTATTCTGCCTTAGCGAGGTCCATTTTCAACAATGTGATTCCCTGAGGGCTGAGGATTAGCTGACCTGGGTAGCCTGACCCTGCCGGCCGGCCCTCCCCAGTTGTGCCTGGGTTGAGACCAATATAAACACCACTGCAGGCAGCAATAGCCCCTGAAGCTCTTCCTGACGCCATATTCTCTGCCCCGTCAGCAGTGTCGGGGCTGTGCTGGTGGGAGGGAGTGAGGTGTCACGGCTTTGTGGGTGGCCCGGTGTGAGTGGGTCTCTGCTGGACTTTCTGCAGGAGTTGCCAGGCTTCCACCTGTAAAGAAGAGGATGTGTCACCCATACCTTCCGCTGGAATTTCTCTGTGGACAGAGGTGAGGAAGGAAAAAAGCAGTGGGGGCCGGGACAGGAGGGGTATCTCAGGCAGGGCAATGGAAAGCTTCCAGAAGAGCGCCCAGGGCCAGGACCATCCTGGCTGGCCTGCAGGCACCAAGTTGGCCTGCGTGCTGTCGCTGGTGTGGCTCCACGCCCCTTCCTCTAGGCTTTCAAGACCTTGTACATATTCAGGTGTTTTACCTGTGAAGGGTGGGAAAAGTTCAACAGCAGCTGGCCTGGGGCTCAGCTCACGGTTACTCACAGATGCCTCGGCATGGCCCCCCGCTTTGCAATGAGGACACTCCTTGCGTAGGAGTGGGCTGGTGGCTGTATGGGAGATGATTCCCCACATCTGACCAGTTTCAGAATTGTTTACCGCTGGAACAAGTGCCCTGATAGGGTTTTCCTCTGTCTAACTCGTGGGTTCAGGTTTTTTTTTTCTTTTTTGGTTCAAGTTAGATTTTATTCCTCTTTTATGTATTTATAGATATAAGCATGGAAATAATTCATTCATATAAATACATCTGTGTGAAGGGAAGAACTTTTTTCTCTTTTATTTTTGTTTTATTTTTTAAAATTTTGAAATTTAATTTTATTTATTTTTTATACAGCAGGTTATTATTAGTTACGTATTTTATGCATATACATGTATACAGGTCAATCCCAGTCTCCCAACTCATCCCAACACCACCTCCCCATGGCTTCCCACACTTGGTGTCCATACGTGTGTTCTCTATATCTGTGTCTCTCTTTCTTCCCTGCAAACCAGTTCATCTGTACGATTTTTCTAGGTTTCACATATATGCATTAATATACAATATTTGTTTGTCTCTTTCTGACTTACTTCATTCTGTATGACAGTCTCTAGATCCATCGACGTCTCTAAAAATGACCCAGTTTCATTCCTTCTTATGGCTGAGTAATATTCCATTTTATATATGTACCACATCTTTATCCATTCGTCTGTCTGTGGGTATTTAGGTTGCTTCCATTACCTGGCTATCGTAAATAGTGCTGAAATGAGCATTGTGGTGAATGTGCCTTTTTGATTTATGGTTTTCTCTGGGTATATGCCCAGAAGTGGGATTGCTGGATCATATGGTCATTCTATTTCTAGTTTTTTTAAGGAAACTCCATACTGTTCTCCATCGTGACTGTATCAATTTACATTTCCACCACTAGTGGAAGAGGGATCCTTTTGTCCACACCCTCTACAGAATTCGTTGTTTGTAGATTTTCTGATGCTGCTGATTCTAACAGGTGTGAGGTGATACCTCATTGTAGTTTTGATTTGCATTTCTCTAATAATTAGTGATGTTGAGCAGCTTTTCATGTGCGTCTTGGCCATCTCTGTGTCTTCTTTGAAGAAACGTCTCTTTAGATCTTCTGCCCATTTTTGTATTGGGTTGTTTGTTGTTTTAATATTAAGCTGCATGAGCTCTTTATATATATTGGAGATTAAACCTTTGTCCACTGATTCGTTTGCAAATATTTTCGCCCATTCTGAGGGATGCTTTTTGCCATTCCCGTTTTTTTAAGAAAAAAAGAAAGAAAGAAAAAGAAGCAGAACACTAATGTGTGTAAAATATGCCTTTTGAAACTGTCGTTTTGAAATATGGACGTCTTTTGAATTTTTTGGTCGATATATGAACCCAGGATTTGTTTTCAGGGCAGGTGTCATTTACAGGCCTGCAATGATTTTGAATATCAACTGACCCTTAGCCCTGGGATTAAAGCTGCTGTTGTGTGAAACGGCCACAAGGTGGCAGCAGTTCTCCCTTACCAAATCTGGTTACTGGGGCAACAGAGCCTCAATGGAAGTCGTGTTCTAGATTGGAATTTAGAATGGAATGTGCCAGGAGAAAGCCCCTCAAGTTTGTCTCACTACATCTTGTTCGTGTTTTTAATTTATTTTTTTTATTTTTTATTACAGCAAATTTGATTACAATGTTTGGCTTGTTGTAGGTGTGGAAGATGTGGTTCTTTTACACATATACATATGTATGTACTTCCTGGGATCCTTTTCCCATGTACCTTATGACAGAATGTTGAGTGGTCTTCTCTTGGTATTCTGTAGGTCTTTGGTGATTATATATGTCACCTGTGTTTGTATATGTCTGTTAACCCCAATATCATAATGAAACCAATCCTCACACCTTTCCATTGGTGAACCATAAGTTTGTTGAATGAATCTGTGATTGCCCTTCTCCATGGAAATATCTGCCCTGGTATCCATTTTTCGGTCAAACCTATAAGAGATATGATATGATATGTGTCTTTCACTTTCTGACTTACTACAAGTCACGTGATTACCTCTAGACACACCTATGGTGCTGCAAATGGCATTGTGTCCTTTTATTCCTTGGCTTCTATTCTGCCTTAGCGAGGTCCATTTTCAACAATGTGGTTCCCTGAGGGCTGCGGATTAGCTGACCTGGGTAGCCTGACCCTGCCGGCCGGCCCTCCCCAGTTGTGCCTGGGTTGAGGTCAATATAAACAGCGCTGCAGGCAGCAATAGCCCCTGAAGCTGTGCCTGACTCCATATTCTCTGCCCCGTCAGCAGTCTCGGGGCTGTGCTGGTGGGAGGCAGTGAGGGGCCACGACTTTGTGGGTGGCCCTGTGTGAGTGGGTCTCTGCTGGACTTTCTGCAGGAGTTGCCAGGCTGCCACCTGTAAAGAAGAGGATGTGGCACCAATAACTTACGATGGAATTTCTCTCCGGACAGAGGTGAAATGAAAAAATCAGTGGGGCCGGGAGAGGAGGGGTATCTCAGGCAGGGCAATGGAAAGCTTCCAGAAGAGCGCCCAGGGCCAGGACCATCCTGGCTGGCCTGCAGGCACCAAGTTGGCCTGCGTGCTGTCGCTGGTGTGGCTCCACGGCCCTTCCTCTAGGCTTTCAAGCCCTTGTACATATTCAGGTGTTTTACCTCGGAAGGGTGGGAAAAGTTCAAAGGCATCTGGCCTGTGGCTCATGTCACGGTTACTCACAGATGCCTCGGAATGGCCCCCACCATTGCAATGAGGACGCTCTTTGCATAGGAGTGGGCTGCTGGCTGTATGGGAGATGATTCCCCACCTCTGACCAATTTCAGAATTGTTTACCGCTGGAGCAAGTGCCCTGATAGTGTTTTCCTCTGTATAACTGGTGGGTTCAGTTTTTTTTTTTTTCTTTTTTGGTTCAAGTTAGATTTTATTCCTCTTTTATGTATTTATAGATATAAGCATGGAAATAATTCATTCATATAAATACATCTGTGTGAAGGGAAGAACTTTTTTCTCTTTTATTTTTAAGTTTTATTTTTTAAAATTTTGAAATTTAATTTTATTTATTTTTTTATACAGCAGGTTATTATTAGTTATGTATTTTATGCATATACATGTATACAGGTCAATCCCAATCTCCCAACTCATCCCACCACCACCAACCCATGGCTTCCCACATTTGGTGTCCATACGTGTGTTCTCTACCTCTGTGTCTCTATTTCTTCCCTGCAAAGCAGTTCATCTGTACCATTTTTCTAGGTTCCACATATATGCATTAATATACAATATTTGTTTGTCTCTTTCTGACTTACTTCATTCTGTATGACAGTCTCTAGATCCATCGACGTCTCTATAAATGACCCACTTTCATTCCTTCTTATGGCTGAGTAATATTCCATTTTATATATGTACCACATCTTTATCGATTCGTCTGTCTGTGGGTATTTAGGTTGCTTCCATTACCTGGCTATCGTAAATAGTGCTGAAATGAGCATTGTGGTGAATGTGCCTTTTTGATTTATGGTTTTCTCTGGGTATATGCCCAGAAGTGGGATTGCTTGATCATATGGTCATTCTATTTCTAGTTTTTTTAAGGAAACTCCATACTCTTCTCCATCGTGACTGTATCAATTTACATTTCCACCACTAGTGGAAGAGGGATCCTTTTGTCCACACCCTCCCCAGAATTCGTTGTTTGTAGATTTTCTGATGATGCCGATTCTAACAGGTGTGAGGTGGTACCTCATTGTAGTTTTGATTTGCATTTCTCTAATAATTAGTGATGTTGAGCAGCTTTTCATGTGCGTCTTGGCCATCTCTGTGTCTTCTTTGAAGTAACGTCTGTTTAGATCTTCTGCCCATTTTTGTATTGGGTTGTTTGTTTTTTAATATTAAGCTGCATGAGCTCTTTATATATATTGGAGATTAATCCTTTGTCCATTGATTCGTTTGCAAATATTTTCGCCCATTCTGAGGGATGCTTTTTGCCATTCCGTTTTTTTAACAAAAAAAGAAAGAAAGAAAAAGAAGCAGAACACTAATGTGTGTAAAATATGCCTTTTGAAACTGTCGTTTTGAAATATGGACGTCCTTTGAATTTTTTGGTCGATATATGAACCCAGGATTTGTTTTCAGGGCAGGTGTCATTTACAGGCCTGCAATGATTTTGAATATCAACTGACCCTTAGCGCTGGTATTAAAGCTGCTGTTGTGTGAAACGGCCACAAGGTGGCAGCAGTTCTCCCTTACCAAATCTGGTTACTGGGGCAACAGAACCTCAATGGAAGTCGTGTTCTAGATTGGAATTTAGAATGGAATGTGCCAGGAGAAAGCCCCTCAAGTTTGTCTCACTACTTCTTGTTCGTGTTTTTAATTTAATTTTTTTATTTTTTATTACAGCAAATTTGATTACAATGTTTGGCTTGTTGTAGGTGTGGAAGATGTGGTTCTTTTACACATATACATATGTCAGTTCTTCCTGGGATCCTATTCCCATGAACCTTATGACAGAATGTTGAGTATTCTTCTCTTGGTATTCTGTAGGTCTTCGGTGATTATATATGTCACCTGTGTTTGTATATGTCTGTTAACCCCACTATCATAATGAAACCAATGCTCACACCTTTCCATTGGTGAACCATAAGTTTGTTGAATGAATCTGTGATTGCCCTTCTCCGTGGAAATATCTGCCCTGGTATCCATTTTGCGGTCACACCTATAAGAGATATGATATGATATGTGTCTTTCACTTTCTGACTTACTACAAGTCACGTGATTACCTCTAGACACACCTACGGTGCTGCAAATGGCATTGTGTCCTTTTATTCCTTGGCTTCTATTCTGCCTTAGCGAGGTCCATTTTCAACAATGTGATTCCCTGAGGGCTGAGGATTAGCTGACCTGGGTAGCCTGACCCTGCCGGCCGGCCCTCCCCACGTGTGCCTGGGTTGAGGTCAATATAAACAGCACTGCAGGCAGAAATAGCCCCTGAAGCTCTGCCTGATGCCATATTCTCTGCACAGTCAGCAGTCTCGGGGCTGTGCTGCTGGGAGTGATTGTGAGGTCACGGCTTTGTGGGTGCCCCGTTGTGAGTGGGTCTCTGCTGGACTTTCTGCAGGAGTTGCCAGGCTTCCACCTGTAAAGAAGAGGATGTGTCAGCCATACCTTCCGCTGGAATTTCTCTGTGGACAGAGGTGAGGAAGGAAAAAAGCAGTGGGGGCCGGGACAGGAGGGGTATCTGAGGCAGGGCAATGGAAAGCTTCCAGAAGAGCGCCCAGGGCCAGGACCATCCTGGCTGGCCTGCAGGCACAAAGTTGGTCTGCATGCTGTCGCTGGTGTGGCTCCACGGCCCTTCTCTAGGCTTTCAAGGCCTTGTATATATTCAGGTGTTTTACCTGGGAAGGGTGGGAAAAGTTCAACAGCAGCTGGCCTGGGGCTCAGCTCACGGTTACTCACAGATGCCTCAAGTCCCTTTCACTGAGGAAGGTGTAGGTGTTGTCTATTCCATAGTTTGTTTTTGGAACGGTACCTGTGCTTATATCAAACTCTGATTTTATGCATCACCCCACCTCTCATTCCCCCTTAAGCAGGCATAAGAGTGTTTTCCAAATGTGAGACTCTGTTCTCTTTCCTAACTGAGTTCAAGTGTAGCCATGTTTACAGGATCTTCATAAGTGATATCTTAATATAAGTTTCTTTTTCTGTGTGACTTATTTCACTTAGAAGCATCATACCTCATCAACCTCATTTTGCTGCTACTGGTCTTATGCCATTGATTGCATGGCTGAGGGATATTCCATCGTACGGAAGTACCACAATTTTTTGAACCATTTTTATATTTCCTGGCATATTTAAGGTGTACCCAAGTTGAGGTTCTTGTAAGCAGTGAAGCCCTAAATTTTGGGGTGGCTCTGTCTTATTGATTTTCAGGTTTCCCAAGGTATATTCCCTAGACTGGAAGTGCCCTTGGCTCTGTAGCTCTGTTGTTTACTTGTTTTAGGGAACACAAGGCACTCATCCAGAGAGGCAGGTGGCAATTTACATCCCGCCCATCAGCATAACAAGACTCCCAGTTCTCCAGGGCCTGTTTTGCCTTTCTGGTTTTTACACATTTTCTGGATGTCCCTTTTAGACCTGTGGAAAGTGATACATCTTTGTAGTGCAGATTTTCATTGCCCGCCTGCTTGCTTGGCCAAAAAGGGCGTATGCGTTTTCTCCTGAATATATTCATGAGAAAACACATACGCTCTATTTGGCCAAGTGCATCATTTTTGAAATTTTGCCCCTCTTTCTGTGCTTCAAACGCGATTCCAACGTACCTCTTGAAATCTGTTTCCTGGTGTTCTAACTCGCTTTTATGTCTGCCTCGTTGCCTTCCCTCACCAGATTTTTGGACGATAGTTGTCTTTTATTACTCTGCCAGTTTGTGAATTGCTGTGCCCCTGAGCTCCATTATTCTACTCGTTTTTTGTGAGCTGACCGCAAGTCCAAAATTTTGGTTCAGGACCTATACTGGTTTCCGATGGGGCGCTGAGACTTTGGTTAATTCTTCTTCCTGCTGGGAAATTGGATTGACATTTGCCCGTCCAAATGCCTAACTGCTACTCTCTCATTGGTTCTCCCTCTTCACTTTCATCCTCAGCCAAACTGGTATCCTGTGCGTACCAGTAGGTTAAAGGGGCTGTCTCTCCAAGTTGGGAGATTGATAGTAAAGCATTTGGAAAGTGAAACCGGAGCACCAGGAGAGGGACTATTCGTTGAGTTTTAGAAACCTTTCGTATTCACAGTGTGTCCATGCTCTAGGTTTCCCGTACATGTTATATGTGTAGTAATATTCCCTTCAACCTGGAGAATTGGGACCCATGGAATGGGTGCCACGCATTATTGCTTTAAAGGGTCTGCATTTGCTCACCCAATCTCACCAATCCTCTCAGTCCCAAGTGTCCAGCATTATGCCATATCCAGCTGTCATTGTAAATAGGGTAATTCCAGGTTTCATCAGAGAACATGAAGGAATTGTAAAGAATTTCCATTTTAGTTTTGTTTAGTTTTTGTAATTCCTTTTTATAGTGGGTTTGAGCTGATTACGCTGCCATGTTTATGCCAGTGTAGACACACTTGATTCCCTTACGGAGACATATCAATACATAGGTTTTAAGATTCTTACTAGTCAGATATATTCCTTTGTGGGAAATATGGGGTTTTGAGTCCCTTTCAATGAGGAATGTGTAGGTCTTGTCTATTCCTTAGTTGGTTTTTGGAACGGTACCTGTGCTTATATCAAACTCTGTTTTTATGCATCACCCCAACTCTCCTTCCCCCTTAAGCAGCCATAAGAGTGTGTTCTAAATGTGCGACTCTGTTCTCTTTCCTAACTGAGTTCAAGTGTAGCCATGTTTACAGGATCTTCATAAGTGATATCTTATGATAAGTTTCTTTTTCTGTGTGACTTATTTCACTTAGAATCATCGTACCTGAATCCACCCATTTTGCTGCTACTGGTCTTATGACATTGATTTCATGGCTGAGGGATATTCCATCGTACGGAAGTACCACAATTTTTTGAACCATTTTTATATTTCCTGGGATATTTAAGGTGTATCCAAGTTGAGGTCCTTGTAAGCAGTGCAGCCCTAAATTTTGGGGTGGCTCTGTCTTATTGATTTTCAGTTTTCCCAAAGTATATTCCCTAGACTGGAAGTGCCCTTGGCTCTGTAGCTCTGTTCTTTACTTGTTTTAGGGAACACAATGCACTCCTCCAGAGAGGCAGTTGGCAATTTACATCCCTCGCATCAGCATAACAAGGCTCCCTGTTCTCCAGGGCCTGTCTTGCCTTTCTGGATTTTGCACAGTTTGTCGATGCCCCTTTGATCGGTTAGAAGTGATACTTCTTTGTAGTGCAGATGTGCATTTCACGCTTGCTTGCTTGGCCAAAAAGGGCGTATGCGTTTTCTCCTGAATATATTCAGGAGAAAACGCATACGCCCTTTTTGCCCAAGTGTACCATTGTTGAAGTTGTGCCCCTCTTCCTGTGCTTTAAAGGCGATTCCAACGTACCTCTTGAAATCTGTTTCTTGCTATTCTGCCTAGCTTTCAAGTCCACCTCGTTGCCTTCCCTCAACAGATTTTTGGACAATAGTTTTCCTTTACTACTCTGCCAGTTTGTGAATTGCTGTGCCCCTGAGCTCCATTTTTCAACTCGTTTTTTTGTGAGCTGAGCTCAAGTCCAAAATTTTGGTTCAGGATCTATGCTGGTTCCCGGTGGGGGGCTGAGACTTTGGTTAATTCTTCTTCCTGCCGGGAAGTTAGAGTGATATGTTCCCGTCCAGATGCCTAACAGCTACTCTCTCATTGGTTCTCCCTCTTCCCTTTCATCCTCTGCCAAATTGGCAACATGTACGAGCCAGGAGGTTAAAGGGGCTGTCTCTCCAATTTGGGAGATTGATAGTTAAGCAGATGGAAAGTGAAACCGGAGCACCAGGAGAGGGCCTATTCTTTGAGTTTTAGAGACCTTTCGTATTCACAGTGTGTCTGTTCTCTAGGTTTCCCGTACATGTTATAGCTGTGGTAATATTCCCTTCATTCTGGAGAGTTGGGACCCAAGGAATGGGTGCCATGAATTATTGCTTTAAATGGTCTGCATTTGCTCACCTAATCTAACCGATCCTCTCAGTCCCAAGTGTCCAGCCTTATGCCACACCCAGCTGTCGCTGTAGATAGGGTCATTCCAGGTTTCATCAGATATCCTGAAGGAACTCTAAAGTATTTCCCTGTTTTTTTTTTTTTGTTTCTTTGAGAAATTCCCTTTTATAGTGGGTTTGAGCTGATTCTCGCTGCCATGTTTATGCCAGTCTAGACACACTTGATTCCCTACGGAGACATATCAATACATAGGTTTTAAGATTCTTACTAGTCAGATATATTCCTCTGCAGGAAATATGGGGTTTTCAGTCCCTTTCACTGAGGAAGGTGTATGTATTTTCTATTCCATAGTTGGTTTTTGGAACGGTACCTGTGCTTATATCAAACTCTGGTTTTATGCATCACCCCACCTCTCCTTCCCCCTTAAGCAGGCATAAGAGTGTTTTCTAAATGTGAGACTCTGTTCTCTTTTCTAACTCAGTTCAAGTGTAGCCATGTTTACAGGATCTTCATAAGTGATATCTTATGATAAGTTTCTTTTTCTGTGTGACTTATTTCACTTAGAATCATCGTACCTGAATCCACGCATTTTGCTGCTACTGGTCTTATGACATTGATTTCATGGCTGAGGTATATTCCAACTTAAGTAAGTACCGCAATTTTTTGAACCATTTTTATATTTCCTGGGTCATTTAAAGTGTACCCAAGTGGAGGTTCTTGTAAGCAGTGCAGCCCTAAATTTTGGGGTGCCTCTGTCTTATTGATTTTCAGTTTTCCCAAGGTATATTCCCTAGACTGGAAGTGCCCTTGGCTCTGTAGCTCTGTTCTTTACTTGTTTTAGGGAACACAATGCACTCCTCCAGAGAGGCAGCTGGCAATTTACATCCCTCGCATCAGCATAACAAGGCTCCCTGTTCTCCAGGGCCTGTCTTGCCTTTCTGGTTTTTACACATCTTGTGGATGTCCCTTTTGACCGGTGGGAAGTGATACTTCTTTGTAGTGCAGATTTGCATTGCCCGCTTGCTTGCTTGGCCAAAAAGGGCGTATGCGTTTTCTCCTGAATATATTCAGGAGAAAACACATACGCCCTTTTTGGCCAAGTGCATCATTGGCGAAATTGTGCCCCTCTTCCTGTGCTTTAAAGGCGATTCCAACGTACCTCTTGAAATCTGTTTCCTGCTATTCTGCCTCGCTTTCAAGTCCACCTCGTTGCCTTCCCTTAACAGATTTTTGGACGATAGTTGTCCTTTATTACTCTGCAAGTTTGTGAATTGCTGTGCCCCTGAGCTCCATTTTTCAACTCGTTTTTTGTGAGCTGACCGCAAGTCCAAAATTTTGGTTCAGGACCTATGCTGGTTCCCGGTGGGGTGCTGAGACTTTGGTTAATTCTTAGTCCTGCTGGGAAGTTAGAATGATATGTTCCCGTCCAAATGCCTAACAGCTACTCTCTTAGGTTCTCCCTCTTCCCTTTCATCCTCTGCCAAATTGGAAACCTGTGCTAACCAGGAGTTTAAAGGGGCTGTCTCTCCAAGTTGGGAGGTTGATAGTAAAGCAGATGGAAAGCCAAACCGGAGCACCAGGAGAGGGACTCTTCGTTGAGTTTTAGAAACCTCTCGTATTCACAGTGTCTCCGTTCTCTAGGTTTCCCGTACATGTTATAGCTGTAGTAATATTCCCTTCAACCTGGAGAGTTGGGACCCATGGAATGGGTGCCAGGCATTTGTGCTTTAAAGGGTCTGCGTTTCCTCACCCAATCTCACCAATCCTCTCAGTCCCAAGTGTCCAGCATTATGCCACACCCAGCTGTCGCTGTAGATAGGGTCATTCCAGGTTTCATCAGATATCCTGAAGGAACTCTAAAGTATTTCCCTGTTTTTTTTTTTTTTGTTTCTTTGAGAAATTCCCTTTTATAGTGGGTTTGAGCTGATTCTCGCTGCCATGTTTATGCCAGTGTAGACACACTTGATTCCCTTAAGGAGACATATCAATACATAGGTTTTAAGATTCTTACTAGTCAGATATATTCCTCTGCAGGAAATATGGGGTTTTCAGTCCCTTTCACTGAGGAAGGTGTATGTATTTTCTATTCCATAGTTGGTTTTTGGAACGGTACCTGTGCTTATATCAAACTCTGGTTTTATGCATCACCCCACCTCTCCTTCCCCCTTAAGCAGGCATAAGAGTGTTTTCTAAATGTGAGACTCTGTTCTCTTTTCTAACTCAGTTCAAGTGTAGCCATGTTTACAGGATCTTCATAAGTGATATCTTATGATAAGTTTCTTTTTCTGTGTGACTTATTTCACTTAGAATCATCGTACCTGAATCCACGCATTTTGCTGCTACTGGTCTTATGACATTGATTTCATGGCTGAGGTATATTCCAACTTAAGTAAGTACCGCAATTTTTTGAACCATTTTTATATTTCCTGGGTCATTTAAAGTGTACCCAAGTGGAGGTTCTTGTAAGCAGTGCAGCCCTAAATTTTGGGGTGCCTCTGTCTTATTGATTTTCAGTTTTCCCAAGGTATATTCCTTAGACTGGAAGTGCCCTTGGCTCTGTAGCTCTGTTCTTTACTTGTTTTAGGGAACACAATGCACTCCTCCAGAGAGGCAGCTGGCAATTTACATCCCTTGCATCAGCATAACAAGGCTCCCTGTACTCCAGGGCCTGTCTTGCCTTTCTGGTTTTTACACATCTTGTGGATGTCCCTTTTGACCGGTGGGAAGTGATACTTCTTTGTAGTGCAGATTTGCATTGCCTGCTTGCTTGCTTGGCCAAAAAGTGCGTATGCGTTTTCTCCTGAATATATTCAGGAGAAAACACATACGCCCTTTTTGGCCAAGTGCATCATTGGCGAAGTTGTGCCCCTCTTCCTGTGCTTTAAAGGCGATTCCAACGTACCTCTTGAAATCTGTTTCCTGCTATTCTGCCTCGCTTTCAAGTCCGCCTCGTTGCCTTCCCTTAACAGATTTTTGGACGATAGTTGTCCTTTATTACTCTGCAAGTTTGTGAATTGCTGTGCCCCTGAGCTCCATTTTTCAACTCGTTTTTTGTGAGCTGACCGCAAGTCCAAAATTTTGGTTCAGGACCTATGCTGGTTCCCGGTGGGGTGCTGAGACTTTGGTTAATTCTTAGTCCTGCTGGGAAGTTAGAGTGATATGTTCCCGTCCAAATGCCTAACAGCTACTCTCTCATTGGTTCTCCCTCTTCCCTTTTATCCTCTGCCAAATTGGAAACCTGTGCTAACCAGGAGTTTAAAGGGGCGGTCTCTACAAGTTGGGAGGTTTATAGTAAAGCAGATGGAAAGCCAAACCGGAGCACCAGGAGAGGGACTCTTCGTTGAGTTTTAGAAACCTTTCGTATTCACAGTGTCTCCGTTCTCTAGGTTTCCCGTACATGTTATAGCTGTAGTAATATTCCCTTCAACCTGGAGAGTTGGGACCCATGGAATGGGTGCCAGGCATTTGTGCTTTAAAGGGTCTGCGTTTGCTCACCCAATCTCACCAATCCTCTCAGTCCCAAATGTCCAGCCTTATGCCACATCCAGCTGTCGTTGTAGATAGGGTCATTCCAGGTTTCATCAGAGACCCTGAAGGAATTGTAAAGAATTTCCCAGTTTTTTGTTTTGTTTTTGAAATTCCTTTTTATAGTGGGTTTGAGCTGATCCTCGCTCCCATGTTTATGCCAGTCTAGACACACTTGATTCCCTTACGGAGACATATCAATACATAGGTTTTAAGATTTTTACTACTCTGATATATTCCTCTGTGGGAAATATGGGGTTTTGATTCCCTTTCACTGAGGAAGGTGTAGGTCTTGTCTATTCCATAGTTGGTTTTTGGAACGGTACATGTGCTTATATCAAACTCTGGTTTTATGCATCACCCCATCTCTCCTTCCCCCTTAAGCAGGCATAAGAGTGTTTTCTAAATGTGAGACACTGTTCTCTTTCCTAACTCAGTTCAAGTGTAGCCATGTTTACAGGATCTTCATAAGTGATATCTTATGATAAGTTTCTTTTTCTGTGTGACTTATTTCACTTAGAATCATCGTACCTGAATCCACCCATTTTGCTGCTACTGGTCTTATGACATTGATTTCATGGCTGAGGGTTATTCCATAGTACGTAAGTACCACAATTTTTTGAACCATTTTTATATTTCCTGGGATATTTAAGGTGTACACAAGTTGAGGTCCTTGTAAGCAGTGCAGCCCTAAATTTTGGGGTGGCTCTGTCTTATTGATTTTCAGTTTTCCCTAGGTATATTCCCTAGACTGGAAGTGCCCTTGGCTCTGTAGCTCTGTTCTTTACTTGTTTTAGGGAACACAATGCACTCCTCCAGAGAGGCAGTTGGCAGTTTACATACGGCCCATCAGCATAACAATGCTCCTTGTTCTCCAGGGCCGGTCTTGCCTTTCTGGTTTTTACTCATTTTGTGGATGTCCCTTTTGACTGGTGGGAAGTGATACTTTTTGTAGTGCAGATTTGCATTGCCCGCTTGCTTGCTTGGCCAAAAAGGGCGTATGCGTTTTCTCCTGAATATATTCAGGAGAAAACGCATACGCCCATTTTGGCCAAGTGCATCATTGTCGAAGTTGTGCCCCTCTTCCGGTGCTTTAAACGCGATTCCAACGTACCTCTTGAAATCTGTTTCCTGCTATTCTGTCTCGCTTTCAGGTCCGCCTCGTTGCCTTCCCTCAACAGATTTTTGGACGATAGTTGTCCTTTATTACTCGGCCAGTTTGTGAATTGCTGTGCCCCTGAGCTCCATTATTCAACTCGTTTTTGGTGAGCTGACCGCAATTCCAAAATTTTGGTTCAGGACCTATACTGGTTCCCGGTGGGTGGCTGAGACTTTGGTTAATTCGTCTTCCTGCCGGGAAATTACAGTGATATGTGCCCGTCCAAATGCCTAACAGCTACTCTCTCATTGGTTCTCCCACTTCCCTTTCATCTTCTGCCAAATTGGCAACCTGTGCGAACCAGGAGGTTAAAGGGGCTGTCTCTCCAAGTTGGGAGGTTGATAGTAAAGCAGTTGGAAAGTCAAACCGGAGCACCAGGAGAGGGACTATTCGTTGAGTTTTAGAAACCTTTCGTATTCACAGTGTGTCCGTTCTCTAGGTTTCCCGTACGTGTTATAACTGTAGTAATATTCCCTTCAACCTGGAGAGTTGGGACCCTTGGAATGGGTGCCATGCATTATTGCTTTAAAGGGTCTGCATTTGCTCACCCAATCTCACCAATCCTCTCAGTCCCAAGTGTCCAGCCTTATGCCACATCCAGCAGTCGTTGTAGATAGGGTCATTCCAGGATTCATCAGAGACCCTGAAGGAATTGTAAAGAATTTCCTAGTTTTTTTGTTTTGTTTTTGAAATTCCTTTTTATAGTGGGTTTGAGCTGATTCTCGCTGCCATGCTTATGCCAGTCTAGACACACTTGATTGCCTTACGGAGACATATCAATACATAGGTTTTAAGATTCTTACTAGTCAGATATATTCCTCTGTGGGAAATATGGAGTTTTGAGTCCCTTTCACTGAGGAAGGTGTAGGTCTTGTCTATTCCATAGTTGGTTTTTGGAACGGTACCTGTGCTTATATCAAACTCTGGTTTTATGCATCACCCCACCTCTCCTTCCCCCTTAAGCAGGCATAAGAGTGTTTTCTAAATGTGAGACACTGTTCTCTTTCCTAACTCAGTTCATGTGTAGCCATGTGTACAGGATCTTCATAAGTGATATCTTATGATAAGTTTCTTTTTCTCTGTGACTTATTTCACTTAGAATCATCATACCTGAATCCACCCATTTTGCTGCTACTGGTCTTATGACATTGATTTCATGGCTGAGGGATATTCCATCGTACGTAAGTACCACAATTTTTTGAACCATTTTTATATTTCCTGGGATATTTAAGGTGTACCCAAGTTGAGGTCCTTGTAAGCAGTGCAACCCTAAATTTTGGGGTGGCTCTGTCTTATTGATTTTCAGTTTTCCCAAGGTATATTCCCTAGACTGGAAGTGCCCTTGGCTCTGTAGCTCTGCTGTTTACTTGTTTTAGGGAACACAATGCACTCCTACAGAGAGGCAGTTGGCAATTTACATCCCGCCCATCAGCATAACAAGGCTCCCTGTTCTCCAGGGCTTGTCTTGCCTTTCTGGTTTTCACACATTTTGTGGATGTCCCTTTTGACCGGTGGGAAGTGATACTTCTTTGTAGTGCAGATTTGCATTGCCCGCTTGCTTGCTTGGCCAAAAACGGCATATGCGTTTTCTCCTGAATATATTCAGGAGAAAACGCATATGCCCTTTTTGGCCAAGTGCATCATTGTCGAAGTTGTGCCCCTCTTCCTGTGCTTTAAAGGCGATTCCAACGTACCTCTTGAAATCTGTTTTCTGCTATTCTGCCTCGCTTTCAAGTGCACCTCGTTGCCTTCCCTCAACAGATTTTTGGACGATAGTTCTCCTTTATTACTCGGCCAGTTTGTGAATTGCTGTGCCCCTGAGCTCCATTTTCAACTCGTTTTTGGTGAGCTGACCGCAAGTCCAAAATTTAGGTTCAGGACCTATACTGGTTCCCGGTGGGGGGCTGAGACTTTGGTTAATTCTTCTTCTTGCCGGGAAATTACAGTGATATGTGCCCGTCCAAATGCCTAACTGCTACTCTCTCATTGGTTCTCCCTCTTCCCTTTCATCCTCTGCCAAATTGGCAACCTGTGCGAACCAGGAGGTTAAAGGGTCTGTCTCTCCAAGTTGGGAAGTTGATAGTAAAGCAGATGGAAAGTCAAACCTGAGCCCCAGGAGAGGGATTATTCGTTGACTTATAGAAACCTTTCGTATTCACAGTGTGTCTGTACTCTAGGTTTCCCGTACATGTTATAGCTGTAGTAATATTCCCTTCAACCTGGAGAGTTGGGACCCATGGAGTGGGTGCCAGGCATTTGTGCTTTAAAGGGTCTGCATTTGCTCACACAATCTCACCAATCGTCTCGTCCCAAGTGTCCCTCCTTATGCCACAACCAGCTGTCATTGTAGATAGTGTCATTACAGGTTTCATCAGAGACCCTGAAGGAATTGTAAAGAATTTCCCAGGTTTTTGTTTTGTTTTTGAAATTCCTTTTTATAGTGGGTTTGAGCTGATTCTCACTGCCATGTTTATGCCAGTCTAGACACACTTGATTCCCTTACGGAGACATATCAATACATAGGTTTTAAGATTCTTACTAGTCAGATATATTCCTCTGCGGGAAATATGGGGTTTTGAGTCCCTTTCACTGAGGAAGGTGTAGGTCTTGTCTATGCCATAGTTGGTTTTTGGAACGGTACCTGTGCTTATATCAAACTCTGGTTTTATGCATCACCCCACCTCTCCTTCCCCCTTAAGCAGGCATAAGAGTGTTTTCTAAATGTGAGACACTCTTCTCTTTCCTAACTCAGTTCAAGTGTAGCCATGTTTACAGGATCTTCATAAGTGATATCTTATGATAAGTTTCTTTTTCTGTGTGACTTATTTCACTTAGAATCATCGTACCTGAAACCACCCATTTTGCTGCTACTGGTCTTATGACATTGATTTCATGGCTGAGGGATATTCCATCGTACGTAAGTACCACAATTTTTTGAACCATTTTTATATTTCCTGGGATATTTAAGGTGTACCCCAGTTGAGGTCCTTGTAAGCAGTGCAGCCCTAAATTTTGGGGTGGCTCTGTCTTATTGATTTTCAGTTTTCCCAAGGTATATTCCCTAGACTGGAAGTGCCCTTGGCTCTGTAGCTCTGTTCTTTACTTGTTTTAGGGAACACAATGTACTCCTCCAGAGAGGCAGTTGGCAATTTACATCCCGCCCATCAGCATAACAAGGCTCCCTGTTCTCCAGGGCCTGTCTTGCCTTTCTGGTTGTTACATATTTTGTGGATGTCCCTTTTGACCGGTGGGAAGTGATACTTCTTTGTAGTGCAGATTTGCATTGCCCACTTGCTTGCTTGGCCAAAAAGGGCGTATGCGTTTTCTCCTGAATATATTCAGGAGAAAACGCATACGCCCTTTTTGGCCAAGTGCATCATTGTCGAAGTTGTGCCCCTCTTCCTGTGCTTTAAAGGCGATTCCAACGTACCTCTTGAAATCTGTTTCCTGCTATTCTGCCTCGCTTTCAAGTCCGCCTCGTTGCCTTCCCTCAACAGATTTTTGGACGATAGTTGTCCTTTATTACTCGGCCAGTTTGTGAATTGCTGTGCCCCTGAGCTCCATTTTTCAACTCGTTTTTGGTGAGGTGACCGCAAGTCCGAAATTTTGGTTCAGGAACTATGCTGGTTCCCGGTGGGGGGCTGAGACTTTGGTTAATTCTTCTTCCTGCCCGGAAATTACAGTGATATGTGCCCGTTCAAATGCCTAACAGCTACTCTCTCATTGGTTCTCCCTCTTCCCTTTCATCCTCTGCCAAATTGGCAACCTGTGCGAACCAGGAGGTTAAAGGGGCTGTCCTCCAAGTTGGGAGGATGATAGTAAAGCAGGTGTAAAGTCAAACCGGAGCACCAGGAGAGGGTCTATTCGTTGAGTTTTAGAAACCTTTCGTATTCACAGTGTGTCCGTTCTCTATGTTTCCCGTACATGTTACAGCTGTAGTAATATTCCCTTCAACCTGGAGAGTTGGGACCCATGGAATGGGTGCCATGCATTATTGCTTTAAAGGGTCTGCATTTGCTCACCCAATCTAACCAATCGTCTCAGTCCCAAGTGTCCAGCCTTATGTCACATCCAGCTGTCGTTGTAGATAGGGTCATTCCAGGTTTCATCAGAGACCCTGAAGGAATTGTGAAGAATTTCCCAATTTTTTTGTTTTGTTTTTGAAATTGCATTTTATAGTGGGTTTGACCTGATCCTCGCTGCCATGTTTATGCCAGTCTAGACACACTTGATTCCCTTATGGAGACATATCAATACATAGGTTTTAAGATTATTACTAGTCAGATATATTCCTCTGCGGGAAATATGGTGTTTTGAGTCCCTTTCACTTAGGAAGGTTTAGGTCTTGTCTATTCCATAGTTGGTTTTTGGAATGGTACCTGTGCTTATATCAAACTCTGGTTTTATGCATCACCCCACCTCTCCTTCCCCCTTAAGCAGGCATAAGAGTGTTTTCTAAATGTGAGACACTGTTCTCTTTCCTAACTCAGTTCAAGTGTAGCCATGTTTACAGGATCTTCATAAGTGATATCTTATGATAAGTTTCTTTTTGTGTGTGACTTATTTCACTTAGAATCATCGTACGTGAATCCACCCATTTTGCTGCTACCGGTCTTATGACATTGCTTTCATGGCTGAGGGATATTCCAATGTACGTAAGTACCACAATTTTTTGAACCATTTTTATATTTCCTGGGATATTTAAGGTGTACACAAGTTGAGGTCCTTGTAAGCAGTGCAGCCCTAAATTTTGGGGTGGCTCTGTCTTATTGATTTTCAGTTTTCCCAAGGTATATTCCCTAGACTGGAAGTGCCCATGGCTCTGTAGATCTGTTGTTTACTTGTTTTAGGGAACACAATGCACTCCTCCAGAGAGGCAGTTGGCAATGTACATCCCGCCCATCAGCATAACAAGGCTCCCTGTTCTCCAGGGCCTGTCTGCGCTTTCTGGTTTTTACACATTTGTGGATGTCCCTTTGGACCGGTGGGAAGTGATACGTCTTTGTAATGCAGATTAGCATTGCCAGCTTGCTTGCTTGGCCAAATAGGGTGTATGCGTTTTCTCCTGAATATATTCAGGAGAAAACGCATACGCCCTTTTTGGCCAAGTGCATCATTGTCGAAGTTGTGCCCCTCTTCCTGTGCTTTAAAGGCGATTCCAACGTACCTCTTGAAATCTGTTTCCTGCTATTCTGCCTCGCTTTCAAGTCCGCCTCGTTGCCTTCCCTCAACTGATTTTTGGATGATAGTTGTCCTTTATTACTCGGCCAGTTTGTGAATTGCTGTGCCCCTGAGCTCCATTTTTCAACTCGTTTTTGGTGAGCTGACCGCAAGTCCAAAATTTTCGTTCAGGACCTATGCTGGTTCCCGGTGGGGGGTTGAGACTTTGGTTAATTCTTCTTCCTGCCGGGAAATTAGAGTGATATGTGCCCGTCCAAATGCCTAACAGCTACTCTCTCATTGGTTCTCCATCTTCCATTTCATCCTCTGCCAAATTGACAACCTGTGCGAACCAGGAGGTTAAAGGGGCTGTCTCTCCAATTTGGGAGGTTGATAGTAAAGCAGATGGAAAGCCAAACCGTAGCACCAGGAGGGGGAGTATTCGTTGAGTTTTAGAAACCTTTCGTATTCACAGTGTGTCCGTTCTCTAGGTTTCCCGTACATGTTACAGCTGTAGTAATATTCCCTTCATCCTGGAGAGTTGGGACCCATGGAATGGGTGCCAGGCATTTGTGCTTTAAAGGGTCTGCATTTGCTCACCCAATCTCACCAATCCTCTCAGTCCCAATTGTCCAGCCTTATGCCACATCCAGCTGTCGTTGTAGATAGGGTCATTCCAGGTTTCATCAGAGACCCTGAAGGAATTGTGAAGAATTTCCCAGTTTTTTTGTTTTGTTTTTGAAATTCCTTTTTATAGTGGGTTTGAGCTGATTCTCGCTGCCATGTTTATGCCAGTCTAGACACACTTGATTCCCTTATGGAGACATATCAATACATAGGTTTTAAGATTCTTACTAGTCAGATATATTCCTCTGCGTGAAATATGGGGTTTTGAGTCCCTTTCACTGAGGAAGGTGTAGGTCTTGTCTATTCCATAGTTGGTTTTTGGAACGGTACCTGTGCTTATATCAAACTCTGGTTTTATGCATCACCCCACCTCTCCTTCCCCCTTAAGCAGGTATAAGAGTGTTTTCTAAATGTGAGACACTGTTCTCTTTCCTAACTCAGTTCAAGTGTAGCCATGTTTACAGGATCTTCATAAGTGATATCTTATGATAAGTTTCTTTTTCTGTGTGACTTATTTCACTTAGAATCATCGTACCTGAATCCACCCATTTTGCTGCTACTGGTCTTATGACATTGATTTCATGGCTGAGGGATATTCCATCGTACGTAAGTACGACAATTTTTTGAACCATTTTTATATTTCCTGGGATATTTAAGGTGAACCCAAGTTGAGGTCCTTGTAAGCAGTGCAGCCCTAAATTTTGGGGTGGCTCTGTCTTATTGATTTTCAGTTTTCCCAAGGTATATTCCCTAGACTGGAAGTTCCCTTGGCTCTGTAGCTCTGTTCTTTACTTGTTTTAGGGAACACAATGCACTCCTCCAGAGCGGCAGTTGGCAGTTTACATCCCGCCCATCAGCATAACAATGCTCCTTGTTCTCCAGGGCCGGTCTTGCCTTTCTGGTTTTTACTCATTTTGTGGATGTCCCTTTTGACCGGTGGGAAGTGATACTTTTTGTAGTGCAGATTTGCATTGCCCGCTTGCTTGCTTGGCCAAAAAGGGCGTATGCGTTTTCTCCTGAATATTTTCAGGAGAAAACGCATACGCCCATTTTGGCCAAGTGCATCATTGTCGAAGTTGTGCCCATGTACCTGTGCTTTAAAGGCGATTCCAACGTACCTCTTGAAATCTGTTTCCTGCTCTTCTGCCTCGCTTTCAGGTCTGCCTCGTTGCCTTCCCTCAACAGATTTTTGGATGATAGTTGTCCTTTATTACTCAGCCAGTTTGTGAATTGCTGTGCCCCTGAGCTCCATTATTCAACTCGTTTTTGGTGAGCTGACCGCAAGTCCAAAATTTTGGTTCAGGACCTATACTGGTTCCCGGTGGGTGGCTGAGACTGTGGTTAATTCGTCTTCCTGCCGGGAAATTACAGTGATATGTGCCCGTCCAAATGCCTAACAGCTACTCTCTCATTGGTTCTCCCACTTCCCTTTCATCTTCTGCCGAATTGGAATCCTGTGCGAACCAGGAGGTTAAAGGGGCTGTCTCTCCAAGTTGGGAGGTTGATAGTAAAGCAGATGGAAAGTCAAACCGGAGCACCAGGAGAGGGACTATTCGTTGAGTTTCAGAAACCTTTCATATTCACAGTGTGTCCGTTCTCTAGGTTTCCCGTACGTGTTATAACTGTAGTAATATTCCCTTCAACCTGGAGAGTTGGGACCCTTCGAATGGGTGCCATGCATTATTGCTTTAAAGGGTCTGCATTTGCTCACCCAATCTCACCAATCCTCTCAGTCCCAAGTGTCCAGCCTTATGCCACATCCAGCTGTCGTTGTAGATAGGGTCATTCCAGGATTCATCAGAGACCCTGAAGGAATTGTAAAGAATTTCCTAGTTTTTTTGTTTTGTTTTTGAAATTCCTTTTTATACTGGGTTTGAGCTGATTCTCGCTGCCATGTTTATGCCAGTCTAGACACACTTGATTGCCTTACGGAGACATATCAATACATAGGTTTTAAGATTCTTACTAGTCAGATATATTCCTCTGTGGGAAATATGGGGTTTTGAGTCCCTTTCACTGAGGAAGGTGTAGGTCTTGTCTATTCCATAGTTGGTTTTTGGAACGGTACCTGTGCTTATATCAAACTCTGGTTTTATGCATCACCCCACCTCTCCTTCCCCCTTAAGCAGGCATAAGAGTGTTTTCTAAATGTGAGACACTGTTCTCTTTCCTAACTCAGTTCAAGTGTAGCCATGTGTACAGGATCTTCATAAGTGATATCTTATGATAAGTTTCTTTTTCTCTGTGACTTATTTCACTTAGAATCATCATACCTGAATCCACCCATTTTGCTGCTACTGGTCTTATGACATTGATTTCATGGCTGAGGGATATTCCATCGTACGTAAGTACCACAATTTTTTGAACCATTTTTATATTTCCTGGGATATTTAAGGTGTACCCAAGTTGAGGTCCTTGTAAGCAGTGCAACCCTAAATTTTGGGGTGGCTCTGTCTTATTGATTTTCAGTTTTCCCAAGGTATATTCCCTAGACTGGAAGTGCCCTTGGCTCTGTAGCTCTGCTGTTTACTTGTTTTAGGGAACACAATGCACTCCTACAGAGAGGCAGTTGGCAATTTACATCCCGCCCATCAGCATAACAAGGCTCCCTGTTCTCCAGGGCCTGTCTTGCCTTTCTGGTTTTCACACATTTTGTGGATGTCCCTTTTGACCGGTGGGAAGTGATACTTCTTTGTAGTGCAGATTTGCATTGCCCGCTTGCTTGCTTGGCCAAAAACGGCATATGCGTTTTCTCCTGAATATATTCAGGAGAAAACGCATATGCCCTTTTTGGCCAAGTGCATCATTGTCGAAGTTGTGCCCCTCTTCCTGTGCTTTAAAGGCGATTCCAGCGTACCTCTTGAAATCTGTTTTCTGCTATTTTGCCTCGCTTTCAAGTGCACCTCATTGCCTTCCCTCAACAGATTTTTGGACGATAGTTCTCCTTTATTACTCGGCCAGTTTGTGAATTGCTGTGCCCCTGAGCTCCATTTTCAACTCGTTTTTGGTGAGCTGACCGCAAGTCCAAAATTTAGGTTCAGGACCTATACTGGTTCCCGGTGGGGGGCTGAGACTTTGGTTAATTCTTCTTCCTGCCGGGAAATTACAGTGATATGTGCCCGTCCAAATGCCTAACTGCTATTCTCTCATTGGTTCTCCCTCTTCCCTTTCATCCTCTGCCCAATTGGCAACCTGTGCGAACCAGGAGGTTAAAGGGTCTGTCTTTCCAAGTTGGGAAGTTGATAGTAAAGCAGATGGAAAGTCAAACCTGAGCCCCAGGAGAGGGATTATTCGTTGACTTTTAGAAGCCTTTCGTATTCACAGTGTGTCTGTTCTCTAGGTTTCCCGTACATGTTATAGCTGTAGTAATATTCCCTTCAACCTGGAGAGTTGGGACCCATGGAGTGGGTGCCAGGCATTTGTGCTTTAAAGGGTCTGCATTTGCTCACCCAATCTCACCAATCGTCTCGTCCCAAGTGTCCCTCCTTATGCCACATCCAGCTGTCATTGTAGATAGTGTCATTCCAGGTTTCATCAGAGACCCTGAAGGAATTGTAAAGAATTTCCCAGTTTTTTTGTTTTGTTTTTGAAATTCCTTTTTATAGTGGGTTTGAGCTGATTCTCGCTGCCATGTTTATGCCAGTCTAGACACACTTGATTCCCTTACAGAGACATATCAATACATAGGTTTTAAGATTCTTACTAGTCAGATATATTCCTCTGCGGGAAATATGGGGTTTTGAGTCCCTTTCACTGAGGAAGGTGTAGGTCTTGTCTATGCCATAGTTGGTTTTTGGAACGGTACCTGTGCTTATATCAAACTCTGGTTTTATGCATCACCCCACCTCTCCTTCCCCCTTAAGCAGGCATAAGAGTGTTTTCTAAATGTGAGACACTCTTCTCTTTCCAGCTCAGTTCAAGTGTAGCCATGTTTACAGGATCTTCATAAGTGATATCTTATGATAAGTTTCTTTTTCTCTCTGACTTATTTCACTTAGAATCATCGTACCTGAAACCACCCATTTTGCTGCTACTGGTCTTATGACATTGATTTCATGGCTGAGGGATATTCCATCGTACGGAAGTACCACAATTTTTTGAACCATTTTTATATTTCCTGGGATATTTAAGGTGTACCCCAGTTGAGGTCCTTGTAAGCAGTGCAGCCCTAAATTTTGGGGTGGCTCTGTCTTATTGATTTTCAGTTTTCCCAAGGTATATTCCCTAGACTGGAAGTGCCCTTGGCTCTGTAGCTCTGTTCTTTACTTGTTTTAGGGAACGCAATGTACTCCTCCAGAGAGGCAGGTGGCAATTTACATCCCGCCCATCAGCATAACAAGGCTCCCTGTTCTCCAGAGCCTGTCTTGCCTTTCTGGTTTTTACACATTTTGTGGATGTCCCTTTTGACCGGTGGGAAGTGATACTTCTTTGTAGTGCAGATTTGCATTGCCCGCTTGCTTGCTTGGCAAAAAAGGGCGTATGCGTTTTCTCCTGAATATATTTAGGAGAAAGTGCATACGCCATTTTTGGCCAAGTGCATCATTGTCGAAGTTGGGCCACTCTTCCTGTGCTTTAAAGGCGATTCCAACGTACCTCTTGAAATCTGTTTCCTGCTATTCTGCCTCGCTTTCAAGTCCGCCTCGTTGCCTTCCCTCAACAGATTTTTGGACGATAGTTGTCCTTTATTACTCGGCCAGTTTGTGAATTGCTCTGCCCCTGAGCTCCATTTTTCAACTCGTTTTTGGTGAGGTGACCGCAAGTCCGAAATTTTGGTTCAGGATCTATGCTGGTTCCCGGTGGGGGGCTGAGACTTTGGTTAATTCTTTTTCCTGCCGGGAAATTACAGTGATATGTTCCCGTTCAAATGCCTAACAGCTACTCTCTCATTCGTTCTCCCTCTTCCCTTTCATCCTCTGCCAAATTGGCAACCTGTGCGAACCAGGAGGTTAAAGGGGTTGTCTCTCCAAGTTGGGAGGATGATAGTAAAGCAGGTGTAAAGTCAAACCGGAGCACCAGGAGAGGGACTATTCATTGGGTTTTAGAAACCTTTTGTATTCACAGTGTGTCCGTTCTCTATGTTTCCCGTACATGTTATAGCTGTAGTAATATTCCCTTCAACCTGGAGAGTTGGGACCCATGGAATGGGTGCAATGCATTATTGCTTTAAAGGGTCTGCATTTGCTCACCCAATCTCACCAATCGTCTCAGTCCCAAGTGTCCAGCCTTATGTCACATCCAGCTGTCGTTGTAGATAGGGTCATTCCAGGTTTCATCAGAGACCCTGAAGGAATTGTAAAGAATTTCCCAGTTTTTTTGTTTTGTTTTTGAAATTCCTTTTTATAGTGGGTTTGAGCTGATTCTCGCTGCCATGTTTATGCCAGTCTAGACACACTTGATTCCCTTACAGAGACATATCAATACATAGGTTTTAAGATTCTTACTAGTCAGATATATTCCTCTGCGGGAAATATGGGGTTTTGAGTCCCTTTCACTGAGGAAGGTATAGGTCTTGTCTATTCCATAGTTGGTTTTTGGAACGGTACCTGTGCTTATATCAAACTCTGGTTTTATGCATCACCCCACCTCTCCTTCCCCCTTAAGCAGGCATAAGAGTGTTTTCTAAATGTGAGACACTGTTCTCTTTCCTAACTCAGTTCAAGTGTAGCCATGTGTACAGGATCTTCATAAGTGATATCTTATGATAACTTTCTTTTTCTCTGTGACTTATTTCACTTAGAATCATCGTACCTGAATCCACCCATTTTGCTGCTACTGGTCTTATGACATTGATTTCATGGCTGAGGGATATTCCATCGTACGGAAGTACCACAATTTTTTGAACCATTTTTATATTTCCTGGGATATTTAAGGTGTACCCAAGTTGAGGTCCTTGTAATCAGTGCAGCCCTAAATTTTGGGGTGGCTCTGTCTTATTGATTTTCAGTTTTCCCAAGGTATATTCCCTAGACTGGAAGTGCTCTTGGCTCTGTAGCTCTGTTCTTTACTTGTTTTGGGGAACACAATGTACTCCTCCAGAGAGGCAGTTGGCAATTTACATCCCGCCCATCAGCATAACAAGGCTCCCTGTTCTCCAGGGCCTGTCTTGCCTTTCTGTTTTTTACACATTTTGTGGATGTCCCTTTTGACCGGTGGGAAGTGATACTTCTTTGTAGTGAAGATTTGCATTGCCCGCTTGCTTGCTTGGCTAAAAAGGGCGTATGCGTTTTCTCCTGAATATATTCAGGAGAAAACGCATACGCCCTTTTTGGCCAAGTGCATCATTGTCGAAGTTGTGCCCCTCTTCCTGTGCTTTAAAGGCGATTCCAACGTACCTCTAGAAATCTGTTTCCTGCTATTCTGCCTCGCTTTCAAGTCCGCCTCGTTGCCTTCCCTCAATAGATTTTTGGACGATAGTTGTCCTTTATTACTCGGCCAGTTTGTGAATTGCTGTGCCCCTGAGCTCCATTTTTCAACTCGTTTTTGGTGAGGTTACCGCAAGTGCGAAATTTTGGTTCAGGACCTATACTGGTTCCCGGAGGGTTGCTGTGTCTTTGGTTAATTCTTCTTCCTGCTGGGAAATTACGGTGATATGTGCCCATCCAAATGCCTAACAGCTACTCTCTCATTGGTTCTCCATCTTCGCTTTCATCCTCTGCCAAATTGGCAACCTGTGCGAACCAGGAGGTTAAAGGGGATGTCTCTCCATGTTGGGAGGTTGATAGTAAAGCAGATGGAAAGTCAAACCGGAGCACCAGGAGAGGGACTATTCGCTGAGTTTTAGAAACCTTTCGTATTCACAGTGTGTCCGTTCTCTAGGTTTCCCGTACATGTTATAACTGTAGTAATATTCCATTCAACCTAGAGAGTTGGGACCCATGAAATGGTTGCCAGGCATTTGTGCTTTAAAGAGGCTGCATTTGCTCACCCAATCTCACCAATCCTCTCAGTCCCAAGTGTCCAGCCTTATGCCACATCCAGCTGTCGTTGTAGATAATGTCATTCCAGGTTTCATCAGAGACCCTGAAGGAATTGTAAAGAATTTCCCAGTTTTTTTGTTTTGTTTTTGAAATTCCTTTTTATAGTGGGTTTGAGCTGATTCTCGCTGCCATGTTTATGCCAGTCTAGACACACTTGATTCCCTTACGGAGACATATCAATACATAGGTTTTAAGATTCTTACTAGTCAGATATATTCCTCTGCGGGAAATATGGGGTTTTGAGTCCCTTTCACTGAGGAAGGTGTAGGTCTTGTCTATTCCATAGTTGGTTTTTGGAACGGTACCTGTGCTTATATCAAACTCTGTTTTTATGCATCACCCCACCTCTCCTTCCCCCTTAAGCAGGCATAAGAGTGTTTTCTAAATGTGAGACACTGTTCTCTTTCCTAACTCAGTTCAAGTGTAGCCATGTTTACAGGATCTTCATAAGTGATATCTTATGATAAGTTTCTTTTTCTGTGTGACTCATTTCACTTAGAATCATCGTACCTGAATCCACCCATTTTGCTGCTACTGGTCTTACGACATTGATTTCATGGCTGAGGGATATTCCATCGTACGTAAGTACCACAATTTTTTGAACCATTTTAATATTTCCTGGGATATTTAAGGTGTACCCAAGTTGAGGTCCTTGTAAGCAGTGCAGCCCTAAATTTTGGGGTGGCTCTGTCTTATTGATTTTCAGTTTTCCCAAGGTATATTCCGTAGACTGGAAGTGCCCTTGGCTCTGTAGCTCTGTTGTTTACTTGTTTTAGGGAACAAAATGCACTCCTCCAGAGAGGCAGTTGGCAATTTACATCCCGCCCATCAGCATAACAAGGCTCCCTGTTCTCCAGGGCCTGTCTTGCCTTTCTGGTTTTTACACATTTTGTGGATGTCCCTTTCAACCCGTGGGAAGTGATAATTATTTGTAGTGCAGATTTGCATTGCCCGCTTGCTTGCTTGGCCAAGAAGGGCGTATGCGTTTTCTCCTGAATATATTCAGAAGAAAACGCATACGCCCTTTTTGGCCAAGTGCATCATTGTCGAAGTTGTGTCCCTCTTCCTGTGCTTTAAAGGCGATTCCAACGTACCTCTTGACATCTGTTTCCTGCTATTCTGCTTCGCTTTCAAGTATGCCTCGTTGCCTTCCCTCATCAGATTTTTGGACGATAGTTGTCCTTTATTACTCGGCCATTTTGTGAATTGCTGTGCCCCTGAGCTCGATTTTTCAACTCGTTTTTTGTGACCTGAACGCAAGTCCAACATTTTGGTTCAGGACCTATGCTGGTTCTCGGTGGGTCGCTGAGACTTTAGTTAATTCTTCTTCCTGCCGGGAAATTAGAGTGATATGTGCCCGTCCAAATGCCTAACAGCTACTCTCTCATTGGTTCTCCCTCTTCCCTTTCTTCCTCTGCCAAATTGGAAACCTGTGCGAACCAGGAGGTTAAAGGGGATGTCTCTCCAAGTTGGGAGTTTGATAGTAAAGCAGATGGAAAGTCAAACCGGAGCACCAGGAGAGGGACTATTCGTTGAGTTTTAGAAACCTTTCGTATTCACAGTGTGTCTGTACTCTAGGTTTCCCGTACATGTTATAACTGTAGTAATATTCCCTTCAACCTGGAGAGTTGGGACCCATGGATTGTGTGCCATGCATTATTGCTTTAAAGGGTCTGCATTTGCTCACCCAATCTCACCAATCGTCTCAGTCCCAAGTGTCCAGCCTTATGCCACATCCAGCTGTCATTGTAGATAGGGTCATTCCAGGTTTCATCAGAGACCCTGAAAGAATTGTAAAGCATTTCCCAGTTTTTTTGTTTTGTTTGTGAAATTCCTTTTTATAGTGTGTTTGAGCTGATTCTCGCTGCCATGATTATGCCAGTCTAGACACACTTGATTCCCTTATGGAGACATAACAATACATAGGTTTTAAGATTCTTACTAGTCAGATATATTCCTCTGCGGGAAATATGGTGTTTTGAGTGCCTTTCACTGAGGAAGGTGTAGGTCTTGTCTATTCCATACTTGGTTTTTGGAACGGTACCTGTGCTTATATCAAACTCTGTTTTTATGCATCACCCCACCTCTCTTTCCCCCTTAAGCAGGCATAAGAGTGTTTTCTAAATGTGAGACACTGTTCTCTTTCCTAACTCAGTTCAAGTGTAGCCATGTTTACAGGATCTTCATAAGTGATATCTTATGATAACTTTCTTTTTCTGTGTGACTTATTTCACTTAGAATCATCGTAGCTGAATCCAACCATTTTGCTGCTACTGGTCTTATGACATTGATTTCATGGCTGAGGGATATTCCATCGTAGGTAAGTACCACAATTTTTTGAACCATTTTTATATTTCCTGGGATATTTAAGGTGTACCCAAGTTGAGGTCCTTGTAAGCAGTGCAGCCCTAAGTTTTGGGGTGGCTCTGTCTTATTGATTTTCAGTTTTCCCAAGGTATATTCCCTAGACTGGAAGTGCCCTTGGCTCTGTAGCTCTGTTCTTTACTTGTTTTAGGGAACACAATGTTCTCCTCCAGAGAGGCAGTTGGCAATTTACATCCCGCCCATCAGCATAACAAGGCTTCCTCTTCTCCAGGGCCTGTCTTGCCTTTCTGGTTTTTACATATTTTGTGGAAGTCCCTTTTGACCAGTGGGAAGTGATACTTCTTTGTAGTGCAGATTTGCATTGCCTACTTGCTTGCTTGGCCAAAAAGGGAGTATGCGTTTTCTCCTGAATATATTCAGGAGAAAACGCATACGCCCTTTTTGGCCAAGTGCATCATTGTCGAAGTTGTGCCCCTCTTCCTGTGCTTTAAAGGCGATTCCAACGTACCTCTTGAAATCTGTTTCCTGCTATTCTGCCTCGCTTTCAGGTCCGCCTCGTTGCCTTCCCTCAAAAGATTTTTGGACGATAGTTGTCCTTTATTACTCGGCCAGTTTGTGAATTGCTCTGCACCTGAGCTCCATTTTTCAACTGGTTTTTAGTGAGCTGACCGCAAGTCCAACATTTTGGTTCAGGACCTAAGCTGGTTCCCGGTGGGGGGCTGAGACTTTGGTTACTACTTCTAACTGCTGGGAAGTTAGAGTGTTATGTGCCCGTCCAAATGCCTAACAGCTACTCTCTCATTGGTTCTCCCTCTTTCCTTTCATCCTCTGCCAAATTGGAAACCTGTGTGAACCAGGAGGTTAAAGGGGCTGTCTCTCTAAGGTAGGAGGTTGATAGTAAAGCAGATGGAAAGTCAAACCGGAGCACCAGGAGAGGGACTATTCGTTGAGTTTTAGAAACCTTTCGTATTCACAGTGTGTCTGTTCTCTAGGTTTCCCGTACATGTTATAACTGTAGTAATATTCCCTTCAACCTGGAGAGTTGGGACCCATGGAAAGGTTGCCATGCATTATTGCTTTAAAGGGTCTGCATTTGCTCACCCAATCTCACCAATCCTCTCAGTCCCAAGTGTCCCTCCTTATGCCACATCCAGCTGTCATTGTAGATAGGGTCATTCCAGGTTTCATCAGAGACCCTGAAGGAATTGTAAAGAATTTCCCAGTTTTTTTGTTTTGTGTTTGAAATTCCTTTTTATAGTGGGTTTGAGCTGATTCTCGCTGCCATGTTTATGCCAGTCTAGACACACTTGATTCCCTTATGGAGACATATCAATACATAGGTTTTAAGATTCTTACTAGTCAGATATATTCCTCTGCGGGAAATATGGGGTTTTGAGTCCCTTTCACTGAGGAAGGTGTAGGTCTTGTCTATTCCATAGTTGGTTTTTGGAACGGTACCTGTGCTTATATCAAATTCTGGTTTTATGCATCTCCCCACCTCTCCTTCCTCCTTAATCAGGCATAAGAGTGTTTTCTAAATGTGAGACACTGTTCTCTTTCCTAACTCAGTTCAAGTGTAGCCATGTTTACAGGATCTTCATAAGTGATATCTTATGATAAGTTTCTTTTTCTGTGTGACTCATTTCACTTAGAATCATCGTACCTGAATCCACCCATTTTGCTGCTACTGGTCTTATGACATTGATTTCATGGCTGAGGGATATTCCATCGTACGTAAGTACCACAATTTTTTGAACCATTTTTATATTTCCTGGGATATTTAAGGTGTACCCAAGTTGAGGTCCTTGTAAGCAGTGCAGCCCTAAATTTTGGGGTGGCTCTCTGTTATTGATTTTCAGTTTTCCCAAGGTATATTCCCTAGACTGGAAGTGCCCTTGGCTCTGTAGCTCTGTTGTTTACTTGATTTAGGAAACACAATGCACTCCTCCAGAGAGGCAGTTGGCAATTTACATCCCGCCCATCAGCATAACAATGCTCCCTGTTCTCCAGGGCCTGGCTTGCCTTTCTGGTTTTTACACATTTTGTGGATGTCCCTTTCGACCCGTGGGAAGTGATACTTCTTTTTAGTGCAGATTTGCATTGCCCGCTTGCTTGCTTGGCCAAAAAGGGCGTATGCGTTTTCTCCTGAATATATTCAGGAGAAAACGCATACGCCCTTTTTGGCCAAGTGCATCATTTTGGAAGTTGTGCCCCTCTTCCTGTGCTTTAAAAGCGATTCCAACGTACCTCTTGAAATCTGTTTCCTGCTATTCTGCCTCGCTTTCAAGTCCGCCTCGTTGCCTTCCCTCAACAGATTTTTGGACGATAGTTGTCCTTTATTACTCGGCCAGTTTGTGAATTGCTGTGCCCCTGAGCTCGATTTTTCAACTCGTTTTTTGTGACCTGAACGCAAGTCCAACATTTTGGTTCAGGACCTATGCTGGTTCTCGGTGGGTCGCTGAGACTTTAGTTAATTCTTCTTCCTGCCGGGAAATTAGAGTGATATGTGCCCGTCCAAATGCCTAACAGCTACTCTCTCATTGGTTCTCCCTCTTCCCTTTCTTCCTCTGCCAAATTGGAAACCTGTGCGAACCAGGAGGTTAAAGGGGATGTCTCTCCAAGTTGGGAGTTTGATAGTAAAGCAGATGGAAAGTCAAACCGGAGCACCAGGAGAGGGACTATTCGTTGAGTTTTAGAAACCTTTCGTATTCACAGTGTGTCCGTACTCTAGGTTTCCCGTACATGTTATAACTGTAGTAATATTCCCTTCAACCTGGAGAGTTGGGACCCATGGATTGTGTGCCATGCATTATTGCTTTAAAGGGTCTGCATTTGCTCACCCAATCTCACCAATCGTCTCAGTCCCAAGTGTCCAGCCTTATGCCACATCCAGCTGTCATTGTAGATAGGGTCATTCCAGGTTTCATCAGAGACCCTGAAAGAATTGTAAAGCATTTCCCAGTTTTTTTGTTTTGTTTGTGAAATTCCTTTTTATAGTGTGTTTGAGCTGATTCTCGCTGCCATGATTATGCCAGTCTAGACACACTTGATTCCCTTATGGAGACATAACAATACATAGGTTTTAAGATTCTTACTAGTCAGATATATTCCTCTGCGGGAAATATGGTGTTTTGAGTGCCTTTCACTGAGGAAGGTGTAGGTCTTGTCTATTCCATACTTGGTTTTTGGAACGGTACCTGTGCTTATATCAAACTCTGTTTTTATGCATCACCCCACCTCTCTTTCCCCCTTAAGCAGGCATAAGAGTGTTTTCTAAATGTGAGACACTGTTCTCTTTCCTAACTCAGTTCAAGTGTAGCCATGTTTACAGGATCTTCATAAGTGATATCTTATGATAACTTTCTTTTTCTGTGTGACTTATTTCACTTAGAATCATCGTAGCTGAATCCAACCATTTTGCTGCTACTGGTCTTATGACATTGATTTCATGGCTGAGGGATATTCCATCGTAGGTAAGTACCACAATTTTTTGAACCATTTTTATATTTCCTGGGATATTTAAGGTGTACCCAAGTTGAGGTCCTTGTAAGCAGTGCAGCCCTAAGTTTTGGGGTGGCTCTGTCTTATTGATTTTCAGTTTTCCCAAGGTATATTCCCTAGACTGGAAGTGCCCTTGGCTCTGTAGCTCTGTTCTTTACTTGTTTTAGGGAACACAATGTTCTCCTCCAGAGAGGCAGTTGGCAATTTACATCCCGCCCATCAGCATAACAAGGCTTCCTCTTCTCCAGGGCCTGTCTTGCCTTTCTGGTTTTTACATATTTTGTGGAAGTCCCTTTTGACCAGTGGGAAGTGATACTTCTTTGTAGTGCAGATTTGCATTGCCTACTTGCTTGCTTGGCCAAAAAGGGAGTATGCGTTTTCTCCTGAATATATTCAGGAGAAAACGCATACGCCCTTTTTGGCCAAGTGCATCATTGTCGAAGTTGTGCCCCTCTTCCTGTGCTTTAAAGGCGATTCCAACGTACCTCTTGAAATCTGTTTCCTGCTATTCTGCCTCGCTTTCAGGTCCGCCTCGTTGCCTTCCCTCAAAAGATTTTTGGACGATAGTTGTCCTTTATTACTCGGCCAGTTTGTGAATTGCTCTGCACCTGAGCTCCATTTTTCAACTGGTTTTTAGTGAGCTGACCGCAAGTCCAACATTTTGGTTCAGGACCTAAGCTGGTTCCCGGTGGGGGGCTGAGACTTTGGTTACTACTTCTAACTGCTGGGAAGTTAGAGTGTTATGTGCCCGTCCAAATGCCTAACAGCTACTCTCTCATTGGTTCTCCCTCTTTCCTTTCATCCTCTGCCAAATTGGAAACCTGTGCGAACCAGGAGGTTAAAGGGGCTGTCTCTCTAAGGTAGGAGGTTGATAGTAAAGCAGATGGAAAGTCAAACCGGAGCACCAGGAGAGGGACTATTCGTTGAGTTTTAGAAACCTTTCGTATTCACAGTGTGTCTGTTCTCTAGGTTTCCCGTACATGTTATAACTGTAGTAATATTCCCTTCAACCTGGAGAGTTGGGACCCATGGAAAGGTTGCCATGCATTATTGCTTTAAAGGGTCTGCATTTGCTCACCCAATCTCACCAATCCTCTCAGTCCCAAGTGTCCCTCCTTATGCCACATCCAGCTGTCATTGTAGATAGGGTCATTCCAGGTTTCATCAGAGACCCTGAAGGAATTGTAAAGAATTTCCCAGTTTTTTTGTTTTGTGTTTGAAATTCCTTTTTATAGTGGGTTTGAGCTGATTCTCGCTGCCATGTTTATGCCAGTCTAGACACACTTGATTCCCTTATGGAGACATATCAATACATAGGTTTTAAGATTCTTACTAGTCAGATATATTCCTCTGCGGGAAATATGGGGTTTTGAGTCCCTTTCACTGAGGAGGGTGTAGGTCTTGTCTATTCCATAGTTGGTTTTTGGAACGGTACCTGTGCTTATATCAAACTCTGGTTTTATGCATCTCCCCACCTCTCCTTCCTCCTTAATCAGGCATAAGAGTGTTTTCTAAATGTGAGACACTGTTCTCTTTCCTAACTCAGTTCAAGTGTAGCCATGTTTACAGGATCTTCATAAGTGATATCTTATGATAAGTTTCTTTTTCTGTGTGACTCATTTCACTTAGAATCATCGTACCTGAATCCACCCATTTTGCTGCTACTGGTCTTATGACATTGATTTCATGGCTGAGGGATATTCCATCGTACGTAAGTACCACAATTTTTTGAACCATTTTTATATTTCCTGGGATATTTAAGGTGTACCCAAGTTGAGGTCCTTGTAAGCAGTGCAGCCCTAAATTTTGGGGTGGCTCTCTGTTATTGATTTTCAGTTTTCCCAAGGTATATTCCCTAGACTGGAAGTGCCCTTGGCTCTGTAGCTCTGTTGTTTACTTGATTTAGGAAACACAATGCACTCCTCCAGAGAGGCAGTTGGCAATTTACATCCCGCCCATCAGCATAACAATGCTCCCTGTTCTCCAGGGCCTGGCTTGCCTTTCTGGTTTTTACACATTTTGTGGATGTCCCTTTCGACCCGTGGGAAGTGATACTTCTTTTTAGTGCAGATTTGCATTGCCCGCTTGCTTGCTTGGCCAAAAAGGGCGTATGCGTTTTCTCCTGAATATATTCAGGAGAAAACGCATACGCCCTTTTTGGCCAAGTGCATCATTTTGGAAGTTGTGCCCCTCTTCCTGTGCTTTAAAAGCGATTCCAACGTACCTCTTGAAATCTGTTTCCTGCTATTCTGCCTCGCTTTCAAGTCCGCCTCGTTGCCTTCCCTCAACAGATTTTTGGACGATAGTTGTCCTTTATTACTCGGCCAGTTTGTGAATTGCTGTGCCCCTGAGCTCGATTTTTCAACTCGTTTTTTGTGACCTGAACGCAAGTCCAACATTTTGGTTCAGGACCTATGCTGGTTCTCGGTGGGTCGCTGAGACTTTAGTTAATTCTTCTTCCTGCCGGGAAATTAGAGTGATATGTGCCCGTCCAAATGCCTAACAGCTACTCTCTCATTGGTTCTCCCTCTTCCCTTTCTTCCTCTGCCAAATTGGAAACCTGTGCGAACCAGGAGGTTAAAGGGGATGTCTCTCCAAGTTGGGAGTTTGATAGTAAAGCAGATGGAAAGTCAAACCGGAGCACCAGGAGAGGGACTATTCGTTGAGTTTTAGAAACCTTTCGTATTCACAGTGTGTCCGTACTCTAGGTTTCCCGTACATGTTATAACTGTAGTAATATTCCCTTCAACCTGGAGAGTTGGGACCCATGGATTGTGTGCCATGCATTATTGCTTTAAAGGGTCTGCATTTGCTCACCCAATCTCACCAATCGTCTCAGTCCCAAGTGTCCAGCCTTATGCCACATCCAGCTGTCATTGTAGATAGGGTCATTCCAGGTTTCATCAGAGACCCTGAAAGAATTGTAAAGCATTTCCCAGTTTTTTTGTTTTGTTTGTGAAATTCCTTTTTATAGTGTGTTTGAGCTGATTCTCGCTGCCATGATTATGCCAGTCTAGACACACTTGATTCCCTTATGGAGACATAACAATACATAGGTTTTAAGATTCTTACTAGTCAGATATATTCCTCTGCGGGAAATATGGTGTTTTGAGTGCCTTTCACTGAGGAAGGTGTAGGTCTTGTCTATTCCATACTTGGTTTTTGGAACGGTACCTGTGCTTATATCAAACTCTGTTTTTATGCATCACCCCACCTCTCTTTCCCCCTTAAGCAGGCATAAGAGTGTTTTCTAAATGTGAGACACTGTTCTCTTTCCTAACTCAGTTCAAGTGTAGCCATGTTTACAGGATCTTCATAAGTGATATCTTATGATAACTTTCTTTTTCTGTGTGACTTATTTCACTTAGAATCATCGTAGCTGAATCCAACCATTTTGCTGCTACTGGTCTTATGACATTGATTTCATGGCTGAGGGATATTCCATCGTAGGTAAGTACCACAATTTTTTGAACCATTTTTATATTTCCTGGGATATTTAAGGTGTACCCAAGTTGAGGTCCTTGTAAGCAGTGCAGCCCTAAGTTTTGGGGTGGCTCTGTCTTATTGATTTTCAGTTTTCCCAAGGTATATTCCCTAGACTGGAAGTGCCCTTGGCTCTGTAGCTCTGTTCTTTACTTGTTTTAGGGAACACAATGTTCTCCTCCAGAGAGGCAGTTGGCAATTTACATCCCGCCCATCAGCATAACAAGGCTTCCTCTTCTCCAGGGCCTGTCTTGCCTTTCTGGTTTTTACATATTTTGTGGAAGTCCCTTTTGACCAGTGGGAAGTGATACTTCTTTGTAGTGCAGATTTGCATTGCCTACTTGCTTGCTTGGCCAAAAAGGGCGTATGCGTTTTCTCCTGAATATATTCAGGAGAAAACGCATACGCCCTTTTTGGCCAAGTGCATCATTGTCGAAGTTGTGCCCCTCTTCCTGTGCTTTAAAGGCGATTCCAACGTACCTCTTGAAATCTGTTTCCTGCTATTCTGCCTCGCTTTCAGGTCCGCCTCGTTGCCTTCCCTCAAAAGATTTTTGGACGATAGTTGTCCTTTATTACTCGGCCAGTTTGTGAATTGCTCTGCACCTGAGCTCCATTTTTCAACTGGTTTTTAGTGAGCTGACCGCAAGTCCAACATTTTGGTTCAGGACCTAAGCTGGTTCCCGGTGGGGGGCTGAGACTTTGGTTACTACTTCTAACTGCTGGGAAGTTAGAGTGTTATGTGCCCGTCCAAATGCCTAACAGCTACTCTCTCATTGGTTCTCCCTCTTTCCTTTCATCCTCTGCCAAATTGGAAACCTGTGCGAACCAGGAGGTTAAAGGGGCTGTCTCTCTAAGGTAGGAGGTTGATAGTAAAGCAGATGGAAAGTCAAACCGGAGCACCAGGAGAGGGACTATTCGTTGAGTTTTAGAAACCTTTCGTATTCACAGTGTGTCTGTTCTCTAGGTTTCCCGTACATGTTATAACTGTAGTAATATTCCCTTCAACCTGGAGAGTTGGGACCCATGGAAAGGTTGCCATGCATTATTGCTTTAAAGGGTCTGCATTTGCTCACCCAATCTCACCAATCCTCTCAGTCCCAAGTGTCCCTCCTTATGCCACATCCAGCTGTCATTGTAGATAGGGTCATTCCAGGTTTCATCAGAGACCCTGAAGGAATTGTAAAGAATTTCCCAGTTTTTTTGTTTTGTGTTTGAAATTCCTTTTTATAGTGGGTTTGAGCTGATTCTCGCTGCCATGTTTATGCCAGTCTAGACACACTTGATTCCCTTATGGAGACATATCAATACATAGGTTTTAAGATTCTTACTAGTCAGATATATTCCTCTGCGGGAAATATGGGGTTTTGAGTCCCTTTCACTGAGGAAGGTGTAGGTCTTGTCTATTCCATAGTTGGTTTTTGGAACGGTACCTGTGCTTATATCAAACTCTGGTTTTATGCATCTCCCCACCTCTCCTTCCTCCTTAATCAGGCATAAGAGTGTTTTCTAAATGTGAGACACTGTTCTCTTTCCTAACTCAGTTCAAGTGTAGCCATGTTTACAGGATCTTCATAAGTGATATCTTATGATAAGTTTCTTTTTCTGTGTGACTCATTTCACTTAGAATCATCGTACCTGAATCCACCCATTTTGCTGCTACTGGTCTTATGACATTGATTTCATGGCTGAGGGATATTCCATCGTACGTAAGTACCACAATTTTTTGAACCATTTTTATATTTCCTGGGATATTTAAGGTGTACCCAAGTTGAGGTCCTTGTAAGCAGTGCAGCCCTAAATTTTGGGGTGGCTCTCTGTTATTGATTTTCAGTTTTCCCAAGGTATATTCCCTAGACTGGAAGTGCCCTTGGCTCTGTAGCTCTGTTGTTTACTTGATTTAGGAAACACAATGCACTCCTCCAGAGAGGCAGTTGGCAATTTACATCCCGCCCATCAGCATAACAATGCTCCCTGTTCTCCAGGGCCTGGCTTGCCTTTCTGGTTTTTACACATTTTGTGGATGTCCCTTTCGACCCGTGGGAAGTGATACTTCTTTTTAGTGCAGATTTGCATTGCCCGCTTGCTTGCTTGGCCAAAAAGGGCGTATGCGTTTTCTCCTG